>NC_138964.1:214629537-215907037 GCF_055761805.1 Camellia sinensis | reverse complement strand
GATGAAAAATTACACGGTAAGTAGAGCTGGCTCTAGGCCTAGACAAGGAGGCAGCCATTTGAGAGTCCTGTACATTTTCAAATGGTGAAATGGTAGAGCTTTTATTATCTAGGAGATGTGTGTCTTATTTGTTAACTTTATTTTCTTTTGAAAAAAAAGGAAAAGAAGTGAAATGTTATTCCTACTCCACTTCTTTATAAACGCACCCTAAAATTTGTCTTTTAGTGTGCATTGAGCCATAGGTATCAAACATATCTTTGTTAGCCAACTGCTGCTAGGACTATTCAAGTTACTAATTTTATTTATATCTTGGGTGTTATTGGTACAGATATATGCTGTTTCTATTACAATCCGTATTGTGGTAAGTTTTTTAATTTGGGATGACCATTGAAAACCCTCTTTTAAATTTTAATTTTCACTTTTAATATTATTATTATGAAGTATTTGATGGATCCTCTTGTTCATGGCTTGTAGTTTTCCTTTTACTTACTTCCCTTTTATCTCTGCTTTGACAGCTTGGTTTTATGTTACTCGCCCTCATATGGAAGTTTGATTTCCCACCCTTTATGGTGCTGATCATTGCCATCCTTAATGATGGTTTGTATTTTGTTACACTAAATACACATTCCCTTTTCCAGTTACCACATGCATGCATATTTCTTCTCATTTTCTTCATTATCTTGAAATACTGCTTTTGTGTGTGGTTCTCAATACTTAACTCCCTTTATGGCATGCCAGGTACCATTATGACAATATCAAAAGATAGGGTGAAACCGTCTCCTCAGCCTGACAGCTGGAAGCTGTCAGAGATTTTTGCTACTGGAATCATTCTTGGCAGTTACTTGGCCATGATGACTGTCATTTTCTTTTGGGCGGCATACGATACAGACATTTTTCCTGTAAGATACACTTATAACTAGATTAGATATCAAATGAATTTCACATTTTTTCTTCCTTCTAATTCATAATAAGTAAGCCCATTTCTAGTTCCTTTGTGTTTGTCATCATCATACAATTGGTTTTGTGATCTGCCATTGTGGGATCATCTGCATTGGTTCTGCTCTACCATTTCACTAAATCCAGAATTGTTGTTGGCTATGATTCCTTGTTTGAGGGCTCTACCATGACTAGTCATTCTCAATTGATGGAGTACGTTGTTGTTTTGAGCTCATCTGTAAGACTAACATAAACTTTGCTGTTATTTGTTGGCATCTTCATTATAGCATTTTTCATCTTTACTAAAATTGAGCTTCACCATATCTATCTTGGCACTCCATTGGATTGATAACTATTATGCTCCTTAGATCATTGCACGTTTGATTGCTTTCGTACAACTTTTCTGCCAGATTCTATAACTGTCCCAATCATTTCTCTTTTGGCCTCAGTGCTTAAATGAATTGGCAGTTTTTCAACAATACAAAGGATATTTTGGGAGTTAGAGATGAAGATGGAGTTGTTCAAAAATAAATAAATAAATAAATAAAAGAGTTCAAGAAGGAGACCAAACCTGGTCCTGGCTTAACGTAATAGTGTAGATTATTAAATTTGATTTATGGTTTGTATTGTTGAGAAATTTTCAAGAATTTATTATGTTTATATGCTTGTAATTTGCATATTGTTTTAGGCAGTAATGGCCTATGCAGTTGATAAATTCAAAATTTGGGGGAATAGCCTGATCTTGTGAAATTTATGACAATGCATTCCAAAGTTAGGCACTTTAACTATTCCTGTTTCATGTATTTTTACTTCTTTATTGAGTGGATGCTTCTGCTTTCCACTGATTTATCAGTGTCCTTTCTGTAAACATACGATGAATCTTAAGCTACACTGCTTGGTCTTAACACCTCTTTTTCCCTCTCCCTTGTGTAATTTGCAGCGTTTATTTGGAGTTCCAACTCTCCAAAAAACGGCTCATGATGACTTCAGGAAGCTTGCATCAGCCATATACCTTCAAGTGAGCATCATCAGTCAGGCTCTAATATTTGTGACACGTTCTAGGAGTTGGTCTTTTGTTGAACGTCCTGGCCTTTTGCTTGTGGTGGCTTTTATTATTGCTCAGTTGGTAAGTGAACTGATTTCTTTTCCTTTTCCTTTGCTTTTTCTTTTCCTTTCTTCAATTTCCACCCTCCATACAAGTGCCTCCTAATTACTTGAAGAAGCAGCTTTTAGGATATAATTTTATTTTCATGAGCAGATTGCTACATTGATCGCTGTTTATGCAAACTGGAGTTTTGCTGCTATTGAAGGGATTGGATGGGGCTGGGCTGGGGTGATCTGGCTTTATAACCTCATATTCTACTTCCCCCTTGATTTTATAAAGTTCGCTACCCGATATGCTTTAAGTGGAAGAGCTTGGGATCTGGTTATCGAGCAAAGGGTATGATATATATTTATTTATTCAATAAGTGGTTTCAGCAAATAAATATCTTGGTTGATTGTTATGTGGTAAAACTTTTGGTTGACTGTTATGTGGTAAAACTATTTATATTGCAGACCGCTTTCACACGGAAAAAGGATTTTGGGAGGGAAGAACGGGAGCTTAAATGGGCACATGCGCAGAGGACCCTCCATGGGCTGCAACCTCCTGAGTCCAAGGTGTTGTTCAGTGATCGCAGTACTTTCACAGATCTTAATCAGATGGCTGAAGAGGCAAAAAGACGAGCTGAGATTGCAAGGTAACTCATTACACATCAATCTTGTTTGAAATCTTCTAGTCTCTAATGTGTTGTCCAAGAGACAAATGACTTGGAGCAGATTATTTACAGCTGGTGTGTATATTTTCTCTCTCCAGGTTGAGAGAACTGCATACACTGAAAGGCCATGTTGAATCAGTTGTGAAGTTGAAGGGGCTTGATATTGACACAATTCAACAAGCATACACTGTTTGAGGGAGATCTATATTTTACTTCCTTTTGGTATATATAATAGTGTCAAAATCTTTAGCTTGGGATCCAATAGATAAAAACCCCACTCGAATCCCATTTTTGTTGTTGATCACCTAGAAGCTGCAACTTTATTTTGATTTGCGTAATGACTTAAAATGTCAGCACTTTCATTTTGCTGCTCTGCCCTTATGTTTTAATTATTAATATCGCTTGCACACCCCATATTAGTTTCTGTGCTGATGTGTGTTGTAACCATATGCCATTTTCCCGAGCATGGTGAATGAATTTTTTTTTTTGCCCCCTTAAATCTTGGATTTCTTCCCCAAACAAGTCCTCGCTGCTTGTGAGACTGGGTTGGGGACTTTGGTTTGTGGCTTGGAAACCATCGTCCATCTGTGATTAGGCAGTACTTTATATGAAATAGCCTTACAAATCAGTCCTATTTTGCCATTGTAAGGACGTATTTCCTACCCAATTTCTTCAAGACAAATAATGTGAAGTTTTCTTTTGCTTGTGCTGTATTTGCAGTTTTGCAGTTATATGTTTACAATTAAATATTTTGTAGATAGTAAATAATTTGTTTAAAATATCTTGAAATGCATAATCCTAAGTAAATGTTTGTGTGCTGGAATTAAAAAGATGTTGAACTTGTACCAATGACACTTGCATACAAGAAAGGTAAATGAGAAATATAAGGAAGAAAAATAGCACTTGGAAGAAAGGTTACTTGGTGATCTTGAAGCAATGTTTCACACTATTTAATGTGACACTTGCCTTGTTGTCTTTAAAAAATTAACATGAAATTGGAGTAATATTTCACGCAATTCAATATATGACACTAGTCTTGTTGTCTTTTAAAAATCAACACGAAAGTGGTAGATATTACTATTCTAACCAAATAAAATACAAGTTTGAGCAACACATGAATTGACTTAGGAGGACTATATACTCTAATTTTTCCTTGGAAAAGTATGACTCACCGGTACTTTATCCTAAATCTGTTATAGGGGTGTTCAAACTACCTAGTGAACCAAAAAATCAAACCAAATCGATCTCTTTGGATTGAGTTGATTTGGTTCTTGAGTGCATTGGTTTGGTTTTAAGTTTTCAAACCATCAAACCGATAGGATTACCAAGAATCAACCCGAGAACCGTATCTATTTATATATATACATATATATTAAAATTTTATTTATATTGACTTATTTTCACCTAATTGATCTATTATAATGGACTTGATTATACCTAATAACTTTCATTATACAAGAATTATTAGGTGAACGAATGAAGTAATAAAAGTTTGAGTTAGATTTCACAGTTGATTTAATATGTGCTGGTTATGTTGAAGCTTGAGTTTGATTTAATTTGTATTGACTTTTATTAAATAATATTTTATTCTTTGTTTGTGATATATTTAAATGATAAAGATTTGTTTATTTTAATTATTTATTATTGATTTGACTCAATTATTTTTAATATAGCAGAACCGTAATTCTAACCCGAATCAACCCGTGCTACATTGGGATGGTTTGGATTGGTTCTAGTGCATGATTTGGTTTGGGATCCAAAAACTTGAACCGATTGTGATTGAATTGGTTCTAAATTTAGTGTTAAACTGAACCAAATCAATCCATGAACGCCCCTAATTTGTTATATGGTTACTTGGCTAAAATGGCTTTTACAAGCTATGTTACAATTATTGGTCAGGCTGTGATGCCTTTCATTTGTAACGTTTGGATAGTTCCTTTTAGCCAGGGAACTACTTCAACCTATAAAAGAAAGAACAAATACTAAACTAACAAATTTTACAAATCTTTTCATCAACAAATCTGTAGATGTAACTTTAAAATTTAAAACAAGATCCACACGAATAATATGATAAATCAACTCATATCAGTAAGAAAGTCTTGTCAAAAAGATTAAGGTTGCGTTTGGTAAAGTTTTGTAAATATGATTTGAGAATATGAGTTATATTTTGAATTTGTGTGTTTTGAAATTATGATTTGAGTGTAGAAACTTTATTTGATTATGATTTTTTAATAGAGTATTAAATTGAGTTTTGAAAATTTGATTTGACATGTGAAGTAAGAAAATTTGTTTGGTTATTAGTTTTGGAAAGAATTTTCAAAACTTAATTCAAATTGTTATAACTCATAACAAAACACACTACTTTCACACTATTAAAAATTCTGATCAACACTCATAACCAATTTTTTTTTAAAATTCAATTAAAAAAATTTATTATTAACAGAAAATAACATTAATCAATTTTTTAATTGAAAATACTACAAAGGAAATAATTTTTTTTCAAAATAAATATTCAAAAAATTAAAATCATAAATATTTAAATAATTTAAATAATCTAAAAAATTTAATAAGTAAAAAATTTAAATAAATATTCAAAAAATTTTAATCCTAAAAATTTAAATAATTTAAATATTCAAAAAATTTAAATAATTTAAAATTTTAATATTTTAAATTTAAAAACAACTCTATACTCAAATCGTAACCAAACACATAAAACAAAACTTAATTAAGAAATTATTTTTAACTCATAACCAAACACATAATTCGAAACTTCATACTACTTTCACAACTCTACATTCAAATCGTAACCAAATACATAACAAAAAAATTAAAATATTTAAAAATATTTTTACAAAATAGAGTTTGAATTTATTTTTATAAAATATTTTAAAATCTAAATAATTAAAATCGTAATATTTAAAAATTAAAATATTTAAAAATATTCAAAAAATTAAAAAATTAAAAAAAATCGTAACATATTTAAATATTAAAATATTTTAAATCTTAACAAAATTAAAATATTAATTTGAATTGAATTTTTAAAAAAAATTTGAATTATGTGTTTGGTTATGAGTTTTGAAAAATAATGATTATGTTTTGAATTAAGTTTTGAGAAATGAGTGTAGAATTATGATTTAAAAATTCAAAACAAACACTACACTAAAATCAATAGATATAACTATAATTTAAGAGAGTTACCGAACGGCGCCTGAATTTCTAACAGCATTACTTGGGTTGTACTTTCTTGCCTGCAAATCATCTCCCCACGGATGATAAGTGTTTCGATTCCCTCACTCACTGTCACAACACAAGGCACCGCAAATTCTTTTAACAGAATTCTCAAAAGCATCCTCAGAAAATCTTGAATTTCTCCTTCCTCGATGAACTGAGAGCGCCTCCAACATTTACTTTTTTCTTTCATCAAAATTTGATGAAAGAAGTTCAGTTTTAGTGTTCCACCGTTAACATCAAACCAATATCATATTCAGAATATCATAAACTTATCATTAAATTGAGAATATTTGGAGCCTTTCATCGAATTACGATAGATAGCCGTTGAGACCATACATCGAACGACTAGCCGATTGTCCTCCCGGACAACCTCCCGATTGTTCTCCCGAACAACCTCTTCCTTGCTTCAGACTTCCAGAAAATTTACACTAACCGATCGACCGCCCAGACATCCTCCCGATTAACCGGTGGTTTGATGAAAAATGAAAACTTTCCGTTAGAATGCTCAATATCAGATGAAGCATTTTCTCAAATTTTTACTCAAATTTAATAAAAAAGAGAGAGTAAACGTTAGAAATGTTCCACATCACCATATCCCCTTTAACCTACATTAAAATTTTAATCTATATATCACCACTTTCATTTATCTAATTTCTCCTATAAAGTATATGTGGTTTTAGATTATACCCACATAACCATAGAACATAAAAATCAATCACAAATGAAGGTAAATGCAAGCAAATTCATATTTTCAATTGAAGGCAAATTGAGTTTGCAAGTTTCCAATTACCAAACAACAGACACATTCAACACAATCAACATCACAATTGGTTCTCATTCTCTGCATAAATAAGCAAACGAAACATAGAAGGATAATGAGTGAATTGTTTACTAATCAAATCAATCAAGCAGCAAACTTTGGTTTCTCTCTGTGCTTCTCAACCATCTTCTCCAGCTCATCCTTCTTCGCCCCAACGATCCTCCCAACCTCCTTCCCTTGCTTCAGCAACACGAACGTCGGCATCCCCTGCACCCCAAACTCCTGCGCCACATCCTATCATTTCCCCCACCCCCAAATTCAATCGATCGATCGATCAGTTCAAAGATTAATGAAAAAATTAACCATGCTACTTACTATCAGAAAAATATTTCAGATTCATGAAAAAATTTGTAACTTGCAATTATTAATGTGTACAAATAAAGTTTATAACTTACTACTTACTTGTAATTTAAAAATAAATAAATAAAAAATAAAAATCTCAATTACCCCTGAAAATCAAAGTAAGAGAAGTTTACCGATAATTCATCGACATCGATTTTGACGAACTCGACATCGGTGAACTTGGCGGCCATGGCGTGAATTGCCGGCTCTATGAACTTGCAGGGCCCACACCACGATGCCGAGAAATCCACCACCATCTTCACAAACAAAAAGAATCAGATCTGGAAAGCTGAAATTCAATAAAGATTCCAACATAGGAACCCTAATTTATATATATATGATATGGGTAATACCAATTTGGGGATTTGTTTGGAGGAATTGAAGTGAAGTTGCCATCTGTTGGATGAGTGGAATGATAGGACGCGAGATGGCTCCGACGATGAAGATGATTCTTCGGCCGTGGCAGCTCCTCCGCCCAGAAGACTAGACAGAATCGCACCCATTCTTCTTCGCTCTCTCGTTCTCTCCGTCCAAAGAGCCAAAAACTTGAATGCAAGGGTACACCAACCAATATGAGTTTTTGAGGAGTTACATATTCTGTTTAGTTTTTGATTATTTTAGAAGGTTTAAATTTTTATATTTGAGAAGGTAATTGAATTTTTTTATAGTTATATGTGATATTTATAAAAAAAAAATAAAATAATTATAAATTTAATATAATATTTTATTTTATTAATTATTTTAATTTTTTTTATCTTTTAATATTATTTTAACCAAAAAAATAAAAAAAAATTACTTCCCAAACAGTACAAATGTCCAATAAACTCACTTTATTACAGAGACACGTACGAAAAACGGGATATGCTCGCTCGCTTAATACCTCATCTCCCACTATCTCTTGTATGCTCTACGCAGATTTTAATTCGGATTCTCCTTTATTTCCTGGGTCTTACAATAAAAATTATTTATATAAAAAATTAATTTTATTAAATAACTATAAACATAAACATAAAAATAAATTATATTTTATTTTAATAAATCAACACTAAATATAATTAAATTTAAATAATTCATTTTATATAATAAAATATGATTGTTTTACATATTTATAATTATCTAATAAAACTGATTTTTTACATGAATAACCTTCATTGCAAGGCTTATGAGATAAATAGTTCAGATTATTGACGCGAATATAAATTGAAACCTACAAGAAAAGTATGGAGAAGCATTGAGAGATGAGGTATAAAGTGGAGTTTATCCCAAAAAAAAACTATCTGTGTACAATGTGATATTTTGCATCAACTTGATAATAATCAACAATAAGCAATACTATGAACCCAGAGTTAACTACTTAGAAATTATTAAAAATTATCGTCTTATGGTTCAGATTTATTCTACATATAAATCATTCACACAAATTTAATCTCTACCACATAATCACCAACCCAAAAAAAATTAGGTGGTTTAGTCTAGGTTACTTGACTTTTACATCAACAATTTTAAGAGTTGTTTGAGAATAGACTATTTTGATAACTTTTTACGAAAAAATATGTTAAAAAATAAAGAATTAGTGTGACTAAAAAAAGGTAAAAAGAGCATAAGCATACTTTTTTAGATGGTGGCAAACAACCCTTTAGATAACGTGTTGGTATTAGTGCATCTCTCAAGAAATCTTTAAATGAGGCGTGCTAACTATTTGGCAACTTGGTTTTTGGATTTTTTTTTTTTTTTTTTTTCACTACAAGATAAATGTTTTATAAAATTAAAAAAAATAAATCTAAACAAAATATCACATCAAATCTCATAATCATTTCACTTTTTTTTCCCATAAATATAACATCCAATCACAAAAAAACTCAATTATCTTCCCAAATAGAAATTTTTTTTTCTCCAATAAAATCCTACAACTAAAAAAATTTACAAAAAAACCCACTTCCCAAACACCCACAATTAGTATTGTCATATTTTACTTAGGGAGATTTAATGATAGATCCCTCACGGTCTAATTTGTCTTTCAAAAGAATAAGAATTATATAGATCATTTCAAACTTATTTCTTTTAATATACCATCCTCATAGTCATCCTATAAAGTCATCCTATGTAAGAATGTATGTATCAGCTCTCCTATAAAGTCATCCTCACAATATATTTCAGAATAAAATTTTACTTTAAATCTTAGTAAACTTTATTCTGATTCAAAATAAAATTTTACTTTATTACTCTGAATTAGAGTAAAATTTATTATAATTCAAAGTAAAATTTTATATTGTTAAGCACACATATTGCCTTAAAAATAAAAATAAAAATAAAAATAAAAATAAAAATAGAGAGATAGAGATAGAGAGAACACTATATTGTCTTAGATCTGGTTCAAACCAGAGTAAAATTTTACTATCTGAAAAACAGAGCATCATGAGGAGATAAAGAGAAAGAGAGGGAGAGAATATAGATCTGAGATGATAGATTTCAAATTTGAGGTCTTGGAGGTTAAGGATAACGATGGTGGTTGCCTATGGTATAATGTCATCGAATGACACTGGTGGTTGAAATGGTAGTTGTGAAACAGTGGTGGTGGTAGCGGTGACAAACAACACCTATGGTTAAGACGGTGTTGGTGGAGATGGCGGAGGTGATGGAAACGATGGTAATCATGATAGTCGTGATAGTAGAGATGATGATGATGGTGGTGGTAAAGAGAGCTCTAGAGATAGAGAAAGAAAGAGCTGGGAGAGAGATGACAATCTGATAGAGAGAAAGAGGAGAAAGATAGAGAGTGTGTGTGTATGAAGGGGCAAATTTGTCACACAAAATGTAAATCTGAAATTTTTTGTCCTTTATATAAGACTTAATAATTATGAGAGAGTTTTGAAAATATAATTTTTATTTTTTGGCCCTTTTAACAATAAAAAAGAAGGTAAGAAGGATTTATGGTCAAATTTTCCGTTTACTTACTCCAATGGATTAAACTATTATAATAGTTATTTTAACAAAATTATTTAAGGTTAATTACATTTGAAGAGACTTGGGAGGCCACTATTATAATAGTTATTTTAGCAAAATTATTTAAGGCTAGTTACATTTGAAGAGTTTTGGGAGACTCTTTAACTAGTTTGTGTTTATAGATAAGTAAAATAAAGAGTAATGTTGGCGTGTATAAATAAATAAAAAAAAGGCAAAATAAAGAATTACATTTTTTTATATTTTAACTAGTGAAAAATGAAGAATATGATTGGAGTTACTCTTAGCAGTTGCCACACATTTACGTGTATAACTTAAATAAATAAATAAAAAATACTTATTGTATATTAGTAAACTTAAATTCCAAGATTTAAGTCTTATTCATTCCGTTTATTTATTTATTTATTTTCAAGAAAAAAATAAAAGACACGTGACATAATGAGAAGCAAGCAAAGGCTTTGACACCAAATTTAGTCTTTACTTAATATAAAGGTATAAATTATAAAAAGTGAAAAAGGAAAAAACTATACATAAAATTTATGTTTCATTTGTTTTGACAAAAAAATATATATATTTAAGTTTTTAACAAAAATAAAAATAAAAAATTTATATAGGGGTAATTATATTTAGTATTGTTGCACTTTTACCAAAATCTAACTTTTATTCATTTACTTTCAATTATAATAGTCAATTCTTTACATTTTTAAGTTAAGTTGTAATATCATCATTCCATTTATCTACGTTAAAAAGTTAACGAAAATTTTCATTTGAAATATATATGATTTTTTTTTTGGATCAGCAAAAAGAAAGCTTTATTGATGGAAAAACATACAAAGTATGGTTGTAACGTCCTCAAAATAATACATAAAACCCAACATTTTTGACATGCATAGATATAAGAGAAATAAACATCTTTTCATTCATCAGAGTAGTTAAGTACAAAAGTATTACATGTTGACAACAAAAGGAAATGCCTTATGAGCTTACAACTTTCTAAGTCAACACTTGGGTACAAAAGAGAGCACTAACTCAAATACACTTGAAGCCCTTGGCTTGAATTTACATGTAATATCAAAATAACCAAAATAACTAAAGAGAGTCTTCAACTCCCAGAACCTCCCAAGCTATGTCCTTGGAGGTAGCATATCACCTGAACTTGAAAATGATATCTCATATAGGGTGAGCCACAGCCCAGTAGAGATATACTAAACCAGATATAAGCAATGACTAAAACAATATCATTTGATAGATGGTTAACACTTATAATCCAATTTATATCACAATACAGTTCCATGACAATCAAGTCCATGTTACGTCCCACTTTCCTTTACTTATCCAATTTTCCATTTACACAAACATGGCTCAGAACCTGGCCAAACAATTTTCATGAGACAACAACTCATATAAAAATACTTTCAATATCAATAATTCAAATGAGACTAAAGCTCATATTAAAACACTTCCATACTTCAAGTGATACACATATTTGTTGTATCAATGGAGTTCATCCCCTATCTTCTCCCAAAACAAGTTTGAGAGTCCATCCCCTATCTTCCCTCAAACCATGGAGTACATCCCCTATCTCTTCCCAAATAATATGCATATACAATGTAATAGAACACTTGTCATATGCAATAATCAATTAATACACGTATTTGATGTATTATTCCAATCGTCATATACAATGACATAACACGTTTGATTAGTTTCAGTTTTCCCTAATCAACATACAGTGTCTACAACAATCAAGATTATCCTCCACCGATAGTCCAAAGCAGTTATTTCTAAACAGATAATAAATGCACCAAACAGATATAATCTCAACATTTTCATAGGTGAGTGATAAATTAATCCAACTACACCATTCAATCCTATAATTTCTCAATTTCATGGATCTCAACTCAATTTCTCATTTTCCCGAATTAATTAAACAAATTAATTTATTACAACAATTAGGGCATTTACCCCTTTCCTCAAATATTGATCCCAAGACCAAATTCCATCAATTCAACTCTCAAGCCCACATTTCCAAGGCTTTAAATACACATGAGGCTTTAAAACACAAAACCCCTCTTTTATAAATTACAAACTAAACCCTAGCTTTTCCCAAAATTACCAAACTACACCAACTAATCAAAATGCATAAAACTTATGTCAAAACTCATAAGATGGAGTAGGTTATCCCTACCTCGAAATTAGAAGCCCAAAGGAGAAGATGGTAAAAACCCAAAGTGTTCCAAATCCACAACTTTTCAGATTAAAATGTAGTCCACACGACCCTTTACCTTTCTTGCAAAGAGATTAGGGTAGGAACACACTAGAAATAGATGAAACCCTAGAGAGAAGGTAAGTGTAGAGAGAGAGAGAGAGCCAAATCTAGGGTTTTGAGATGAAAAGTGTATCAAAAATGATGAAGGGGACGGCTGCTGTGTACTGATATAATAGAGGCTCGCTCGAGCGAAGGAGTGGTCGCTTGAGCGACCAGACACAAAGATACCTCGCTCAAGCATAGAAAGCCTTGCTCGAGCCAACAATTCGAAGCTTCAGGTATGTAACCCAGAAGCACGCTCGAGTGAAGAAACCTAAAACATAGTCCTCGCTCGCTCGAACGAAGGAAAGCTCGCTCGAGCCAAGGCTGCGTCAGAACAAAACCTGAAGACACACAAAACTCGCTCGAGTGTACAAACTCTCGCTCGAGCGAAGAAGCAACAACACAAGGCTCGCTCGAGCGACAAAGTCCTGGCTCGAGCGAAGAGACTAAAAACTGGACAGCAACCATTTGCTTTCAATCACAGTCAACCTGTAACAAACCTGCCCAAAACACCCTAAAACTCATATTCAAAGTATTGAAGAACGGAAACAAGATAAATACATCAACCACACCACGGAACCTAAGTCCGGAATACAATAATCAATGGAGGGAAAACCGGGATCGCTATAATGGTAACATACATCAATAAAGAGGAGAGTACAAAAAATATCACAGTGAAACACCTAAATCCCAACTAGGTTGGCACCTAGATGCACACCAAATCATCTGCTAGCACAAAGTCTAAACTCCAAGTTGGTGAGTAACCAACATACAGAGCATAAACAAAACTAGCAAACACTAGAAACCACAAATACACCTATAAACTAGCAAACAAAACTAGCAAACAGATTACCCCTTACAACTATTAATCTCCACCCACATCAGAATGCAGCAGTAGAATCCTCTGCTGGATTAACCAACATCAGTTCAGCAGATCCCACTGCAGTCCACAGATAGCAGATCATTCTACTAAGGGACATAGCAGCAAAGCACATAGCAGAACAGCAAAGTATAACAGTTCAGCCAAGCACAGAGCAGATCCGCAAATCAAACCAACAGCCAAGCATAACAAATCAATCCAAAAGTTCAATATCCCATTAACTGTTGCAGCAGTTGCCAACAGAGGTTGGAGAAACCACCAGTCAACCACCATTCAACCAAACACACAAAACTTCTATGCATTATTTCTTGCAGCAAGTGCCAGCAGAAGTTGGGGAAGCCACCAATCAACCACCATTCAGCCACCATTTTGGATGCACTACAGTGCAGCAAACACCTCACTGCAATACAGTGTAGCCATCAACAGCATCACAGAAACAAAAGCAAAAGCAGCAAACCAAAAACATAGTCACAGCAATGCCTCACTCCCTCATGTCATGATGTAGAGAAAATATTTGAAAAGAAAGATTTATACTGATCTTTAAATCTGCTATCACCTGCCAAAAACAAAGCTGAACTTCCCAATCAGAGCCTGATCTGCCTTAAAATGAACTAAAGACCTGGACTGAAAAAGTTAAAAGTTTTTCAATAAGGTTTCACCCATATGGCATTCCTGATCTTGAGCAACACACAAAACACCAAGAAAACTCACAACCACAGAGCAAGAACCCACTCACTAACCCCAATTAGATTGGAAACCAGAAGCTCACATCAACAATACAAGCAACCACCATGCTACTGATACTGCTCTCCCTGGACAAAAGCTCACTAACCCAAATTCCACTTCCCTGTGTCACAAACCCCAATCAGCAGCAGGTCACATTATTCTTGAGTTTATAATTTTCACACCAACCATTACTTCAAAAATTGAGATAAACCACAGTACAATTTTCATTTTTTTGAACCAATAGACTTTCTCACCTGCTGCAGATTATTCACAAAGTCATGAACAGAGTACAACTTGCCCAAAGAGTGGTTCTTCATCCAGATTGCTACCCTTGTCTTGATAAGATCAGCCAAGTCCACATAAGTTGTTTGTGTACCATTGAAAATTATGTCATTTCTACATTTCTACATTTCCATATTGACCACAACACTGCACATGGCAAAGCTTTCCAAATCTGCAGTTCACCCTTCTTGAATTTCCAACCATTCCACCAATTGAGAAACCTTACAATGGATTCAGGAGTTACCCATTGACACCCTCACTAGTTAATTATCTCAACCCATATTTTCCAAACAAAATGGCAATTAAGCATAATATGGTCTACTGTTTCTGGTTCAGAATTACAAAAGGCACAGGCTACATCTATACCATTATGTATGACACCAAGTCTTTGAAGCCACACTGAGGTTTTTAATCTGCCTTTCTAGACCAGCCAAGTTAAGAATTATGCCTTTGGAGGGGCATGATTATCCCAGATAAGGGGAGGTAAGGCTAAGTCTGGACCATGAAGTGATTCACACCAGTTGAACACTGATTTAACTTTAAAAATCCCAGAGTTGTCAGCACTCCACCTGAGTGAGTCCTCTGCTCCAGTAATTAACATTGGGCCTGATCCCAACAAAGTATGTAATTTTGCAACTTCCTCCTCCTCCTAAGCCAAAAGTTGTCTCCTAAACCTTAAGTTTCAGTTGCACAAACTTAGCTCATTGTTGATAAAAAAACTTCAGTGTTTCATTCTTATCTAAAGACAAATTAAAGAGTTTAGGGAAACACTCTAGTAATCTTATCTCCCCGCACCAAATATCACTCCAAAATGAAATTCTATTGCCATCTCCAATTATTATTTTGATATTCTCCATGAAGTACCTTAATAACCCATTGCTGGAAGGTAGTACACCAATGATATCACTCCAAACAGTTGACATGGATGCATTTATACCCAGGTGTGGGAACCATTTCCCCCCTTCAGTCTTATATTTGCTGCATATAAGATTTTTCCACAAAACATTCTTTTCAAATCCGAACCTCCACCACCATTTCAGTAGTAAGCAAGAATTAACAATTCTGATGTCACGGATTCCCAGTCCACCTTTAGCTTTATTAATTGCTAACTCTTTCCACTTGACAAGGTGAACTTTTCTTCTCACTTCTGTGTCTCCCCACAAAAACGCAGCTTGAACCTTCTCTATTTCTTTAGCAACCCCCACAAGTATTCTAAAAATGGACATATAATAATGAGGAAGATTGGACGTCACAGCTTTAATCATTGTTATCCTCCCAGCAAAAGATATTACCTTTCTTTTCCAACCAGCAAGCTAAATATATATGATTTTTATTGCAAAATTTCGCTTTAATTCTCATACTTTCACAAAAATTTCGTTTTGGTCCTTCGCTTTTATTTTTAGTTAGTATTATTAATGTTAGATGGATAAAATAATGATATTGGAACTTGGTTTAAAATATAAGGAATTAATTGTTAGAATTAAAATTAAAAAACCAAAATAAGATTTTAATAAAAATATAAATGTACTGAATGTAACTAGTAGTTAACTTGTGTATTCACGGGCTAAACATATTTGTTTTAAAATATATATTTTTATAAAATTTAGTTAAATTATTTATATTCTTGAATATATAAAATATTTTTAAAAATTGTTAAATTGGAGAAAAAAGAAGCAATAATTTAAATTTTAAATAATAATTCTAATTATTTATTTTAATAATTTTAGTTGTATCGTTCCATAAAAGCATTACTTAAATCAACACATATAATAATTTTAAATAAATTATTTGTGCATATTTTAATAATTTTAGCTTTATCGTATTATAAAAAATATAAATTAAATAAATATATAATAATTTTAAATTATATTAAATTATAACACAAAGAAAGAAACATTCATTCGATAATTTTAACCTTTCATGCTACAAAAATTGTAACTAAAATAAAAATATATAGTAAGTTTATATGATATTAAATTATAACTTGATATTAGCAATAATTGCTATAAAATTAGAAGTGATTTTAATTATTTTAAAAACTTAATATAATTAATATTATAAATAAGATAGACATAAAAATAAGAAATAATTTTAATATTTTTTTTAAAAAAAAGTGAAAAAGTATAATAAAATTAATTAGTAAAGTATTTTTAGTATGCCTAATTCTATTAGGTTTTGTTTATGGTAATTTAGATTAGGCAGAAGTCTTTTAAATAATAAATTTAAAAAAGAATTTTGGTAAAAAGATATATTGATGTGATGTTTTAATATAAATATATAAAAAAAATAGAGATGTGTCACTTAGGAAAGAGAAAAATTGAGAGCAAACATTACTTTTAATAATTTTAACCTTTCGTGTTACAAGAACGTAACTTAAATAAATTTATATGATATTAAATTATAACTTGATATTAAAAATAACTATTTTAAAATTAAAAATGATTCTAATTATTTAAGAAATTCAAAATAATTAATATTATAAATAAGATAGACATAAAAATAAGAAATAAGTTTTATTTTATTTAAAAAAAAAGTGAAAAAAAGTACAATAAAATTAATTGGTAAATTATTTTTAGTATGTATAATTCTATTAGATTTTGTTTATGGGTAATTTAGATTAAGTATAAGTCTTTTAAATATTAAGGGATTGTTTGGCAATGACTTTTTTAGTTGACTTTTTGATTTTTTTGACTTTCTTAACCTGGGACTTTTTTGTTTATTTGGTTTTCTTTTTTGGCTTTTTTAGCTTTTTGACTTTGAAATGGCAATTTTTTTGTCCTTTTGTGATTTTTTGACCTTTTTTTGTTCTTTTGTGATTTTTTAGCCCGGGATGAAAACCAAATCAGGGCTAAATTTTAGGGAAAAAAAATGGTAAAAAGTTATATTGATGTGACATTTTAATTTTAAAAAAAAAGGTGTGTCACATAGGAGAAAGAAAAATTATGAGCAAAAAATTTTGGTAAAAAGATATATTGATGCGGCATATGAGAAAGAAAAATGGAGAGCAAACACTATTTTTAATAATATACTTGTAGTTGACCCGTACAATGCACATGCTATTTTTTTAAAAAAAAATATTTGATGGTACAATGTGTGTTATAAAAGAATAATTTTAATTTAAAATTAAAATTAAAGTTTGATTTTTATTATTTATTTTGTAATATTGGCACTATCGTTATCGTTCTATAAAATGATTACTTAAGTACTTATATATATTAATTTTAGTTAAATTATTTGTGTATTTTGATAATTTTAGTTCTATCGTATTGTAAAAGTGTAATTATCGTATAATAATTTTGTATGATATATATTAAATTTTAAAATAGTAAAATAATACTCATTTTGATATTAAAAATAATAGTTAAATTAGAAGAAGAATTAGTAACTTAAAATTAAAAGTAATTGTAACTATTTAATTTTCTTTTATATTCATTTGGAAGATAAAAATATGTAGAAATAGAAATTACATAAAATTTATTTAAAA
The DNA here is from genome assembly GCF_055761805.1 of Camellia sinensis. NCBI lineage: Eukaryota > Viridiplantae > Streptophyta > Magnoliopsida > Ericales > Theaceae > Camellia > Camellia sinensis. Next base: position 215,889,307 of record NC_138964.1, on the reverse strand, counting down.
AAAAAACTAAGTATAAGTATATTGTATTTGGATTATCATCTAATGATTTTATATGATATTTATATACTAGCGTATGCCCATGCCTAAAGGCACGGTGTAAATAATTTTAAGATTAAAATGCAGTTATAATTTATACGTATTATGTTAAAATTTATAAAGTTTGTGTCATTTTTTGATAAAGATACTGAAAAAATATATTGAAATATATTTCTTCTTAAAGAACTTATAACAATTTTGCTTGTATTACACGCTCTACAAAACTCAAATAAAATAACAACTCCCCCTAATTTTAATGCAAGTTAAGAAACAAACATATAAGATTTAAAGTTATATTGCATATCAAAATATAAAAGGCAGTAAAAAAAAGTGTAAACACTGAACAAAAAACAGAAATAAAGTTATATTGTCATACACCAAAAGAGTAGGTTAAAACTATACAAAAAGTGGGTTAAATCTTTACAAAAGATGTATGTTTTACAAAAGATGTGTCACTAACATGTCATACACCAAAAATTATATTGTCATACACCAAAAATATGTATGCTTTACAAAAGATGTGTCAATTACATGTCTTCAAATATGTGTTTGCCCAAACATCCTCCTCATTACTTTCCAAAAAATCTTTGTATCAACTTTTATGTATCTCCAATGAGGAATATGCACAACAATCTGGTAATTTGTGGAAACAAAAAAAATATAGATTAGTACATTTGTTGGAAATATACATGTCAAAATACTTTGAGATTGAAATTACCTTATTACATCCCCATCGAAGCAAGCTAGTCGTATTTTTTCTTTTAAGCTCCGTAGATTTTTCGGTCCAATCCTACAAAAGTCCAAATTTCAAATTATTATTAGATTGAAATTTTATAAAAAATTATATAATCAACAGAAATAAATCTACATGGTTACCTTCTAATAAAACGTCATTTGATTTGCATAGAATACTACAGCAACACTTCAGGATAAACAATATTTGTAGTAGAATCTAAACTAATTTTAGGGAGGAGAATACTTATATGATCAAAGGATGTATATCTAAACAATGCCACATATAATTGCCCATGGCTAAACACTGGTAGATGCAAATCAACCCCAACAAATTTCACATATTGTCCTTGAGATTTATTAATGGTCAAGGCATATGCCAATCGGACTGGAAATTGACGTCTTGTCATTTGGAAAGGCATTTCTAAAGAAGATGGTGCCAAAGATATCCTTGGTATGAATGCCAAATTGCCAAACTTTTCTCCAGTTAAAATTTGAGCTTCAATTATGGGAGTGTCGCACCTAGTAACCATCAATCTTGTATCATTACATAGTCTATCTTTCGGTGCAATGTTTCTGAACAATATTATAGGACAACCCACTTTCAACTCTAACTTAAAAGTTGGCAACCCAGGAGGATCCAATGAATTTAAATATTCATTAGGATATCTATTTGTAATGTTAGGATCAATTTTATTATCTTCAGACATTTTATCTGCTGCAAGATAAGTATATAATCTCCCTGGAAAGATATTCAACGCAGTAGTATTAATGTCGCTGACATCATCGTTGCGCGCAGACAGAATTGTGCGTTTAGTTAAAAATGTTGGGGTTGATGTCTCTATCATATTCAATTGTGGATAAACTGTAGAGAGTAATTCATTCAAATCTTGACATTTGTGTATTGTTGATGGAAGGTTAACGATTTCTTGAGGATTGGTCCCAATCTAAAAAAAAGTGAAATCAATAAAAAAGTAAGTGTAAACACAATTTATTAATTTAAAATAATATATATAATATAGGTTAAAGTAGTGTTACCTTCATCAAGAAAATTGCAAAATTATCATTTTCATGGCCTTCATGATTTAAGCGTATATTCAAATCCAAAGTCAAGATATATATATGCTTCCATAGAACAGAGTGTCTTAATGATGCATTCACAATTTGCTCACGAACTCCTTTGGGTATAACTGGTAAGATTTGTCGAAAGTCTTCACCAAGAACAACAGTAATACCCCAAAATGGCTTTTCACTATCACAAATATCCCTCAATGTACGATCAACCGCCTCAACACAATGTCTATGTTGCATAGGAACTTCATCCCAAATTATGTGTTTTGTTTCTCTAAATAACTCAGCTTGTAATGATTGTTTGCTAAACCCACAAAGTGAATTTTCCAAAACATCTATCGGGATAGAAAATGTTGAATGTGCAGTGCGACCTCCTACCAGTAACAATGATGCAATTCCAGACGAAGCCACAGTAACAACGATATGCCCAAGGCTGCAACATTTTAATGCAATCATATTGTACAGAAATGTTTTCCTGTTCCAGCACCCTCATTCAGAAAGAAAACAATTCCTTTATTTTGAAAAACTGAAGAAGTGATTGTATTATAAGCATTCCGTTGTCCATTATTGAGACAATCAATAGTAATTTGTGGATCTGCATGTTGTGCCTCACTCTGCAGTTGCTGATGTTCAAATATCAATCGATTAACAACTACTACACTCCAATTTGCAGTAGGTAGTGGCATGGATGAGAAGTCAATTAAACTTTTACTTGATTCATGAAGCATTTGATTCAAAAGATGGAGACCATAATCTTCAATTTAAGCCTTAGTTGGTTTAGAAATGACAAACAATGTACAAATCTTATGTGCAAGATCATCACATATATGCATTGAAAATTGATTCCATAATGCACATGGATTTAGTGGAGAGCACTAGGTGAGAATAATACTAAACAATCTCCTCAACTGATATCCAGTTTTTATAACTGCGGCCTCTTTCAAGCATTGTATCCATTCTTCATCATCTTCTAAAAGCCCCCTTGCAACACATGCTAATTTAAATGTATCATGCACAACATTATCGACCGTGCGTAAAGACTGAAACGACTTTGATCCATTGACAACGGTTAGTAACAAACGTAGATAAAATCTTTCACCACAATTAGGGCTAGCAAAGTACATTCTACCAATTTCATATCCCCTTTCTCTTGATTTCCATCTTTTTTCTGACTTGAGCCAAACAAAATGTTGTGAAAATTCTTGATAAGTGAATGGACATTCATCTTCACTGGCAGCACAATATGCAAAGAAGCCAGTAAGAGTTGACATTTGTTGACCAGCTCTAGATTGAATCGTTTGTTATGACTCTTCTGGGTTAAAAACAACACAATGCATTCCAAGTAAATGAAGTGTCAATCGTACAACTGTTGGCATCTCTGCATGCAAAGGATGACCAAATATTCGCCAAGCAGCTTCTGGAGGTCCAATATACCTTGCATCGAGATATTCTTGAATCTCATTTATCATTCCTAACAACATCGTTGTACGATCATAACCCTTATAAATGTACTTATGTATATACTTGACACATCTCATTCCGGCACAAACTTCCACATTTATATGACAGTTAAAAAGTTTGAAAGATATGCATTGTATGGTACGACATCCCTGTTATCACCTTCTTGCCCCCTCACAGTATGTACTTGACCATTATTGCGACGACGATAGATAGGGTATCCATCTTGATCCATAGTTGTTGTTTCTATGAAAGCTCGAGGGTATCTCTTAGTGCATCTACCATTTTCCAGACATGGTGCTTGCGGATTTTGAGCACCACATGGTCCATGTACCATACAACATTTGATAGTTTCAAAAAGCATAGGATCATCTTTTGGGTCTGAAAATTCTGCACAGACCAATTTGTCTACTTGAGCACATGTCCAAATTTTGTCTGGACCCTTGAGAAATAAAAGAGCATGCATATGAGGGAGTCCTCGTTTTTGAAATTCAATTGTAAAAACATGTGCAACTTTATGTCCAAACACTTTATTTGTTTCTTTCTCTTTCATCAAACATTTTCTCTTTAACTCAAAAACACGGGCAATTAAATCAGGATGATCAATAGGTTTTTGATATGGTAACAATGCTGAAGTAATTTCTGGCCAATTGGGATTTGCAGTCATGGTAAGAAAAATATCTAAGTGTTGGTTGTATCGTGTGATAGCCATTGAATCTTGAAAGATTTCAAACATATGTCTAGGACTACCAGTAAATGAAGATGGCAAAATAAACCTTTGACCAATTTGTCCAGTTCGTACATAATCTGGATCCATATCAAACAACTCTTGGTAAAGCTCAACCCGAAGTTTCCCTTGATTAAGCTTGTAGTATGTCAATTGATTTTGCTCAGTTGTAGTCCAATCACCCACCAAAAACTCTTGAAATAGTTCCCCACCTCTCAAAATTGTTGAATACTCTGTGGGTCGTTCAAACAAACGATAACTATAAAAATTTATTTGAGTAAGTCGATCAGTTGAAGGTCGATCATACTGAACATTCCACAATTTCAACTCAGGTTCCCATCCAAGCTCACCATATGGAAATAATAGAACATAATGTAATGGCAAGTATGTTGGGTGACATTCATTAATTTGCATCAACTCATTATTTCCTCGGAAATGTAAGATAATATCTCTCATTCCATTTACCTCTGTTCCATCACCCGGTATTACAATTGCAATCTCATCTGTAGTTGGTAGGTTATACCGACGTCGATCAGTTGTTGAATTGTAATGAAGATGAGCAGGTAGATTGTGTCCTGCCGAGTCTAATTGATGTAAAATGGCATGAGTCTGGCGATATTTATCTACAAATGCATTGACTTGCAACAAACTATCTTGAATAGTTTTGAGAACATCCCTTCTCAAGTTAGGATTTCTACGATTACGAATTTCTAAAGCTGAATAAGGGTCATAGATATACAGTTGAGCATAACTGGCATCCTGCCCTGGTTGTGGTTGTAGTGATCCTGTTCGATGTCGCAATTCCCCATGAATTGTGAATGATGTAGGGCCCCTTCCACTGAGTACTCTAGGATCCAATGGAGCACCAAGACTTGTAAAAGCATTGGCTGCATTGTACACTCGAGTATAACTTCGAAAGGATTTTGATTGATCATTATTCCCATCATACAATGCCTGAAGTGGTGGAGGGGGTGTAATAAGTAAAGGTAGCCTAATTTTTCCTTCCAAACAGCAAGTTCCGAATAAGGGACGCTTTATAGATGATTTTGTCAATTTTTCATCCATCCAATGTAAGACTGAACAATAAGGACATAATACATCCATCTTGCCAAGATAATGGCGGCAAGAATCTTTGTGTGCCCGGGCATCAATTGATATACTCGTAGGCAAATCTTCTAATTCATCATCAGTACATAGATCTTGTTGAAGAAATCGATTTATAGGAGTAGACCTATGAATATTTGTGTATAAATAAAATTCTGTAAAACAAAACGGTATGAGTAAAAGTATGTATTTCAAGATTAGACACAGTAGTTTAACGATTCCTTGGTGGAGCTAAAGATGTGCTTGGCATAGAAAACGAACATGTAGAATGATGGGTAACCATTGTTCATTTTTGTGTCGAATGAGAATCTTCAATTATTGTTTCCCACTCCAAGCAAGTGCGATCGCGACGAATTGGTGTTAAAGAACGTTGTCTTAGTTGAACACATTCTTCCAATCCCTCTTGTTCTTGTTGCAAGCATTGAAATTCAAAGTATGACTTTTCAATTTTTTCACGCTCCCGCCGTGCCCGTTGGGCCAATGCAGCTTTTGATATTACATTATCATTTTGTGCCTAAAATGAAAATATTTTATCATTGAAGCAAATTATGTGAATATTTTGTCCTTAAAATGAAACTATCTTAATTTTGTTTTCTATTTTATTTGTTTTATACATTTAATAGTGTTACCTTTATTTCTTTCTTTCTTATTTCTTCCCTTTCTATCTTCTTATTTCTTCCATTTCCCTTTCCCTTTCTTTGTTTTCTATTTTATATATTAAATAAGAATTAAAAACTTATCTTATTTACTTTCTCCTTTCTTTATATATTTTTTCTTTATTCCTTCATTTCTGTTTTCCTATTCTCTTTATATAAGTAGCAACATATGGATGGTACATTATAAATGTACATGTATCCATGCAAAATAAAAATAAATAAATTTGAAAAACACATACAAATAATAGCAAGTTACAGGAAAACATATTACAATCATTCTACAAAAACAACATAAAACAATAAATTCATTTTATACACTCATATCTTTTAACTATTCAAAATTTTGATTAGTTTTGCATCATATTTTTAAAAAAGAATATATACCACTTGACATGCATTTGTCATTCTCTTGTCGGAAGGAGCCGTCTTTTCTTTTCCTTTAGACATTGGGTTGACCTTTTCTTTTTCTTTTGCCTAACAAATATAAATAAAATATTCAAAAGATTAAAAAAATCTTATATAATCTTATATAAATAAAATACATACAATGTTTGACTTGATTTTGTACTTACCGCACGAACACAGATAACATTAAGGTCGTGTTCATCACGGATGACCACACCAACATTTCTAGACGGAGTTGTAGGAGGAGGCCTACAGAAATAAATTGTGAACAAATTAAAATCTATATAATAAAGTGGTAATAGTAAGAGTGAAAAATTCAAGATTGTCTTGGGTAAAAAATTCTTTTTCTTTTACCAATTTGGTGTTAAAGAAGATTGTCTTGGGTTAATACATTCATTCGATCTTTCTCTTTCTCTTTCTCATTCTCGTCGCAAGCGTTGTCCCAATTGGTATGCAAAACATGGCTTTTGATTTTTTTCACGTTCTCGCTGTGCACGTTGGGCCAATGCAGCTTTTGATAACACATTATCATTGTGTGCCTAAAATGAGAATATTATATAAGAAGGTGCATAAAATGTGAAGATTAACTAACTTGCTTCCCTTTCATCATGTATTTTTTCTTCCTTTTAACTAACTTTTCGTCTTCACTCGGTTAAGTTGTTAGTCATATAAGAACCAATGCATGTATTGATGAAATTTAGAAAGGGAGGGAAAAATAATTTGAAAACACATTAAGCATACAAAACTGCAAACTCACTATGTACGCACTTATTGGTTTAAAGACACTACTCATCTCTTTACAAAATGTACGTTGAAAAGGTAAATACTAGATCATTGGGTACGTAAAATGTGAATATTTGCGTGTAATGTCTTCTGCTTTCCTTTTCACTCTTCTTGTTGTTTCTGTTATATTAAAATGCATTTTTGTCTTTTTCTTCTTTCCTTAAGAACTTCTTATAAGAAAAATAAAATTTTAAAAAATTATATTATGTAGTTTCCTTTTCATCACATATTTGTTCTTTCTTCTTATTATCCTTTTTTGTTTTCTTCTATTATATTTTTATTATGCTATGTTGTAGATGCAACATATTGTACAAATGCAACATATTTTTATCATAAATGCATATTTTTATCATACAAATAGACAAACATATTAAAAATTCAAATTAATGTTCATACAAATGCATTAGCATGTTGTACAAATGCTTACTTTGACATGTTTCAGAAAAACATTTCACATTCAATGAAAAGAATTGAATAAATTTTTGAAAAAGAAACTTTTGAAAAATGTACATAAAAAAGAGTATATAACACTATGCAATTCCTAAAAAAATCTATATAATATTCGAAAAAGAAACTTTTAAAAATTGTTGAGAAACTATACCATGGGATGTGCATTTTCCTTTCCTTTGCCATAAGGAATAGCTTTTTTTTGTTTCCTTTGATATTGCTTTGTCTTTTTCCTTTGCCTTTGCCTATAAAAAAAAAGTAGAATATATTTTCTTATTATTTTTTAAATGATAAGAAAATACATGTCCAATGTTCAAGTGACTTTTAGGCTTACCTCATGAATGCGAATAGTATTAAGGTCACACTCATCGCGAATAACAACATTAACATTTCTTTCTTGAAGAAATCGAACCTATACATACAAAAACTTTAGAGTGATAAATAAAACTTTATACACATAAATAAGAAAATTAGTAAAGGGAGGTGATATTACGGTTCAGTGTAAGTCTCCATCCACCTATAAAGTATGAGGGAAAAAATAAAATTAGAATAGTGATATTGTCCATAACTGTTGTACTTAAATTTATAAGAGAGGTACTTAAATTTATATGAAGAGAAAAAAGAAAAAAAAAAACTTGACCAAAAATAGTGATATTGTTCATAACTGTTGTACTTCAACTTAAAAATGTTTGGTTATATAATTTTAGGCACAAAGAAACAAAAAATTAGCAATAATAAAAGTTAACATGGATTTCATTGGCAATGAAATGCTAGTTCCAAACCTGTTGCTACCAAATCGAATAATAAAATTCAAAATTTTATTTAAATAAATAACTGGCATGAATAGAAAATACTTAACGGGTTACAATCAAGAGGAGAAGAAATAAATAAAAATATAAACTTCTAAGAAAAAGAAAAAGGCCAACCCAATGTTTAGAATAGATGTATTTTAACAATCATATTAAAATGATAAAATTAAAATCGGAGTACAACAATTGTCCAAATTTGAACTCTTCTCTTTTCTAACTGACTTCAATTTTATAGAGATGAAATTAAAACCAAAATCAAAACCCGTTATAATCATAATCACAAATTTATGCCAAAAAAAATAATTCAACAGATACCAGAGGCATATGCCTTCTCTGTTTAGAATGGTACAATTTTTTTTTTTATAAATTTTTTACAACAAAATGTTAAATACATTTTTTTTGGTTAAGTTAAATACTCGGTGAATTTGAGTCAAAACAAAACAGATTATGTTAAATACTTGTAAATTTAATACATTTTTGCGTTAAGTTAAATACTTGTAAGTTTAATACATTTTTTTTTCATGAAGACAACTAAAGTAATACGCACACATATACATTGACCAGAATTTTTGAAATACAACATAGAATATTATATTCCCTTAAAAAGGTGAAAAAAAAAAACATAAATTTTCTTGCCATATTACACATAAATGTTAAAATGCCAAGTCTTTCAAATTTTTCTTTTAATTAGGAACTCTAGATATTCACAAAAAAATTAAATGAAATTTATTTATCATCTATACATTAGAATCACACAGCAAATAAATATTACATTTGAATGGTACAACTAAATAAATATATTACACAACAAATAAAATGTTAAATAATTTTTTTTGAGTGTCAGTTTAATTTTTTTGTTGCAGGAAGATCAACTAAATAAATCACCATTGCTTTCTTTTTAAATAGCTCCAAACAAACAGTCCATTCCCCCTCCCTCTCTCTTTCTCTCTACATTCTTTGAGAAACCCATAATCAAACTCACATTTTTTGAGTCAACCCAGCATTTAGAATAGACATTTTTTAACAATCACATTAAAATGGTAAATTAAAAATGGAGCACAATATAATTGTCTAAATTTGAACTCTTCTCTTTATTAACTGACTTCAATTTTATAGAGATGAAATTAAAACCAAAGTAATACACACATAAGAAAGCCATTTTATAAGCAATAATGAATAATTATTTCATCAAGCAACTAAAGTAATACACACATATGCATTGACCAGAATTTTTGAAATGGAACATAAACTCTCTTGCCATATTACACATAAATGATAAAATGCCAAGTCCTCCAAATTTTCCTTTTAATTAGGAACTCTAGATATTCAAAAATAAATAAATAAATAAATAAATGAACAAAATAGTCCCTTTATTTTTAGAATCACACAACAAATATACTACATTTGAATGGTACAATTTTTTTTTTATAATAAAATGTTAAATACATTTTTGTGGGTTAAGTTAAATACTTGGTGAATTTGATTCAAAGCAAAACGGATTATGTTAAATACTTGGGTTAAGTTAAATACTTGAAATACAACATAGAATACTATACTCCTTTAAAAAGGTGTCAAAAAAAAAAAAAAAAAAACTCTCTTGTCATATTACACATGAATGTTAAAATGCCAAGTCTCTGAAATTTTTCTTTCAATTAGGAACTGTAGATATTCAAAAAAAATTATATGAAAAATATTTATCTTTTGAACAACAAAGAGCACTAACCACAAACCAAGTCCCAAATAACCTCTCTCTCTCTCTCTCTCTCTCTCTCTCTCTCTCTACATTCTTTGAGAAACCCATAATCAAACTCACATTTTCTGAGTCAACCCAGCATTTAGAATAGATGTTTTTCAACAATCACATTAAAATGATAAATTAAAACTGGAGCACAATAATTGTCCGAATTTGAACTTTTCTCTTTCTTAACTAACTTTAATTTTATAGAGATGAAATTAAAACCAAAATCAAAACCCATTATAACCATAAATATTTTGAAGTTCACCATTTATAACTTGGAAAGTCCAAACATAAATTTATGCCAAAAAAAAAAAAAAATTCACCAGATAAGAAAGCCATTTTATAAGCAATAATGAATAATTATTTCATCAAGCAACTAAAGTAATACACACATATGCATTGACCAGAATTTTTGAAATGCAACATAGAATATTATACTCCCTTAAAAAGGTGGAAGAAGAAAAAAAAAGGAACATAAACTCTCTTGTCATATTACACATAAATGTTAAAATGTCAAGTCTTTCAAAAAAATAAAAAATAAAAAAAAACAGTCTCTTTCTTTTTAGAATCACACAACAAATATACTACATTTGAATGGTATAATTTTTTTATAACAAAATGTTAAATATATTTTTGTGGGTTAAGTTAAATACTTGGTGAATTTGATTCAAAGTAAAACGGATTATGTTAAATACTTGCGTTAAGTTAAATACTTGTAAGTTTAATACATTTTTTTTTTCATGAAGACAACTAAAGTAATACACACATATATACATTGACCAGAATTTTTTGAAATACAACATAGAATACTATACTCCCTTAAAAAGGTGCCCAAAAAAAAAAAAAAAACAAAAAAAAAAAACTCTCTTGCCATATTACACATAAATGTTAAAATGCCAAGTCTTTCAAATTTTTCTTTCAATTAGGAACTCTAGATATTCAAAAAAAATGAAAAAAAAACAGTCCATTTCTTTTTAGAATCACACAACAAATATATTACATTTGAATGGTACATTTTTTTTAAAATTTTTTATAATAAAATGTTGAATACATTTTTGTGGGTTAAGTTAAATACTTGATGAATTTGATTCAAAGCAAAACGGATTATGTTAAATACTTGGGTTAAGTTAAATACTTGTAACTTTAATACATTTTTTTTTCATGAAGACAACTAAAGTAATATACACATGTATACATTCACCAGAATTTTTTGAAATACAACATAGAATACTATACTCCTTTAAAAAGGTGCCAAAAAAAGAAAAAGGAAAACATAAACTCTCTTGCCATATTACACGTAAACGTTAAAATGCCAAGTCTCTGAAATTTTTCTTTTAATTAGGAACTCTAGATATTAAAAAAAAAATTATCAAAAATATTTATCATCTGTACAACACAAAGCACTAAAATATTTATAAAAATATTTATTAAAAAATATTCAAAAAAAAAATTGATAAAAATATTTATCATCTGTACAAAAAAAAAAAAAAAACATAAACTCTCTTGCCATATTACACATAAATGTTAAAATGCCAAGTTTTTCAAATTTTTCTTTTAATTAGGAACTCTAGATATTCAAAAAAAAATTAAATGAAAAAAAAAGTCCCTTTATTTTTAGAATCACACAACAAATATACTACATTTGAATGATACATTTTTTATGTAAAGGTATATCGTAGTGTTGTCTCTCTCTATATCTTGCATACATGTGTGACCTACTAAATGAAATGTTCTTTCATTAAAAGGGTGACTAAATCATGGTTGATTACATCTATTTTTGAAAAACAAAATTGAGCATGTAGAGTTCTTCAACTGAGCATTCCAGTGATTAGTGATGCGCTTGATGGTTTAGTAAGTTGAATAGAAATGAATAATGCCTTTTTGTCAAACAGTCCTATGGGCGCCTAAGCCTAGGTTTTTATTTTGGAAAGAATAAATAAATAAAAGGAAGAATAAAAGCCCACATTACATCAAAAGATATCATCACATAACTACGATGAAGCAACCCGACTATGCCTCACTAAGGGCACAATGCAAGTAGCAGTGCACACATGATTTTGAATATCAAGTTAATCTACAAAACTACCCACTACTACTATATCTAGCACTCAAGCCCCCAAGAAGAACCAAAAAATAAATAATTGTGAAGGTCCTTGGGTTAGGGTATGAGAGAGAGTACTTGACTTCTTTCTAATAATGCAGCAAAATTGACCAAATTTAAACAAATATTGACCAAATTTTAAAAATTTAAGACAGACCAATTTTATGAATAGCGACGTAATCAACCAAATGTTTTACACTTCAATTTACCCACCGGAGTCAGGACAACCAATCCTAATCCAAGCTTTAAGTTCTAACAACAACAATAAGGAGTCAGGACAACCAAACCATGATGGTTATGATTAGTAAATTACTTAACTTACTTTCTCTCTCTCTCTCTTTCTCTCTCTCTCTCTCTCTGTTCATCAAATTTGAGTGAAAATTTGATTAAAAGCTTGATCTGATATGAATACTCTAATCCTTATTCTCTTCGCATCTTCAAATCTTTTCAAAAAAATTTCAAACTTATCCTAAAAACCATCTCCTATCCATACCATTTTTTTATGAAAGAAAACCATCTCCTATCCATACTCTATTTTAAAATTTTATCAAAAAAGATTACAAGTATTATTATTGGAGATTTGGTGAAATTTTTTGTTCATCCTTGATTTAGTGAAAATTTTGGATCTATTATGTTTTTCCTGTGTATAATAGCCAAATAATTTTGAGACCAACCTTATGTGTAAGAACCAAATTTCTGCTTAATAGTTCAAATAATTGACAGTAATTCTTTGATGAAAAAATAATTTCTGCTTAATGTTTTTTTTGATTAAAAAAATTGGCAATAATTGGCAATAATTTCTGATTAAAAATTGATAGAAATTTGGTGATGAGAGACATTTCCTCAATGTTTAATAGTTCTGAGAGAAATTTGGTTCACAATAATTCTGCTTAATGTTTAATCAAAATTGACAGAAATTTGGTTCACATAATGTTTTTTTTTTTAATTCTTCGATGAAATTTAGTTCAAATAATTTCTGCTTAATAGTTCAAATAATTGACAATAATTGACAGACCAACTATTATACACAGTTGACAGTAAACACAATATGTATGAATTATTTTATTTTATTTTTGAACAGCAAACCAATTTTTGCTTAATTTTTTTTTTGATTAAAAAAAATTGACAATAATTCTGATTAAAAATTGGCAGAAATTTGGTGATGAGAGACACATTTCCTCAATGTTTAATAGTTCTGAGAGAAATTTGGTTCACAATAATTCTGCTCAATGTTTAATCAAAATTGACAGAGGGAATGATGTAAATAATTTTAAGATTAAAATGCAGTTATAAAAATATATTAATTTTTTTTTTCTTAAAGAACTTGTAACATTTTTGCTTGTATTACATGCTCTACAAAACTCAAAGATTTATAATGTAACATTTTTGCTTGTAACATTTGGTGATGAGAGACACATTTTTTCTTGTATAACAACTCTCCCTAATGTTAATGCAAATAAAGAAATAAACATATAAGATTTATAATGTTCACCAATATTGCAAATAAAAATATAAGAGCAAATAAAAAAAAATTGTAAACACTGACAGAAACTACAGTTATTGTATACTAAATCTATATACTAAAGCACATCAGTATAATGTAGGCATTCAACTCATCTTGGTAATGAAAAAAAGAAAAGAAGCAGAAATATGTGATATTCTACCAAATTGCTATCAAAATGCTAGCCTGTATTTTGTCTATGATACCAAGAACCCTTTTATTTACTCTCCATTTGATACTGTCAAGTGTATTAAGGGCCTGAAATGTAGAACAATTTGTAGAGTAATTCCAATTTCAAGTGTAAACATAACAAATTGGTTAGACCAACTCCCCGAAGCTATTTGAAATGAAAATCATCAAAAAGCACACAACATAGAAGAACTAAATACTGTCAAGAAAATGTAAACAAATTAAAACCCATTTAAAAAATAAAACCCATTAAACATAACAAATTGGTTAGACCAACTTCCCAAGCTATTTGAAATGAAAATCATCCAAAAGCACATAATATAGAAGAACTAAATATTGTTCAAAAATGTAAACAAATTAAAACCCATTTAAAAAATAAAACCCATCAAGTATTAATTCAAATCCAAAACTTTTTAAAAAATTAAATCCATTTAAGAAACATAATGTTAAGATTAAATTGGATAAATTACATTTTAATCCAGATGATAAATTACATTAAACTGGATAAATTACATTTTAAGATCAAGTATTATATATCTATCTATTATTGTAGATTAATCTATTATTGCAAAACATTTACAAATGATAATATTAAATTTAAAAAAAAAAATCATAAACTAAAAGCAAATTGAACAATTTAATTCCCAATGGAAGCCAAGCAACATATTAAAGAAGTAGGATACCTTTAATGGTTTAGCCAATTTTCTATGAACAACAACTGATTAAAAAAAAATAGGATTAATTACCAAAAAGTCTTGTCTACATATTTGGTGGTAGCTTAGGCCCTGTCAAAAGGTTTTTGAACCAATAAGTCCCATTTATAGGTAAAAAGACGTTTTCCCCTTTAATCCCAAAACTAAGAATGTTCTCAATTTCAAAACTGAGAATGTTCTCAATTTTCAAAACTGAGAATGATTTCAGTATATAATTATCAAAACTAAGAAATTTCTCAAATTTTTTTTTCTAGTATGAACTGAGAATATTATCAGTTTTTAGAAATCTCTCTATTTTTTTGGTGCTTTTGGTGCGGTGCTTCTAGTATTAATTGAGAATATTATCAGTTTTGAGAAATTTCTCAATTTCTTTCATGATTAATTGAAAGTCGACAAATCAGAATTAAAATGAAGAAGTTTACATATATTTATAATATTATCAAGTATCAATGGACCAGATCATCCTCCAAATTTAAAACTGTGGGCTGGTATGTTGATATAATATATTATAATAAAAAAAATGTATATATATATAGAAAATAAAAAAAAAGTTGAAGAGAGTGGGAACATGCTGGGAAAGGGGCTTATCAATAGAGCTTTATAATAATGAAAATAAAGGTGAGGTAATGGATGTGTTTGGGAATTCCCTGTGAAAGAACGAAGAGACTCTCTCATCCACCGCCCAGACCACCATTTTACTAATGAAAATAAAGGTGAGGCAATGGAAGAGTGGGTGAAAAGTGAGAGAGAGAGAGAGAGAGAGAGAGAGATCAGTCCCCCCATGTGTGTGTCTGTTTGTGTCTCATCTTTACATTTTTTAACACCCAAACTGCAGAGAGAGAGAGATTAGTTTGATGTGATCATATCTGAGAGAGAGCCCATGCGAGTGAGCCGATGATGATGATCCAGCCTTGAGTGGATTGGGCTGACGGAGTCGAAATCGTTTAAGGAAGAAATGATTACAAGAAACGGAAGCTGTTATGGCTGTCGGAGAATCTCAGCGACGAGAATCTATGGCCACTGGTGAGAGATTGTAGCGGTGAGGGCTTTGGGGAGATTCCTTCAAAGTCTGATTCATTTCTAGATCTGGTTCGAGATGTCGTGATGTCGAGCTTTAGGCAATATAGTTCGTAGAACTGACGTGTTCTCGGCTAAGAGAGAGAGAGAGAGAGAGAGAGAGAGAGTAAGAGTAAGATGAGAGGGAATGAAGTACAACAATAGATGTTTGACAGCTATGGAGGAGGTCTTGGAAGGGTAAATTAGTCTATCAAAAATTAATGGGACTTGAAGGAGCAAATAATTTTATCTAGGACTTAATGGATTATAAGTTCACAAAATGGAACTTGTATGTAAATGCCCCCCAAAAATAAATCAAATAGAGAGAGGAGCACTAAAGATTTATCCAATTTTCTTATTTGTATAATCAATTTTACTCCCCAAAATTACTATATGTGAGAGAGAGATTTCATGTTTAAAAAATATAAAATAAGACCTACCAAGTACCAATGAGCTTCTTCAGACTCAGCACACAGATTGCAAAGATTTATGTGTAAATTGTCACAAATTTTAGTCAACACTATTACAATGAGCACACAACAGGTTCTAATTGCTTATTTGGAGTCCTTTGCTGTTCCAATTCTACGTGCACTGAACATATAAAGCTGATCAAGAAGGCTTATTCTTTCCAATTTTGGCTACTTGTATTTCAAGCATCTCCTTGAATATAGCTAGCTATGAGACCTAGGATGGTTTTGAGTAGATGTTTTTTTTCCTCTCCATTTTAGCATTGGATACTATCATGAGCTAAATTTATATTAAAGAACTGGTCGTTTTGGGTCCAAAATATAAAAATACCATCTAGAGGTGGAGTGTGATCATAGAAAGGGAAAACATTATGGAGTCATCAGCCAATTGCTTTTGTCTCTTGATTATGACTTAGCTTATGCCTAATGGGATTGGTATTTACTAATGAAATTGATCGGTTAAAGAGTTTCATTCCCTGAAGATATGTCATTTATTAGAATGTTACTTTGAACCACACACACATAATTTGTTTAACATGCATCTATTGATACAAATAGGTATTATTTTGTACATATATTAAGACTTTCATAATATGAAAAAAGGAACTTATAATTTTAATAATTTTGTAGGAAAAATGGAATCATTCACAGTATTAATCTGTCAAAGTCCAACTGCACATTTAATAATGGCGTCAGTTCTTTTTTCTACGTGGGGATAACTGTCACATGGAATCTCTGGTATATTTGTGGCATTTTTGAAGTGTTTATGCACATGTCCATGTGTGATGGAAATTGATCTATATATCTTGCCAGGTGATGTCTGAAATTTAGAATCCAATCCATGTGGAACTTGGTGGTGTGCTATCTAGAAAGAGAGGCATGATTTGTGAAAGTGTAGTCAATTAAATGTGAAATAGAATGCTTATCCATTGAGATTTCATTACATGACCAACGGGTGAGGCCTCAACCTTGAGGCAGAACCTTGATACAAATCTAGCAAGCTAAAATTATGGAAAAAAAGCCACTTATCTTAGCAAAATCAACAACTTGCCACCAAGCTAAGATATGCATATACATATATATGATCAATTACATGCCCAAGATGACTACTAAAATGGAGCATATTCAGTTGACAGAGGACTTGAAAAAGTGAAACAGGAAAAATTCCAAACTATTTAAGTCTAAGTCTAAGTCTAAACAATTAAAGTTGATAAGACAAAAAAATCCAAGACACTCATTTTATATTATTTTTTTAAGAGCACTGAATTTTATTTTAAATAACAAACATAGAAAAATCAAAATTTTAAATACTGAATTTCTACACAAATAAACAAACAAAAACTTACTAAGTCTAAAAAATTGCGAACATTTGTGATAGTGCAAACAAACAAACAAACCAAAATACGAACACATAATAAATTATACGAAAACATAATAAATTATAAACACATAAACACAAAAATAGGAACACCATTTTTTTTTTTTTAAAACACACACGCACACAAATTAAGTAAACAAACAAACCAAAATTTTTAAAATTGAATTTATGCACAATTTGTATATACAGAATCTTCTTTTTATATAATACACCTAATATTTTCTTAGTTGATGATTCAAATTATTATTATTATTATTATTATTATTATTATTATTATTATTATTATTATTATTATTATTATTATTATTATTATTATTATTATTATTAAATTTGGAATTTATTATTATTATTATTATTATTATTATTATTATTATTATTATTATTATGTCTATAGTTTGATGTTCCATAAAAGCAACAATATAGCATATGTGTTAGAACCTAACAATATTAAATTCTAAATTTAATACTTACAATGCTTTTGAAGAAAATGAGAATCAAGAAATGTAATCACCATAATTGTAATCACAGTGCTTACAGTGCTTCTAAATGGGTTAGAAAAGGGGATACTTTTGATGTTGCTGGGTTTTGAGTTCTGGTAAAGTATCTTCACCGTTTGTTTATACAGAATTTGTGATTCTGTTTCAATGCTTTTCTACGCCAATTTTCTAGCGTATTTTCTACGTACTAAAGCACATCAGTATCTGTAAAAAAATTGACAATATTTAATGTGTGTACACAAAACTAATGTGTATAACCTTTAATTTTTTTTTTTGAACACCAAACTAATTTCTGCTTAATGTTTTTTTGGTGATAAAAAATTCCTGATTTTGGTGATAAACAATTGACAGTAAACACATTGAGCAGAATTTTTTATCTCTCATCACTAATTTAAACAGTTGACAGTAAACACAGAGTCAAGTGATTTTTTCTAATTTAGTGACAGTAAACACAGAATTTTTTGGTGATAAAAAAATTCAGAATTGGTGATAAAAATAGAATTTTTTGGTGATAATATAGTGACAGTAAACAGAGAATTTTTTCTGATTTTGGTGATAAAAAACAAAGTCAAGTGATTTTGGTGATAAAAAATATAGCCTTTGCAACTACTCTTTAATTTTTAATTCTTCTTCAGTTTTACTCAATAGCAAAGCAATAACAAAAGAAAAAAATTCACCCGTATATATCAGTTGGCTCAATATCACCCGTATAAGAACCAAAGCAAAGCAATAACAAAAGAAATAACAAAAGCTGAGAGAGGAAAAAAAGTGATGTCGAGCAGCCAAACGTTACCAAAGCAATAACAAAAGAAAAAAAATAAGAACCAAAGTAATAAACTAACCGAGTAGCCGAGCAGGATGTCGAGCAGCCGAAGTGAATAGTCGAGCAGCCAAAGTGATGTTGCAGCCGGAGTGAACAACGGTGAGAGTGGTCAGAGTGATCCACAAAAGCTCTGATGAAGGCAAAAGCTGAGAGAGGAAAAAAAAAATTCAAGAAGAAGAACAATTACCCGAATCAATGAGAGAATACTAAAGTCATGTTTTCGATTACCCAAATCAATTCTATTGAACCCAGCAATTAAAGCCATGTTTTCAACACTAAATTGGCGTAGAAAAGCAATACTCTATTGGTTAAAGTCATGTTTTAACATTTGAAACAGAATCGGTTAGTAGGCCTATGTTTGGTTAAAGTCATTGGTTTGTCTTTTACAATCTATTCAGTAAACATGAACAAATATGGTAAGTCATGTTTTCAATAAACAAATGTTAGAATAGTAGTGCTGGGTTCAAATCATGTAGATCCATGTCCGAATTTGCACAGCAAACATGTTTTATGGTTCAATCTTAATCTGACAGCAAACATGTTTTATGATTGGTTGGTTATCTGCACAGTAAACATGTTTTATGATTCCATATGGTTCAAAACATGACTTACCATATATCTACCATATATTTATTCTGTTTCAAGTCATGTAATCCAAATCTGCACAGCAAACATGTTTTCAACATTTGTCTATTCAGTAACCGACTAATCTTACCATATATCTATATATATTCAGTAAACATGTTTTCAATAACTCTATTGAACCCAGCAGTTAAAAATACTTTTCCATATATCTATAGATTGGTCTGTGCAGAATTTGAATTCTATAACTATAGATTTGTCTGATATAATCCCTAAATATATATATCCAACAGTCTGATTTGCAGAATTTCTTTTCCATATATCTATATCAGCACGGTGTATCATTCAAATAACTCAATATATACATATATTCAAATCTGCACACACCCAGAAGACACCATAATAAAATGCAAAATCTGCACAATACAATAAGATAAACTATAATTCAAATCTGCACAATACAAAATATGCAAAATCTGTAATCCAAATCTGCACACACCCAATACAAAATCCAAACCGTATAACTCACCCGTATAACTCAAATCATATCACCAGTATATATCAGTTGGCTCAATATCAATCCAAACCCAATACAATAAGATAAACCCAAAAACACAAAAACAGAGCAAGGAATTCAGCAATGGGGAGACAGACGGTAGACAAAAAGGGAGATAGAGAGGCAAGGTAGATACTGAAGGGAGAGTCAGTGCAGAGTAGGAATGGGGAGACAGACGGTAGACAGAGAGGGAGATAGAGAGGGAAGGAAGACAGATGGTATGGGAAGACAGATGGCAGACAGAGGGTATGGGGGAGACAGAGGGTAGATACTGAGGGAACATAGGCAAATCAAATGAATTGGGTGGGAACCACCCATTGATCTAAACCATTGATATACACTTAGGATTCATCTGAGCCATCTAAATGAAATGTGTCTCTCATACATTTTGGACATTTTCAAAAACCTTTGTCACTTATTATATATATATATATATATATTAAATTATAATATTATAATTTAAATTAAAATATCAACTATATAAAACAGATTCAACAACGACTAACCAAGAAAGAATTACATGACAACATTTAAACCAAAAAAAAAAAATAATAATAATGAAAACATCCAAACGAGAGATACATCTCAGTGTGTAAAGTGATTAATCATCTGTAATATAATATCAAAACGTAAAAGAACTTTCTGTTCAACAATTGAAAAAGTAACTCAAGCAGTAAATTCAAACTTTAGATGTTTCTCGAGAGTATCATTGTTGTGAAAGTTTTTTCTCCTGTGAGTTGTGATTATATAAAATAATATAGGAAAAGAAATATAATTTCATATATAGAATCACTATAAAATTTCATATATAGAATTACTATAAAATTTAAATTACAAATCTATAATATAGAATTAATATTGGGTATAGAATAATGCATGAAAAAATAAGAAGGAAAAAAAAAACAATTTAGCATTAAAAAAAATACTAATATCGGTAGACACCCCATTTTTGACCATCCTCAAGACTTGGACGTCATCGTTTGAACACTCGATGATTATCCATGTTCGTGTTCGTGTTCGTGTTCGTCTTGAGTTCTCGGAGGTTTCGGCCGCGCGCCTTGCCTTGAAACCTCTCGACTTGTTTGTTTTGTGCTTGGTTGTAGACCAAACACTTGTGTGATTGCTTCTAAGGGCAGGCAATGGCTTGTTGGCCATCCCCATACCTCACCGGCCATGGCCTAAGCCACCGGCCCTGTTTTCTTGCTACCGGCTAAAGGTGTTGGCCGGTCGGCATTGTTTTTGGTCGGCCGGCCATTGGTTTGATCAATCGGCCACTTTTTCTGGCCGAGACCTTTTCTTGGGGAGGCTTGACCCTTTTGAACCTTTGGTTTAGCTTCTTGTAGGAGGCTTGACCCTTTTGAACCCTTGTTTTAGCTTCTTGAGGAAGCTTGAACCTTTTGACCATTTTAGCTTCTCCAAAAAGTTTGACCCTTTTTAGCTTCTCCAAGAAGCTTGACCCTTTTTTTTAGCTTCTTAAAGAAGCTTGACCCTTTGCTCCAAGCTTCTAAGAGAAGCTTAACCCTTTCTTAGCTTCTTGAGGAAGCTTGACCCTTTTGCTCTAGCTTCCTCAAGAAGCTTGACCCTTTTTGCTTTAGCTTCTAAGAGAAGCTTGGCCCTTTTGCTCAAGCTTCTAAGAGAAGCTTGGACCTTTGTTCTTCTATAAGAGAAACCCTCTCCCTCATTAGCAAAGGTTCAGATTTTTGTCCAAGGCTCCATAAACATATATCTCTCTATATCTCCTCCATTTTAGCTCAAAAGTGTAAGGTTCTTGGCCCCATTGCACTACAACTCTTAGTCTAACCCTTCCACATTCAGTCTAAGCATTTGGAGGCCATTTTCAGAGGCTAAGGGACTGGTTTTTGGGTCCAGAGCTGCTGGAGTTCTTGGCTACAAGGGTAACACTCATTTTCCCTCTTTTATTCCCCATTTTTGCACAAGCTTTTAGCCTATCTTGCATGCTGTTTTGAGCTTAGTGTATAACTGATAAAAGTTCTGATTTTGCATGCTTTGGATCTTTGTTTAGGTCACTTTTGTGCTTGGGGTTGTTTACCCCCTCTTAGGCCTTGTTTGGCCTCTTTTTTGTGCTTTTTTGTGAGCTTCGGGACCACCTTGTATTGGCCTTCTCACCACTGAAATCTAGAGAGATTTCAGTGGTAGGGGGATGGTGTTTTGAGGTCCTAAGAAGGAGAGGGCCATCCCCTCTCCTTGTTGTCTTGTTTGTTGGCATTTTTGGCCTTACAAAGGAGCCCATATTTGCATGCATCCTAAGCTTGGTTCAGGCCCTTTTTGGTGACTCTTAGGACTTGCCTAGCCTCTGTCCATGGCTGGTTTGATCCCCTTTTGTTTGCTTTTTGCATGTGTAGAGTAAACCCCTTTCTTGGCTTATCAAAGGAGCACCCCATTCTAGCATGTGTTGACTATGTTTTAGTGGGTTTTTAGTCATATTTTGGCATGCCATGAATCTGTTTTTAGCTGGTTTGGTGGTCCCTCATTTGCTTCACATGCTTCTAGTGTAAACCATGCTTACTAGCTCACATTGCATGTTGTTTTGGCCCTCCATTTTAGCATATTTTGGCCATGTTTCAAACATGTTTTGTTCATATTTTGGACTTCCTTAGCTCTGTTTTTAGGCTTCTTGGTCGATTGGTGCATGCCATGCATACTTGTTGTGTAATAGCATTGACTAGCTTTGAGTTTCGGGGTCCCTTGCATGCTTGACTTGAGCTATTTACATGTTTTGGCATCATTGGGTATGATATTTCAGAGCTTATACTTGTGCCATACTCCCATGTTTTCTATGCTTTAAGTGCTATTGAGAGTTGTGCTTGTATGCCTCATTTACCGACCATTGCATGAGTTTCATTTGAATGCATTCCGAGCCACCATCCCAACACATTTGGCCACTGATTTTGGCATGCTTAAGAGCTACCCATGTTAGTGTAAGTCCATTTTACCATGTTGTTTCATGCTTGTTTCATTTTGCATGTTGTTGCATGCTATGCATGTCCGCATGTTTAGGTTGTATGCCTATTGCATATTGCATGTTAACATGCTCATGTTGCATTAGATTTGTTGCACACTTGAGTTATTTGCATGCTTGCTTGCTTGCCTAGGTTGTATTGCATTGTGTGTGCATCTCTTGACTCTTGATCAATCATGATAGAGGTTGGGGCCCTTTATGTGTTTTGTGCATTTCATTCCATATTGAGTTACACACTTGACTCTTTGGCCATCATGCATGGAAATGTGTGATTGGTGGCTCGAGGGTCGAGGACCATCCTCTCTTGAGTTCATAACATGATAAGGAGGGTGGTCGTGCACGCATTGCTTTGAAAATGCATTGTCATGCTCTGTTTGCCCACTGCTGCTGCAAAACAGGATTCTGCAAGAAGAGTTGGCCGACCGACCACATTCAGTGCCGGCCGGCTATTCATTTCTGGTCGAGAGCTATACAACTGGTCGATGACCACTTTTCCATGGCCGGTGACTATTCCTCTTGGCCGGTGACCTTCCACAGTGCTCAAAAGGTGGTTCAGAAGCAGCCTTAGGACTTGTGCAGTCTTCAGAGATGCAGAGCAGTGTAAACAGAGGCAACATGTGGCATGGCGATGGATTTTTGAGCAAGGCGAATCGAGCATGCAAGCATTTGACCCTCTTCCCGAGGCAGCTTTTCTGTTTTAGTAGTTTAATTAATTTGTTAATTAATTATGGTTTTGTAATATTTAATTAACTTGTTAGTTAGTTAATTTGTATTATTCTTTCGGACCCTCCGAGAGAGGGCAATGTTATAATAAGTGTGCGTGTGTGTGATGCATGTCTTCCAACCCCCATTTCTTTCTCTCTTTTATTTAACTGCTTACGATGGTTAGATTTAGGACATATTTCAATTAGCATCCTTATGCTATGCATGTTTGCATCATTCATATGTCTTGCATGCACCGGGCTCGGCGCATCATACTAACTGCATTGTATTTCAATTCCAAGTTGAATACGTGTTAGTTGTAGCATCTCACATGCCATCTTAGAATAGCCGAGCCTATTTTAGTTGCATTTTGCACGTGTTGCATTAGCCATCTTAACATGAACTAGGATCATGCATTGATTACTAACTAGTTTTTGTTTTGGCTCGGAGTACTCGGTAAGTGTTTATGCTTTAGCATCCTTGCATGCGTGTGAGTGATTGCCATGATAGCATGCTTACCATGAGCCTATATGCTTACGTGATATAACTGCCTGAATGCCTGTGGGTGAAGGTTGGGTTGCTTGAGTTGGAATAATTCGTCGAAACCTGTGTTTTAGCCTACTTGCGAGTAGCAAACTTCAATCCATTTTTCGAAACAAACGGATATACGATGCTTTGTTCCAACTTAGGCAATCCAATCTATACTTGTTTTGTTGTGCGCATCACATAGTAATTCTAGCTAATTAACCGGAATAAGAACACATGTGTTTTCAAAAACAAGATATCATGTTTAGTAGTGGCCGATCTTTGATCGGGCGAGCGGGGATGCTCATAGCTGACCTTCCTCAATCGTACCCAAGTTCCCTAGCTGAGGCAACTTTCATGATGACGGACACGTGGCCTTAGGCACGAGTCAGGGTTTCCTAAATTCCCCCAAAACAAAATATTTAGGTGGCGACTCTGTATCTGGCAAAGCAGTCCATGTTTGGCACTTCTTTCTAAAAATCTGTTTTCAAAACGATTTGTCGGATTTGGACTCTTTGGTGATTTATCAGTCTTGCATTGCATTTTGCGAGACTAGATTCAGAACCGTGACAATTTGAGTTCGAACTGTAGTGAGCCCCATATGAACAAAGCGGAATTCCCTCTCGGGACGTCCGGGGACGTCTACAGTTTCTGGCGACTCTCCTGGGGAGTTAGAGAACTTGACTCGAACCCATGATATCTTGTTTTGTTCACACTTATGTGTTTCTTTACATTGCATTTACATTGGTGCGCCTAGGACACCGTGTTTGCCGTATGCTATTTCTGAACGGTTTGTTGGAGGCTCACTTCGAGAAGCGTGCCATAAGGCTGACCGGTTGCGGGCTCTGCCACGACGGGAACACAAATCCCGATTTTCACCGGGGCACCCTTTTGACCATTTGACCTAGAGCATATTCGGAATCTATAGTGGCCATTCCAAACTAGGACAGGTTGTTTACCTGATCATAGGTTGTTTGAAACCGCTGCATGCGTAGTGAAACCCTAGTTCCTGACAAAATAGGACAGGGAAACCCTACCCCAACATAGGGGTGTTTTGGCTCTCACTTGTTTGCTATGTGCTTTTAGAGTGCGTCTCTACAAGAATGCATGTATCAATGTGCAAGTCTGAGTATCAGGCCTGCGGGCATCAGTATTTGGAAGAATCAGTTTTACCTGAGGGTATCAGTTTACAGGGTAGAATTTTGGGCAGAATTCTGTAAGGAGCGCAGTCATTCAGCTTCGCTCATGATGGTCCTGGTGAAATCAGGCTGAGATGCTGTCTGTTTTCTCTTTTGCTAAGTAGTCTTGGAACCATAGCTTCAGAAGGGTCTGATATCCCTTGGGTACTCTGGACCTGTGTTGTTATGTGATCAGGGGATGAACCACCTGCAGGCGGCACTCATTTTACTCCAGATGTGGTGTATGGCACGCACTGTTTTGAGCATTTGTGAATGCTGGTTTTTGTACTTTCTGACTTGGGTATTGAGTCTGTATTGTTGTATCGAGTCAAACCTGTTGAGTCTGTCTTGTTGTATCGAGTCAATCCTGTTGAGTCTGTCTTGTTGTATCGAGTCAATCCTGTTTTGTTAGAGTCGGGTGATTCCAGGGGTGTTCCCTCGGGCATCACAGTCTTGTTTTGTGTTTGTCTTTTTGCTCTCTCTTGAGTCTGTTTTTGTCTTGGAGCCAGTTACGCCAGAAGTTATGAATGGAACAGCAGTGAATTTTCACACTCTTGTGTTTGCTTCTGCCTTGCGCCTGTTGTGCCAGCAAATTTGAGTGAAACGGTAGTCCATCTCACCTGCTCTTCTACACCTTTAAATCATTGCATTAACCTAAGTTTTTCAAAACTTTTTGAACACTGCGGTGAAAACAAAGAGGAAGGAATTCCTCGGGTTTTGCAAAATTTGATCAACTGAGAGAAAGAGAGGCATGCTAAGCCCTTAATGAATGAGATCATGCTTGTTAGTGTGAGTACTGAGAAGGACCCTGGCTTGATCTAGATTGGTTCTGCACTGTCTTCAGTGCGAGCGATTCGTCGCTTTCTTAAAAAAATTTCAAAAAATGTTTTGCGCCGTCCTGCGAAGACTTGTGTGGAATCGCTCTTGAGATTGTGCAGCTTAGGATCGCTCTCAGCCTCGAGACTCGACCCCTCGCTTTCAAACCTCGAACTCGAACTCGAACTCAGAAAGTTCAAAGGTCAACCATAATGTGAGGCCTGCGTGGCCAGATTTGAAGCAGCCCACGAAGTAGGGGCAAGAAAAGATCAAGAAGATCAGGTCTCATCAAAAGAAGCTTGTGAAGCTAGATTAGGAACACCCCTCGAACTAGGGGCAAAAGATATCAGATTGTGCTCGACGAGCCGAAGATGGATCATTCCGCAAATCAACGAAGATCGGCAAGAATGCCAAATCCTAGAAAGGAAGAAAGAAAAAAGTTTGTTGCTGAAGGATAACCGAGTTCCTATCTACAACACTAGGGGCAAATTCAGCCCCCCATTGGATGAACTCCTGCATCGTCAGCGAACAGTAGCCATTCGCCTAGATTCAGATGACTTCAGGATCTCAAAATCATTTGACATGGACAAAGCTACATTTTTACCCTTGAGAGGCTCGCTGGGCCGAAAACCCGGAAGGGCGACCCAGGCAAAAGTTAGAGCAAAGAAAAGAACAAGAAAAAAGAAAAAAGAGAAAAAATGCAAAGATAAAAAAAATAAAAATGAAAAAAGAAGAAAAGAAGAAAAATAAAAAAGAAAAAGAAGAGAAAGAGAAGAAATGAAAAGAAATGAAAAAAGAAAAGAAAAACATAGCTCGCAAGGTTGAAAACCCGGAAGGGCGGCCTTGGCAAAAGTTAGAGCGCAAAAGGAGAGGTTAATACCCGAGTGTAGCTTAACCGGAACTACGTAAGGCTTGATTCCCATGTTTGGGATACGTAGGCAACTTCATCCTGAAGTCCAGCCACAAACACTTCCAAATTGATTATGTCTATGTAATGGTTTTGATCATCTTTGCCTTATCTGTATCCAAGAGTTTGGTTATGTTCGTCACTCTAAGGACTAACTACAATGCACTGTGGCGCCATTCAAACAAGGGACAACTTTTCATTGCCATTCAATGTGCTGCGGTGCCTTTCAAACAAGGGGTAACTTTCCGTTGTCATGCAGTGTCCTTCAGCCAAGGGACAGTTTTCCTTCCGATCTGAGGTTGTGCATCTCAAGAGTAAGTTTTGTGCTCGTTGAGTAGTGGCTGTTTGCCAAAATGGTTTTTGATAATTTTTACTAAGGTTGACTGATTCTCTTGAAAATTATCCAATTTTTCCAAAACTGGACCATTTCTTGGACCCAAAAAAGAAAAATTTTCAGTGCTCATAGCCTAACTTGCATGATTTCAAATCAGAAAATTGAACAAGCATGTTAATCTAACTCTCATTTTGGTCAAAATTGTTTTAGTAGAAAGCCAAAAACAAGAAATGGTCAAAATGATGAACTAGAGGCACAGTTCAGTCAGGTGTTCTGTCTTTTCCCCTTTATCAACGCACTTGCCAGAAGGGCATTCTACTTGCTGGAAAGGGGACCGTATTCGCCAGAAAAGGGCACCACTGAAGCTGACCGCAAAAGGGCAAAAAGCTCTCACATCCTCCAAGCAACGAGGTATCAAGCCAAGTATGAAGCACGAACTGGAATGGATCAAGATATTCCACTTCCTCATCTGGACAGATCTGATCATGTTCAAACTCCCCAGCAAAGCATCATCAACCGATGTCAACTGCAAATTTGCTACACACCCCATCTTAGTGCAACCCCTCTGTGGGAGGAACTCACTAGCTGTGAGCGGACGAAAGAGAATCTAGGAGCATGCTAGGGGCAAGAGCTCGCAATTTCTTGTTTATCCATCAACCACCCAGGGAAGGGATAAAAAATGAGAGATTGAAGAATAGAGAGATATGCGCTGAGAGAAAAAGTGAGGAAAAAGGCTTTTTCAGAAAACTAGAGATTGAGTGCCAAGTGATGTGAGAATCACAAGTGAGAAAGGGTGGGAAACAATACCCGGTGAAACAGGCTCCTTATGCACGTCTGAGTGTCGTGTCTTTTTGTTTTATCTCGATTCTTGTTTTGAGTTGTCTCGAGTGTTACTCGATGTGTTTAGGTTGTTTACCTTTTGTTTTCCGTTGTTGAGTCGTAGTGCGCTGTGTTCAGTTGTAGGCTCAATACCCGGTTAAGAACTCATCTCTCAATTTCAAAAATAAAATCGTTTTGTGCTCCGAGTGCCGTACCATTCTCCATATTTGTGCAAAACAAGATTCTTTCTTTCATAAATCGCAAGGGTTCAACCCAGTTCATGAGAGAACAGTAGTACAAGGACCCATCTGAAGCTATATAGGTTTCGGGTTGCAAAGCAAGAGAAAAGAGGGAAAATTTGGAGCATCTTAGCATGTTTCAACTTCAGCAAATTCCGAGACTACATTCTAGGTGCATCTTGTCAGGCCAAGGAGTATGAGTGTATCTTGACCCCAAGCTTAAGCCTGCTTCAAGTCAGAATGGCAGTCCAAACAGCACATGTGGTTTTAACATGCAGATGTTATCTCTTGCCAATATAAACAGGGTGTACCATTTTCGAGCTGAGAGTGTTGCAAAGCCATTTGAGAGATAAATCGGAGGCACCAGAGTACATGTTTGATGCCCCTCTATTGCATAGAATGTGCACTTTTATATAGACTTCTGTTACATGCGTGTCACGCATCGTTATGATTCATACATAGAATATGCTTGCTTTCGATTCCTTATAGAATATGCTTTGCTTTCAATATTGCATAGAATATGCTTTCCATGTTGCATAGAAAATATCCCCTTACTTGCACAAAAGATGCATTTTATCGCACTTCTTTTGTGCACATTCCTCGCACTTTTTGGTGCATTGTATCTTTCTCGCACTGTCTTGTGCATTTTCACATTTCATAGCATTCGCACTGTCTTGTGCACTCGTGTTGCCTAACGCATCGCGCTGTCTAGCGCATCGCACTATCTTGTGCAATCGCACTGTCTTGTGCACTCGCGTTGTCTAACGTATCGCGCTGTCTAGCGCATCGCACTATCTTGTGCAATCACACTGTCTTGTGCACTCGCGTTGTCTAACGCATCGCGCTGTCTAGTGCATCGCACTATCTTGTGCATTCGCACTGTCTTGTGCACTCGCGCTGTCTAGCGCATCGCACTATCTTGTGCAATCGCGTTGCCTAACGCATCGCGCTATCTTGTGCAATGGTACTGTCTTGTGCACTCGCGTTGTCTAACGCAGCGCTGTCTAGCGCATCGCACTATCTTGTGCATTCGTACTGTCTTGTGCACTCGTGCTGTCTAGCGCATCGCACTATCTTGTGCATTCGCACTGTCTTGTGCACTCGCGCTGTCTAGCGCATCGCACTATCTTGTGCATTCGCACTGTCTTGTGCACTTGCGCTGTCTAGCGCATCGCACTATCTTGTGCATTCACACTGTCTTGTGCACTCGCGTTGTCTAACGCATCGCGTTGTCTAGCGCATCGCACTATCTTGTGCATTCGCATTGTCTTGTGTACTCGCGTTGTCTAACGCATCGCGCTGTCTAGTGCATCGCACTATCTTGTGCATTCACACTGTCTTGTGCACTCGCGTTGTCTAACGCATTGCGCTCTCTTGCGTATCGCACTGTTTTGTGCACCTTACATTGCATTGCATCATTCAGGCTATTTTGCGCACCTCAATCGCACTGTTTTGTGCATTGCATTTCAATTGCACTATTTTGAGTACCTCAATCGCACTGTTTTGTGCGCCTTACTTGCATCGTGCATGCATATTATCGCGCTATTTTGCGCATCGCGCTATCTTGCGCATCTCATCTGCACTTGTTAGTGCATTGCATTTTCATTCGCCCTGTTTTGCGCATCGCACTATTTTGTGTATTACATTGTTTCATTTGCGCTATCTTGCGCATCGCACCTGCACTTGCATCGCATTGTATTACATTCGTGCTGTCCTGCGCAGTCTACCTGCACTTGTTAGTGCATTGCGTTGTTACGCACTTTAACCTGCATTGTCGTACATTTCAATAACTTGCATTGCCATGCATTTCCTTACATGCATTATCATGCATACCACCTGCATTGTCATGCACTCTTCACTTGCGTCGACACGCACGTTTCGCCTCCACCTTCATTGTCATGCACTCTTCACTTGCGTCGACACGCATGTTTCGCCTCCACCTGCATTGTCATGGACTCTTCACTTGCGTCGACACGCATGTTTCGCTTCCACCTGCATTGTCATGCATTCTTCACCTACGTCGACACACATGTTTCACTTTCACCTGCATTGTCATGCACTCTTCACTTGCATCGACACGCATGTTTCACTTCCATTTGCATTGCCATGCATTTCTCTATCTTGCATTGTCATGCATATCTCATTTGCATTATCATGAATTTCTCTACTGCATCATCTAGTATGTATATTGCATTGTACATAGCATGCATTACATACATTCATTGTATCTATTGCATTGTAGTTTGCATGCATTTACTGTATTATCCATCTATGGTTTGCGTCTTTCCATGTTGAGCTTGGTCTGGTATGTGCCCATACTTTTCACGTTGAAGCATGGTTATGATATTATGTGTACGCACCTAGTGTTGAGGGTGACGACACCGTTTCTGTGTTAAACGTGGTTTGTGTGCGTCCATGCCTTTCCTAGGCAAGATTTGGTTTCGCCGCGTGCCTTATCCACTGCATCCATTGCATTTTTAGCTGGCATGTATATTGCATTGTACATAGCACATATTGCATGCATTTACTGCATTATCCATCTATGGCTTGCGCCTTTCCATGTTAAGCTTGGTCTGGTATGTGCCCATACTTTTCACGTTGAAGCATGGTTATGATATTATGTGTACGCACCTAGTGTTGAGGGTAACGGCACCATTTCCGTATTAAACATGGTTTGTTTGTGTCCATGCCTTTCCTAGGCAAGATACGGTTTGGCCGCGCGCCTTATCCATTCCATTCATTGCATTTAGCTATTACATTGCATTACATATAGAATATATATTGCATTGTAGTTTGCATGCATTTACTGCATTATCCATCTATGGCTTGCGCCTTTCCATGTTGAGCTTGGTCTGGTATATGCCCATACTTTTCACGTTGAAGCATGGTTATGATATTATGTGTACGCACCTAGTGTTGAGGGTGACGGCACCATTTCCGTGTTAAATGTGGTTTGTTTGTGTCCATGCTTTTCCTAGGCAAGATACGGTTTGGCCGCGCGCCTTATCCATTGCATTCATTGCATTATAGTGCAGTGTGTTGCATCCAGCATTTAGGATCACGATCTTTTCTCAGCAGGTCATTCCTCACTTATATCATGCCACCCAATTACTTGTATTTTGTGTTCCGTCTACACACACATAGTTCTGCATGTGTACGCGCCTATTCCAATGATGCAATTGTGGTTTGAGGGTGTCGGCACCTTTTCTATGGTAGACGGAGTTTTATGTTGTATCTCCATCCTCTTCATGATATTTGTGTGGCTTTGTACTGCTTGTGGTTTGATCATCTCAAATGCATTGCATATCATTTGCATTGTTTCAATACACTATATATTATTACATTATTTTGTAATATCGCATATCATTTTGCATCTTATATCCGCATTGTTATGTGTCACACCTAGGTTGCATTGTCTTGTATCCATACCGCATTGTTATGCGTCGCCCTTAGGTTGCATTGTCATGCACACTTCACTCGTGTTGTCACGCAGTTTTAGATTGCATTGTTATGCATATTGCTAACGATATTGTACCTGTTAAGTTTCCTTCTTTTACAGGCACGATATTATATGTGTAGTTCGTTTGAGGTTGGTGTGACCAGACGAGCCGAACAGGTATTGTATTCTCCATGTGAGACGTAACGAGAATTGCATAATTCTCTAACATCCTTTCTACATTGTAATGTAGTTTGATTTCTGCTAGCTTAAAACTGTTGCATGTTATGCTTCGTTACAGCTTTCTTTGCACGATCATAAGTTATACTCGGCTTTGTGCATTGTTCTTGTATTTTGCCCCTGCCTTCGGGTGCATATCTTCATCTGTAGCTTGTATGCTTTGCCTAAGTCATCAGCCTTGTCAAAAATGGGTCGTCTCTAGGCTTTGACATTCACTCCCATCATTGTTATGACTTTCGAGTTCTGTTAAAGAGGGGCAACTGTAGACACCCCATTTTTGACCATCCTCAAGACTTCGACGTCATCGTTTGAACACTCGATGATTATCCATGTTCGTGTTCGTCTTGAGTTCTCGGAGGTTTCGGCCGCACGCCTTGCCTCGAGACCTCTCGACTTGTTTGTTTTGTGCTTGGTTGTAGACCAAACACTTGTGTGATTGCTTCTAAGGGCAGGGAATGGCTTGTTGGCCATCCCCACACCTCACCGGCCATGGCCTGAGGCCACCGGCCCTGTTTTCTTGCCATCGGCCAAAGGTGTTGGCCGGTCGGCATTATTTTTGGTCGACCGGCCATTGTTTTGATCAATCGGCTACTTTTTCTGGCCGAGGCCTTTTCTTAGGGAGGCTTGACCCTTCTGAACCTTTGGTTTAGCTTCTTGTGGGAGGCTTGACCCATTTGAACCCTTGTTTTAGCTTCTTGAGGAAGCTTGAACCTTTTGACCCTTCTTAGCTTCTCCAAGAAGCTTGACCCTTTTTAGCTTCTCCAAGAAGCTTGACCCTTTTTTTTGGCTTCTTAAAGAAACTTGACCCTTTGCTCTAAGCTTCTAAGAGAAGCTTGACCCTTTCTTAGCTTCTTGAGGAAGCTTGACCCCTTTGCTCTAGCTTCCTCAAGAAGCATGACCCTTTTTGCTTTGGCTTCTAAGAGAAGCTTGACCCTTTTGCTCAAGCTTCTAAGAGAAACTTGGACCTTTGTTCTTCTATAAGAGAAACCCTCTCCCTTATTAGCAAAGGTTCAGATTTTTGGCCAAGGCTCTATATACATATATCTCTCTCTATATCTCCTCCATTTTAGCTCAAAAGTGTAAGGTTCTTGGCCCCATTGCACTACAACTCTTAGCCTAATCCTTCCACCTTCGGTCTAAGCATTTGGAGGCCATTTTCAGAGGCTAAGGGACTGGTTTTTTGGTCCAGAGCTGCTGGAGTTCTTGGCTACAAGGGTAACACTTCTTTTCCCTCTTTTATTCCCCATTTTTGCACAAGCTTTTAACCTGTCTTGCATGCTGTTTTGAGCTTAGTGTATAACTGATAAAAGTTCTGATTTTGCATGCTTTTGATCTTTGTTTAAGGTCACTTTTGTGTTTAGGGTTATTTACCCCCTTTTAGGCCTTGTTTGGCCTCTTTTATGTGCCTTTTTTGTGAGTTTCGAGACCACCTTGTATTGGCCTTCTCACTACTGAAATCTCTCTCCTTGTTGTCTTGTTTGTTGGCATTTTTGGCCTTACAAAGGAGCCCATATTTGCATGCATCCTAAGCTTGGTTCAGGCCCTTTTTGGTGACTCTTAGGACCTGCCTAGCCTTTGTCCGTGGCTGGTTTGGTCCCCTTTTGTTTTCTTCTTGCATGTGTAGAGTAACCCCTTTCTTGGCTCATCAAAGGAGCACCCCATTCTAGCATGTGTTGACTATGTTTCAGTGAGTTTTTAGTCATATTTTGGCATGCCATGAATCCGTTTTTGGCTGGTTTGGTGGTCCCTCATTTGCTTCACATGCTTGTAGTGTAAACCATGCTTACTAGCTCATATTGCATGTTGTTTTGGCCCTCCATTCTAGCATATTTTGGCCATGTTTCAAACATGTTTTGTTCATATTTTGGGCTGCCTTAGCTCTATTTTTAGGCCTCTTAGTTGATTGGTGCATGCCATGCATACTTATTGTGTAATAGCATTGACTAGCTTTGAGTTTCGGGGTCCCTTGCATGCTTGACTTGAACTATTTACATGTGTTTGGCATCATTGGGTATGATATTTCAGAGCTTATACTTGTGCCGTACTCCCATGTTTTCCATGCTTTAAGTGCTATTGAGAGTTGTGCTTTTATGCCTCATTTACCGACCATTGCATGAGCTTCATTTGAATGCATTCCGAGCCACCATCCCAACACATTTGGCCACTGATTTTGGCATGCTTGAGAGCTACCCATGTTAGTGTAAGTCCATCTTACCATGTTGTTGCATGCTTGTTTCATTTTGCATGTTGTTGCATGCTATACATGTCCACATGTTTAGGTTGTATGCCTATTGCATATTGCATGTTAACATGCTCATGTTGCATTAGATTTGTTGCACACTTGAGTTATTTGCATGCTTACTTGCTTGCCTAAGTTGCATTGCATTGTGTGTGCATCTCTTGACTCTTGATCAATCATGATAGAGGTTGGGGCCCTTTATGTGTTTTGTGCATTTCATTCCATATTGAGTTGCACACTTGACTCTTTGGCCATCATGCATGGAAATGCGTGATTGGTGGCCCGAGGGTCGAGGACCATCCTCTCTTGAGTTCATAACATGATAAGGAGGGTGGTCGTGCACACATTGCTTTGAAAATGTATTGCCAAGCTCTGTTTGCCCTCTGTTGCTGCAAAACAGGATTCTGCAGGAAGAGTTGGCCGACCGACCACATTCAGTGCCGGCCGGCTATTCATTTCTGGCCGAGAGCTATACAACTGGTCAATGACCACTTTTCCATGGCCGGTGACTATTCCTCTTGGCCGGTGACCTTCCACAGTGCTCAAAAGGTGGTCCAGAAGCAACCTTAGGACTTGTGCAGTCTTCAGAGGTGCAGAGCAGTGTAAACAGAGGCATCATGTGGCATAGCGACGGATTTTCGAGCAAGGCGAATCGAGCATGCAAGCATTTGACCCTCTTCCCGAGACAGCTTTATCGCTTTAGTAGTTTAATCAATTTGTTAATTAATTACGATTTTGTAATATTTAATTAGTTTGTTAGTTAGTTAATTTGTATTATTCTTTCGAACCCTCTGAGAGGGCAATGTTGTGATAAGTGTGCGTGTGTGTGATACATGTTTTCCAACCCCCATTTCTTTCTTCCTTTTATTTAACCGCTTACGATGGTTAGATTTAGGACATATTTCAATTAGCATCCTTATGCTATGCATGTTTGCATCATTCACATGTCTTGTATGCACTGGGCTCGGCGCATCATACTAACTGCATTGTATTTCAATTCCAAGTTGAATACGTGTTAGTTGTAGCATCTTACATGCCATCTTAGAATAGCCGAGCCTATCTTAGTTGCATTTTGCATGTGTTGCATTAGCCATCTTAACATGAACTACGATCATGCATTGATTACTAATTAGTTTTTGTTTTGGCTCGGAGTACTCGGTAAGTGTTTATGCTTTAGCATCCTTGCATGCGTGTGAGTGATTGCCATGATAGCATGCTTACCATGAGGCTATATGCTTATGTGATATTACTGCCTGAATGCCTATGAGTGAAGGTTGGGTTGCTTGAGTTGGAATAATTCGTCGAAACCCGTGTTTTAGCCTACTTGCGAGTAGCAAACTTCAATTCATTTTTCGAAACAAACGGATATACGATGCTTTGTTCCAACTTAGGCAATCCAGTCTATACTTGTTTTGCTGTGCGCATCACATAGTAATTCTAGCTAATTAACCAGAATAAGAACACATGTGTTTTCAAAAATAAGATATCATGTTTAGTAGTGGCCGATCTTTGATCGGGCGAGCGGGGGTGCTCATAGCTGACCTTCCTCAATCGTACCCAAGTTCCCGAGTCGAGGCAACTTTG
Organism: Camellia sinensis; assembly: GCF_055761805.1. Taxonomy (NCBI): domain Eukaryota; kingdom Viridiplantae; phylum Streptophyta; class Magnoliopsida; order Ericales; family Theaceae; genus Camellia; species Camellia sinensis. The sequence goes on along the minus strand of NC_138964.1, from coordinate 215,853,479 downwards.
GTGATGACAGACACATGGCCTTAGGCACGAGTCAGGGTTTCCTAAATTCCCCCAAAACAAAATATTTAGGTGGCGACTCTGTATCTGGCAAAGCAGTCCATGTTTGGCACTTCTTTCTAAAAATCTGTTTTCAAAACGATTTGTCGGATTTAGACTCTTTGGGGATTTATTAGTCTTGCACTGCATTTTGCGAGACTATATTCAAAACCGTGACAATTTGAGTCCGAACTGTAGTGAGCCCCATATGAACAAAACGGGATTCCCTCCCGGGACGTCCGAGGACGTCTACAATATCCTTGAAAAAATTAAGAAGAAAAACGTGAAATGCAAAATTAGTATTGATTTTGTAAATTATCTCAATTTACCATGAAAAATATATAGAAAAGAAATATTTGTCAAATAGAGTCTATATAAAATAGGTAAAGTTAATATGATTTAAATTAAGTTTAAATTTGTGTATAACTCTAAATGTAATTAAGAAAATATATATTGACATAACTCTTTTAGAAGAAAAAAAAAAAACCCTTATAAAATGGGATAATTTTTTTTAAGGTCCCTGATATTAAGATTTTACAGCATAAAGGACACTCAATATTTTCATAATGTCTAAGGTCCCTCAAGTTGATCCAGAGAAAATTGGTCCAGAAAAAATTCTCTCCAGAGAAATTCTGGATTTATCTCTAGAGAAATTTTGAATTTCTCTGACTTCAGAATGTGTTTTAACCAAATTTCTCTGACTTCAGAATGTGTTTTAACCAAATTTCTCTGACTTCAGAATTTATCAAATGTGTTTTCATAATGTGTTTTAACCAAATTTCTCTGACGATGTTGTTTCTCATGATATCGAGAAAAAATGATCTCATGGCAGCTGTCTGCAGCCCATTCAGAGATGACTAACAAGGACAACCTAGTGAAACAACATACTAAAGTTGCTGAAGAAGCTGTCTCAGGTTTGATGTTGATCTCTAATTGAGATATATAGAAGGAAAAGAAACTTGGCAGAACGTCTATTGGCAATAGAAGAAGAAATGAAGATGTTGAAAGGAGCTTTGGCAAAGCGCAACAGTGAATTACATGCTTCCAGGAGTATTTGGCAATGGAACTGAATTTTCTCTGGGTTGAGAATTTCTTTGGTAATTTAGCTCACTGAACGTCGATTATTTTTTTTTTCATTTGAACTGAATTTTCTCTGGGTTGAGAATTTCTCTGGAGAATTTTCTCTGGGATGAGAATTTCTCTGGAGAAATTCAGTTCAAATGAAAAAAAAAACAATCGAAAAAGATGTTCAAAATAAAGAGAGAGAAAGCTTCCCTCGGTAACAATGTTGTTCTGTTGCCTCCTTCTCTTCATCCATGAGTGAGATTGAGCATGTGAGTTTGTTCTTTCATAGGTTCATCTTCTCGCTTTTGAGGTTTTGGACCCGATTAAGAGGCAGAGAGATAGAGTTCTGCTTGGTTTTGCTTGCTTTGAGTTTTGTTGGTGTTGTAATGGTGTTACCATTTTTTAGGGTGCTCTGGGCTGTGTATGGAGGTATCTTCCAAGCAGCTGCCATATCACTCCAGTTATGAGGTGCCGCTGGTATTTGTGTGAAGGATATTGCAGGTCTGGACAATGGCCGAGATTAGTCTATCTCTGTTCCAGGGCCGAAGTTATACACGTCTGAGGTGGGTCTGTCGCTCTTCTTGTGCTGTGATGTGAAGAGTGGAAATCGCAGTTCACGACGGTCTTTGCAGTTCATGAGGGTCTTCTCCGACAACATTCTAGGTCGCTGGAGGTGCCTCTGTTTGCGTCATTCAGGTGGGCTTTGGTCCTCTATTTGCCTCGTGCTGTTTGTTATGAATAGCCTCGGATGTGGGTTTGTGGTTCATGAAGGTGGTAGCTGAGCTTATGAGCTTTGCCGATGGTTGCTCCAGGTTGCCAACGTGCTGCTGTGACGACAGAACTGGGGGACTGGTGTGGCGAAGAGAGATGAGAGAGTTGGATCTTGGAGTGTCTGGTTTCGATCGATTTTGCCTATCTCTTCTCTCTAGGGTTTCGGAGAGAGAGAGAGAGGAAGTGCTGCTCTGCAGTAGAGGAGGAGAGACAAAGAGTCAAATTTCTCTAATATATTTTTAGGGACCTACATCAAAAAATAATGTTGTGGATTTCTTCTATTACGAAAAGTGAGAATGAGATCCTAGACTAATTTTTCTTATAAAATGTTATCTAAATATAGAAAAAAAATATATAAAAAATATTACTTTTAATAATATATACGTGTATGATATGATTTACCGTCGTATGTTGTTAGTTGTGAATCCAATACTGATTTAGGCCAAGTTTGGCAACTCTTAAAAAATCTAAAAAGTCAAAAAATCACTATCCTATTTAAATTACATCATCTTATTTAAGTCACATCACCTCTCTAACACATCACTTCAAACCCAACTCATATTTCATAAAAAGTCAAAAAGTGCACCTATTTAGTCTTCCCAAACTTAGCCTTACCCTCGTATGTGGTGGTAGTGGGTTGAGATTTTAAATAATAATGAAAAATAGAAAATAGAAAATAGAAAAAACTTTTACAAGTTAAACACGTTTTTTATCCGGATAAAATTATTTTTTTAATGTTGAGATTGAAGTTTTAAAAAAAAATAACCTAATATCAGCATCACACTCTCATGGCCCTCCCTCATTCTTCTTTAGATTCAGATCAGAAACCAGAGAGGAAAAAAAAACCTAGTTTTATGGGGAAGATGCAAACCCTAAATAAGACAAAGAGGCTAAGAAGAAGAAGAAGAAGAAGAAGAAACGAAAGAGGGAAGAGAAAAGAAAACAGAGCAAAATCAGAAGCAGTAAACAATTTACCGCAAGAAATCATTGTGGATATTCTCTCAAGATTACCTCGCAAATCGCTGGTTCGATCCATGTGCGTTTGCAAGTAATGGCGTTCTTTGATGGAAGGTTATACAAAAAGCATTGGACGACAAAAAGTTCTGGCTCTAACTCAGTCGAAAAACGGGTCATTTTGTTTTCAATTCATCGACCAACAATTCCTTTCCGATGTATCCAAAAAAAAAAAAATCGACCAACAAGGCTATATGTTGAAAGCGTTCGTAGTAGACCATTGGAAAATAGCGAATCTAATAGTGGTATTCGAATCGGTGGTTCGTGTAATGGGTTGTTTCTTCTATTATTTATTTATTTAATTTGGGTTGTTGAGATTAATTCTGTCTTTGAGCATGAATTTGATCTGAAATTTTTTTGAGGTTCCTTTTTTACAATGGGAATAGATTAAGGTTGTACTCCTGAGGTCTCATTATGCACTGCTGTGGTATTAAAATTTTCAAAAATTTTATGTGGTCTGCAACAGTGATAATGGCTAACTAAAATTTTTTTGGATGTTGAGAATATAAATTCATAACTCCAATGTGAAATCAGATTGCACAAACGATCTTGTTTTTGAAACTTTTCATCAATCCAATGGTAATAATATCCATTCTATTTGGTTTCTATTTCTAAAATTTACTTTTCAAAAAAATTTATTTTTTCATTTTTTTTATATATTATTCTTACTAAATTTTTTAATATTTTCAGTAATTTTTTTAAGGATAAAGCACCAATAAATCTCATTTTGTGAACTTGTACACTAGTTAGTCTTGCAAATTTTTTGTTGAACCGAAAAGTCCTAAAAACACACGGATTGACACAGCTGGCCTCATTTACGCGCATTGTTGATGTGTGTAGTGGAAATTGATGAGGGTGAAATTACTGATGTGGACATAAAAGCGCACTATGGGCATTTTTTGGTTTCCCTCATCTTTGATTAATGTTATGAGCTTCATACGGAAAAAATTGAGATGAAACGTTCCCACATTAGATGCATTTCCATGTTAGTTGAATGAAACCCTAGATGTTAGTGTGTTCATGAAAAACTTGTTTCGTCAAATTCCACATTGGACTTGTCGGCTTGAACCCTAATTGCAGTAACCTATTCATTGACAAACCACCATCAACAGTATCCGATTACTCTGCCCTGGCGAGGGTTTGGCTGCTTTGTATCCGCTGCTTACACTGACCACAACGTTGCAGCAATATCAGAGGAATACAATGAAAGGCGAAGGTGTGTGTTGTTTACCAATGTGCATGATGACATTTGTTCTAATTTGTTTCACTGGAATTCCACATTGTTGTTGTATGGGTTGACATTTTGTTCACTGAAATAGCTTAGCTGGTGTTACCAGTACTTGTGAGCTACAAAATTGTATTGGCAAATGACCAGATTCTTAATGTCATTGACACTCCTGGTAAATCTATATCAATTAGCAATGTAAGCATTTTTTCTTTTGTTAATGTGTTGTTTGGTTCAAACTACCAACTTAACAAAAAATGACAGGATTATTTGATTTTTCTGCGGAGTCTAAATTTATTGGAAAAGAAATTGTCAAATTCATCAATATATGGCCAAGGATAGCTCATGCAGTTATTGTAGTTTTCTCAGTCAGGTTCTGTTTTTCGAAAGAATAAGAAGTTACCCTTCATAGCTTGCAGACTTTGTTTGGGAAAAAAAATTATGACTACATGATTGTAGTCTTTACTGGTGGCAATGAACTCGAAGAAAATGATGAAACATTGGAAGATTACTTAATGTTACATATGTTTTTGTGATACATTTTTTGATAGTTGATACTAAAAATGTTCGGTGAATTTTACAAAATGTGACGTTAGTTTAGTGATGCATAATTTTGTTGGTTCATATTTTTTGGGTGGTTAATACATAACGTTGTTTTGTCAACATTGTCATGAGCACTGTTACGTGGACATTTCGTGGATATCATTGAATGGAAAATGTTAAATTGCACACCACACTTGTTAATAACTAAACTATGTCCGAGCAGGGAATGACGCGGATGTTGGTAATTGATCATCATGTAAAAGTGTCACGTCGTATGTGTTACCAAACCGGCCCTCAACAACAATACTATACATCAGTAAAAAGAAATCACACCAAATTCCACAAAATGGTAAATATGTAAAATATTACCCTCAACAACACTACTATACGTCAATAAAAAGAAATCACACCAAATCCCACAAAAGGATAAATATGTAAACTCCACACATGTCAAATCAAAGGAAATAATCTTTGCTAATTAAATAGGACCAAATGGTACATAAGAAAAAATAAAAGACAAAATGGATTAGCATTTTCCAAATTGAGATTTATTGGTAATTTTTCCTTTTTTGTTTAAATTTTTAGATACATCTAACATAAATACATTTAAAAAGTATAATATTTGTGAAAAAAATCTTTAAAAAATTCAGTAAATATCAAAAATACAAAAAAAAAAAAATTCAGTACATTTTTATATTTTTGTGTATTTATTAATTTTTAAAATAATTTTTCACAAATATTTTATTATTTGAATACATCTAAGTAAAATGCATCTAAAAAGACAAAAAATAAAAATGGCTTAAAATTTAAAAAATGTTCATTAAAAACAAAAAAAATGTGAAATTTTAAAAATAAATTAAATTAAATTCAAAAAATTGAAACCAAACAGACTAAATGATACTTATACAAGTTTAATCTCATCAACATCTATATATAATAAGCAAAAATAATAAAATCAATTTCTAGCAATCTCACTTGAGGCTCGCATACTTGAGTTTGAATTTAAATTTCATTTTATTTTGGATATGTTAAAAGTATGACCAGTGAAAAAAATAAAAAATAAAAAATTCGATACCTATTTTTTTGTTATTTTAATTTTATTGTCTTCATTGAAGAAAATAAAATCCAATCAAAATCTTTGGTATAGAATGGGCCTAGGTACTTCGCTTGCAACCACCATCATCACCAATAATTATTCTTGACCATGATGCAAATCTGTAAACAAACACATAAATTTTATTAAAACCAAAATCAAGACCAAAAGCAAAGAATCACACAAGGAAAAAAATAAAATTAAAAAACAAATAAATTTATGGAATCGTAAGATGTTACCTCTTACAACTCAGACCTCGCTTAGCCCAATCTGCTAGCTCTTCCTCCTGGCGAAGTGTGGGAATTTGGATGACTAATCAGATTATTCTTTAAATAATATTTGAAAATTAATTAATTTGTCATGATTTAAAATTTTGATAAATATACATAAAACAAATAAATAATTATATTACTAAATCATAATTCAAATTTAGATATTGTCATATCTTTTTGATATCTATATTTAAATTCTTATATTATTTAACTTTGTGTGATTTCTATTTGTTTTATTTTTTTTTCAATTTATTATGTCCTCGTTTGGTTTTTATTTTGGGGTTAAAAAAGTACAAAAAGACAAAATAGGTTATATAAGTCAATAAGACAAAATGTCACATCCAATGCATAATCATTATATTTAAAAAAGACAAAAGTCAAAAAAAACCCCAAAATAAAAACCAAACGAGGCTAAAAAAGACAGGCTAAAAAAGTTTTAACACAATAAAGTTCGCTACCATAACCAATGCCAAACAATACTTTAAGATGGAGTTGTGGGTTTCTTTTCTTTTTTTTTCTCTCTTTTTAAAAAAAAAAAATTAATTTATTTATGGTTTTTATTTGTTTTATTAGTTATTTATTTATTATTTAGGTAAGTTATGATGTGAGTTGTATATGTGATAGACATGTGAATTTTATTGATTTGAAGTATAATGGTGGGAGATATTTTTAAATTGTATTCGTTCAGATAGACTTTAAACATTTTTTAAAATTTAAAATTGAATATTGAGTGGCAAAAGAAAGATTTTAACTGAATAAATAGAAATCAAAATTATTAATTTTATCTATTTGTATATTTGAATTTGAATTTGATTTTTTTTTGGTTATGATATATAAGATATATAATAAGATATAGATAGATACTTACAACTCTGATGAAAAATATTATTTGATTTTTTTTGAAAGAGAGAAGGGAGACAAGTTTTAATATTTTCTTTTGAAAATCGGTGAGAGAGATTAGGATGAAAATATTATGAAATATTTTTATTATTTTTCCATTTGAAATTCATAAATTAAGGGATAATTATTATTTCTAAAACAAATAAATAAATAAATATATTAATCAATCAGCCAATAGTTTTTATAAAATTTATTTTGTAAATTGAAAAATCAATAATTTTATAATGAAAATTTGAAATGCTTAAAATGCTTTTCAGTAAAAAATCTCTTTTCCTTATATAATAGATAGGTGGATAGGTTATTCTAATTTTATTTTTATGTTTTTTATTTTTTATTTGTTACAACAATTCTTAAAATGAGATTGGAAATTGAGCACATGAATAGAGTACCTAACGGCAAATTCTTCGGAAACAAAACGTGTTGTGCACTCAATCCCCAAGTATATAGCAACAGCAAACCCTATTAGTATCATCATCAGAAAAAATTCATAAAGCTTAAAAAAAGAAGATAGTTTTATGGGGAAAATGCAAACCCTAAGTAAGAAACAGAGGCTAAGAAGAAGAAACAAAATAAGGAAGAGAAAAGAAAACAGAGCAAAATCACAAGTAGTGAACGATTTACCACAAGAAATCGTTGTGGACATTCTCTCAAGATTACCCCTCAAATCGGTGGTTCGATCCATGTGCGTTTGCAAGGGATGGCGTTCTTCGATGGAAGGTTATACGAAAAGCCTTACACGACAAAAAGTTGTGGCTCTAACTCACTCGAAAACTGGGCTGTCTTTTCAATCCATCGACCAACAAGGCTATATCAAAAGCGTTCGTAAACCATGGAAAAAGATTGGATCTAATAGTAGTATTCGCATCGATGGTTCGTGTAATGGGTTGTTACTTCTAGAGATCGACGAGGATTTGTTATTGTGGAATCCGCTCACCGGGTATTCGAAGAAAGTTCTAGCATACGAGCCCTTGCGTGATGAGGAATATCGTGTTGTTTCTGGGCTATGCTTTGATTCCTCGAGTAATGAGTACAAGGTGGTAATGGCACTTTCTCATAGCAGTCCTGATTATGGTGGTGAATTCGTAGTAGTTGGTAGTTTTCGAAACAAAACTTGGACTAGAGTTTCCTTCTCATTCTGTGCTTCTGATGTGCATTCAGGGCCTGTTTTGAATGAAAATCTGCATTGGTTTTCCTCTAAGAATCATAGCTTCCTTTCATCCCACCAGATCGTGTTCTTTGATCCGTTGATTGATGAATTCAGGGAGGTACCAATGCCAGAGCCCAAGGATGGAGATGGAGATATTTTACTTGGTATAGGAGTTCTTGATGGATGCCTTTGTATGGCTCGTTTCGACCATCCTGGAAATTTTGAAGGTAATGTGGAGGTGCTGGTAATGAAGGAATATGGTATGCAAAATTCTTGGGCTATTATGTTCAGCATATCAAATTCGACTGGATTATTTCATTCTTATGATCGGATAGAGCCATTGTGTTCTACAAAGAATGATGAAGTTTTAGTGAATATTTTCTTAAGGGGTAAGAGGAGGCATAATATATGGGCATGCAATTCTAATGACAACTCGCATAGGGAAATTCCATTTTCTGTCAATCATCATTGCTTAATTGATGCAGTTATGTATGAGGAAAGTTTGGAAACACCGCCTAACTACAGTTGGGAAGATGATGAGTTGAGAGGGGAAGCAACATATGATGAAATTTTTCTTTGCAGCTCTCCTCGAAAATTGAAAAAGGTAATGGATTGCTGGGTATACGTGGATTTTCAACAATATGAACATTCAGAATCGAAAAAGTTGGAAGTAGAAGTAGAGTTGGAAGACTTGGTTTCTTATTTAGAACGCAAGAGCTGTTAACGGATCCATGGTTAGAGGGGTTAGAGTATCCACGGTTGGTTAAGGGATCAATTTTTTTTAACGAATAATTTTTGCAGCAATTGCTGATATGTTTTTTTATGTAATTAAGGTATGTCTGTGAGGACTATATTATATGCTAGAGAACAACAAGTGATCAAATAGGTGGAAATTTTTTTTATTGGGCTGTTGAGGTCAATACCCTCAAAATAAGTTTTACTTTTTATCACAGATCTAATAAAGGTGTTTTTGATGTTGAGAATTGATTGAGGCAGAAATGTACAGCATTGAGACTGATAATTGAGATTTCTTGACTCTCTTTTTGATGCAAGCTTATACAGTTTACTAATATTTGATGGGAATCATGTTGGACGCATTTGAAGTACAAAACGATAAAAAACAATGGAACTTCAACTGAAAATTCATTCTTGTACGTGCGGAGGGTCATTCCCACACATGCGGTCTCTCATCCTAAAGTCAAAACATTCTAAAAAATCCGCACGTGCAATGACATTTCCTGAATGTGCGGATCGACCTTGGTTTGCATGCATAATTGACTAAAGCAAAAATGCTACAAACTCAAAAAATTATTTACAAAAATGAATAAATAATTTATATTTAGTGTGGGTGTGTCTTGCATTAAAGTTGGTGTCTTATTTTGAATGTACTCACATAATTAGAATAATTTTGTGTTGCGAGATATGTCTAGAATTTTTTTTAAATTTTTTTTATTTGGGTTTGTCTAGGTTAATTTTATCTTTAACTAGAATTTAATTTGAAATATTTGTAATGTTCCCCTTTTACTATAGGAATAGTTGGTAATCTCGAAGGATTAAGGTGTTAGTAGTCTTGAGGTCTCAATATGCACTGTTGTGATATTAGAATCTTATGTGCTCTGCAACAGTGATAATAGAATTTAACTAAATGAGTTTTAACCTTTTATCACAGATCTAATGTAATAAAGTTTTTTTGAAGAAGTATGAGTGAATATTTTTTTAAGGGTAAGAGGAGGCATAATATATGGTCGTGCAATTCCAATGACAATTCGCATAGGGAAATTCCATTTGTATCATCATTGCTTAATCGATGCAGTTATATATGAGAAAAGTTTGGTTATATCACCTGACTACTATTGAGAAGATGATGAGTTGAGAGGGAAAGCAACGTATGAGGAAATTTTTCTTTGGCACTCTCCTCAAAAATTGGAAAGGATAAAGGATTATTGGAATTATGTGAATTTTTAAAAGTAAGAACATTCTAACTTAAAACAACAATGTTAGAGGGTTACAATTTTTGTGGCCATAATAACTCAAAATTGCCAAAACGACGTCGTTTTCGCATGTTTTGCACCCAAAACGACGTCGTTTTGACAGTTTTGAGCCATTGTGGCTACAAAAATTGTGGTCCTCAAACATTTTCCAACTTAAAAAAGTTAAAAAGTTGGAAGTAGAAGAAGAGTTGGAAGAGTTGGATTCTTATTTGGAACCATCACTGTTGTTATAGGATCTATGGTTTTGAATGTACTCACATAATTAGAATAATTTTCGTGGTAATTGCTGATATTTTTTTTTTATGTGAGATATGTGTCTGAGAGTTATGCTAGAGAATAACAAGTGATCAAATGGTTGGAATTTTTTTTTCCATTGAGTTGTTGAGGTCAATACCCTTTAAATGCGTTTGACTTTTTATTATTGAGCTAACATATATATATATATATATATTTAAAATAAATGACTAAAGTAACATGGTTACAAACTCAAAAAAAATTATTTAAAAAAATTAATTAATGATTTACATCTATTGTTGTGACCGTGGTTCACATCAATGGTTATATGGTTCATAATTTTGTTTTTGATAAGCTCTCACATATTAAAGTTTGGGTATGTTCTTTGACTACCACATTATCAAAAAGGGAAATAACAATTAACCCTATTTAATCAAAATGACTCCTTAGATATTTTCTTATTCAAACAACATGCTTCTCCACCTGCTTATTATCCATAGCCACCTCCAAGGCACCACCACCACCACCACCACCACCACCCTTATACCTATACCACCTAGCACACACCAAAAAGTATCCAAAATTGACAACATCCAAACCCGAAATCATGTAATAAAAGTAGTCCAACTTCCCCTCATTAAGATCTTGCGGCAACCAATCTCCTCCAGACTCCTTAGCAGTAACATGGTGAACTACAGAGACTGAAAACCCGCTCAGATAACTTGAACACACCATTCCACAGAAGAAGAAAGACCCGGCAATATTCTCGGGAAACTGCCTGCAGTAAAACTCAATTTGTCCTATGGAATAAAACCCCTCAGACAACCCAGCAAGCACAAGTTGAGGAACAAGCCACAGAGCAGACATTGATGAAACAGAGCTTCCTTTTATCGCATTACTCTTTCTTCTCTCTTCGATTAGGCCTGAAACGAGCATGGTTAGGACAGAGAAGAGAATTCCGGTACCTATTCGCTGAAGAAGAGTGATTCCTCCTCCTCTGCGGGTGAGAGAAGGGATGATGATTCGATCATAGATTGGGATCCAAATTGTGATTGTGAGCATTGACACGAGGACATAGGAGGCGGCGGGGACTTGGAGGTGGAGGTGGGGGGTGAGGTGGCGGTCGGATTGGAGGGCTTGGAAGATGGCATAGGTGTTTTGTTGGACGATGGCAACGTGGAAGATGATGGCGGAGGCCCAGATGGGGAGGACTCTGATGAGGCATTTGGCTTCCTCTACTTGTTGGGTGCTGCAGAGTCTCCATGGGTTGGTTGGTGATCCGTCTGAGTTTTTTTTTTTTTTTTTTTGGGTGAATAAATCCGTCTGAGTTGATTTGGTCTTCTGTGGTTATGGTTGCTGCTTTGTCTAGGATCCTATATGCACAGTGATCATAGTATCAAGTTTTTTATCACTTCTTTGTGTTTTTGTGTTTTAAACTTGCAGAAATGATACTTTTCTCTAACTTGAAAGTTTTAAAAGGGTACTAATGCTGTAAAAAAGAAAAAAGAAAATTATGAAATTGGATATGATATTTTGTTTGGATTTGTTTTTTTTTTATTTTGTAAAAAAATTGTCTTTTGGTGAAAAAAATCAAAAAAAACCTAACACACAAACTTCCCAAACACCACCTTGGTGATAGACTCCTTACTGTCTAATTTGTCTATTAAAATGACAAGAATTATATAAGTACTTTCAAAATCTCCTAATATTTTAAAACTTGTTTCTTTTAGTATACTACTATCATATCTATCAGCTCTCCTGTTAAGCCATACTTACAGTGTATTTCAGAATAAAATTTTGTTTTGAATCAGAATAAAATTTTACTTTTATATCGTTAAACAAATAATATGTTTTTAACCAGAATACAATTTGCCATCATCACAGTGTATTTCAGAGTAAAATTTAAACTTTACTCTGATTCAGAGTAAAATTTTACTCTTAAAGTACAATTTCACTTTGAATCATAGTAAAGTTGACTATGATTCAAAGTAAAATTTTATATCGTTAGGCAAATCAACATGTTTTTAATTAAAGTAAAATTTTACTGATACAAAAAATAAAACGATCGAGAATCAAATTTTACACTTAAACCTATTAACAAATAAAAAATAAAAAAAAAATCCAATTGAAAACAACAATCAATCTGTTCAAGTTTCTTCTTTTCTTTCTTCAAACCTATTTCCCTTTGGTGTCGCTCTCTTGTTACCGTCACTTATTGTTAGATTAGAGAGTAATGAAGCAGAGATTTGTTGGAGAAGTATGTTCTCGTGCTTGATTAGCTCGGCAATTTTTATAATAAATGTGGTTGAAGATGATAGGGTTTGAGAAGTTGAATCGGTAGCTGAGAGTGAATAGATTGCTCGTAAAACGTGCTCTAATGTTTCTGAACTTGTTGATTCGTGAAGCAATTGAAGGAGTCTCTATAACCTTCTGTATTATTAGAGCTCGATAAAATTCGTCGGAGGAAGCTAGTATTGCGATGCAATTCGCCATTTTTTCTTGCGCTGCGGCGGTGCCGGAAACCAGTAACTGAACTAGAACAGGAATAGCCCCTTCTTCGCCCAATGAAACCCTAATGTCTTACATAGCGATGACATTCTTCAAAGCTCCCACTACATATCCTTGTGTTGTTAACGATCCCGATTGACAAGCTTTGATTAGCACCGATACATCACCGTAGGATGAAATCGCACAAGCATTATCGACATCGACGGAACTTCGTTGTGTACTGAGGTTGATTATGAGCAGGGAGAGGGAGAAGGGGGAAAATTTAATTGCGGGTATAATAGTCTGATAAAATATTTGAGGCTTGGTTTGGGAAGTAAGTTGGCTTTTTGGTTTTTTGACTTTTTTGGATATTTTAGCCTGGGCTAAAAAGTTTGGTTTGGGAAGGACTTTTTGGCTTTTGACTTTTTTAACTTTTTTTGTGAGAGAAGAATGTAATGATTATGGGTTGGATGTGATATTTTGTTTGTTATGGCTAAAATAGCCTATTTTGTTTTTTGTGGCTAAAATAGCCAAAAAAACGTGAAAACTAACTTGCCAAATAGAGGCTGAATAATAACTTTTATGATAAAATATTTCAATAATAAATTTTATTTTTTATATAAGACTTTATAATTATAAAGGTTTTGAAAGTATAATTTTTTTCTTGACAAGGTAAGGTAGATTTATAACCAAATTTTTTTCATTAAAACTCTTAATTTAAAACTCTTATTTTTTTTTCTTAAACTTATAACCGAAGAAAAAATGACAAAAAATTTATTTCGATGCGTAATTTAGAATCAATTTTGGTATAGGCGAACCGCATATCAATAATTTCAAAACCTCATAATGCTTATTTTGGGTATTTTTCTAAATAAAATTTCTGAATTCCTAACTTTGTTAAACTTATAATTATCGCCTCAATAATATTTGTTGTTACTACAAAAACTTAAGCATAATTTTACTCCCAAAATGATGCGTTGGGATAGATTTAAAATAAGAAAATTTTATTTATAAATTTTATTTTGAGAAATAGTGATTCATTTAGTTCTAATGATTTTTTTATAGATCAATTAGTGTCATTAATTTTGAAAATATATATTTAATATATTATTTAAAAATTAGATTAACGATTATACTTTTATTTTTAATATGTTGTATTCTCTTTTTTTCCTTTCTGCTAAAATATGAGGTACATAATTTATGAGAATCAAATTTGAAATGAATTTTTGTATGAGAATCTTTTTTATTTAAAAAATATTTCAAAATGAGTACAAAAATGACTTGAAATATGAATTCTTCAAACATTCTAAAAAAAGTCAGATTTTTCAAACATTTCAAAAGGAGTACAAAACTTTTTAGCCTCCGTTTGGGAAGTGGGTTGGCTTTTTAGCTTTTTGAATTTTTTGGTTATTTTTGCCTGGGCTAAAAAGCTTGGTTTGGGAAGGACTTTTTGACTTTTTTGACTTTTTTGTGAGAGAATAGTGTAATGATTATGGGTTAGATGTAATGTTTTGTTTGTTGTGACTAAAATAGCCTGTTTTGTCTTTTATGGCTAAAATAGCCACATAAGCCCTTGCCAAACGGAGTAGTAAGCTTTGGACAAATATTTAATTTCAAAGTGTAACACTTAAACGTAACACTCTAATATAACACTCCAAAAAAAATCTTTAATGTACTTTCTCCAAACACAACATTCCAATATAACACTCCAAAAACATCTCCTTAGTGTAACACTCTAATGTAACAAAATGTGTGGGTAATTTTCCGACCACACTGTTCGCTTAGTAACCAGCTGGAGAGCACAGGCAGAATAGATGGCTTCAGTAACCTGTAACAGAAAGAAAAAGGCTCCGGCGGTGGCTCTTCCACCCGGGGGCACTCCGACGATCAAGTCAGTATATTTCTCAAAGATAATCAAGTGCTAAACTCACAAGCTTGAATATAGAATTGTGTACCTTAGACCCATGGAGGTGCCTCTCTTTTATAGTTTACTCAATCCAAGTCTTACTAGAAGCCTGACTTCTATGGACTCCAATTCAATATTGACTTTGGATTCTTCAAGAGATAAAGATAAACTCCCTAAGAGTTTTATCTTTATCTTGGCTAAGTCTCCTCTTTGTCCTAGGACTTTTGTCTCTTATCTGCATATCTCGGATTCCGATATCTTCGGAGATAACCTCGGCAACCCCGAGATCACCTCGGCGTAACTACCATGATATGTGACACTTTGGCTTATATGTCGGCTTCGTCATGCCACGTGTTGGTATCCAAGAAATATAACCCCACAACTGCCCCCTAGGTTCTATTACCTCGACATTCTGAGGTGATGGAACCTATATCGATATTTCTTTCTGCATAGTGGCTAAGAAACTGTTTGGGTGAGATAATCCTCTTTCAAGCCGATGTGTTACCTTTAGAAAACAAGAATTCAAAATGAACTCCGCCACGCGCATGAGCTGTCATGCATATCTAACCGTTCCTGTTACGTGCTTCGTTTTTATTGGAGCGTGTCTGTGACGCGCCTGAAAGCTGTCTGTCACTCGTTTGCGCCGTCTGACGCGTGCGTTGCTCCAGGCGTAATGAATGCCCTATTTTTGCCGCCGTTTTAAGTTTTTTGATAAAAATTTTTCTTTCCCTCTTTCTTTCTCCACTTTTTGCATTCTGATTTCTTGTTTTTTCTCTCTCTAAGAGTTTTAACATTCTTCGAATCTGCCATTACTCCAAGCCCCAAATTCTGCGACCGTCCTTATCCTTCCATTCCCGCGAAGCTTTCGCCATTGCTACAACTGTCGTCTGATCTCGGCGGATATTATTCCATCTTCTTCGTTTTATCTGGTAAGCAAGTGGCCCCCTTGCCCTCTTTTTCTAATTTCTTGATTGTTTCTGGAGTTTGTTGCTATTGCTGTTCTGTTTAAGCATTATTTGTGAATCATTCACTTGAATGCATCTTATTGCATGACTTTTCACATGCCATGAACACTTGCACTGTTTCACCACTGTTCTTGGCCATTAACCCTTTGTATTCTTCGCGTTCTTGATAGCCCGTCCCTGTTCTTATTTCTGAAACTTCGCCCTTGTTTTTTGTTTTCTGTTTTTCCTTTCCAGATCTGTGCCTTTAATTTTGTTCTCCATAGTTTTTAGGCTTGGGATCTGTTTGCAGAGCCTTTAATTTAGGGAAAATTGAAACAAACCGTACCAACACTTTCCTAGGTTGTTGCCGAGGTTCCAGTAATCTTTAAAGAACACCTCCTTTCTGAGACCTAGCCCTCTGACTTTAGGCCGACGTAATGGGTATGTGGAGATATTGGGTAAATACTCTAACAAAACTCGAATACTTTAGGCAGGAATTCTCTATCCCAGCCGATGTTCACCTTCAGCTAGCTGGGGATGATGACTCCATCATGCCCACAGACCATACGATGCCCTTTCCTATTGTAGCATTTACGGAATGTGGACTCCGGCTCCCACTTAATCCCCTCTTTCGTGAGGTTCTCCACTTTTATAGGTTGAACCCTATGCAACTTACCATCAACTCTTATCGAGTGATTAATGGTATTATAGCCCTGGCTAGGCAAGAGAACGTTAGGATCACCCTTTCTGATATCCAATTCTGTTATACCATGTGCCCCCTTAACCTGAAGGAAAGAGGTTATGTCTACTACCTCAAGCCGAGGTCTACCGAGTTCAAAATTGTAGCCGACCTCCTGGATTCCAACAAGGGAGCCGGGGATGACTTTGTTATTGCTTCGGGAAATTGGGAATTTGGCCCAGACGAAGATGTCCACCTCTACCCTCTTCCTCGAACAGTTAAAGAGGGCAAGGGTAAGAGCCTAGTGCCAACACTTAGTTGTTTTTATGTAAGTCTTTAAAATTTTGTCTGTTTCTAATGTCTGTTTGCTTGTCCTGCAGATCTTCATCAACCACCAAAAAACTTCCGTCAATCCTTCTTCCCTGGAAAAGACTTAAAGAAGTTTCTTGGTCTTCCAATCCACAAGCGCAAGGCTCCCCTGTTGCTGAACTTCATTCCGACATATAAATCCACTTTACCCGACGTCCCAAAAAGGAAGAAAAAGAGTCTTTCTCCACCTTCTGCCACAACTCCTTCCATTGCTTCCATATCACGAGCAGACGAAGGATCCACTTCTGACCCAGTCGATCTGCTATCTACTTCGGCCCCATACTTGATCCCAATACCAGAAAGGAAACGTCGGCGATGCCTTGTTAAAACTGCTGAAATGGGTCGTGCAAAGCCAGTTGCCCAAAATCTTCTAGCCGATCTGCCGACTGATGCTGACGCTGTACCAACCCAGTCTATGCCCCCACCAAAGCCGAAGAGAATTAAAAAGGCTCAGCCCAAAGCCAAGGCTACTAACGCCGAGGCTGAGGATGCTTTGCCTATCTCTCAACTTGCTGAGAGCAAAAAGACTGTCTCTGCTTCCACAAAAAGATCCGCTGAGACCCAACCCTCGGGGTCCACACAGTCAAAGAGGCCAAGGTCTGCTTCAGCTACCACTTCTGGGTCCAAGAAATCCGACATCCCCTGGGCCCCACAATAACTTTGGAGGATAGGCCTATCATGTCGAGTGAAAGTGCCGACGATATTAATGTCGGTGTTGCCCTCATCACTGCTCTTCTCCTTCCAAAGGATCTGGAGCGAAATGCTGGGCTCAGCGAATATGAGAACTACACGTTAATGCTCCAGCACTCTGTTCAAGTAAGTATTCCTGCTTTGAACTTGTAACTTTTCCTTCTGCTTCACTTTTAGAAGTTTCTCTAATACTTCTGCTTTCTTTCAGGCCATTCAGCACGCCCATTCATTTTCAATGCAATCTTTTGAAAATCGGCAAAGATTGGTTGATATGAAGAGGGAAGCGTCTTCCCTGAAAAAGGAGATCAAATCTCTTGAATCAAAGATGAAAAAACTGGAGGATCAGGCCGAGGCGGCTACTAAGGCCTAGCAGATGGCCGAAGAGAAAGCGGAGTCTGCTGAGGCTATCCGAAAAGTAGCTGAAGCTGAGAAGAACGAGGCCGAAGTAAAAAAGGCCCAGGCTGAGAAGGAGCTCCAGCAGGCTTTGGCCACCAAGGAGGCCGAAGTCAAAGAGGCTGATGAAAAGGCTTATGCCCAGGGTATGGCCGATGTCACAGAGGATTATAAACTTCAAGTCAGGCAGGCATGCAACAGGGGATTTTTCCTTGGTTGGATGTCCCTGATAAAAAAGCTTGATCTCCCTGTTGACTCGCCCTTTCGTAATGCCGATGCCATTCCTTTACCATTTCCTCCTCCAAGTCAGGTTGAAGACGAATCAGAGCTTGAGGCTGATGTCGAGGATGAGGATGAAGAGAACAATGATGATGAGGCCTTGGTGAGGAAACCCAAGGATGCTGCTGAAGCCAAGTCCCCTCCTCCTGCTGAACAAGTGATGGATTTAACCTTGGATGAGGAGGGTGATGAGGTTGGGGAGGCACCCAAGGAAATTGCCATCGGGCAACTATCATCCGACCTTCTTTTGGCTGAAAGAAATCTGGACAAAACGCTAGCTGAGATTGATGCCGAGATTGAAGCAGAAAAGGTTGCCGAGGAGGTTCCACCAGAGTCTTCTGAGGTCCTAGCCCCTCCAGCTGCCAATGCTGAAGAGTCCTGATTCGAATGTTTTCTGTACTTTTTATACTTTGTTTTGTCTTCTGAACAATGTAAACTTCCTTTTATGGCCGATGTGCCTTCCTTCTGAACAATAGTTTTTCTATGGATGCTCAAATTCCTTAATTTCTTCTTGATTTGCTTCTGCTTGGTTGTATGCCTTCTATATTTTGCTGCCTTTGTGCAATCTCCTCGGGGTTACGTACCTCGGGTACAATCAATATTAAACTTTACTTCGGCAAGATACAGACCTGCAAACTTTTCATAAATTCTAACAAGTGTGAAACATATACTACTCAATTTAATTTCGGCCAAACTTTTCCTCAAGTGTTTAAACGGTGATCTCGGTCTAGCCTACTTGTAAATTGCTACAAATTTCAACAAGGATAAACATATACTAAAATTTTTTTCTCGAGTTAATGATCTTCTTGTAAATTGCTACAAATTTCAACAAGTGTTTAAACAATATACTTAGCTTTTACCTTAATCTGTAAATTGCTGCAAATGTTTAGCAATAACCTCGGCTTCACATCGACTTGTAAATTGCTACAAATTTCAACAAGCGAGGATGAACTGTAATCTCGGTTTAACTCCAAATTGTAAATTGCTACAAATTTCAACAAGTGGAGATAAGGAATCAGCTTAACTCCAACTTGTAAATTGCTACAAATTTCAACAAGTGAAGATAAGGAAACAGCTTAACTCCAACTTGTAAATTGCTACAAATTTCAACAAGTGAAGATAAAGAAACAGCTTAATTCCAACTTGTAAATTGCTACAAATTTCAACAAGTGAATTAAGGAATCAGCTTGACTCCGACTTGTAAATTGCTACAAATTTCAACAAGTGAAGACAAGGAAACAGCTTAACTCTAACTTGTAAATTGCTACAAATTTCAACAAGTGAAGATAAGGAAACAGCTTAATTCCAACTTGTAAATTGCTACAAATTTCAACAAGTGAATTAAGGAATCAGCTTGACTCCGACTTGTAAATTGCTACAAATTTCAACAAGTGAAGACAAGGAATCAGCTTGACTCCAACTTGTAAATTGCTACAAATTTCAACAAGTGGAGACAAGGAATCACCTCGGCTTATCTTTGGTTAAGCATCATCTCAGTCTAATTTCAGTTTTAAACATTATCTTGGTTTGACCAACTTGTTGAAATTGCTACAAATTTCAACAAGTGATAAACGCATTCTTTTTCTTTCTTTCCCCAATATGAACCTGAGTCCTACTTGGGTTCTTATTATTTATCTCTCCAAAAACATCAGTATGTAATTTTATCAGTCATATGTGTTTGAAAGAATTTTTTGAGAAAACTTTATTAAAGACATCGGCAAAAAATACTGCACATCTAATGATAGAAGAATTTCAAATTACAAGTGTTCCAAGGTCTTGGTAGTGCTTTGCCCTCGCTATCTTCAAGCCGGTAGGCTCCATTGCCTAAAACCGACGTAATTCTGTAGGGTCCTTCCCAGTTTGGGCCAATCTTGCCCTCTCTCGGATCATTTTTGTTGCCGACGACTTTTCTCAAGACTAGGTCACCGACTTGAAAATCTCTTGGATTGACCTTTTTGTTGTAAGCTCTAGCAAGCTACTGCTGGTATATTGCTAGCTGAATTGCAGCCTTTTCTCTTCGTTCTTCCAAAAGGTCCAGATCTCGGGCTAAGACTATGTCGTTAGTGCCATTCTCTACTCCCTGGGTCCTGATCCCTAGGATGCCGATCTCCAATGGGATGAAAGCTTCTGTGCCATAAGCCATGGCAAAGGGGGATTCCCCTATTGATCTTCTCGGCGTAGTCCGATATGCCCAAAGCACGTTGGGCAACTCGTCTACCCACTTTCCTTTCGCTGCCTGCAGCCTCTTCTTTATTCCATCCAGAATTACTTTGTTGGATGCTTCTGCTTGGCCATTACTTTGGGGAAAACTTGGTGTTGAAAAGTAGTTTTTGATCTTAAATTTGGCACAAAAGTTTTTGATGAGTTTGTTGTCAAACTGTGTTCCGTTGTCGGCAACTATTGCTCTTGGAATCCCAAATCTGGTGATGATGTTTCTCCATATAAAGTTCTTGACGTCCACATCTCGGATTTTGGCAAGAGGTTTTGCCTCTATCCACTTTGTAAAGTAATCTGTTGCCACCAACAAGTATTTTCTCTGCCCAGTTGCCTGGGGAAGTTTCCCAACCAGATCCATGCCCCATTGGGCGAACGGCCAAGGGCTGGACACTGGGTTTAGGTCAGCAGCTGGCTGATGTATCAAAGGTGCGAACCTTTGGCATTGTTCACACTTCTTCACGTAAGCTTCAGCATCCTTTTGCATGTAAGGCCACCAATACCCCTGGGTAATGGCCCTGTGGGCTAATGATCTGCCCCCAGCATGGCTTCCATAAATTCCTTCATGAATTTCATATAAGAAATCTTCAACCTGCGAAGGGTGTACGCACCTTAAAAGGGGTCCAGTGAAGAATCTTCTGTAGAGATGCCCATCTTCTGTTAGGCAGAATCTTGCGGATTTCAATCTGACTTTATGTGCCTCCTTACGATCTTCTGGCAGTTTTTCGTCTTTCAGGAATGTAACTATTGCATCCATCAAACTTGGCCCAAAGTCTACACACATTGCTTGCTGCTGTGTGCTCTCTGGTTTAATGCTCGGGCCCGACATATAGTCGATCATAACTGTTCTTGTTCTCCCAGTCTGTATTGAACTTGCCAGGTATGCTAATGCGTCGGAGTGGGTGTTGTCATCTCGGTTGACTTGTAGCAGTCGGCAGTTCTGAAATAGGGTTGCCAATCTAATGACTTCTTTTGCATATTCCGACATCCTTTCGTCCCTGGCTACAAATTCTCCTGTTGATTGGTTAACAATAAGTTGTGAATCACAAAAAACAATTACCTCATCTGCTTCTGCCACTGCTGCCAGTTTTAGCCCTGCAATTAATGCTTCATACTCTGCTTCATTGTTTGAGGCTTTGAAACCCAAACGGATGGACTGTTCTATTATTTCTCCATCTGGAGATATCAGCAGTACTCCTGCCCCTGCTCCTTGGCGGTTTGAACTTCCATCGACGAACAACCTGAATGAATCGCCGATGTAGATGCTGCAGGGTCTGAGTTTTTCCTTCCCTTGTTCTTTTGCCTTTGGCTGGGTTTCTCCTTGCTTGCTGGGATACTACTCATCTCGGCTCAACGGAGCCCGATGTTCGACTCTCTCAGGTGTGAATTCCGCCACGAAGTCGGCCAAAACTTGGCCCTTTATTGCTGTTCTTGGCCTGAACTCCAAGTCATACTGGCCCAGGTCTACTGCCCATCTTGCTATCCTTCCTGTTAAGTCTCCTTGTTGCAACAAGGACTTCAGTGGGTGCTCTGTTAGGACCACAATCTTGTGTGCCTGAAAATAATGGTTCAACTTCTTTGAAGCCACTACTAAGGCCAGCATTAATTTCTCCAGTGGTAGATACCTTGTTTCTGCGCTTGCCAAGGTTTTACTTACATAGTAAACCACTTTTTGCTCCCCTTTTTCTTCTCGGATTAGTACTGCGATTACTGCGTGTTCTGAAACTGCTAAGTACAAAAACAGTTCTTCCCCTGGTTCTGGTTTGGAAAGAACCGGAGCTGTGGTCAGGTACTTCTTTAGGTTGGTTAGAGCGGCTTCGCATTCTTCTGTCCACAGAAAGTCTGTAGCTTTTTTCACCAAATTGAAGAAGGGTCTGCATTTATCTGAGCTTCTGCTGATGAATCTGTTTAGGGCTGCAGCCCTTCCAGTAAGCATCTGAACCTGTTTTGCTGACGTCGGGCTCTGCAGCTCTAAGATGGCCTTGATTTGGTCGGGGCCGGCCTCTATGCCCTTTCTTGTTACCAGATACCCTAGGAACTTACCTGATCCAACTCCAAACGCGTACTTTGATGCGTTGAGTCGGAGCCGGTATGTTTTGAGTATGTCAAAGATCTCTTTTAGGATGGCAAGATGTCCCTTAGATTCTTTGGTCTTCACGACCATGTCATTAATGTAAACTTCTACCATTTTGCCAATCATGTGCTTGAACATTTTTGTTACTAACCTTTGGTAAGTTGCTCCTGCGTTTTTTAACCCAAAAGGCATTACCTTGTAGCAGTACAAGCCTTTACGGGTGATGAACGCAGTTTTCTCCTCGTCTGGTGGGTACATGGCGATCTGGTGGTACCCCCTGTATGCATCCAAAAAACTCATCCTTTCGTGCCCTGAAGTTGCATCTACTAGCTGGTCAATCTTTGGCAGAGGAAAACTGTCTTTGGGACAGGCTTTGTTGAGGCTGGTGAAGTCTACACAGACCCTCCATTTACCGTTCTTCTTTTTCACTACTACTGTGTTGGACAGCCATGTCGGGTAGTGAACTTCTCGGATGGCCCTTGCTTCCAGAAGTTTGTCTACTTCCTCTTCTACTGCTTCGACGTGCATCAACGTCGGTCTTCTGGCTCGTTGAATCACAGGTTTTGCCGACCTGTCGACATTCAGTCTGTGGCAAGTGACCTCGGGGTCAATGCCAGGCATTTCATAAGGTGTCCAGGCGAATACCTCAATGTTAGCTCTTAAAAAATTTTCCAGTTCTCTTTCCTCTTCTTCGTCTAAGCCTGAACCGAGAAGAAAGAAACGTTCTCCGTCGCCCTCCTGGACTAGGACTTTCTTTAGTGTTTCTTCACTCTTTTCGGTTGGCTCCTTGCCGACATCATCTAGGACCTCCATGTCCTCGTCTTCAATCTCTGCCTCCTTTGGCTCTCGAATGTTGCAAGTGGACTTTGTTGCTGCCATGGAGCAACTTTTTGCCTGCAGTTGGTCTCCTCTGACTTCTTCAATTCCATGCTCTGTGGGGAACCGAAGTAGTTGATGCAATGTTGAGGGAACTGCCCCCATTGCGTGCAACCATGGTCTTCCCAAGATGATGTTATATGGCGAGGGTGTGTCAATCACCATAAATTCTGTCTTGATCTTCTTAGTACCAGCTTGTACCTCTACGCTTGCTGTGCCTAGTGGCCATGTCGGCGTTCCATTGAAGCCGACCATAGGATTGTTGGATTGTTCTAGGTCGTCAGGATGAAGGCCCAGCTCCTTGTAACATCTGATGTACATTATGTCACAAGAGTTGCCTTGATCTATTAGGATGCGTTTTACTTGGCATTCCCCAACCTGGAGGGATACTACCAATGCATCATTATGCGGATGCTGGACCATCTCTAGGTCGGCCTCAGTGAATGTTATCATTGGTCCTTGGCTTTTTTCAGGCCGAGGTCTTTTTTTCCCCTATTTGGTAGACATGCTGTAAATGCCTTACTCTCTGGGTCTCTCCTCTGACTTCATTCTCGTTGACCCTTGAGTGGATCACGTTAACCACCCTTGGCCCTCCTGCCTGTGGTTGCTGTGCTGGAGGTGGTGGGGCTGCTGGTGCTTGAGGTAATCTTGCCTGTTCTTCTCTTGTTCTTGCCTCATCAATAAGGTCCCTCAGATGGCCTTGTCTTACCAAGTCTTCTAAGTGTGCCTTTAGGCCTCTGCAACCCTGAGTTGGGTGCCCTTCTTCATTGTGGTAAGCACAACGCCTACCAACGTTTTTTCCCATGAATTCCCCTGGTGTTCGCACTGGAGTTCTGAAATAGGGCTGGTTTCGTATCTGATCCAAGACTTTATGGATAGGGATTCGGAATACTGTCGTCAGTGCCTGTTTACCCCTTAATTCTGTTTCTTGCTTGGTCGGCCCGTTGTTACCTCGGCTTCGCTTTGGCGAGCCATTTCTTTTCTCCTGCTTTATCTCTTTGTTTCCCGATGTATCTTCCTCGGCTCTGGCGTACTTCTCAATTCTTGCCATGAGTTCTTTCATGCTTTTTGGCAGTGTTTTTGCCAAAGACTTCCATAGTGGGCAGTCATCTTTAAGGCCGTTCTTGAAGGATACGACCGCCACTTCTTGGTTGCATTCGGGTATTCTATTGAACACCTCGTAGTATCTCCTTGCGTAGGCCCTAAGACTTTCTTCCTTGGTAATTCTTAAAGCCATCAGGGCGTCGACCCTCAGGGGCTGTAGTTTGTTCGTCACAAACCTGGCCACGAACATCTTGGCCAGGCCTTCCCATGTCTTCACGCTTCCCTTTGGTAGCTTATGGAACCAATCAGATGCAATTTCCCCAAAAGATGAGGGAAATACTTTGCAGAGTAATGGCTCGTTCCCACTGTATAATGCCATTGAGTTCAGGTACAGTCCAACATGAAAGTTGGGGTCTGACCTACCATCATAAATTTGGAACCTCGGCATACTGAATCTTTTTGGTGCTTCAAATTTGTCGAGTTCCACCGAGAAGGGTGTTCTCGGTTTAACTTTTGAAGTCACCTCGGCTTCAGCATTCTGCTGCTTCCTTTTGAAGTAGTCCCTTAAGTCTTCCTTACTCCTACCTGGAGCTCGGCTATCTCTGGACTTCAATCTTTTTGGCACACTGCTTTCGGCCTCGTGGTGGGCTCGTTTTGATCTTTCTCCATGGGTTGTGTCGAAGCAGAGTGCTTGCCCTTGAACATGACGATGTTCTTTGGGTCCTGGATCCCTTATGCGATGTGTTCTTTGGGACTCTCCCTGTCTTGGTTCCTCTCGTCCGACCTCCCTGGAACGTCGGTGAGAGCGGCTTCCACTCCTGGTGTGTTGAGGGGCTTTGGGGATTTCTTTTCTCCCTCCCTTCTGGGTGTTAATTGCTGGCATCGGCTTATCTTGCAGCGGGTATGGTGGCTGCATAACATTGTTTTGCATCATGAAGTTGACGACGGACTAAAGGTCTGCCAACTTGTTTGCCAGGTCTTTTACTTCCTCATCCCTTCGTAGGCACCTATCCCTCCAAACCTGAAGGTTATCTTCGTTATAGTGCTTGCTTTGGTCTGTTCTTTTTGAAGTGCCGCCCTCCTGGCCGGCGTCTTTTTCTCCGTGGCCTTGGTCATGATTTTCTGTATTATGGTTGTCTTCTTCAATATCAAGATCAATTGGTCTGCCACTCCCAGCAGGAGTGTTGCCCCCAATGTTTTCCCTTTCTCCGTCACTGGCCATCTATTCTTCTAAGATTCCCACAGACGGCGCCAAATTGTGTGGGTGATTTTCCGACCACACTGCTCGCTTAGTAACCAGCTGGAGAGCACAAGCAGAATAGATGGCATCAGTAACCTGTAACAGAAAGAAAAAGGCTCCAGCGGTGGCTCTTCCACCCGGGGGCACTCCGACGATCAAGTCAGTATATTTCTCAAAGATAATCAAGTGCTAAACTCACAAGCTTGAATATAAAATTGTGTACCTTAGACCCATGGGGATGCCTCTCTTTTATAGTTTACTCAATCCAAGTCCTACTAGAAGCCTGACTTCTATGGACTCCAATTCAATACTGACTTTGGATTCTTCAAGAGATAAAGATAAACTCCCTAAGAGCTTTATCCTTATCTTGGCTAAGTCTCCTCTTTGTCCTAGGACTTTTGTCTCTTATCTGCATATCTCGGATTCCGATATCTTCGGAGATAACCTCGGCAACCCCGAGATCACCTCGGCGTAACTACCATGATATGTGACACTTTGGCTTATATGTCGGCTTCGTCATGCCACGTGTTGGTATCCAAGAAATATATGCCCACACAAAAAAAAAAAAAAAAAAAAAAAAAAAAAAATTCCTTGGTGTAACACTATAATGTAACACACAAAAAAAATTCATTAATGTATTTTTCTCAAGCGTAACACAAAAAAAAATCCTTAGTGTATTTTTTTCCAAACATAACACTCCAAAAAAAATTCCTTAGTGTAACATTCTAATATAACAAACAAAAAAACTCTTTAGCCCATTTTTCTCAAACGTAACACTCCAAAAAACAAACTCCTTAGTGTAACACTGTAATGTAATACACAAAAAAATTCTTTAGTGTATTTTTTCCAAACGTAACACTCTAATATGACACTCCAAAAAATTCCTTAGTATAACACTCCAATCTAACATACAAAAAACCTCATTATTGCACTTTTCCCAAACATAACACTCCGATGTAACACTCTAAAAAAATTTATTACTATACTTTTTCTAAACGTAATACTCCAATGTAACACTCTAAAAAACTGCTTACTGTACTCCTTAGTAAGTTTTGACAAATGTATAATTTCAAACTATGAGTGTTGCGTTTTAAAAAAGTACACTATATATTTTTTAGTGTTATTGTGTGTGTTACATTGGAGTGTTACTGTAGACGTCCCCGAACGCTCCGGGAGGAACGAGCTCCCGTTCTGTTCATTTTGGGGTCACTACAGCTCAGGACTCTCAAATTTGTCACGGTTCTAAGTCTGAACCAAAGAGTCCAAATCCGGCAAATCGTTTTGAGAAACAGATTTTTGAAAAGAAGTGCCAAACATGGACTGCTTTGCCAGATACAGAGTCGCCACCTAAATGTTTTTTTTTTAAATGGGAAATTTAGGAAACCCTGACTCGGTGCCAAAGGCCACGTGTCCGTCATCACCAAAGTTGCCTCGGCTCGGGAACTTGGGTACGATTGGGGAAGGTCACTTCGTGAGCACCCCCGCTCGCCCGATCAAAGATCGGCCTCTACTAACCATGATATCAATTTTTGAAAACTTTGTGTGTCCTTATTCCGGTTATTAGCCTAGGTTACTATGTGATGCACACAGCATATAAGTATAGACTGAGTTGCCTAAATTGGAACAAAACATTTCATGTTTGTTTATTTGAAAGCGGTTTGATGGTGCTACCCGCAAGTAGGCTAAGACGTGGATTTGCCACCCTCGGGTGGGCTTAGAAAACATGATTTTGCCACTATCTAGTGGGCTTAAAACACACATTTGATGAATTATTCCAATTCAAATAGCCCAACCTTCACCCATAGGCATTCAGGCAGTTATATCACATTAGCAATTAGCCTCATGGTAAGCATGCTATTTATGGCAGTCACTCACACGCATGCAAGGATGCTAAAGCATAAAACTCACCGAGTACTCCAAGCTAAAAAAAGAAGTTTATTAGAAATCATGCATGATCCTAAATATACAGAAATGCCTAATGCAACACATGCAAAAATGCAACTATAGCAGGCTCGGCTATTCTAAACATGGCATATGAAATGCTACAACTAACATGTATTCAATTTGGAATTAAAAGTACGATGCAGTTAGTATGGTGCGCCGAGCCCGGTGCATGCAAAATAGATGAATGAATGCAAACATGCTATCATACTGTATGCTAATTTAAACATGCCCTAATCTAACCATCAAAAGCGGATAAATAAAAGGGAGAAAGACGTGGGGTTGGAAGACATACATCACACTCACGCACACTTATTACAGTTATGCCCTCACTCGGAGGGTCCGAATAAATAATACAGTCCAAATATTACAGTCCCGAATAAAAGAATATTACAGTCCAAAATATTACAAAATCCTAATTAATTACTGAATTAACTAAGAAAGCAAATAAAAAAAAACTGGCGTGCAAGCCAGGGACTGCCTTGCTTCTGATGGATGATGCATGTCCGGGTTGTCTTGCGCGGAAATCCACCGGAATGCCCCAATTAGCCTCTGTTTACACCTGTTCTTGAAATGCGTGCAAAGCCCCAAAAAGTTGCTGATTCCTGATTTTGCTGCAACAGAGAGCAGGAAAGGGGCATAGCAATGTATTTGCACAGATATATGCATGTCTCGAACCTTGTGCCACCAATCACGCATACCGAGGCATGATGGCCGAGGAGTCGAAATGCACAACTCAATATAGGATGAATGCGCATGAAACTACAGCTAAAACCTAACTCCATCATGGATAATCCGGAGTGTCGGTGACTGGGGAATTGAGACACATTCCGTCACTCGGAGTACGAAATGTACCTCGTTTCCCGTGCCCGGGCTAACTCTTATTCCGGACATGATGCAATATGCATGATATGCATGAAATGCAACTAAGATACAATCCTAACATATACAATGCTATGGAAATGAAATGCCTCGAAATGCGTGCACACGGGCACGCAAACCGAGAAAATACAGAACGTGATCTAAAATACAACCTAGTATGCACTATGATATGAAAGTGAGACGCCTTGAAATGCGTGCACACGGGCACGCAAACCGAGGCGATGGCATACGCAATGCAATAAAGATGAGATGCCTCGAAATGCGTGCACACGGGCACGCAAACTGAGGCAATGGCAAAATGCTATGAAAATGAGATGAAAACATGATATGGGCTTATACCAACATGAGTGAGCCTCAGCCACACTCACATAGGATGCCGGTGGATGAAAATGAAGTGCCTCGAAATGCGTGCACACGGGCACGCAAACCGAGGCAATGGCATACGCAATGCAATGGCATGGAAGTGGCATATAGAATGCAACATGGACTTATACTAACATGAGAGAGCCTCAGCCACACTCACATGAGAGGCCGATGGATAAAAAAAATGAAGTGCCTCGAAATGCGTGCACACGGGCACGCAAACCGAGGCAATGGCATACACAATACGAATGACATGAAAATGTGATATGGGCTTATACCAACATGAGTGAACCTCAGCCACACTCACATAGGATGCCGGCGGATGAAAATGAAGTGCCTCGAAATGCGTGCACATGGGTACGCAAACCGAGGCAATGGCATACACAATGCGAATGACATGAAAATGTGATATGGGCTTATACCAACATGAGTGAACCTCAGCCACACTCACATAGGATGCCGGTGGATGAAAAAAATGAAGTGCCTCGAAATGCGTGCACACGGGCACGCAAATCGAGGCGATGGCGGAATGCGATGCAATGACATGGGAAATGATATACAAGCATGCTAATGGGGTTTAAGCACTGAAATTTGGGGAAAACAGCCCCAAAATGAGGCGAAATCACACCCGATGCATAGAATCTCTCCCGAAATGCAAAATTAGGCACCCGAAATGGCCTATAACTATACCAAACATGCATAATTGGCACATGGAATGAAAAGACAGAAGCAAGGCAGCCCCAAAATAAGCATTTTACTAGTACAAAACAAGGCCAAACAGCAAGCAAAGATAGGGCAAAATTAGCATGCGAAAATGGCCCTAAACATGGGATTAAGAAGCAACTCATAGCTGCTGTCCTCAAACAGGTTAGGACCCTTCAACAACATTGAATAGGGACCAAAAATAAGCACTTTCACAGAACTGTAAAAACCTCAAAAACAAACATAGATAAGGCTAAATTTTTATGCAAGAAAACGGACCAAAAGGTGGCCAAAGAGGCAAGTGGTATATGCACAGCCCAAATTGAAAAATTCTCTTCTACAACATTGAAGAGGGACCAAAAATAAGCATGTTTACAGAACTGTAAAAACCCAGAAACAGTATACAAACATGCTAGAAATGCAATGCAAAATAAGGCTCAAAAGAGGCTATAACATGAGGTATGCAAAATATTCCACAAACGGCCAAAGACCCTTAATGAGACATGTAGAATGGGCCAAAATAAGACTATTTTCAGAACTGTAAAATGGCCAAAAACCAAAGCATGATAGGCTAACAAAACATGCAAAAATGGGGGCCGAAAGTGAGATATAACATGAAGTGGCATATGGAGGTCCCAAACCATGAAAGACCCTAAACAAAACATGAATAATGGACCAAAATGAGACTATTTTCAGAACTGTAAAATGGCCAAAAACCAAAGCATGATAGGCTTCCATAGCATGCAAAAATGGGACCAAAAGGGGAGTATAAAGGCAAGTATAACATGGAGGTCCCAAATGGTGTTGAGCCCTTCTTCAATGTTGAAGAGGGGCTCAAAATAAGCCTATTTACAATTTATTTCATGCTCCAAAACAGATTACACACGAGCTAAAAAAATCATGCAAGAAAACGGTATTTACGAAGGGTATTGAAGCAAGTGGCATATGGAGAGCTCAAACAGAGTTGAGCCCTTAATGAGACATGAAAATGAGCTCAAAAAAAGGGTACTTTAAGTTTTGATCGGAGCTCAAATGTATAAGAAGGAGAGGCTAAGAAATATTGCAAAGAAAAGCTCAAAAAAGAGAAAATGGCAACTCACCTTTGGAGACAAGTCTTTTGTTGCTTCTTGGACCAATTTGCAGCTCCTTTACCCTTTGAGAAGCCCTCCTTGTTGCTGGAAATGAAGTGGTGATGGTAGAGCTTGGAGGTGATGAAGAAAACAAGGTGTAGGACTTAAGGTTTTTTAGGAAAATGAGAAGGATGGAGGGAGATATGGATCTTGAGGCTTGAAGAACAAATTTTCTAACCCTCAAATGTGATGCCACCAGCTGGTTATATGGACAAAAAGAGGGTGTAAAGGTGGGGCAAAAAGGAGGTAAGCTTTCCCCCACAAAATATCCCCCGGATTGGGATATTTTCTGGGGAAAACAGCTGCACAGCTGTAAAGTGCAAGTTGAGAGGAAGCAGGCCGACCCCTTACTTTTGCTGCAGGTGGCCGGCCAGCCACCCCCCCTAGCCGGCCAGCTAGGGGTCAAAAGGGTCAAGTATAATTAGTGGCCGGCCACCACATATTGGTGGCCTCCCAGGTCTCCTCTTCACAACCCTGTGGTTCGAATTTGGAAATTCTAAAACAGGAGAGAGAACAAGCCAATTTTAGGAGGGGTTCAAAAGGGTCAAAAGGAATTAATGGCCGGCCATAAAATTTTAGGGTCCTCCCATGTGTGTACATCACAAATATGTGGTTCAAAGTTCAAGAAAATGGCCCCAAGGTGTTCAACATTAGCCCGGAAGGAGGGGTTCAAAAGGGTCAAATTGAATTAATGGCCGGCCACCACTTTTTAGGATCCTCCCAAGTGTGTACATCACAAATATGTGGTTTGGGTTTGAAGAAAATGGCTCCAAGGTGTTCAACATTGGCCCGGAAGTGCGAAAAACGGGCGTCGGAGGGCGCCGGAGGAGTAAAAAATTGGTTGTTGAAACAATCACTGGCCTCCCACCCTTCCATGACCTTCCTAGTGATAAAACAGAGGTACCTGCCAAAAATGAACGAAAACCGTTGCAAAACGAATGCTCGGGGACCAAAACGCGCAGTTCGGGGTCCCGGAAACTGCCCGTTAAACACCGAAAGTGGCGTTCGGCCACGAAGTGGGTTTCTCAGACCCCAGTGTCCCTCAAAAGGGAGAAAATAAGATGTATTCCAAAAAACAGAGCAAATGGAGATGGTTAAGCGGTCCCGAACCGAGGCACACGGCCAACGGTCCCGAAAAACCGGAAACCGGACTCCGAAATGGGAAAAATGGCGTGCGGCCACAAAATGTAGCCCACGGCCACTGAGAGATGGTTTACGAGACCTCTCCCTCCCCTCGGGAAAAGAAACAGAGAAAACCGAGTCTGGTTCGCAAACCAAGACAAGGCACAGAAGAGGGTTCGAAAATCCGGAGTTGGGGCTCGCAGCCAAGACTCTGAAACTTCTGAATGAGCACATTATGCAATATCACCAAGTGCTCAACTGGTGACGTCTGAGTCTCAAGGTCGGTCAAAAATGGGGTGTCTATAGTTACATATGAGATTATATTGATTAAAGTGTTACGTTTGGAAAAAGTATACTATGGAGTTTTTTTTTTTTTTTGTGTTGCATTAGAGTGTTACGTTTGAAAAAAGTACACTAAGCAGTTTATTTTTGGTTACTTTTTTTGAGTTTTACGTTATTATACTTAGAAAAAACACACTAAGAATTTTCTTTAAATGTTACATTGTTATGTTTGGAAAAGTACACCAATGAGTTTTTTAGTGTATTACATTGGAGTGTTATATTAGAATGTTACGCTAAAGGAGTGTTACATTAGAGTGTTACGTTTTTGTTCGTAACGTGGGGTTTGCTCCAGAATTAGAGAAAATTCAAAACTTCTATAATGCAGATTGTCCAAATATGTAGTTTTACATTTGGAAAAATTCACTTTTATTGCTAAAAAATTAAACCCAAACATGAAAGTAGCTATCCTTTTGTGTAATTTCCACTTCAATGGAACCTACCTTTGAGTTCATAAGAAAAAAGAGAGGACTAAACAATTCACAAGATCATATTTTGAGATTTATTGATACTTTACCCTTAAAATAAATGTGTTGTGGGTGATATTTGTGAATAATCTTGTCCACATATCTCTACCCTTGGTAAAATTTTAAGTAATTTTTCTTAGTACATAATATAATTGATAATTTATTAAGGATTTGTTTGGGAATTGATTATTTTAATGGTTTTTTAAATTTTTATAAAAAGATGTATAAAAAAGTAAGAATGATATGATAATTTATTGTGACTTTTTGACTAAAAACATCTGTTAACAAACGAGATATAGGTGTCAAACAATTTGAGGTAAAAAGAAAAAAAGAAAAGGAAAGTGATATTATGTATAGAAAATTATTATTATTATTATTTTTGATATATGAAGAAAAATATTTTAAAATGTCTACAATTTAAATATATAATATAGGT
This sequence comes from Camellia sinensis, assembly GCF_055761805.1. NCBI lineage: Eukaryota > Viridiplantae > Streptophyta > Magnoliopsida > Ericales > Theaceae > Camellia > Camellia sinensis. Next base: position 215,820,611 of record NC_138964.1, on the reverse strand, counting down.
TTAAATTTAGTATAATGTGAGTCTCATGATGAATTTGATCTGTATATGTGAGGGTTCAAGAATGTTGTCAAAAAATCTGAATTCTCTAGAAATAATGAGAAGCTTAGATTTTTTAACAGTCACAATTAGGAACACAATAGCAAAGAGATGATGAAGATAAAAGATTGGGTGAAGAAGAAAGCAAAGTAATAAGAGAGAAAATAATGGCAAGGCTCTCCCATAGATCTCCCACTTTCACTCTAGATAATGGAGAAGGAAAATTAGTTCTCTCTAAAAAATTGTCTCTCTAAAATTCATCCCTTGTAAAGCTATGGGTGGGTGCTATTTATAGGCACCTCATGATGTAGGATGGAGCCCATGTGCAGGGCACATAGGAAATATTCTCTCTAACTACCTTGTTTGAGGAGGTAACTTTTTCAAGGATGAAGAAAACCCCAAAGAGGAGATCAATCTCTCAGTGAACCCTTCTTCTTAGCTACACATAACCAATGATCCCCAATTATCCCAAAGGGTCGAGGTAGTTCTAGAGGGCCCCCCGCCACTAGTATTGCCGAGTCTCATGGACCTTTCGAGGTCGTGTCACCTCGACCCGAGTATAGGCTAAATCAACCGATAAGCGAATTCATCTCCACCCACTGCTCTCGAGATTCAGGTCCTTTGTTCGAGCTCTAACCTCACTTATGATTCTAGTAGGTTTATCCCAGAATGCTCAAAATTCACAAATGTTCTGGGACTTAACAATGAAGCGGCTTCTAAACTACAATCGAATCCGTTCGAAACCCGAGTGCCTCGGATCTCTAGGTTTGCTCAATATCCTTTCGAGTTCGGGTTCGAGTTCGGGCTCGAGTAAGTCTCTAAGTTCGTGAATCCAAACCCTTTCAAGGCTTAAAGCGATTTGGCCCGCTTGATGGTAATAAATCCGGGCCCACTAATCTTGAACTTTCTTATTGGGCCTAACTAATTTTAATGGGCTTGACTTGACTCCCCCTACAATCTGCACATTAAATTTTCAGCATTTTTATAAGAAAAAAATACTTGCACAAAAATAAATCACAAAATGTGGAAGGATTGATTTTTCTAAGTACTTAGATTTGCTACATAGAATTCAACCACAAAAAATTACTGCGCAATATTCTCTATTTCTATGTCTCCAAAAATTTATACTCATCAGATCATCTTCTCATATTTATTTTCCTACCTCAAGGTTCTCATGTAATCTAATATTTTTGATTATTTCGAAAAGTGACAAGAAAAAAACTGTTACGCCATTTATATACCATATTTAATATATTATTTCATTGGTTATAATTGAATTGATTAAAGAGGGAATTATATGCAGATGAGAGAAGAAAAAAAAATTATTACCAACACATGAGAGGTGTAAGTGATATTTACACCCCCACAACCTTTTATTTGTACCTCACCACACAAATATACTTGCACCTCCATATGTTTGTAATTTTTTTTTCTTTATCCTACCTACATGTAATTTTCCTTTGATTAAATGTCTCATCCTTTGTTCCTAAATAATTCATATCACATGATAAACTAAATATAATATAATAATATGATCATTATTATAACTTAAAAAATAAAAATAAATAAATAAATAAATAAAAACTCACGTCATTGCCTAAGATACATTCCATCAGTTTCATTTTTTGGTGTAAAAGCATGAACACGTTACAAATTTGTGCATTATTAATTCACACCAATACTATGGATTACAATGGCATAAGAGGGAGATAAAGAGACAGAACAGATGTAAAACAATGTTGAAAAGATCAGCAAAAATAATAATATATCCCTCTAATTTTGGAGTTTTAAAAGAGCATTAATGATGTGAAAAATAAAAAATAAAATAAAATAAATCAAAGCCAAAACATCATATCACATAGGACTCACACACCAATTAGAGCTATTAAAGCTCTTAATTTAGGACTCCCAAATTAGAGGGATGTATCATATCTGTTACCTTGGTAGTTTTTGTATTTTATTTATTTATTTATTTTTGTATCATTTTGATTTTTATAATTTTAGTTATATTGATTTTCACTTTTAATTTTAAATTTGGTATTGTTTTAGTCTAATTGATAACATTAATTAAGATTTTTGAAAAAAAATTGTCACTGAGTTGGTTTGAATTGAATTAGAAAAATGCTAAAAATTCCAAAAGTTTTACTAAATTTTCTACCAAATGTCGACCCACGTGATATGGGTCTCACACTCATGTAAGACATTTGTTAGAAAATTTAATAAAACTTTTGAAGTCTCTAACATTACTCTTAAAATTAACTTATTGAATTGAACAAATTTATAATTTTACTTATAAAACCAAAACACATGCCTGCTTATTTGTATATATATATATACACTAATAATTATAATTAATTGGATTAAATCAAGATAAAATCATAAATTTAAGATGAAAATCGAAATAATTAAAATTATAAATAACCAAAATCACATAATGAAAAAAACATAACAAGTTCCGATATCACTTTGTGAGTTGAAAATCATAAAATAGTATGCCAACTACCAAGTAAATGCCAAAAAAGTAGATTGCTCTCACCTGAATTGGTCTGTTCTTGGAAGCTTGGAATTGATAGAACCCACTGGAGCATAGGAAAAAATACAAACACCCCCTGCTGGTGGTGGTGGTCCGGCAGCTTCAACCGCCACTTCCCCCTGCGCCACCACAATCAAAGGAATCCACAAGGAAAAGCACACACGATACAAACATGAGATACGTGTTGGAATGGTTATAAAATTCTGGATAAAACCAGAATTTTTTCCTAAGTTCGGTCTATTTTTTAGGTGGGCCCCGAGTGTCGATTTACTCGGGTCAAAGTGGTAACGCGTTCTATGCCGCGTTGTGATTCACGTGGTATATTTGGTTGCTCAAAACCATTACCAAGTGAATGGGAAATTGAAGCCAAAGTGTGCTCCATGGAAATGGAGTTTTGGTGGAAATTCCTTAAGGTTGTAAATTGGCTTGTCCCACATTGATTTGGTGGGAGGTTTTGAAAGGGTTTATAAGGCTTAGGGTGAGATACTTGGGGTGTGCCCCAAGGGGTACCCAAGTGTTTTAGAGGGAGAGGTTATGGGCAAAATGGGCTAGACCTATTGGACCCAAAAATCACCACACGCGCGCGCGCCGCCGTCCATCCGGGCGGGCTGTGGTTGGGCTTCTAATCTTTTTGGGCCAAAAACATTTGAATTTAATTTTATTTTTTATTAAAATAAAATCCATAATACAAATTAAATTGGTTTGGATTATTTGTTCATCCAAACAGGGCCCTTCCCCGGTTTCAGAAATTTCGTATTTCAATTGATAGAACCCAACAGGTATGATACCTGTTTAATTCAAAATGAAGAGCCATCTTCACATCTATAAATAGGACCACCCTCATTTGATGTTTGCATTCAGAAATTTCGTATTTCACTTCTGTTTTCTATTCTTCATCTTGCTGCATTTTATTTTCAAAAGAAAGAGTGTAAACACTTAGTGTGTTCGTAAGGCAAACAATTAGTAGTGCTGCTATTGTTTGTGGTAGATCATTTCATCCTGGGAGATAGACGTCCGAATTCTGAAAGCACCGTGGAGAGGACGAATCTGTCTTAAGGAGACAGTGTTAAACACTGGACTTGATCAGAAAAATAATTCGAAAAAATTAAATCAAGTAAGTTATTTAATTACTTTCAGTGTTGTTTTTATTTGTTTATTTATTCAGATTTTAATTTTGTTTTTGTAACAAAATAAAATCTGTTTTGTTTTTTATTTATTTATTTTTTATTTCAAGTTTGATTTTTGTAATCAAACATATTCTCTCCTTTTCTCTATTTCTTTTATTCTTGTTGTTGTTTTGTACACAACAGAATTAAATCGGTTTAAATACAGTGAAGATTGTCCACAATACGTGGGAATAGCCAATCCGATAGCCCAGCTCACATTAGTCTGTACATAGACTACAACTGTTAATGTCACCATCATGGAAACCGTGAATGTGAAATTGTACCAACTGAAGAAGATGTTGATCCCCCTCTTCCCGGACTCCGTCACCTGATCGAATTGGTCGGCTCCGAAGGCAACGTTGCAGGGCCTTATGCCGCCCGCTCCAATCACGAGAGGAGCGAAACCGGTTAGGAGGAAGGATAGTTCGTAATTTGAGGGTCCGATGTTGGTGCATTTCGGGATTTGGTTTCGGGGACACTGTGGTGGGTGTAAGTTGGAGATTGCTGCTGTTAGCGTTGTTACTGTCATACCATTCAATATATACAGCTCTGCTACAAAGCCCGAAAGGGTTTCGAGCCAAATTTGGCTCGAATTTGAGAAGGAGGAAGAAGAAGAAGAAGAAGAAGAAGAAGAAGAGAAGGAGAAGCAGAACTGGAGGGGGCCCTAAAAATAGGGCTGGAGGCGGAGGCGGAGGGAGGCGGAGGTGGAGGCGGGCGGAGGCAGAGGCGACGATCGGCCGACGACCGACGAGCTGCGACGATTGGCCGACGACCGACGACGAGCTCCCACCTCTCCCCTCTGTTTCTCTCTCTCTCGCCTCTGCTTCTCAGGTTCAAAACGAAGAAGAAGAAGAAAAGAAAGGAGAGGAAGAGAAAAGAAAAAAAAAATCAAAACCCAAAACGACGTCGTTTTGGGTTTTGAGCCACATTCGACCCACTAATTTCGGGCCCTCAAACATTATTCCAATATATATGCAGTAGTGATAGAGGCCTCGAATTCGAGGCCTCGAAATTGGCTCGAATGCCCCTTTTTTTTTTTGAGGGGGGGCTGCTGTGTGTATTAATATATATTTTTTAAAAATCTAATATATTTCGCACCATTTCATCATATAAAATTATATAAAATTAACAAAATTTAACCAATAGTTTAACTGATCAATCAATTTTATCACTTAATCAGTCCAACTTAATTGACTGATCAGTCAGACTGTTGATTAAAATTCGTTAATTCCATATAATTTTGTACGATGAGTTGGTACAGGATGTCTAGTTTTTTGGCATACCTCTACACATAACCACCTTTAAAAAAAAATTTAAAAAAAAGCCAACACAGCCTAACAAATAAAATAAAATTAAATTGAACAGTTAATTTTATTACCCAATCAATCCAACCCAACTCACTTACAAAATGTCTAATTTTTTAGCACACTTCTATATATAATCACCCCTATAAAGAAAAGTGAAAAAAAAAAAAAAAAACTAAACTAACACAGCTTTGAAAGAAAAGAAAAGAAAAAAAAAAAAAGGATTTCGAGGCAAATTCGAGGCCTCAACCATTTTCCATATACATGTAAGAAAAAATTAATGTTGGGGAAGCGAAACCTAACAAAAACAGTAAATTTTATAAACTTAAAAAAAATAATTTAGAGTTTTTTTTGTGTCATTTTAGTCATTATAATTTTAATTGATTCAATTTTGATATTAAATTTATGACTTTATCTCAATTTAGTCTACTTAATTACAACTATTAACATTTTTTTTTTGTATGTAGAAAATACATACATAAATGGCGTGTTATATTGTTAAGGACAAAATTATAAACTTACTCAGCTTAGTGAGTTAATTTCAACCAATTTAGTGATTATTTTTTTATCAAAAACACTAGCAGTATTATCAATTGGATAAAATTGATACAAAATTTAAAATTAAAAGTCAAAATTGAGTTAATTGAAAATATAGAGATCAAATAACACAGTGGAGCCAAATATAAGGACCACTCGTATAATTTGTCCAAATAATTTATAATTAAAACCAAGTTTCATTCATAATATTGCCTCACAACGAGAAGAATTTTGCACATACACTTTAGATTTGCATTCTTAATAATTTTCTGCTCCCTTTTTTCTGGGTATGCAGACTTTCTCCTATCTAAATACAAACCTTTAAAAAAACACAAATTCATAATTATGTATTAGAATTTACCTAAAAATAACAATTAATGGTTCAAATTCATTTTATTTGTAAACTCCACACTTCATCAATTTAATTTCTACTACATATATTCATTCTGGATAAATTCTGAGACCCTATTTCTGAGATTCCAAACATTTTTCATAAAAAAACAAAAAAAACAAAAATTTGCAATATACAAACAAGATTTATTATGACAGTACAACAAAACTTTAAGCCTTTAATGTAGATTCCAAATTCGGGATAATTTTTGGTAACAAAAAGTAAGCACATTCTTTTCGATTCTTTTCTTAGTTCCTTCTAAAAAAATGATGGGCCAAAAAAATTGATTTTAAGAAAACAAAGATGAAATCACAAGAAATACTAGGTAATTTTTTAAAGAAACGACAAGTTTAAGTTCTATTCCCTGTTCTTTGGGGTCACTTTTCACCTTAGATTCAGTAATTAAATGTAAAACAGAAGTAGTATTTTCATAGCTTTTCACAGTAAATGTAAAACAGAAGATTACAGTGTCCCAAAAGTAGTCGAAAAATAAACCCAATAGTAGATATTGGTAGTATTTTCATAGCTTTTCACAGTAAAAGTCCAACAAATTAAGAATTGAGAGAGAGTTGTGAATAGATGATCAATACCAAGAGAGAGGAGATGGAAGTGAAAGCCCAGGTTTTGTAACGTCCAAAAAAAGAGTTGGAGAGTGTAGAGGGTCAGAAATTAAGCTCCAAATTAAATATGGGGCTAACTGCTGAGGTCGCCCCTTTGAGGCGATCAGGAATGAAAAAGGAGCATGGGCAAAAGCCCAAGGGAAGTGGCCCAACAGAGGGCCGAAGCAGGTCCGAGCCGCCAAGGGCCTAAACAGACTTCACGAAGGAAAATGCCTAAGTCAAGTTGCAGAGGCAACGCATGCAACAATCAAGTTACAGAGGCAACACATGCAACGGTCAAGCTACGGAGGGAACACTTGCGGTGATTAAGTTGCGGAGGCACTTTGTCTCAGCGCCGCCATTCCAAGTATTGTCTGTACCACCGCCATTCCAAGTATTGTGAGTTCTGCTGCCACCTGGAGTTGCTGAGGGAATGAGAGAACAGAAGCAACTAAGCTGCAGAGGCATTACTTGCAGCGCCCATGTTGCAGAGGCACTTTGTTGGCGCCATCTCCAATATTGTCGGATGAGTGGGATTGTTAATAAGAGAATTATTAGTGAGGAGGCTTGTTAGCATTTATTATCAATATTAACAATGCATAAAGAGTACTTGTTAATATTTGTCTTTTAAATTTATAAGAAAAATTAAAGTGATTCTATCTCCTAATATTTCTTTTTGGGACAATCACAATTTAGTGCTGTTTTTTAAAAAAATATATAATTTCAAGTTAGTGATAAATTTTATGAACACTAATAATTAAAATTTTAGTTTTTTCCATGAATTTAATAGTGGTAGATATTTTAAGATAGAGAAAAAAAGAAAGAAAAATTAGTCGAGGTGAGCGTAAACTGATCCAAACTCCTAGTTATAAAAAAAATATGTGTTTTTAGATTTTTGTATTTCAAAATTTTGACATAATTAAATATTTGCAGATATTTTAAGACAAAATAATAAAGATGTTTAGAGACACGATCTTTGGCGTAAAGTTGTAATTCATTTTTTCCTTTGTCTTTGAAAAACTACATTCATTTATAAATAAATACACAAAACATTACAAGATCAATGTTATAATATGAGTTTTGTAAATAAAATAATTTTTATGAGTATTTTGTTTTAAAGTAAATAACCACATTTAACCACATTACTTCATATAAAAATTATGTATAAATTTTTTATTTATATATCAGGTTTACTTATACATTTGTATTAGCTATTTGCCTATTGGAATTCTCGATAACAATTTTTAGTGAAATTATAACTATGACGTAAATTCTTAAATTACCCTTAAACTAAGGTAACTGTAAATGATATCAAACTCCTATCCTAATAACTTTTACTTTAGAAAAAAGTGACCAAAAACATATACCTACTTACTGGTAAGATAAAATATATATCTCTGGTACTTTCAAAATATATTTAGATTTTAAATTTGTTAAAGAGCGAAAAATGAAACAAAAATCAAATTACCCTTCCTTCTATAAATCCAAGATACAAACTCAAAACTTGTTTAAAACCATTTTCGTTTTGTGTTCTCAATTGTCAAAAAACTAATTTTTGAAAAATGTTGTACCATTGTTGAGTGAGCCCACTTTTAGCTCCCACGGCTCGCATGGCTAACCACTACAAGAAAATACACTTTTGGCGATCATTTTTGGCGATTAAAAAAAATTTAGTCACCAAAAGTTGTGGAATTGACGACCAAAAATAATATTGGTCGGCAAAAGTCAAATATTTAGCTACTAATTTTATTTAGTAGGGAATATTGATTATTGGTGACTAAAAAAAAATTAGTCACTAAAAATATCACAATTGGTGACTAAAAAAAAATTTAGTCACTAAAAATATCACCATTGGCAACTACAAAATTTTTTAGTAGCCGTATAGCTAGTTTTGGCTACTAAAATTGTTTAGTAACCGAATGAAAAAAAAAATTTATATTTGGTGACCAAAAGTTTAGTCGCCAAAAGTATATTTTTAGCGACAAAAGAATAATTTAGTAGCCATATAATTAATTTTAGCTACTAAAATTGTTTAGTAGCCAAATGAAAAGAAAAAAATTATTTTTTATTGGATTAATTACCAAAAAGTCCTGTCTACATATTTGGTGGTAGCTTAGGTCCTGTCAAAAAGTTTTTGAACCAATAAGTCCCATTTATAGGTAAAAAGACGTTTTGTTCTTTAATTCTAAAACTGATAATGTTCTCAATTTCAAAATTGAGAATGTTCTCAATTTTCAAAACAGAGAATGATTTCAGTATATAATTATCACAATCTGTTTGGCTTCTGGGAAAAGTATGGAATTGAAAAGAAAGATAATTCTGTGAACCTGACACATTAGATTGTTGATTTGAGTTCTTTTTCATGATTAAAATTGATAATATTATAAACTGAGAATATTCTCAGTTTTAAAAAAAAAAAAGACTCAGCTTAAGAGTATAATGCAGTGTCATGTGTCTGAGTACTTGGTTCTGTCTCTACACAGTGACTCGAGTTTAACAGAGAGTTTGCAATTGAGGGTCGTGGCTTGCTTTGTGTTGCAATTGTAGAATCTAAATCTGGAAATCGATTTCTTACTCTGAATCTGGATTTCAGACCTCATTTTAAGAACTGAGAGGACTTTCGCATCAGTTCGAAACTGGTTTGATGCGAGTCGCGGATGAATTCAAGGGCAAAAGTCGTGATCTTGAACTGAAATCCAGATTCGAAATCGAAGAGTGACCTGCGAAATTGATTGATCGAGCTTCAATCAATGACGAATCAAGACCCAGATTACCCTTGTGAACTCGAATCACCCATGTCCGTTGGACTGAAGTTGCGTAGAATTTCGAATTGCAACTGTGGGGATGTATTTTCTGGATACCAACACGTGGCATGGTGACGCCGACGTGTCAGCCGAGGTACCACGTGCCCTGGTAGTTAAGCCGAGGTAATCTCGGAGAAGCCGAGGTCATCTCCGAAGATGTCGGAGTCCGAGATAAGGGGTGAGAATCCTAAGGCAAAGGGGATTGAATCAAGATAAGGGTTAAACTCTTAGGGAGTTTACCTTTATCACTTAAAAGAGTCCAGAGTAAGCAGTGAACTAGAGTCATAGAAGTCATACTTCTAGTGGGACTTGGATTGAGTATATTATAAAAGAGAGGCACCCCCGTGGGTCTAAGGTATGTAATTTATACTTTGAGTATTCAGTTTAGTACTTGATTATCTTTGAGAGATATACTGACTTGATCGTCGGAGTGTCCCCGGGTGGAAGAACCACCGCCGGAGCTTTTTCTTTCTGTTTCAGGTTGCTTAAGCCATCTATTCTGCTTGTGCTCTCCAGCTGATCACTAGACGGGCAGTGTGGTCAGATTTTCACTCACACAATTTGGCGCCGTCTGTGGGAACGAAGGAAGAATAGATGGCCAGTAACGGACAGCAAAATATTGGGGATGACGCTCCCACTGGGAGTGACAGCCCAATTGATCTTGATATCGAAGGAGATAACCATAATGCAGAAGCCCGTGACCAGGGTCACAGAGAGAACGACGTCATCCCAGAAGGCGACACGTCAAAAAGAGCAAACCAAGGAAAATACTACAATGAAGATAACCTCCAGGTATGGAGGGACAGGTGCCTACGGAGGGATGAGGAAGTAAAAGAATTAGCAAACAAGTTGGCGGACCTCCAGTCAGTCGTCAACTTCATGATGCAGAATAATGTTATGCAGCCACCATACCCGCTGCAAGATACGCCGATGCCGGCGAACAACACCCAGAAGGATGGAAGAAAAACAATCCCCGAGGTCCCTCAGCATACCAGAAGCGGAAGGCATTCTCACCGGCCTTCCAGGGAAGTCGGACGGGAAAACCCGAGGCAAGAAGAGTCCCGAAGGACACACCACATGAAGAATCCAGACCCCAAAGAACATCGACATGTTCAGGGGCAAGTACTCCATTTTGGCACATCCCACGAAGAAAGATCCAAACGACCCCACCACGAGGCCGAAAACAGTGTACCAAAAAGACTAAAATCCAAAGACAGCCGAGCTCCAGGGAGGAGCAAAGAAGACTTGAGGGACTACCTCAAGAAGAGGCAACAGAATGCAGAAGCCGAGGTAAACTCCCCAGTGAAACCGAAGACAGCCTTCTCAGCGGAACTGGACAAATTCGAACCGCCCAAAAGATTCAGTATGCCGAGGTTTCAAATCTATGACGGTAAATCAGATCCAAACTTTCATGTTGGGTTGTACCTAAATTCAATGGCGTTATATAGCGGAAACGAGCTGTTGCTCTGCAAAGTATTCCCCTCATCCTTTGGGGAAATTGCATCTGATTGGTTCCACAAGTTACCAAAAGGAAGTATAAAGACATGGGAAGGCTTGGCCGAAATGTTTGTGGCCAGATTCGTGACCAACAAGCTGCAACCCCTGAGGGTTGATGCTTTGATGGCTCTACGAATCACCAAGGAAGAAGGCCTCAGGGCCTATGCGAAGAGGTACTACGAGGTGTTCAACCGAATACCTGAATGCAACCAGGAAGTAGCAGTCGTGTCTTTCAAGAACGGCCTGAAAGATGACTGCCCTCTACGGAAGTCTTTGGCAAAAACATTGCCAAAAAGCATGGAAGAACTCATGGCAAGAATTGAGAAATATGCCAGGGCCGAAGAAGATTCATCGGGAAACAAAGAGGTGAAACAAGAAAAGGGAAACGGCTCGCCAAAGCGAGGCCGAATCAACAATGGGCCTACCAAACAAGAAATAGAATTAAGAAATAAACAGGCAGTAACCATAGTATTCCGGATCCCAATCCATAAAATCTTGGATCGGATTCGAAATCAACCTTATTTCAGGGCTCCGGCAAGAGCACCAGGGGAATTCATGGGAAGGAACGTTGGTAGACGTTGTGCCTACCACAATGAAGAAGGGCATCCAACTCAAGGTTGCAGAGCCTTAAAATCACACTTGGAGGACCTAGTAAGACAAGGCCTTCTGAGAGACCTGGTCGATGAGGCCAGAACAAGGGAAGAGCAGGCAAGGCTGCCCCAAGCACCAGCAGCACCCCCTCCCCCAGCACAGCTACCACAAGCAGGAGAACCAAGGGTGGTCAATGTAATCCACTCAAGGGTCAATGAAAACGAAATCAGAGGAGAAACCCAGAGGGTAAGACATTTACAGCATATTTATCAAGTCGGGGAAAAGAGACATCGGCCAGAAGAATGCCAAGGGCCAATAATAGCCTTTACTGAAGCTGACCTAGAACTGGTCCAACACCCGCATAATGATGCCTTGGTAGTATCCCTACAGGTCGGGGAGTGCCAAGTCAAACGCATCCTAATAGATCAAGGCAGCTCCTGTGACATCATGTATGTCAGATGTTACAAAGAGCTAGGCCTTCACCCCGATGACCTAGAACAATCAAGCGGCCCGATGGTCGGCTTTAACGGAACGCCGACATGGCCACTGGGTGCAACAAGCTTAGAAGTACAAGCCGGCACTAAGAAGATCAGGACGGAATTCCTGGTAATTGACACACCCTCACCATACAACATCATCTTGGGAAGGCCGTGGTTGCATGCAATGGGGGCAGTCCCCTCGACATTGCATCAACTACTCCGGTTCCCAACAGAGAATGGGATTGAAGAAGTCAGAGGGGATCAACTACAAGCCAAAAATTGCTCCATGGCAGCAATAAAATCCACCTGTAGTGTACAGGAACCAAAGAAAGCAGAAGTTGAAGATGAGGACATGGAAGTCCTGGAAGATGTTGGGAAAGAACCAGCCGAGAAAAGCGAAGAGGCGCTAAAGAAAATCCTCGTCCAGGAGGGCGACGAAGAACGATTTTTTCTTTTCGGCTCAGGTTTAGCCAGAGAAGAAGAAATAGAACTGGAAGATTTTTTAAGGGCAAACATAGAGGCGTTCGCCTGGACACCTTATGAAATGCCTGGCATTGACCCCGAGGTCACTTGCCACAGTCTGAATGTCGACAGATCGGCAAAACCTGTGATTCAACGAGCCAGAAGGCCGACGTTAATGCACGTCGAAGCAGTCGAGGAAGAGGTAGACAGACTCCTTGAAGCCAGGGCCATCCGAGAAGTCCAGTACCCAACGTGGCTGTCCAACACAGTAGTAGTAAAAAAGAAGAATGGCAAGTGGAGGGTTTGTGTAGACTTCACCAGCCTCAACAAAGCTTGCCCGAAAGACAGCTTTCCTCTGCCCAAAATCGACCAACTGGTAGACGCCACCTCGGGACATGAAAGGATGAGTTTTTTAGATGCATACAGAGGGTACCACCAGATTGCTATGTACCCTCCAGATGAGGAGAAGACCGCGTTCATCACCCCGAAAAGCCTGTACTGTTACAGGGTAATGCCTTTTGGGCTAAAAAACGCAGGAGCAACCTATCAGAGGTTAGTGACAAAGATGTTTAAACACCTGATTGGCAAAACGGTAGAAGTTTACATCGATGATATGGTCGTAAAGACCAAGGAATCAAAAGGTCATCTTGCCGACCTAAAAGAGGTCTTTGACATACTCAAAAGATATCGGCTCCGACTCAACGCCTCAAAGTGCGCCTTCGGAGTTGGGTCAGGTAAATTTCTAGGATATCTGGTAACAAGAAAGGGCATTGAAGCCAGCCCAGACCAAATCAAGGCCATCCTGGAACTACAGAGTCCAACATCGGCAAAACAAGTTCAAGTGCTCACTGGAAGGGCCGCAGCCCTAAACCGATTCATCAGCAGAAGCTCAGACAAGTGCAGACCCTTCTTTAACTTGGTGAAAAAAGCCACAGACTTCCTATGGACGGAAGAATGTGAAGCTGCCTTAGCCGACCTAAAAAAGTACTTGACCACAACCCCGGTCCTTTCTAACCCAATCCTAGGGGAGGAATTGTTTTTGTACTTAGCAGTCTCTGAACACGCAGTCAGTGCAGTGCTAATCCGAGAGGAAAAAGGGGAACAGAAGGCTGTCTATTATGTAAGCAAGACTCTGGCTAACGCAGAAACAAGGTACCTACCACTGGAAAAATTAATGCTAGCCTTGGTAATGGCCTCAAAGAAATTGAGCCATTACTTTCAGGCACACAAGATTGTGGTCCTAACAGAGCACCCACTGAAGTCCTTATTACATCAAGGAGACTTAACAGGAAGGATAACAAAATGGGCAGTAATACTAGGCCAGTTTGACCTAGAATTTAGACCAAGAATAGCAATAAAGGGCCAAGTTTTGGCCGACTTCGTCGCAGAACTCACACCGGAAGCCATCACACCTCAGGCTCCGTCGAGCCAAGATGAGCATCGGCCCGACAAGGAAAAAGAATTCCAGTCAAAGACAAAAAAGCAAGAGAAAGAAAAGCTCAGACCATGCAGCATTTACATCGGCGATTCATTCAGACTATTCGTCGATGGAAGTTCAAACCGCCAGGGAGCAGGAGCAGGAGTACTGCTGATATCTCCAGATGGAGAAATTGTAGAACAGTCCATCCGTCTGGGGTTCAAAGCCTCCAATAACGAAGCAGAATATGAAGCATTAATTGCAGGGCTAAAACTAGCAGCAGTAGCAGAGGCAGACGAGGTAATTGTTTTTTGTGATTCACAATTGATTGTTAACCAGTCAACAGGAGAATTTGCAGCCAGAGACGAAAGAATGTCGGCATATGCAAAGGAAGTCATCCGACTGGCAGCCCTATTCCAGAACTGCAGGTTACTCCAAGTAAGCCGAGATGACAACACCCACGCCGACGCGTTAGCAAACTTGGCCAGCTCAATTCAAACTGGAAAAACAAGGACAATTATGATCGACTACATGTCGGCCCCGAGCATAGATAAACAGAGCATTGAACAAGAAGCAATGTGCGTGGGCCTTGGACCAAGTTGGATGGATGCAATCATTGCATTCCTAAAAGAAGGGAAGCTGCCAGAAGACCATAAAGAAGCACATAAAATTAGGCTGAAATCGGCCAGATTCAGTCTAACAGCGGAAGGCCATCTCTACAGGAGGTCCTTCACTGGACCACTTTTAAGGTGCGTACATCCTTTGCAGGTTGAAGATTTCCTTTACGAGATTCATGAAGGAATTTGTGGAAGCCATGCAGGGGGCAGATCGTTAGCCCACAGGGCCATTACCCAGGGGTATTGGTGGCCCTACATGCAAAAGGATGCCGAAGCTTATGTAAAGAAGTGTGAACAATGTCAAAAGTTTGCACCTTTGATACATCAGCCAGCTGCCGACCTAAACCCAGTATCCAGCCCCTGGCCGTTTGCCCAATGGGGCATGGATCTGGTTGGACAACTTCCCCAGGCAACTGGGCAGAGAAAATACTTACTGGTAGCAATAGACTACTTTACAAAATGGATAGAGGCAGAACCTCTTGCCAAAATCCGAGATGTGGACGTCAAGAATTTTATTTGGAGAAACATAATCACCAGATTTGGGATTCCAAGAGCAATTGTTGCCGACAACGGGACACAGTTCGACAACAAACTCATCAAAAACTTTTGTGCAAAATTCAAGATCAAGAATTATTTCTCAACACCAAGTTTTCCTCAAAGCAATGGGCAAGCAGAAGCATCCAACAAAGTAATCTTGGATGGAATAAAGAAGAGGCTGCAGGCAGGAAAAGGAAAGTGGGTGGACGAACTGCCCAACGTACTTTGGGCATATCGGACTACGCCGAGAAGATCAACAGGAGAATCCCCCTTTGCCATGGCCTATGGCACAGAAGCAGTCATCCCATTGGAGATCGGCATCCCAGGGATCAGAACCCAGAGAGTAGAGAATGGCACCAATGACATTCTGTTAGCCCGAGACCTGGATTTATTGGAAGAACGAAGAGAAAAGACTGCAATTCAGCTCGCAGTATACCAACAACAGCTTGCCAGAGCTTACAACAAGAGAGTCAATCCAAGAGATTTTCAAGTTGGCGACTTAGTCCTAAGAAAAGTCGTCGGGAACAAGAAGGATCCCAGGGAGGGCAAGCTTGGCCCAAACTGGGAAGGACCCTACAGAGTTACTTCAGTACTTGGCAATGGAGCATATCGGCTTGAGGACAATGAGGGCAAAGCATTGCCCAGACCTTGGAATACTTGTAATTTGAAATTTTTCTATCATTAGATAAACATCATTGTTTGGCCGATATTATCAATAAAGTCTTTTCAGAATCCTTTCAACATGTTCGATTGATAAAGTTATGCATGGATGTTTTCGAAGACATATCAAACTCAGGCAAAGTTAAGCCGATGTTATTCCTTAATCCACTTGTTGAAATTTGTAGCAATTTACAAGTTGGAATTAAGCTGATTCCTTATCTTCACTTGTTGAAATTTGTAGCAATTTACAAGTTGAAGTTAAGCCGATGTTATTCCTTAATCCACTTGTTGAAATTTGTAGCAATTTACAAGTTGGAATTAAGCTGATTCCTTATCTTCACTTGTTGAAATTTGTAGCAATTTACAAGTTAAAGTTAAGCCGATGTTATTCCTTAATCCACTTGTTGAAATTTGTAGCAATTTACAAGTTGGAATTAAACTGATTCCTTATCTTCACTTGTTGAAATTTGTAGCAATTTACAAGTTGAAGTTAAGCCGATGTTATTCCTTAATTCACTTGTTGAAATTTGTAGCAATTTACAAGTTGGAATTAAGCTGATTCCTTATCTTCACTTGTTGAAATTTGTAGCAATTTACAAGTTGAAGTTAAGCCGATGTTATTCCTTAATCCACTTGTTGAAATTTGTAGCAATTTACAAGTTGGAATTAAGCTGATTCCTTATCTTCACTTGTTGAAATTTGTAGCAATTTACAAGTTGAAGTTAAGCCGATGTTATTCCTTAATCCACTTGTTGAAATTTGTAGCAATTTACAAGTTGGAATTAAGCTGATTCCTTATCTTAACACTTGTTGAAATTTGTAGCAATTTACAAGTCGAAGATAGGCCGAGGTTATTGCTTAAGTTCTCATAGCAATATGTGGGTTGTTTACACCCAAGGGAAGATGCTTAACACTTGTTGAAATTTGTAGCAATTTACAAGTTTATGTTAAGCCGACATATGATCAACCGCCGAGGTATACAGAAAGTTACAGGTTAAAATAAAGGCTAAGTATATTGTTCATTACTTGTTAAAATTTGTAGCAATTTACAAGTGGGTCAGATTAAGATTATCATTTAATACTTAATTGAGAAGAAGCTTGCAAAGTTTACATTCTATATGTTCTATACTTGTTGAAATCTATGAAAAGTTTGCAGGATAGTATCTTGCCGAAGTCAAAGTTTTATGGTTATACCCGAGGTATGAAACCCCGAGGAGATTGCACAAAGGAAGCAACATGAGGAAATATGCAAAAATTTCATAAGTACAAGACTATGCAGAAATAGTCAACAGAATATCACAAGATTGGAACATCCAGAAGAAGAACTGTTGCAGTTACATATAGAAGAAACCACGTCGGCCAAAAGAAAGAGTTTTGCATTACCCAGAAAGTAAAAAAGTACAAAGCGCAAAAAAAAAGAAAAAAAAAAAGAAGGAAAAAAGTACAATGGACAATTTTTTCAAGATTCCTCAGCATCAGCCACTGCAGGGACTGGGACCTCAGATGACTCTGGTGGTACCTCCTCGGCCACTTTCTCCGCCTCTATCTCGGCATCAATCTCAGCGATTGTTGACTCAACACTTCTTTCTACCAACAGAAGATTGGACGATAGTTGCCCAGTGGCAGTCTCCTTGGGTGCCCCCTCAGTCCCATCACCCTCCTCATCCAAAGTCAAGTCCATAACCTGCTCAGCAGGAGGAGGGGACTTGGCTTCGGCAGCATTCTTGGGTCTTCTCACCAAGGCGTCACAATCATCTTTTTCTTCATCTTCATCAACGGCCTCGGCCTCAGACTCTGATTCACCTTCAGGAGGAGGAGGAGGAAACGGTAACGGAAGAGCGTCGACCTGACGCAATGGCGAGTCAGCAGGAAGGTCAAGCTTCTTTATCAAGGACATCCAACCAAGGGAAAATCCCCTGTTGCATGCCTGCCTGACTTGAAGCTTGTAGTCTTCTGCGACGTCGGCCATACCTTGAGCATAGGCCTTTTCGTCGGCCTCTTTGATTTCGGCCTCTTTTGTAGCCAGAGCTTGCTGGAGTTCTTTCTCCGCTTGGGCCTTCTGAACCTCGGCCTCTCTTTTCTCGGCCTCAGCAACTTTTCTAACGGCCTCAGCAGCTTCGGCTTTCTCAAGAGCTAAAGTTTGAACTTTGGTTGCAGCCTCGGCTTGATCCTCCAACTTTTTCATTTTTGCTTCAAGAGACTTGATCTCTCTCTTCATAGAAGATGCTTCCCTTTTCATATCAACCAACCTTTGACGATTTTCAAAGGATTGCATGGCAAATGAGTGGGCATGTTGAATGGCCTGCAGAAAAACAGAAATGTGAGACAGTACTCTCAGTGAAGAACAGAAAAAAAAATCACAAGTACAAACAGAAACACTTACTTGAGCAGAATGTTGGAGCATAAGAGCATAATTTTCATACTCACTAAGCTTGCTATTTCGCTCCAAGTCATTTGGTAGAAGAAGAGCAGTGCTAAGGGCGACAGCAACATTAATGTCGTCAGCACTTTCACTAGCCATGATGGGCCTATCCTCCAGGGATAGATCAGGGGCCCAGGGGACGTCGGGCTTCTTCGAAGCCGAGGTCGTCGCAGACGATGACCTTGGCCTCTTTGTTTGTGTAGACCCTGAGGGTTGGCCCTCAGCAGACCTTTTGGTTGAAGTAGAGGCTGATTTTTTGCTTTCAGCTAGCTTCGAAATCGGCAGAGCATCCTCAGCCTCGGCATCTATAGCCTTGGCCTTAGGCTGAGCCTTTTTTACCCTCTTTGGTTTGGGTGGAAGCATTGATTGCGTTGGTGCGGCTTCGGCGTCAGTTGGAAGGTCGGCGAGAAGATCTTGGACGACAGGCCTTGGACGAACCATTTCGGCTGTTTTTACAAGCTTTCTTCGGCGTTTACGTTCAGGAATTGGTATTAAGTAGGGGGCCGAAGTTGATGGAAGATCGGCTGGGTCAGATGTGGATTCTTGATCTGTTTGGGATGTAGAAGCAGTTAAGGTTGTGGCTGTAGGTGGAGAAAGGCTCTTTTTCCTTTTTCTTGGGACGTCGGGTAAGGTGGATTTGTATGTAGGGATGAAGTTTAGTAATACTGGGGCTTTTCGTTTATGGATTGGGAGGCCAAGAAGTGTTTTCAGATCTGTTCCTGGGAAGAAGGATTGGCGAAAATTTTTCGGTGGCTGATGAAGATCTGCAAAGAAACAGGCGTCAGAAATAAAGTATTAAAGTCTTAAGTAAAAACGACTAAGTGTTGACTCAGGGCTCTTACTCTTGCCCTCTGTAAGTGTTCGAGGAAGAGGGTAGAGGTGGACATCTTTATCTAGGCCAAATTCCCAATTTCCAGAAGCAATGAGAAAATCATCTCCAGCCCCCTTGTTGGAGTCTGGGAGGTCGGCTATAATTTTGTACTGAGTGGATCTCGGCTTAAGGTAATAGACAAAACCCCTATCCTTCAGATCGAGAGGGCACATGGTATAACAATATTGAAGGTCGGCTAGGGTGATTCTAAGGTTTTCTTGCCTAGCTAAGGCAATAATACCGTTAATTACCCTATAGGAATTGATAGTAAGTTGCATAGGGTTCAGCTTATAGAAATGGAGAACTTGACGAAAAAGGGGATCACGTGGAAGCCGAAGTCCACATTCGGTAAAAGCAACTATTGGAAAAGGCATTGTATGATCTGTGGGCACGATGGTATCATTATCCCCAGCCAATTTAAGATGAACGTCGGCTGGGATAGAGAATTCTTGCCTAAAGTATTCAAGTTTTGTCGGGGTATTTACCCTATGCCTCCACATACCCATTATGTTGGATTAAACTAAGAGGAATATGTTTCAGAAGATGGGCGTTTTTCAGGTTTCCCTAAAGATTAAGGGTTCTATAGACAAATCCCAAATCAATGAAGTATGAAGATAAAAATCGAGGGCACAGATCTGGGGCAGATACAAAAAAGAGAAAACAAAGACGAAGTTTCAGATTCAAGAACAGAGGTATAGTTCTCAGAAACAATAGAGATACAGAAACAAATCAAGAACAGCGGCAAAGAGAATGATGAAAAAGCATAGAAGTTCAAGGTAAAAGCCACAAATTCAAGATACAAATAAAACCAAGACCTCGAACAAGATCAGTAATGGCGGCAGACAGACAAAAGTACATAAAAAGAATGGAAGAATTAAAGGAAAGGATCTTACCAGGACAAAGGAAGCCGAGGCAATGTTCGCCGAACCCAGAAACCGGTTGCAACAACAAAGAAGGCTTTGTAAGAATGAGGGGTTAAAAGCAAATCCAGAAGAGAGATTGAGGCGATGGCAGATTCGAAGAAGAATGAGCTTTCAGAGAGAGAAAGATCAAGAAGACGGAATGAAAAAGTGAAGAAAAAATAGAGGCAAAAGAAAAGTTTTGTCAAAAATGTGAAACGGCGGCAAAATTAGGGTAATCATTACGCCTAGGGTAACGCACGCGTCAGGCGGCGCAGACGAAATGAACAGACAGCTTCAGGCGCGTCACTGGCACGCTCCAATAAAGACGAAACACGTAAAAGAAACAGTTAGATATGCATGACAGTTCATACGCATGGGAGAGTACGACCGAAGCCTTGTTCTCCGAAGAGAACACGTCGGCTGAAAGTAAATAATCTGGGCCAAATAGTTTTTGAGCCATTACTCAGAATAGAAGTGACAAAATTTCGGAATAGGTTCCATCACCTCAGAATGCCGAGGTAATAGAACCTAGGGGGCAGTTGTGGGGATGTATTTTCTGGATACCAACACGTGGCATGGTGACGCCGACGTGTCAGCCGAGGTGCCACGTGCCCTGGTAGTTAAGCCGAGGTAATCTCGGAGAAGCCGAGGTCATCTCCGAAGATGTCGGAGTCCGAGATAAGGGGCGAGAATCCTAAGGCAAAGGGGATTGAATCAAGATAAGGGTTAAACTCTTAGGGAGTTTATCTTTATCACTTAAAAGAGTCCAGAGTAAGCAGTGAACTAGAGTTCATAGAAGTCATACTTCTAGTGGGACTTGGATTGAGTATATTATAAAAGAGAGGCACCCCCGTGGGTCTAAGGTATGTAATTTATACTTTGAGTATTCAGTTTAGTACTTGATTATCTTTGAGAGATATACTGACTTGATCGTCGGAGTGTCCCCGGGTGGAAGAACCACCGCCGGAGCTTTTTCTTTCTGTTTCAGGTTGCTTAAGCCATCTATTCTGCTTGTGCTCTCCAGCTGATCACTAGACGGGCAGTGTGGTCAGATTTTCACTCACACAGCAACTATGGAGAGAGAGAGAATGAAGACAACAATGGATGTTTGACAGCTATGGAGGAGGTCTTGGAAGGGTAAATTGGTCTATTAAAAATTAATAGGATTTGAAGGAGTAAATAATTTTATCTAAGACTTAATAGATTATAAGTTCACAAAATGAGACTTGTATGTAAATATCCCTTTTTATATTTGGCGACCAAAAGTTTCATCGCCAAAAATATATTTTCAGCGGTAAAAAAATATTTTAATCACCAAAAAATTAAAATATTTAAAGAAAATTTCAAATTTTGGAGAGATTAAAAAAAGAATTAGCGATTAAAATATGTTATTAATTATTCTAGTGCTGTGCCAGCCCTCTCCCACTTCACTCTCTCATCTCATCATCCCTCTCTCTCTCTTTCTCAGTCCTGTCTCTCATCATCCCTCTTCTCTCTCTCTTTCTCTCAGGCGACCCTCCTACCGGCCACCGCCCACCACTGTCGCACACGAGCACCCACCTCCTCGCCGACGACGGTACAGCCCGCCTCCCCACCAGCGACGGTACCACCCATCTCCCCACCAGAGACGGACAACAGTAGCTACTTTGATTTGTCTCTCCTCCAGCGCACACCAGGTATTTCCGGCCTCTCTCTCTCTCTCTATATATATATATCTTCACCCAATTTCTAGGGTTTTATATTTGCTTTTTTGTTTCTTTAATTTCGAATTATGATTATCAATTCTAAGAATCATTATTCAATCCTGATAGAGTGGTCGTGTATGTGATGTTGATTCATAAAATTTCGAATAATTTGATCAATTTGCAGTTTAATTTGATGTTTTGATTGTGTTCTGAATGTGAAATGATATTCAGAGTTCTGGTTTATTGGTTAATTGAACTTTAATTGATATGATTTGGAGGGTTTAGGGGCAAAATTAGGTTATTGATATATCAACTCTGAATTCAAATTGAAAGTCAATGAGTGAATTTGATGAGTTGGTTGCTTTCAGATTTATTATTTCAGTAAGTTGGTTTCAATGTTCTGCGTCATTGTAGTAAACTTGTCCTTTTATTGTCAGTTTGTCATTATTATATTTCAGCAATTGGATATGTGTGAGTTATTGCCATTGGTAACAAAATTGCACATCCATTGTTTGGGGTTTTATGGGGTTGGGTTTACACACCAAAACAGTTGATAAAAGTGCAGGAGGTGGTTACTGGATCACAATTTACTTAGAAAAAAAAGTTTACTGATGTGGGGCTCTCCCTAAATGAGAAATGATATATAACTTCATCTAATAGTTTACAAAATTCTCTTCATAGAACTCTCTTACCCTAAGTTTTCCCATTATCAACTTTTTCTGTCCCTACTTTCTCTCTATGTTTTATTTTCTTAGTTTGGTTTTATCGTTGTAAGATCAGATGAAATTTTCAATAATTGCAACCTTAGTTAGCAGTGAACTGCCAAAGCTGTCATTTAACTTAAAATATACCAGTAGAGAAGGGATTGGGTCTAGGGTTCAATTTTTACTATTTAGTATTTACTACTAACAAAAGAAAAGAAGGCTGCAGTGGATTAATTGATAGAGCGTCGGGAAGAATTTTCATCTGCCTTACTCTCTGTTGTTTTTTATTTTTATTTTATATCAATTACATATTATCTTTTCATCAAAAACTAGTTGTCAAAAGAGTATGAGACAAATAATGATAATGATATAGATGATCTTATGCCAGCAAGTAAAAAAAAGCATAATGAAGTAATTCAAAAATAAATGTATGAATTAGATTCCTTCTAGTTGTAGTTCACATCGCATTAGATATAAATTTACTCCATCACTTCATTTTTAAGGGGTTTTTTTTTTATTATTTGATTTGATTTGATTTGATTTGATTTGATTTGATTTGTAGGTTTTCTTAGGGCTAGTTGATCACGAGAAGGAATCAATTTAGTCTAGAGCAGGGAACACACCAATAGAAGGTCATGTGAGATTAGAAAACAGTATGTTGTTCAGATATATGCTTGAGCTTGACTTAGAAAATACTCAATGTATAGCCAAGAAAGAAATTAAATGACCTAGTAGATACAAAGATGATATATAAACCTGTGGGCTTGAGGATGTCTAATGGCAACAACAGTGCATGTGAACAAAATTTTATATAAATGTCTATACTATTTAGATGCCTTTTACAAGAAAGAAATGCAGTGTGTGATCTCATAACTTTGAATCATGTGGGGGAAGAGTAATGATGAATAAATAAAAAAATTTACCCATTTTTTTTAATATAATGACTTAGTTAAGTTTTGAGCCTATCACTTTAAAATAAACAGCAATTGAGATGCCTTTAATTCTCAAAATGATGCTGATACCTTATTTGGTACAAAATTTCGTATAAAAATTCAAATAGAATAACATTTTCCTTTGGGTGAGAGAAATGATTTACAAATAAAAAATTCATACAAGAAAGTTTTATATAATGTCTTTTGTGGGTTTTAATCCTATTACTTCATAACAGAGAGCCATTGCGATGTTTTTAATTACACAAATTATATTGTCATATCATTTCTCGATTGTCCTACACTACACAACCTCAATAAAAACCATGCACTAGAAGTGATACGCAAAAATTTATTTAAAAACAATTATGGACTTTGTGACAACAGATAGAATGTAACGGCCACCTTCCCTGTGATGAATAGGATCCGTGACAACAGATAGAATGTAATTAGCATGTATAGGTTGGGAGTTAGAGCCGAAAATGCATTAAACTTAACCGAAAAATGACGTTAAGGGGGCAAAAATGCGAATCAGCGCCCGAACCGCCGTACGGACGTCACGGCCACCTTCCCTGTGATGAATAGGACCTCTTGGAAAGAATACAAACACATTTACAAGGCTACCGTATCACGAAAGTATAAATGTCAAATCCAATTATATGACTACCAACAGTAGAGATTGAGGAACAAAATTACTTGTTTTGAATGATTTTTGTAATTTTAGCAGCAAAAGTCCATACATTAGTGTGCTAGATCCTTAAAAAAAAGGGTCAGTCATGTCCAGGCTTCTTGATATCTCGACGTCTTTAGAACTTTGTAATGTGCATAGTCAGCCCCCCACTCATAGATAACCCTCTTCTCCCGAGATAGTTGAGTTCCATTAAGTGGCTTTTAACTCTTAGCTCTCAAGTTTTGATCTACCACTCCCAAGATCTAGTTTAAAGTTTAGCTTATATGGCTAAATACTGATCAATATAATATTGTGCTGCTTAGCAGGTTAGGGTGAATACTATACTGGGATCTGCAGCGCCATCTCTATTGGTAAAACTCAAGCAAGCTTTCAGTTATGGTTCAAAGGATGCTTCTATAATTGAGAGCCAGGTGCTACGTTTGACTCTTTTGTTTTTTTATCAGATGCTCATGACCATAATTTGCCTAACTTGTATCCCAATGATCTTGTCAATTGCCTTGACGCAAGAACTCAAGTTTGATCAAGAAAATGATGTCCATTTCTTGGATGCATGGCCAAAGAGTGTTAACGTAGGCAATTTTGTTTTTGTATTTGAGGTGATTGTATTTATTATTGTCACTTCCTACTGATCTAAAGATCCCCATGTTTTTCCTCTCCCTACTGATTTTTTTTGAGGTTTGTGATTAAGACTTTTCAAACTTCGAATGTGATATTTGGTGTGAGAAAAATGCTTCTATTACAATCAAAATAAATACGACTTATTGATCTTTATGTGTTATTTTTCTGTATTAATGTTGTTATTCATTATATTTTTTACTTCAGCAGATTAAAATTTGCATCATGCTATGCTTTTTCTTCAGGCTAGATTTAGTTGGAGAGACTGCTCTTTCGTTATCAGCAAACCATCTACAAAAGCTGCGTTTATCATTTCAATTGACCACTCCACTTGGGCATCCATTTAAACCACTTCAGGTTTGTATTTTGATTTTGGTTTGTCTCTTTAATAATGTTTTACTTCTTATATCAAGGTTGTTGATAACTTTGTTTGCCTGCAGGGTTTTCTCAAGTTGAAACATGAGACCAAAGTTGAGCACATCTTTGTCTTGGGGAACTCTGGTGAATTGTTTGAAATAACACTAGTAAGTTCCTCTGATCAATCAAATCTTAAATTTCATTTCCTCCTTGTTAGGATCTACAGAAGTTGATCAATTTAGCAACTCACAGATCTATAGAACTTTGTAACAAGACTTCAGCATGAGTTTATTGGTATGTTGCAATGCAATCTAGTCTGATATACTAACCTTAAAAGAAAATTAATTATGAATTCAACAAGTTAGTTACCTGTTAGTGATGGTTAGATGTAGTAGTTTCCTTATATATGTGGCATTTGGTC
Organism: Camellia sinensis; assembly: GCF_055761805.1. Classification (NCBI taxonomy): domain Eukaryota; kingdom Viridiplantae; phylum Streptophyta; class Magnoliopsida; order Ericales; family Theaceae; genus Camellia; species Camellia sinensis. Next base: position 215,795,384 of record NC_138964.1, on the reverse strand, counting down.
TTGTAGGATTTTCTCAAACTGGTTGAGAAGTTTTTCTATCTTTCCGGTAGAACTATACAGAAAATATGAATAAAATGCTTTATGGCATATTGTGCACACCATTCTATTCTAGAAAATAAATGAAATTTGTTAAGAAATAAGAATATTTTGTAATGTACTTGGATATTAGGTTAAATTAAAGGGAATTGGATACCTAGAGACAAACCTATGTTACTTTCTTTATTAAAATTTATTCAAACAAAGGCGTTAAGGAGGCGAAAATGCAAAACAGACCCCGAACCACCGTGTACGGATGTCACAACCAGCTTCCTCATGAAAAATAGGACCTATGACAGTAGACGGAATGTAATTAGCACATGTAGGTTGGGAGTTAGAGCCGAAAACGCTTTAAACTTGATCGAAAAAGGGCATTAAGGGGGAAAAAATTCTAAACAGTTCCCGAACCACCGTGTGACTCTCACGGACAGCTTCCCCATGACAAATAGGACTTGTGACAACTGACGGAACGTAATTCGGACGCATAGGTAGAGAGTTAAAGCCGAATACGCCCTAAACTTAGGCGAAAAATGGCATTTCAGGGGCGAAAATTCTAAACAGCCCCCGAACGACCATGTGACTGTCACAGACAGCTTCCCCATGACAAATAGGACTTGTGACAACTGACGTAACGTAATTCGGACCTATAGGTAGAGAGTTAGAGCTGAATATGTCCTAAACTTAGTCGAAAAAGGGCATTTCGGGGGCGAAAATTCTAAACAACACCCAAACGACCGTGTGACTGTCACAGACAGCTTCCCCATGACAAATAGGACTTGTGACAACTGACGGAACGTAATTCGGACCCATAGGTAGAGAGTTCAAGCCGAGTACGTCCTAAACTTAGTCCAAAAAGGGCATTTCGGGGGCGAAAATTCTAAACAGCCCCCAAACGATCGTATGACTCTCACGGACAGCTTCCCTATGACGAATAAGACTTGTGACAATTGACGGAACGTAATTCGGACCCGTAAGTAGAGAGAAGCGAGTGGAATATGCCTTAAACTTACTCGAAAAAGAGCTTTTTGGGGGCAAAAATTCATAACAGCCCCGAACGACTGTGTGGCTCACACAGATAGCTTTGCCATGACAAATAGGACTTGTGAGAACTGATGGAACGTAATTCGAACCCCTAGGTTGGGAGTTAGAGTCGAATACACCCTAAACTTAGTCGAAAAAGGGTGTTTCAGAAGGGAAAATTCAAAACAACCTCCGAACGACTGTGTGGCTCACACGAATAGCTTCGCCATGACAAATAGGACTTGTGAGAACTGACAGAACGTAATTTGGACCCGTAGGTTGGAAGTTAGAGCCGAATACGCCCTAAACTTAGTCGAAAAAGGGCGTTTCGGGGGCGAAAATTCTAAACAGCCTCCGAACCACCGTGTGACTCACAAGGACAGCGCCTCCATGACAAATAGGACTTGTGACAACTGACGGAATGTAATCCGGACCCGTAGGTTGGGAGTTAGAGCCGAATACGCCCTAAACTTAGTCGGAAAATGGCGTTTCAGGGGCGGAAATTCAAAACAGTCCCCGAACGACCGTGTGGCTCTCATGGATAGCTTCTCCATGACAAATAGGACTTGTGAGAACTGACGGAACGTAATTTGGACCCGTAGGTAGAGAGTTAGAGCCGAATACGCCTTAAACTTACTCAAAAAAGAGCTTTTCGAGGGTGAAAATTCAAAACAGCCTCCGAACGACCGTGTGACTCTCACGGATAGCTTCCCCATGACAAATAGGACTTGTGAGAATTGACGAAACATAATTCGGACCCGTAAGTTGCGAGTTAGAGCCGAATGCGCCTTAAACTTAGTAGAAAAATGGCGTTTTGAGGGCGAAAATTCAAAACAACCTCTGAATCACCGTGTGACTCACACGGACAGTTCTTCTATGACAAATAGGACTTGTGACAACTAACGAAATGTAATCCGGACTTGTAGGTTGGGAGTTAGAGCCGAATACACCCTAAACTTAGTCGAAAAAGGGTGTTTCGGAAGCGAAAATTCAAAACAACCTCCGAACGACCGTGTGACTCACACGAATAGCTTCGCTATGACAAATAGGACTTGTGAGAACTGACAGAACGTAATTTGGACCCGTAGGTTGGAAGTTAGAGCCGAATACGCCCTAAACTTAGTCGAAAAAGGGCGTTTCGGAGGCGAAAATTCTAAACAGCCCCCGAACCACCGTGTGACTCACAAGGACAGCTCCCCCATGACAAATAGGACTTGTGACAACTGACGGAATGTAATCCGGACCTGTAGGTTAGGAGTTAGAGTCGAATACGCCCTAAACTTAGTCGAAAAAGGGCGTTTCGGAGGCGAAAATTCAAATCAGCCCCCGAACGACCGTGTGGCTCACACGGATAGCTTCTCCATAACAAATAGGACTTGTGAGAACTGAAGAAACGTAATTCGGACCCATAGGTTGGGAGTTAGAGCCGAATACGCCCTAAACTTGCTCGAAAAAGAGCTTTTCAGGGGTGAAAATTCATAACCACCCCCGAATACGCCTTACACTTAGTCGAAAAACTCGCAACACTTAGTTTAAAAAGCAACAACTTTATGAAAATAACATCTACATATTCTAATAATTGCCTTTATATATTTATAGGACGAAGAAATTACATATTACATTGTTTGTGCAGTTGGTTGGAATAAATTTTGCATGATGCATATATATATATATATAGTTTCTTTTATTTCCAAGAAGACATTTCTCGATTGTTCTACCTTAAATGCATGTTAGAACATGTTTCATATGGCTGATTGAATTGATATTTTGTAACCAATTCTTATGTTTCGTTTTTTGTTTTTCTTTGTAGATGGCTTTGTTGCATGGACTTGTGGATCATCCATATTGGTGTATGGAGAAGAATATTCACTTTTGTGTAGAACTAATATAATACTTTTGTCGTCCTCAGCTTTTGTATAGTTCATTATTACTGATATAGAAAACTTTCGGCAATCAACAGATAATGACTGTCGTGGCACATAGATCACCTTTTGTCGTGATACATATATACCATTTGTCGGCATACATATAGGACGTTTTGTCATGGTCTATAGAAAACTTTTGTCGTGGTACATATATCACCTTTTGTCGTCGTACAGATTACGATGGTAATTTGTACCATGCCAAATGGTAATTTCGCTTGGTAGTAAATGTATTTTTTGTATACGGAGGGTTTTGATTTTTGTATAATATATTTTGTACGGAATTATTATTTTAGTTTAGACAATAGTTGATTTGTATGGATTTTGACATTTAAAGTTATTTATTTTTGGTATATGGATGCAGATTGTGGAATGATTGATAGTATGTATCCCTTTGTTTATATACGTATTACAGGTTGCATTGAATATAGACAGGTTGTGGAGAAATTATATAATTTTGCGATAGAACATAATATCATGTTTTTGGCGACTAAACAATTTGTAGCTAAAAAGAAATTGGAAAAAGACATTTGGCGACTAAAAGTTTTGTAGCAAAAAAAAAAAAAAATAGACATTTGGCGACTAAAAGTTTAGTAGCCAAAAGAAAATCAAATATTTGGCGACTAAAATATTTTGTAACTAAAAACACAAAACTAAAGGATAAACACTTTTGCCGACTAAAATTTTAGTGGCAAAAAATGCAGTACTTTAGGCGACAAAATATTTAGTAGCCAAAAGAAAAATTCTTTGCCGACTAAAAATTTAGTAACTAAAGATGTAGGATTTTCGACGACTAAATTTTTAGTAGTCAAAAGAACTCTTTGCCAACTAAAATTTTAGTAGTTAAAAATGTGAGACTTTAGGCGACTAAAAGTTTGGTTGTCAAAAATGGTCTAATTTAATTTAATGTCCAACCTTTTAGCGACTAAAATTTTAGTCGGGAATTGTATACATTTGGCAACTAAAATAATTTTAGTCACTAATTATCTTTGCCGACTACTTTTGCGACCAAATAATTTAGTTGCTAAAACCATTTGGCGACTAAAAATTAACTTTTGGCGACTAAAAATTTAGTCGCCAAAAGTGAATTCTTATAGTGAACATATCCTAATCTATATGGGTCCTCTAATTTCATTCATTCATTCGTGGATGACCTAAATAACATCATCAGTCTTCATGCTCCATTTAGATCATAAGTATGAAATGGAATGATCATTCTTTTATAATAGTGAATGACAATTCTATTTATAATGTATTTTTTAATATTTATTTAAGTAAACCAAATATAAGAATAGATATTTTAATGGAAGATTATTCTATTTCACTTTATTATAGTGAATCAAAAACTATCTCAATAAAAATGCAAGTATGTTATACAATAACGTACAAATAATCATAAACTGATAAAATGCCCAAAGCAGGGGATGTAGCTCAGATGGTAGAGCGCTCGCTTAGCATGCGAGAGGTACGGGGATCGATACCCCGCATCTCCACTTGGTAGATTTTATTTACTATTTTTTTTTTCTCTAGAACTACTTTACAATAGAAATTACTATCACTTCTTCCAAATCATCCTTGCTAATACAACTATTACATTAGTTTTAAAATGGTAACTAATATTTTTTTACACATTAAATTTTTAATTTTTTGAAAGCATTCCTCCATGAATTCGATATTTCTACAGAAAAATAGGACAGTTTTTATTTAAAAATGAATATTATTATTCTAACCTAAAAGTTATATTTATATTCTAAATTTAATGATGTGACAATTAATTATATATCTCTGTCATATATTCTGTAATTATTCATCAATTATCTCTGTTATACGTCACTGAGTCTAGAAAATGAATTTAGAATTAGGTTATAAAATTGTATATCATTTGATTTAAAATATATATATATATATATATATATTCTATACAAACAAACAAGCATTAGTTTTTACATGATGCTATAAACATATTTTAGAAGTGTGTACCATATATAAGTTATGACATTTTTAAAAAGTTAATATTGAATCAAAACCAAATACCACACATAAGATATAACTTAGGTATAGCTAAATTTTTTTTGATGTCATAATTAATCTCATAATAAATCATAACAAATATCATAATAATTTATAATTAAATCACAACTACTATCATAATAAATCATAACTGACCATCACAGATGTCAAGCCTCGTCATAACTGACGATATGCTACACGTTCCAAAATAGGTTATCTACACTATAACATTTCTTTTTCAATCAATTCCAACGCTGAAATTATACAAACTCAAAATCATATTTACATTCTCCATTCAAAATTTCTGTCATACAAATTTAATAGGACAGTTTCTATTTAAAAATGAATATTATTATTTTAACCTTTTAAATTTAATGATGTGATAATTAATTATATATCTCTCATATATTCTGTAATTATTCATCAATTATCTCTGTTATACATCATTGAATCTAGAAAATGAATTTAGAATTAGATTAAAAAATTGTATATCATTTGATTTAAAAATATATATATTTTCTATACAAACAAGCAAGCATTAGTTTTTATGTGATGCTATAAACATATTTTAAAAGTGTGTACCATATATAAGTTATGACATTTTAAAAAAGTTAATATTGAATCAGAACCAAATACCACACATAAGATATAACTGAGGTATAGCTAAATTTTTTTTGATGTCATAATTAATCTCATAATAAATCATAACAAATATCATAATAATTTATAATTAAATCATAACTACTATCATAATAAATCATAATTTAACATCGCAGATGTCAAGCCTCGCCATAACTGACGATATGCTACACGTTCCAAAATAGGTTATCTACACTATAAAATTCTTTTTCAATCAATTTCAACACTGAAATTATACAAACTGGCTTCGTTTGGAAAATGGGTTGGCTTTTTGGCTTTTTTGGCTATTTTAGCCTGGGGCTAAAAACTTGGTTTGGGAAGGACTTTTGGCTTTTTTGGCTTTTCTGACTTTTTGTGAGAGAAAAAATGTAATGATTATGGGTTGGATGTGATGTTTTGTCTTATTAGGCTAAAAAGTCTATTTTGTTTTTTGTAGTTATTTTAGCCCAAAAAGCTCCAAACCTCTCTTCCCAAACGGTGCTTTTAATCATATTTACATTCTCCATTCAAAATTTCTATCATACAAATTTAATAGGACAATTTTTATTTAAAAATGAATATTATTATTTTAACCTAAAAGTTATATTTACCTTTTAAATTTAATGATGTGACAATTAAATATATCTCTCTCATATATTCTAAGGCCAAGTTTGGCAAGTTGCCAAAAAGTCAAAAAGCCAAAAAGTTACTCAAAAAGTTAAAAAGTTATCAATATTCACTAAAAGTCAAAAATTACGGCTGCACAGCTCCCAATCCTAATTTTTTCCTACACACTAATTTATACAATTTTTTAATACACATTTTTCCATAAAAAGTCAAAAAGTTAACCCAAACACACATTTTTTTTCTCAATTTTTTAGTCTAAAAAGACAAAAAGTGCACTTATTTAGGACACCCCAAACAACCCCTAAATTTAATGATGTGACAATTAATTAAATATCTCTTATATATTCTGTAATTATTCATCAATTATCTCTGTTATACGCCAGTGAGTCTAGAAAATGATGAAGGACCCTAAACAATATATGAGAGAGATATATTTAATGATGAGATGTATTATCATTGAGGAGATATATTGAATATCAAAATCAAAGACTAAAAGTTGGCCTTGCCAAGAGGCAAAAATCTGTTTTTGAGCTAGATTTTTAACATCAGCTTTAAAGATTTGTTTAGCAGCAGAACAATCAACTCTGATTAAAAAATGTTGATTAAGAAGATCGTCCTGAAATTTTAAAACACATTTTAAAATGGCTAAACATTCTTTTTTGATGGTTGGATAATTTTTGGCTGCAGAATGCCAAATTCCAGAATGAAATCTGAGAAGTTCTTCTTTTTTAGTGATTGGATTTAATTGTTTGAGAATACCACCAAACCCTAAATCAGAAGCATCAGTTTCAACGATTTTTTTCCATTCTGGATTAGGTAAAGAAAGGCAAGGTAGAGTCTGGACTCTAGCCTTAATTTTCTTTACAGCTGCAGTATGATCTGGACTCCATGTGGGAGGATTTTTTCTGAGTCTGGAATATAAAATTGTTGTATCAGTAGCAAGGTTAGGATAGTAATCATGTATATAATTTAAACTACCCAGAAATCTCTGTAGTTGAGTTTTATCTTTGATTTCATCAGGAAATTTGGAAGCAAATTCCATACTTCTATTTATAGGAATAATAGTACCATTGTGAATATTATGGCCTAAAAATCGGACAGTTGTTTGGAAAAGTTTCATTTTTGGAGCAGAAACCACTAAACCATTTTTTATGATGACATGCTTAAAAATATTAAGATGTTTCATATGTTGATCAATTGATAAAGAAAAAAGTAAAACATCATCAATATAACAAATTGAAAATTCTATATAAGGATTGAATATGTCATTCATTATATGCTGGAATTCTGATGGAGCATTTTTCAAACCAAATGGCATTACATTCCATTCGAAATGCCCAAAGGGTACAGTAAAAGCAGTTTTGTATCTGTCTTCTTCAGCGATTTGGACTTGCCAAAATCCTGATTTAATATCGAATTTGGAAAAGACTACTGCATCACGGAGGCGATCTAATAGATCTTTTTTGTTTGGAACTGGATACCCTATCCATTGTAAGGCTTCATTGAGAGGTTTGTAATTGATCACTAATCTGGGAGAACCTCTCTCAATTTCGGCATTTTTATTGACATAAAAAAGCAGCACAACTCCAAGGAGATTTACTGGGGCGAATAAGTTTGTTCTGGAGAAGGGCATTAATCTTTGTTTTACAGAGTTCCATATACTCCTTTTTCATTTGACTGGGGCGAGCGCGAGTAGGGATTTTCCGCTCATTGAAACCGGGTTCATAAGGCAAAGAAACAATATGTTTTTTCCTATTCCAAAAAGCATTAGGAAGATCATTGCAGATTTCAGTTTGAAATTCTTGTTCAAGAATTTTAATTTTTTGTTGGAAAGAGGATTGGCTAATCCGTTGTTCTGTAGTGAGGAAACTAATTTCTTTTTGTAAGAAATTAATTTGTTTTTCTTTGAAATTAACTAAGTCCTTGATTTGATCAAGTTCCTTAGTGTAAGGCTGTGTGATAAACTCAAAAATAATCGGCTGATTATTCAGGTTTGTATGAATGCCAATAGAATCAATTTTTAAAATTGGCATTAAAAGACACAGGAAAGGAGTACCAAGAATTATGGCTTGAGACATGTTTTTAATAAGAACAAAAGAAGTTGGAAGACATAATCCTTGATTACAAATTAAGACTTCTGGAAGTTTATACTGGATATATAGAGTATTGCCACTTGCACTTGTAAGTGATTGCATGGTCTTATGAAAGTATTTGGTTGGAATAAGTCCTTCCTGAATACAATTCATATCAGCACCACTATCAACAAGAGCAATGGCATCTTTAATGATAAAATCAGGTTTTATCATAAAAGTAATTCGGATATACCATTTCTGGAAAGTGACAGAATTCATAAGCATGAGATAGTCTGTTGCTGTTGATTCTGAAGGATTTTCGGAAGTAGTTTCAACAATATTTTTATCTTTTTGGAGTTTTCCATTAATCTTTTTGATTTCAGCATTAATGGCGATATTGGAATTTTGTAAATGTTTAACTTCTAACTTTAAAGCATTTACTTCCATTCTTAAATCCTGGATGAAGATTGGTTTTTCTTCGGTCTGAATATTTTGGAGTCGGTTAAAGACTTCTTTCATGGTATAATGTTGTGGAGGAAGAATTTCTTCCTTCTTTTGTTGCTGCAAACATAATTCTAAGAATTTTAATTTCATTTCTGGATTAGAAATCTGGTCAGTAAAATTAATTATTTTGTGCTCATCTTCTGTTAGAACATTGATACTGGGTCCTCCAATATCGAGTCCATTCACTTAAACTATTGCTTTCCAATAATTGACTTCGTCTGAAATTTGATTGATATTAGTTTTACAATTGCAAATTTCTGGATTATCTTCAGATTCATCTGAAGTGTTAGAGTAAAGTGCATTAAGCTCGTCTTCATTATCAGAAAAGGTGTCGGAATCTGAAAGCATTTGAAGGATTTGTTGCTTCAAATTATCATCTAACGACAGTTCATTAAGCTTATGCTGTATTTTAGACTTACAACGATTAGCATAATGTCCTGTCTGTCCACACTTATAACATTTAACAGTGGACTTGGATGATTTCTTTCTGTAAGATTTGGATTGTTTCTTATAGGGTGTAGCTTGCTGAGCCTGTGGCTTAACATACTTATATTTCCTGGATTTTTTAGGATAAGATTTGGATTTAGTTGTTATCTTTTTATGTTTTCTGGACTTGGGATATTGTAAACTATCACCATAGGCAAATTGTTCACAGAACTCACCTATTTCTTTTCGACCAGTAAGGTGTTGTTGTTTCATTTGTTGCTGGAGTTTGAGCTCATTATAGAGAGCAAGACCTTCATCTGTAATTATGGCTATGAGCTGACCGTAGGTATATCTATAATAAGGTATAGACATTCTATCATGTCGGTCACGTAATTTCTTTCTAACTCTTTTAGCAAAAAGAGTAGGTAAGCCGTCAATAAATTTGGCTTTCCAATGTTCAGAACTGGCGTTTGTACGTCGATGAACTTTCATCATAAAAACATCTTTGTACCATCTAAAATGAGATAAAGATGGACATCTCAATTTCTGGAGAAGTTCACGAGTACGATCTTCAAGACCGGTAACATTGCCGATGAAATGCTGGATGATGGTGTTTACCAAAGTGTAAACAACATCTTGTTCGGTAACTTCAGCTCTAGTATTAGGATCTAAACGCACACGAGTTGAAGTTAGGATCTCATCATTCTGAGCTATTGTGAGAATATTATCCCACCATCCTTTGAGGATACCGGTGAAACCACTGACAATAAATCTCACAACTTGGTGGTCAGTATTTTCATTTTGTTTGCAGACAGTGGAAAACATCATCATGTGCTGTAAGGTTTCATATATTTGATAATCAGTCAAACCATCTATGTTCCATTCATAAATGGTGCGACTTTGATAATGTTTTTGATTTTGTAAGAAATTTTCTTCATACAAAATATCAACAGGAGTTGGTCGGGAATAATAATACCTACTTGGAGCTAGGTAAGAGTGTCTATCAACTTTGGTGTCATACATGACTCTATTGACATCACTTGGCTGGTCATCCTGGAAATTAGCTTGTATTTCAGCTATTTGCTGAATAGTCAATTCGGAAAGAGGTTCTTCCTTGGCTATGTGATCTCTGGATAACATATTGACCTGAGATGGGCCAGTAGTCGAGAGATTAAGATTTTTAATCTTATCAATCAAGGTGTTCATGAATTCGGTATTATCTCGTTTAGGTTCGAGATTAAAATTGGTAACTGTGGGATTAGGTTTGAGTAATGCAGGCTGGATTTCGGGTTGCTTCATGGGTTGAATTTGACAATGTTCTTTTAAATGAACAACCGTTTCTTCAATTCGGGTTAACTGCTTCCCCATGGTTTGACAGTAAAGGTTTGTATAATTATTTTGTTTAATATCAGGAATAAAATCTTTAATGGTCAAAGCATTGGAACTTTTGGGGGGAGGCGCCATAAAGGGAGATATGACCAAAGGTTGGCTGGAAGTTGTATCACTAGGAAGTAGTTCGAGTGATTTAGCAGGAGGATGGATAGAGGTGTACATATTTCCATCGGTTGTGACCCAATTTTTCTGATCCAACACTTGTATGTGAGAACTCGGGATGTTAGTATGGATTTTAAACCATAAAGGAAATGGTTGGAGTATTTGGTGTTCTTCCAAATATTCATAATACTGAGCTTTGAAAGTTTTTAATTGTTCAGGAGTATGGTTGGTAAAATACCAATTTTGGAAGTCAATATATTGTTCAGGAGCCGAATACGCCCTAAACTTGCTTGAAAAAGAGCTTTTCGGGGGTGAAAATTCATAACAACCCCCAAATACGCCTTACACTTAGTCGAAAAACTCGCAACACTTAGTTTAAAAAGCGACAACTTTATGAAAATAACATCTACATATTCTAATAATTGCCTTTATATATTTATTGTAGCGACCCTAATTTTGTTAAGTCATTTATTTATTATTATGATTATTATTATCTTATTTTATTTTTGGCTTCATTAGTTGTGTGGTCACATGAGAATTTAATGTGATATTTAATGAATTTAATGTGGTGATTAATTAATTTAAATATTTAAATATTTATATTTGTTATATATATATATATAAAGAAAAGAGGTGTTATATATATAGATATATATATATATATATATATTATTTTATATTTATATTTATATTATAATTATGTTGTATTACATAATACAATATGGTAGTCAAATAGGGTTTAGGAGTTAAGGGTGGAAGAAAAAAAAAAAGGAGAACAGAGTTGTCTGCGGCGGCAAGCGAGAGAGAGAGAGAGAGAGAGAGAGAGAGAGAGAGAGAGATTGATCATCAAAGAAGAAAAAAAAGAGTGCTGTGTGTGTGTGGCGTAGAAAGTGAAGAAGAAGAAAAAGAGAAAAAGAAAAAAATAGATTAGGGTTTTATTTTGGTGGCTCCATTAGTTTTTCAAATATTTCTTGGATCTTCAAAAAAATATAGTGAGTACAAAACCCACTTCTCTTTATTTATGTTTAATTTGATGTTTTATTTATTCATTTTTTTTTTATTTGTTTGATGTTAATTTGATTTTGTTTTTATATAAAGATGATAGCTTAATTTTAATTATTTTGATTAATTGTGGATGTAAGATTTAGGATTTATAAATGATTGATCGATTTTAATTATTTTATTTAGTTGTGTATGTAAAGTTTAGGGTTCTTAGATAATTGATTGATTTTAATTACTTTGATTAGTGTGTAAGTAAAGTTTAGGGTTTATAGATGATTGATTGATTTTAATTATTTTGTTTAGTTGTGTATGTAAAGTTTAGGGTTCTTAGATAATTGATTGATTTTATTTACTTTGATTAGTGTGTAAGTAAAGTTTAGGGTTTACAGATGATTGATTGATTTTAATTATTTTGTTTAGTTGTGTGTGTAAGGTTTATGGTTTTTAGTTGATTGATTGATTTTAATTATTTTGATTAGTTGTGTATGTCAGATTTAGGGTGTTTATATGGATTTATTTTATGGTTATAATCACCCTCATAATTATATGAAACTAAAATTAATATGGCTGTATGAAATTAAAATTAATTAAGAACCTATAGATAAATTACTTATACTCCACCATGACTCCATGGATTGTTGTTTTGTTTGAGTGATGGTGAGAAAGAGTGTATAAAAAAAAAGTGAGGATTATGAGATTTATTTGAATGCCTTAGGCTCGGCATTGTTATGTTTATTCTCATGTGTGAGATGTTGTGTATATATATATTATTGTCTCGTTCTCATGAGTAGACGAGTGCTTTGATTTGCGCGCGTACGTATATGCTAACCATCCGGGGAGTGTGAGTCAAACTCGGGACGATATCCCGTGCAAGTTTGGCTTCAGAGCGGTGTTAGGTATACGGGAGGCACATGGGATATATGTGTAGGCCGGAAGGGGAGAGCCGAAGTAGTGGAGTTAAGGAACAAAGAATTTAATTATGAATTTATTAGTATAGTGTGAATGGTACTGATATGTACAAGATAAAAAATATATATATATAATATAACAATCTTGATAAATTATGAAATTTGAGCAGAAACATGTATACGTGATTCTAGACAACTTTTGTGTTTTATCTTTTTATTAAAAAGATCGATTAGAACTTATAATCGGATGATCTTGATTATTGTCGGTTTGATTCATTTTAGCAAGGCAGATTTTAGAGGCTGTTTTAACCCACGAAACGAGCTCATTTTTATTGGTTTCGCGTAAACTGAAGTAAAACATTATTCTGCACACTTTTTGTGTTTTGAAATTTTTCGAAAAAAAATCATCTTAGGGCAGTTTTGGTTCATTTTCAGCTTCAGATTTTTCGATTGAGTTCTGTCTAGATTTTTATATCAAGTTTTTCTCTTAACCTGTTCAGTTTTTGTTAAATTCGTTCGGTTTGTCTTATAGGAAATTTGATTCTGTACAACTTTCATTCTTTGAGTTTTGATCAATTCGAATTATTTAAGTATGAAACGGTGTAATTTTATATTTTTTTTTATTAAGTTACTTATGATTATACTAACTTTATTTGTTTTGCAGGATGGTGGGTCTTACTAACTTTTTATGCAGGGCTAACCCACCATATTTTTTTATTTCTATTTTGTCTATTCTATAATCAATTTATATTTCGTTGTGTACGGACAAGAAACTAAATGCCATCGTATCTCGAGAAACTACCCATTCGTCTCGGTACGGTTGGAACTACTTGTCTTGTCCCATGATAAGAATTAAATGTATTTTTGTCTGTGTCTGGTGGACACGTGGGTGTTAAATCTTGTATTCATACCAGTATACCCGTATACTGACCTGTTTTGTCTCTTGGCAACTCGGGTGCATTCTGTTTGAGCGCAGCTGAGCTTCCTTTGCAGGATTAGTTGAGGCTACGGTGGTGATGAGAAATAACTAAAGTTTTTGGGCATATCTCTTGGATTTCTTTTTTTTTTTTTTAAGCTTAGGCTTATTAGTAGTTTATGTATTTATTATTATTATTATTATTTTTATGACTTTAGTATTGGAATAATTTGGCATGGTTTGTAACCGTACTTTATTTAAGTTGTTTTGACTAGTTATTGCTACCTTAATGTTGAGGTATTTGTTAGTTATGAATTTATGGTGGATGGTTTGGTTGGCGTTTTAGTTTTTTTGTTTCACCCCTAGGATTTGGATGATGGAATATTGATTGGGGTTAGTCCTAATTTAATATTTAATTGTCCAAATTTTGGGGCGTGGCATTTATAGGACGAAGAAATTACATATTACATTGTTTGTGCAGTTTGTTGGAATAAATTTTGCATGATGCATATATATATATATAGTTTCTTTTATTTCCAAGAAGACATTTCTCGATTGTTCTACCTTAAATGCATGTTAGAACATGTTCCATATGGCTGATTGAATTGATATTTTGTAACCAATTCTAATGTTTCGTTTTTTGTTTTTCTTTGTAGATGGCTTTGTTGCATGGACTTGTGGATAATCCATATTGGTGTATGGAGAAGAATATTCACTTTTGTGTAGAACTAATATAACACTTTTGTCGTCCTCAGCTTTTGTATAGTTCATTATTACTGATATAGAAAACTTTCGGCAATCAACAGATAATGACTGTCGTGGCACATAGATCACCTTTTGTCGTGATACATATATACCATTTGTCGGCGTACATATAGGACGTTTTTTCATGGTCTATAGAAAACTTTTGTCGTGGTACATATATCACCTTTTGTCGTCGTACAGATTACGATGATAATTTGTACCATGCCAAATGGTAATTTCGCTTGGTAGTAAATGTATTTTTTGTATACGAAGGGTTTTGATTTTTGTATAATATATTTTGTATGGAATTATTATTTTAGTTTGGACAATAGTTGATTTGTATGGATTTTGACATTTAAAGTTATTTATTTTTGGTATATGGATGCAGATTGTGGAATGATTGATAGTATGTATCCTTTTGTTTATATACGTATTACAGGTTGCATTGAATATAGACAGGTTGTGGAGAAATTATATAATTTTGCGATAGAACATAATATCATGTTTTTGGCGACTAAACAATTTGTAGCTAAAAAGAAATTGGGAAAAGACATTTGGCGACTAAAAGTTTTGTAGCAAAAAAAAAAAAGACATTTGGCGACTAAAAGTTTAGTAGCCAAAAGAAAATCAAATATTTGGCGACTAAAATATTTCGTAACTAAAAACACAAAACTAAAGGATAAAAACACTTTTGCCGACTAAAATTTTAGTGGCAAAAAATGCAGTACTTTAGGCGACAAAATATTTAGTAGCCAAAAGAAAAATTCTTTGCCGACTAAAAATTTAGTAACTAAAGATGTAGGACTTTTGGCGACTAAATTTTTAGTAGCCAAAAGAAGAACTCTTTGCCAACTAAAATTTTAATAGTTAAAAATGTAAGACTTTAGGCGACTAAAAGTTTGGTCGTCAAAAATGGTCTAATTTAATTTAATGTCCAACCTTTTAGCGACTAAAATTTTAGTCGGGAATTGTATACATTTGGCGACTAAATTAATTTTAGTCACTAATTATCTTTGCCGACGATTTTTTGGCGACTACTTTTGTGACCAAATAATTTAGTTGCTAAAACCATTTGGCGACTAAAAATTAACTTTTGGCGACTAAAAATTTAGTCGCCAAAAGTGAATTCTTATAGTGAACATATCCTAATCTATATGGGTCCTCTAATTTCATTCATTCATTCGTGGATGACCTAAATAACATCATCAGTCTTCATGCTCCATTTAGTTCATAAGTATGAAATGGAATGATCATTCTTTTATAATAGTGAATGAAAATTCTATTTATAATGTATTTTTTAATATTTATTTAAGTAAACCAAATATAAGAATAGATATTTTAATGGAAGATTATTCTATTTCACTTTATTATAGTGAATCAAAAACTATCTCAATAAAAATGCAAGTATGTTATACAATAACGTACAAATAATCATAAACTGATAAAATGCCCAAAGCAGGGGATGTAGCTTAGATGGTAGAGCGCTCGCTTAGCATGCGAGAGGTACGGGGATCGATACCCCGCATCTCCACTTGGTAGATTTTATTTACTATTTTTTTTTTCTCTAGAACTACTTTACAATAGAAATTACTATCACTTCTTCCAAATCATCCTTGCTAATACAACTATTACATTAGTTTTAAAATGGTAACTAATATTTTTTTACACATTAAATTTTTAATTTTTTGAAAGCATTCCTCCATGAATTCGATATTTCTACAGAAAAATAGGACAGTTTTTATTTGAAAATGAATATTATTATTCTAACCTAAAAGTTATATTTATATTCTAAATTTAATGATGTGACAATTAATTATATATCTCTGTCATATATTCTGTAATTATTCATCAATTATCTCTGTTATACGTAACTGAGTCTAGAAAATGAATTTAGAATTTGGTTATAAAATTGTATATCATTTGATTTAAAAAAAAATATATATATATATATATATATATATTTTCTATACAAACAAACAAGCATTAGTTTTTACATGATGCTATAAACATATTTTAGAAGTGTGTACCATATATAAGTTATGACATTTTTAAAAAGTTAATATTGAATCAGAACCAAATACCACACATAAGATATAACTTAGGTATAGCTAAATTTTTTTTGATGTCATAATTATTCTCATAATAAATCATAACAAATATCATAATAATTTATAATTAAATCACAACTACTATCATAATAAATCATAACTGACCATCGCAGATGTCAAGCCTCGTCATAACTGGCGATATGCTACACGTTCCAAAATAGGTTATCTACACTATAACATTTCTTTTTCAATCAATTCCAACGCTGAAATTATACAAACTCAAAATCATATTTACATTCTCCATTCAAAATTTCTGTCATACAAATTTAATAGGACAATTTCTATTTAAAAATGAATATTATTATTTTAACCTTTTAAATTTAATGATGTGATAATTAATTATATATCTCTCATATATTCTGTAATTATTCATCAATTATCTCTGTTATACATCATTGAATCTAGAAAATGAATTTAGAATTAGATTTAAAAATTGTATATCATTTGATTTAAAAATATATATATTTTCTATACAAACAAAGAAGCATTAGTTTTTACGTGATGCTATAAACATATTTTAAAAGTGTGTACCATATATAAGTTATGACATTTTAAAAAAGTTAATATTGAATCAGAACCAAATACCACACATAAGATATAACTGAGGTATAGCTAAAATTTTTTTGATGTCATAATTAATCTCATAATAAATCATAACAAATATCATAATAATTTATAATTAAATCATAACTACTATCATAATAAATCATAATTTAACATCGCAGATGTCAAGCCTCGCCATAACTGACGATATGCTACACGTTCCAAAATAGGTTATCTACACTATAAAATTTCTTTTTCAATCAATTCCAACGCTGAAATTATACAAACTGGCTTCGTTTGGAAAATGGGTTGGCTTTTTGGTTTTTTTGGCTATTTTAGCCTGGGGCTAAAAACTTGGTTTGGGAAGGACTTTTGACTTTTTTGGCTTTTCTGACTTTTTGTGAGAGAAAAAATGTAATGATTATGGGTTGGATGTGATATTTTGTCTTATTGGGCTAAAAAATTTATTTTGTTTTTTATAGCTATTTTAGCCAAAAAAGCTCCAAACCTCTCTTTCCAAACGGAGCTTTTAATCATATTTACATTCTCTATTCAAAATTTCTGTCATACAAATTTAATAAGACAATTTTTATTTAAAAATGAATATTATTATTTTAACCTAAAAGTTATATTTACCTTTTAAATGTAATGATGTGACAATTAAATATATCTCTCTCATATATTCTAAATTTAATGATGTGACAATTAATCATATATCTCTCATATATTCTGTAATTATTCATCAATTATCTCTGTTATACGTCAGTGAGTCTAGAAAATAAATTTAGAATTAGATTATAAATTTGTATATCATTTTATTTAAAAAATATATATTTTCTATACAAACAAAGAAGCATTAGTTTTTACGTGATGCTATAAACATATTTTAAAAGTGTGTATCATATATAAGTTATGACATTTTTAAAAAGATAATATTGAATCAGAACCAAATACCACACATAAGATATAACTGAGGTACAGCTAAATGTTTTTTGGTGTCATAATTAATCTCATAATAAATCATAACAAATATCATAATAATTTATAATTAAATCATAACTACTATCATAATAACTCAAAATTTAACATCGCAGATGTCAAGCCTCGCCATAACTGACGATATGCTACATGTTGCAAAATAAGTTATCTACACTATAAAATTTCTTTTTCAATCAATTCCAACCCTAAAATTATACAAACTCAAAATCATATTTACATTCTCCATTCAAAATTTCTATCATACAAATTTAAAGTCTCGCAAATTTTGTCAAAGCTTTTTATTGACTATTTATTTATAGACAGTCACTCTATTTGATTTTTATTTTCAGAATTCACTTTTCAAAAAAATTTATTTTTTTGTTTTCATTGAATTTGTTAATATTTTAAATATTTTTTTTATTTTTAGATATACTTAACATAAATATATTTTAAAAATATAATATTTATGAAAAAAATCTTTAAAAAATTCACAAAATACCAAAAATATAAAATTTAATACATTTTTCATATTTTTATGTATTTATTAATTTCACAAATATTTTAATATTTAAATACAATTAAGTAAAGTACATCTAAAAAAGTAAAAAAATTATTGAAAAAATTAAAAATATTCACTAAAAAAAATCAACTTTCAAAAATTAAAATTAAAAAAATTAAAACAAACACACTAAGTAGTATTATTTATTTATAATTCACCCCCAAAATCCACACTCCAAAAGCCATATCACACACACACAATACCATTACTGGGAATAAGAAATTAGGGTTATTTAGCACTCTCAAACTGCAAGAGAAAATTCAAGCAAATCCTTTTGTTTTTTTTTTCCAGGAAAACTATACCTTCTCCAGAACAGAATCACAGCGCTCGATTTTGCTTTCATTCACTTTCTCGACACACTCCGAGAATTTTCTCTTCTCCTCTCGTTCACACTCATCGCAACCACTCGTCCCATCAAAAATCATATAAACATAGAAAAGAAAAGCACTTCCAGTAGTCGCAACAAAGAAGAGAGACAATCCATACCCTGGATGAGGAAAATAAGGTCCGAATTGGAACACGACTCCGAACATAATCGAAGAAAACAAGAACCAAATGGCGAATTTCAATAAGTTCTTCTTGATCGATTTCTCGTGAGGAGGCAATTTCTGGTACGCCAAAGAACAGCGATCTAACAAGAGAAAAGCAGAGTAAGCGAAGACGATGAAGAATAGCAAGGCATAATCGGATCGACTGTAGGCTCTGCACATTGCTCCGATGCTGTTTGATGCTAAGAAAAAGTAAGTGATTGAAGGGAAAAAGCTTGAGTATTCGCGATTGTTGCTGGTTCGGTGAGCAGCGGTGTTGTGAGACATTGGGATTGTTATTGTTGTTCTTTTTCTCAGAAACTTTTTTCGCATTATGTTACGCACAATTGTGATTGTTGTCGTTGATGTGAGTTTTTAAGTTTGATGGTTCTATATGTACTTGTAATCTTTGGAAGAAGTTGTGTGATTGCGCAGAAATTACAAAGAGATTAAAGTCGTGTATACATCCAAGCGTGAAGAAAGTGAGTTGAAGTTTCTTGGATATTACTTTCCGATGTACCTAAAAATAAAAAATAAAAAATAAAGAAGTTTCTTGGATATTACCTGGTAGTGACTAAGAAATTCGATTCTCAAGGTGAGAGGACGGGCCCACTTCAAGTGAACTAAAACTCGGTTAGAATCAATTATATTTGGGTAAATTACACTGACACCCCTAACGTTTATATTTATTACAGTTTTTTTTTTCATTTTTTAAAAATTGCATCTCCTCTTGAGATTTAAAGTTTTATTATAGATTTTTCTCTTCAGTAATTTAATTTTTTTAAATACCAATTTTGTCATTATTGGGTAAATTACATTGACACCCCTCACATTTTAAAAATTACAATTCCCTGCCTAAGATTTAAAGTAGCATTGTCAATTGATCGATCGGTTAGTATTAGTTGTAAAAAAAATTCATTGAAAAAAAAATTAATTGGAAAAAAAATTATTTGAAAAAAAATTTTGCTAGTAAAGTTTTTAAATTTCTGTTTAAAAACCAACGTAAGCTCATTTTTTGAATTTACATTTTTTCCTCAAATTTACAAACTGAGATAACTATTTATAAATCAAAAAAAATATCAAACAAGCTTTTATGATAGTTTTTTTAAATTTTTGTAAATATAAATTGAAAATTAAAAATGAAATGGTTACCAAACAAGCTTGATAGTAAAAATGTCGTAAAATTAACATATAATTAAATAAGTTAGCAACGTAAGAAATGACTAATCAAAAGATTCTTAGGTTATGGGGTTGTATGGAATGTCCTAAATAAATGCACTTTTTGACTTTTTGGACTAAAAAGTTGAAGAAAAAAATATGGTTGTTTGGGTTAATTTTTTGACTTTTTATGGAAAAATGTGTATTAAAAATTTGTATAAATTATTGTGTAGGAAAAAATTAGAATTGAGAGTTGTGCAGCCTTACTTTTTGACTTTCGGTGAATAGTGATAATTTTTTAACTTTTTGAGTAACTTTTTGACTTTTTAGCTTTTTTCAACTTGCCAAACTTATGGTTTGATTTTTAGAATTTTTTTTAAAAAAATAAAATTAATTTGGTTAAGAAATAAAAAATAAAAAATAATTATCATTTAAGGGTAAAAAATAATTATCATTTAAGGGTAAAAAATAATTATCATTTTAATTTTTGGGCAGGTTATATACATATGTATAGCTATTTCAATTTAATTTGTAAAAAATTATTTCTAACCGCTCGAAAGATAAAAATTATATAAAAATGATAATTATTTTTTATTTTTTATTTCTTAACCAAATTAATTTTTAATTTAAAAAAAATTCTAAAAATCAAACCATACATAGCCTAAGAATCTTTTGATAAGTCTTTTTCTTACATTGGTAACTTATTTAATTATTTGTTAATTTTACGACATTTTTACCATCAAGCCTGTGTGGTAATCATTTTATTTTCAGTTTTCAATTTATATGTACAAAAATTTTAAAAACTGTCATAAAAACATGTTTGATAATTTTTTTGGTATATAAATGATTGTATCAGTTTGTAAATTTGAGAAAGAAGCGTAAATTTAAAAAATGAGCTTACGTTG
This sequence comes from Camellia sinensis, assembly GCF_055761805.1. NCBI lineage: Eukaryota > Viridiplantae > Streptophyta > Magnoliopsida > Ericales > Theaceae > Camellia > Camellia sinensis. Next base: position 215,774,307 of record NC_138964.1, on the reverse strand, counting down.
GTTTTTAAACAGAAATTTCAAAATTTTACTAACAAATTTTTTTTTCAATTAAAATTTTTTTTCAAATAATTTTTGTTTCCAATTAATTTTTTTTTTCAATGATTTTTTTTTTTTTCAACTAATACTAATCAATGGGGCAATTGGTAGTGTTACTTTAAACCTTAGGGAGGTGATTGAAATTTCTAAAATGTGAGGGTTGTCAATGTAATTTACCCAATGAAGGCAAAATTGGTATTTAAAAAGATTAAATTGCTAAAGGGAAAAATCTGTAATAAAACTTTAAACATCAGGAGGGAGATGTAATTTTCAAAATGTGAGGAGGGAAACTGTAATAAATATAAACCTCAGGGAGTGTCAGTGTAATTTACCCATTATATTTTTTACCATTGTATTTGAATGACAAAAGATAAGAATGTGATTTTTCAGGGGTCATTTGGAAGCTTTAAAAAAAAAAAAAAAGAGTTACTTTTTAATTTTTAATTTATTCTGGATCGAATAATATTATGAATTATGAAAAAAAATCACAAAATGTTTCATGAAAATTTTTCATTCTTTAATTAGGGTATGACGTTTTATTGTATTTGTAATTCAAGAGTGAAAAATCTTTCATGGGTCATATCATCTCTCACATTTTTTACACACAAAATGATAAAAAAAAATTTAAAAAAAAGTCAAAAAATTAACTTTTAACCAACTTTCAAAATCACCTCTCACTTATTTCGTTTAAATAATAGAAAAAAAAGTCTTTTATTTTACTTTATCAAAATAATCTTTTATATGAATAAATTATTTTTTCAGCTTCTTTCGCTATAGAGTAATTTTGGTATGAGATTTTTATTGATAAATCTATTTTAGAGTTGTTGTAACTCATTAGGTCCACAAAAGATTATTATAGCCTGATTAGTCTCATATACTTATCTTTTTATTCCATGAGGTCCATTTTACTAATTTTATATTTTTAAATACACTATTATGCCCTTATATATATATATATATATATATAGTGTACAAATACCACGTTTCTTTTTCTTTCTTTTTTTTATTCTGTTTTAGTAGTTTCTATCTTCACGCTTTTGATCACTATTCTAATTCAGATGGATACGTTTCTATTTTGCATACTCGTTTCAAGGCTTTGATGTGCTAGGGTTTCATTGTTGCTGTTGTGATATGGTTCGGTGATTTTGGAGTGAAGACGACGGATTGAACAATGTTCGGTTATGACACTTTCTGGAGTATAACTGGTTGAAATCAGTTGTTTTCGAGTAACAGGATGAGTGTAGGATTGCATGATTAAAGTTAGTATCATTTTGGTTATGAATACATGTTCAGTTTATGTTTTGATTTGTATGATGGATTAGTTGCTCTATTTTTTGATTGATATGGATCGGATGCTCTGTTTGTTCAATTATATGCATTTTACGTGGCCATATGGATGTGAAGTAATTCAGATTACGTGAAGAATGTAGATGTTCACATTTTATTTTTGTAGGGGGACAGAAATTAAGCCCCAAATTAAGTATGGGCCTAAGTACTGAGGTCGCCCCAAAGAGGCGACCAGGAATCAAAAAAGAGCATAGGCTAAAGCCCAAGGGAAGTGGGTTAACAGTGGGCGCCAAGGGTTCAAATGGACTCCACGAAGGAAAATGCCCAAGTCAAGTTGCAGAGGGAACATATGCAGCAAGAAAGTTACTGATGCATTTTGCCTCAGCGCCACCATTCCTAATATCTTCGGTTCCGCCGCCATCTGAAGTTGCTGAGGAAAAGAAATAGCCAACGTAACTAAGTTGCAGAGGCAATACTTGTGATGGCCAAGTTGCAGAGGTACTTCGTCCTAGCATCGCCATTTCAAGTAACGTTGGTGTTGTCGCCATTCCAAGTAGTGTCAGTACCATAGCCATTTGGAGTTACTGAGGGAAGGAAAAAACCGAAGTAACTAAGTTGCAGAGGCAGTACTTGCAGCACCCAAGTTGCGGAGCTATTTTGTCGACACCGCCATCTCTGATATTGTCGGTCCTGCCGTTTGAACTCGCCGCGGGAAATGATTACCTCAGCAACTACGACCGCAGCAACTAAGTTGCAGAGGGAATACCCTGCCAAGGTGATAGCAACCTTTGAGAGATGCATCCCTCTGCAAGTATAGGCTAATGTTTAGCGCTGATAGTAGGCCCTAAGGCATTACTAGCCTAGGGCTGATAGCAGGCCCCCTCTCCAAAGTTCATTTAACTTGGTGCTCATAGCAGGCCCCAAGACTTACTGGTTGGAGCTGATAGCAAGCCCAAAGATACCAGTTTACCGCGGCAATCCCACGAAGATGGAAGCAGGGTAGCCCAAGCATAAGGGACTCCCTTTCCATTACCCAAGTCATAGATCTACCTTAGTCGCACAGGCAGGACTAAGGAAGCCCCTTTGGGCTCGGTATTAAGGCACAGCATGGCTAATAGCAGGCTTAGCTGTGGCATTTGCCTTGGGAAGCTAGGGAGTTTGTAGTTAGGTGGCTAAGAGTGGAGGCTTCACTGAGATGAGTACGAACATAGTCGATAGCAGACTAATGGAGTCCTGAGAATGTATGTACTGGCGAAGTAGAACTAAGAAGGCAAGTGCAGCAGTAAGGTTTACCGCTGTAAGTGCACTTGCTGAGGTTCGAGCTAAGAAGGCAAGTGTAGTGGCAAACATCCTCGTCGCAACTGCACTTGCTGAGGCTCAAAAGAGAGTTGCAGCGCCAAACACTCGCGTCGCAACTACACTTGCGGAAGCTTAAAAAATGTAGCTGCAGAGGCAAACAGATAGTACACAGTACATACAGAGGGACAAGTGGCACCTTCAGCCTGGTGGCACAAGGAAAAATATTCCATGTGATCCTCTAGGACACATGCTGATGTAGGCCGAAAGGTACCACATTGAGGCCACTTAAGTTACATTTTTAGTCTTTTAATTTTATTTATTTTGTAGAGATGATGTGTTTCGTGCACTTGTACAGATTTGGCAGGAAATATGAAAATTCAATCAAAAAGGGCGCGAAAACAGATCCTCCGTGTGAGAAGTGAAGAATTCGAGCCAGCCAAACCACCGCACGTGCGTCCAAGCTTCACCACACGTGCGGCCCACAACCGCTCATGCGGCTCACATGGGCACTCGAGCGGCCCATCTAGGGACGCGTGCACAAAATTTTTGGTCTATTTTGCTGAGAATAAAATATAGAAAAATAGCCAAACCTAGGGTTCGAAAATTAATTCAAAGAAAAAGAAGGCTAGGGTTCTAAAGATGTGATATTCTACCAAAGCTTGAAGGACACTTCCATAGGGATTTCTTCTGCATCTTCTTCCTCTTCTCACTCCTCCATGAGTGGCTAGTCGTATTTTCTAGGGTTTTAATGAAACCCTAGCCATATAATAGGATTTTTCATTAGCTTTAATTGTGAATTGCTTTGAATGGATGTATGGATGATTTAGAAGTTTTTAATATTTGGTTCTTTCATTTCTTCAAGCATTTTAGTCTTTGTGATTGTTTAATGTTTTTCTTACATTAGTTTTCTTTGTGTTTGTATTCAAAGTACGAGATGAGTCATGCTATGAGAGACGGGTCGTATTGCTACCATAGTTTAGAGCAAATGACTCGTACTACTCGGGATGATTCGTGCCTGCATGTTGAATGCGACAACCCTCTTGATCAATATTTCAAACTTGTAGTTGTGAAATATTGGATAGTTCAAACCGAATCGTGATTGTTGGCCAATGTTAAGTCTTATTCATGTGGTTAGTGGTGAATTCTCTGCCCTAGGATTTTTTCTGAAAATTAATAACTCAAACCCTAATTTTAATTGTCAATATAATTCTTCAATTTCATTTAATTGTCGTTTAGTTATAAAATCAATCTTATCTTTTTAATCAAAATTAATTTAGGAATTTAGCGATTGAATTAATCTAATTTCACATTTGTCCCTGTGGATCGATATCTGGACTTGTCATTATTCTAATAAAATTTGGTATAGTTTAGTGATTTATTTTTGGTGTGTGTAATGACCCATCACATGCCTTCTCTCTATTTGGCCACTTGGTGTCCTCTTGACACCAAGGGAAAACCTATAAATATGACCCATTTCCTAAGGTCCAACATGAGGAATTTTGGGGATTTGGGGGAGATGCTACTCATTTGTGCACTGCCATACGTTCTTTCTTGAACCATTTGCTTCACTATCACCCAACTACACACTCTTCAACTCCTAGACAGTTGTTACTACTCATTCTCCAGCCACTCCTATCATTATTGTACCATTAGCATAGTTTTACCTCTCTAATCATATTCCTAACCATGAACCCCCTACATTTCTGGCGACTCTACTGGAGAGGCTGCTTTGTTGATGGTTCATATCCGCAATGGCTCACACATTTCACTACAAAAATGGCAACTGATGAAGTTCGGCAACTCCCGCAGTAGCAAGGCTCTTCCAACGGCGGAGCAGCACCTGCAGAGGACCGTGACCACAGTGTTGTGATTGAGGCAGTTCGGTCACCAGGATATGCAGAGGGAGATCCTGGCAGCTTTGCAAACTCTCACTGAGGCTATTATGGCCATGGCTTCTCGACCAGCTCCAGTGTAAGCACCTCAGCCCATAGTAGTCCTAAACCCAGTGCCTAACCTATTCCCTGAAGTTCGGCCTCCAATCTAAGTGCCTCCGGTGGTACCTTAGGCGAATGGTACGGCCGCTGGTTCAGCTATACAGGAGCAGACTGGACCATTCCAACCCACTCACTTTGTTACTCTAGCCGATGTACAAGCTATGCTTGAGCAAGAGCGTAGCAAGAAGCAACTATCATCTCTCCCCAACCCAGATGTGAAGCCCTCATACTCTGAGGAGATATTGACCATGCCATACCCAACTGGGTATACAGTGTCCAAGTTTATTAAGTTTGATGGGAAACAAGGCAATGCTAGAGAACACGTGGTGAGGTTCATTGAAACTCTTGGTGTCGATGGTAGTGACCACTCTCTACGCCTCCAGGAGTTCTCCAAATCACTTATTGAAAGAGCTTACAACTGGTATGTGAACTTGGCTCCTAATTTGATCAAGAGTTAAGAGGAGATGGTGAACATTCCACACGAAGTTCTTCCAAGTCCAAGAGAAAGTTACAACCCTCACACATGGGCGAGATGTCTAAAAAGAAGGCGAAGATATACTGGACTATGTTAAGTGGTTTCAAAATAAGGCTATTGACTGTCATAAACCAGTGGATGAGGCTTACTTAGTCATCATACGTATGGAGGGTGCCATACGCGACTACAAAATCTTCTTAGTGAACCATAATCTGTCTACCTTTTTAGCCTTGATTGAGGCGGCTAGGAACCTCAGTACCGCTGGTCCTTTGCACAGATCACATGACAGCCACCGCTGCTCCTGCAGTGGCAGAGTTGTTGCAGTAACCTCTGTAGGAGGGAGCCACTCGCAAGGGAGGCATCATCCTCTCGGAAGAGAAAGAGTTATGAGGACAAAAATCCATATCTTTGTAGCCTTGAGAATGTTAAGGCCTTGGTTAAAGAATGAGTAGCTGATGGTGAACTTACTTTACCCCCAGTCGATGTCCCTCCAACCAAGAAGGACAAAGAAAGCCCAGATTACTGTGTCTATTACAGAACCACCAGACACCCCACTAGGGACTGTTGGACTTTGAAAAGTATCTTCAAGAAGAAAGTTGATGCAAATGAGCTGAAGTTCAAAGACGCCGGTAATCGTGACGTGAGGAAGGACCCTTATCCTAATCACAAAGAGAGGGGGAAGAATGTACATATATATTGGGTACCTTGGGCCCGTGTGCGATCAAGTGCACATGGCGTCCTACTATGATGAGTTAGAAGAAATTGCTAGCGGCCAGCTCCCTGAGGCAGTACCTGCAGAGGCAAAATTCGTAGAGGATACTTATGCTCAGGCCTTGCAAAACTCTGTTAAGTTTCGCTCCTTCTTTGACCAACTGGGGCTAAGCCAAGCCGCTAGGTTAGAAGCAACAAAGGCCCTTATTAACATCTCCGAAATGCACCATGATAAAGTTGCTGAGGCTAAGGAGTATTTTCCTTGGCTCATCCAAGAAGATTATGGGGCCATTACCTTTTCAGAAGCAGACAGGGCATTCTTATTTCCTCATAACTGTCCTCTTTTTGTCACAGCTTGCATCAATGATGTAAAATTCAAGCGTGCTTTCCTTGATAGCGGGACATCTATAAACATCATCACTACTGAAACATTTGCAAAGGTTGGTATCCCAGAGTCCAGGATGGTTCGCCAACCCATCACTATAACGGGATTTGGTAGTGAGAAGAAGGTTACTAAGGGCCATATTATAATGGACTTAGCAGTCGGCGAGATCCACTCTGCCACTAAGTTCCATGTGATCGAAGCGGACACAAATTACCACATGATACTTGGCAGAGCTTGGATGCACCGATATGGAGCTATCCCGTTGAGTTATTACCAATGTGTAAAGGCAAAGTTAGGAAAGTGCACAATAACCACAAACGCATCTGAAAGGCCATTCAGAGTGGATGAGGCACACTATTCAGATGCAGTTTTCCATACTGAGTTGTCCACGGATGAAACTCCAAGGACTGGTAAAGTTACCGAAATGGGAAAACATTCGGGGTGCAGAAGCTGCTCCAGAAAGTAGTGGGCAGAAGAGGAGCAACAAGTCTATAAGTCTTCTGTCCAAGATTGTTTAAGGTGCGTGAGACCGGTAAGACTGTTTATTACCTATGACGGTCTTGGAGGCCAGACTTCATACCTTGGGAGGATGGCCCCGAAACCAATAAATGTAATGGTGTTGGGTCCCAAGAAAGGTTGGTGAAGACGCCTGAGCCCGCCCCTAAATGCATGCAAGATAGACCCAAACCGCAGCAGGAGGTACTTGCTGAAGTCAACCTCAGTGACTTATGAGGACAGAGCAAGCCCGTGTTTATCAGCGATACAATGGCTCCAGCAGCTAAGGAAGAATTGATAACACTACTAAAACGATACAGTAACGTCTTTGCTTGGACATACGACGAGATGCCTAGTCTTGACCCATCCCCCGTCACTCATTATTCGGACACTTTTCCTAACTCTAAACCAATCAAGCAGCATGCTCGAAAGTATCACCCTGATCTTGAAATAAAGATTAAGGTAAAGGTAGAAAAGTTGCAGAGGGCCAAGTTCATTGAGCCTATACAGTACCCAACTTGGCTAGCAAATATTGTGCCTGTATAGAAGAAGAACGGCCAGATCAGGGTCTGCGTAGACTTTCGCGACTTAAATAAGGCATGCCTGAAAGATGAGTTTCCATTGCCCCATGTTGACACACTTTTCGATTCTACTGCAGGCCATCAGATGTTCTCCTTCATGGATGGGTTCAGTGATTATAATCAGATCAAAATAGCACCAGAAGATGCAGAAAATATGGCTTTTAGAACGCCCTTAGGAAATTTTTTCTATACAATGATGCCCTTCGGTTTGAAAAACGCGGGGGCAACCTACCAACGGGCTATGATTGCAGTGTTCCATGACATGTTGCATCATAAAGTGGAAGTATATGTGGATGATCTGGTGGTCAAGTCTACTAAGGCAAACTGACACCTTTGCGACTTGAAAAAAGTTTTTCAGCGTTGCCACAAATTCTACCTAAAGATGAACGCTCTCAAGCGTGCCTTCGGAGTTATCGTAGGCAAGTTCCTGCCAGCAAGTTCCTTGGCTTTTTAGTACACCAGCGGGGGATTGAAGTAGAAGGGGATAAGATCAAGTCAATCATGGAGATATAACTGCCACACTCTCAAAAGGTTTTGAAGAAATTCCTAGGCAAAGTGTCATACCTCAGGAGGTTCATTCTAGCCCTTGCTGAGATAACATTTTCCTTTGGGACACTGCTGAAAGGGAATCACAAGTTTGAATGGTTGCAAGAACACCAACATGCATTTGATATGATCAAGAAAGCACTTACCTCTCCATTTACAATGATTACTCCACAACCCGAAAAGCCTCTGCTATTGTACCTGACCTCTACACCTCGGTTTATTGGAGCTTTACGTGTCCAAGATATAGATGGCATTGAGAAGCCAGTCTATTACATCAGTCGCAAAGTCAATGGTCCCGAGTCGCAATATATCCCAATTGAGAGGCATTGTTCAGCCTTAATCTTTACAACGCAAAAGTTACGCCACTATTTTTTGGCACATCCGATCCAGGTTGTGACCCGGAGTGATCCAATCCACTACTTGCTGAGAAAGCCCGCTCTGACTGGAAGAATGACAAGATGGCTCTTGGCTCTAGCAGAATATGACATCACTTGTGTTACCCCGAAGGCAATTAAGAACCAAGCACTTGCAGACTTACTTGCCCAATTCCCATCTGGTGAACATGAACCTGCAGAGGTACCCCTACCAGGTAAGGTCCATGTCTCAGCAGCTGCAGTTGAGACTTATTGGGACTTAAAATTTGATGGAGCTTCCGGAGCTGGGAAAGGTGGAGCTGGCATAACACTAACCAATCAAGCAAGAGAAAATTTTCATCTATCATATAAGCTTGACTTCGAATGTTCAAACAACGAAGCTGAATATGAGGCGTTGATACTAGGTCTAATTGCTGCCCAAAAGAAGGGCCTTCGCAAGCTGAAAATTTGGGGCGACTCCAAACTAGTTGTCAAGCAAATAATGGGTGATTTCGCCTTGAAAGAGCCTATGTTGGCCCCATATCACACTGTGGTTCAGAGGTTGCTCACTCAATTTGATGATGTCCAAATCCAGCATACCCCTTGAACACAACCATTTTTTCGATGCCTTGGCTACACTGGGGGCAAAGGTGGATATACCAGATGATAGTATAGCCATCGTCATCGAGAAAAGAATAACACCAGCAGTATTAGCCAAAGAACATACAGAGCAAGATGCTGAGGAGTGGAAAACAGATATAATCCAGCAGTTGAAAACAGGCCAGGGAACAATTAGACCAGCAGAACTTGTATCATTTTTGCTCCTCAGAGGAGAGTTGTATTTTCGCAGTCCCAATAACTTGTTGGTATGGTGCGTCGGTAGACAAGAAGCAACTTACAGACTTAAGCCGATCCATGCTAAGTCCTGTAGAGATAGAGATATCAGTCTATACCGACGGATACAGAGGTAAGGGTATTACTGGCCAAAGATGGAAAAGGAAAGCATTGAGTTGCAGAGGCAATGTGCAAAGTGTCAGTCCCATCCTAAAGAAGAGGAAGCCCATTTCTTAAGCAGTAATGAATGGAGGTAGCCATGTATTGACAACCTTGAAAATGGCACACTACCTGAGAACAAAGTTGATGCAATCAAAGTTAAGAGATGGGCCCTCCGCTTCTTCCTTGACCAAGGCAAGCTGTACCGAAGAAACGTTGAAGGGGAACCTTTAGTGTGTTTATCAAAAGATTAGGCAAATGAGGTACCGAGGGAAGCCCACGAGACAAAGCATCAAGGAGGGTAACAATTATATAGACATCTCATTCACCTCGGCTACTACTGGCCGACAATGGACGAAGATGCTAAAAACTTTGTGAAGAGATGCCAATCCTGCCAGAAGTTTGGGAACTGGATACATGCATCAGTAGTTGAACTACATAACATCAAGACTCCTTACCCACTCCATACATGGGTATTTGACCTGGTAGGTCCTATAGCGCAACAATTCAAAGGCCACAGATGGATACTTGCAGTGACTGAAGTTAGCACCAAGTGGGTAGAGACTATACTGATGAGGAAGGTAGACAGGGCCAGAGTAGCCAACTTCATCAAAGAAAACATAATCTGTAGGTTTGACATACCCAAAGTAATATTGTCTAACAATGGAACTTTCTTTATAAATCGTCATGTGGGAAGACTGCTGGACGCCTACCAGATCAAGCACCACAAGTTTAGTCCATACTACCCCCAAAGGAACGGACAAGCTGAGGCGGCCAACAAAACTCTCATCCGAATATTGAGTAAAATGATGGATGAAGCAAGGGGCATATGGTCCGAACAACTCCCCGTAGCATTTTGGGCGTATAGAATGTCAAAGAGGAGGCTAACTCAGGCAACTCCATTTTCCCTAGTATATGGATCCGAAACTGTGTTACTAGTTGAGTTGGTAGCAAGAATGGCTATGTCAGCACACTTAGTTCCAGACAGTAGGAAGAATGACATAGAGGCAGCTGAAGAAATAAGAGGTTGGGCCTCACGGGCAATGGAAAAGTATCATCAATCCACAGCTCGTACCTACAATCAATCTGTTCAACACAGGAAGTTCTATGAGGGGGACTTGGTATGGAAGACGGTGGACGCAATCATGTGGGGGCAACCAATCCCCAAGTTCTCACCTAGATGAGAAGGCCCCTACAAAGTTGCTGAAGCAAGCAGCAGCGGGTACTACAAGTTGACAAGAGTAGATGATGGGTTCAGAACTGGCCGTATCAACGCCAAGTATGTCAAAGAATATTTTCCTTAATTGTTTTTGTCCAGAAAAAAGAGTTGTAAAGTTTCTTTGTTAATACTTCCAAAGCAAAGTGTAAAAAAAATATCATATACTTAGTAAACCTGTTACTCTTATATACACTTAGTATGAAGAAAGTTTTCCATACTTAGTGAAATTTTATCCTTGTAAAAGTTTAGTCATGATGAAGTTTTGTTCACTACAAAAGTTTTGTTTATCTTTAAAAACTGTATAAAAGCAACGTAAGGATGGCGAAGAAATGAAATTCAAAGTACTACAAAATATCCACACTTTTCATTAAAGTCAAATTTCCATAACATGATTACAATGTTTGAAAAGAAGTTGTGACAGAGAAGAAGAAAAGAATAGGCGCCACAGGTGCAATGAAACAACAAAATAAAGAAAAGAAAACGGAGGAAATCATAACAAAGTCACAGGTACATCAAATCAAACCCTTCAAAAGGGAGTCCATCAGGGTCACATCTTGAGGCAGCTAGGTAACCAACGCAGAGTCTTTCTCTTTGAACTGAGCCTGGTTCTACCGATGCTACTCCAAGGCACCCTCACACTCGTTGATAGTCTCCTCTAAGGACGCAATGAACACCACATTGTTTGCATGCTCAAGGAAACCATCGACTTCCGGAAGCCTATCCCTCATCGACGATAGGTCCAAACCGTTCCTCTCAAAGCCGCTTAAGTTGGCCTCAGCATTTTCCATGAACTTGCTGGAGGTTGTCAAAATCTTCTTGGTAGCAAGGTCATGAATGAAGCTGGCAAGTGACTCTAGGAGCGCTATCTGCACCATAGATCCAGGAACATTAAAGGCAATAAAGGTGCCCGGATGCAACGCCTGGATACGAGCAAGAATGAGAGCAGCTTCGGAGGAGACCCAATAACTTAGGAAAGAAACTTTTCTTGAGGACTGAGAGGACTCTCTCACACCGCCGCCGGCTTCAATCACTAGAGGGAGACTGGCAGAGCGACCAAAGGTCTAAAGGCAACACACTTCCCCTGAAAATGATTGCCTAGCAGCATTGGAATGGATAGATGCTGGTTGGTGACTGGGCGAACTAGCCTCGTGAGAAAGGCCAAAGCTACTTGCACCATCATGTCGCTCTGAAAAGAGGTCATCCATCTAGTAGTCTCCAAAGTTCAGATTTGGTACAACAGTGGTATCCATCCTAGTATAAAAATCTTAGGATACCCCAAGGTCAGTTGATATCCGGAAAGTGAGTAGGGTACAACTCTGCCAGTTGTTCAGAGGTTGACGAAAGAACTGGGTCAGAGGTTCTAGCGACAGAAGTAACAATGTGGGTGGCTAAAGTGACAGCTACCTTTGCAAGTTAGTCCAAAATTAGAAAGGCCACAGCAGGAACGGTGGAAGCAGCCGCTACACTTGCACTCCCCTCAACCACTTGGACGTTTGGAAGTGGGATCTGTTGAACCAATGGAAACTCAACGGACTGGAAGAAACCACCAGATGCAGCTCCAAAAGGAAGTGGTGTAACTTCCAGCGACTTTCTCACGCCACGATCTTCTTTTGGGGTCTTAGGGACAAAATCATCTCCGCCGACAGAGAAACGGTCAGAGTGCACAGAATCAGCGGGGTTTGGAGGCTCTGTACCCTCCGCAACTAGACCACCCACAGCAACTTCCACAACATGGGGAACCTGTTCATTTTCTGCACCCTCCACAACTGGCTCAGCCTCAGTAGTTGGTGCAACTCTAACACTTGGTTCTTCTTCAACATTTGGAAGTATCATCCTGCGGGTCCTGAATCTTGTGACCCTTGTAGCAATGGGAAGGTCGTCGTCGTCGTTCGAATCTGAGGAAATTCCGATGGCAGTAGAAGAACCTCCGGGACCAAAAGGTGGTATGGTCGACTGGCCCTGAAAAGGAAAAAGATTATGTGATTACTAAAGTAAATATAAGAAGCCCAAGGAAGTAATGCAAAATATTTTCTAAGTATAAATACCTTTTAGTGTCTCTTCCTACTTGGTGAGGCACATGCCTCAATAACTGATGTCGCTGCTTCTTAGGTTGCCTTCAGTCTAGCGGGTCATGCGTATTGTTGTGCCGACTTAAGGGAGAGCAATTTTCAAGGGTTGAATAGACATTGCCCTAAACGGGTGAGGCTCTTCCACATCAGGCAAGGATAGAAGCTTGAAACGACAGAATATACTAGTCTGTTTCCCTAGACCAAAGGAGAGACGAAATGATAAGTCAGGCTATGGAATAGGTTCCATCGTAGGGATAATGGGAGCACAGTTGCAAAAGTTGAAGAAGAATTGAGGTTGCGGTGCTAGAACAGCCTGTTACTGGGAGTGAATGCACCCTCTTTCCCAAGTGAGGGAAGCTCCATGAAGCCTAAGCCCTCCACAAGTAGAGCGGTATAATCACGGGCAAACCGCTGAAAACTCTAATGGAAATCAGTCTGAGGCGATGTGGCATGTGGGACGCCCTGATCCATTCCGAACTGCTTAAGGACCCTGTCTGGTCGATAGAGGATGCTGGACATGCCCTTCTCGTTCCACACGGGTAGAAATCTGGGGCGTATTATAGTAGCAACAAGAAGGGAGTTGGTCTAGACACTGTCGAGGGAGAAATCAACATGACGAACCTCAACAAAATAAAATGAAACCATAGAAATGCCAGAAAGAAGCTGAGTGAAAGGGCGGACCATACACTCCTTCATGCGGTCGACGTAATCCACAAAAGGTCTATTAGTGCCAAGACCAGACCACCGAGAGATGCGAGGGAGGGATTGGCGCACTTGTCTCGTAACAGGTCGACCCTCTGCATCGAGAACGGGATGACCCTCTGCATCAAGGGCTTCATCGATGAAGAAAAGCTCATGGTTTTTAGGGACGGAGCCCGTATTAGGAAATCTCTCATAGAAAAAAATAGTCAGGAACTGAATGTGTACGAAGCTCTATACATCATAGCGGCCCATGGATCGCTCCATGTCCGAATGAATGAAGTCAAGGCGGAAGTATAAGTTCCCTAAGAAGAGGGGGGCCAAAGGGATTTAACTGCCGCTACAGAGTTTAACAACCACAGGAAACACCAGAGGGTTGATACTCTCAGCGGGGTTGCTAGAGAGAACAAAAAAAGAGATGAAATAACTGACAAAGGCGGCCAGGTACAAGTCGCCGCGGTAGTCCGACCTAACTACAGAGTTGCGTCTCTCCTCTGTGATGTCGCCCACAACTGGTTGCAGGTCCTTGAAGAAATGCTTTAATCAGGAAAGATAGGTGGTTTTGTCCCTCTTAGGTCTCTCCTGGAGCAGTTCCCCAGTCTTAAGGTCGTACCAGGAGCCATACTTTCGCGCCTCACGAAAGGCGCCTTGGAGAACAGTGACAGCAACTTGTTTTGCAGAAGTCAGGGATGCTGGATCGAAGGGGTGATCTCCATGGGTGCTCAAGCGCAGAAGGACGGCAACATCTTCCAGGGTCGGGGTTATCTCCCCCCATGCCAAGGCAAAAGTGTGAGTGTCGCGGCTTCAGCGGGAGACAACCATATCAGTGTTGGTCTACACCTTGCGCACTAATAACTCCCTCGAAATCAAAATGACATTAAAGAGACGAACATCCCGCATGCATTGCTTGAAGCCACCATCTGCAATGATGTCATCAACCCAAAGGGACCAGTTCGCTCGCTGGGGGATGACTAGTTTTTTGGCACACCCCTACACATAACTTACCTTATTAAACCACACAAGCTAAGTTGGTACGGGATGACTAGTTTTTTTACACACCGCTACACATAATTATCCTTTAAAAAATAAAAAAATAAAAAATAAAAAATAAAAAAACCCAACACAGCCCAACAAATAAATTTTAAAAAAAATACAAAAACAAAAACAATAACCAAACTCACACAAGTCAACAAATAAAAATAAAATTAAAAAAAATAAAAAAACAAACAAAACAAAACAAAACATTAAAAAAACAAAAACAAAAAAAAACAACAACAACAACAATTTGAGGCATTCGAGCCTTGATTTGTCGAGGCCCATAGCACTGTCTATAGGCTATCCACACTATAAAATTTCTTTTTCAATCATTTCCAACGCTGAGATTATACAAACTCAAAATCATATTTATATTCTCCATTCAAATTTTTTGTCATACAAATTTAAAATCTCACAAATTTTGTCAAAGTTTTTTATTTACTATTTATTTATAGACAGTCACTCTGTTTGATTTTTATTTTCAACATTTATTTTTTTTAAAATTTTATTTTTTATTTTCACTGAATTTTTTTAAATATTTTAAATAATTTTTTTTTTAATTTTTAAACACACCTAATATAAATACATTTACAAAATATAATATTTATGAATTTTTTTTAAAAAAATTCACTAAATACTAAAAATATAAAAAATAAAATAAAAATTTAGAACATTTATTTTTATTTTTATGTATTTATTAATTTTTAAAAATATTTTACTATTTAAATACATTTAAGTAAAATATATATTAAAATAATATTAAAAAAATTACTTAAAATTTAAAAATATTCAATAAAAATAACAAAATATGAAAAATAAATAATTTAACTTTCAAAATTAAATTCAAAAAGTTAAAACCAACCACACTAATATTATTTATTTGTAATTCACTCTCACAATCTACACTCCAAAAGCAATATGATCACACACACACAATAGCATTACTGGGCACAAGAAATTAGGGTTATTCAGCAATCTCAAACTACAAGAGAAAATTCAAGCAAATCCTTTGTTTTTATTTTCCAGGAAAATTAACCTTCTCCAGAACAGAATCACAGCGCTCGAATTTGCTTTCATTCACTTTCTCGACAGAGTCTGAGAATTTTCTCTTCTCCTCTCGTTCACACTCATCGCAACCACTCGTCCCATCAAAAATCATATAGACATAGAAAAGAAAAGCACTGCCAATCGTCGCAACAAAGAAGAGAGACAATCCATACCCTGAATGAGGAAAATAGGGTCCGAATTGGAACACGACTCCGAACATAATCGAAGAAAACAAGAACCAAATGGCGAATTTCAATAAATTCTTCTTGATCGATTTCTCGTGAGGAGGCAATTTCTGGTACGCCAAAGAACAGCGATCTAACAAGAGAAAAGCAGAGTAAGCGCAGACGATGAAGAATAGCAAGGCATAGTCGGATCGACTGTAGGCTCTGCACATTGCTCCGATGCTGTTTGATGCTAAGAAAAAGTAAGTGATTGAAGGGAAGAAGCTTGAGTATTCGCGATTGTTGCTGGTTCGGTGAGTAGTTGTGTTGTGAGACATTGGGATTGTTGATGTTGTTCTTTTTCTCGGAAACGTTTTTCGCATTATGTGACACAGAATTGTGATTGTTGTCGTTGATGTGAGTTTATAAGTTTGATTGTTCTATATGTATACTTGTAATCTCTGGAAGATGTCTTGTGATAATTACGCAGAAATTTCGAAGAAGGTAAAGTCGTCTATACCTTATGATCCAAGTGCGAAGAAAGTGAGTTGAAGTTTCTTGGATATTACTTTCCGATGTACCCAAAAATAAATAATAAAAATAAATTAACTAAAAAAACAAAAGAAGAAGTTTCTTGGATATTACCTGGTAGTGACTAAGAAATTCGAGTCTCAAAGTGAGAGGACGGGCCCACTTCAACTGAACTAAAAACTCGGTTATACTCGATTATATTTTTTACCATTGTATTTGAATCTATCTATATATATATATATATATATCTATATTATTATTATATATACTAGCGTATCACCCGTGCTATGCACGGGATAATTATAAATATTTATATTTATTTTAAATTTTTTTTAATATATAAATTATATATTAAAATTTAATTTATCTGTGATTTTTATTTGTTTTTAATTATTATTATTTAGGTAAGTTATGATGTGAGTTAGATATGTGATAGACATGTGAGTTTTATTGATTTAAAAGATTTTTTTTTTAGCTTTTTAGTTTTTTTGGTTATGTTATATATAAAATATAGGTAGATATCTACAACTTTAATAGAAAATATTATCTAATTTTTTAGGGAAGAGAAAATGAATGCAAGTTTTAATATTTTTTTTAAAAAAAATTGTGAGAGAGATTAGGAGGGAGAGATTATGAAATATTTTTGTTATTAAATAAATAAATCAGTCAATAGTTTTTTTTAATCTATTATGTAAATTAAAAATCAATAATTTTGGAAAATTGATTAATTTGTCCTATTAAGTGATTTAAAATTTTGATAGATATACATAAAAAAAAATACATAATTATATTATTAAATCATAATTCAAATTTAGATGTTATATCTTTTTGAGATCTATAGCTAAATTCTTATCTTTTTATTTTTTATTTTTGTGTGTAACCATAGTATATGGGAGAAATTGAAAAGGGTGTTGCAATAATTATGAGAGAAGTCAAAAGGGATTGTAAGTTGGGAGAAGTCAATAAATGTTGAGGTTTTTTTTTTTTTTAATCAAAAAATTAGAAAATTAGGATTAGGAGATTGGAGCTCCCACAGGCCTTGGGGTTAAAAACCCCCTTTTGCTTAATATATAGTATAGATAATCAAATGTAGTGATTTCTTAAAAAAAATTAAATTTTTAATCTTAACATCTCATTAAGTTCTTTCTTAGGTAACACATCTATTCTTCTCTCTTTCTATTTTTCTATTTTCTTTTCTTTTTTAATATATATTTTATTTTACTTTTTAATTACTTAGAGCATGGATATATATAATATCATGTCGATAGAATTTTCTTCTCTCATTCTATTTTCATGTTTTCTCCTATTTTTTAATATATATTTTATTTCACTTTTTAATTACTTAGGACATGGATATATATAATATCATATGGATAGTATTTTTTCAAAATATTTATAGATAAAAGATAAGTTTGACTCTAATTCAAATTCTTTCATCAAATTTATATCATACTCAAAGATATTTCAAAAATAAATAAATAAATAAACTATAAATCTCAAAACCTTACTTCCATGACAATATGAAATTGGACAAAAATATTAGAAAACAGAAGAACCCTGCACAGAAACTAAACAAGTGATTTAACCAATCATGCAACATTTTTCTTACGTGAAAAGAAATATATATTTGAAATCTCATATCATGTTTTTTGTTCTATTTTTTCTTTTGCAGATTTTTTTGTTTGTTTTAGGTTTAGTCTATTTGGTGTATTTAATTTTTTTTTTCATAATCTAAATTAGTTGTTGAAATTATAATAATATAGCAGATGCGCTTATGCCTCCGAAATTTATTATTTATCTTTTAAAAATTTTACAACGACAACGTACAGAAAAAAAGTAGCAATGGCAACAAAGAGCTAAAAGACCAATACAAAGAGTGATATTTTGTGATGCAATTGGAGTTCACCCATTTTTTTTAAAGAAAAATTGTACCAATCGAGAAGAGTATTTGGAACACATTCACGAGTTTGAAAGAAGTTTTTATTCAATCTCATTTATTTTTTATTATATTTTGTTCTTCAATTATATTAATTTATGTGTTCGATTTTGTTGTAATATATAAGGAGAACACTCAACAAAGGCAGGGGTGACAAAAGGCTACATTGACGTGATTAGGGACATGCATGAAGGGGTGGTGACCACTATTCCACCACTATTAGATCGCCAGCTGGAGAAACAAATGAATTTCCTATCACTGTAGGGTTACACCAAGGATCTACCATAAGTCCTTATCTTTTTGCTTTAGTTATGGACGAGTTGACGATAAATATTCAGGATGAAGTGCCATGGTGTATGCTTTTTGTAGACGATATTGTGTTAGTGGATGAGACTAGAGAAGGAGTTAACACAAAGTTGGAGATATGGAGAAAAGCTCTTGAATCTAAAGGATTTCGGATAAGCAAAACTAAGACAGAGTACATGGAGTGTAAATTTAGTAACAGTAACAATGAAAGCAGAGGAGAAGTGAAGATTGAGAATCAAGAACTGCCTAAGAGTGAACATTTTCGTTATTTAGGGTTGATTATCACAACAGCGGGAGAGATTGATGCAGATGTGGCCCATAGGATTAAGGCGGGATGGTGTAAGTGGAGAAGTGCGTCTGGGGTATTGTGTGATAAACGAATACCCACTAGACTAAAAGGTAAGTTTTATAGAACGGCTATTAGACCAGCTATGTTGTATGGGACGGAGTGTTGGGCAACCAAGAAACAACATGTAGATAAGATGAGTGTGGCTGAGATGATGATGCTAAGGTAGATGTGTGGTAAGACTAGACAGGACAGGATTAAGAATGAGTGTATTTGGGAATGGGTAGGAGTAGCACCGATAGAAGATAAGTTGAGAGAGAATCGTTTGAGATGGTTTGGTCATATTCAATGGAGACCAACAGAGGCAGTAGTGAAGAGATGCGATCCTGTAACGGTAGATGGAAGTGTAAGGGGACGGGGTAGGCCTAAATTAACGTTGACTAGCATTATAAATAGAGATATGAATCTACTTAATTTGACCAATGAAATGACCTTTGATAGAGCCGCGTGGAGAAGAAGGATTCATGTAACCGACCCCATTTGATGGGACTTAAGGATTGGTTTGGTTTGGTTTATATAAGGAGAACACTCAATTTAAATTCAGACGTAAATAAACTTAATTATGTAGTAGCTCTAAAATAATTTTGCTTATATTTTTCTTTTTTTTTATTTGAGATCTTCATGAGTTTAAATTTGTTTCTTTGCATATATGTAGTGAGTAGGATTAAGTTTTTAAATGATAAGTTTCGCTTTTGCAGTAAAAAGTCAACTGCACAAAGGAATATTTAAAGCACAAGATTGGATTTCAAAATCCTTAATAAATATACAAATAAATTACTTTGTTTTCAACTCATAATACTCTTTATATATATATATATATATATATATACGTGTGTGTGTGAAAACCCATCTTTTAATTATTCTTTAAATAATTAATTAATTAATTAATTTTGTCTACAGTCTATCTGAATTATACATTAGTGTAAAAGTTAGTTTTAAATTAACTCAATTCAATCACTAACAAGAATTATTAAGAATAATAATTTTGTGGGTGTTCAATATTTGTTGTTTATAAATTATTTTAATTAGGATTCAATATAATAACTATTCTTACTAAATACCTTAGTTAAAAATCTTAGTGTGTCAATTTTCAGAAACCCACACAAAAAAAAAAAAAATACAAACAAACAAACAAATCGTGGACAAACAACCCACAGCTCCTACCAAACTCACCATCTTTTAGAATTTAGGATAGCCATAAAATTTAGGGAAAGCTTGCTCTTAGAAATTGGAGAAAGGGAATGGAATGTTTTTGAGAAAATAAAATAATGGAAAGAATGAGAGGGAGAGAAAGATGTCTTCAACTAGCATTTTATGTATATATGCATGCAAGCTTTCCTTGTGCATGCAAGCATTCGGTGAGAGAAAAAAAAAAAAAAAAGAGAGAAATCCCCAAAGCAACCAAGCTTAGTGATAGGAGAGGAAGAAGAGTAGGAGATTAAGGAAGCCAAAATTCTCAACCATTTTGTCACCCTATTACTAAGTAAGAAAACCCTCTCAACCCTCTCATTTTTTTTATAAAATTGAAAATTTTCAGATTATGTACATTTGATACATTGTCTAAAACTGTGTTAAATCTGCCAGCATGTTTGCCCGAATTTTTAGACAATTTTATACTCAAAATTTCGATATTAATTCTTCTACAAAGTTGTTGATAATTATGTCTAGTTCATCCAAGAATTTTTGGAAACAATTTTTGAGCTCTCTACGAATTTATACAAAATTTTAATTGAAACTGAAACTGTGTTGAGAATAATCTGTCTTGAATCTGCCAGCATGTTACCCGAATTTTTAGATAAATTTATACTCCAAATTTTGAGGTGATTTCTTCTACAAAGTTGTTGATAATTATGTCTAGTTTATCCAAAAATTTTTGGAAACAATTTTTGAGCTTTCTACGAATTTATATAAATTTTTAACTAAATCTGAAACTGTGTTGAGAATAATCTGTCTTGAATCTGCCAGCAGGTTACCCGAATTTTTAGATAATTTTATACTCAAAATTTTGAGATAATTTCTTCTACAAAGTTGTTGATAATGATTTGTAGTTCATCCAGAAAATTTTGGAAACAATTTCGAGCTTTCTACGAATTTATACAAATTTTTAACTAAATCTGAACTGTGTTAAGAATAATCTGTTTTGAATCTGCCAGCATGTTACCCGAATTTTTAGATAATTTTATACTCAGAATTTTGAGATGATTTCTTCTACAAAGTTGTTGATAATGATGACTAGTTTATCTATAAATATTTGGAAACAATTTTTGAGCTTTCTACGAATTTATACAAATTTCTAACTAAATCTGAAACTGTGAGACAGATTTTACCATGTATTTGAAAATTTATTTAAAATTCTATACTAAGCCAAATCTAGTAATTTCTAACTAAAAGATGAAATTTGAGAAGTCTAGTTTCATGATAAATTTTTAGATTATGGGTTTGATCTATAAATTTAAGCATGGAATTAATGTCAGGAAATGTGACAAATCTGTGTCATAAACACCCTTGGAATTTGTTTAGAATTATTTATAAGTTATTTTTGGAAACATCTTTCTGAAAAATAACCATAACATGTTTATTGAGTATCCTGTAGATTGATATGAATTTTAGAATTGTATAAGTAATGTATTTATAATTTTATTTGCAAGATATATACTCTGAAAATGTTTCTGAACAGAATAAAACCACCACTTTAATATTATGTTCGTCTAATTTTGTAAATCAAAAATTTTTGCATGTGTGTATTTAGGGTTTAATTCTTGTATCTAAATTATTATTTCATACCATGGTTTAAATAAATTGTTTATTTAAATTCTGTACTTTTATTTAGTATTGTGTGACACATGCAATATTTTATGATTGGAAATTTTAATGAGTTGGTATAACATTACTTGTGATTAAAAATTTGGAATTATTTGTGATTAATATCAAAATTAACTGAAATGATTAACGGCATATACAAAGTTAACAATCGACGATTAATACCAGTTGTTCGGGGTGAGTCTTGGTTTAAAGACTGTACGGAATTAAGAGTTGACGATTAACACCGGTTGTTCAGGGTGAGCCCTGGTTTTGAGAATTCTCACGTAAATTGTGTTGCGAAACTCTAAGATGGCACGGGACTTATTTGAACCCTTTTCGGTATTCGGTTTTGGAATAAGGGTGGATGTGCAGGTGGCACACAGGGAGGTTACTTACCCCTGGCAGACCGTTTCCTTGGAGCAGACCACGGATGCCACTACTTGGGTATATAACTCCGGACGTGGGCATCCCTGGTTGTTACGGTTGGTAACACTTAAATATTTGACCAAGGGAGGGTTTCAAATTAACCGTTGCCATGCTTAGTGGTTGGTAAGTTAAATCTCTTTGGTGAGATTTCGAGTGTCACCTAATTTATTAAAATTACTGAAACTATTCTAATGGTTGTAATTTCTGTGTATAATTATATTGTTATCTCATGTTTATAATATTATTATTTGTCTCTTAAAAAGAATGGTAGGTTGGTTACGTTTTCTTACTGTGTTGCAAAACTCATGGCATATATTTTGTTGCCCTGGCGTTTCATGCCAGATTATGTTGAAGAAGGGACTGAGCCTGAAATTGGAGTTGCTGCCAATATCGAACCTTGGCTGACTTAGAGTTAAGATTTTGTCAGAATAAAATCTTGTTATCCCTTGTATTAGGATTAAACTATGTTGTGACGTTGTGTGTGAACTTGTAGTTTTATTTTGTCGTTGGACTTTGGCTTTGTAAGAACTTAAAAGTTCCTAACTAGTAGTTAAAATTTTATCTAGCAAGTTATTGTTATTTAAATCTTATGACGTTTCAAAAAAAAATTGGGGCGTCACAGCTTGGTATCAGTGCCTAGGTTTGAACCTTTTGGCCATGGGTAGTAGTTTATTATTTTTACAATTAAGAAAACCTTAAGTTAATTTGTAATTCTCGGTGACCTAACTAAGTTAGAACCTTTTTATTTGTAGGATGCCAGGGTTATCAGACATTAACTCTAACGAGGAAAAATCGGTGGAAAACTATGACATAGAATCTGACCCAAATGAAGAAGTGGAGATGTCTATAGAAGACTATGAATCCATAGAATCCGACCCAAGTGAAGAAGTGGAAATGCCTATAGAAGACTATGAATCTGAGCCTGAGCTTGACCCTGAACCTGATCCTGAACTTGAGCCTGAACCTGAGTCTGAAGAAGTTGAAGAAGTTGTACCAATATACAACTCCCCGGAGGTTATTGTGATTGAGTCAGACACTGAGGATGAGTCTATGGAAGGCAATACCGAGGGGAACCCTGGAGATATAGGAGCCACGTTTGAGGGTTAGGATGTGCAAAACGGGTTGCAGATTGGCTCTTTTGTATATGTCAGACTTTATCCCCTCGGAGGTTGTGCTTGGAAAAATGAGAGTTGGGTGGGCACCTATATCGGACCTATCCAGATTCTAAGACAAGAGACTCCCTGGGTATATCAACTAGGCCCCTTTCCGGACGGTTTCACCGAAAGAGTGGGCGACATTTTTGACTTTTGGAGCCTTCAGTATATCATGCCCGACCCAAGCAAAATTGTGAGGAGAGATGGGTCAGTGGACTTCAAAGACTGGAGGACTTATCGGGAGGAGCCGGTGCTGCTGCTAGGGCATCGTGTGTGCGAAACTGCTATCTTCGTAAGGGTGCTATGGCGATTCATGGGACTTTTCCAAGCCACATGGGAGCCGGAAGCCCTGGTATGGAGAGACTTTCCTTGGCTATTTTAAGGGGTCTTAAGGGAATTATAAGCCAGGCTAACTGATTGTTTTGTATGCTCACATGTAAAAATTGCCTAGTTTAGAATTGTGAGTGTAGGAGTTAACTCGGATTGTAGGGGCTATCTCTTGGCCGTAGTATGTTATTTAATCTTTTCCTTTGTTCTCTTTGTATTTTGCTAATTGTAGCTTATCTAATCTAATTAATGAAGTCTTTTTTTTTTTTAACTGTCCTTGCACATAAGCATAATAATAATACTGATAATAAATAAGTGAATAAATCACAAGAAAATCCCATCATGCAGAATGGCTGGACGAATAAGAAATAATAACAACGGTAATGGCGATGGAGTGCCTGATGGCGATGTTGCTCGAATTATACGCGCGATTGCTGATAGGGTAGGCAATATACCACCCCGAAACCAAGATCAAAACAAATCGGAGATGATAGCAAAATTTGAAATGCTACGTCCCCACAAATTCCTTGGTGGATCAAACCCCCATGAAGCTGAAGCTTGGTTAAGACAAATTAAGAAGTTGCTAGATACTTCCGACATCCGAAATGAACAAGATAGAGTGACCATGGCGGCATTTCAAATGGAAGGGGAAGCAGATCATTGGTGGGAAATGATCAAAAGTACTCGACAAGTAGAGACATTAACTTGGAGACAGTTCGAAGACCTGTTCATGGAAAAGTATTTTCCTAACTCGCTAAAACAAGAAATGATTTAAGAGTTCCTCCAACTGAAACAAGGAAAAATGTCAGTCGCTCAATATGCGAACCGTTTTAAAGCTCTTTCACGGTATGCTTCAGCCATAGTAGCAAATGAAGAAGATAAGGTTAGGCGATTCGAATGGGGCTTGGACACAGACATTAGAGGAAGATTGATCGCAGTACAACTCTCCACCTATGCCCAAATGGTGGATCGAGCTTTAATTGTGGAACGAGAGTTAGCGAATTCCGAATACATTCGGAATCAGCGATCAAGGAACAACAACCAACCACGCGGAGGAGGCCCAGTCCGCAACACCAGAAACCATCATGCACCAGCACCTTATGCCGGAGGAATGCAACAGCAACAAAGGCAGAATCGAGGAAACCAGCAAGGAGGAAACTTTGTAAATGAGTGGAAAGGAAGATGTTTCAGATGTGGTCAACAGGGGCATCGTCGAAGTGAGTGTCCTCAAGGTGGGGAGTATTTTATGGATCAGCGAGGGGCACAACAATACAACAAATACCAACCTGGGCAAGGTTCTAAGCCTACTCAAAATACTCAGACCAACAAGGGGCAGCCACAAGCCTCTAGGAATGCAGGCCGACCAAGAACACAACCACAAGGAGCTGGAAATGGGAAGAAACCAGGAGAGACTAACCAACAAGCAGTAGGGAGAATGTATGCTCTCCAAGAAGAAGAAGATGTTGATAACCCATCAGTGATTCAAGGTATGTTAATCCTTATGAATTCTTGGGTTAAAGTATTGTTTGATTCTGGAGCTTCGCATTCTTTTATATCCACTACATGTGTGACAAGTTTGGGTCTAGAGCCAAAGACGCTAGGGATAACTATGAGTGTCGCTTCGCCCTTAGGAGGTCAAACCTGAGTAAATCTAGTATGTAAATCTTGCGAGCTAGAAATCTCCGGTTCACATTTGATCTGTGATCTAAGAGTTATGGATATGTCGGATTTTGACGTCATCCTAGGAATGGAATGGTTGTCAGTTCATCGAGCCATTATTGATTGTTACTGTAAGACAGTGACAGCATCCTCCCTTAACGGCACGAAAGTTCAATTTAAAGGGGATAGACAAGATTCTCTAACTCCAACGTGTTGCAAGTCGCGATGGCATGATCAACTAAACGGATGGTTGGCAAGCCTAATTTTGGAAGACGAAAATCGAGAGGATCCAAGATTACCCCATGTGGTGTGCGAGTACGCTGACGTTTTCCCTGACGAATTACCAGGATTACCTCCAAAACGAGATGTAGATTTCACGATTGAGCTTCAACCCGGGACTTCACCAATTTCAATAGCACCACATCGTATGGCGCCAGCTGAACTTCAAGAATTGAATGAGCAGTTGCAAGAACTGTTGAGTAAGAAGTTCATCAGACCAAGTACGTCCCCTTGGGGAGCGCCAGCATTATTTGCAAAGAAGAAGGATGGGACCTTAAGATTGTGCATCGATTATCGACAACTAAATCGAGTCACCATTAAAAATCGATATCCCTTACCCAGAATTGATGACTTGTTTGATCAATTAAAAGGTTCAAAATGTTTTTCCAAAATTGACCTTAGGTCGGGATACCACTAACTTCGTGTTAGAGGAGAAGATATACCCAAAACTGCATTTCGAACCCGTTATGGCCATTATGAGTTTGTGGTAATGCCATTTGGTTTGACAAATGTTCCTGGGGTATTCATGAGTTTAATGAACAAAATTTTTACCCCCTATTTAGACCATTTTGTGGTAGTATTCATTGATAATATTTTGATATACTCACGATCGGAGGAAGACCACGAGCAACATCTGAGAACCGTTTTGCAAATTCTAAGAGAAAACCAATTGTATGCTAAAGCTAGCAAATGTGAATTTTGGTTGAAGGAAGTAAAGTTCTTAGGTCATGTTGTGTCTGAATCAGGGATATCAGTGGATCCTGCTAAAGTAGAAGCAGTAATGGGGTGGAAACAACCTAAGAATACGTTTGAGATTCGTAGTTTCTTGGGATTAGCAGGTTATTATAGGAGATTCATTCAGGATTTCTCCAAATTAGCCAAGCCAATGACACGCCTAACGCAAAAAGGAGTAAAGTTTGAATGGAACGAAGCGTGAGAGCAGTCATTTCAAGAACTCAAGAAGAGACTGACAAGCGCTCCAATATTAATCATACCCGAACGTGACGTTGGGTACACTGTTTACTGTGATGCCTCTAAAGAAGGGTTAGGTAGTGTGTTAATGCAACACGGGAAGGTAGTGGCTTACGGATCAAGACAATTGAAGAATCATGAGAAAAATTATCCTACTCACGATCTGGAGTTGGCAGCTGTGGTCTATGCACTTAAGACTTGGCGACATTACCTTTATGGCGAAAATTTTGAGATATTTACCGATCATAAAAGCTTGAAGTACTTGTTCACACAAAGAGATTTGAACATAAGGCAGAGACATTGGATGGAGTACCTTGAAGATTACCAATTTACCTTGTCTTATCATCCCGGAAAGGCTAATGTTGTAGCAGATGCACTAAGTCGAAAGACAAGGGAGATTGTAGCCAACATATTAATTAAACAATGGGAAATGGTAAGCACTGTGAATGGGTGTAAGTTACAACCAGAGACTCAGAATGGGAAGGGTAGGTTGTTTACAATAGTTACAACACCCCAACTTCTTACCAAAGTGTTGGAAGCCCAAAGATTTGATCAGGAGACCGACTTCATCAAGGCCCGATTAGTGACCGAGGAATCTTCATCGGATTAGACACTCTATCAAGATGGTAGTTTAAGGTATTTAGGTAGAATTTTTGTGCCAAACATCGAACAATTAAGAGAGGAAGTACTTAAAGAATTTCACCATTCGATTTTTGCGGTTCATCCGGGAGGAAATAAGATGTACTAGGATCTTAGGCGACAGTATTGGTGGAGTGGAATGAAGAAGGATGCTGCTCAATTCGTATCTAAGTGTTTGACGTATCAGCAAGTGAAGGCAGAATGTCAAAAGCCAGCAGGGAAACTCCAACCTTTACCAATACCTAAGTGGAAATGGGAACACATAACAATGGATTTTGTAACAGGATTACCCCAGTCGCCGCAAGGCCATGATGCCATTTGGGTGGTGGTTGATCGATTAACTAAGACGGCACATTTCCTACCAATAGGACCAGCAGGTACACTCGAATCTTTAAGTCGATTATTTATTCGAGAAATCATTTGATTGCACGGAGTACCAGTCTCAATAATGTCAGATCGTGATTCTTGTTTTACGTCACAGTTCTGGCAAAGTCTGCAAAAGGCCTTGGGTACAGAGTTGTGTTTTAGTACAGCTTTTCACCCTCAAACTGACAGTCAATCGGAAAGAACAATTCAAACTTTAGAAGACATGCTTCGAGCTGGTGTGATGGACTTTAAAGGTAGTTGGGAGAAATATTTACCACTAGTCGAATTCTCTTACAATAACAGTTTTCAAGCAAGTATTGGTATGGCACCGTATGAAGTTTTGTACGGACGGCCTTGCCGATCACCAATATGTTGGACAGAAGTCGGAGAAGCACCACTTTTAGGGCCAGAGTTAGTTCAAGAAACTACCGAGAAGGTGAAATTAATTAGGCAAAGGCTTGAGACCGCTCAGAGTAGGCAGAAAAGCTATGCAGATCAAAGGAGAAGACCTTTAGCATTTAAAGTTGGAGATCATGTGTTTCTGAAAATACAGCCTCGTCGAGGAGTTGTTCGTTTCGGAAAGAAGGGAAAGTTGTCACCTCGCTTCATTGGACCTTTTGAAATTTTGGACAAATTAGGAGAAGTGACGTACCGTTTGGCTCTACCGCCTCAACTGGCTGGAGTACATAATGTTTTCCACGCCTCTATGCTACGAAAATACGAGCCACACCCTTCTCACATCATCAATTGGGAGGAAATTAATCTTGATGAAGACGTGACATTTGAAGAAAAGCCTGTCAAGATTTTAGATCGTCGCGAGAAGAAATTACGAGGCAAAACTATACCATTGGTTCGAGTTCTCTGGAGACATCGTGGGACGGAAGAGTCAACGTGGGAGCGAGAAGATATGACACGTGTCAATTACCCTCAACTATTCGAGTCTAAAGTTACGAATTAATTTCGAGGACGAAATTTTCTTTTAGGAGGGTAGATTGTGAAAACCCATCTTTTAATTATTCTTTAAAGAAATTAATTAATTAATTAATTTTGTCTACAGTCTATCTGAATTATACATTAGTGTAAAAGTTAGTTTTAAATTGACTCAATTCAATCACTAACAAGACATTATTAAGAATAATAATTTTGTGGGTGTTTAATATTTGTTATTTATAAATTATTTTAATTAGGATTCAATATAATAACTATTCTTACTAAATAACTTAGTTAAAAATCTTAGTGTGTCAATTTTCAGAAACCCACACAAAAAATAAATAAATAAATAAATACAAAAAAACAAACCGTGGGCAAACAACCCACAGCTCCTACCAAACTCACCATCTTTTAGAATTTAGGATAGCCATAAGATTTAGGGAAAGCTTATAAAATTTAGGGAAAGCTTGCTCTTAGAAATTGGAGAAAGGGAATGGAATGTTTTTGAGAAAATAAAATAATGGAAAGAATGAGAGGGAGAGAGAGATGCCTTCAACTAGCATTTTATATATATATGCATGCAAGCCTTCCTTGTGCATGCAAGCATTCGGTGAGAAAAAAAAAAGAAAAAAAAAAGAGAGAAATCCCCAAAGCAACCAAGCTTAGTGATAGGAGAGGAAGACGAGTAGGAGACTAAGGAAGTCAAAATTCTCAACTATTTTGTCACCCTATTACTAAGTAAGAAAACCCTCTCAACCCTCTCATTTTTTTTATAAAATTGAAAATTTTCAGATTATGTACATTTGATACATTGTCTAAAACTGTGTTGAATCTGCCAGCATGTTTGCCCGAATTTTTAGACAATTTTATACTCAAAATTTCGATATTAATTCTTCTACAAAGTTGTTAATAATTATGTCTAGTTCATCTAGGAATTTTTGGAAACAATTTTTCAGCTCTCTACGAATTTATACAAATTTTTAATTGAAACTGAAACCGTGTTGAGAATAATCTGTCTTGAATCTGCCAGCATGTTACCCGAATTTTTAGATAATTTTATACTCAAAATTTTGAGATGATTTCTTCTACAAAGTTGTTGATAATGATGTCTAGTTTATCCAGAAAGTTTTGGAAACAATTTTTGAGCTTTTTACGAATTTATACAAATTTTTAACTAAATCTGAAACTGTGTTGAGAATAATCTGTCTTGAATCTGCGAGCAGGTTACCCGAATTTTTAGATAATTTTATATTCAAAATTTTGAGATGATTTATTCTACAAAGTTGTTGATAATAATGTCTAGCTTATCCAAAAAATTTTGGAAACAATTTTCGAGCTTTCTACGAATTTATATAAATTTTTAACTAAATCTGAACTGTGTTGAGAATAATCTGTTTTGAATCTGCCAGCATGTTACCCGAATTTTTAGATAATTCTATACTTAGAATTTTGAGATGATTTCTTCTACAAAGTTGTTGATAATGATATCTAGTTTATCCAGAAATTTTTGGAAACAATTTTTGAGCTTTTTACGAATTTATACAAATTTCTAACTAAATCTGAAACTGTGAGACAGATTTTACCATGTATTTGAAAATTTATTTAAAATTCTATACTAAGCCAAATCTGGTAATTTCTAACTAAAAGATGAAATTTGAGAAGTCTAGTTTCATGATAAATTTTTAGATTATGGGTTTGATCTATAAATTTAAGCATGGAATTAATGTAAGGAAATGTAACAAATCTGTGTCATAAACACCCTTGGAATTTGTTTAGAATTATTTATAAGTTATTTTTGGAAAAAGCTTTCTGAAAAATAACCATAACATGTTTATTGAGTATCCTGTAGATTGATATGAATTTTAAAATTGTATAAGTAATGTATTTATAATTTTATTTGCAAGATATATACTCTGAAAATTTTTCTGAACAGAATAAAACCACCACTTTAATAGTATGCTAGTCTGATTTTGTAAATCAAAAATTTGTGCATGTGTGTATTTAGGGTTTAATTCTTGTATCTAAATTATTATTTCATACCATGGTTTAAATAAATTGTTTATTTAAATTCTGTACTTTTATTTAGTATTGTGTGACACATGCAATATTTTATGATTGGAAATTTTAATGAGTTGGTATAACATTACTTGTGATTAAAAATTTGGAATTATTTGTAATTAATATCAAAATTAACTGAAATGATTAATGGCATATACAAAGTTAACAATCGACGGTTAATACCAGTTGTTCGGGGTGAGTCTTGGTTTAAAAACTGTACGGAATTAAGAGTTGACAGTTAACACCGGTTGTTCAGGGTGAGCCCTGGTTTTGAGAATTCTCACGTAAATTGTGTTGCGAAACTCTAAGATGGCACGGGACTTATTTGAACCCTTTTCGGTATTCGATTTTGGAATAAGGGTGGATGTGCAGGTGGCACACAGGGAGGTTACTTACCCCTGGCAGACCGTTTCCTTGGGGCAGACCACGGATGCCACTACTTGGGTATATAACTCCGGACGTGGGCATCCCTGGTAGTTACGGTTGGTAACAAAAAAATATTTGACCAAGGGAGGGTTTCAAATTAACCGTTGCCATGCTTAGTGGTTGGTAAGTTAAATCTCTTTGGTGAGATTTCGAGTGTCACCTAATTTATTAAAATTACTGAAACTATTCTAATGGTTGTAATTTCTGTGTATAATTATATTGTTATCTCATATTTATAATATTATTATTTGTCTCTTAAAAAGAATGGTAGGTTGGTTACGTTTTCTTACTGTGTTGCAAAACTCATGGCATATATTTTGTTGCCCTGGCGTTTCATGCCAGATTATGTTGAAGAAGGGACTGAGGCTGAAATTGGAGCTGCTGCCAATATCGAACCTTGGCTAACTTAGAGTCAAGATTTTGTCAGAATAAAATCTTGTTATCCCTTGTATTAGGATTAAACTATGTTGTGACGTTGTGTGTGAACTTGTAGTTTTATTTTGTCGTTGGACTTTGGCTTTGTAAGAACTTAAAAGTTCCTAACTAGTAGTTAAAATTTTATCTAGCAAGTTATTGTTATTTAAATCTTATGACGTTTCAAAAAAAAAAATTGGGGCGTCACAATATATATATATATATATATATATAAGGAAAATCAATTGTAGACAAGGTCATTTGGATCCATTTGAAGAGCAAAAACTCAATATATATGTTTTTTACTTAATTAATATTTAATAGTTAATTTCAATTATATTATTGAATGTTATGTAATTTTTAAACAGATTAGATTCAATATGTGAATATTTCAATAAAAGTTTGGTTAATTTCTTATAAACAAAATTATTATTCAACTATGTTTGTGTTGAAATTACATACACATTACATATTAATGATCAAAATTTTAAAATTTAAAGGGTTATTTGGAGTGTCCTAAATAAGTGCATTTTTGAATTTTTGGACTAAAAAGTTGAGGGGAAAAAAATGGTTGTTTGGGTTAATTTTTTGACTTTTTATGAAAAAATGTGTATTAAAAAATTGTATAAATGATTGTGTAAGAGAAGATAAGGACAATAGGCAGTAGGCCGTACCGTCTAGGGGAGTGAATTGATGATAAGAAATGGTTGCCTACTTTTCGGATATTATATTGGACGGTGTTGTTCGGTCCGTGGGGGCCATCACGGGTCTCATTTTGATAATCTGATCCGTTCAATGTGTAGAACTCGTCGAGTACTATATGCCTGTAAAAAATCACGTTGAACGGATATCGATAACTATCTGATAGAATTCTTTTTTTCAACCGTTAACTATAACGCCATCGTTTTTTTTATACAAAACTGATTTAATCATATAGGTAGCGATATTCAATCAATGTGATGTTTTACAGACATACAATATTCAACGATTTCTACATATTGAACGGTTAAGATTATCAAAACAGAATCCGTGATGGGCTTCCACGGGCCGAACAACACTGTGTTGTTTGTGCACTCCACCTGTGCAATTTTTTCAAATCATTTCAACAACTCAGCAACAGTCTGCGGGACGGTTCAAACTGTGTTGTAATAGTTTGAATAAATATGTTTTATGTATTTAAACAAAAATCACAGGTAAGAAATTTTTTTCTATGATTGTCGAATTTTATCTGCACATGTCATTGCCATAGAAATATTCATGTCATGCATTAAGACATTATTGTTTAAAATGAATGATTATATTACCATATAACATAAAGTAAAAATAAAATTAACTAAAATGCTTATAAAAAAAGAAAAGAAAAGTGGTGCTATTTTTTTATTTAGTAGCTTCAAAATACGAAAGTTGTTGAAATTTATAGGCTATGGACACAAAACAAATTTAAAAGAATAAAAAAGTGATCCTTGATTTTTGTTTGTAATTAAATAGCTTTAGAATACAAAAACTGTTAAAAATAGAGTTAAAATTTGTATAATAAGATAATGTGTTTGGTAACGTTTACGTTTTCAGTTTATATTTACAAAAATTTTATAAACTGGTTTTTGTTTATTTTTTGTTTATTTTTAGAAAAACATAAACTACAAACACGTTTGGTAATTGACAAAATGTTTAAAAAAAATTTAAAATATAAAAAAGAGTGAGAAATGGCAAGTGGCGGCGGAAGACGGTGGTGAAAAGTGGTGACGGTAGGTGGTGGGTAGTTGGTGGTGGCGGGTGGTGGCGGGTGGGTGGTGGTGGTGGTGGGTGGGTGGGTGGTGGTGGCCGGTAGTGGGTGGTAGCGAGTAGGTGGTGGTGATGGTGGTGGCGGGTGGTGGTGGTGGTGGGTGGGTGGGTGGGTGGGTAACGGTGGCGGGTGGTGGGTGGTAGCGAGTGGGTGGCGGGTGGTGGTGGCAGGTGGGTGGCGGGTGGGTAGCAGGTGGGCGCTGGTGGTAGGTGGCTAGT
Source organism: Camellia sinensis (assembly GCF_055761805.1). Classification (NCBI taxonomy): domain Eukaryota; kingdom Viridiplantae; phylum Streptophyta; class Magnoliopsida; order Ericales; family Theaceae; genus Camellia; species Camellia sinensis. Next base: position 215,741,347 of record NC_138964.1, on the reverse strand, counting down.
GGTGGCAGGTGGGTGGTGAGTGGTGGTGGCAAGTAGGTGGCAGGTGGTAGTGGCGGGCGGTGGATGGTAGTGGCGGGTGGATGGCAGGTGAGTGGTGGGTGGGTGGTGGTGGTGGTTGCAAAGAGTGGATGGTGCTGGCGAGTGGGTGGCTGGTGGTTGGTGGGTGGTGAGTGGCGGGTGGTGGTGGTGGCAGGTGGGTGGTGAGTGGTGGTGGCAGGTGGTAGTGGGGGGTGGGTGGTGGTGGCGGAAGACGGTGGTGGAAAATGGTGGCAGGTGGTGGAAACACATTTTTTGTGTTTTCATTTTTTGGCCAAATTTATAAACTGAGACCACTGATTTATAAATAAAAAATTTTACCAAACAAATTTTTATTTGAGTTTTTAAAATTTTTGTAAATATAAACAGAAAACATAAAACGTAAGTGTTACCAAACAGCACCTAAATATTTTTTAACTACACAAAATTTAAATTTTAAAAAATTATAGATTGCATTTAATTCTTATATAATTTTTAACTTACTAAGGTTCTTATTTTTGAGTTCTTTTTTTTACAAATTTTAAAAATTATAAGTGGCATTTTATTCTTATCTAATTTTTAAACTACTATTCTCTCTGATTCTTCTATTATTAGAGTTATATTAGATGTTGTTTTTCTTATCAAGTTTATCTTATCTTATTTTTGAATTTTTAAATTTCAATTTTGATTTTTTTTTTTCAATCTTCATTTGATATTTACTAAATTTCTCTCTACCTCATTTTTCTAGGATTTATCTAAATTTCTCTCTCTATATTCTTATAATTTATCTTCACATTTGCACTTGATTTTTTTTTTTTTTTTTTGATCTTTATCTTATATTTACAAGATCTACTCTTACTTTTGATTTTCAATTAAGTTTATTCTTTTTCTGAGATTTATCTGATTTTCACTTCCTATATTCTTATAGTTCACCTTCAAATTCAAATTTAATTTATTTTTATTTTTATATTATATTTATAGAATCTCACTCTGACCTTTCTTTTTTAGTTGAGATCAATCAAATCTATTATTTAAGTACCTATCTAAATTAATATCATAGAATTTTGTTATTAATTTTTAACATATTTAGTGGGTGTTTGGGAAGTGGGTTTTTATGTAGGTTTTTTTAGTTGTAAGATCTTATTGGATAAAAAAAATTTAGTGTTTGGAAAGATAGTTGGATTTTTTTGTGGTTGGATGTGATATTTGTGAGAGAAAAAGTGAAATGATTATAGAGTTGGATGTGATATTTTGTTTGGATTTATTTTTTTTGATTTTGCAAAACTTTTGTCCTTTAGTGGAAAAAATGAGAAAAAAATTTGGGAACCAAGTTCCCAAACACCACAGTATTATTTACCACCTTTTGTTACTAGTCCGTGCATAGCCCAAGTTACCACCAGTGACAAAAGATAAGAATGTGATTTTTCAGAGGTCATTTGGGAAGCTAAAAAAAAAAGTTAGTTTTAAATTTTTAATTCATTTTGGGTCGAACAATATTAGGAACTATGAAAAAAATATCATAAAATGTTTCATGAAATTTTTTTATCCTTTAATTAGTGTATGGTATTTTATTATATTTATAATCCAAGAGTGGAGAATCTTTTATGGGTCATATCACCACTCACATTTTTTACATACAAAAGGAAAAAAAAGTCAAAAAAATGTCAAAAAGTCACCTTTTAACCAACTTTCAAAATCACCCCTCACTTATTTCACTTAAATAAAGTAAATAATAGGAAAAAAAATAAAGTATTTTATTTTACTTTATCAAAATAATCTGTTATATAAATAAATTATTTTTTCAGCTTCCTTCGCCATAGAGTAATTTTGGTATTTTTGAAAAGTTTTACTATTAAATTCAATTCTTTTCTCGTTAAATTTTACTATTTTTAGTAAAAAACAAAACACAATTTTAATAAAAGTTTTTTTTTCACAATTTCTCATCAACTTAATTATCAAAATAAATAAATAAAATTATTATTCTCACAATTTCTTTTCTTTTTACACCAAGTTCAGAGAAGATTTGTTCACAATATGAACAATACATACCCACCATTTCATTGGTTTATTTTTAGCTTTTGGCGGACCACCTCATTGAATCAAAGGTATATTGTATATTATTCACAACTATGTACTCCAAGCTAAGGGTGAACAGTGGATATATCGATCTGTCAAAACTGATCGAACCGCACCGATTCGCCGCATTTTGGACGGATGCGTGATGTCAAGCAGACGGTTGCGGATTGATTTTCTCCAATCTGCCAATTTGGCGGACGAATGGCGGATTAGAGGTTCCTTTGGCCGCAACCGAACCGTCAAACTGCGAGTACCCTTAGTAATTTATAAGATTTCGTGTTTTCAATTTGTTTGAATATTTTGTTTATGTTTTCAATTCAAATATTCTGTTGAAATTTTTTTTTTAACTTGAATATATTTTTTGAATTGAAAAAAATAAACATATTATTTATTTATATTTTTTGGTTTTTAAATCTAACTCTAAAAGTAATAAATAGAAAATATAATATATGCTGGTTGGTTTTTGTTTTCAAATATTGCTTTGTTCTTGGTTTTGATGGTTTGCATTGTTTTTATATTTTAAGAATCACAGATTATAATATTTTATGTGGATGAGGCATGTTGTGATTGTAATATATTAATGAGGCATGTAGTGATTGTGATATTCTAAAGTTTCAAACTTTCTTTCTTTGGATGAGACATGCAGTAATTATAATACTTTTTTAAGTCATTAACTGTAATACTTTTTTTTTTTTGAGGAAGTGCGCAAGTTGAATTATGTTGAAAATTTATAAAATTTCAAACCGCCAAACCGATTCGCATCCATCCGTCAATCCGCTCAATCCACATCCGCCGGATTGGAGGACGGATGCGGATTGATTTTCTCCAATCCGCCAATCTGGCGGACGGATGGCGGATTGGAGGTTTCGTGGCCGCAACCGACCCGCGCCCACCCCTAATCCAAGCTTGCAGCCCGTAATATATTTACAACTTTTTTTTTAAGATTTGATTTTTTTAACAAAATAAATCTTTAATTTTTATTTTTGTTAATTTAAATTTTAAAATTTTGATTTATTTTCAACCTAAATTATTTAAAATACTATTTTTTATTGAGTTTAATAACTAAAATATTATTTTTTCTGTTGATTTTACTTAACAGAAATTGGCTGATCCTTTACATTAAAAACAAATAAAATAATTAGAATTTAAATTGATAAAATTAAAAATTTTGAATTTTTTTGTTAGAATTTTTAAAAATAATTTTCTCTCTCTATATATATATATATATTTTTTTTTTTCTTACTTTTTTCCACAGCCCATTAGGATTGTTTTTTGGGTGAGTCGAAGGGATGAATGGTCCAGTTCAGTTAACATAAATGGGCTGGGGAACAACTCGAGAAATGAAATCGTGTCTGGGTCCAACCCAGTGTTAAAACAGAATCACCACGAACCAACCAATTTAAGCAATGGCAATTATAATTACAAATAATAATTAAATTCAGAAGACATGGCATTACAAGGGGATGTAGCTCAGATGGTAGAGCGCTCGCTTAGCATGCGAGAGGTACGGGGATCGATACCCCGCATCTCCATGTATTTTACAGTTGTCTTTTTAACATTGTACATTTTGTTTTCTTTATTTAATTTTTTTTTTTAAACAAAAACTATAACAAATTTTAAAACTCATCAATTTCATATTATTTTTCTTTTTGAACAAAATTAGTTTTTAAAAAAACAAAAAAGTTTTGTGTTTTTCAAAAAGTTGGGTTTTAAAAAAATTCAAAATTTTTCAAAAACAGGTAACCAACAATTTTTCGTGTGGCAATTGATGTCACTAGGGACGATAGTATGGAGGAAGTAGCGGTTCACGTGCCCCTTGGGTTTTGGATTTTTTTTTTTTGGCCGTGCTATGTCTCCCTAAAATCCACCCCCCCTAATTCCCCGAATTTTCAAACCAAGGCAAAAAAAAAAAAAAAAAAAAAAAGTTCCCCAAAATGACGTCGTTTTGGGGATTAGGGGGGGCTTTTTTAGGGCTCCAAATCATTTTTCTTTTTTTTTATAGACATAAAGAAAGTTTTTTAAATAAAAAAAATTACAAAAATATTATTTAGAGTGAAATATCAATTATATTTTTAAAATTATGAAAACAATAATGATTGTTTTGATTGAAAATGAATAGACTACGATAGGTCATATTATTTCTGAAAATTTTATGAAATTTTTTTAATGTAACAATGATGCCTATTATTATTAACATGCAAATATAATTAATCTCACTATGAAGATATAAAATTTATTAGACTGTTAATTACATTTGATATGCAGGATTCATCTTTTGTGTTTCCTTACTATTAGTTAGTGATATCACATATCAATGATGACGTGATATTACTATTATATTTATTTTTTCCTAAAATTTTGTATAAAATATTACTTTCTCACTATATAATTTATTTTAAAACTTATATCCATAACTTTTTTCGTATTGTCCATGATACACTAGTTACAAATAACATTATTTTTTTTTTTTTATCTTTCTCGAAGTCAATCTAAAAATTTATTTGAAATATTTTTGTAAAATTTTTTAATATTATAATTAATAAGTGCCCTTCTAATTTAATTTCTTGCCGGATGTCACCATTCCCGTAATGGGAATAGGGGATAATAGAAAAGGTAAACCTATACAGCTTACATAATAGAAACATTCCACAAAATATGCATGACAAAACATCATAAGTTGGGAGAGTTTTGTTTCATAGCAATGCTGTGAATAATATAGCTCCAATTACATGCTTCACAAAACATAAAACTTAATTGATACTAAAACTTCATAAGTTACAACCATCCGTATCAAAATTGCAAGCCAATAAAACATGCATACATGCACGACAGGCTCTTTGAATATACTTTGATCCACAAGCAACCGATCAACCGTGAAGCATCATTAACTGTCACTTGTCATGATGCCTTTTGGGATAAATTCGTCAATCCACACCCGACGCATTTAAGTATGACTGTCCCTGTTGATGGATCTGGCTTGATGACAAATTTAACGCCTAGAAAGTCTCTGATGTTCCTCAGTGTTTCTATTCCATATGGCGAGAGTTTCCCTACGCGAACCTTTGAAACATCTTGTGGACATAATGCACAAAGAATGAACAACAAACCCTGCCAAACCAAATATAACAGCAATGACTATCTATCTCATAAAGTAAATATCAAGAAAGCATTGCAATTTGACAATCTAAAGCTTCAAAGCCAGTCAAAGTACTTTCAATTTTCAACCTCATTTTGTTATCAACAGATATGCATTTTAAAGTGGAGTTGATTTAGCACTCTAACCTGGTTTTACTGTATTTATTTATTTGTAAAAGTCAACTCATGGTCAGTGTTTGGTAAGCTTGTATGATAGAAGACCCCAAAGTAGCTTATATGGTTACACACTTAGCCCTTAAAAGAACTACCCTTAACCGTTTGTAACAACACTGTTGTAGGAAATTAAATTGGGATTTAACGTTCTTTTCGTTGTTGCCCAAAAGAAGAGGACCCTAAGTCATTGCAATTTGTTGATTTTACATCATTCAATATGTAGCAGGCAAACAAGAGAGGGTGTGAGCGTGTGAGAAGAGATATGTATAGCCTAGTTGGCTAGCCCTTTGGCCACCAAGTCTCTCCTAAGGGGGAGTCTTGGGTTCCACTCTTAGGAGTAGAATGGGAGCGTTGAAAGGTGAATGGGTGTGAGTTTCAACTCCCCTGAAGTGTTAATCTAACAACTAACTATTGACTTTCGCCGAAAAAAAAAAAGAAAAAAAAAGAGGTATGTATACAAAGAGAAATGTAAAATAAAAATTTGAAAACAAACCTGGTGTGTTGAGTCCACCACACCTCCTTGTTCAATCTCCCCAAGCAATATAGAAGCAATTTGCTCCCCAACATCCACTGGTGGCATAAGCTCTTTCTTCTCTTCGTCTTCAATTTCACCCTCTTCATCCCCACGTGCATAAGACACTGCACTATCAGCAGAGATGAAGCAGCCAGTAGTAGTTTCAGCAACTAGTGAAATTCCATAGCCAGGTGACCTGCCATTAAAGATCCCCAGATGGTACTAATCATAACATGTTCTAATAAAAGAAACTAAAAACATAATTGTGTATTCCAAACAAGTGAACTACCACTAGAGGATGTATATACTAAATCCCTAAACATACTTTCCAGCTTGAGCTCCAGCTTTATGATCAGTAAATATGTGGACATCCGGAAGCAGGCGATTAAAAATTCCTCGAGCTGCATGTATCATGGTATTCTCAAACTGAGCAGACACTCTTGTTGAAAAAGTAACTCCCCTAATCCTCTTCACCATGCCCTCGTCAATCCAGGTGACTGCCTGTAGAACAATACATAATAAGAGAAAAATGATGCAGAAAATGATAGAACAGGACTTAGATGAAGTATCTCACTGTTAAACTACTTCGGACAGTAGGAACCGAAAGAAAAACTTCTCCACCACCATGAGGAGGAGCACCACGGCACTCAATTTTCAGATCCAATCCTTCTGAAGGAACTCCGAAATGCTTCAGGATTGGTAAGGTAGTTGATCGGAAAGTATCAACAGATGGATCCTTAGAATCATTTGTAATCCCTGAAAGCAACATAGATATAATTTATAATGATAATGAGTACTCCAAACCCTGGATTCATTTCTACCTAAAACAGTGTTTAAAATCATTATAATTTATATTGATAATCGATATACATGTAAAGCTTTTCAATTGGTAAATGCATCAACTGCTAAGCTTCATGGCTAATCCATTCTAGAAGGTTTCCAGCATAAAAAACCAAGCAATATCTAATAATATAATGGCAAAACCTTACAGATAATATTTACAGCTGATAAGCTTTTCCTCAAACATCACTAATTGTGCCCCTTTTCTCGCAATAACTAACAAGCAGTCGGAAAACACCAATGACATGTACTCATGATTGAATGCTTCCCAGAATTCTTCAAATTATAGTGTCCAACAACTTGTGTGTATTTTACCTAAAGAAAATGTTAAATAACAAAAATAAAAAATCAAGGGCAAACTACACAATCCGCTCCTAAGGTTTTCTGAGTAGCTTACAAACTACACAATCCGCTACTAGAGATGCTAGCATAATCTACCAAAAACAGCAAAATTGATTTTCAAAAATGCCAAAACCACCCTTTTCCACTATTGCTAAGACCAAAGTGCATTTCTCATGCATTTAAGGCACTTACATATAGCCAAGGCCAACAGCCAAGTCTTATATGCAGCCAAGAACAACAACCAACTTAGTGTTTCTTTCACACACACACACACCCCACGCCGAAGAGTTGCCCAGGGCCGTATTAGTTCTCCCTCTTTATACCATTGCTAAGACCAAAATGCATTTGTCATGCATTTAAGGCACTTACATATAGCCAAGGCCAACAATCAAGTCTTATATGCAGCCAAGACCAACAACCAACCAACTTAGCTTCTCTTTCACGCACGCACACACACACACACACACACACACACACACACACAACACCACACGACACAACACCACACCAAAGAGTTGCCCAGGGCCATATTAGTTCTCTCTCTCTCTCTCTCATATAAAACACAAACAAACCCAATCACCTTCTCACCAAAAGTACCACATATATGTGTATATGCCATAAGCATTAGCATTAAAAGCAAAAAAAACATTAGAGTTCCAAACGTAGCATTATTAGTACGAGATAAACTAAAAAAAATTACAACTCCATAATGGAAGCAGTACTCTATGAGAGTGAGCAAAGATTGTAGCAAAATGAAAAAATAATAGGCCCAAGAATACTCAATATAAGTTAACCAACACTTCACAAATCAGAGTGCACAATTGGAAACAAAACAGCCAATAGAGCAAGAAGAACAATCTCATTATAGACAGCCCCGCTGATTTTGCTTTTCCATAGTGATTGGAGGGGTAGGGGGTGGTGGTTCAGTTTGCGGTATATATATATCTGTATGAAACTGGTAGCATCAAGTGAGAGTTGGAGGGTGGTGGCTGGGTGTGTTTTGGAGGTGGTGGAGGAATGATACATCACAGCAAATTGTAGACAACTTTATCAAATTCAGCCAATAAGGGAAAAATGAAAAATCAAAAGAAGACAGATTTATAGTACCTTTTAGCCTTATTGAAAGGGGTTTCTTCCCAAACAATCCAAGCACAATTAGTGGCTCCAAGAAATAGCCAACGGACCGACTAACACCACAGTCATGCACAAGATGTTTCCCACCATTCACAATCCCAGGTTCATACTTCAATTTTGTGCCTGCAACATTAATTATCAGTTTTTAAGAAATTAACTTATAGCCATAAAACTCTATCCTTCAAACGGACAAGAATTATACAAAAATATTAGTACGTGTGTTATATATAGAGAGAGACATACAAATTAAAGTCTTATACATCATTTTAAGTATTGAGGGAAAGCGGAAAAATTTGGGTGGTACCAGTTTCGTTGATCTTGACGACACAGTCATCAGAAATCTTCTCGAGGAGGCGGAGGAAGGAGACCTCATGGGGGCGGAGGCCAGGCCAGGTTTCATCAGCGCGGATATCCTCGATAACAATTGGAGTGGAAGCAAGTGTCGAGAGAACGAGACGCTGCCTCAGGTTCTGGCTTCCCTTTAGTTTCATGTACGTTGTCTTCCCCATTTTTTGCACTCCTGTTTTCGTCGCTCACCAGTTAACTCTCCAAGTCTCTGTTGCCCCTTACCCTGTCCTCTGCAACTCCATGAAATACTTTCTAGTTGTGGTCAATGAAAATCTTTTTAAGTAGCATAAATTCTAGAAACACAAATTTACACTCTTATCTATATCTATCATCTATTTTCAAAAATTTGACAAAGATAATTTAAATTCCTCATACCTCATATCACAAAAAACAAAAGATTATTTATCAATGCTATCAAATACAACCTATTCAATGTATGTGACTAATTAAATAAGTGTAATTGCAGCAAACAAGACATGTTCTCACTTCTCAAAATAAAACCCCCAAAAGAATCCAAGCTTTCCAGCAAGCCACAAGAGAAAAAATAATCATCTAAAAAATCCATAACAAATTAACAACTCCAGTAAGAATTTAAACAAGCAGACTATCCCAAAATCCCAACATATAAAAATTAAGCATAACATAGCAATAAAAGTCAATAGCTAAACATTCAATTACGGGCTCACCTGAACAATGTCGTCTTCTATTGAAGAGAGCTCAGAGAAAGAAGAGAAAGCTTTGGGCCGTCCTGCGATGTAGCTAGGGTTTGAGACGTGTGTGTGTGTTTTTAATGTTATTTTGCCTCCAATTTTTTTATTTATTTACAATTTGACCCCACATAAATTTATATAATTTCAATTGGCTAAACTGGCCACTCACTGTGCGGCCTATAAATGGCCCTTGCGATTCCCGGAGTTTCTTTCAGAATATTCAAATACAGAAAGAAGAGCAAAGAAGAGAGAGTTTCACCGGAAAAAAGAGGTCGATGATGATGGAGTGCGGAGGCGCCCCCGTAGGTCCGGCGTCAACGGCGGTGGTGAGGCAGGTGAAGGTAGGGAAGGAGTGCGAGCTTAGAATCGAAGTCGGTCCGGACACACCTCTCCGACTTCGTCTCCTCACTGGCACCGCTGAGATCTTCGGCACTGAAATCTCTCCCGGAATTTGGCTCACTTTGACTCCCAGGCTCAAATTCTCCGTAAGGCTACCAATCCCTAACTTCTTATTATATTATATTATTGTTAAGATATTTTTAGTTTAGATAGATACATACACACTCAGGACGATCTTGAACGCATTAGCCAAGAACAAGCCGGCCCCCTGAGTTGTACGGGAAGTAGCAGCAGGGAGCTTCTAAAATGGCCCTTTTACCACCCAAAAAAAAAAAAAAAAAAGTTAAAGGAAGAATTACATTTCAATGTATTTTTATTTTTTTAAAAATTAAAAAATTATTGAAAATTTTATGATTTTAATTATTAATATTAATAAAGTTTTTCATTTATCTGTAATTGTTTTCTAAAACTACTGATACGTATTTTCTCTAAAAATTAAAGATAAATTATAAAAAAATAAAAAATCTTTAAAGTTTGAGCTTATAAGAAAATAACTATCCCAAAATTGTTCAGAATTATCATCTAATGCTTCATATTTGTCATATTACACAAAGAGTGATGCTATTAGCACTATCAGTTAGTTTGGACTCCCGATTTCTTTAGACTCTCACTTATAAATTCTAAAATTTTTAAAATTTATTTTTTTTCCTAAATAATTTCAAAATTATTTTTATAAAAACATTTCACCTATTCAAATGCACAACCCCACACTCCCCACACCCCAAAAAATCTCTCTCAAAACCCTAACAAAACCCATGACGGTGGAACCTTCCAAAATCGGTGAAAAATATTTGTGGTGATTAAGAAGTTTTTTCTCTATTTCATTATGAGGTTTGTCAATCTATTAATTTTTTTGTTCTTTTTCTTTTTCTATTACCTCTTTTCACACACACAACACAATCCACTTTCATGCTTCAGTGGTTTGTTTTTTGCGATTCATCCATGGCATCACTGTACTTTATGCTTCCTGTGTGAGCAAAATTGGGCAGGATTTCCCCCCCCCCCCCATCAACTGGCCGATCGACCACCTAAGGATGGTCTATTCTCCTTTGTTTGCTTGCTTCTGCTACTTCAGTTATCTGTTCCCGAAACAAATAAGAAATGTTCAATTACCTATTTCTGAACAATAAACAATATTTAGACCTGTGTTCCCGAATTTGTTTATATGTTCGAACAATGTTCAGACTTGTTTTCTCAAATTTCGTTCATATGTTCGTGAGTTTAGTTCAAAAAATATAACGAACAATTTTTATTATTTTTGTCATTTTTTCTAATATACTTACCTTTACAAGGTCAAAGTGAATTCAAAAGATAAAAAGTGGGATTGAATTTCCCTCTCACTTTCTTTTCCCCTATTCTTTCCATTATAACCAAACAAAAAGTGGGATTGAAATTCTTTTTCCCTTTCCATTTCTCTCATCAAATTCTCCAACCAAACACAGCTTGAGTGATTGGAAATGAATCACTCTTTCTATTGTAAGCTGCTATGTTCTGTTGCCTCTTGTTGATGTATGTTGGATTTTATGTTTCAGGTTTTTTCGTGGTATGGAGCCACAGTTGAAATGGATGGCACTACTGAAACTGATTATATTGCAGATGAAGTATGCTTGTTCTCTCAAATCAGTTTTGCGTTGTTGTCTGGCATTGCTCTAGTATATTTGTTGAAAGTAAAATTTCAATTTTTTTCAATGACTGATAAAAGTTTTGCATTGTTGATTTTAGACACCTATGATTAGTTATGTAAATGTGCATGCCACACTGGAAGGACGGAGAAATCGTGCTAAAGCGTCATCTAGTGACTCCGATACGTATCAGGTATTACTCAATTGTATTTGATATGCCGGGGGGGGGGGGGGGGGGGGGGAAGAATAGAAAAGAAACAAAGAACGGTATTTGGAATCATATTCCTGTTTAGTTTTTATTTGTCCATTGTTTTGACTGAATGTGAGAGTAACCACCTTTTGTAATTGACAAAAAAGTTTCAACTTAAGACAAACAAAATTCCCTTCCCCACTCCCAAGGAAGATGTTGATAAAAAATATTGATGTCAATATGGACAAATGCACAGTTACCCTTTTTTTTTTTTTTTTTTTTTTTTTTTTTTTGGACTCACTTTTAATAATATTGGGAGGAAGCAGCTGCTTTTGATGAATGGTTCTGCTTGACCAATGATTTTCCAACAAGGAAATGTTGGCATAGAAATGAATACAAAACATAACCATCCCATTGGTTTGTTATCTAAACTGCATTTTTTATGTACATTAGATGAGACTGAAGTATTTGAAGCCGGTTTTATGTCTGTTGAAGTGCACTTATAACATTGGTTGCTGATAGGTGGGAAGTGCAAAACATAGTTACTGGATTTGGAAGTAGAAACCGGAATTGATAAGGAAACTGGAAGCCAGAAATGCAGCCAAAAAATAGGAAACAATGAAAAAACTTAATGAAAATCTATGAGTACTTCAATGGATACTTTAGTAGAACATATTGGATGCTTAATTAATACTAAAGGAGAAACAATATTCAAACTTGAAAAATCTAGAAATCCTCTAGATATTGATTTATGATTATGTATCAATTTTAATTAGTAAATAGCAATCCCAATCAAACAATTAAAGATAAATCAACACAATGATTTTACGTGAAAAAATCACAATTGGAGCGCCTCCAATTGTGATAAAAAATCACGGGCAAAAACCACAAAACAATCCACTAAAAAGATATAAAGGAATTACACAGATATACTCTCAATTACCTAGTGAATCCACGCCCAAATTGAACCAACCCCTATGTGCCTCTTCCAGCCCCGTCTTCACTTCGGAATTGTCTTGCCCAACGTTGAATCCACAATGCCAATGTCGAATCACGACGATGAGCCACTCCAGAATCCATCAAAGCTTTAGGCTCGAATTCTCCAAAATCCACCGAAGAACAACTCTCTCTTTTGTATAGAATAAACAAACAATCCTTTGATGTATACTTCTTAAACTATGAGTTGAATACTCAATTAAATATCAAAGAAAACTAGCAAAATAACCCCAGATATAAACCCTAATATTAAGAAGAAGATCTGGAAGCCTAACCTTAAAATCTGGTTGAAACACATATTTATAGCAATCTGTTTCGCGATCTCCGCTCAAGCGCAGGAATGGATGCTCGAGCGAACCGACGCTCAAGCACTGGAAATTCCGCTCGAGCGGGAAAAAACATCTTCTAGTATTTTTGCAGGCGATCAAACTTCTGGAATCAAGGATTCTCCGCTCGAGCGGGGGAATGTCCGCTCGAGCGGAGGAGCAATTTCGAATGCATTTTTGCATTTTGCTTCGAGGGCACTGCCCCTCAACCTCGCCATGGCATTGCCCCGGACCCACCAAAAGGCGCTGCCCCCTGGACCCCCACGAGCTGACCGGGCAGCTCGAGCCCCGTCATAGTTAGCGAAGTGGCAAACATGAAAGAATTATCTTCTGAAACTTCTCAGCAAGGCACAATTTAGGTTGGATTCGCATCTAAGTACTCATAACCTCACTGAAATAAAAGAGCAAATAAAAGTACAACTGAAGGGAGTTTTGTCAAACGGGATTGCCAAGAATAAAATCCAAACAAAACTAATGAAAATCACTTGTGGATCACTGTAGGAAGCACGTTCGAAATGAATAAAACGTATCAAATTTTTATGTTTGCTGGAATATTTTTTAAATAGTTTCCACGAAGCTTCTTTCTAGTTTTTTCTTAGTTTCTTTGGAGTTCATATACAATTTCCAGCTTGTCTTCAATACGTTTCCCAAAAGTACCTAGAATATTTTCTTTAATTTTCACAATAGTATCGTAGTTGTTTCAGATGTATGCACGTTTCCCCTCTTAAAGAGAGTTCTTGATAAATTTGTGCAAAACATCAAGAGAAACGGGTTACCATGTTCACTTAAATCTAAATACATAAATAAACATTTTTTTCTTTGTCTCTCTTAACTAGTTCAGCAGCTTGGACTGCTTTCAAAGTTGGAAGTACTTGTGCCATGTGTCTACATGTCCAGATATTTGGGGGATTCCGGGCAACTAAGATTATCGGTCGACAAGTCCAGCTGTTTCTCTTTGTGCTTGTGCATGATTTTGTTAATTTATCAGGTCTCATTACTTTTTGTTGGTTCAGGGTCCGAGGGTAATTGTAGTGGGACCTACAGATTCTGGAAAGAGTACCTTGTCAAGGATTCTTCTTAGTTGGGCAGCTAAACGAGGTTGGAAACCTACTTTTGTGGATTTGGATATCGGCCAAGGATCTATAACCATCCCCGGATGTATTGCTGCTACCCCAATTGAAATGCCAATTGACCCAGTTGAAGGAATCCCTCTTGAAATGCCTCTTGTTCACTTCTACGGACACACGACTCCTAGGTGATGAATTGTTTTTCTCCTTTGTCAGTTTTGACTGTTTTCTCTTGACGTATTCTTTATTTCCTAGATTGATTCCACATGAATACAAAATTTCGTATTGCCACTTATTGTTTGGCTTAGTTACAGCCTTTTCCGTCTCCCAACTATCATGTATGTTTTTAGAATAGGTGCTTCGCAGTGTCAATGCAGATTTGTACAAGGTGCTTGCGAAGGAGCTTGCTCAGACTCTGGAGAGACAGTTTGCTGGAAATGCTGAATCTCGAGCTGCAGGAATGGTAATCAATACCATGGGATGGATAGAGGGTCTTGGTTATAAGGTAACTGAGTTTCAAGCTTCCATTGACAAAATGCTTGTTATATTATAATGTCTGGTTGCTTCAATTAGAATTTTTTTTGGGGGGATATGTTGTTAACTAGGCATCGTCTTTGTATTTTGCTGCAGTTGCTGCTTCAGGCAATTGATACATTCAATGTAAATGTTGTTCTGGTTTTGGGTCAGGTAAATGTTTTCCTTGCTGCTTTTGCTTTGATTTTGTTAGGATGCTTTACATGCAAAGTTTCATGTTAACATGCATCTTCTTAGGTGGATATGCTAGAATCATCTAGGAAATTAGATGTATAGATAAACTTGAGAGATGAAATTTTACCCTTTTTACATTTAGGCTCCATTTGTTTCAACGTAAATTGTTTTCAATTGTAAAATATTTTACGGTAAATATTTTTCCGGGTAAAATGGTGTTTACTACTTATTTCCTTCCTGTTTTTGGCTAAACTACTAAACAAACTTTTCAGGCGATCATTCTGCCCAACAGCTTGAGGACATTTAACTTGTGATTTAAATCAATCAATATTCCTATGCATAACCAATTGAAAACTGGAAAATGGAAGAATAAAGCCATCAAAAACTGGTTCAAATTCGAAGTAAAAAGTGAATGATAATCACCTTGAATGAGCCAAATCACCCCATGAAGGCTCCCAAGCTATGTTGTTCTATAGGAGAGTTTATGGTTCGTACTGAAAAGCTGCTGAACATGTTGCAAGATGGTCATTGGTTTCAAGAACTACTCATCAACTTTGATGAATATCGATTAAAAGCAATATTTATGTCTTTTTATTTTTGTTATCTCTAGAGAAGACTGTTGAGGCTCTCAATTTGTTTTTGAAAATAACAAATGGAAGATGGATCCATGGGTCATTTTACCACACTGAACGTAAAATAAGTTGCATGTAAAATGTTTTACAAGGTCTCAATGTACATCTGAACACCAAAAATTATAAATAAATTAAAAAAATATATTAAAAAATTGGGTAAAACCTTTTATTTCCAAAAAAATGGAGCATCAATGTCAATGTTCTTCCAGATAAAGTTTGTTATTACTTCCAGACTTCATCCTGGCTGTATCACACTGCAACGTCTAATATCTTTATAAATTAGCTTGGGCCAATCACGATTAATTGTCTCTTATTAATCTATTTCAGTAGGGTTCAATTTTTATGCCAATCTGTTCATGTTTTCATGCTCACTTAAATCCCTGTGCAGGAGAAACTTTGCAGCATGCTAAAAGATGTATTAAAAAGCAAGCCTGATGTTGATGTTGTGAAACTTCAAAAATCAGGTGGTGTTGTATCCAGGAATTCAAAAGTCCGTCAGAAGTCCAGGAGCTACAGGATAAGGGTAAACAAAAACCTTTATGGTTATTAAATAGGAACTTGATTGTTAATTCTTTATTTGCTAATCATGAATTGCCTGGCTTTTAGCTTTGTTTGTTTGTCTCCCTAGTACACTAGCTAAATCATGCCGATATTGTTTATTCCAGGAATATTTTTATGGCATTGTAAATGATCTTTCGCCACATTCAAATATTGCAAATTTCAGTGATTTGTCTGTGTATAAAATTGGTGGACCACAGGCCCCGCGTTCGGCCCTGCCAATTGGTGCAGAGCCAGCTGCAGACCCAACAAGGTTGGTCCCTGTGAATATCAACCGGGACCTGCTTCATTTAGTTCTTGCTGTTTCGTTTGCCAAGGAACCAGAACAAATTATTTCAAGGTATGCAAATTCATTGCCTTTTCTTTTTTCTTATGTTATGATAATACAGCAAGAAGAAGCACTTGGTACAATTGATTTGGTTGCTATGGACTCTTTTTTCATGGCTGATGGCATCACTCAATTGGGGATACATATTGCTTAATACTCTAGATACTGCCGTCTCCCAATACTGCTATTTAAAACTGTGTTAGTGACAGAAGAGTCATGTATTTGTAGCCTTCCAATTTGGATTACCTGTAAATTTTTAACCCTTTCTACAACTGTACTGATTAATTTACTCTTGCTGACAGTAATGTTGCCGGGTTCATCTATATCACAGACATCAACATTCACAGGTTTGAATATCCAATTTTTCCACTCCTTGATTGACAGCTATTGTATATTGTATATACATTGCTTTTGTTTTGTTCTAATTGTAATTTTTCATTTTCCAGGAAGAAAATTACATACCTTGCGCCATCCACCAGGCAACTCCCAAGCAGATTCTTGGTCATGGGAACTTTGACATGGCTTGAAACCTGAATTATTTAAAAATAATTGCAAGTTGTGCCTTGTTTTTGGTTGAAAGCTTGGTTTAATTGTTTAATTTTAATCTTATCACCTATTTTTGTATGTATTATTGCATTCCAAACCTTTTGCCAAAGTTGGCATAAAGTTTGACAACTGTCAAGGTTTGGCGAAGCTCTCTCTACTTCTCATCATGGGTTCCCCAAATGACGATGTCATTTGACATTTTGTAAGGAAAATAAAAAGAAATTACATTTTTTTTATAATTGTCAAAATTATAACAGTTAGGCCCCGTTTGTTTTCAGAGGTAGAATGGAGGGGATTGTTAGTGAGTGGATTAAGTAAAATTGTTTTTAGTTTGGTGATAGTTGTTAGTGTAGGAATTGTTAAATTATTTTTATATAAAATAATAAAACAAATAAAAAAATATAAAAAATTAAATATTAATATTTAAAAAAATTCCTAATATACAAAAAATAAAAAAAATTTCTAATCCCCTCACTATTTTTCTAAAACCACATCTACCTCTTCCATCTCAATTCCCCTTCCAACTTCCATCTATATCCCCTCCATCCTAATTTATTTTCTAACTCTACAAACAAACACAACATTAAATAATCTCACCTCCATCTTAATTCCCTCCCATCCATCGCACCCAAAACAAATGAGGCCTTAGTTCTTTGAATTTGACATTACTATTTATTAAGTATCCACCATTAGAGATGCTTTTAGAACATGGATGCTCTGTATATAGAGTTTTGTTTTTTATTTATTTTTTGGTTCTCCATTAGATCTGCAATTTTTTTGTTGGGTCTGTTACAGGTGGTTATGTTTATTAAAGTTGATATACACTAGATGTGGGGGGGAAAATTCAACTACCCCACCAGCAATAAGTTTGAACATGCACAGTAGCCTGCAATAATGATTACTTACTCAGATTTACAGAAGTACCCTTAAATTCAATATGAAACTTTAATCTTTTGTCTTCTTTCATAAAATTAAAATGCTAAGGTGATGGGTAAATTATAATGTGTTTCAAAATTTGTTTTAGTTCAATTCATTAAATTTTTGAGTTGATTTTAAACAAGTTTTTGTCAAGCTAAGCTTGAGTAATTTGAATTTGGTATGTTAATATAATTTTAAACTTATCAAACCCAGTCAAATGAGTAATAAATTATTTAAGTTTCGCTTAATAATTTTAATAAATTTCAAAATATGTTCTAGATTAGCTTGTATGAATCGGTTGAACTTTTAACAAACTGAATACGAGTTAATGTCAAAATATTTGGTTCGTTAATCATTCATAACCAAATTCTAAAGGTAAACTTACATGTAAGTCTTAATAGGTGTACTTATTGTCTAATAGGTTCTGCAATAATTAATGACATTTTTGTCAAACACTATTAAAACACATCAAAATTGTTAATTTTCAGTGATAGTTTGAAAATTTATCACAAAAAATTTTACTAATTATAAGTTTTAGTGACGGTTTTAAAAAATCGTTACAAAAAACATTACTAATTTTAAAATTTTAGTGACAGTTTAAAAAATTCATCATAAAAAAACGTCACTAATTGTAAATTTTAGCGACAATTTATAAAAATCGTGACAAAAGCAAAGTCACTAATTGTCACTTTTTAGTAACATATGCAAAAAATCGTCACAAAAAATTATTTTTAGCGACGATTTTATTAGAAGTTATTTTTAATAGGATTTGATGAGAATTAAGTCCAACCATTAAAACTTATTAGTTGTTTACCTAATTCTTGAACTCTCCTTCTATCTATAAATTATGAGTAAGGCTAGAGATCCTAAAAGTTCTACCAAAATTTCTATCGAATGTCCCACATGATAACATGGATGTGGGAGCCACACTATGTGGGTGCCATGTAGGTCTCATATTCATATGAGACATTTTGTAAAAATTTTGATAAAATTTATAACATCTCTAACATTTTTGATAAATTATTTGTCATCAAGATAGTACAAAGGGAGTGAGAAATTGTGAAACATTCATTTAAGTAGTTATAATCCAAACCAAAATACCCGACTCACTCATGAGAGATCAAGTGGCTTGTGACCCACACACCACCACCACAAACCCAAGAGACGTGGCCAACAGCAAAGTCTGACTCTATGCAAATAGGATGAAAGAGAAACTTTAATAAAAATCAAAATTCAAAGCAACATCCCAAACTACAATTTCAAAAGATAGTACTAATTATAAAGATCAAAATGATAAGGTGTTCAAAGAGATCCCAGAACTACACTTTCATACAATAAAACTAATTCTGTTAGATAGTATTCAGTTTATTGAAATGAAAATGCATTAGAATGAAATGATTATATTTTAATTTTTTCAGAGAATGGCATGAAATAGATTGTGAGCATGAATCATTCCAATAAATCAAACATAATATTAATACTGTGTTTGGTTGAAAGATTTGTGAAGAGATTTAAAAAATGAAAGGAAAAAAGTGTGCGAAATTAGGTGAAATGTAAATATATTTTATTCACATTTCACCTTCTTTTTCTATATTCATTTCCAAATCCTTCTTCAAATTTCACAACCAAACACAGCATAATGAGAATGGAGTAATTTTATTTTATGTCATCAAAATGTCAATCTCTTTCTCACTTTTGATCAAACTTTTCTCTATTGGTATTTGGTGAGCTATAAACATAAGATTTTATTTAAGAGTAATTCTATTCGTATACCATATTTTATCTCAAAATGCATCATTTGTTTCGTTTCGATATAAATTTTTAAACAAAAAAATAAATATTTGAAATATTAACTTTTGAACAACACAAATAGTTTTTATTAACATAAAATATGGTATGTCAACAGAATTACTCCTTATTTAAAAGTTTAATTGTTAAAAGAAAAATTAATTATATTAGTTATATATAACGTTCAAGATTCAAATAAATAAATTTAATAGAAACAAAGACTAGAGTTTAATCCTAGACGAAACCACCTCTACCTTGTCTTAAAGATAAGAAGAATGTATTGTGGATCAAAGTCAGTGGATGATGGCCATCATTGGGTGTTTGTCAAATGTCTTTATGGGTTTCACTTTCTTTGGTCTAGGCGTAATTGCCTGTCACACGTTTTTTTTAAAATTTAAAAAGGAAAAGTCATTGAGAAGGTAAGTTAAGGTCAAGTTAAGGTAAGTTAAGGTCAAGTTACACGTTTTTATCTTTTTATCTTTTTTGGGTCACATTAATCAATATCTACTCTTTATTTTTTTTACATATAATACAAAAAAAGTCAAAAAGTGCACTTATTTAGTCTTCCCAAACTTGGCCTAAATCTAGCTATTAATTTAGGAGAGTAGCTTCCCTCCAGTCTTAGATTAGACTGGAGAGTGCTGTTGGACCCGTGAAGATTCATCACGAGTTTCGTTTTGATAATTCGAATCGTTTCAAGATGTAAAATTTGTCGAGTACTATATGTTTGTAAAAAATTATTTTGATCGGATATCGATAACTATGTGATCAAATCAATTTTATATAAAAAAAAAATGGACGGTTAACAAATTAACGATTGACAGAAAACTGATCCGATGAGATAGCTATCGATATCCGATCAATATAATTTTTTACAAGCATATAGTACTCGATGAATTCTACATACTGAAATATTCGAATTATCAAAACGGGACCCGTGATGGGCCCCCACAGACCCAACAACACCCTCCAATCCTAGATCGGACCGGAGGGAAGCTACTCCCTTAATTTAGAGTAATAGTAGAAATCTCAAATGTTTTACTAAATATTTTACATGAGTGTAGGACTCACATGGTATAAATCCTGACCCACATGATATAGATCACATACCCATATAAAATATTTAACAAAATATTTAAAATATCTAAAATTTTTATGTCCTATATTTTAAGATTTAATGATGATGAGCTCCCCATCCGGTAGCCCTCTGGTTTCCCATTGAATAAAATCATACTTTCATTGAGATATAATTTTTTTATTGGAATAATGTTGTGGGTCTATATATAATACAATTTTGTTTGTTTTCAATAAATGTGGTGCGAAATGCTATACAAATTTCACACCTTAGCAATACCTTACTCTTTTTATTTAAACATAAGAAAAAGAAGAAGATAAGGACTTGATCTCTTTCCAACTTTATTAATTAATGAAAAATGTTAGTGTTGATGTATATATGGTATATATTTTTACATATATTAGGTATTAATTTTCTAAATATATTAAGTATTGTCATAATTAAGTTTCTTATAAGATATTATTTCTCATAATTAGATTTCTAGTAGGATATTCTTTCTCAACCTATATATACAGGCCTTCTCTTATGAGAAAAAATTTATTCATTACAATTTATTGACTACAATACATATTATTTCCTCATCTCTCTCTTTACTACACTACTAGAAAACAGGACTTTTGAGTCGGCAGCATGTCGTCGTAAATAGCGTATTTGCAGACGCAAAAACTTTTGCGACGGCGTTTTGATGACAACTCAAGGGACGAAAATGGTGGGGTCGCAAAAAGTTTTTGAGTCGACAATCTATTGACGCAAAAAGTTTCAATTTTTTGAGACGGTAGATTGCCGACTCAAAAAGTGGTTAAATGTTTTAAAAAAATTTAACCCACAATTTTCTCATTAAGGCTCCCAACTTTTGAACACACTCCATTTGGACGATTTGACCCGAAGTCACCGCACTAAGTCCAATTGACCACCATACCTCTTTCAGATATTAAATGAGATATATATTATTTATAGTATATACACTCAATATTAATATAAAAGTATATGTATAAATAAATATATTTATTAAATATAATCAAGTAAATATATATATATATATATATATCTTGGCTATAAATTTTTTTTTTTTTTGCTACGGTATCAGTTGCCAACACAAAAAGGTATAATTTCTTGCGTCGGCACAAATTTGCCGACGCAAAAGGTCTATGCCGACTCAAAAGGTCTATCTTTTGCGTCGGTAAATTGAACCGACTCAAGTAATGCTATCAAATGTTAATTTTTTGTGTCGGCCAACGGTGCTGACGCTAAAGGTTTGGTATTTGAGTCAGTAACTCTGTGCCGTCTCAGCTACCTTTTGCGACGGTAAAATTTGCCGACTCAAAAAACCGACTCCAAAGGCCCTTTCTTTAGTAGTGCTATTCTAATATAGTATCATAGCTATAGGTTAAGTTCTTGGTGTTTTTTGCCTTACCGGCGAGCTATAACCTTGCCTTGGCCACCTACTGGACCTCAATCCATTCCACTGCTTTGCTTCGTGGTGATATCTTCCTCTATCCACTGGTTTATTTCTGCCCTAAATATCTCTTTCATATATGTAACAACCCGAAAATTTAAGTTGTTCCTTAAATTTTATACTAATATTATAGTTGTATGTGATAATATATTATTAAATAAATAATAATAAATACAGAATCTAATTCGGTATTAGATTACCAAATATGGGATTAATTATGGATTATTATTTGGGGCCAAATTAATAAAAATATGGAATTATAATACTAGTTGGGGGCCAAATTAAAGTTAAAGATAGTAAATAAATAAATATAAAAGTAAGAGCAAATAAATAATAATATTGATAACAATAATAATAATAATAAGTGTGGTAGTAAAATAAATAATTAATTTTCTGTTGGTATACGATAGAGTGTAATTTAATTAGGGATTAATTTATTTATATAGTTATATTAGAAAATTGGGCCAAAGTGTAATTATCTTAAATATTTATTAAAGATAAGTATAAATCCATATAATTTATGATCAAATCTGTGGGAGATTTGCTGGCCACGTGTTAGCCAGCTAATGTTCTTACCTCCCTATAGGGGGAGGTGATCAACCGTGGGAAAGAAAAGGAAAAAAAAAAAAGAGAGAGAGAAAGGAAAGAAAAAAGGATAGGGAGAAAAGGAAAGGAAATATGAAGGAAAAGGAGAGCGAAGGAACATCTGTGAGAAGGTAGTAAAAATAAGAAGAAAATAGTAAGGGTCAATATTAAGGTGAGTTATATTATACTTTGAGTTACCATAATATATTTTACGTGTGTTTTGACTTACCATAATTTATTTGTATTTATTTATACAAGTTATGTTCTATAAATTATATAAATATTTTAATTATGTTGATTATTTTTGAACTCCTTTTGTTTAAAATGAAACCCATAGATATGTTTGTTTAACTTTTAAAAAATATTTGACTATGACTTTATAAACAATTATATTTTGTAAGTGCCACCACAGGAGTCTCATGCATTGGGGGACTTAAATAACCATTGACCTCTGTTTGGTCAATTTGTGACCTGCTGTTGTTATGGATCTATTGACCTCTATTCTATGCGAAGCAAAGTGCTATGCAGAGATAAGTGCTACACTATTGTGGGAGCCACCTCTATAATCCGTACGAGCCACCTCTTGAATCTGTAACTCTGTATTGTTATGAATCTATTGACCTCTGTTCTGACTGTCACTCTTGTGACTTCTGTTCTGTTCTGTTCTGTTCTGTTCGGTACCATAGTTATGGTTATTTATTTACATAATCTCAGTTTTGTTACTTAAATGATTATTTGTTCAGACTAAATTATCTTAAATATTTTAATTACATAACTATCCATGGTTATTTTGTGTCCCTTATACTCTTAACATAATATCTCTCACTTTGTCATGTGCTTATAGTTGTTTACCAATTTTTAGGAAACAGTGCAATTCAGAAATAGCTTTTGAAAAATCTTAGATGCAGGGTTGCGGAATAGACACACGTAACACTTTATGATATTTTTCTGTGTAAATATCGATTTTTTTGTCAATAAATTTTGTAATAAAAATAGAAGTTCCGATAATTATTTTGGTGCCCTCACTTAAATATTCTTTATGCTCGCGTTTATTAATTTGTTCAAGAATCAGCCGAAGGTAACCTCAGTTACTGGCCATTACGATACTTAACCATTATGTACGGGAAGCGGGGTCGTGACAAATGGTATCAGAGCAATGGTTTATTAAATAATAAATAAAATAATAAAACAAATCATTATTGGAGCATAGTACACACGCACATTTAAGAAGTATGATAGCGGGTAATTAGTACCTAAATATTATATTTTGTTAGTCGATTTAATTAGATTATAATTTTATATGATTATATATATATATATTAATTTATTTATTTATTTGTGCATAATTTGTAAGGGATATTATATATAATTTATCTTTGTAATAGTAAATGAAGGAAAAGAAACAAAGGGTGTTGGGGTCAAACACCCACTAAAATTATAATATAATTAAATACATATAATTTCCAGTTTAGTATTCAAAAAAAAATTTATTTCAACTTTTTAAAAGTGAGTTCAAATTATAAAGATACTAATTTTAAAATTATTTTCGTCAATGGAAAGTTCACGGATAAAAAAAATGGGAGTTCATCTCAAATTCCTTCAATTCCTGCATATGATTCTGTCATTTCATTTACAGTCGCTTGTTTAATTGTATTCTCATTTTATTTTATTTTTTATTTCTTTTCAAAAACAAAACTAATGAAAAGTTTTTAAAGTCACTGATTGTTTCACATTTTAGTTCAAAACAATTATTGACAAATAGACGGTGAGTTGTTTCTGGTAAAGTTTTTTTTTTTTAGGTAATATTTTCTATCAGATTAATCATATAATATATATTTATCAGAGTGCGCAGCGGTTAGTTTACACATATGACAAATTTCGAGGACGAAATTTTTAAAAGGAAGGAAGATTGTAACAACCCGAAAATTTAAGTTGTCCTTTAAATTTTATACTAGTATTATGGTTGTATGTGATAATATATTATTAAATAAATAATAATAAATATAGAATCTAATTTGGCATTGGATTATCAAATTAAGGATTATTATTTGGGCCAAATTAATAGAAATATGGAATTATAATTGTCACGACCCGCTCCCCGTATCCAAAGGTTAAGTATCGTGATGGCCAGTAACTGAGGTTACCTCCGACCAATTCTTAAACAAATTCATAAACGCGAACAGAAATAATATTCAAGTGAGGGTACCAAAATAATCATCGGAGCTTCTATTTTTATTACAAAATTTATTGACCAAAAAGGTTTCGATATTTACATATAAAAACATTATAAAAGTACTGTGTGTGTCTATTCCGCAGCCCCGCATCTAAGACTTTTCAAAAACTGTTTCTGACTTGCATTGTTTCCTGAAAATTGGTAAACAGCTATAAGCACATGATAAAGTGAGAAATATTATGCCAAAAATATAAGGGACACAAAATAACCATGGATAGTTATGTAACTAAAATATTTAAGATAACTTAGTCTGAACAAATAATCATTTAAGTAGCAAAACTGAAATTATGTAAATAAATAACCATAACTACGATATTGAACAAAACAGAACAGAGGTCACAGAAGTGATAGTCAAAACAGAGATACAGATTCAAGAGGTAGCTCGTACGGATTATAGAGGTGGCTCCCACAATAGTGTAGCACTTATCTCCGCACAGAACAGAGGTCAATAGATCCATAACAATAGAGAGCCACAAAGTGGTTAAACAGAGGCCAATGGTTATTTAAGTCCTCCAAGGCGTACAACTCCTGTGATGGTACTTACAAAACATAATTGTTTATAAGGTCATTGTCAAATGTTTTTTAAAATACAAACAAACATATCCATGGATTTCATTTTAAACAAGTAGAGTTCAGAAAATAATCCATATAATTGAAATATTTATAAAACATAACTTGTATTAATATAACTAATAAAATATAACTTATATAAAATAAATTATGGTAAGTTAAAATATACGTAAAATATATTATGGTAACTCAAGATATAATATAATTTATCTTAATGTTTATTCTAACTTTAACATTTCGCTCACTGTGACCCACTAAATATTCCAAACTAAACCTAAAGTTTTATATATAAAAAACAAACATTTAGAGAGGAGAGAGAGGGAGACTTAGAGAGTTTGGGATTGGTGATAAGGATGACACGGCTCAACACATCTATATATATATACATAGTAAAGAAAGCTTAGACGACAAGACACTTGCGGGGGCACGCAAGTTGTTATACGAAAAATGTTATATTTCAGTATATTTTGGTCTAAGAAAAATATAGATAAAATTATAATAAAAATATCATAATACTCGGAAAATAATTTCGAATAATAATATAAAGTTAAAATTATTTTTTTTTCAAATCATTTATAATTAAATAATATTAGTATAAAGAATAATTAGAAATTTAGATTGTTACAATAATATTAGTTTGGGGCCAAATTAAAGTTAAAGATAGTAAATAAATAAATATAAAAGTAAGAGTAAATAAATAATAATAATAATAATAATAATAATAATAATAATAATAATAATAATAATAATAAGTGTGGTAGTAAAATAAATAATTAATTTGCTATTGGTATACGATAGAGTGTAATTTAATTAGAGATTAATTTATTTATATAGTTGTATTAGAAAACTGGGCCAAAGTGTAATTATCTTAAATATTTATTAAAGATAAGTATAAATCTATATAATTTATGATCAAATCTGTGGGAGGATTCGCTGGCCACGTGTTAGCCAGCTAATGTTCTCACCTCCCTATAATAGGGAGGAGGTGATCAACCGTGGGAAAGAAAAGGGAAAAAAAAAGAGAGAAAGAAAGGAAAAGAGGATAGTGAGAAAAGGAAAGGAAATAGGAAGGAAAATGAGAGCGGAGGAACATCCGTGAGAAGGTAGTAAAAATAAGAAGAAAATAGTAAGGGTCAATATTAAGGTGAGTTATATTATATTTTGAGTTACCATAATATATTTTACGTATGTTTTGACTTATCATAATTTATTTGTATTTATTTTATACAAGTTATATTTTATAAATCATATAAATATTTTAATTACGTTGATTATTTCTGAACTCCATTTGTTTAAAATGAAACGCATAGATATGTTTGTTTAACTTTTAAAGAATATTTGATTATAACCTTATAAACAATTATGTTTTGTAAGTACCACCACAGGGAGTCTCATACCTTGGGGGACTTAAATAACCATTGGCCTCTGTTTGGTCACTTCGTGACCTGCTGTTGTCATGGATCTATTGACCTCTGTTCTATACGGAGCAAAGTGCTGTGCAGAGATAAGTACTACACTATTGTGGGAGCCACCTCTATAATCCTTACGAGCCACCTCTTAAATCCGTAACTCTGTATTGTTATGAATCCATTGACCTCAGTTCTGACTGTCACTCCCGTGACTTCTGTTCTATTTTGTTCGGTACCGTTATGGTTATTTATTTACATAATCTTAGTTTTGTTACTTAAATGATTATTTGTTCAAACTAAATTATATTAAATATTTTAATTACATAACTATCCATGGTTATTTTGTGTCCCTTATACTCTTGGCATAATATTTCTCACTCTGCCATGTGCTTATAGCTGTTTATCAATTTTCAGGAAACAGTGCAATTCAGAAATAGCTTTTGGAAAATCTTAGACGCCGGGCTGCGGAATAGACACATACAACACTTTATGATATTTTTCTGTGTAAATATAGGCCTTTTTGGTCAATAAATTTTGTAATAAAAATAGAAATTCCGATGATTATTTTGGTACCCTCATTTAAATATTATTTTCGCTCCCGTTTATTAATTTGTTCAAGAATCGACCGGAGGTAATCTCAGTTACTGACCATCACGATACTTAACCCTTGGGTACGGGGTGCGGGTTGTGACAATATATATATATATATATTTGCTCGCAATCTTTTTTTTTTTTTTTTTTTGTTTTTGCTCCACTTTGTCTTTCTCTCTGTTTCAACCTCAAATAGGTTTCTGTCTTCAAAACTATTTGAGTTTGAGGGGGGTATTATACCTATATCATTGTGAGCAGGGTTATACACCATGTGAACCACCCAAGCCACTCATTTTGGTGCACCACCCAAGCCGCCTTATCTGGTGCACAATTCAATTGTCCCCTCTGGCGCACAACCCAAGCCACCCCCTTTGGTGCACAATCCAAGTGAACCACCCAAGCCGCCTTTTTTGGCGCACCACCTAAGCCATCCCTTCTGGCGCACAACCCAAACTGCCCATTTTGGCGCACAATCCAAGTCGTTCCCTGGCGCACTCAGTTATCTGTCGCCATTATTGTTCAGCACCACGTCATAAGTTATGTGTGTGTCATGCTTGCTAGTTTAACATCCAGTTCTCTACATTGGTTGAGCATGACCCCTCTAAATTGTCTCGACATTGATTTCGGTTAACTAATCTCTAAAACGATCCGGCATGACTCCATAAACTGTCCCGACATTAATACCAGTTAGCTCCTACAACGGTCTGGCATGACCATAAATTGTCTCCCGACATTAGCTCCAGCCTTCGATCTCAGCATTAGTTCTAATTAGTTTCTATATCGGTCCAACATGACTTTAAACTGTTCTGGCATTAGTTTCAACCAGTTCTTACAATGGTCCGACACAACCATAAATTGTCTCCCGGCATTAGTTTTAATCTCTAATCTATTTCAAGCACCCTTGAGCTCCCATTCGGATTTTGCAATATATTTGTCTTCTATTTTATTTAGTTTTATTTCATGTTTTAGTTTCTCTTTCTAAATTCAAGATGTTTATCCTCCTTGAGTTTAAGGGGGGATATTAATGTATATATGGTATATATTCTTACATATATTAGGTATTGATTTCCTAGATATATTAGGCATTGCCATAATTAGGTTTTTATAAGATATTCTTTCTCATAGTTAGATTTTTAGTAGGATACTCTTTCTCAGCCTATATATATAGGCCTTCTATTGTAAGGAAAAATTCATTCAATACAATTCATTGATTACAATACATATTATCCCCCCCTCTTTTTCTCTTTCTCTCTTTCTCTCTATCTCTGTCTCTGTCTCTCTTTCTCTCTCTACTATTCTAACAACTAGGAATCCTAAAAGTTTTATTAAATATTCTACCAACTCCGTTAAATACAAATTCAGGCAATCCAGGTGAACGTAAAACAACTTGTTTCGTTACACAGTCTATGGTAGCATGGTATTTTGTTAACCAGTCAATTCCCAAAATTTCATCGAAATGATTAATATTCAAAGGTAGTAAATCAATATACAAAAGTACATCCCCAATAACAATCTCACATGCAGGATACACATAAGCACAAGTCATGGATCCCCCAGCAGGTGAAGATACAGCTAACAAATAGTCCATGGGTTCCAGTGGTCTATTTAATTTTCGTGAAAAAGCATGCGAGACAAATGAATGTGTAGACCCCGAATCAATCAGAATATAAGCATTTTTGGGCACAGATTGAGAGTATACCTGACACAACTGTCTCGGTGTTCTACATGTCTCCCAGTACAAGTGCAAACACCCGGTCTTGTCTTAAAGGCTCCTTTCCAGTGGCTTTGGGGTTGGGTTTTGGTGTAACAGTTGATGCTGCGGCACTAGCTGCAGCCTTACTATTGCCTTGAGATGTGGAAGGGCAATCTTTAACCATGTGGTCCACCTTGCCACACCTATAACATGCACCAGAAATTATGTAGCAAACTCCCTTATGCCTTTTGCCGCATTCAAAGCAAGGTGGTATGAAACTGTTTCCCTGACTAGAACTGTTTGTTGACCCTGTATTCTGTTTCTTATTTAGTGAGTTATTTCGGCCCTTTTTGAAATTGAAGCCTCGCCTCTTACCGCGCCATTCAGTCACCGGTGACTTAGTCTGTTGCAATGCAGTGATATTTGCCTCGGCCATAATTGCTTGGTCAAGGACATCCACATATTTGAGTAGTTTCAAAACATTAATCCGATCGAGTATCTCAACATTAAGTCTGCCCTCAAATTTCCTGGCCTTTTTATAATCAGTATCAACCATGTGTGGTATATATCGGGCGAGTTCAGTGAACTTAGATTCATATTCTGTTACTGACATGGTACCTTGTTTCAACTGTTCAAACTCAGTTACTTTGCGGTCTCGAACACATTGGGGAAAATATTTTTCAAAAAAAGATTCTTTAAAAGCATTGTTGGTGTCACGGACGAGCATCCACCACCGTCTAGCCTCCTCTTGTAAAGTGAAGGTAGCCAGTAACACTTTGTGTGCTTTAGAACACGGAAATACTTCAGACAACTTTTCGATTTCTAAAACCCATGCTTCGGCCTTTAGCGGTTCAAGGCCTCTTTGGAATGATGGTGGCTTCATTTTGTTGAAGTTCTGTGTCAAGGAAATTACATCATCATGAACATTCGGTTTCGGTTGTACTGGAGGAGGTAGGGCCTGTTGGTTCTGTTGTTACCTTAAGCCCTCAGTCAACAGTTCAATTGTTCTTTTTAACCTTGTCATTCTTGCCTCAGATGATTCAGATTCATCGGCATTTCTTGCATTCTCCATTTCACTATAGGCAATATGGTAATAATAAACATATGAAGTTGCTGACTTACGCACATTAGCACATATATTCATATCATGGCCACACACACTTTCTCATGCTCATGCAATGCCCTAATTACGTTTTTAGGACATCCTATAGCTCATTTGGACACGTGTGTGCCGTATAACTCGTGCTCTAATACTACTCTGTCACGACCCAAACCCGCCCCTATGGGTTTAGCATCGCAACCGGCCAGTAATCCGTGATTACCAAAGGCCTGTTTAACAGTAATGACAGTAATACAGAGTAAGGGGCTGGCAGAAGTCAAACAGTAAATAAAAGATGTCCAATGAGCTGTGAAAACCTGAATGCAAAAAGACTTTTATACACAAGCCACATTCATAACCAAAACATATATACATACGTCATATATACATAGCATCTGGGTTAGAGACCAAATCCCTTCAACGTAACTGTACAGTTGGGAAGTCTCATTCATCTATTACAAAACAGAGACAGAATGGTGAATCTGGAACACCCCAAAACGGCCTTAGCGTGAACGGACTCGGAACCTCGAAGTGAGGCACAATGGTTGGCTCGACAAAATGAGAGCTTAGCTCGACGCTCCTAGCTCTGGTCCGGTACCTGGACACCTACATATAAATATAAACAGTGAACTAAAGGCCAGTGAATAACATATGCGTAAAGGGGTTAAGAATGAATGTCCTTTCATTAATTAAAACAGTAATTTGCATCAGTAAATCAGTTATTCAATCAGTGGCTCATATTTCATGCCATATCAGTCGTTTAGAATTCATAATAGTCATACGTGGTACGTCCAATAGCAAAACAGTACAGTAGGTCTTAATAGACCGAACAGTCAGTTGATGGCCATCATCACAGTAAACAGTAGTAGTTCCAAACATTGGAACTGACAGAGATCTCTGTAACAGTACAATAACAGTAAATTGCTATGGATGCCACGAATACAGTTTACAAATAGGACAGACATTCATTCAGTAAGTAATGTCATTTCAGAAAGTAGTACAGTCACTCGTTCAGAAATAATTATAATTGAACGTATTTTTACAACATTGTTACTCACAGAGTACTAGGCTATAGACAGGTTAGTCAGCGTCCTCGGGTGCCAACCCTACACAGTTGCAGAATGAACACATACTAAGTTACACACTTGGGATTAATAACTTAGCCCCTTAACTTGACTCGGTGTGGTTCTATAACATTATCCTCATTAAGATGCCTTAAACATGGCTTAGGAATACCTAGGATGGAATGAGGATGCAAAAATGTGCTTTAAAACACTTTTCAAATTTTTTACTGAGATAGGGGTCTCGTTTGAGCGTGGCTTTCTACGCTCGAGCGAGCGTACCAAAACAGAGGGGGTCGCTCGAACGTGGACTCCCTTGCTCAAGCGGTCTGTAAAAAACACATGAAAAGTACTGGATGTTGAAAATCCTCGCTTGATGCTCGCTCGAGCGTAGGTCTTGTCGCTCGAGCGTGCGTTTGCACACGCAAAGAACCTGAGAGCTTGCAATCTACGCTCGAGCCAACATTTCGTCGCTCGAGCGGAGCCCCGAACACAAGGTGGTCGCTCGAGCGTAGAAGCCAAAATCTGGAATTTCCAAATTTGCTCTCAAAGCTCAAACCAAGAATCAAACATATCAAAACTCATCCTTTTGGGCCAATTTTCTGAAAAACACTTAGAAACCCAATATACAACATGTTTCAAAGATCATTTTATGAAATCAAACCCAAAGGTGTGACAATTGAACACAATTTTGAATGAAACTTGAAGAATAATGCAAGAACATCACATGCATGAGCTCCTATGAACTCTAATGCTCTAAAACATAATCAAATGCAAGCTTCAACTTTAAAACATGGTGAATTCTTGAACCACAACTAAAATATGAACATGCATGTGAGGATTTCATGAAAACAACCTCAAAATTTTATGATATGGACATGCATGTATGAATTAATTAAAGTTCCTTGAACTCTAGCTCAATTAACCCATGAATTCACCTATTTCATGTGTAGACAAGTTCTAGATGGCTCAATGACAAGATCAAGGGGTTGAGCTCTTACCTAAACTCCTTAATTAAGCTTTACTTAAGCAAAGTTCTTGAGCAATTCAACAATTCTTCAAAATTTCCTCAATTTCTTCTAATTCTCCAATCTAATTTTCTTGTTGAACTCAATTTCTCCCAACTCACTCTCTCTCACGGTTTTGCCAAGAAGATGGATGAAGAAATGATGTAAAACTAAGCTCCAAACAATAACTCTAAAGGTGCCCCACCTAATGGCAAAGATGTAATAACCTATACTCAATTAATCTAGCATTATTTAATCTAATTTAATTATTCTAAATCAAATTTTAATTAAACCTACCATAAAATCCTATAAATCCTAATTAGCATATAACATTAATCAATTATTGATTCGATTGTCGATAAGGCCTTCAATTTGCAATTCGAAATTAAAACATGAATAGATCATTTAATGACAAACAGATAGAAATGCAATTAAAGCAACACACTCATGCAAACAGATTAGGATTTCATTCTAATCAATTACTTATCATGCTCAACCACAGTTTAACACTAATCAGAGGTGAGGGTTGTCACAGTCTTCCCTCCTTAAAAGAGTTTGGTTCTCCAAACTCGGATTACCTTCATTTTGGAAGAACACTGGGTCCAGGGGGAACAATTCAGGATATCTTTTCATCATATCGTCTTCCCTTTCCCAAGTGGCATAAATGCCACCATGGTTTTGCCAATCCACTTTCACTAACGGAATTTCTTTATTTCTCAACTTCTTGATTCGTCGGTTGATAATCTAAATAGGTCGTTCTTCATAAGTGTAGTCATCGCTCAGTACCATACGAGTAGGCTCAATAACATGGAAGGGATCTCGGAGATAATCCCTCAACATTGAAATATGGAAGACGTTATGCAAGTGCTCCATTTCCGGAGGAAGTGCTACTTGATACGCCACTGGATTAATTTTTTCAATG
This sequence comes from Camellia sinensis, assembly GCF_055761805.1. Classification (NCBI taxonomy): domain Eukaryota; kingdom Viridiplantae; phylum Streptophyta; class Magnoliopsida; order Ericales; family Theaceae; genus Camellia; species Camellia sinensis. Next base: position 215,708,280 of record NC_138964.1, on the reverse strand, counting down.
ATTTCATACGGCCTAACATACCTCGATGCTAGCTTACCCTTAGCCCCAAAACGAGTCTGACCTTTTATTGGTGTCACTTTAACAAAAACATGGTCACCTACTTCGTATTCCCTGTCTCGCCTTCGGACATCCGCATAAATTTTCTGTCGGCTTTGTGCGGTTTTCAATCTTTGTTTAATCAGTTTCATCTTTTCGGTAGTCTCATGTACAATTTCAGGCCCAAGCAAAGGCCCATCTCCAACTTCTGCCCAGCAAATAAGAGATCGGCATTTTCTGCCATATAAAGCCTCGAAAGGCGCCATACCAATGCTCGAGTGAAAACTGTTGTTGTAGGAGAATTCAGCTAAAGGTAAATGATTTTCCCAATTTCCTTGGAAATCAAGAACACACATACGTAGTAAGTCGTCCAGAGTCTAGATGGTTCTTTCTAATTGGCCATCAGTCTGAGGATGGCATGCACTACTCAGTCTCAATTCGGTACCCAATGCTGTTTGCAGACTTTGCCAGAATCTCGATGTAAACTTCGAATCCCTATCGGAAACAATAGACACAGGCACTCCATGCAGTCTGACAATCTCATCAATATAAATTGTAGTCAATTTGTCCGCATTATAAATTGTTTTGACAGGTAAGAAGTGAGCAGATTTAGTCAATCGATCAACAAAAATCCAAATTAAGTCCATACCTTTACCGGAGCGAGGCAGTCTAACAATGAAATCCATAGTAATATGTTTCCATTTCCACTCCGGTATTAGTAAGGGCTGAAATAAGCCTGCGGGTCGTTGATGTTCGGCTTTAACTTGTTGGCAATGTAGACATTTCGACACGAAGTCAGCAATCTCTTTCTTCATTCCTGGCCACTAGAAGTTAAGTTTCAGGTCTTGGTACATTTTTGTGTTTCCTGGATGGATGGAAAGTTTTGAATTGTGGCCTTCTTGCAAAATTCGCCTTTTCAGTTCAGAATCATTTGGTACACACAATCTTCCTTGAAATTTCAATACATTGCTTTCAAATTTAAAGTCCGACCTTGGTTTGGATTCCCATTCATCAATGATTTTCTTCAAGAAGTCATCTAGGTGTTGTTTCTCTTTAATCTCCTCAATGAGAGCCGGTTGAGCAGAAATAATAGCCAATGTTCCACCTTATTCTCGCAAAACAATCTCAACTTCGAATTTCTCAAGATCACATAGTAGCTCTTTCTGTCCGGTAAGTAAACAGGCCAAATTTCCAATTGATTTCCGACTCAGTACATCAGCAACGGTGTTAGCTTTCCCCGCATGGTACAAAATTTGCAAGTCATAGTCCTTTATCAGTTCTAACCATCTCCGCTACCTCATATTCAACTCTTTCTGTGTAAAGAAATATTTCAGACTCTTGTGATCTGTGTACACTTCACATGTTGCCCCATATAAATAGTGGCACCAAATTTTCAATGCGAATACCACTACAGCAAGTTCCAAATCATGAGTGGGGTAGTTCTTTTCATGTGGTCTCAGTTGTCGGGAAGCATACGTAATAACTTTACTATTCTGCATTAATACACATCCCAAACCTTTATAAGAAGTATCACTAAAAATAGTAAATCCATCTGTACCTGAGGGTAGGGTAAGAATCGGTGCAGCCACAAGTCGAGTCTTTAATTCTTGGAAGGCTGATTCTCTCTGATCGGTCCAGTCAAATGATATCCCATTTTGAGTCAATTGAGTCAATGGTAGAGCGATTTTGGAGAAATCTTTCACAGACCTTCTGTAGTACCCGGCTAAACCCAAGAAACTCCGGACTTCAGTAACATTAGTCGGTCTAGGCCAATTCACCAATGCTTCAATCTTTTGTGGGTCAACTGAGATGCCATCTTTACTAATCACATGTTCCAAAAACATCACATTATCAAGCCAAAATTCACATTTTGTTAGTTTTGCATACAGTTTCTGTTCTCTTAAGGTCTATAAAGTAATTCTCAAATGACGTTCATGTTCTTCCATACTCTTGGAATAAATCAAAATGTCATCTATAAAAACAATCACAAATTCATCGAGAAATGGTTTGAAAATTCTGTTCATAAGATCCATAAATACAGCAGGTGCATTAATAACTCCGAAAAGCATAACAAGAAATTCATAATGTCCGTACCTAGTTCGGAAGGCAGTCTTTTCAATGTCCTTTGTTTTGACTTTTAACTGGTGGTATCCGGATCTAAGGTCAATTCTGGAGAAAACTTGAGCACCCTGTAATTGGTCAAATAAGTCATCAATACGAGGCAATGGGTACTTGTTTTTCACTGTTATCTTGTTCAATTCACGGTAGTCAATACAAAGCCTTAATGGGCCGTCTTTCTTTTTCACAAATAGAACTGGTGCGCCCCACGGTGAAGTACTGGGCCTGATGAACTTTTTATCTAACAATTCTTGCAGCTGAATTTTCAGTTCTTTCAATTCGGTAAGTGCCATTCTGTACGGAGCTTTAGAAACTGGCTGTGTTCCCGGTAACATTTCAACAGTGAACTCTATCTCCCTATCAATCAAATCCCATGGCAGATCATCTGGAAAAACATCAGGGAATTCTCTGACTATAGGAATACTGTCCACATTAGCTTTAATATCAGCAGGTACAGTCAATATGCAACATAAATACCCTTTGCACCCCTTTTTAATTAGTTTGAAAGCTTTCATGGACAAAATCAGATATGGGGGAGGTACTACACCAACTCCGTTAAATAGAAATTCAGGCAATCCAGGTGGACAAAAGATAATTTGTTTCGTTACACAGTCTATGGTAGCATGGTATTTTGTTAACCAGTCAATTCCCAAAATTACATCGAAATGATCAATATTCAAAGGCAGTAAATCAATATACAGAAGTACATCTCCAATAACAATCTCACATGCAGGATACACATAAGCATAAGTCATGGATCCCCCAGCAGGTGAAGATACAGCTAACAAATAGTTCATGGGTTCCAGTGGTCTATTTAATTTTCATGAAAAAGCATGCGAGACAAATGAATGTGTAGACCCCGAATCAATCAGAATATAAGCATTTTGGGCACAGATTGAGAGTATACCTGACACAACTGTCTCGGTGTTCTGCACGTCTCCTGGTACAAGTGCAAACACCCGGCCTTGCCTTAAAGGCTCTTTTCCAGTGGCTTTGGGGTTGGGTTTTGGTGTAACAATTGATGTTGCGGCACTAGCTGCAGCCTTACTATTGCCTTGAGATGTGGAAGGGCAATCTTTAACCATGTGGCCCACCTTGCCACACTTATAACATGCACCAGAAATTCTGTAGCAAACTCTCTTATGCCTTTTGCCGCATTCAGAGCAAGGTGGTATGGAACTGTTTCCCTGACTAGAACTGTCTGTTGACTCTGTATTTTGCTTCTTATTCAGTGAGTTATTTCGGCCCTTTTTGAAATTAAAGCCTCGCCTCTTACCCCGCCATTCGGTCACCGGTGACTTAGTCTGTTGCAATGCAGTGATATTTGCCTTGGCCATAATTGCTCGGTCAAGGACATCCACATATTTGAGTAGTTTCAAAACATTAATCCGATCGAGTATCTCGACATTAAGCCTGCCCTCAAATTTTCTGGCCTTTTTATAATCAGTATCAACCATGTGTGGCGCATATCGGGCGAGTTCAGTGAACTTAGATTCATATTCTGCTATTGACATGGTACCTTGTTTCAACTGTTCAAACTCAGTTACTTTGCGGTCTCGGGCACACTGGGGAAAATATTTTTCAAAAAAAGATTCTTTAAACTGAGCCCAAGTCATAGCATTGTTGGTGTCACGGACGCGTATCCACCACTGTCTAGCCTCCTCTTGTAAAGTGAAGGTAGCCAGTAACACTTTGTGTGCTTCAGAACAAGGAAATACTTCAAACAACTTTTTGTTTTCTAAAACTCATGCTTTGGCCTTTAGCGGTTCAAGGCCTCCTTGGAATGATGGTGACTTCATTTTGTTGAACGTCTGTGTCAAGAAAATTACATCATCATGAACATTCGATTCCGGTTGTACTGGAGGAAGTGGGACCTGTTGGTTCTGTTGTTGCCTTATGTAACAACCCTCATACTGTTTACTGATTAAGGACTGATCGATTACCGATAATCACCGATTACTGCTAAACGGAACTGATAACTGACTGATAATCGAACTGAATGAAATACTGAACTGACTGGCTGAAATTGAAACTGAATTGACTGAGTATATGTTAGTTAATTGCATTCTATCTGTTTGATTGTCTGATTATCTGTTCATGTTTATATGTTTAAACTGCTAATTGAAGGCCTTATCGGCGGCCGAATTAGAAACCGATTGATGTTCCGTGACCCTCATAACTAATGTGATTTTATGGTATATTTATCTGAAAACTGATTAGGTATGATTAAATTAGATTAAAATAAGCCAATTAAAGAGTTTACCATATTTACCATTTTGCCACTATCTCATATACACACACTTGAGCCTTATACTTGAATCAAAACACATTTGCTCAGCCATTTTCTTGTGCTTAACCGACCAAGAGAGGGAGAGGGAGAGAAATTGAGTTCTACCTTGTGAATTGCTTGGAAATTAAAGGAATTGGAACATAGGTTGCAAATTTAACTTCCACACCTTGTAACTAAAGCTCTAGGTAAGGAATTCAACCCCTCTTTGTAATGTGTTTGAGCTCATTCATGTTAGATTCTTGAGCCTCTAGTGATTCAAGTCTAGAATTGGTTCATTGTGTTGATTTGGAACTCATTTCATGCATGCATGTTTGTAATGTAGATATTTGAGTTGTTTCCATGGCAAAAGGTTACATGCATGTCCATCTTTTGGTCATACCCCATGAATTCATCATGTTCTTGAAGAAATGAGTCCATTTGAACAAGCTTTGAAGATTTAATTTGGTTTGAAACTCATGCATGACATGTTTGAATGTTGTTCTTGAAAATGGGTTTGAATGTGGTTTTAATTGACTCACCTTTGGGGCTTGAATTCATAAATTGAGCTTTGAAACTTGTTATACATTGAATTTAATGATGTTTTCCAGAATTTGGGCCCAAGAGGTCGAGTTTGGAGTGGTTGAATGCTTGGTTTGAGCTTGGGAGGCAGATCTGGAAATTCCAGATTTGGCTTCCTCGCTCGAGCGAAGGATTCCCCGCTCGAGCGAGCACCTTTGTCCAGGGCTCCGCTCGAGCGACCATCGAGCGACGATCGCGCGTAAAATTTCAGCATCCAGTACTTTTACTGTTTTGCAGACCGCTCGAGCGAAGGATTCCTCGCTCGAGCGAAGCCTTTGATTTTGGGCTTACGCTCGAGCGTAGAAAGTCTCGCTCGAGCGAGGCTCCTATTTTCAGCAAACTTTGCGAAATATTTTCTAAGTGTATTTTTGCATCCTCATCCCATCCTAGGCATTCTTAGGCCTAGTTTAAGACATTTAGATGAGGATATCGTTGTAGAACACACCGAGGCAAATTAGGGATTAAGTTATGAGATTTCCCAACTGTGTAGCTTAGTGTGTGTTCAACCTGTGAACTGTGTAGGGTTGGCAACTGGGGAGACACGCTCTAGCATACTGTAGCCCAGAACTCTGTGAGTAACAATTGTGTAAAGATATGTTCAACTGATTATCTTTTGAATACTGAACTGAACTGTTTACTGAACTGTTTACTGAACTGGTATTATTTACTGAATGAATGTATGTCCTTTATTTCTGAACTGTACTGTGGCATCCTTAGTACCTACGGTTTACTGTTACTGTTACAGAGATCTCTGTCGGTTCTCTCGTGGAACCACTACTGTTTACTGACTGATGGCCATCATTACTGTTCGGTCTTTTAAGACCTACTGTTACTGTTGTGCTAATGGATGTACCACATATGACTGTTTACTGTACTGAACAACTGAATGACTGATTGAAATGAACTGTTTTCATACTGTAAGGACATTCATTCTTAACCTCTTTACATCTTGTGTTGTTCACTGGGCTTTAGCTCACTGCTCATATATATATGTAGGTGTACAGGCACCAGATCGGAGCTAGGAGCGTCAGGGTTACTCCAGTTTTGTCAAGCCAGCCTTTGCGCCTCACTGCGAGGTTCCGAGTTGCCATGCTATGGCTTGGGGGTGTTTTGGTTGTTTCCCCCACCTGTCTTCTGTACTGTCTAACTGTTCTGTATAGACTGACTGTTTACTGTACTGTTATACAGGGATTAGGTCCCTGTACTGTGTGACTGTAAATTTTGTATAGACCGTACTGTTTTGTACAGACGGAATGTTTTCTGTACTGTTATGTAGGGTTGAGTCCCTAGTTTGAATGGATGTGAATATTGTTCATACTGTTCTGTACCATTTATGTATGAATGCATGGAAAATCTTTTGCATACAGACTGTCACAGCTCATTGGACATTGTTTAATTACTGTATTGGCTTCCGCCAGGCCCTGTACTCTGTTTTACTGTATTTCTGTTAAGCAGGCCTTCGGTAATCTCGGATTACTGGCCGGTTACGGTGCTAAACCCATAGGGCCGGGTTTGGGTCGTGACACCTTAAGGCCTCAGTCAACAGTTCAGCCATTCTTTCTAACCTTGCTATTCTTGCCTCAGATGATTCAGATTCATCGGCATTTCTTGCATTCTCCATTTCACTATAGGCAATATGGTAATAATAAACATATGAAGTTGCTGACTTAAGCACATTAGCACATATATTCATATCATGGCCACACACACTTTCTCATGGTCATGCAATGCCCTAATTACGTTTTTAGGACATTCTATAGCTCATTTGGACACGTGTGTGCGGTATAACTCGTGCTCTGATACCACTCTGTCACGACCCAAACCCGCCCCTATGGGTTTAGTATCGCAACCGGCCAGTAATCCGTGATTACCAAAGGCCTGTTTAACAGTAATGACAGTAATACAGAGTAAGGGGCTAGCGGAAACCAAACAGTAAATAAAAGATGTCCAATAAGCTGTGAAAACCTGAATGCAAAAAGACTTTTATGCACAAGCCACATTCATAACCAAAACATATATACATACGTCATATATACATGGCATCCAGGTTAGGGACCAAATTCCTTCAACGTAACTGTACAGTCGGGAAGTCTCATTCATCTATTACAAAATAGAGACAGAATGGTGAATCTGGAACACCCCAAAACGGCCTTAGCTTGAACGGACTTGGAACCTCGAAGTGATGCACAATGGTTGGCTCGACAAAACGAGAGCTTAGCTCGATGCTCCTAGCTCCGGTCCAGTGCCTGGACACCTACATATAAATATAAACAGTGAGCTAAAGGCTAGTGAATAACATATGCGTAAAGGGGTTAAGAATGAATGTCCTTTCATTAATTAAAACAGTAATTTGCATCAGTAAATCAGTTATTCAATCAGTGGCTCATATTTTATGCCATATCAATCATTTAGAATTCATAATAGTCATACGTGGTACGTCCAATAGCAAAACAGTACAGTAGGTCTTAATAGACCGAACAGTCAGTTGATGGCCATCATAACAGTAAACAGTAGTAGTTCCAAATATTGGAACTGACAGAGATCTCTGTAACAGTAGCAGTAATAGTACAATAACAGTAAATTGCTATGGATGCCACGAATACAGTTTATAAATAGGACAGACATTCATTCAGCAAGTAATGTCATTTCAGAAAGTGGTACAGTCACTCGTTCAGAAATAATTATAATTGAACTTATCTTTACAACATTGTTACTCACAGAGTACTGGGCTATAAACAGGTTAGTCAGCGTCCTCGGGTGCTAACCCTACACAGTTGCAGAACGAACACACACCAAGTTACATACTTAGGATTAATAACTTAGCCCCTTAACTTGACTCGGTGTGGTTCTATAACATTATCCTCATTAAGATGCCTTAAACATGGCTTAGGAATACCTAGGATGGAATGAGGATGCAAAAATGTGCTTTAAAACACTTTTCAAATTTTTTGCTGAAACAGGGGTCTCGCTCGAGCGTGGCTTTCTACGCTCGAACGAGCTTACCAAAACAGAGGGGTCGCTCGAGCTTGGACTCCCTCGCTTAAGCGGTCTGTAAAAAAACATGAAAAGTACTGGATGTTGAAAATCCCCGCTTAATGCTCGCTCGAGCGTAGGTCTTGTCGCTCGAGCGTGCGTTTGCACACGCAAAGAACCTGAGAGCTTGCAATCTACGCTCGAGCCAACATTTCGTCGCTCGAGCGGAGCCCCGAACACAAGGTGGTCGCTCAAGCGTGGAAACCAAAATCTGGAATTTCCAAATTTGCTCTCAAAGCTCAAACCAAGAATCAAACATATCAAAACTCATCCTTTTGGGCCAATTTTCTAGAAAACACTTAGAAACCCAATATACAACATGTTTCAAAGATCATTTTATGAAATCAAACCCAAAGGTGTGACAATTGAACACAATTTTGAATGAAACTTGAAGAATAATGCAAGAACATCACATGCATGAGCTCCTATGAACTCTAATGCTCTAAAACGTAATCAAATGCAAGCTTCAACTTTAAAACATGGTGAATTCTTGAACCACAACTAAAATATGAACATGCATGTGAGGATTTCATGAAAACAACCTCAAAATTTTATGATATGAACATGCATGTATGAATTAATTAAAGTTCCTTGAACTCTAGCTCAATTAACCCATGAATTCACCTATTTCATGTGTAAACAAGTTCTAGATGGCTCAATGACAAGATCAAGGGGTTGAGCTCTTACCTAAACTCCTTAATTAAGCTTTACTTAAGCAAAGTTCTTGAGCAATTCAACAATTCTTCAAAATTTCCTCAATTTCTTCTAATTCTCCAAGCCAATTTTCTTGTTGAACTCAATTTCTCCCAACTCACTCTCTCTCACGGTTTTGCCAAGAAGATGGATGAAGAAATGATGTAAAACTAAGCTCCAAACAATAACTCTAAAGGTGCCCCACCCAATGGCAAAGATGTAATAACCTATACTCAACTAATCTAGCATTATTTAATCTAATTTAATCATTCCAAATCAAATTTTAATTAAACCTACCATAAAATCTTATAAATCCTAATTAGCATATAACATTAATCAATTATTGATTCGGTCGCTGATAAGGCCTTCAATTTGCAATTCAAAATTAAAACATGAATAGATCATTTAATGACAAACAGATAGAAATGCAATTAAAGCAACACACTCATGCAAACAGATTAGGATTTCATTCTAATCAATTACTTATCATGCTCAATTACAGTTTAACACTAATCAGAGGTGAGGGTTGTCACACAAATAATCTACTAAATTTTTTACCAAACCTCTCATATAGGTGTAGGACCCACACACATGTAGATTTGTGTGAGTCTCATACCCATGTGATAGATTTGGTAGAAAATTTGATAGATTATTTGGGATCCATAACATTTCCTTATTCATAATGATTTATGATTTGTCAAATATTTAATTATCGGTGATGCTACATACACTAATTAGTGTACTAACTAGTGTGTACTAATACTAGTTATGACATTATTATTGATTTCACTCATTAATCACATTACAAATATCCAAAACTTCTTAAATTATGTCATATCATCAATTGATACACTAATTAATACATTAATTAATACATATAGCATTATTCTTTAATTGTATAGGGTCCACTACCTTCTCACATCATTACAAATGCATTTAGTGAAAATGAGAGTCTCTTGCATTTCACTAAACAAATTTATGTTTTAATTGTTTCTTAATTAGCTAGACCAAATCAATGCCGTAACAACCGGACAAATTTACATTTTAATCCTTCCTTAATTGTCAATGCCATGCCAGCCAAAATGACTCCTGAACAAATGTTTTACTTGTGATTAATTTAAAATATTAAATTATATTCCAAAAGTGTATTAATTTCGTTTAAAATTGTGAATTTCATTATTTCATATCAATTACAAGTTTTTTTGTTTTTTTGTTTTTTGGTAAGGTGTGTGAATAAAATCACACTTCACCAAAATTTTGAACATTTTGAGGAGATTAGTGGTTCAAACCTCTCTATCTCCTATATTTTTTAAGGTTTCTCTACTCTACTTTGGGAATTTTTCTTTATATTAAGGGTTGATTACACTTTTCATTCATGTAATTTGATTCAAATTTTATTTTAGTCTCTATAATTTTAATTTGAACAATTTAATCTATACACTTTAAATTGAATGTTAAAATTAATAATTTTTGGACACTTGTCACTTTAAGTCTAATTTTATTTCCTCATCCTATCTAAATTTGAGGTTAACATTAATAATTTTATAATACTTGTCAATTTTCTAATATGTATATAAAAAAAAAATTAACAAAAATTTAAACAAAAGAGCCAAATTAAAATTAGATTTAAAATGTAAGGACTATATTATTCACATTAAAACTATAGAAATTAAAATAAAATTTAAGTCAAATTATAAGGTGGAAAGTGTAATTAACCCTTATATTAATGATGTATTATAATAATTTTCATTATTAGGATTGCAACTGACATATATCAATAAAAAAAGAAAAAGAAAGCAAAGTAAGAAGGGTATTTTTGTCATTTAAAGAGGTATGTGCTTAAAGCTGTGGGCGATCATCTACGTGTCCTTTCTAAACTGTATCCAAAATATTACTAGTCTTTTTTAGAATTTTTTTTTTTTGGAAACATAATTATTATATTTATAATTTAAAAATATTATTTTTTAAAATTATCATTTTGATAGTATAATTATTACATTTTAAAAGCATTGATATTAATAAATTTAAAGCTCATTTTAGAAACAACAATGATAGAGACCACTAATTTTGGAGCTCTAAAAAGATCACTAATGATATGACACTCAATAAAAAAAGAAAAAAATACAACACCAAGGCCAAAACATCAAATCATTCATAGTGGGGCCCACTGCCACATCATTAGTGATAGCACTAATTAGTGCTCTCACTCATTTTCCTTTTAGAAAATAGATTAAAACTTATTATTTTTTTTATAAAAAAATATTTATAAAATGATAGAAAGATAAAATGACTCAAAAAAAAATTAAAAAAATAATTACTAAAAAAAAGAAAAATAAAAAATTTATATTATTTTAATTTTAAAAGAGGTACTAATATTTTAAAGCAAAGCCAGTAATACAAACGATTCAAGGGTTGGCACTGCTTGCAAATGGAAATAATGTTATATCTATTAATTAGTGTATTAATTAAGGTATTAATTAATGATATGATATAATTTAAAAGATTTTTAATATTTATAATTTTTGGTAATATTATATACACCAATTAGTATATATATTAGTGTATCAACTAGTGTTATGATGTTATTAACCACATTTAATATATAAATTACAAATATCTAAAATTATACAAATGATATCACATCATCTATTAGTACATTAATATGTACAATAATTGATATATATAGCATTATTTTTATAATTTATAGAAAAATGTTATTTATTTTAAATATTTTACTAAATATTTTACCAAATTTATCTTATAAGGTAGAATTTACACAAATTTATATTTGGTAAAATATTTAGTAGAATATGTGCCTCCCTAGCATCTAATTTGTATAATAATGTGATACATTAATTGTGCATCTACCACCACCGAATATAAATAGAGCCTGTGCCGTACTGATCTTATCTAACTTCGAAGTCTCTAAAGTCGTCTCGAAAATATCTCTTTCTCTATCATCGTCTTCGTCATCCTGTTCAGGGCTTTACTGTAAGGTTTTGCTTCACAAGTTATCATTGATATTTTATATATATATATTTATGTGTGTGTTTGGGATTCATGAATGCTTGTTTGTAGCTGTTAATTTTGCTGAATTTTGGTTTGTTTAGCCCAAATTTGATAAATTACTTGTAAGTGGTCGATTTGATTTGCTTTGCTGGTTTTGATGTGGTCTCTCGCAAAATTTGTTCGAAATTTCTGATTTGAATGGTGTATATTTGTTATATTCTGGGTTAGATCTCCGTTTTTGTTACTGTTGTTGTTGTTCATATTCTTGAATTTCAGATGTTTTGTGAGTCAATAGCTTATGGTAACTTTGTTGGAAATTGAAATTCGTTATTTAACTGTTAATTCCCTTTTACTTGTTTTTGGTTCTTGAAATTAAGGTATATGAACATGTGGTTTTTATTGATCTTCCATGATATACACGACTAAACACCACTGAACTTCCAAACAAAATTTAGAATATGTAATAGAATTTCGTCCAAAAGTTTTGGGTTTTAACCAAGGTTTTGAAAAGCGGTTGCGGTCGCTATAACAGTTGTGAGGTGTAAAGGCCGTAGTGTAACGGTTGCGATAATCGGAATTGTGGTTTTTTTTTAAAATTTTTTACACAATTTGAAGAAAACTTACCGATACAAATATTTTTTTTTTCTAGAATCACATTTGTTGGTGTTTAAAATAAATTTTGATCAATTTTTATTAATTTTTAAGTATGATCTAATATATTTCATATTTTCAAATCACTATAAAAGGAGTTTTTTCCATTTTATTTCAATAGTCAATGATTTTAAGAATAATTGATTTTAAATGTCTGCAAATTTTTTTTTTTTTTTTGGGTGAATACAAATTATTTTTTACCAATATCTAAATTAACTAAATAAAAAATATTCACAATTATTAAATGAAAAGATTATAAAATAAAAATTATGTCATAAATTTTAAAAAAAAGTATAAAGAAAAAAATTCATATAAGATTTTTTCTTTGGGCTTGGATCAGTTGAGTATTTGTTTTTTTTTTTTTGTAAGTTTTTTTTTTTGGAAAAATGAAGTTATTCAAAATATTGCAAAAATGTGTAATGGTGTTTAATGGACTGTTACGATACTGCTACGGCCGTTACGTACCATCGAAACGGCCGTTATGTACCATCGAAACGGCCGTTATACATGTGAATTTTCGTGACACCGCTATAGTGGCCATCATGGGTGGTGGTAACTACCGCAACTCTTACGTAACGGTGTCTGATGGACCGTTATGATACCGCTACAGATGTTACGTAATATCGAAATGGCCGTTATACATGTGAATTTTCGTCACACCGCTATAGTGGCCGTAATGGGTGGTGGTAACCACTACAACTCTTACGTAATGGCGTTACGTAACGGTAGCAGCTGTTTTTTAAAACCTTATTTTTAACAAAATGACCCTGGTGGATTTAGGAACAAATATTAAATTTTGGAGTTTTACCAATTGACCCAATGGAGTTAAAAAAAATTTAATAAAAAATTTTTATGGAAAATTTCAATCTTTTATAAAATTTTATTAGTTTGTGTGACATTGCTCATTTTTTAAACGAACCCAGTGTTCGTACGTACTCTTTTGTTCGTTCTCTGTGTCTCCAACGTTGGTCCCTTGCCTTTTTTCCATCGCAGAAACTAATTAGCAATCTATCAACTTTTCAAAAGTGTCCAGTCAAAAACAAAAGTAAAGCATTATTTGAGGCTATATTGTAATTTTTAGATGGATGAAGTAGACAATATTTTATGTTTTTAGGATCAAGCTCCATGTGTAACTTCATGCTTGCATGTTGCAAGAACCCAAAAGGGGGAAAAAAAAACAAAAACAAAAACACTCTATGGCTATATGGGTTATTCAATTTTTATCAATCTTTGCTTCATTTTGGGTAATTGTTACTGGAATTTTTCAATTCACCAGCATAAGTTCATCTCATATATAGGATTGAACTATGGGTCAAGCTTTGGGTTGCATTCAAGTGGACCAGTCTACAGTTGCTGTTAAGGAGCAATTTGGGAAGTTTGATGAAGTGCTTGAGCCTGGTTGTCACTGCTTACCATGGTGTTTTGGGTACCAGGTAGCTGGGGAATTATCATTACGTGTGCAACAACTAGATGTTCGCTGTGAAACAAAAACTAAGGTTTGTGTTTCTCTATACAACAGTGTCATTGTTTTATCTTTTTTATGTGCCTATTTGTGCAACTTGAAGTTGTTAAATCAAAGCTAAGTATCATGTCCTAGTAAAACAACTCTCAAATAACCTTTTTTAGATAGGGAAAAAGTGTAGAATTGTGTAATATGAGCTAGAAAAGAGGAGATATAGGCAGAAGATCAAACTGGTATTACCTATGTGATGTTCGAATCTAACTTCTAGCAATCTATGGTGCCATTGTTAATGGACAATTTTTCACCTCATTGTTTCATCTATCTGACGCTTGAAGTAATTTAGTTACAAAATTGATATTGTTACTATTAACATCATTATAAATTTTATTGCTGAATGTTATAAAGTTAACCAGAAATAACTATAAAACCTTTTTTTTCCTTCCTTTTGTTTTGTTTCTTTTCTTTTCTTTTTGTGTGTTCATGAAGAAGTTGAACTCTATATGACTCAATATTATCTGCTTGCTTACTATGTTTGCTCTGCAAAGAGGAAACAATGATCTTGTAGTTAAATTTCTACATAATTAGCAAACTTGACTTAAGACTTACCCTTTATCTTTTGTGGTTATATCTTTGAGGAAAAGACTCTTTAATATTATGGGTCAGTTGGTTCTTTTAAATTCCATATTTGTGTGTGTAATTGATGATGGTGCTAGAAAAGAATGATTGATCTCTTTTGTTTGTATGTAATATTATGAGTTTAGGCTGAAAGATTTTCTATATCATTGTGGAATTTATATTCTGCCCCTTTAAAAAGCTTCACTTTGGTGTGTTTTAGCACCCTGGCAACCATGGTTGTATTGTCTTACTATAGGGAAATAAATAGAAGTCATATTTATTAACAAGATACTCGTGCATCTTGGTTAATCCGTAAAACTATTTTTGTTAATATTGCCATTTGATAATTTGTTGTCTTTTAGAGGTTACCTCTTGCCTCCCTTTGTATTTTTGCTCAGGGTTCTAAATATAATCCAGTTTATTGTAAACCTGCTGGTTTGTATTGGTTTTTTTTTAACCTTCAGGTTTGGATACTTCCTGCTAGACTAGTGTGAGTAAATTTCACATATGAACTGGCCGTCTTGTCCGGCAAACTGGTCTGAATTGGATTATAATGTCAATGCTGATTCATTAAAAACAAACTGAATTAAGTCATTTTGCACAAAGAACACCTTTCCTTCTCTTAATTTTTTTTCCTTATGTGGAAGATTCTTACCTTATTTTACCACTCTTGCTCATTTTGGTACTTCTCCCTTTTCATGGAATGCATTTATATTTTCAACATCAAATCAAGACTGATGTGGTTTCTTGTTATTTTGCCTATAATTTTATTGATTGCACTCTAGTGTGATCAAGTTATAAATTGTGATTCTTGTTTACTTTGCAGGATAATGTCTTTGTCAATGTGGTTGCATCTATTCAGTACCGTGCCATGTCTGATAAAGCATCTGATGCTTTCTATAAGCTTTCCAACACAAAGGGACAAATCCAAGCCTACGTCTTTGATGGTATTGATGCATGTTTATTGTTATTTTCTTTATCGCAATGTGAAAAGGCAGATTCAGCATCTATTTATATGAATTTTTTCCTACTAGGCTTGTCAAGATTAAAATTTGATTATTTTTTTTCTGCCGATGCATCACCCTCCCCCTGCTCCAGAGTTGTTTTGTTGTCACCAAGAGATGAAACTTTGCTCATGGATATTACTGGGTTCTATGCTGCTGACTATGTAACTCTTGCAAGTTACAAATACCCATGCCAGAGAAAAAAAATTTAAAACAAAGAAAAAAGGAAAAAGGAAAGCAACCTGAAAAGTGATATCAGTATTTTTTCTTTTGATGAAAGAAGAACTGATTACTGTCGATTCCTAGGTATTCCATCTTCTTAGTGTTGTTGATTTTGCAATTCATTTATCTTCTGTTTTGTATTTAGAAAGGCTACCATTTATCCTCTGTATTTCTGATTCTGAGTAAGTATTGCATCCTAGTCCTAATTGACTCTTAGTTCTATTATTACTTGCCAATGGTTGGTTGAGTACTTTACAAAATGTGTGGGCCCTTCCCTATTTCCTCAGTATTCTATTCCTTTTCCTTTATTTTAGTCTAAGTGATACTAGAAAAATTGAGGAACAAGTCTCAAATGGCTTAATTAGTTTTCAAACATGAAGTGTATCAGTACTGGCCCTGTTAAAAAAGAAAAAGAAAAAAGTGGTCCGGGTGCCACTGAACTTGAGGTTTCGAGAGATACAACTGATTTAGGTCTGAATATTGATTGTTCTGATGATAATCTTAGTAGCTGTTTCAGTTTTTTTTAAAAATTGTAGATGTATAAAGAAATAAGAATTGGGGAACTCATTGCTGCACCTTCACTCCTCATTCCAGGCACACATCTCCCTACTCCTTACTTACCTTAGTGTAAAAATGATGCATTGTGCTGGATAGAATTGTTTGTAGTACTGGATTAAGTGTTGAGATTTATATTAAAACTAATGGGCCACCCCTCCATCAATCTGTTCAGTTATTAGGGCAAGTGTACCAAAGATGGACTTGGATTCTACTTTTGAGCAGAAGAATGATATAGCAAAAGCCGTGGAGGAAGAACTTGAAAAGGTGATAATTGACTTCATAAAACAGAAAATGTAAATGCATCTATTTTGAATGGCAATCATCTCAATATTTATGCTGTTTCCCTTACCCTTTGTAATGTATGTAGGCCATGTCTGCTTATGGGTACGAAATAGTCCAGACTCTTATTGTGGATATTGAGCCAGATATTAATGTGAAAAGGGCAATGAATGAGATAAATGCAGGTAACAGTGCACATGCCTGAATAATTTTGACTGCAATATCTGCTTCTTGCTTTTTTCTTACACCTGAATTAGAATTGTGATTGTCTAAGCTGTCTTAAATTTTTTAATTGAAGAATGGTCAGGAAGCCACTTTTTGCTATTTCTCACATGCTGAAAAATATTAATTACAAACATGTTTTGCTTGTATTTATGATTACAAAACAATCTTTTGGAAGTATAAGGTTACATGTGCAATACACAAATGCATCATGCATGCTGGATTTCATTACTCAGTTTATTTGTTTGGCCGCCTGAGAATTTAGATGATTTACATTGTAAGGCTGTGTACGTCATGCCTTCCCTTGATCCCTGGTTTATGCTATATTTGATCTTGAATTTGTGAAGGGAAAAGAAAAAGGAAGGGATTTGTGAAAAAGTAGCTTCTATTTAATTCACTTTTCCCTGCACAAATCCCTCCTCAAATCCACAATCTAAACATAGCCTTAGTGGGAGACTCGTGCACTAGATCACCATTTTTTAAGTTAGTGTTTTTCTCTCTTACAAACAATGAAAATTTGTTGAGTAAATCAAAGACAAAATGGACTTTACTCTTCCAATGTTTCTATCATTTTGTTATAAAGCTATTCATCATTCACCTGCTGGTTGTTGTCAAGTGTAATTATATTCTGATTATCCTTTTGGTTGTCATCACAGCTGCTAGAATGAGGGTTGCAGCAAATGAGAAGGCTGAAGCAGAGAAAATATTGCAGATCAAGCGAGCTGAGGGAGAGGCAGAGTCTAAATACCTTTCAGGGCTTGGAATTGCTAGGCAGCGACAAGCTATTGTGGATGGACTGAGGGACAGCGTGCTTGCTTTTTCAGAGAATGTGCCTGGAACCACAGCCAAGGATATTATGGACATGGTGCTTGTAACTCAGTACTTCGACACCATGAAGGAGATTGGGGCTTCTTCAAAATCCTCTGCAGTTTTCATCCCACATGGGCCCGGTGCTGTGAGAGATGTCGCTGCGCAGATCCGAGAGGGTCTTCTTCAGGCTGACAGTGTTCAGCATTAAATTTGGAGCATATGGAAGGAACTTGGAGGTTGGACTTTCTAGGTTTCCTTTCCATGGCTAATGAATGGTTTTGGTGTTGATGGAAAATTATTAAACATATTGTTGAAGTGGTATATAACTAGGATTTGACCACAAGTATATATATATATATGTTTGCATATATATAGGTCGAGTGGTGTGCAGAATGGTTTTTCAATTTGGTTTTTGCTTGCAAGATTGATTCTCTTTATTATTGAATACATGTGATTGTAATTCTTATTTAAAGTTCCGTTTTCATTTTATTTTTATCGTGTTGCAGCTGTTGTCCTATGATTGTAGTTTTCCTAGAATCTGAGGGAAAATTTTACTGTGTTATTTGGGATTTCCATTGTTTGGTTTCAAGTGTCCTACATAGTACCTAACTGTTGGTCTCAGCACACTTCTCAAATTTTCTCAATTCACTTGAAGTACTAGTTTTGGATTATCTTGCTGGTTGAGAAACTTGTCTACTACTTCTATATATATTTTAAATGTTATATCTAATTTGCTCTACTATTGTAAATTTTGAAAATTGTAAATAAAATCTCGTTCAGTATCTAATTTTGTTTTCAAAAACTTGTAAATGCTATTGCTTTAACTATAATTTCTTATATTTAAACTCCCAAGGTGCAAATGAAACTTACTTTGAATAATGGCAAATTTTTTTATTGGGCTGTAATATGGATTTGGGTATATGAGTAAGGGCCGGTTTATATGAATCTTTATTCAATCAACCCACCCCTAGACTTGGACAGCCTCAGCTTAACTTTCTTTAGGATTGTGGACTTGACCTTAATTGGTCAGATGGTAACTAAAATTATATCTTCTAAAAAATATGGTACCCGACTAGTGCATCTTAACATTGTTCCTTACTTTGAGGTATGTTTAGTTTGAGTTTGGGAGATGAGTTTTAGAGATAAAAAGTTCGAAAAATTGTTTGGTTTGGTTTTTTTCAAAAGATGTTTTGGAAAATTATTTTGAGAGAGAGTTTTGAAAAAAGTGATTGATTTGATGTGTATGAGAGAGAGATTTGTTTGGAAAACTTGTAAACCAAGCAAGTTTTGGAAAAAAAATTTGAAAAAATTTGTTTGGTTTGATTACTTTTGAAAACTTATTTGTAGAGAATTTTTTTCAAAATTTTTTGGGAAACAACAACCAAACAAGGCCTAGATGTTTTAATTTTATTTTTAATTATTCTAATTTATTTTCTATTTTATTTTGGATGGTCAGGATTAGGTTTTGATAAAAACACACTAAAAATCATCATTCCTTCCAACTATGCTATTTTTTAATTCTTTTTTTTTTTTTTAAAAAAAAAGATTCGGTTCCAACCAGAGGTGAATAATTTAACCAGCTGAGAAGCCAAGGTAAGCCTATGGTTTAAGGGAGGTTGGAGACTAACCAAAATTTAAAAGATTTTGAATTCAATAATAGATCTCATCTTATTTTACTTCATACTTGTGACTTGCAGGTAAATAGGGTCTAATAAGTTACCCTATCTTGAAAGGTTCTTTGTCATTAAAAAAGGTGATATTATTATAGAAAACTTGATGCTTAAAAATAAGATAGTTAAAGAGTAATATTATATAAAATTCTGTTTCTTACTTTATTTTCTCCATCCTAAAAACACAAGACAATAAGACTTACATTAATAGATGCACATAAAATTCACTCACTTGTGTCTAGAGGTAAGAAAATGCATTAAGAATTTAAATTATATCATTATATGTATCATTTTGCTATAGCTAATCACTTGATGACAATAATATCCCTAAAAAGTAAATAAATAAATAAAATAGAAAAGAACGAAAGAAAGAAAGATAAAGGAGAGTGTAGTTTATGCAAATAAGGGTAAATTATAGTTATAGTCTTTAAAATTTAACACCTTTTTCGTTTAAGTCCTTATAGTTTAATTTTGTCAATTAAGTCCCTAAAATGTTAAATTCGAATAAATATAGTCTTGAAGACAATATAAAAATAAAACATAAGCCCAAAGATTATATAAAATTGTTAAGGGCCAGATTTTAATTTATTGTTAATTATTCTCCGCACGTGTGCTTTTAGATTTGGTAGATTTTTCCAATACTAATTAATCCTAATTACTTATATAGGTCTTTCTCTATTTCTATTATACTATTATTTATTTCTTCTAATATGTGATTATGCATTTTATCTAATTTTTCGACTATTTCTAATATTGTGTTATATTTAATTTTATTATCGCCATTATTTAAAACACTTCTAGAGTATAATTATTTAGATACATTTTCATATTTTTCTAGTGGTTTTAATTCAAAAGGTTCCCTTAAAGAGTTTCGTATAAGGATAAGAATAATTATCTATATTATTTTTGGGAGACTTACGTATAGATCCTAATAGTTTGACTTTTTGTCTAGTAGATCCTATGATAATTAATGACATTTTTCATTAAACACTATTTAAAAAGGTTACTAATTGTTAATTTTTAGTGACAGTTTGAAAATTGTCACAAAAATGTCACTAACTATAAGTTTTAGCGACAGTTTAAAAAAATCGTTACAAAAAATGTCACTAATTTTCAACTTTTAGCTATAATTTAAAAAATTTGTCGCAGAAAAAGTCGCTAATTGTAAGTTTTAGCGACAATTTATAAAAATCGTGACAAAAAAATCACTAATTGTTAACTTTTAGCGACATGCACAAAAAATCGTCACAAAAAATTACTTTTGACAATAATTTTACTGCGACTTATTTTCAATAGGATTTTATAGGAATTAAGTCCAACAATTAGGGCTTATTTGTAGTTTACTATTTATTTTATTATTGATTTTCTACAAGAGCTAACTACTTACATTTATTTAATAATAGATAGATGTCAAACTTCATATATAATTTCAAGTTGATTTTCTTGAAGATTTTCATTAATTTCTTTTAATAATCTTATTATAGTATTATTTTATTCGATAATTATTTGTAGTACAACATTATCATTTTTGACTTCTTCATTATATCTAATACTTATATATTAATATTAGCAAATACTTTGATACCAATTCTAAAATATACACACAGATAATAATTAAGTGAATAATAAATTAAAATTCGGATCTTGTAATAATTTTATATAACCTTTGGGTTTATGTTTTATTTTTCAATTGTTATCAAGACTAAATTGATTGGAATTTAATATTTTAAGGACTTAATTGACAAAATTAAAACTTTAAATAAAAAGTGTTAAACTTTAGGACTGTACTTGTAGTTTATCCTACACAAAAAACATGAAGGCTCCTCGTTTATATCCCTGTGTTCTTGTTGGATGCTGTTAAATAACACAGTAATGTACAATCTTTCTTTGTTTATCGTTGATGTCAAAGCTGTCAATCTATTTTTATTTATTTATTGGCATTATTTGTTGTCTATCTGTGAATTATTCTTCTTATGTTTATCTGTCATCAATAGCGTGTCGCATTAATGCCTTTAAGATAAAAATTAAATAAATATACATATGAAACATAACCATTCAACATGCTCTCTACATTAGTGTATATTCTATGTTATTGACTTTGTTTTAGTCTTAATTCTAATTTCGTGTTTGATACACAAGAAATCTCTCTCAGAAATTTCCCAAGAGATATAGGTGAATACCCATGTACACACAATTAAATCATAAAAAAAAAAAATATCGACAATATGTCATCGCGATGAATACACAAGAGGGATATTCTAATTTGTCCGTATTATCATCATTTTCATTACAGAGACGAGTTCGTTGTGCTAACATGTAATATATGTAAATTGGTTGGAACGGGTCAACTAGGTATGGGAATGGCGTTGGTTGAATTGAATTTGTATTTTAAAAAACTAAACTGTCAAACGAAACAGTTTGGGAGATTGAGGATTATGGGTAGGCGTTACAAGAGGTAAGTCGAAACTCATTTTGGTGTCTATTTATAACCCTTCTCATCATCTAATCATTTTCCCTTGAGGCCAACGCCACTTGTAATTAGTCTGGTATGCAACTCTAACACTCTCTCTCTCTCTCTCTCTCTCTCTCTCTCTCTCTCTCTCTCTCTCTCTCTCTCTCATCTTTTGTCACATGTCTACGTCTGTGCTTCGTAGATGAAGAAAATAAGATCAAAATTTACAATGTAATATTATTACATACTTTTTGTAGTACAACTAAAAATTTCTGGCAAATATGGTTTACAAACTTTTATTCCTTAGTAGAATAACCAATGACTCCCTCCATCCCAAATTATTTGTCTATTTTTACTATTTCCCATGTCTCAAAAAATTATTTATATATTTTTAATTTATTCTTTTTCAATCATTTTAAAAACTTTATCTTCAAGAACTAAATTGAGATCTTTTAATTTTGTGGAGAAAATTTTGAATTTTCTTTGACAAAAATATATATTGACCTGATTAAAGGACTCGAAGTGGACAAACAATTAGGGACAGAGGAAGCATAGTTTTAGCTCTCAGAGGATCAATGGATTTGCACAAAAGAGAAAAGAAATTACTTGCAAATTTGAGTGGGTTTTTATAGATAGAGAGATAGAGCAAAGGTCATGTATAAGTTCTTGTTGAATCCCTCTTACACCCAATACCCAAAAAATATGTATACATGTTATGCATATATAAGTTTTCAAGATCTATTTGATAGTAGTTCATACTGACAATTTTTTATTTTTATTTTTTTAAATGTCAGAAATTAGAAAGAATGGGTAATATACTATGTTGTGTGCAAGTTGATCAATCAACAATTGCTATAAAGGAAAGATTTGGCAAGTTTGATGAAGTACTTGAGCCAGGTTGCCATTTCATGCCTTGGTGTCTTGGAAGAAAGGTCGCCGGTCATCTCACCCTCCGCTTGCAGCAGTTGGATGTGCGATGCGAAACTAAGACTAAGGTTTCGTTTTGTCTATATACACGAGTGGCTTGGTTCGTTTTATAGTCCTGTTCAGAACCTAATAATCACAACTCGCAAAGACAACTTACAATTAAAAATTTCTTCTCAACAGTATAATAACTTCTTGATTTGAATCTAAAAATGAATATTCATTTTTATTTTACTGCAGGATAATGTATTTGTAAATGTTGTTGCATCTATACAATACCGAGCCCTGGCTAACAAAGGGAGTGATGCTTTCTACAGACTCAGCAATACTAGAACCCAAATCCAAGCCTATGTATTTGATGGTATGTGTATTTTTTATTTTTTTTTTGAAGGAAGTCTAACACAAATTTATAAATTACTTGTAATAAAAAATAAGCAAGGGATTTCTTTATTTGAACTGTTTTACTAGTGATCAGAGCAAGTGTTCCAAAGCTAAACCTAGACGATGCTTTTGAGCAGAAAAATGAAATTGCAAGAGCTGTGGAAGATGAACTTGAAAAGGTAAAGAAAGAACTAGCGTGACTAACAATTATGTAAACTGAATTTGACATTATTGTGCTTGGATTTAACATTGATGATTCACAGGCTATGTCTGCCTATGGGTATGAGATTGTTCAGACACTCATTGTTGATATTGAACCCGATGAGCACGTTAAGCGAGCCATGAATGAAATCAATGCCGGTAAGCTCCGTAGTCCCCTCGAAATCAATGAAATCGATGATTTTTCATTACCAGTATTGTTCTTTTGGTGGCATCTTATAAGCTGGGTTATAGGTTTTTGTAAAACATGTTAGCGAAAATATGTGATTCCCCACAAGTAAATCAATCAATGAGAATAAAAATTAATGCAGAAAAATTAAATCAAAAGCACACAAGAATTTTTACGTGGTTCCCTCAATGTGAGGTACGTCTACGGTATCGAAATTCGATTCCACTATCAACCAAATAGTTTCCAAACGATTATAAACGAAACTCGAATGGTCTCACAAAATCACCCTTAGGTGAATTCCAAATAATCACAAATAAACAAGAGGAAAGACCTCACCAAATAGATGAACAAAAATCTTCAGAATCAGGGTTGAAGAAGACTCAGGCATAGTTTCGGAAGTTGGTTTTGGTGGGTTAGGGGCTAAAATAGCCACAAAAAACAAATAGGCTATTTTAGCCACAAAAAACAAAATATCAAATCCAACCGATAATCATTACACTCCTCTCACAAAAAAAGTCAAAAAATCTAAAAAGTCAAAAAGCCCTTCCCAAACCAGACTTTTTAGCCCCAGGCTAAAATAGCCAAAAAGGCAAAAAGTCAACCCACTTCCCAAACGGAGGCTCAAAATAATAATCCAAATTAGCTTCCAAGCACCAGCCGAAAGCATACAAATAATGCTTCAAAAGCAATCAAATCTTGAACCAAGTGAAACTTCCAAGCATGAGGATCTTTTTTGCCCGTAGTGTACATCACACGGAAGAACATAAACAATATTTTTATATTGTTAATTCTAGGGTTTGTTTTATCAAAACCCTAGCTGTAATTAAATTGGATTGTATCTCTACAAATTAGATATAATATATTAAAATATATTATACCTAAACCAAGTTAAACTCTTTAACCAAAACCAATTGGGTTCCAAACTCCACTAAGAAAGTATACCCAACAATTCTGCCCCTATCCACTTAGATGGAGATATCAACCATACTCGCCAAAATTCGACACTTTAAATGTTTGTCCCTCTACTAAGTCTTAGTCAACATATCCGAAATATTATCATCTGTGTGAACCTTTTCGAGTTGTAAGAATTTTGAATCTAACACATCACGAATCCAATGGTATCTCACATCAATGTGTTTTGATCTCGAATGAAAAGTAAAATTTTTACTCAAGTGAATAGCACTTTGACTATCACAATAAAGCACATACTTTTCTTGTTTCAAACCCAACTCTTGCAAAAATTTCTTCAACCATAACTCTTCTTTGCAAGCTTCTGTAATGGCAATAAATTCAGTTTCGGTAGTTGAGAGAGCAACACATTTTTGTAATTTAGATTGCCATGCCACAGCTCCCCCTGCAAAAGTCATCAAATACCCCGAAGTAGATTTCCTAGAATCAATATCACCAGCCATGTCAGAATCTGTGAACCCATCAAGTATCGGCTTACCATCCCCAAAACACAAACACACCTTCGAAGTCCCTCGAAGATACCTTAGAATCCATTTTACCGCTGCCCAATGTTCTTTACCCGGATTAGAGAGAAAACGACTCACCACACTAATGACGTGAGCAATATCCGGCCTTGTACAAACCATGGCGTACATCAAAGAACCAACTACTGAAGTATAAGGAACTTTCAACATCTCTTCCTTGTCTTTCTCACTTGTAGGACATTGATTCGAACTAAGTTTGAAGTGACCCGCAAGTGGACAACCAACCGACTTTGCTTTATCCATGTTGAATCTCTCAAGAACCTTCTCAATGTAGCTTTCTTGAGACAACCAAATCAGTCCCTCTCTACGATCATGAACAATTTTCATACCAAGTATTTGCTTTGCCAGTCCCAAATCTTTCATAGCAAAAGACTTGCTCAACTCCAATTTCAACCTGTTTATCATGGTAGAATCTTGACTCACAATTAACATGTCATCAACATAAAGCAAAATAATAATAAATTTGCCATTCGAAAATTTTTTCACAAACACACAATGGTCCGAAGTAGTTTTAGAAAAATCATTGTTCATCATGAAAGAGTCAAATTTTTTGTACCATTGCCGTGGGGCTTGCTTGAGACCATACAAACTTTTCTTCAATTTGCAAACAAATTTCTCTTTCCCTTTTTCCACAAAACTTTCCGGTTGCTCCATGTAGATTTCTTCTTCAAGATCACCATGAAAAAATGCGGTCTTCACATCAAGTTGCTCAACTTCAAGATTCATACTTGCAGTCATGCCAAGTACAACCCGAATAAAAGACATCTTCACAACCGGTGAGAAAATCTCGTCAAAGTCAATGCCTTTCTTTTGTGCAAAGCCTTTCACAACAAGACGTGCTTTGTACTTCAGATTCTTGCTATCATTCTTCAATTTGAAGACCCACTTATTTTTCAAAATTTTCCTCCCTTCAGGCAACTTCACTAAATCATAAGTGTGATTTTTAAGTAAGGAATTCATCTCCTCTTCCATGACCTTTTTCCAATCACTTTTCTTTGCATGCTCAATTGCTTTTTGGTAGCTCTCTAGCTCCCCTTGATCAGAAATCAACACAAACTCATTGGGAGGATACTTTCTTGAAGGTTGTCGGTCCTTTGTAGATTTCCTTAACTCAAGTTGTGGTGGCGGTTCTTGAGTTGAATGCTCTTCCTCAATTTCTGGCTCAACTTCATTAGGATTAGCATCATCCTCCATATCTTTAATAGGTGGCTGCACATCTCTCCCATTTTCATCATCAGCTGAAGATGAAGGAGATGGATCCATGTCAATGAGATCACTAGTTTTTGGCTCCGGTTGATTACCTTTGCCAAAATCTTCAATTGTTTGGTCTTCAAGAAACACAACATCACGGCTTTGAATAACTTTCTTGTCGACCGGATCCTACAATCTATAACCAAAGTCATCACGCCCATAGCCAAGAAAAATACATTGTCTTAACTTGCTATCAAGCTTGGACCTCTCATCTTTTAGAATGTAAACAAAGGATCGGCAACCAAACACCCTCAAGTGCTCATAAGATACATCTTTACTGGTCTAAACTCTTTCAGGAATATCACCATTCAAAGGATAGCAAGGAGACAAATTGATCACATCAACCGCTGTCTTCATTGCCTCACCCCAAAAGGATCTTGGCAATTTAGCTTGTGAAAGCAAACACCTTGTTCTTTCCACAATGGTGCGGTTCATCTTTTCGGCAACGCCATTTTGTTGAGGAGTCTTCTTAACTGTCTTTTGGTGCCGAATACCTTGGCTATGACAATACTCATCAAATGGCCTAATGTATTCACCACCATTGTCTGATCGGATGCACTTCAATTTCTGTCCTGTTTCTCTTTTAACCATTGCCTGAAAATGCTTAAATACTTCTAGAACTTGATCTTTAGATTTTAGTAGAAAAACCCAAACTTTCTTTGAATAATCATCAATGAAAGTAACAAAATAAAGTGCACCACTATGTGTTCTAACTTTTAAAGGACCACAAACATCCGAATGAATCAACTCCAACACATTTTCTTTTCTAAAAGCAACATTTTTATGAAAAGAAACTTTATATTGTTTACCCGTCAAACAATGAATACAAGTTTTAAGATGTGTACCTTTCAAACCGAGTAGAAGCTCTTTCTTGAACAAAACTTGTAGCCCTTTTT
Source organism: Camellia sinensis (assembly GCF_055761805.1). Lineage (NCBI taxonomy): Eukaryota > Viridiplantae > Streptophyta > Magnoliopsida > Ericales > Theaceae > Camellia > Camellia sinensis. The sequence goes on along the minus strand of NC_138964.1, from coordinate 215,681,265 downwards.
CACTCATATGGCCAAGCCGCTTGTGCCACAATTCAGTAGAAGTATCATCTTCAAGTGCATTGATAACACCTTTACAAATTTTTCTTTGCATCGAATAAAGTGTATGAATCTTCTTACACTTAGCCACCACTAAAAAATCCTTTGTGAGCTTCCATATTCCATCACCAAATTTGTTGTTGAAGCCTTCATCATCTAACTTCCCAGTAGAGATCAAATTGAGGCGAATGTCGGGAACATGCCTCACATCTTTAAGCAACAACTTGCAGCCCAAATTTGTTTCCAAGCAAACATCACCCATGCCAATAATCTTGGACAAACCTTCATTACCTATTCGAACAAAACCATAATCTCCTTCGATGTGGGTAGTGAAGAAATCAACTCGAGAAGTCACATGAAAAGAAGCACCAGAATCAATCACCAAATTACTCTCTTGGCCCACAAAATTGATACAATCATCTTCACAAACAACCATGAGATCATCGGTAGTAACTGCCGTTGTGTCTTCTTTCTTCTTATCCACACTTTTGTCACGCATTTTCTCCTTATTCTTGAGCTTTCGGCATTCCCGCTTCATGTGCCCTTTCTCATGGCAATAATAGCACTCAATGTCTTTCTTTGAAAAAGAACCATCTCTTGATTTGTCACGGCTTTGATCACGACCATGAGAAGTCTTACTCCTCCTCCTTGTTTTGCTTCGACCTCTTACAACAAATACTTCCGAATGAGAGGAACCTGCTAATTTTCTTCTAGTTTCTTCATTCAACAAGCTACTAGTGACTTGGCTCATTGTGACAACTCCATCAGGCGCCAAATTACTAACGGTCACAACCAAGGTCTTCCAACATTCGGGCAAAGAACTAAGTAGCATCAAAGCCTGTAACTCATCATCAAAAATAATTTTTATAGAGGCAAGTTGGTTAACAATACTCTTTATTTCATTCAAATGTTCCAGAATAGGGCTGTCATCTTTATATTTTAAATTAACCAACTTACGAAATAGAAAGGCTTTATTTGTGGCTAATTTTCTATCATAAAGACTCTCTAATTTTTTCCATAAGTCATGTGCCGAAGTTTCAGTAGCAACATGATAAAACACACTGTCATCAATCCATTGACGGATAACACCAACGGCTTTTCGATTAAGCCTATTCCATTCATCATCTTTCATATCATCAGGTTTGCCACTATCATCCTCAATGGATCCATACAAATCTTTACAAAATAATAGGTCCTCCATTTTAGTTTTTCAGGTTACCCAATTACCTCCATTGAAACGAGACATACGACTCACATTCCCCTCTATTGATTTACACAAATAATTAAACCCAAATAAATTGTAAGTTCTGATACCAGTTGTTAGGGAAAATATGTGATTCCCCACAAGTAATCAATCAATGGGAATAAAAACTAATGCGGAAAAATTAAATCAAAAGCAACACAAGAATTTTTACGTGGTTCCCTCAATGTGAGGTACGTCCACGGGATCAAAATCCGATTCCACTATCAACCAAATAGTTTCCAAACGATTACAAACGAAACACGAATGGTCTCACAAAACCACCCTTAGGTGAATTCCAAATAATCACAAATAAACAAGAAGAAAGACCTCACCAAATAGATGAACAAAAATCTTCAGAATCAGGATTGAAGAAGACCTAAAATAATAATCCAAATTAGCTTCCAAGCACCAGCCGAAAGCATACAAATAATGCTTCAAAACCAATCAAACCTTGAACCAAGTGAAACTTCCAAGCATGAGGATCTTTTTTGCTGCTGCCGTAGTGTACATCACACGGAAGAACATAAACAATATTTTTATATTGTTAATTCTAGGGTTTGTTTTATCAAAATCCTAGCTATAATCAAATTGGATTGGATCTCCACAAATTAGATATAATATATTAAAATATGTTATATCTAAACCAAATTAAACTCTTTAATCAAAACTAATTGGGTTCCAAACTCCACTAAGAAGGTATACCCAACAAAACAAAATTTGACTTATTTTTGTCCTTCAGTGAGGTGAATTGTTTTTTAGGAAGTTCACTAAAAATGAAATAAACCAAAAAAAAAAAAAAAAAAAAAACAATAGATCTTTTGATGTCACTAAAAAAATTGAAATTTGGCAGCTGCGAGGTTGAGGGTAGCTGCTAATGAGAAAGCAGAAGCGGAGAAAATTGTACAAATCAAGCGAGCAGAGGGCGATGCCGAGTCGAAGTATCTGGCAGGATTGGGTATTGCTAGGCAGCGACAGGCAATTGTGGACGGTCTAAGAGAAAGCGTGCTTGGGTTCTCAGTGAATGTGCCGGGGACTACTGCTAAGGACGTCATGGACATGGTCCTAATCACACAGTACTTCGACACCATGAAGGAAATTGGTGCATCCTCCAAGTCCTCGGCCGTCTTCATCCCACATGGACCTGGAGCTGTTCGCGAAATAGCTGAGCAGATTAGGGATGGGCTGCTTCAGGCATCATCAGCTCAACAAGAAGCCACGCTTCTATAGGGTTTATCGTGTTTTGAAACAAATGTTGTGCAGAATAAGTTTGTTTTCCGGGATTAATTCTGGTGTTTGGTTTTCGGTTTGGTGTGATGGGGGAATTGCAATGTGTGTCCTGGAAACATCCTGAAGGAAACAAATTGTTTGTTTGTTTGTTTAAGAACTTGGGTTGTTACAATGTCGTACGAAGTATTTTGTTGCATCTTATCCTGGTTTAATCAAGTGGATTTGTATCTTATCCTGATTATAGGGCGATGTCCTATGATAAGACATTGCCTGAAATTTAACCAAGGGGAAGGCTTTGAAGGAGCTAAACTTGTTGAAACCCATGGCAACATATTTTAATGCTATGTAAACAATTTTTTTATTCAAAAATTTAAAACAGAATGTTGTCCTTCTGTAGACCTTTTATTTAAAGTTGAAAAAAACATAATTTTGATTTATAATTGCAAATATCTTGAAGTTCTGCTTGTGAAACATTTTCTTATTTGTGAACTCCATTTACATATCCTACTAAAATCAATACCATATAAATCATGCATTCCATATAAATCAGCCCTACAAGAAAAAATAGTCGTGCATTCACATATAAATCAACCAAAGTGATTCACAAATAATTTTTTTTATTTTTTTATTTTTGGTAGATAAAAGCCCATCCGAAATAGAATAATACTATATGCACTAATTAGTGTAACAACTAATGTACTAATTAATGATGTGATATAATTTAAGATATTTTTGATATTTGTATAATGAGTGAGATTCATAATAATGACATAACTAGTGTTAGTACACTAATTGGTGCATGTAATACCACCGTCCAAAATAATATGGCAACCGCATCACTAAATTTATGAACCAGATTCTGGACAATTTGGATTTGATTGAAAGAGCAACAAACCACCACCGAAAACAGTTGTTCAGACCTGCTCAACGAATGTATACTCGTACAATTCATTTTTGTTTATAAATTTAGTGTGAAGAGAATTTTCCCAAACCACCACCTCATTATTAGTATAAAAGTTCTAAAAAAAAATTCTAGTAACAAAAATTATTCCACCCATAAAAAATGTTGTCCATAGTATAGCCTCAGGGCCCTACAGCAACATGTAAGCTTCATATTCATCTGATGCTCAATAAACAATGATCAATCAAGTATACAACCAGCTGAACATGCGCAGAAGCAAATATATATATATATATATATAGCAAGTTATTCAAATTGAAATACTCATCATGCTTTAGAAGTACAGCCAATCAAATAATTGTAAACGTTGGCAGCTACCAGAAAAACCTGGTTAGATACAACACCCTGGACCAGATGAAACAATTTTCCTTCTAAAAAGCACACCATCCAATTGAAAAAAAATCGCAAGTCTTACTCATAAAGCTCTGCAAATATCAGGTACTACCCAGTTTAGCCAAGGGAATGTAAGAACTAAGTATTGAAACAAATTTATATAAACCCTCTAGAATTATTTTTACAATCCAAAAACCATCAAAAAGATGAGAATCAACCGATAAAGGAACAGACGTTTAAACAGTCAACTACGCTACTTCCTTGTGCTCAGCTCATTGCTCCCCACCTAAGGTTTGAGAGCCAACGCCAGCCCAAACTTGGCCCCCTTGTCAATAGACTTGGCGTCTACTTCTCCAGAAATGGTGAAAAGTGACTTTGGCCTCCATTCATGCTGGATGAGTGCACTTGCCTTCCCGGTGTTGTTAACCCGAGCCTTAACCGTGGTCAATGGATCCAATGAATGCTGGGTGCCAATGGTGATGGTGTTCACACTGGATGAGAAGCTGTGTATTACCTCTGCCCCAACAGCTGTCTTGGTCAAGGGGTTCACTGTATGGTAGTATGATGCATTGAGAGAGTCACCCTTGTCATTCCTGAATCAACACAAGCTCACCACATTATGCGCCGAAGAAACATAACACACCAGCCACGCAAGCAATACAGCTATGAATTAATAAGCTTCAGAACTAAACTTCTCTAAATCTTGCAATCATCCAATAACCAAATTTAGTGTACTCATATCATTTGTGAAGACATGCTCAAGATAAGGGCAGGAACCAGAAATTTCCCATCAAATGTTCAACATGAACCACAAACAGTATACATGTGCATGCAAGGGGAAGAACAGCTTAGTTTTATAAACCATGAAGATAAGTACTATCAAATGCCTAGTCACAAAAATGAGGATAAGAAGGTACCACTAAAAAAGAGGTGAAAAAATGAAAATAATCATCTTGCACAAGAAACAACTCACAGGGTCAAGGACGCGATAAGGTCTGAGTTGGTGAAGCTCAATCCAGCATTGCATTTGGTGAAGTCCCCTGTCTTGGAGTCAAAGGAGACATCAGTCCCAAGTGCAACAACATTAGTCCCTACCACACCTGAGAAGTTGATAATAGGGTTTGCTGTCAACCCAATGGTTGTGCTTATCCCCGCATAGTCATGCAAGTATTGAACTTCCAACTGTCACAAATCACTGACAGATCAGTAATCATCCGCAACACCTCGAACTTAGGTATAATAAAAATTAAATGTGACATAATAGCTCAAACTGATGTACAATATCAAAAGACCAAATTCCCTCAAATGCATTACATGAAAAAAGAAGAGTGATCCCGCCGAGACCACCATAGTACAAAAAGTTTTTACTACAGAAATCAAGCAATGATTGCTTACCTTGCCAGACCTTTGATCAGGAATCTTGAAGCTAAAGATCGTCTTCAATCCAGGAGCAGGCTCATCAACAGTAATAGTAGTACAAAGCTAGTACATAAGCAAAACATCAGTTAGATGATCAAATCAAACCATTATCTGGAGAGTGAGAGAAACTGAATGTGGTTCTCAGAAATGTTCCAAATGCACTATAGCCTAAGGCATGAGAGATTTTCATAGCATTGACTGTGCATAATATACAATTCAATCTCTATTTTGTAACCACCTAATGCTTAAGCCTAGCTGCATGTGCAAAAACAAGATAATACAGAGATCTATAGTTATCAATGCAATCATCTTTTACTTCTATGACTTCAAAGGCAGAGTTAAAGAAACCCACATATATACAAGTTCGTAGAACACATCAACATATTAACACATGGAAAGAGCAAAATAGTTTCAAATTGCAATAGACATATTGAGGTAATCAACAACTTGAATTCATAGTGCAAAATGCTCATGGGCCCTAAGCCTTGTGTACCCATGGGTGAGTGAGTAAAAACTGGAGATCAACTATCAGAATTTGGTTTCACAAATCAGATAATGCATTCATTTAATTTAATTCATAAGTTTTGGATGATAATTGAAGTGTAAGAGATTGAATACAAGATTTTTTTTTTTTTAATTGAACAGAAAAGTAACTCACATTGGAGCTAAAAAATTGAACAGAAAAATATAAGACGGAACTCACATTGGAGTTTGTGTCCACTTTGATATCAGTTGTGATGTTCTTGTTTTTCAACTGAGTATTGACATCAGCAATAAATATGTCGCCTTTCTTCGTTCCAGATGAAGTAATAACCTGAAATGAGGGGGACAAAAATTAACATTCTTATACTAACATTAAATTATGGCACACATTGCTTAAGTCAGACGGAAGTAATAAATAGCATGTCGAAGCCCTAGGGAATGTATCAACTAAGATGAGAAAATACAAGCCAATATTGATCCAGTTAAAAAACTGATGAACAAATTAAAAATTGTGCCAAACCGACATTAACATATAGAAGCCTAGTCAGAAAATTTCAAACAAGGGGGTAGATGAAGCAATTACCTAGCAAAAATAGAAGAACATACAAGAACTTGAAAACAGCTAAATAACTAATGATTAAGATAACATTTGGTTGCCTTAAAAATGTGTATTGATCCATTTTAGACTTTGCTCATCTACATAGTAAATAATTAGTTATGATTGTTTGGTTGTAGAAATGAAACAACTGAGAAATCTAACTACAATCTTCAAGAAAATTTATATTTTCTTAATTCTTTTAGAACAAAAGATCCCACAATCTAAAATTAGGAGATTCAAAATCTATATAGTTCTACAACTGAACAAGTTTTGAATTAACTCATTTATGAACTTGCAAAACATCTAAAATTAAGAGACTTCAAATCTATTTTGTTCAAAACTCAGACAAATTTTGAATTACTCATATATGAACTTGCAGATTATCTAGAATTGGAAGATTCAAAATTTATTATGCTCAAATCCTAAACAAATTTAGAACCAACTCAGCTATGAACTTGCAGATTTTGAATGTTTTAGTTAAAAATAAAATAATTCATGTTGCACAACCAAACAGGCTCTAAGTTGAACAATTCCTCTGTCATTCAGCATCTTAGCAAAAGTAAAAAAAGCATAGTCATCGATTTATTTAATGCCTAAAATGTATTGAAAACCCGTAAACTAATAGCTCTTTCCAAATTCAATCAATGAACCAAACTGAAAGAAAACCAGTAACATAGACAATAAGATAAGCCAAAACCACTAACAAAATGCACAAGCAATGATGCTACCAATTCCCATTGTCAATTGTCACTTATACAAGTTTAAGAGAACTGTTCAAGATCATGAAACATATGGTAAAAAGGTATATTGGCTAAGCATCAATGCATAATAATAGTTCAAAAATCGCCCGTGATGCCAACTATATAAGGTGATGATACTAATAGACACCACTTAAAACCCATCAAAATTCATGGTCACACTTTTTCTTTTTCTTTATAAAAAAAGTCAATTACAAAAAAGCAAAAGCACCAAAATCACACTTAAAATAAAAAAGGTCCACCCCATTCAATAATGCACTTGGCTTCATTGAGACAATTAGCATCAGATGCTCATACATACATACAAATATACAAATACAAATCTATACAGCATAAACTGAAATAACAGCATACATACACACGTATAATATAATCACATCAAAAGGGATAGAAACACTAGCTTCATGAAGTGAGTAAAAAGATCTGAGAAAGGAAAATGAGCAAAAAAACTCACAACTCCAGTTGGAGAATAGGTTGTGACAGTGAACTTGTGGTCGCTCTGGTAGTCCTTGTAGAGAAGATCTAGCATAAAAATTAAAAAATTAAATCACTCAAAAAATACAATCAACACACCAATAACTCAACAAGAAACATAGATACATGATTCATACATGTATACACGGAGAGAGAGAGAGAGAGAGAGAGAGAGAGAGAGAGAGAACCTCGTGCTTTCTTGCCAATTTCAGTGTAAAGACCAGGACCTTTGGCCATGATTTCCTGCAGAAATGGAGACCAAAAAACACAGAACCGAGAGAGAGAGCTCTGTTCCAACCAAACAGCGCAGAGATGCGATTTAGGGCTATATATATAAAACCAGAAAGCCCTAATTCTTCAGACTTTTCTTAACGGTGTGTGCGACGACTGCTTCTTCTTTGGAGAATCCAGACCGTAGATTTTAAAGTGATTGGGATTCGGCTCTATTTGGGCCGTTGATTGCGACTGCCTGCCTTCTCCAGCGAGGGTATTTATGATTAACGGCGTTTGAGCTTTGTTTGGTAGCTTTTTTGTTAAACAAGAAACTATTAGAGCATCACACCGGCTTCTTCAAAATTTTAGTTAAATAACACATAAAAAAATATATATTTTATTATTTTAATTAATCACATCTTTAGTACTTATTGCATCAAATTCTCTATTTTAATTTAATTTTATTAAAATATTATTTTTTTATTGTGTTTATTATTATTATTATTTTATTAAATTAATGAGTTATCAGCCAAACAATTCTTAAAAAATATAAAAAAATAAAAAAAAAATTGACCTTTGACCGATTGACCAGCTGAACTTTCGGGCAGACATCCGATAACACTAATCTCCGTGTTGTAGCGATGAACAGTACCTCGCTTGTTGTAGCGAGATACTGTGCTTGTTTGGCAGAAATTATTTACAGCTTATTTCAGCTTTCAGTTTAATTTAAGCTATTTTGATGTGTTTGGTTTAGCTTATAACTTATAGCTTTTACTTTGTGGAGGTCAGAAATCAGTTTATTCTTTGAGTGGGGCAGGAGATGCTTTAAGAATAAGTTGGAAATCAGCTTAAACTGAAAGTTATAAGCTATAAGCTGTTTAGGCATAAGCTATAAGCACTTTCCCACAACTCTACCAAACAGGACTACTATAATACTCGTAAATTAGCGACTTAGTGTAGCGAGACTGATGAAGGTCCATTTTTGATAAATAATATCACTAATTTAGTTAAAAAATGATTTAAACTAGTTTGATACGGATGCTCATATACATTCGAAGTTTTTAAACATAGTTTTTTGAATTTTGAATTTTGAATTTATATTTTTTAATTTTTAGTTAATTCAAGTATTTTTAAAAAAATAAGAAATTTGTGCAAAAAAAATTCAAAAATTCATTAAATATAATAAGATATATTAAATACCAAAAAAAATAAAAAATAAAAAATTCAATAAATTTTTATACTTTGTTGTGCAAGTTCATAATTTGGAGGTTTCTTTTCATATGCATTTTGAAAGTTTCTTTACCCTTTATTTATTTATTTATTACATTTTATTATTGAAATAGATATCTCACTGCCTATCAATTTAAAACATTTGACTCTATCTTTTAGATCTTTTAGAGTATTTTTCTTTTTAAAAAAAAATATTACTTTGAAAATGTTTGGAATGATCTAAATAAATATATTTTTTAATTTTTTACGAAAATATGTAAAAAAAAAAATAGAAGAGTAGTGTGATTCAAAAAAGATAAAAAATAAAAAAAAATAAAAATATCTATATAATAAGGGAGAAGGGTTTTTTAAAATATATAAAATGTATAAGAGACACATTTTCTTTGAATGGCTCAGAACAATTCTAATAAATATCCATGGTTGAGATTAAGTGCTGGGTTCAATAGAGTTGAAAACATGACTTTAATTTCTGGGTTCAAGACAATTGATTCGGGTAATTGACTATTATTTAGGATTCTCTCATTTTTATCTTAACTAATACAACATGTTCTTCTTCTTGAATTTTTTTTTCCTTTCTCAGCTTTTGCCTTCATCAGAGCTTACTTCGACCACTCTCACCGTTGTTCACTCCGCCTGCGACATCACTTCGGCTACTCGGCTATTCATTACAGTAATTTTTTTGTTTTTGCTTTTGTTTCTCCTCCTTTCTCTCTATTTTGCTGATGGCTGGGTTAGTTTATTACTTTGGTTCTTATTTTTTTCTTTTGTTATTGCTTTGGTAACGTTTGGTAGGCATGACTATTGAGTAAAACTTAAGAAGAAGAACAAGTTGACTACATTAAAGTAGACTCTGTTTTTATTACCAAAGTTTTTTATTAGTTGGCTCTGTGCTCATGGTGTATAGTTACCAATTTTTGTCTCTCCTTCTTTCTCTCAGTGTGTTGGGTCAGTATTTTCCATTGTAACTTCATGGAAATAAAAACTTATGGTTAGGGGTGGGCAACGGTTTATCCGACCCGCACAACCCGCCCAAACCGACTCTACCCGCACAAATCCGACCCTACCCGTATGCATAAATAGTTTTTCCATACAAAATCGGGTTCGGGTCAGACCCGACCCTACCCTTGCAAATCTGCAACCCGCCCACATGACCCACAGCTTATGTTTAAAAGAAAAAAAAAATTGGGTATGTCTCTCTCAAATTCATTTTTTTATCCTCCTTTCTCTCTCTACCTAGCTGTCTCTCCTTTTCTCTCATTTGCTATGTCTCTCACTCTCTCACTTTCTCTCTTTCGCCTACCTCTCTTTTCATCCCCTTCCCGTCGTCATTGCTCTCCTCTCCTCTACCGCCGCTGTCGTCTCTCCATCCCCTCCTCTTCTCCCTGTTGCAGTGCCGCCGTCACCCCAAACCAGATCTAGAAATGGCAGATTTGGAAGATCTATAGCAAAAAAAAAAAAAAACAGAAGGTACCTCGCCCAGATCTTTCCTCTCCTCCATTTATTTATGGTTTGCAGACTTGTTTTGTCGTGGGTTTGTAACTTTTTGCTTATTTTATTTAATACAAGAATATGCTTTTGGTTGTGTTGTTGTGTTATGGGTTTGCAAAGGGGTTTGTAACATTTTGCTTTGATTATTTAACAATAGAAAATGTTTTTATTGTTGAATAAAAATAATAATAATAATAATAATCTGTTTAAAAAAAAAACTGCGAAAAAAATAATCTGAATAATAATAATAATCTGTTTAATAATAATCTGAATAATAATCTGTTTAATAATTTGCATAATAATAATAATCTCTTTAATAATAATCTAAATAATAATAATAATAATCTGTTTAACAAAAAAAACTGCCGAAAAAAATCTATCAAAAGAAAAAATCTCTCAGTTGCAATTTTGCACTCTATTGAAGCAAAAAATAAAATAAAAAATAATTCCTAAACCGCCCGCAACCGCCCGCACAACCGCATGACCCACCCGTTCAATCCGCAACCCGCACTGCGGGCGGATGCGGTTCCATTTTTTCCCAACCCGCACCCCATCGGGCGGGTCCAACCCGTCAACCGAACCGCACGAAACCGATCCGTGGACACCCCTATTTATGGTTGTTTTTTCGTTAGTAATCAAAAAAGCTTTTTGGGAAATGGTAAAAGAGGGCATGTATCTTTCCATTAAAACTTCATGAAAATAAAATCTTTTCATTAGTAATTCAAGCTATTTTTGGTCAATATTTTGTGTAACCTCCTTTCCTCCTCGATGGTAAAGTTATACACATTGTGTTTACTTCCAATATTCAGCCATTAATTAGGTTACAGAACCAAACAATGTACCGTCAACACTAAATAATATTATGTTAATAATTTTTCAGTTATTTGCACTAAGATTTTTTAATTATTAAAATAAAATAATTATATAAATGTTTGCTTTATAATTACTTATATAAAATAATTATATTTTATATGAAAGAATGTTTGCATTGAATCTCAAACTTTTTATATTTTTTTAGTTTCTTCATATATTCTCTTTATATGATTTTTTTGTTAAAAATATTACAACTTCTCTTTAAAAGTTACTCAGTCTTCTTATTTTGTATTTACTTAATATTAATATTAATAAAGAGTTTACACGCAAAATAAAAAAATAAAAAATGCCTCCAATTTTGAAAATGAATGCCTCTATTTTGAGGGGATTGAAAATAAACATTCATCTCCAATTTTAATTATATAAATGCCTCTGTTTTGAAAATGAGGGGATTACGAGAGAATAAAATAATATTTGTTTATAATTAAAAAAGTTCATTAATCCAATGAATAAAAAACAGGGCAAATGTTTTGGCCAATACTTTGTATTTTGTTTTTGTGTTTGCATACTCTAAGGCAACCAGGAACAATATGTAAACAAAGTTTGTTTGCAGCTCATGAAAATACAACCTGTTCAGGGGCCAAATGATTTGCTTAAGATACAATTCTTCCAACAGTCTAAATCTACATCAAAGTTAAATATCTGCTCAAGTATCAACACATCTTCCTGTGACAACCCTCACTACTGTTTATTGATAACACCACTGATTACTGCTAAACTGAGACTGATCATAATAAGTAATTGAATTGATTGAAATTCTGAGTTAATTGATTGAGTGTGCTAGTTTAAATGCATGTCTATCTGTTTGACTGTTAAATTATCTGTTCGTGTTTTATGTTTTAAACTGCAAATTGAATGCCTTATCGGCGGCCGAATCTGAAATTGATTAGTGTTTTGTGCTGATTAGAATTTATGTGATTTTATGGCATATTTAATTGAAATGTGATTTGGTATGTTTAAATTGGATCAAATAAGCTAAATTATCAAAGTTGGACTTATTTACAAGAATGCCACTTAGTGGACTTTCATAAGCTTTTATTTGATTTCTATATGCTAGCATTATATCATTCCATCAGCCCATTCCTTGAACCATAACCGACTAGAGAGAGAGAGAGAGAGAGAGGAAAAACTTGATTTCAACAAATTTAGCTCGGAGACTTGAAGAATTTGGAAGAGAATTGTATATTTGAGCTTGTATATCTTGAATTCAAGACATAAGGTAGAAATTTCATCCTCTCATTTGTGAATTGAAGTTATGTCTTGCATGATTCATGGAAGTTTAGTGAGTTGAGTCTAGAATTGGTTTACAATGTTGAATTGAGAGTTAGATCATGCATGCATGTGCATATCTTGAAATTTAGAGTTGTTTTCATGGAAATTATTGCATGCATGTCTATATTATTGTTATAATCCATGAATTCACCATGTTTTTGGAAGGTTTGGCTCATTTGATCTTGTGTTTGAAGCTTTAAGTTCATATAAGCTCATGCATGTTACATTTGAGTTTTGTTCTTGATGTTTATTTGAAAATGTGTTTAATTGACTCACCCTTGGGCTTTGATTTTACAAATTGATCTTCAAAACATGTTATATTATGGGTTTAAAGTGTTTTTCCAGAAAATGGGCTCAAGAGGTTGAGTTTTGATGCATTAGAGTTGAGTTTTGAGCTTGAGGTTCAAATCTGGAAATTTCAGATTTTGGACTCACGCTCGAGCGAGGAACTCCACGCTCGAGCGTATGCCTTGTGTGCATGCAGTCTGCTCGGGCGAAGAAAGTGGCGCTCGAGCGTAAAATGCGTGTATCCAGTACTTTGCATGTGTTTATAGTCCGCTCGAGCGAGAGAATGCACGCTCGAGCGAGGACTTGTGTCTCACGCTCGAGCGTGGATTGAGCGCCCGTCGAGCGTGATTTTTGTACATCTAGTATTTTTACTGTAGCTTACAGTCCGCTCGAGCGACGAAAGTCACGCTCGAGTGGAGCTCCTTTGCCTGCATGTCCGCTCGAGCGTAGAAAGCCACGCTCGAGCAAGACCCCTATTTTCTGAAAATTTTGAAAAGTGTTTTTAAGTGCATCTTTGCATCCTCATTCCATCCTAGGCATTCTTAGGCCTAGTTTAAGGCATCTTAATGAGGATATTGATGTAGAACCACACCGAGGCAATTTAGGAATTAAGTTATTATTTTCCCAACTGTGTAGCTTAGTGTGTGTTCATTCTGTAACTGTAGGGTTGGCATCCGAGGACGCTCTAGCTGCTTAACCTAGTACTCTGTGAGTAACAATGTTGTAAAGATATGTTCAATTGAGATTATTTTCTGAACAAATGACTGATCTGCTTTATGAAATGACACTGTTTACTGAATGAATGTTTGTCCTATTTTGTGAACTGTATTCGTGGTTACTGAACTGTTACTGCTACTGTTACAGAGATCTCTGTCGATTCCCATGTTTGGAACCACTACTGTTTACTGATATGATGGCCATCATTGATTGCTCGGTCTGTTAAGACCTACTGTACTGCTTTGCTATTGGATGTACCACATATAACTATTATAGTTTTTGAATGACTGTTATGGCATGAATTATGAGCCACAAACTGAATGATTGTTATACTGATAAATGACTGTTTTCAATACTGAAAGGACATTCATTCTTAACCTCTTTACGCATATGTTATTCACTGGGCTTTAGCTTACTGTTTATATATATATGTAAGTGTTCAGGCACCGGACCGGAGTTAGGAGCGTCGGATTAGCTCTTGTTTTGTCAAGCCAACCATCGTGCCTCACCTTGAGGTTCCAAGTGCTGCCAAGCTAAGGCTGCTTCGGGGTGTTTTAGATTTCCTTCTTTCTGTATCTGTTTTGTATAGACTGTATAGACCTGTACTGTACTGTTATGGTAGGGACTTGGTCCCTAACCTGAATGATTGTATGTGACATATGTATATACTATTTGTCCTGAATGTGAATATGTTTTAAAAAGTCTTTTTGCATACAGACTGTCACAGCGCATTGGACATCTTTTCATTATTGTTTTGGCTTCTGCCAGCCCCTGTACTCTGTATTACTGTTTTACTGTTAAGTAGGCCTTCGGTAATCTCGGATTACTGGCCGGTTACGGTGCTAAACCCATAGGGGTGGGTTTGGGTCGTGACACCTCCATAAACAAAAGTTAAGGTGGTTTGCATGTTTAAAATTCCTACCAGCCATTCTTTGTATCAGCATTCTCATGTGGTTTTGATTTATGAAATGGATTTGATTCTTTAATGGGAAATGGGTTTTAATTTAAAATTAGTTTGTTGTATGGTTACTTGATCTGAAATGGGTTTTGAACATCTGCTCGAGTAGAAAGCTAAGCCACTTTTAGTTATAATAAAACCACTACAATGGATCATATTTAAATAGCAACTTTGTCATAAATAAATTTGAGACCCACAACAACAATGAAGGTGTGCTTTGTTTAGTTTGAAAGCTTTATTTACTTTAATTACAAGAAAGCTTTGTTTAGTTTAATTACAAGAAAGCTTTATTTTCTTTGGCCAATATTTGGGTCAGATAGTTTTGGCCAATATTTTGTGTGCCTGTTTCTATCTTTTTTTGTGTTTCTAAGGGTTTGTATTTTGTGTTTGTGTTTGCATATCCAAGGCAACCACACAAATCCATATGTAAGCAAAGTTTTTTCAGGGGCCAAAGAGTTATAGCAAAATAACTTAGTATAAGCTTAACAACTTACAATAAAGTGAAAATCAAAAATCAAACTGCTAGTTAAACAAACCCTTTCAGAAACCTATTTTAATATTTTTGAAATAAAAAATATTCAAAAACAAACTTAAATCTAATCATTTTCAGAAAATATTTACATGAAAATCACGACCTTTCTTCACCTTGCACCCAGTCTTACCTTTGCAGCTCACCTTGATGGATAGCATGTTGAACAAAGAAATATCACCTATCTTTTGGTGACACAGATAAGGCTCCAACTATTAATTCATTTCTTTGATAGTTGGCAACAATTAAAGAAATCACACTTTCTAATTCTGTTCATCTTAGTTTGTTCATCTTTCTCTCAATTTTGTTATAATTTTTGTTTATCTTATTTTTTTGTTTGATAGTTGACAATTTTTGGCCAATATTTGGGTCAGACAGTTTTGGCCAATATTTTGTGTTTCTAAGGGTTTGTATTTTGTGTTTGTGTTTTCATACTCCAAGGCAACCACAAACAAATCCACCATGAAACCATATGTAAGCAAAGTTTGTTTGCAGCTCATGAAAACACAACATGTTTAGGGGCCAAAGAGATGTAGCAAAAACACTTAAAAATAAAATACCCTGTTCCCACAAAAATAAAGTTCCTTCTAACCATTCTTTCTAGGATTATGTTATGCATGGATTGGGCATGTATCTTTCATTGGTGTATGTTTTCATTTGACTGTTGTTTTAGGCCAATATTTGTTTTCATTTGACTATTGTAAATTGACTGTTCTTTTTCCCTTACCCATTCTTCTGATTATCTACCTTCCATTTGTTGACACACAACATCAAAATTGATCCTTTTTGTTCTAACTTAACCCAAAGGTTTGCTTTGAATCAAATTGGTTGTTTGTGCACCAGGTTTCTCAAATTAGTTGTTTGGCATGGACAGACCTTAGGCATAGGTTATGGGTTTGCTCAGAAAATGTGAGTTTGATTAGAGAGAGAGAGAGAGAGGTTATTTGGGACTTGGTTTGTGGTTAGTGCTCTATGTTGTAGAAATTAGTCTGAGAGGGAAGGGACTGTTTGTTTGGAGCTATTTAAAAAGAAAGTAAGGGTGATTTGTTTAGCTGATCTTCTTGCAAGAAAAAAAATTAAACTCACACACTCAAAAAAATGTATTTAACATTTTATTATATTAAAAAAAAATTATACCATTCAAATGTAATATATTTGCTGTGTGATTCTAATGTAGAGATGATAAATATTTTTCATATAATTTATTTTGAATATCTAGAGTTCCTAATTAAAAGAAACATTTCGGAGACTTGGCATTTTAATGTTTATGTGTAATATGGCAATAGAGTTTATGTTTTTTTTTTTTTACACCTTTTTAAGGGAGTATAATATTTTATGTTGTATTTCAAAAAATTCTGGTGAATATATATGTGTGTGTATTACTTTAGTTGCCTTCATGAAATAATTATTCATTATTGCTTATAAATTGGTTTTGTTATCTGTTGATTTTTTTTTTTGGGGATAAATTTACGTTTGGACTTTCTAAGTGATAAATGATGAACTTCAAAATATTTATGATTATAATGGGTTTTGATTTTGGTTTTAATTTCATCTCTATAAAATTGAAATCAGTTAGAAAAAAGAAGAGTTCAAATTTGGACATATGTTGTGCTCCGATTTTAATTTTATCATTTTAATGTGATTGTTAAAATACATCTATTCTAAACATTGGGTTGGCCTTTTTTTTTTTTTTCTTAGATGTTTATATTTTTATTTCTTCTCCTCTTGATTGCAGCCCGTTAAGTATTTTCTATCCATGGCAGTTATTTATTTAAATAAAATTTTGAAATCCATGTTAACTTTTATTATTGCTAATTTTTTGTTTCTTGGTGTCTAAAATTATATAACCAAACATTTTTAAATTGAAGTACAATAGTTATGAACAATATCACTATTTTTGGTCAAGTAAGTTTTTTTTTTTATTTTAAAAAACTTATCATATCTAATTTTCTTCTAATAAATTGTTTTTTTTCCTCATACTTTATAGATGGATGGAGACTTACACCGAACTGTAATATCACCTCCATTTACTAATTTTCTTATTTATGTGTATAAATTTTTATTTATCACTCTAAAGTTTTTGTATGTATAGGTTCGATTTCTTCAAAAAAAAAAAATGTTAATGTTGTTATCCGTGATGAGTGTGACCTTAATACTATTCGCATTCGTGAGGTAAGCTTAAAAGTCACTTGAACATTGGACATGCATTTTCTTGTCATTTTAAAAATAATTTATAAATATATTTGTGAAGCCTCTGAAAAATGTATTATCTTTAAAAACCTTAATGTTTGAATTATTTTCTTAAAGCCCCTCAGTTCCTGGAATTATTTCGAATCTTGCAGGTTAGCATTTTTATTTTTATCAAAACAGGAATATCCTAGCCAAATTAGGTTCCTTAGCATAATTTAATTTAATTCTACATAAGTAAGGTTCCAATACATGAGTTTAATTCCAAGTCCTCACTTCTTTTATTAATTTCAAGAATTTCTCCAAAACTAGTACATGTACTTTTAGACTATAGGTACCATCAATCAATTTGAGATCTATATATATATATACATTGGGAGATGTGTCCTTAGTACCTAAATTGAATAAAAAAAAAGCCCCATCACCTTTCCCAATGGCCGGCCACCCTAAGAAGATGTGAAGAGTCTATTTTCAAGAATTGTAATCATGGTATTCTAGAAACCCTAACACCCAGTACCCCTAGACCTAGGGTTTTGTTTCCAATACTAGTTTTATTTCAACTAGGGACCAAGTAGATATTGTCTAATCCTATGATTAAGCTCCCTAACCACTCCTATTCCATTAGACTCCAAGTAAATCCTAACTTTTCCATCCAATTCCAACTAGTGGGCCTTTATGTCTTTTTATACCAAAATTTGCCTATAAATACCACCACCCCCTAGCTTGGCAAACACAAACAACAAACTCACACACACATTCAGCCTAGAGGAGAAAAAGGAGAGCAAGAGAGAAGTCTTGAGAGGGAGAGGAAGGAAGAGGAGAGCACTCTTGTTCAAGCCTAGCAAGTAAGCCACAACACAATCTTCTCTTTCATTTTCCTTTTTCAAATACATGTTCTTAAGGGTTCTAGATAATGTTTTTAGATGTGTTACTGATGAGTTACTCATGTTAAAAATGATAAGAGTTGAGCCTTGATTCTACCTCTCTTGTATTTTCCCTCATTTCGGTACAAAACTATCTTTTTCATACCAATCTCTCAAACTTTCCAAAGGCACACCTTCAAGAAAATTTTTTGAGTTTAATATATGTTAGTTAGCATGTTTTCATCACAAAAGAAACAAAATTTTTCCCTTAGTGCATCCATTTTCTCACAATTTTTTTTGTTTTGGGTATTGTGCCTTAGAATATGTTTTTACAGCCAACTTTCAAAAATCCTAGAAACATTTATAAAATTATTTTGGACGTCTATTTTATGTCAAAATCTTCCTTAAGGAGTTATATTTCAACTAAAATTGGTTTCATTGAAAAACAGTGAGCGGTTTGCAAGAAAATCAAATTTTCGTAACGGTCGACAAATCTGGACAGCGCTGGAGTGTTTTCTAAATAACTTAAAATCTAGAAAAGCTATCCCTTTTCCAAAATATGTTCTGGAAACTAGATTAAATTCTCTATGAACCATAGGAAGGCCGAGTCCGGTGAAAAATCTAAAATAGTCCTTTTCATTCTAATCCATATGTGATATCGAATCTGGAAATTCTGTTATGCATGGGTGTTTTATGCTCTTGTGTTCATGAAAATGCTTATTAGCTTATGATCATATCTTGGCATGATAGTGTACGTGTTATGGTTATGTTCTTTATCTCCTTCATCTTAATGATGCATGCTTATGTGGATATTATTATCATGTTAAGTTGGTTTAGCCTTGTTTTAAAACATTTAACTCCACGGGAAACTTAATCGGGATGGTATTGGATTTTCGATCACTTGAGTAACGAAAAGATGATAATGTGTGATGTATGGATTGTTGGGATGCGTTCCCTATTTGGAAGTTAAAGTCTTGCGCAAGTGGTTTTCGAAACCCTTGAACGGAGCGGTTGTATTCGGACCCTAGGTGGTTTGGTGTGAGGAGGGATTTGGGCAATGCCCTATTTTACCGTCTCTTTTGAGGCCCTGTGGTTGGCGCTATGCAGTAAATAACCGTTGGTAGGCATTCGAGATTAGTTCTGCAACAAAGTAGCAAAAGAGGGGGTATACCGAATAATCCGCGTCCGATTCTTGTGGTTGGGAGGACGAAATCTCTTTGGGGGATTTCTAGTTGGCTAACATCTAACTTGTAACCCTTTATTTATTTAGTTGAGTATCATGCCTTACTACTTGATGTTATATTTGTGATTTTGTATTGGACTGGGAAAAAGATGCGGGGTGTGTGTGTGTTTACTGGGCATTCAAAGCTCACGGCGTATTATGTCAGGTGTCGAAGAGGAGCTTATAGCTGGAGACAACGAACTTGAAACCTTCGAAGACTTTTGGCTATCTTAGGAAAGTTAGAAATTCCTTTTGATATTTTGTAAGGCTCATATGAAGATTTAAATTTTCTTTTTGGGATGTAATGTAATGGGACGGGCTTTTGTAATTAAGGATATTCGTGGTTATTATGTACATATATATAAACCTTATCATTGCTTGTGAGACCTTGTATCAATACCTTTTAAGATCTATCAAAGGGGTAGTGTGCTGCCTAAGAAAGCTGGACTTAGAAAGTAGGCCAATTTGACTCCTCCGGCAATCTGGGATCTTACTTGGTTATTGACCATAGGACTCATTAGTGACTCTCCATTGACTGCAACCAATAGTGTAGATTCGGGGCGTCACAATATTCCACTTATTTTTTATAGGCAAAGGCAACGGAAAAAGACAAAGCAATATCAAAGGAAACAGAATAGGCTATCCCTTCTGGCAAAGGAAAGGAAAATGCACATCCCGTGGTATGGTTTCTTAACAATTTTTAAAAGTTTCTTTTTCGAATGTTATATAATTTTTTTTTATATAGATTTTTTTAGGAATTGCATAGTATCATATACTCTTTTTTATGTACATTTTTTAAAAGTTTCTTTCTCATATATTTTTTTAATTCTTTTTATTGAATGTGAAATGTTTTTCTGAAGCATGTTAAAGTAAGCATTTGTACAACATGCTAATGCATTTGTATGATTAATATGAATTTTTAATATGTTTGTCTATTTGTATGAACACATGTTGCATTTACAACATAACATAATAAAAATGTAAAAGAAGAAACCGAAAAAGGAAAAGAAGAATAAGGAACAAATATGTGATGAAAAGGAAACTACATAATATAATTTTTTAATTTTTTTTAATTTTTCTTATAAGAAGCTCTTAAGGAAAGAAGAAAAAGACAAAAATAAAATTTAATATAATGGAAAGAACAAGAAGAGTGAAAAGAAAAGTAGAAAAAATTACATGCTAATATTCACATTTTAGGTACCCAAGAATCTAATATTTACCTTTTCAACGTACATTTTGTAAAGAGATGGGTAGTGTCTTTAAATAAATAAGTGCACAGTGAGTTTGTAGTTTTGTGTGCTTAATGTGTTTTCAAATTATTTTTTCCTCTGTTTTTTAAATTTCATCAATACATGCATTGGTTCTTATGTGACTAACAATTCAATCGAGTGAAGAGAAAAAGTTAGTTAAAAGGAAGAAAAAATACATGATGAAAGGGAAGCAAGAGAGAGGCTAATCTTCACATTTTATACACCTACTTATATAATATTTTCATTTTAGGCACACAATGATAATGTGTTATCAAAAGCTGCATTGACCCAACGTGCACAACTAGAACGTGAAAAAAATCAAAAGCCATGTTTTGCATACCAATTGGGACAATGCCTGTGACGAGAACGAGAAAGATCAAAGGAATGTATTAACTCAAGACAATCTTCTTTAACACCAAATTAGTAAACAATTATATTTAATTCTTGAAATATATACTCTTACTATTACCACTTTATTATATAGGTTTTAATTTGTTCATAATCCATTTCTGTAGGCTTGCTCCTATAACCCTATTTAGAAATATTTGTGTGGTCATCCGCGATGAACACGACCTTAATGTTATCCATGTTCGTGTGGTAAGTACAAAATCAAGTCAATAATTGTATTTATTTTATTTATATAACATTATATAAGATTTTTTGAATCTTTTGAATATTTTGTTTATATTTGTCAGGCAAAAGAAAAAGAAAATGTCAACCCTATGTCTAAAGGAAAAGAAAAGATGGCTCCTATTGACAAGAGAATGACAAATGCATGTCAAGTGGTATTTATTCTTTTTAAAAAATATGATGCAAAACTAATCAAAATTTTGAATAGTTAAAAGGCATGAATGAATAAAATGAATTTGTTGTTTTATGTTATTTTTGTAAAATAATAATATATTTTCCTATAACTTGCTATTATTTGTATGTGTTTTCCAAATTTATTTATTTTTATTTTGCATGGATACATGTGCATTTATAATTTACCATCCACAAGTTGCCACTTATATGAAGAGAATAGGAAAAAAGAAACGAAGGAATAAAGAAAAAATATATAAAGAAATGAGAAACTAAAAAATATAGGTTTTTAATTTATTTTTTTTTTAATAAAAAACAAAATGCATGAAGAAAGAAAGAAATAAAGATAACACTATTAAAAGTATAAAACAAATAAAATAGAAAATAAAATTAAGAGAAAGGAAAGAAATAAGAAGATAGTTTCATTTTAAGCACAAAATATTTACATATTTTGCATCAATGATAAAATATTTTCATTTTAGGTACAAAATGATAATGTAATATCAACAGCTGCATTGGCCCAACGTGCACGGCGAGAGCGTGAAAAAAATGAAAAGTCTTACTTTGAATTTCAATGCTTTGAACGGAAACAAAAGGGATTAGAAGAATGTGCTTAACTACGACAACCTTTTTTAACACCAATTTGTCGCGATCACACTCGCTTGGAGTGGGAAACAATAACTGAAGATTCTCCTTCGGCACAAAAACGAACAATGGTTACCAATCATTCTACATGTTTGTTTTCTATGCCAAGCACATCTTTAGCTCCACAAAGGAATCGGTAAACTACTATGTCTAATCTTGAAATACATACTTTTACTCATATTGTTTTGTTTTACGGAATGTTATTTATACACAAATATCCGTAGGTCTACTCCTATAAATCGATTTCTTCAAGAAGATCTATGTACTAATGATGAATTAGAAGATATGCCTATGAGTACATCGATTGACGCCCGGGCACACAAAGATTCTTGCCGCCATTATCTTGGCAAGATGGATGTATTATGTCCTTATTGTTCAGCCTTACATTGGATGGATGAAAAATTGACAAAATCATTTATGAAACGTCCCTTATTCGGAACTTGCTGTTTGGAAGGAAAGATCAGGCTACCTTTACTTATTACCCCCCCTCCACCACTTCAGGCGTTGTATGATGAGAATAATGATCAGTCAAAATCCTTTCGAAGTTATACTTAAGTGTACAATGCAACCAATGCTTTTACGAGTCTTGGTGGTACATTGGATCATAGAGTATTCAGTGGAAGAGGCCCTACATCATTCACAATTCATGGCGAATTACGACATCGAACAGGATCACTACAACCACAACCAGGGCAGGATGCGAGTTATGTTCAACTGTATATCCATGACCCATATTTAGTTTTAGAAAATCGTAATCATAGAAATCTTAACTTGAGAAGGGATGTTCTCAAAACTATTCAGGATAGTTTGTTGCAAGTCAATGCATTTGTAGATAAATTTCGCCAAGCTCACGCCATTTTACATCAATTAGACTCGATAGAAAACAATCTACCTGCTCATCTTCATTACAATTCAACAACTGAACGACGTCGGTATAACCTACCAACTGCAGATGAGATTGTAATTGTAATACTAGGTGATGGAACAGAGGTAAATGGAATGAGAGATATTATCTTACATTTCTGAGGAAATAATGAGTTGATGCAAATTAATGAATGTCACCCAGCATATTTGCTATTACATTATGTTTTATTTTTTCCATATGGTGAGCTTGGATGGGAACCTGAGTTGAAATCGTGGAACGTTCAGTATGATCGACCTTTAACTAGTCGACTTACTCAAATGGATTTTTATAATTATTGTTTGTTTGAACAACGCACAGAGTATCCAACAATTTTGAGAGGTGGGAAACTATTTCAAGAGTTTTTGGTAGATTCTTGGGTTGCAACTGAGCAAAATCGATTGACATACTACAAGCTTAATCAAGGGAAACTTCAGGCTGAGCTTTACCAAGAGTTGTTAGATATGGATCCAGATTATGTGTGATGTGGTCAAATTGGTCAAAGGTTTGTTTTGCCATCTTCATTTACTGGTAGTCCTAGACATATGTTTGAAATCTTTCAAGATTCAATGGGTATCACGCGATACAACCAACACCCAGATATTTTTCTTACCATGACTGCAAATCCCAATTGGCTAGAAATTACTTCAGCATTATTACCACATCAAAAACCTATTGATCGTCCTGATTTAATTGCCTGTGTTTTTTAGTTGAAAAGAAAATGTTTGATGAAGGATAGAAACAAATAAAGTGTTTGGAAATAAAGTTGCACATGTTTTTACAATTGAATTTAAAAAACGAGGCCTCCCTCATATGCATGAACTTTTATTTCTTAAGGGTCCAGACAAAATTCAGACATGTGTTCAAGTAGACAAATTGGTTTGTACAGAATTTCTAGACCCAAAAGATGATCCTATGCTTTTTGAAACTATCAAATGCTGTATGGTACATGGACCATGTAGTGCTCGAAATCCGCAAGCACCATGTATGAAAAATGGTAGATGCACTAAGAGATACCCTCAAACTTTCACAGAAACAACAACTATGGATCAAGATGGATACCCTATCTATCGTCGTTACAATAATGGTCAAATACATATTGTGAGGGGGCAAAAAGTTGATAATAGGGATGTCATACCATACAATGCATATCTTTCTAAACTTTTCAACTATCATATAAATGTGGAAGTTTGTGCCGGAATGAGATGTGTCAAGTATATACATAAGTACATTTATAAGGGTTATGATCATACAACGATGGTGTTAGGAATGATAAATAAGATTCAACAATATCTTGATGCGAGGTATATTGGACCTCCGGAAGCTACTTGGCGAATATTTGGTCATCCTTTGCATGCAGAGATACCAACAGTTGTATGATTGGCACTTCATGTACCTGGAATGTATCGTGTTGTTTTTAACCCAGAAGAGTCATTAGAAACGATTCAATCTAGAGCTGGTCAACAAATGTCAACTCTTACTGGCTTCTTTGCATATTGTGCTGCCAGTGAAGATGAATGTTCATTCACTTATCAAGAATTTCTACAGCATTTTGTTTGGCTCAAGTTAGAAAAGAGATGGAAATCAAGAGAAAGAGGATATGCGATTGGTATAATGTACTTTGCTAGCCCTAATTGTGGTGAAAGATTTTATTTGCGTTTGTTACTAACCATTGTCAAAGGACCAAAGTCGTTTTAGTCTTTACGCACGGTCGATAATGTTGTGCATGATACATTTAAATTAGCATGTGTTGTAAAGGGGCTTTTAGAAGATGATGAATAATGGATACAATGCTTGAAAGAGGCAGTAGCTATAAAAACTGGATATCAATTAAGGAGATTGTTTAGTATTATTCTCACCCAGTGCTCTCCACTAAATCCATGTGCATTATGGAATCAATTCTCAACGCATATATGTGATGATCTTGCACATAAGATTCGTATATTGTTTGTCATTTCTAACCCAACTGAGGCTCAAATTGAAGATTATGGTCTTCATCTTTTAAATCAAATGCTTCATCAATCAGGCAAAAATTTAATTAACTTCCCACCTATGCCACAACCTACTACAAATTGGAGTGCAATAGTTGGTAATCGATTGATATTCGAACATCAACAACTGCAGAGTGAGGCACAATAAGCAGATCCACAAATTACTATTAATTGTCTCAACAATGGTGTAACAACCTCGAACTCCGATTAACGCTAATCTATGATTAATTATGCCTAACAGTAATTAAGGAGGGATTCTGAATTAATTTGCATGTGCGTGTGTTGCATTATCTGTGTTTGTATCTGTTTAGCATTGAAAGATTTGTTCATATTTTAGCTTCGGTTTACAAATTGAAGGCCTTATCGGCATCCAATTCAGAAATTGACTTGACTTATGTGTTAATTGAGAATTTTAGAATTTTATGGTAAGTTTAATTGAAATCTGATTTGGAACGATTAAATTAGATTAAATTTATGCCATTTGATTAGTTTTGTTTACCTATCACTTAGTGGGCCTTTTTGACCCCACTAGTTCATCTCCTTGCATTCAACACACACACACTCTTGAGCCCACACACACACAAACGTGAGAAATGGAGAGTAGAGAGAGATTGAGCTCAAATAAAGAATTAGCTAGGAAATTGAAGACAATTCGAGGCCTTGAGTTAGAATCATACTTGAATTCAACCTTAGGTAAGAACTATACTCTTAAACTTTGTATTTAAGACAAAAAGTATATGGATTCAAGAGAGTTAGGTGTGCAACTAAGCTAAGATTGAAGAATTAAAGCTCAATACACACATGCATATGTAATTCATGGCATTTGAGGTTGTTTTCCCAAAGAATTCTTGCATGCATGTCATAATCCTAGCTTTGTTTTGGAAATTCTTCATGTTCTATGTCATTTTGTCATAGTTGATCATGTTTTTGAGTTGAATATTGCATTTGATCTTGTTTTGAGAAGCTTTGGTTCAAAGAATTGTATGCAAGTCATGTTCATGAATTATTCTTGAGTTTCAAGTTGAATTTTTGCATAATTGGCAAGCCTTTGGGCCATAATTTCTTTAAATGATCTTTAATTCATGTTGTTTTAAGGGTTTTCATGTATTTTCTCAAGTTTTGGACCAGAAAATTTAAGTTTGATGCTTTAATGTTTGAGTTTGAACTTGAAGATCAAAGCTGGAAATTCCAGAAATTTGATCCACGCTCGAGCAGGGATCTTCACGCTCGAGCGTGCACTCTGAGTACATGCACTTCTGCTCGAGCGGCGTGAATCACACTCGAGCGTGAAATGTATATATCCAGAAGCTCATATGTTTTGCAGTCCGCTCAAGCGAGGGAATTTACGCTCGAGCGAAGGTCTGAGTCTCACGCTCGAGCGGAGGTCGAGCGTCCATCAAGCGTGAAAATCATGCATCCAGTACTTTTATAGAGTTTTGCAGTCCGCTCGAGCGGTGAAAGCCACGCTCGAGCGAGCCTTCATATCTTGTACGTCCGCTCGAGCAGGGAAGGCCACACTTGAGCGTGGACTCTATTTTTAGCAAAATTTGAGAAATGTTTCCAAGTGCATTTTTGCATCATCTTTCCATCCTAGGCATTCCTAAGCCATGCTTGAGACACTATAATGAGGATAAAGACTAGAAACATGTCACGAACAAATAAAGCAAGTTATGAACCATTGAGCGAGTGTTTCAAGTGTGTATTTGTGTGTATGTTCGTGTAGGTTGCATGCCCGAATCAATTGATTAATCTACTCTGTTTGTCTATACCCGGAACCAACAGTATGTAATAACTCTGTAAAGTTATGTTTAACTTTAAGTATTTTCTGATTGATATGATATGATCTGCTCTTTGAAATGCTATTTTATGAACTATGAATGAATGTCCAATTTTCTGAAATGTATTACGGCACCCTTAGTTCACGTGGCCCTCACCCAGGGGTGGCAATACCGTGGCCAATATGCACGTGGCCCTCGCCTAGGGGTAACAATATTGTGGCTTATATTCACATGGCCCTTGCCCGGGGGTAACAATACCGAGGCCTGTATTCACGTGGCCCTCGCCTGGGGGTAACAATACCATGGCTACTTGTGCGCAAGATATGGACCTTTATGGTCGTTGGTACCAACTATGCATGTGGGTCTCCGGACCAAATCGATATGATAGCTAATGGGTGTACCACGCATGATCTTATGTAAAATCTGAATATGAAGATGAATATGAACATGTATCTTAATCTGAATCTATTTCTGATATGAACTCGGATTTCTGAATCTATGATGGACATTGCTCATTTAACTCCTTTACTTAGTTATTATTCACTGGGCTCTAGCTCACCGTATTATTTATATGTATGTAGATGGGCAAGCGCGTAACTAGGCCTGAGATGTCGCCTGGCGAGTTTTGGTGTCAGACAGCTATTATGCCTCCCGTGGAGGTTCTCTTTGAGATCTACCCAAGTTCTTAGTCCTTGGGATTTTTGTATTTCTGAAATGTTTATATCTGGCCTGAACATGTAGTAATCTGTATATGTGGCTTGGATGATGTAAGGCTACTGTGTTTTGATGTCTTATCTGTATGTCTGTAAACATGTATATGGAAGTTTTAAATTTTCTGTCTCATATATATCTGCACAGCTCTATGGACCATGTAACTTTGTATATTTGCTTTCGCAGCCCCTGTTGTATATATGTATTTCTAACAAAGGCCTTCGGTAATCCAAGGATTACTAGCCGATTACGATGCTAAACCTTTAGGAGTGGGTTTGGGTCGTGACAAATGGACTGTGGAATGCTTATAACACAATCGCTTCTTCAGTTTTTCAAAATAAAGGAACTGTTTTCTTTCTAAATGAGGGTGCTAGAATAGGGAAAATATTTCTGTACAATACAATTGCATTAAAATGTCGCAGCCTTGGACATATTGTTGTTACTGTGGCTTCATCTAGAATTGCATCATTGTTACTGGTAGGAGGTCGCACTGCACATTCAACATTTTCCATTCCATTAGATGTCTTGGAAAATTCACTTTGTGGGTTTAGCAAACAATCATTACAAGCTGAGTTATTTAGAGAAACAAAACTCATAATTTGGGATGAAGTTCCTATGCAACATAAACATTGTGTTGAAACTGTTGATCGTACATGAAGGGATATTTGTGATAGTGAAAAGCCATTTGGGGGTATTATTGTTGTTCTTAGTGGAGACTTTTGACAAATCTTACCAGTTATACCCAATGGAGTTCATGAGCAAATTGTGAATGCATCATTAAGACACTCTGTTCTATGGAAGCATATACATATCTTAACTTTGGATTTGAATATGCGTTTGAATCGTGAAGGCCATGAAAATGCTAATTTTGCAAATTTCTTGATGGAGGTAACACTACTTTTACCTTTTTCCTTATTATATAAATTATTTTAAATTAACAAATTGTGTTTACACTCCTACTTGTTTTTATTGATTTCACTTTTTTTAGATTGGGACCAATCCTCAAGAATCGTTAACCTTCCATTAACAATACACAAATGTCAAGATTTGAATGAATTACTCTCTACAATTTACCCACAGTTGAATATGATAGAGACGTCAACCCTACCATTTTTAACTGAACGCACAATTCTGTCTGCGTGTAACGATGATATCAGTGACATTAATACTACTGCGTTGAATATCTTTCCAGGGAGATTATATACTTATCTTGCAGCAGATAAAATGTCTGAAGATAATGAAATTGATCCTACCAGTACAAATAGATATCCTAATGAATATTTAAATTCATTGGATCCTCCTGGGCTGCCAACTTTTAAGTTAGAGTTGAAAGTGGGTTGTCCTATAATATTGTTGAGAAACATTGCACCAAAAGATGGATTATGTAATGGTACAAGATTGATGGTTACTAGGTGCGACACTCGCATAATTAAAGTTCAAATTTTAACTGGAGAAAAGTTTGGCAATTTGGCATTCATACTAAGGATATCTTTGCCACCATCTTCTTCAGAAATGTCGTTCTAAATGACAAGACGTCAATTTTTAGTCTGATTGGCCTATGCCTTGACCATTAACAAATCTCAAGGACAATCTGTGAAATTTGTTAGGGTTGATTTGCGCATACCAGTGTTTAGCCATGGGCAATTATATGTGGCATTGTCCAGACGTACATCATTTGATCGTATAAGTATTCTTCTCCCTAAAGATAGTTTGGATTCTACTACAAATATTATTTATCTTGAAATATTGTTGTAGTGTTCTATGTAGATTAAATCACGTTTTATCATAAGGTAACCATGCAGATTTATTTCTATTGATTATATAACTTTTTATAAAATTTCAATTTAATAATAATTTGAAATATGGACTTTTGTAGGATTGGATAAAAAAATCTATGAAGCTTAAAATGAGAAATACAACTAGCTTGCTTCGATGGGGATATAATAAGGTAATTTAAATCTCAAAATATTTTGATATGTATATTTCCAACAAATGTACTAATCTATATTTTTTTGTTCCACAAATTACCAAATTGTTGTGCATGTTCCTCATTGGGGATACATACAAGTTGATACAAAAAACTTTTTGGAAAGTAATAATGAGAAGAAAGTTTGAGCAAACACATGTTTGAAGACATATTATTGACACACCTCTTGTAAAGCATACATATTTTGGAAAGTTTTAACCCATCTTTTGTAAAATTTTAACCCACTCTTTTCGTGTATGACAATATAATGTTTATTTTTCTTATGTAGTTATAATTTGATTGGCCGCAGTAGCACTAACTGATGTGCATTTTAATTTTAATTTCTTTTAGATTGTAGAGCACTTGCTGGTGTGCATAATTTGATATTTAATTTTTTTTTATATTTTATTTGTTTGGAATTGTAGAGTACAGGCTGTTATGTATTGTTTGATATTTAATTTTCAATTCAATTTGTTGAGATTGTAGAGCACTTATTGATGTGTTTTATTATATAGATTTAGTATTTTTTTTTTTCTTTTTATTATAAAACGTTAACAAGTATACAATAACTTTAATTTCTGTTTTTGTTCAGTGTTTACAATTTTTTTTTACTTGCTCTTATATCTTGATTTACAATATTGGTGAACATTATAAATCTTATATGTTTGTTTCTTAATTTGCATTAAGATTAGGGGGAGTTGTTATTTTATTTGAGTTTTGTAGAGCGTGTAATACAAGTAAAATTGTCACAAGTTCTTTAGGAAGAAAAATATTTCAATATATTTTTTTCAATATCTTTATCAAAAAAATGACACAAACTTTCCAAATTTTAACATAATACGGATAAATTATAACTGCATTTTAATCTTAATATTATTTACACCGTGCCTTTAGGCACGGGCATACACTAGTAGTTAATAAGATAAAATGTCACATTCAACTCATAATCATTTGACTTTTTCTCCTACAACCATCAAATTAACTATAAAAAAAAAAAAAAAAACTAACCAACTTTCCAAACCTAACTGTTTTAATCAGGTTAAAATAATTAAAAAACCAAATAATTAACTTTCCAAACAAGGCCAATGCCATTTAACTTTCACTGCATTCGTTCGCAAAACATTCATACACTTTTTTTTCAATTTTCAATAATAAAACAACACCATAATTCTATTTTTACTTCTCCTATTGTTTATAATGTGACATTTATAATTTATATTATACCACTTGCATGAGATATTCTTGAGTCTTTAACATAGTTTTTATGAAAAACAAGCAAGTGTACCAATAAAGCGTGTGATCATAATAACGGAATATCCCGGGCGTTGCTACTATCTTAGCTTTGTTCTCAACTTTGGTAAATGCCTTTTGAGCCTCTTGCAAGTCTCCAGATTCAACACATAATGCTTCGTTCATCATAAGATCTCTTTGTGACCTCCATGTCCAATTTTTCCAAACTGTCTTATCAATATTCTCTCTCTTGGTAACCTATACCATTCCAGAAAATGAAAATAAATAGGTCAATGATCATATAATCTCATTAAAAACTATTCCGTGAGTGTAGAATGTGTGTATATGTATATGTGGGGACATATTTTTGGGTAGTCCACGTGGCTGAGGTTGTTAGCTGAGGTGCCACGTGGGCGGACCATAATGCTGAGATATGGGGCGATAATACCGGAATTTGAGATATTTGGATAGAGGACTAGAGTCCTAGATGACATCAAACTATCTATTTGGATAGAGGACTAGAGTCCTAAATTGGAAGAGGACTTCGGTTTGGATAAAGATAAGACTCTTAGAAAGTTTATCCCAATCCTACTAGGAGTCCAAAATTAGCAGTAATCCAGAGCCCATTGAAGCTAGGCTTCTATTGGGACTAGGTTTGTGTTGGCTATAAAAGGGAGGCACCCTCATGGGTCTAAGGTATGTTTTTTATGCTCTGTCTAGTGAGTTAAGCACTATTGGTTATCTTTGAGAAATATTTTACTGACTTGATCGTCAGAGTGCCCCCGAGTGGACGAACCACTGCGGGATTCTTATATTTTCGTGACAGGTTGTTCGGGCTTAATCTATTCTACAGGTGCTCTCCAGCTGAATACTAACTTGGCAGTGTGGTCAGAAATCTACTCACACAATTTGGCGTCGTTTGTGGGAACTTAAGGAGAATAGATGGCCAACAACGAGCATGGAGAAAAGATTGGAGACGACATCCCTAGTGGGGGTGGTAAACTTGCCAATCTAAACGTGGAAGAAGAAAATCGTAATGAAGGAGCATGGGATCAGAATCCCAGGGAGAATAACATCGGCCAAAAGGGAGACGCATCAAAGAAAACAGGCTGAGATAAGTACTATCGTAAAAGTAACCTTCAGGTATGGAGGGACATATGCCGGAGAAAAGACAAGAAAACTGAAAGACATGGAAAATAAGTTGACAGATCTACAAACAACGGTTAACCTCATGATGCAGAACAACGTGATGCGGCCGACATCCCTATTACAAGACATGCCGGCACCAGCAACCAAAACTAGTGCCCAGAAAACAAGACCTCGACCTAGATGAGTAAGTCTGAGAAGACAAGAGCTCAGCCTAAGTGAGTAGATCCCGAATTCAAGATCTCGGATCCCAGATCCTAGAAAACAAGATCTCGACCTAGATGAGTAGGTCCGAGGAGACAAGAGCTCAGCCTAAGTGAGTAGATCTCGGATTCCAGATCCCGGATCCCAGATCCTAGAAGACAGGATCTCAGCCTAGAAGATTAAGTTCGAGAAGACAAGAGCTCAGCCTAAGTGAGCAGATCTCGGATTCTAAATCCCGGATCCCAGATCCTAGAAGACAAGATCTCGGCCTAGATGAGTAGGTCCGAGGAGACAAGAGCTCAGCCTAAGTGAGCAGATCCCGGATTCCAGATCTCGGATCCCAAATCCCAGAAGACAAGATCTCAGCCTAGAAGATTAAGTCCGAGAAGACAAGAGCTCAGCCTAAGTGAGCAGATCCCGAATTCCAGATCTCGAATCCCGGATTCTAGTACTTGACGATGTTTCTAAGCGAAACATGACAAATAACTTAGACTTATTATATGGCAGAGTTGAATTATACTTGCATATAATAGAGTTGAACTAAGTTGGTGATGTTTCTAAGAGAAACATGATGAATAACTTAGACTTATTACATGGCAGAGTTGAATTATACTTGTATATAATAGAGTTGAACTAAGTTGGCGATGTTTCTAAGCAAAACATGACGAATAACTTAGACTTGTTATATGGCAGAGTTGAATTATACTTGCATACAATAGAGTTGAACTAAGTTGGCGATATTTCTAAGCGAAACATGATGAATAACTTAGACTTATTATATGACAGAGTTGAATTATACTTGCATATAATAGAGTTGAACTAAGTTGGCGATGTTTCTAGGCGAAACATGACAAATAACTTAGACTGATTATATGACTGAATTGAATTATACTTGCATATAATAGAGTTGAACTAAGTTGGCGATGTTTCTAACCGAAACATGACGAATAACTTAGACTCATTATATGGCAGAGTTGAATTACACTTGCATATAATAGAGTTGAACTAAGTTGGCGATGTTTCTAAGCAAAACATGACGAATAACTTAGACTTGTTATATGACAGAGTTGAATTATACTTGTATATAATAAAGTTGAACTAAATTGGATTAACATGGACCTATCTTATCGGCAGAATCAGACACAGATTGGAACTAAGTGTATATCAGTCAGATTAACAAAGAGACCAAGGTTGGTAACCTCGGCCAGTTTTTGTTTGAATCTGACCTCGGCGACAAGGCCAAAGCCACATGCTTAATGAGAACCCAAGTGGAACTTAAGTTCACATTAGGGGGCAGAGGGCTGGAGAATGATGCTTGGGAGTTAAAATTTACAAGCTAAGATTGGTTTCACACTTGTTGAAATTTTAAGAAAAATTTACAAGTTGAAGTTAAGCCGAAGTTATGTCAAAGGAAGATTGGTTTAACACTTGTTGAAATTTTAAAAAAAATTTACAAGTTGAAGTTAA
Organism: Camellia sinensis; assembly: GCF_055761805.1. Taxonomy (NCBI): domain Eukaryota; kingdom Viridiplantae; phylum Streptophyta; class Magnoliopsida; order Ericales; family Theaceae; genus Camellia; species Camellia sinensis. The sequence goes on along the minus strand of NC_138964.1, from coordinate 215,647,803 downwards.
GCTAAGGTTATGTCAAAGAAAGATTGGTTTAACACTTGTTGAAATTTTAAGAAAAGTTTACAAGTTGAAGTTAACCCAAGGTTATGTTGAAATAATAGAAGACAAAGGTCCTGATAAGTAAAGAGTGAAGTGGCAAGTTGTAAATAACACTTGTGAAAATATTATGATAAATATTTTCAAGTGTTAGGTCAAAGCCGAGATAAAACTGCTAGTAGGTATAGCCGACGTACTCCGTACCGAGAAGATTGCATAGTTAAGGTGTACGTTGCAGATATGCAAAATATAATAAGTATGAAAACATGCAAAACATAGAAGAAAAGCGGTAAGAATACATGATGAAAGCAATATTCAACACTTAGAAGAAAATAGAAGGCTTGCATTGAAAAGAGACAGCTTGTTCAAGTACATAAACAGGCACATCAATCTGACAAAACAGATACTGTTCAAAACAGAGAAGAAAATTACAAAGAAAAAGGTACAATGAAAAGAAAAATTCCTAAGTACTAGGATCTTATGCATTGATCTCAGACTATTCAACCTCGGCTGTTGGCATTGTTTCGGTCTCGACAGATAGCTGGGCAGACTTCTCGGCCGTGATTTCGGCATCGATTTCTAGAAGAGTCTGGTCTAGGCTTTTTGCAGCGGCAGTGATCTCGGTTTCAGAAGTGTCGACCTTCTTTGGTGAGGTGCTCTTGGAGGCCTCATCCTCGTCCTCCTCAATCAAGTCCAGGACTTGATCATTTAGAGTAGAGGACTTGACCCCAGCAACAGAGTAGGGGACTTGGCCCCAACAACAGTTTCAGATTCTTTCTCGGCAACCTCAGCCTCGGCCTCTTCCTTGTCTCCGACCTCCTCATCGTCGGCCTCTTCTACTTCCTTGGCCTCATCCTCAGATTGATTGGGAGAGAAAGGGAAAGGGACATTGAGCTGACCCATATCACGGAGGAGAGAGTCCTTAGGGACAAACATCTTTTTGAGGGCTGTCATCTAGTCAAGATAGTAGCCTTCGTTGCAGGCCATATTGACTTGTTTTTTCAGCCTTAGCAATGGCCTCGGCTTTGGTAGCAATAACTTGGTCCACTTGCTTCATGTGCTTCTCTTTCGAGATATTGAGTTGCTGGAGGCATGAGCCTGTCAAATTGACTATAAGGAGATGGAGTGGATTGCACAGTTATGACATTAGGGATGTCAACAAGAAGGTCTTCTACAACAAGAGTTCGGCGAGACATGTCGTCGTTGGTTACGACGATGGTTACTCACAGATAAGGCGATTAAAAAATTATCAAGGTCTAAGGCTGGAAGCTTAGGACCTCGGTGTTTCCTGTTCCTGGATCTAGCTGCAAGATTGTCGCTATGTCGGTGTTTGCACTGCCATTGAAATTGTGGGTTGATACGTGGAGTAATTGATGAAGTGCTTGGCTGCTAGCCTGGTTCAGCTAATAGAGTTTGAACCTGGGGCACAAATCGATTATTCATGGCAATGAATGCTTCAAGAACAATGATAATGGTTTGCATAGGCAAAAAAAGAGAGTATGGGGACACAGATAGAGGCAAAATAAAAAAAAAATGGCAAAAAGTTATGATTTCGAGTCCTTAGGTGACGTGTTCGTGCTGATGTTAGACGACTAGGGGTAAAATTGACGCGACACGTTGGAGACGTGATTAGTACGCTCTAATCTGATGATGATCTTGATTGAGAAGTGCAATCTCAATTGAGATGATCTCGGTAGAGGTGATGATCTCGGTTGAGATGACGACCTCGGTTGACATGATGATTTCAGTTGAGATGTTGATCTCGGTTGAGATGTTGAATTTGGATGGGAGCAGAACTTGTTTATTCTTGGTTTCTTATGAGATGATATCAGGATCTTGATGTTCTTGAACTAGCAAGTCATGATTTTTGCTAGTAGTGTGATCTCTGTTGAGATGTTGGACCTGGATGAGATAGAACATGATGGTTCTTGGTTCTTGATTCTTGATTCTTGACGAGTGGACATATGAGTCCTTATTTCTTAGCGTTGACAAGTCATGATCTCGGTCGGAGGAGTACATGTATAGGTTCCACTACCTCAGTTTGCCGAGGTAATAGAACCTAAGAGGCAATTGTGGAGACATATTTTTGGGTAGTCCATGTGGCCGAGATTGTTAGCCGAGGTACCACGTGGGCAGACCATGACGCCGAGATATGGTGCAATACTACCGAAATCTGAGATATTTGGATAGAGGACTAGAGTCCTAGATTGGGAGAAGATTTCAGTTTGGATAAAGATAAGACTCTTAGAGAGTTTATCCCAATCCTACTGGGAGTCCAAGATTAGCAGTAATTCAGAGTCCATTGATGCTAGGCTTCTATTGGGACTAGGTTTGTGTTGGCTATAAAAGGGAGGCACCCTTATGGGTTTAAAGTATACTTTTTATGCCCTGTCTAGTGAGTTAAGCACTATTGGTTATCTTTGAGAGATATTTTAATTACTAACTTAATCGTTGGAGTGACGCCGGGTGGACGAACCACCGTGAGATTCTTATATTTCTGTGACCGGTTGTTCGGGCTTAATCTATTCTGCCGGTGCTCTCCAGCTGAATACTAACTTGGCAGTGTGGTCAGAAATCTACTCACACAGTATATATATACACATATAATATTTGTGAATTTGAATGATTAGAAATAATGAACATATACAAATAATGTATTTTTCTTTAATTTTCCTACTGCTTTTTGTACCTCCCTGAACCTTGGGTTCAGAGGAGCAATCTCAATGCATCTATTTCCCTGACTAATGATGGTAGGATTGGAGCTACCTCCAATAGCATACATGTTCCAATGAGTATAATCGTTGTTGACGACATGGATGAATCCCCATCGACATCTAGGCATTCTTTGTGTTAATCTCTTACCAAAGTGGTTGAATGCAATTGTGACCTGCATAATCTTATCCTTTGAGGGTGAATCATGTGCCCCAAATAGCATTACCTTCACCATTCCAAGCATTTTTGTTATCAACATCAAATTGAATGTCATCTTAGACATCATTACAGTTGCCACTTCTTGAATTATACATATACATATCACTTAGCTTCAAATATCAAAATACGTCCAACTAAGATTAATTAAGTTGGCTTATTATGATCTGTGAAATGACTATTTGAAATTGTGATACCAGTGCATCTCCAACACCTATCAATTGGGTTGGTAACCAAGCAAGGACCAGTGTATTTTTTTTCCCTTTCGGTGCCTTCTAGCGTTGTTGCTTGTCAAATGGATGTTGTCTGATGTAGTAGCATTGCTTGTCAATCTGATGCTCCTTACAGTCCTACACCATAGCAACAACATAGATATGCATAAATATGATTTATCTATGTTTTATTGTAAAATTATAGTGATATATAGTAGCCTTGATGTCAAAATAAAATTTTGATGACTTTTTTAGGTATTTTTTCTGTCTAATGATTCTCTATCCGCAAATTTCTATAATGTGTACTAATGCACTCACCTCTAGTAAATTATGTGAAATCTCTAAATACATGAATCTTGAGGCGTGATTCAACAATTGAGGTGCATTGTGACAGAGAGACGTGAGCATTTGGGGACAAAAAAATCTCATACCTTTTTTCATACATTTTATATTCAGATCCAATAACTTTTTCAGGCATTTTTTATGAACAATGATTATTTATCCTCGAATTTCTATTTTTCCTGTATCAGTACACTCCCAACCATTAAGGCCATGTTTGTTTGGGCGGACTGGATTAGTATTCCTATGACTAATAGTCCTAGGACTATCAATCCGTTGGATTATGTATCCTATCTTAACTAATAGTCAAGTTTAAAATAATTAATCCGTACTTCAATTGTTTAACCAAACATCGGATTAATAATTTTATTGGACTATTAGTCCAATCCCAAGCTCATGTCCACCCAAACAAACATGACCTAAATTATATGAAAATGTGAGACACTATATAATAATGAGAGGTGTATTAATTGGGCCGAATAGAGAAGGAGATAAAATCTAATACCATTTCCTTTTCTTTCTTTTCTTTCTTTCTTTCTTTTTTTTTTTTTTTTTCTTTTCTGTTTTGAGCATTGCTGATCTATTTTTTTTATACATTTCATGGTTTCAGAGTTTTGAATGCCACCCAATTAGTAAAAGTGAAGCCCCATTTGGCAAAGAACACCACCTAGCCAATGAAGCACCCTTTAAAGGGAAGTCCCAATTGGCAAAAAACAGCACCGAATCAAGTTCCCCAATCCAAACGGGGAACAGCACCAGGAGAAGCCTAGCCAACAAGAAAAAGTACACAGGCCCATGCAAGGCCACCAACCCAATTGACAAGTGCTGGAGGTGCAGGCCCCTTCAGAGAAAGAGAAAGAGGCTGGCTGACTGTGCCATCGGCTTTGGCCGCGTCACCACCGGAGGCAAGGCCGGAAGAATCTACATCGTCACCAACCCCTCTGACGATGATGTCTTGAACCCGAGACCCGGAACCCTCTGCCACGTTGTCATTCAGAAAGAGCCGTTGTGGATCATATTCCAGCGCAACATGATAATCAAGTTTATTTATACTTCTATACTATTATAAAAAAAAAAATTAATTTTTTTATGAAATTGTGTCACGTTATTTTTTCCTAACTAGTGAATGATAAGAATTTGATTCATAACAATTAATGTAGGGTAGCTATGTAATTGTAAAATTGACACATTTCTTTTGTAATTTAATCATGAAAGAATTTTAAACAGAAAATTCATGAAGTATTTCTATACGGCTCCATAAAGACTTTTCACTAATTGGTGTAGCTTTGTGACGCTTTTAAAAATTTTTCAAAATACCTTGAAACGTTGATAATTGTCATGAGATCTAAACTGTTTTGATTCTCTCTCTTATTCAGGTTGAAGCAGGCCTAGGAGTTGATCATGCAGAGCCACAAGACAATCGATGGCCGCGGTGCTAAAGTCTACATTGCTTATGGGGCTGGCATTGCCATCCAGTTCGTGAAGAACATCATCATTTTCTATACGAAATTTCAAAACAAAAAAATTATTTAGATTATTACTACATCAATTAACTATATTAATTTTGAATATGACTCACATTACGTTAATTTTGAATATACACTATATATCTCAGTTCGAGATACAAATTTAATTACATAATTTATTTTTATTTTTTTATTGCGACAATTGTCTATGAGATATTGATGAAGAGAGGATGATGCTAATATTGGTTGTACATGTAATGGTGAAGGTACTGCTATTTGGTGCACGTGATACAAACATTGCTGATGACTACATGCAAGTGACAGTTATGTGCAACCATTTTGGTAAAAGGTTACATCAAAGAATGCCAAGAGTCCGATCCGGATTGGTCCACGTTGTCAACAACGATTACACTCAGGCCATCTTTGTTTGGACGGATTGGATTAGGTTAAATTAGCATTATCATGACTAATAGTCCTAGGATTACAAATCCTTTTGGATTGTATATCTTATCCTATGTTTGGATTGAGTTAAGATTATAAAGAGAGGCTAATAGTCTAAACTTTTGCTTAATCCTCTAATTTATATCTCACCTCTCTCTGTGGGATTGAATTGACTACCATATGTGAGATACCATATCCGGATGGATTGTTAGTCCGTACTTCAATAATTTAACCAAACATCGGATTAATAATTTTATTAGACTATTAGTCCAATCCCAAGTTCATGTCCATCCAAACAAACATGGCTTCACTGGAATATGTATGCCATTGGCGGTAGCCACCATGCTACCCTCATTAGTGAGGGCAACCGGTTCATTGCTCCAGTCAGACACGAATTTAAACAGGTACTATTAGGAAAACAAAAAAAATGTATCCATATATGTATGCAATTTAATAAATTACAAAATGTACATCTTTTTTTAATTTGTTTTCTGTGTGAGTGATTTTCTGACCACACTGCCCGCTTAGTAATCAGCTGGAGAGCACGGGCAGAATAGATGGTACCTAGCTGACCTACAACAGAAAGAGAAGATTCCGACGGTGGTTCGTCCACCCAGGGGCACTCCGACGATCAAGTCAGTATATCTCTCAAAGATAAATCAAGTGCTAAACTCACAAGCTTGAGTATCAAAAGCATACCTTAGACCCATGGGGGTGCCTCTCTTTTATAGTCAAAATAAACCTAGTCCCAATAGAAGCCTAACTTCTATGGACTCAGGTTACTGCTAATCTTGGACTCCCAGTAAGATTAGGATAAACTCTCTAAGAGTCTTATCTTAATACAAATTGAAGTCCTCTCTCATTTTAGGACTCTTGCCCCTCATTCGCTTATCTCGGATTCTGATATCTTCGAAGGTAATCTCGGCCTATCCGAGATGACCTCGGCATAACAACCAGGACATGTGGCACCTCGGCTGACACGTCGGCGTCACCTTGGCCACGTGTTGGTACTCAAAAAATATATCCCCACATTTTCTATTTATGGGATGGTGTAGGTTACACATAGGGATGCCCCCGAGTCTTGAGTGGAAGAAATGGACATGGAGATCAAAAGGTGATCTATTCCAGAGAGGAGCATTCTTTATTGAATCTGGAGACTCTAATGGTGTTAACAAGTTCGGACGCCTTGATATCATTGTACCAAAGAAAGGCAAAATAGTTAAGAGCCTTACCCGCTTTTCCGGTGTCATTGGTGGTTGCAGGCCAGGTGTACCTTGTTAGAAATGTTTCTTGCATCTAGCCTAAACAATTGCAATGTGAACAATACTTTCTAGGTACAAAGAATTCAATCGCAAAAAAATATATATAAAACAACTATATACAGACGTATTTTAAGTTGTTTTCATTTTTTGATTGAATTTTGTGTACATGGTTTTTTTTTTGGGGGGGGGGGAGGGGGGGCCAATGTAAATATGATGAAAAGAGAGGGAAGGAACAATGCTTTAATATGTAATGCAATGATGAGAGAAATCAATGAACCCACTTTATTGGCTTTACTGGTCTATTTATTTATTGTTTTGGTTAATTTTCTATCAAAATAAGCACTTAAATTTCTCACAACACCCACTATATGGATTCGAATTCTTATACCTTATGAAAAAATACTTGCAAATAAGTATAGAGCAATATTTATTAAGTGTATTTAGAAGTTTTCCAAATCCAGAGAGCTTCTAAATGCACACATTTAATATCATCTTACACCCACTTTAATCTCAAAACTATCCCACATTCAATCTCTTCACTCTCGGCAAACCATCCACTCCTCTCGCGCTCTCTCACCGTTGCTGCCCACAATTGCCGCTCCTTCCTCCCCAGCCTCCCTACCACCCCTTCTCTCCACAACACAGCAATTTTAATTTAGAAAATTAATTTTTGGCAAGTATGAAAACAAAAAAATTGTGTATTTAGAAGCTCTCTCAAATGCAGAAGCCTCTTGGTTATCCATCTGCCAAAAGCCATCTAATCCTACCAAATGCTTGGTCTCTATATATCTCTCTATTATAAACTACTATAGTTCATGCAACATTTCGAGCCCAAAACAAATGTTTAATGATGATTTATTAGGTAATGTTTGACTCACTGAATAAAGGTAGATTAAACAAAATTATCATTCTTAACTTCTTTATAGAATAACCATTTTTTTACAACGGTTAATCATAATTCCATGCACTTTCTATAATTTTTTTAACAAACCAAACATGAAAATGAACACTATGATAGAATATCATTCTCTTAGAATTCATTCCAATAAACCGCATAGCATTAGGATCCAGAAGCAAATATGTTGTTAATGAGAAGCTTTCCTTAATTCAAAAGTTCAACCCTTCTTAGTGACTTATTGCATACTTCAAATGTGTAATATGGTCCTCTTTGAAAAATCTTGTAATAAATTTTAACAAGTGAAAATAGCTTTTTTATGATGTGAGATTTGACGAGCAACAAATGCTTAAATGTACTTATCCAAAGCAAAAAAACAAAATTTACTAACTAGCATGCCATACAAATAACATAAAAATAAATGGTTAATAATTAAATTTAATTTCTATTAAGTTTTATTAAAATAATCTTAATAAAATTATTGCTAAAAATAATTTTTGGTGGTGATTTTTTACATGTCGCTAAAACTTGACAATTAGTGATTTTTTTATCATGATTTTTATATATTACTGCTAAAACTTACAATTAATAACGTTTTTTTATAACAAAAATTTCAAACTATCATTAAAAGTTAAAAATTAATGACTTCTTTATAATAATTTTTTAAACTGTTACTAAAACTTATAATTAGTAATATTTTTTATAACAAAATTTTTAAATTGTCGCTAAAGATTAACAATTAATGATATTTTTTAATATTATTTGATGAAAAACGTCATTATCATAAGATTTATTAAATAATAAATTCACCTATTAAAACTTACACGTAAATCTCCTAATAATAAAATCTTAAACCTGTCAACATCAATAAGAGTCATTGTTAAAGGAAAATATCAAATCTCAACATTAAAAACTTCTTAAAATCTTAAACAAAATACACCTACAGATACACGAATAGACAGCGCAAGAATTCTATAAACTAACAATTACTAAATGATTAACCAGTTCTCTTGCATACTCAAAATGTGCCCAGAGAACTAGATTTCTACAACCAGAAAGTTGGTATAGAAACATCATTAACTAAATACTGCTACTTAGCAACTTAATTGAAAATAAAATAAAATAAAAAGAAGCCCTAAAACTCTATGCACTGTCAGATTCATTTCCAGAATCAATAGTCATCGGCTGAGGGTTCTTGTAACCACTGATTTCATCCTTGTAACGCATTTTATCAGCTTGGGCCTTTGCTTCAAATGGTTCTTTCTCCTCAGCTGCAAAAACCACTTTCAGCAAAATTAGAAAGTAGTTATCATTGATTATGTACTAGGAACAAACATCATGTCAAAAGGACAAACCTGACAACTTCTTCCATTTCTCACCAAGAACTCTCCCCACATCAGTGAATGCAATTCCAGGGTTAGTTTTCTTGATATTCTGCAATCAAAATTACAGTATGAGAAACCCATCCAATCAACTCTAGGAGGTTTGACATATGACAAGAAAATATACTGACAAACATTGACACACACAGAGACATAAGATGTATTTGTCATGTCCTCGTGAAATGAGTTGGTTCTAGAGTCTCAGATAGAGGTTCAAAGACTAGGGAAACAATTAACACTAACGCTGTGTTTGGTTGGGAGATTTGGAGAGGAATTTGGAAAGGGAAAGAAAAAAAGTGTGTGAAACCAAGTGAAATGTAAGTATATTTTTTTCACATTTCACCTACCTTTTCCATTTCCCTTTTCAAATCCCTCCTTAAATCCCCTAACCAAACACAGCATAAAGGTAAGTATAGATTTGTACAAAACCCAAGGGGTAAGTATAGACTCCAAGAACATCTGTAAGCATCTGAATATGGTACTAACTCTGAAAATTATAAGTGCCTAGCTTGCATATAAAAGAAGTGGCACAGTAATTAAATATCAGGTAAATTTCACTGACTCCCCTTGAGGTTTAGAAATATAATAAACCCCACAAGTTGGGCATAATGACACTAACTTTCCTTTTAGCCTTACTAAAAAAGGACCGGAACTAATCCTGATGGTTTGTAGACATAGGGATAAACATGAATATATATGCATTTTAATGTAAAAGATATAACAATATGTAAAATTTGATGTATGAAAAAATAGAGAGAATGAAATATGTATTGATGATTGATATTATTGATTGATGTATGTTTTTTGATTTCTATTACAATGATTCATGATTCCTATATATAGAAGAGGGTGAGTGTGTAGTAGGTAGGGAGTAGGTGAAGTGGAGGTGGTAGTGGTGTAGTGGGTTAGGTTTAGTAGAGTAGGTGAGGTGGTAGTGGTGTAGTGGGTTAGGTTTAGTGGAGTAGGTTTAAGTGAGTGAAGTAGGTCGAGAGTAGGTGGATTTTAACAGCCTCCGCAAACTCAAGGGGGATAGGAACTAACTAACTTGAGTTTGGAGAGAGTAACAAAACAAAAAAATACATAAAAATAAAAGAGGATACGAGACACTGTATGGTCGTGTCAGACCATTGGTGAAGACACTGGATGGTGGTGTCATAACGTTGTAGAGGACACTGTATGGGGGTGTCATAACCATGTAGAGGACACTGTATGGTGGTGTCATAACGGTGTAGAGGACACTGGATGGCGGTGTCAGACCGATGTAGAAGACAGTTTATGGGGTCATGTCGGACCGTTGTAGCAGACACTGTGTGGTCGTGTCAGACCGATGTAGAAGACAGTTTATGGGGTCATGTCGGACCGATGTAGAAGACAGTTTACGGGGTCATGTCGGACCGTTGTAACAGACACTGTTGTGACAGTTGTTGTGACAGTTTACGGAGTCTTGCTGGACCCTTGTAGAAACTAATCGGAATCAATGTCGGGACAGTTTACAGAGTCTTGTCAGACCCCTGAAGGAGCTAACCGGAATCAGTGTCGGGACAGTTTACAGAGTCTTGTCGGACCCTTAAAAAGTCGCACCCTTAAAAGGTGTGCCCAATCTTTCAAAAAGGCGTGCTATCAAAAAGCGTGCCCAATCCATAAAAAGACGTGCCATCAAAAGGCGTGCCATCAAAAGGCGGGCCATCAAAAAGCGCGCCCATGTTGTCGTCGAGCGCCGAGCGGCGCATGATGCGCGTGTCTGCCTCTTCGTCAGGGTCTTTATAAACTGAGGCGGAGGCTGTGCTTGAGACAGAAGCGAAGACAAAAAAACTTTGTGAAAAAACTTCTGAAAAAACTCTTCATTTTCTGAGAGAGATATTCGTTTTCTGAGAGATTGTCTCTAAGAGCTGCAAATCTTGAAACACTCTGTAATACTCGGTTGCCCAAAAAATGGCCTCGTCGTCCCGTAGTCTGCTCACTCTCTTTCCAGACCTCAACGAGTCAACAAGAGAGATAACTGGTGCGGTGGCCCGTGAACCTCAACCAAACACCTCTGATTTTGCTCCGTTGAACTTTCCGATGCGGTCTGTGGAGCAAAAAATGGCGATGCAAACTGATATTGAGGTCAATCAGTATACTTTGAAGTCATGTGTGGAGACCATGACGGCGGTCACAAACTTGTCGCACCGGCTGCAAAGTAGAACGAATGAGGTGCAGCAGCTAAAAGCCCAACTGGCTCTGCTCCAACGAATGTATAAGTGTGCGCGAGCAGAGATAAGTGTGCTAAAGGCAGAAAACAAGGAGCTGAAGCGGAAGGCCACCGTGATGTTCCGATTTGGAGGGCCGCCATATGCTACAGTGGAGGAGCAGGGAGTAGTGATCATGCCCAGTGGAGTGGGAAACACGGAGGCAACACCGGCAAGGGCCGCCCAGGACGGAGGCAAGAAGAAAAGACCGGCGGAATAGGCGAAGAAGTGAGGTCGGTTGGTGGCCGGCCGCAGAAAAGAAAACAAAGCTGTTGGTGTTTTTTTTTTTTTTTTTTTTTTTTTTTTTTTTTTGTGTAAAATGATGATCGGGGTGGATCCCTGAGATGAATAAAATATGGTTTGGTGTGCAAAGCTATATGGTATGAATGGAATTGGAAAAAGATTAAAAATAATGTGAAAGAAAAATAAAGAAAGAAATAATAAAAATATATTTGAAATCAAAAATGAAAGATGGGGGAAATAAGGAAAGTGGTTTGGAGAAAATAAATAAAAATAAAGGAGTTTGAAATCAAACGGAGGAGAGATGATGATGGGTTTTTTTTTTTTTTTTTTTTTTTTTTGAAAATAAGAATAATAATAATAAATAAAATGAAGTGTGGGATAAAGGTGAAGAAAAATTTCGGAAGGTTAAAGTAATAAAAAATAAAAAATAAAAAAGAAAAGAAAAGGGGAGATTCAAAGGTGTTGGCGGGTCCTACCACTAAGGGAAAAAAAAAAGATGATGGGTGTGCAAAACAGTGTGTGGTTCGTGTCCTTGTCAAAAGGAGGAGTAAAAGAAATATAAAAAAATATGAGTGGGGAACAAGAATGCGTGTGCAAAACAATGTGTGGTTCCTGTTTTGTTTTCTCTTTTCTTCTTTATTCTCCTTAAGAGAGAGAGAGATGGTTACATGATGATGAGGATGAAAATTGTTCCTTCTTGAAAATTGTTTTCTCAGGAGATATAGCCCATCTTGTCTGCTGCTGCTCTGCCGAATATGGTAGGTAGCCACAGGTATGGTCCATCTCTTGGATGGAGCTCTCTGCAAACAACAATTGATGAAATCACGAAATTCTCTCGACGCCGTAGGCGGTGCTTGAGGCGGCTGAGTATTGTTGTTTTGACAGCCACAGGTGCATGTCGGGCAGGGTACAATTGTGTTGTTGTAGAAGGATGAGAGTGAAACACAGCAAGTAGGAGTTTTCTGAGCCAGAAATTGCGAATATGTGCATGTAACATTCCAAGTCATCATAGCTTGTGTGACTTTCCTTACATCTTGGGTAACAAATTTGGTGGGTTTGCCAACTTTTGCCGGACCACAAGTATAACCTGGCCCTGGTGCTTTCAAGGTCAAGGTCTTGGGCACCCTCACTGTTTTGTTAGTAGTTCCAGCTCCACCAACACTAATCTGGAATGAGCTCGCAGCATTGGATGGATCTTGCACCCATGAGTTAATTACTCCCCCCTTGCAGCAATTTGCGATCTGCTGGTTGTAAGGAGTTCCTAGCAACAAGTCCACAACTGTTGGATCCTTCTTACAGCAATGTGGAATGTTCCCTTTGAATTTCGAACAATCTCCTTGCTCTGTGGTTTGGCCTCCCACCATGCTCCATAGGGGGGGTAGCGTGACCAGCTGCAAGCTGTTTGGTGTGTTGCTATCACCCACGGTGGACAGAGGGTCCAATTGCAAAGCTGTCTGCTGGGTGCAAAAAGGAGCTATGAATCCTGTGTGTGTGAAACCCATTGTTGGGAAATTTGGATTTGTCCGGCAGGCGGCCAATGCGAGATTGCCGCCCGCCGGTGAAACGAAATTACTAGGTTCTTAACCTCGCTCTGATACCATGTAAAATTTGATGTATGAAAAAATAGAGAGAATGAAATATGTATTGATGATTGATATTATTGATTGATGTATGTTTTTTGATTTCTATTACAATGATTCATGATTCCTATATATAGAAGAGGGTGAGTGTGTAGTAGGTAGGGAATAGGTGAAGTGGAGGTGGTAGTGGTGTAGTGGGTTAGGTTTAGTGGAGTAGGTGAGGTGGTAGTGGTGTAGTGGGTTAGGTTTAGTGGAGTAGGTTTAAGTGGGTGAAGTAGGTGGAGAGGTGGATTTTAACACAATATCATTTTTATATCCATATGACTTCACAAATTATAGGTAAAAAGAAGGATAAATGCTATATGAATTAAAGCATTAAGGGAGCTTAATAGAATTATGTCAAACTTGCGGAGCTCAATGACACACAAAAGGCTCAAGAGATTAATATATTATCAGGAAAAACTTCTTAATTCAACCCAAAAATGAGTTTTGCTTCTAAAATGTGTGAAGTTAAATAGCTAAATCAACATATAATTGCATCTCTATAATGGCATGCTCACATAATTATCAGGCTCGTTATATATTAGTTTCTAAGAACTAACAAACAAAGACTATCAAAAGGAATTAAGGAAACAGGGATCTGTATCCAAAAATACTGACCTCCCTCTCGCTCTGTGAGAAAAACATAAAACCAGACATGGCCCTCTTTGGTGCATTTGGATCCTTCTTTTTCTTCTGTTTCCTCTTCTTCGAACCATCTTCATCACCATCTTTAGACTTACCCCTACTAGAGGATGCCTTTGAAGCAGCCAGTTCTTTCTTGGATTCCTTTTTGGCTGGTTTCTGAATTCACCATTCATCAGATGTAAGACTAGTTTTACAGAAGCAGAACAAGAATGAATGTAATGATTTACCTCTTTCTCGCCTCCACTTTCACTAGCATCAGATTCCTCATTACCAGAATCATCAGTAGGTGAGCCTCCATCATCCCCGTCAGCAACAAAATCTTCATCCTGCCAAAATCCACCAGGTTTAACAATGAATGAAGACACCCATAAAGAGATACAAAAAGACAAATGTAAATGCACAAGCATAAAAATAAACACAAGGGGGGAAAATAAGGAAAACAACTAATATGATCATCCCCATACTTTATCTTGTGTCAATTTGGTCCATGTAGCTCTAATTGCAACAAATTTTCCCTTTAATTTTTTATATTGTGCCAAGTTGATCCAATTGATAACATCTGTCACTATTTTGAACAGTAGTGGTCATGTGCACCTCAGGTGACCATCTTCCAAAGGCAAAAAGAAAAAAATTAAATCACCACCTTTCTCTCTCTGTAGAACACCACCACCAAACGAAGCTTTTGATGCCAAACACGCCCAGTGGCAGGTGAGATCTACCGCACAAGAGTGTAGGCATCTCTGCCACTCACATTCAACTTCTTTACAAAAATAAGGTCGTCATCTTCGAGCGAACGGACTACCTCCAATCTCTCTCTCCCCACTGGCAAGTGCTGCCACAATGACACCATCTTTAAGGCCGATTGCTCTGCCCACTCTCTTCTCTACGATGTTGCTATCAACACCTATCACCTTCTCATGATGCAGACCAGCATCGGTGGTTCCCCCACCAACCCACCATCTCACAGCACCCTCCACCACCACCACCATCCAACCCAACCCCTCACCTCCTCCTTCCCCCACCACCAACCCCTTACCCCGCCACAATCCAATCCACCCACTCAAAAATCCAATCCCCCAACCACCAATTCCCTTGCCCCACCACAATCCAATCCACCCACCCCATCCCATCCCATCCCTTGCAACCCAGTCCTCCACCCACTGTCATCCCCCTTTCATTCATTACATAAATTTATTTATATATATACACGTCAAAGTAATTTAATTTTGATTAATCAAGTGTTATCTAACACTGGCAAAATGGTGACTTCTTCTGTCCCATTTCCTAATGGCTGTTTTTAATTGAAACAAATTGATACGATGTGAAAATTAAAGGGGAAATTTGTCGCAACTAAAATAACATTGACCAAATTGACACAAGAGGCAAACTACATAACTACTATAAAATAAAAATAAAAATCAAATTTTACATCAAAGTAAAAAATCAAACTTTCAGTTGTCTCCAATCTTTGGCAATTTCAAACATGACATGGCATCCAATGAATGAAGCTAAATGAATTTTGAGTTTACCTCCTCATCACTCTCATCTCCACCAGCAGCATTCTTAATCCGCTCAAGATGTGGGTCAACAGCATCATCATCATCATTCTGCAGAACAGCAGTGACACCATCTGTAGTTCGGATGTCTCCCAAGTTCATGATTTTCAAACCTTTCCCACTGCATCAACAGAACAATAGAATTAGAGTCCAAGTAACTTCCAACTCTCCATAACAGAACATGAGAAGCTTATAGCAACCTGATGAAGTCAAAAAGATTGTGATATTCATTCCTCTGAATGTTCCGGAAAAGATGTTCTTGCTCAGACTTCAATCTGATAAGAAGATCAAAGTAATGCATATTTGCGCCTCCAGCAGCATGCCTTTCAAACTCCACATAATCAATCTGAGATAAGATACGCCAGTTCAACAAGTCAATCCACCCCAAACCAGGCATATTTTGTTTTGAAAAGTAAACCCCAAACCGGATATAATTCAATATAATATATCTATCACCAACCAGTAAACCACAGGGTTAAAGCATTTGTATGGCCAGAAAGTTACCTCTTCATGAAGAATAAGAGTTGGAGGCTTGGGTAAAAAGAAGAATCCCTTTTCAAGTGGATACAGGACACCATCTTCAGCTTTCAATGAAGACTTAACAGCATAACCATCTTGACAGCTACGGAACTTCCCAGGTCTAGTGACTTTGGCACCAGACAAGCCACGCATTATCAAAATGAATACTTCATGAATCAGGCCCTGATGTATTAGAGAAAAGAAAATCATACCAAAGCGAGTAGATTTAGTTATATATATCTATATATATTGCTATCACAATATAAGCAAAATTGTGTAATTTATTACACACACACAAAAAAAAGGAAAAAAAAAAAAAAAAGGCAACAGATTGTGTTTTGAACATGTACAAAATGGTGCATTAGGAATGGCATCAAAAGATGAAACAACATCACTACTATACCTTATACGATGGTTCTAACTTGTCCTTGTATTTGCTATTCAAAAGATCTTCATTCATTGACAGGGTGCTTTCAACAACATAGTCTGTTTCAAACTGCATAAAGATGGTAGGGTACAATATAAATCATCACATGGACACATGATCTCTAAGAAAGCTTAAATGGTGACCTTAATGAACACAACCAACAATACCTGCAAGACAATATGTGGGTACAAAGTTTGGCCTTTACGGATAGGTGGATCGAGAGTAACAACAACAAAGGTATGTGGTTGGTTAGACTGCAGAAACACATGACAATATATGTGAGTTAAGTTTAATATTGTCGCATCTTCCAAAAAACACAACTAGTCAATATTGATCAATTGACAATTTGCATGTTAATGTTTCTAACATTAAGCAAAGAAAATGAACTTCTGGACCAAGAAAAAAAAAAAAAAACTTCTAAACTATAAATAATAAATAACCTTAGGCAGTAGAAAAAGGCGTACAACACTGCTGTACTGAATTTTAAAATCATTGGCTTGCCCTTGGAGCCTCAAAAATGAAAGATGAAGTTCAACATTGTATCGACCCCTGCACAAAGAAAAACCAACATAATATAAAAGACACATAAATACCATGGAACTACAAAAGATACCAGATAGAAGCACAGTACTCACCTTGGAGTAAGAATCGCAATTCCTTCAAATGTAACAACAGACTCTTCACCACCTGCACCAACATCCGCCATTGACATGATTTTGTCACGAAAGACCTAACATAAAAGAAAAAAATATAAGTAAACAATTGTTCGATTTCTACCCGTAATTCAAAGCAAACCCAGGAAACCAAAAGAAAAAAAAAAAACTTACCTGAGCAGAGGGACAATTTTCATCACCAACAAACTGAGTGTTGGAATTAGGAATGTGAAAACTTATCTCCATCAATGAATCTTTCTGCAACCATAACACCAAAGCATCATGATAATGAAATTGCTCCAATAAATGCAACTTAGAAAGCATCCGATGTACAAAGACAGCATGATTCAGAAAACTCAAAATGAACTGAAATCAACCTCATTAGCACCAGTTGTGTCATCCACATGGAACTCTAAAATGACATCATTTTTTCCTTGAAGTTGTGTTTGGGAGACATCTGCTAAAGATACCTCAAATGCTTGCTTTGAACCAACTAGAAAAGTCAGCATATTCCCTACAAATTTAAAAATGAAAATAAATAAAAACTTGGGAGCCGTTTTAAAAAAACAACAGGATATATGTGAAGGAAGTAATGTATACAAGTAAAATGGTAAATAGTTTCAAGCCCTCAATGCACGCAAACTCCAAAGTTAATGGCTTGAATGAGAAAAAGGTTATATAAACTAATTCATCATCCAAAAGCCAATGATGAAATAGGGTGGCACAAGTCCATTCTTTTATTTATGATACAAAAAGAGAGAGCAAACATAAGATGATAACTACATATTACCAATGAAAGAGGCTATAATTTGCAAAATTGATGGGGAACGTTACCAAGGCTTTATTTGGAGCTTGGAACCAACTAGGGAAAATGAAAAGGTATGAAAAATAAAATAAAAGAACCATTTATGAAAAAAAAAAAATTTCTTTTCTTTCCTTCACATTTTCTTCTACTCATGGTTTTCCAAAAGACCAAACCATTTAAAATGTAATACCTCATAATTTCTTCCTTCTTAGTTTAGGAGTTCCAAACAAAACCGAAACAAATTTACTTTCAATAAATTGCTTCTAAGGCAAAAAAGGAATAAATACAGAAATGACCAAACAACACTACATGCCAACAAAATCCACTCACCATTTAAATCAACTTCACCCCAGTTTTTTCCACTGACAGAAAGCTGCTTCTCTTCGGGTGTAATTCCACAACTGCTCTGAAGAAAACTGGTTACAGTAGCCACATCCTGAAAGGCAGGTATGGATGCACAACATAAGAATTATTATCTAGTTTAAGAAAGGTAAAATGTATATAGCCACATCCTGCAAGGCATGTACTGATGAACAACATAAGAATTATCAAGAAGTTTAAGAAAGGGAAATTGTATAACTATTACAAGGACCCAATGATGGGAAGGTTTACAATATTTACATGGAGATATGACAAATAGAACTCCAATGGCTGAAGTTAAAAAATGTAAACCATGAAGAAGCAAACTTCTAGGTTAAAGTTAGTATATTACTGGAATCATAATAAGAGGCAGTTTAAGAATCACAATGGAGGTGGGATTATAAGCCACTACGCAACTTGAAATACCATATGAGCAAGGAGTTCAATAGTACAAAAGTTCTAAAGAACCAAAAATACCCTACTGGGCAAAGGCTCCCTATTCTTTTGCAGTAACCCAACCACACGCGAGAGGGCGGAAAAAAAAAATGTTGGGAAAATTATAAATTAAAACACATAGTCAACATCATGTCTAATAAGGTTGACAAACACAGCAATCCGGGACATAACCAAACAACAAGAAGCTTGTATATTAAACATATACACAATAAGCATATGACAGGTTCCATAATAGGCTTAACCTTCTGGATAATGATGAAACTATTAAGTTACCCAACCAGAAGTACTCAACTTTGTCATAAATAAAATTAAAAGTTCCTAATGTGTACACAGAAATAATAATATTCCTTCAGTATGACACTCAACAGACTTAATTAAGGAACTACATTACCACGATATAAATCAAATGCAGAAAAGAAAACAATCCCAGATAAAGAAATTACCTGGTCACGGAAGCCAGTGAATTTGTAGTACAGACCGTCCTTAATTCTAACCCCTAGTTGATTAGAGCGGGGTACCTTCATCCAGGTTAGGCCCACAACATCAGCCTTGTCAACTTCCACAGCTTTCCCACCTCCTGTTTTTTTCCACAGTATACCCCCTGAGTGAATCCTAAGTTGCCCTGCATTCTGCATTTCCCAACATATGCAAGTTAAGAAGGCAATTTTCACATCATCGAAAATCCATCCAAATTTAAATAAAACAAAACAATTTTCCCAGAAACTCGACTAAACTCCAATCTAAAACCCTAAAATTCTGCCCATACAGGAGATTGGTTTAAATCATCGATAAATTAAATTAAGTACAATAGTTTGAAAATTGAAAATGGTTTAAATTATCTAAAATAGCCTGAAAATTTAAGTATTTGAAATTTGGGTGCGGTTCAAAATCCTCATCTCCCAAGTTCGCACGATTGTGACGCTTACTATTAAAACAGCAACAAAGTACAGAATATGTACACATATTCATACACAAAGAGCCTGGAAAATCTCCCACTGTTCGTTGAAAAGATAGAAAATCGAAACTACATCAGGGGAAAATCTTCCAATAAATTCAAACAAATAAAGTACAAATCATGTCCAAACCCTAGAAAAGCAGGAAATCACACAGGGATTTGGATAGACAAGAGAAAAATTAAGGTCCGAAAGAAATTAGAGTTAGGGTTAGGGTTTCGAAAACCTAAAAGAATAACTCGAAAGTGTAAACATTTATCGAGAAAAAAAAACCTGGAACTTCAAATTTCTACAGAATCTAGAGAGAGAGAGAGAGAGATTACAGTGCCGCCGCGGCCTCCAAGGGAGATGCTGTTGAAAAGGTGACCGTCTGCCATTGTTGCGAGCTTCGAATGAGAGAGAGAGAGAGAGAGAGAACAAAAAACACTTCACAGAGATTGTGATTTATATATATATATAGAAAGAGAGAGGCGGTGGGGAGTGAGGCATCGTGCGATCCTTTGGTATGGCGCGAAAGATGAGTGGGAAATTTCCGCCGTTAAAAAAATAAGATTAATTACAATTACACCTCTTAACTTTTACCAAAATATCATTTTACTCCATTTTATTTACGGGTGTTAAACTAACTAAATTATTCAAACTTGACACATATTCAATTCATTAAAAACTCAATAATATTCACTCGTTATATAAATAAGTTAACTTTATTAAGTTTTTAAGTCAAATTTAAACATTCTATTATTTGATTTGATAAGTTTACTTGCAAAAAATCAAACTATTCGAACTCGACTCATATTCGATTCGTTAAAAACTCATTTGAAATTGGTTTTATTTATAAACAAACGAAGCTTGAACATAATTGTAAACTCATTAGGTTATCAAATCAAATTTGAACAATTTATTATTCGGAACCCCAAAAGAGTTGTTTTAGTGGGTACAACTTAAGTCCTAAGATATGCTCCCTCTAAATCTCATATTCAACTCCCATTGGGAGCAATCCATTCATTGGGGTCATGCCTGCGAGCTCTATCCAATATTTGCCTAATCCGTATAGAAGGGGTGCTTTGCAGGCCCCGCCGTGAGATTTCCGAAGCCCAAAGCCGATAATCAACTAATAAATTTCTAGGGCCCTTCACATTTTTTTTTCATTGAATGAAATAAAAATTTGAAAGTAAAGGACAAAAAATTAATTTCAAAATTACAAAAAATACTTAGTATTACATTACAATGACTAATAAGTATCGCTTGATCCTCACTCTTCTTGTATTTTTAGTAGCAAATAAATCAATCATACTTGCATAATCTAATTTTTTTGCAAAATCATTTTCAATGAATAATAATGCTAATTATTTTAAATGGGCCTTTCAATTTTTTAATGGATTAATTTATTTTAAGTTAATTTGAGTCTTCCTTAATTTTTTTTGGACTTAAAACATACCTAATATATTACACTAAAAATTATAATAGAATGGGGCCCTTTTTTTTGTCTATTTTAAGGGGCCTTGTGGCCTATGCCCCAGGGGCGGCCCTGGTGCTTTGCGTGAGTCCCAGAATTAGTCGAGGTGCGTTCGTAAGCTGGCTCAGATACCCGATCAGAAAAATAAAATAAAAAATTATTACTCGGCTCATTTTCAACCCTACTTTCTATTTATAAGGCTCCTTAATTATAAATTTTCACACAAATGTTGCATTCACATGGAGTGAATTTGATGCATTTTTATAATTGAGATTAAAATATACAAATTCCTAAGTAAGGTAAACTGATATTTGTTAAAAATTGAGAGGTCTTAGTGTAATTAACCTTTAGAAAAAAAAATTAAGAATAGGGTAATAACATGAATTCACAAATGAGGTAAAATGACATTCGTTAAGAATTGAAAAGTCTTAATGTAATTGATTCTTTTAAAAAAAGGGCAAATTACAAATATCCCCTCGAGATTTGGTGAAAATACAGATTCCTCCCTAAGGTTTGAGAAATTACATCCCGCCCCCTGAAATTTATATTTCCATAACAAATTGTCCCCTGAGGTTTTTATTTTCATACAGATTCCCCTTAATTTTCCCTAATTTGTTATGAAAATTTGACCCTCAGGGGGTAATTTGTAATTTCTCAAACCTCAAGAAAAAATCTGTATTTTTACCAAATCTTGAGGGGGTATTTGTAATTTGCTCTTAAAAAAAATGAAGAATTCAAGCTTCAACCTTTAGTCCAGTTATTGACACAATAAATCATAGTATATTTTTTATTCTCAACATATAATGGTGGTGGATTTACTATTACCAATTTACCATTTTGGGTAGGAAATGACAAATACAGTGATTTCATTGGTATCTATGAAGTAACCAAAAAAAAAAAACATTTGTAATGGCCTTTTGTGTGCTAAAGTGTGTATTATTATAAGATGGTGTAATTTTGTGCCTTATTTGTTTATTAACTTAAAAAGTGTGTAGCAATTATGGAAAATATTTGAGCGCCACAATTTTTGTGGTCACAATGGCTCAAAATTGTTAAAACGACGTCGTTTTGGCATGGTTTACATCCAAAACGACGTCGTTTTAACAGTTTTGAACCATTGTGGCCACAAAAATTGTGGCCCTCTAGCATTGTTGAGCAATTATATATTGAGATTTTTTTTCCCTCTCTTTTCCAACTTTTTTCCTTTCTCTTTTAGGCCTCGTTTGGCAAGTGATTGTTTTAGCTTAAAAGTTAAAAAGTTTTTTAAAAAATCAAAAAGCCAACAACTTATACCAAAAAGTCAAAAATTCTATTTTCTCTCTACTTTTTGCACATCTTTTCATAAAAAGTCATCTCAAACATACTAATTTTTTTACCTCATATTTTAGTTAAAAAGTTACTAAAATAACATGTTCCCAAATGAGGCCTAAGTCATTAAGGGACTATCGATAGTTAACCAACAATTTAGCTAGTGTTTTAACTAACTATTTTAAAAAAAATTGTCCACTGCAAGCTATTGTCACTAATAGAAGTACGTTGAAGATGCTCTAATTATTTAATTTTATTATGAAATTTACCATATCAATAATACTATTAAATAAAATAATATTATTGTTACTGAATAAAAATTATTCAATGTCACTTATGACAGTGTCACAAATAAATTCTGTTTTTTTATTTATGAGATCCATACAAATAAAATTGTTTATTTTTTATTTTTTACTTTTATTTATCTGTGTAAGTTTTAAATCCAAAGCCCAGCTCATAGATTGAAATTGCCAGCTCAAAGCCCTCGTCCTCTGGCAAAATTTCTTACCTTTACCTACAGAGTTTGAGAAAATGAATAAATACAAAAGTGATATTATCTTATTTAGTATCACAAGTTGACAAAGAATTTAAATAAAATTAGATGGACATTGTTCACCTTCACTAACCCATTTTTGTAGTCACATTCTGTAACGTGCAATTTTTCATTAATTTGTTATATACCACATAATAATATGGTTATACTCAATATTTTTATTTATTTATTTATTTGATAACCAAGTATTCGGACTAATTTACGTGCACCTTGACTAACTCAATATTTATTTACTTGAAAAAATGGATAATTATTAACAGGTCCTATAGACTGAACTTATTTACTCATAAGTTGTGTGATTTTTTTAATGCATTATTTTGAGATTTTTTACGATCCCGCTAGGTAGCTCGAAATATACAAGGCTCGAGTGACTCGAGGGGTCAAAACGATCGTTTTAACCCCTTTTTTCTTTCTTTTTTTCATTTCCTGTCTCTTCTGCTACCTTCCGCTCTCCAATTCATGAATGGATTCTCTCATCTCTCTCTCCCAAAGCTCCCATGCTTCACCTGATCTTCACTATCATCTTTCTTGGCTAATCTTTGTAACCCAGGAATAATCTCACATGTTCTCTTTTTTTTTTTCCCCTTTTTCTCTTTTCTTCTCCCTCTCTTTTGTCTCTGAAACTAGTAACAGAGGCGAGAGAGAGAGAGAAAAGAGGGAGGAAGAGAGAAGAAAAAAACAAAGGGAAAGGAAGAGAGAAGATGTTCTTCTTTCTCTTCAAAATCAAAATCAATTTTTGTTTACCAAACAGAATGTGAAATCAAATCAAATCCAAAACCAAATCGAATCAAAATCAAATCCAAATTAAAAAATCAGAATGAAAATAAAAGAGAAATAAGGCTGTAGATTAGAAAAAAAGAAGAATCCAAGAAGGATAATCTAATGGAAGAAGAAGATAATTAAAGAATGGGGTCAGAAAACTCACCTCAAAAAAAAAAAAAAAAAAAAAATCGAAGACACCATAGTTCAATCACCCACTACCCAAAATCAAAATCAAACTCAAGCAAAGATTTGAAAGTTATAGAGAAGGGTGAGAGTAATGGAGACTGATGTGGGTTTGTCTGCAAAACGAGGGAGTGAGAAAGAGAGAGAGATAGAGATAAAGAGAGAAAAGGTATGTTTTTGGGTCAAGTTTCTTGTGTTAGGTTAAAGAGAGAGAAAGATAGAGATAAGAGAGAATAGTCTTTTTCGGGCCATTTGAGTCTCACTTGCTGGAGCTACGGAGCATTTTTCGATTTTTTATATATGTTTGATATTTATGAAAGGAAAATGCTCCGTAGCCGGAGCAAATGAAGCTCGAATGGCCCCAAAATACAAATACATTTTCACTCTTCTCTCTCTCTCTCAAACTTGACCCAAGAAAGCTTTGATGATTATTCTCTCTCCTCTCTTCAAAACCCACTCTCAAGAAAAGCTTTTCTTCAGTGTTGGTTCCCTACAAAGAAGAAGCTGTGATGATTGCTCACTCACCAACACTGAACATGACCCAGGTTTTATGGAGGATATGAATCATCTCTCACCCAATTTCTATCCAAAAAAAAATTACAATTCATCAAAGACTCCACCAAATTCTCACTCCCCTGTTTTCCTTACTTCCTCTTCTTAGATTCTTCATCTATTTCTTCAATTCTTCTTCCTCTTTTTTTATTTTTATTTTTTTTCAGTGAGTTTTCTGACCCTATTCTTTGATTATTCTTCTTCGATTAGATTATCCCTCTTGGATTCTTCTTTTTTTCTAATCTATAGCCATATTCCTCTTTGATTTTCATTCTGATCTTTTGATTTGGGTTTGATTTTGATTCGGTTTGGTTTTGGATTTGATTTGCCCTCACATCTTCTTATCTCTTCATTCCCCTGTTTTTTTCTTCTCTCTTCCTCCCTCTTCTCTCTTTCACTCACCTCTGTTACCAGTTTCAGAAGATAGCAGAAGAAAGCAGGAAGAAAAAGAAAAAAAAAAAGACATCTCGAGCCACTTAAGCCAGATATATTTCGAGCTACCTAGCGGGATCTTTTATGAAGTGATCATTTAAAACGATAAATGGCCTTGACATTTTAACCTTTGTTTATAATAAGGCCAAGTTTCGCTAACCTAAAAAAGTGCACTTATTTCATCTTTTTATCTTTTTTGAGTCACATCAATCAACATCTCCTCTCTATTTGTTCTACACATAATATAAAAAAAATAAAAAAATATACTTATTTAATCTTCCCAAACTTAGCCTAAATTTATCACTAAAAAGTGACAGAGATTCTTGAATCATCACAAACCTCTAAGGTTTTATGGTCTCCAAGTAACTCCGTATTTTGGGATAAGAATATTTCAAAAAAGTGTAAATTATAAACATAGATTTAGGTCAAGTTTGGTAATTCAAAAATAATTTATCTTTTTATCTTTTTTTCATTATATCACCTCTCTATTTTTTTGTATATCTTTTTATAAAAAGATAAAAAAGTATACTTATTTAAGTTATCCCATACTTAAATTACAAACTATCTCATGTGGTTCTAGAAATTATATTATGTCTCATAAAGTTTCTAATTTCATAACAAATAGGTCATTTTATTAATAAATCATTAAGTTAATTAACAATTTTTAATAATGTTAAAATTTTATTTCAATTAATAATTTAGATAATTTTATTATTATATAGGTGTATAATTTAAAATTTCACTTTTTTTAATTAATTCTATTAAGTAAAAAATCTGACAAATAAAAAGATATTTGTAATTTTTCAACTACAAAAAATAATTTTTATTTTAAACAAATTTCGATAAGTGTATTTATAATTTACCCGTTAAAAAAATAGACAAAAAATCCAATGTCGGACTTTGCATTATATGTGTTTTTGCATCTTGTTTCTAAACACGGCCCAACCCATATATAGAGTGTGAGGCTGTTCAAAAGCCTACATCACTACAAGCCTGACAAACCCAAATCAATCCACCAAAAAATGAGTTAACGTGTTTTTGTTTTTGTTTTTTTTGTTTTTTTGGTGAAAAGTAGGGCTGAGCAAGGAATCCGTGAAATCCGTAATCTGATTCAGTCCAGTCCAATCCGATAGATTTGGATTGATTTTTTGAATCCGCGGTTCGGTTCCGGATTGAATAATTAAAAATCCGTAGTTCACGGATTGGTTCCGGATTGAATCCCACGGTTCCGGATTGGAACCGATCTGGACCGTATACAAATAGTCTATATTTTTATTATACATCCTCCCCCATAGTATCTTTTCTTATTCTATGTAAAATCTAAACTCAAACCTAAAACCATATAATATCTTCTTTTATTACTTTTGTTTGTTAATTGTAAGTTTTAATTTGCAATGATCTAAATACTTATGGTGAAACCAGTTTTCTTATGGTTGTTTAAATTCTACAACAGTATGTCGTTATTATAGAAAAACATGTTGCTATTATGGAACTAATATAGCGCTATGTTTATATTTTTATGAAATTCAAGTGTTATATATATATTTTTGTTATTTAATTATATGAATCCGTGGTCCTAAACCGATCCAATCCGTATTTAAATGGATTGGTTCAGATTGGTTCAATGATTTAAACGGATCGGATTGGTTCCAATTTTTTAAGAACCGTAAATAACGGATTGGTTCTAGTTTTACCCCAATCCGGTCCAATCCGGACCATGCTCACCCCTAGTGAAAAGGTCAGTGCGTTCGGATTAGGCAATGTTTGGAATCAAGAATTTGAGTAAGAATTCAAAAAGGGAAGAAAACAAAAGTAATAAAAATATAAACTAAATTTTTCTCCATTTTTTCCACTTTTTCCTTTCTCTTTGAAAATTGTTTTTCATAATAAAAAATAAAAGAAACCCTTCATATTTTAGTCAATTTGTTTTACTTTTTAAATTCTCTTTAAAATAGTTTTGAATTTTTTAAAAATTCACTAAAGATAAAAAAAATAAAAAATACACTAACCTTTTTTTAAGTGAACTTTTTTTTTTTAATACATTTATTCACAAAAAATTACTTTTTAAGTTCATCTAAATTAGGCACATATAAATAATTTAAATAAAAAAAAAGAAACTAAAATTAAAAAACACTCAAAAGCAATTACAGAATTAGAAAGCAAATCTTCTAGCACACAAGTTCCAGGCACATTCCTAAGTAGCAATTAGTTTTGTATTTAGAACCTTCAGAAGAATACATTATCAAATGATTCCATAGAAGACACCGCCTTTACAGCGATGTCCAGAAAACAAACTCCAGTTTAAGCTAGAGTTTAATATTTCTAATTCGCATTAACAACCTTAAATATTATACTTAGACGAAGAATACAAAGAAATTCTGAGTTATGATATATTAATTACACCATGTTGTTGCATAATATGACCAAATGATACTTCTACTTATCATACATGATGTAAGAGGGGCTAATTTGAGCCCACTAAATTATTTAGGCCCAATAGCCCAAGATTAGTGGGCCCGAATTTATCGCAAGTCCAAGAATCGGTGGGCCCAGATTTATCGCCATCAAACGGATTGAATCGCTGTAAGCCTCGAAAGGGTTCGGGTCCACGAACCTAGAGACTTACTCAGGCCCGGAACTCGAAAGGGTATTAGGCAAGCCTAGAGATCCGAGGCACTCGAACTCGAAAGGGTTCGGATCCACGAACCTAGAGGTCCGAAATACTTGGCTTCGAACGGATTCAGACGCAATCTAGAAGTTGCTCCGTTAATGAGTCCCAGAACACTTGCGGGCTCGGAGCTTTCCGGGATCTACGCACCAGAACCATGGGCGTAATGGAGGTCGAACAAAGGACCCGATCCCGAGGACGGTGAGTGGAGACAAATTCACTCTTCGGTTAAACTAGCCTATACCCGGGTCGAGGTGGCACGATCCCGGGGGGTCCATGAGACTCGGCAATATTTTGCGGCAGGACGTCCTCTGGGACTACCCCTGACCCTTTGGGATGATTGGGGATCATTGGTTAGGTGTGGCTAAGAAGAAGGGTTCGCCGAGGGATTGATCTCTTCTTCGGGGTTTTCTCATCCTCGGAGAAGTCACCTCCTCGGAGAGGTCACCTCCTCGGACAAGGTGGTTAGAGAGAATATCCCCCATGTGCCTTGCACATGGGCTCCATCCTACATCATGAGGTGCCTATAAATAGCACACACCCATAGCTTTACAAGGGATGGATTTTTGGAGATTTTTAACTCTTGGAAAAGAACTAATTTCCCTTCTCCATTATCAACCTTGAGAGTGAAAGTGGGAGATCAATGGGAGAGCCTTGCCATTATTCTATTCTCTAGCCATTTTGCCTTCTTCTTCACCCAATCTCTTATCTCCATCATCTCCTTTGTTGTTGTGTTCCTAAGTTGAGATTATTGAAGAATCTAAGCCTCTCATCATGTTCTAGAGAATTCGAAGTTGTTCTTCAAGGATCTTCGAGGATCTTCGAAGATCTTCGAATTTTCCAACTCTTTTTCTTGAACCCTCTCCTACACATGATCACTTATATCCCACAAAAAATGGAAATCATTTCAGCGAAAAATGATTATATTTCACTTTTTAATATTTAGGGTGAATTACACTAATAATCCCTATAATTTGGGGCTTGTGTCACTTTGGTCCTGACTTTTCAATTGTGACACATTTGATCCTAAATTTTGAATCTTATTCTAAATAAGGACAATTTAAGATATCACTAAATTTTTTAAGGGTAAAATCGTCAATTTAATGAAATATAAACTAATTTGACAAAAATAAATGTCAAGCAAATATTTTTGAATTTTTTAAAATTATTTCTACCCACTAAAAATAAAATTATGTAAAATTAAAAAATCTTTTAAACATTTATATATATTTTTTACCAAATTAATTTTTATTATGTGTTTGGATGATAATCATGTAAAATTAATTTTAAGAAATTAATCATGTAATTTTTATTAATTTTTATCAATTTTACATAATTTTATCATTGATGGATAAAAATAAATTTTAAAAAATTAAAAATATTTTTTTGACATTTATTTTTGTCAAATTAATTTATATTTTATTAAATTGATGATTTTACCCTTGAAATTAAACAATAATATCTTCAATTGTCCTTATTTGAAACAAGATTCAAAATTCAAAATCAAATGTGTCACAATTAAAAAGTCATAGATCAAAGTGACACGAGTCTCAAACTATAGAGACTATTTATGTAATTTATCCTAATATTTAACCAGTGTTTCACTAATGATTATATTTCACTACTCCATTCTCACCGTCACCACTCCACCACTACCAAGACACAACCACCATCATGCCACCAAATAAAAGAAAAAGTTTGCACAGAAAACATCTCCTGACAAAGGTTTTTAATAGAAGACTTTTTTCTGAGAAAATATTCTATTATATAAAACATACATTCTTTAGAATGATTTTTCTCCTTCGTCAAACCATCCAAAATTGCTAATCAATATTATATAAAGTGTGACAACAATTACATGAAATGAGATGTATATTTGATATAATCAGAATAGATTATACCTGTTCCACAAGACGAAGACGAATATACTACCATCTGAGGGTCCTGTACCAAACAATCAGTAGCAGAAAATGTGACAGTTAGACCAAGTTCACATAATTGACCAATGGAAATAAGGTTTAAGGTAAGAGCATGGATATGATAAACGTGAGGTATAGATAAAGAAGAGGTGGAAACAGTACCAACATGACGAACAGACATGAGGGAACCATCAGTAGTATGTATTGAGGGAATATGAGGAGATGAAGATAAGGAAGAAAAGATAGTAGAACTGGAGGTCATATGATTACAACAGGCAGAGTCAAAATACCAAGAAGAGTTACCTGGGATTACAGACAAAGCAGTAGGAGGAGGTGTACCAGATGGGGAGAGAAGTTGTTTGAGCATGGCCTCTACATCCGTCGGAGAAAAGCGAGGGGTAGATGGAGCAGGTGACTCAGAGAACCCTGCAGAGGTAGTGTCAGTGTGATGAGACTGATTCCCGGAGGCAACAGCAGCAGTGTGATGAGACTGATTCCCGGAGGCAGCAGCAGCAGTGTGATGAGACTGATTCCCGGAAGCAGCGGTAGCAGTGTGATGAGACTGGTTCCCGGAGCGATGAAAGCTTCCCCGGGAAGAGCCACTACGAGAGGAGTGGCTATTGGAGGATGAGCGAGATGGATTGCGAAAACAATCCTGTTGCAGATGACCAGGACCAAGTTTGTTGCAGTAGCGGCAGGATCTGACGGGGCAATTGACCAAGAGATGGGTTGAAGGAAGGCCCCGATTCTGACAATAGAGGCAAGCAGTGGTCCGCTGGGTAAATGATGGCCGGGACGGAGGAGTGGCAAGAACAGAGTCCACATGATGAGTTTGAAGAGTACTGAGACGAGTCTCCTCTGATAGCAACTCAGAAAT
This sequence comes from Camellia sinensis, assembly GCF_055761805.1. Classification (NCBI taxonomy): domain Eukaryota; kingdom Viridiplantae; phylum Streptophyta; class Magnoliopsida; order Ericales; family Theaceae; genus Camellia; species Camellia sinensis. Next base: position 215,617,668 of record NC_138964.1, on the reverse strand, counting down.
TGCTTGTTCAAGAGTGGGCAATGGATGGCGATGAAGCAGAGAGGCACGTACGAGCTCAAAAGAGGAGGTAAGAGCCATGAGAAATTGTACCAACCGTTGCTGGTTACGATAGATAGTAAATAAAACGGCATCTTCGGGGTCATGCCAGGCTGGTTCTGAAAGAGCAAGCTGATCCCAAACAGAGTACATTTGAGAAAGGAAGTCATTAATGGACTGAGTGGATTCTTGGCGCATGCGGTGAAGGTGGTTCTGAAGTTGATATTGATGGGCAAGACCAGTAGTCTGGTATCGTTCTTTTAAAAAATCCCAGATGTCCTTCGCAGGAGTAGTTACAGAGTCAAGCTGAAAGCGGCCAAATTGAAGACTGATAGAGGTAACAGAGGTATTACGAAACCAGGTAATGATTTGGTAATTCTTACTGTCCCATTCCTCAAGTCGGTCTTCATATGTAGCAGTATGAGTAGGAGTTTCAGTAGTGGCACTGTCTTTTACTGGTTTAGTCATATCCCCGGTGACAATTCGCCAGAGCTTCTTGCCTTTGAGGAAAGAGGACATGGCTTGGGCCCACAGAACATAGTTTGAACCATTTAAAATGACAGAAATGGGATAGGAGACATCATGACGATCCATAATACTAGTTGAGTAGGGTTAAAGTAATAGAAATAGACCTGTAGGAGCAAAATTAGGTAAAACAGAGTGTACCAGTGAGTCCGGAAGGTCGAAAATAGCAAGGAAAGGTATGCTGGACAGAGATGATGTCAGCAATGATGTCAGCGGCGCACGTTAGCAGAGTGCAGGGAAGAGCACGTTAGCAGGAAGGCGACGACGCACGATAGCAGACAGGCGCAGGCGCGGCGCGGTAGCGGGTTTGGCGCACGCGGGTGCACACTAGCGAAGTGGCGCACGAGAGGCGTACGGTAGCAGGCGCGGCGTATGGAAGCCGCGGACGTGTGGGCGTGTGTTGGCGCGTGGCGGAAGTGAGCAACAGCAGATGGCGCGTGTGGGCGCGTGTGAGAGTGGTGGCGGAAGTGTTGACGCGCCGAGGACAAGGGCGGCGCGTGTGGGCGCGTGTGAGGTATTCTGAGAACGGGCTTGGTGCCGTTGGAATCAGGAGAAAATTTCGAGCAGTTTGATGTAATTTCGAGCAGTTTAATGTAGTGCCACGGTATACGGGACTAAACAAAAAATTGCCAGAAATGTAAACCGGGCTCTGATACCATGAAAGATTAGTTTGAGAGAGTGAGAGAAGCTAGAGAGCGAGAGAGAGACTCTGAAATATTTCTGTATATTGCATATTACAAAGAGAATGAACTCTCTTTATAGAGAGAAATATGGCACATTGGATACCAAACAAATCCACTGCCACCGAAAGTATAAAGACTAATGCTTAAAGAAATAAAGCCAAAGCTAAAGGAATAAAGCTAAAGCTAAAGTTAACAATTAACAAGTATACAATTAACAATTATATACAATTATATACTAACATTGATAAAATATAAACTAATTTGACAAAAATAAATGTCAAGCGAATACTTTTGAATTTTTAAAAATTATTTCTACCCACTAAAAATAAAATTATGTAAAATTAATAAATCTTTTAAACATTTATTTATTTATTTTTACCAAATTAATTTTTATTATGTGTTTGGATGATGATCATGTAAAATTAATTTTAAAAAATTAATCATGTAAATTTTATTATTTTTTATCAATTTTACATAATTTTATCATTGGTGGATAAAAATAATTTTTAAAAAATTAAAAATATTTTTTTGTCATTTATTTTTGTCAAATTAGTTTATATTTTATTAAATTGACGATTTTGTCATTGAAATTAAACAATGATATCTTCAATTGTCCTTATTTGGAACAAGATTCAAAATTCAAGATTAAATGTGTCACAATTGAAAAGTCATAGATCAAAGTGACACGAGTCCCAAACTATAGAAACTATTTATATAATTTACCCTAATATTTAACCAGTGTTTCACTAATGATTATATTTCACTACTCCATTTTCACCGTCACCACTCCACCACTATCAAGACACAATCACCGTCATGCCACCAAATAAAAGAAAAAGTTTGAACAGAAAACAACTTCTGACAAAGGTTTTTAATAGAAGACTTTTTTCTAAGAAAATATTATATTATATATAGCGTACATTCTTTAGAATGATTTTTTTCTTTCATCAAACCATCCAAAATTGATAATCAATTTTACATAAAGTGTGACAACAGTTACACGAAATGAGATGTACATTTGATATAATCAGAATAGATTATACCTGTTCCACAAGACGAAGACGAATATACTATCATCGAAGACACCACCATTAGAGCTCCGTGGAAGAAACAAACTCTCAGTTTAAGCTGGGAGTTAAAAAAATCTAGCACACCTTCACAAAACAAACACTATTATATTTTTTTACACGGACGAAGAATCCAACGTATTGCTGAGTTCTGATCTAAATAATATATTGCCATCCTGTTGCATAACAGGAGACTGTAAATGCTGCTTCTACTAATCATCTTAGCACAGAAAATACAATTGTGGAAAAATAATAAATAAATAAATTGGAAGCATTCAGAAGGATTCTTGTCGGTCCAAATATTGTTTGGTTTACATGGAAACTCCTCTTGCCTTTATATGCTTGCATATTCCAAACTTCTTAGCTTTCTATATTTGTTTTCATCTGGGTGTTGTTTATAAGGTGTTGCTTATTATTGGAAGTATTACTATACACATTTTGAAAAGGTGCACAAGGGTATGCACCCAAAGTTTCCTTTCATAAAATTATGAATACCTAGAGTTATTGAAATTTTTGGGATCCTAACTGCTTTTATAGATAAAATTCTGAATACCTAAAATTATTGAAATTTTCTGGGTACTCTTTCTAGGGGATCTTCTATTGGACACCTCACATCCTCGGTTCATACCAAGCTCAATTTGAATTTTTTAATATTTTTTTTCAATTCACACAATTGATTTTTTTGAATAATACCAAAATACTCTCATCTTCTTGTTTGTACATTCATATTTGACGGCCTTAGTTAGTTGGATTTAGAAAACTCAGTGGATTTGTATTGCATAATGACCTTGAGTACTTGCCAGAGAGAACATGGTGAAGCTAGTTCTCATTCATGATTAGCTTTGATATTGTGCAAAACTAGCTTCAATTCAAGCACATGAACTAGTTGCCCATCGATTCCCTGAAAGAAACTAGGAGGTCTCAGTCAATCAGTTAAATATTAATATATAAAATTAAAAAAAAAAACTAAATTACTAATTACCAATTACTCGTTCAGATTGACAAAAAGGCTATGATCCTTTTTAGCAAGGACTACATAGGACCAAGTCCATGACACCAAAACATATCCCAGGAACAATAACTCAACAATTTGTTTTGAAAACAAGTGAAAACAGCTTTTTTTCATTTCAAAAATTTTTGAAATCACTTCCCTTTTTTTGAAAACAAAAATAATATATCAAACAAATTTTCATTTTCAATTTCCAAAAAAAAATGAAAATGAAAACAAAAACATTACCAAACAAGGAGTAAATGACAATATGCTCACTTTTGAAATGGCAAAACTGCCCTCTTAAGATCACATAATATAAATTAACAATAATGGCATCCAAGCAAGCACATGAAGCAATTCCAAAAACATGAAGCAAATATATATTTTAATTCCATGGGCTGGCAAACAGAGAGTATAGGCATACCCAATCTGTCTTTAGTTGCTTCGAAATAATCCCCTCCTTTGTCTTCTCCTAATTCCGGTTGTAGCAACCAAAAACAAGACATAATAAGACCAAAAGCAGCACACAGAATATATATGCATTCTACCTACAAATTCTTCAAATGTCAAGCAACAAGAGCAAGAAAGTATTAAAGAAACAACAACCAAAGAAAATAAACAAGCCTCAAACAAAGAACTAAAGGGATAGCAATGAAAATGGTGAAGAACGAGGAGAATCCAGGAAGGAGAAGCAGAAGCAGGGTAGATGGAGAGGCCTTGGAAGCAAAGTGTGCCAAGAGAAAGAGAAGAGATCTAATACCCGCGTGCCACAATCAACAAATAGAGCAGCCACAGCAGCAAGTTTATCAAGCTTCCGCCCCTACCACAGTGAAGAGAAGTTCAAAGTTTCGCGGTGTCAGCAAGCATAGATGGACAGGGCGATTCGAAGCTCACTTGTGGGATAAACTTTCTTGGAATGTTACACAGAAGAAGAAAGGGAAACAAGGTAGACAGTGTTCATTCTTCGCACACTTCCTTCATTTTTTAAATTGAAAATCTAGTGCCTAATTTGAGATTTCTCACTTTGTTTCTGCGGTCTGGCACTTTGAAATGGGACTTCGGATCAACAGTTTACCTTGGTGAGTGCTCTTTGTTACTAGGAATTTTGGACTTTACATAGTTCTATTTTTTTATCTTTTATTTTTACATTAAACTAAATAAACATATTTCCTCAAATCTCTCAGGAGCTTATGATGAAGAAGAATCAGCAGCAAGAGCATATGATTCAGCTGCACTCAAGTATTGGGGGACATCAACTTTCACCAATTTCCCGGTATAACATCAGTTGTGAATAAATATGAGATTGTTTGCACTATACATGTTTTCCATCTATATGAGATATAACTTATAGTTGAACACCCCTGAAATTTCACACAGGTGTCTGATTACGACAAAGAGATTGAGATAATGCAAACCGTAACAAAAGAGGAGTACCTAGCCTCTTTAAGAAGGTATGAATTCAAATATCTCATCTGATTTTTAATAAAGTTTGTTCATGGATATTCTGCTTAAATACCTAAGTTTTTTTCCCCCTTTGTTATAGAAAGAGCAGTGGCTTTTCAAGAGGTGTATCCAAGTACAGAGGGGTTGCAAGGTATATTTTTTTTTTCTTCAAAAAATAGTGATGAACCGACATATATTTATTAGTGATGAGGAAGCAGATTATTCTAAAACTATTGTTTTGGGGACAAAATGCAGGCACCATCACAATGGAAGATGGGAAGCTAGAATAGGAAGAGTCTTTGGAAATAAATACCTCTACCTTGGCACTTACAGTAAGTAACATCCAAATCTAGAATGAATACAATACACAACATATATAACCAAAAACCAACCATAGGTTAACAATACAACAATATAAGCTACTGTTTGCTTACCTATGCGGCACATCTCTCGTTACAGGCACCCAAGAAGAGGCTGCTCGTGCTTACGACATTGCAGCAATTGAGTACAGAGGCATCAATGCTGTGACCAACTTTGATCTAAGTTCATACATTAGATGGCTCCAGCCAGGAGCAAACAATCCAATTGCTGTGCAAGAACAACAGATGAACACAGAATCTCAGTCAGTCCCATCCTCTAACTTCAGTTCAGGAGAGGAATTCCAATCCTTGTTGTTCCATGTCGATAATTTCAGTGTAGATGACTTGAACTTTCCTCAAAAGCAAGAAGTGATTGAAAGGAAATTCCCGGTTAGCAAATACGCAGAGTCTTCTTCTCCCACTGCGCTTGGCCTCCTCCTTCGTTCTTCAGTATTTAAAGAATTGGTGGAGAAGAATTCTAATGTCTTCGAGGATGAAATTGACGGGGAAGACACAAAGCACCAATTACAGATGGGTAGGGATGACGAGTATGCAAGGATATTATATGATGGAAATGGTGATATCCCATTTGTGCTCTCTTCCAATCGTGAGTTCCAAGGAGAGCTTCACTTCACCTATAATGATCAAGGTGAACTGCTTGGAGCAGCATCGTGCGACATGCCTTCCATGTGATCACTAGTAGCATTTGCAGGATATCTTGAGTAATCTTAATTGGTTTTTTTTTTTTGTCTCTCTAGAAATTTATTACTTGAGCTTTTCTTTGTTGATATGAAATTCCTCTACAAATAAATATGAATGAAGTTCATAACATGCTCCAAATATATATATAGCTACCAATCCAACACACCAACTATAATTCCAAAAGACAGCCAATACCTAAAATAAAAGGTCTCCAAATAACTTCAAGGCATATAAATAAAATTTTAAAAATAAAACAAAAACTTTCTAAAGTTCAGACCACACAAACATTGATATTCCTGCATGTTAGAGTTGATGTATAAAGAGAGAATAAAGAGAGAAATACGGAGAGAATAAATTGTATGTATTATTATTGATTGATATGTGTATATTTAGTGATTTACAACACTCTCATTTATAGAGAGTAAATAGGATACATTGGATGCTAACCCACCGAAAGCATAAAGATACAACAACAACATGAGTGAGACAGCTAGATAGTGCAGCTGTATTACATTAATATTTACAATAATAATACTAACAGCCCCCCTCAAACTCAAGGAGGATAGGCACTAGCCAACTTGAGTTTGGAGAGAGTCACAAAACAGAAAAATAAACTGAAAAATAAAACAGGATAGGAGACACGGTATGGTCGTGTCAGACCGATGTAGCAGACAGTTTATGGGGTCATGTCGGACCGTTGTAGCAGACAGTTTACGGGGTCATGTCGGACCGTTGTAGCAGACACTGTGTGGTCGTGTCAAACCGATGTAGAAGACAGTTTACGGGGTCATGTCGGACCGTTGTAGAAGCTGACCGGAATCAATGTCGGGACAGTTTACGGGGTCATGTCGGACCGTTGTAGAAGCTGACCGGAATCAATGTCGGGACAGTTTACGGGGTCATGTCGGACCGTTGTAGAAGTTGTGGTGGTGCACCGAGGAGGCGACTTAGGGAGTGCGCCATGAGCGACTTATACATGATACTGTGTATAACCCCCCCTCAAACTCAAATAGGTGTGAAGATAGAAACCTATTTGAGGTTGAAACAAAGGGATTGATAAAGCTGACTGGTGTAGAAGACACTGTATGAGTGTGTAGATAGGCTGCCCAAAAAAAAAAAAAAAAAAAAAAAAAAACCAGAAAATACACACTGATACATCCTGCACATGGGCACCCACTCAACACACTGCCCCCTCACACATGACATCCCTCTCTCATCTTTTTATTATACTCTATTTCCCCTATCCCTACCATTATTAGTGAGAGTTTACGGGAAATAGAGTATAATAAAAAGATGAGAGAGGGATGTCATGTGTGAGGGGGCAGTGTGTTGAGTGGGTGCCCATGTGCAGGATGTATCAGTGTGTATTTTCTGGTTTTTTTTTTTTTTTTTTTTTTGTTTTGTTTTGTTTTTGTTTTTTTTGTTTTTTTTGTTTTTAAGTTGAAATCGTCCGTTGCCTTGGGAAGATATTATAATAAAATATATATATATATATATATATATGAGTATGGAGGGAATGATGAGGATAATGTGATGTGGTGGGTGGAGGATGAATTATTTATTTTAAAAAGAGAGTGGATGGGAAGGAAAAGACAAGGATTTTGAAAAAGGAGAGTGGGAGTGGGGAACATGGACGGGAGGGATGGGATAAAGAGAATAAAAAAGTAAAATAAATAAATAAAAGAAAAAGTGTGCTCAAGCAGAGAGTGAGTGGTCAAGACACTGCGGGTACACCTTTTGAGTATCCCCAAATGTGAGGTGTTGTAAGAGCACCGAACTGCTGTTGTAAATCCTCTTGGAGATGAAATTGGAGTCCCAGCAGAGGAGAGCAGAGTCGCCGGACTTCACGCCGCAGAAATTATCCCGGCCACCGGCGATGTAGTCGAAGGATCTCGCCGGTGAGATTTCGATCAACTGGTCGTTGCGCCAGCATGGGATTTGCCGGGTTGTTTGTTCGGCGACGATGCCGCAGACGGTGGCGGAGCCGTAGATTACGGCGATGGTGGAGGAGGAGCCGCCGAGGGCGTGGGCTGGAGAGACGGCGGCGATGAGGAGGAGGGTGATATTGAGTTTCGCCTTGGATGCTTTCGCTTGTTTTTCGATCTCGGCAGGAGTGTAGAACGGGTTGGCTGTGATAATAGTTATGCCGCTGTACGATGCGCCGAGGAAGGAGAACACGAATTCGGGAGAATTGTGGAGCAAGAGCATGATGACATCGCCTTGTCGGATGCCGAGGTTGTTGAGGCCGGCGGAAACTTTGCGAGCGATGAGCTCGACATCGGCGTAGGTGTAGGTGTCGCCGGTGGAGCCATTGATGATGCAGGGACGAGAGCTGAATTGGGATATGTTTTCGAAGCAATATGTGTGGAGTGGCAAGTGATTTGGGATGTAGATGTCTGGAAGTTTGGATTTGAAAATGAATTCTTGTTTCTGTTTTTGGTTCTCCATTGAGAGAGAGAGAGAGAGAGAGAGAGAGTGTGTGGCTCTCGGGTTTCCATGCTTGCTCAACGTGAGAAGCGGCAACAACAGTTTCGCAGCCTTAGTTCTCGCGATCTTGGCTCCAATTCTGCTTCCATTGTAGACTTCGCAGATCGTCATCATTTGAGCTTGGAAACAATGGAGAAGAGCCTGATTTATCATGGGTTCAATCACTTGTCAAAGAATCTCCACAAGTAATGAAGGAAAGGCCTGCAGCACCAGTCTTAGGTGGTGTTGATGGATCTGGATCTTCTGGTGAGGGCTCAAATTCGAACTTGCAGATTGAATGTTGAAGAATCGGCGGCGGAAGCGGCCGCGGAGGACCGAAACTGGGAGGTATGGCAGACATGTTTTGTGATTAGTTTTCTCATCGTCCGGCGGGCGGCCAAGGCGAGGTTGCCGCCCGCCGGTGAAGCGAAATTAGTAGGTTGTTAACCTAGCTCTGATACCATGTTAGAGTTGATGTATAAAGAGAGAATAAAGAGAGAAATACGGAGAGAATAAATTGTATGTATTATTATTGATTGATATGTGTATATTTAGTGATTTACAACACTCTCATTTATAGAGAGTAAATAGGATACATTGGATGCTAACCCACCGAAAGCATAAAGATACAACAACAACATGAGTGGGACAGCTAGATAGTGCAGCTGTATTACATTAATATTTACAATAATAATACTAACACTGCAAAACAATGTCGAAGAACTTGAACTAGGTCATTTATAAAAATATGGAAGTATAAACAAAAATAATCAAATTAGATAAATTCAAATATGGAAAATGATTCCTTGTGCACAAATAGGAGAATAAAAATATGGAATATATAACTTAACAAAATTGATAAACACATAGGCAACTGACCAACTTAGGATTAACTAACAAAACAATTACTACCCTAAATAGAATACAAGCTATGATGAATTGTTGGCAATTGGGCTGGGTATTGGACCTGAATTTGGGCGCCCATGTGGCATGACCCATGGTCCATTCAAATTACCCATGTAATTTGAATTTGATTTCTTAATTATCCTATTTGTTAAGATAACTCTCTATCTATCTACATCTATCCTATCCTTAGCAGATATGGATAGATGGATATATAAGGTTATATATCTAATTATGTTCATTGATTTCCTAATTATCCTATTTGTTAGGATAGCCCTCTATCTATCTACATCTATTCTATCCTTAGGAGATATAGATAGATGGATATATATGGTTATATATGATGTAGAACAAGTAGCCGAAGACTTCTTGGAACAATTGGACCGACAAAAGACAAGAAAAAAGATGTAGAACAAAATTCTATAATTTTTATATTTCTTAATTTTATTGTTTAGAATTAGGTTTTTGACTAGGATTTTAAATAGTTTAGAATTTTTAGTCTCTTAGGTTTCCTAGTTCTCTTAGGTTTCTTAATTTGTGTTGATTTAAGTTTCCTAGTTTATTTTGGAATCACTTTTCCTACAAGTATTAGGTTTAGTCTATTATAAATAAGCCTACAAGCATATGTAATTTTTATTCATTCAATAATATTTTTAAGAGTTTTTCTTCTATCTTCCTTGTAGATTCAAGGGTGTTCTTGTAGATTCAAGAATTCTCGTCTGCTAGAACAATATCTAGTCTCGTGTGATTTATTTCGTTGCGTCAAGTGGTATCAGAGCAAGGATTTAGCTGGCTCAATGGCACAAGACAGAGTAGATCATGCAAACCCTACTGGAAGTGATCGTGGGGTCGAGGCCCTGTGGGTAGCATATGAGAAACAGGAAGAGTAGTTGAACGAAACTCGTGATCTGCTTATTGGCCTGAATCTCAATGCCAACAACAGGCCACCAGTGGTTGATAGGGTCCGTGCTGAGGGAGTTGCTCAAGGCCAACCTGTTAACCAGAACAGAGTGTGCACCGAAGGATTTGCCCGAGGTCAACCTGTTCAGAATGCTCCTAGACGTCCCCTTCGTTGTCCATCTGATAGTGAGGAGGAGTCTGAACCAGAGTTTGAACCACTTCCAGCCAACTATCGACCCCGAAGGCAACAATAACAAGGGTTCGATGAGTACCGAATGAAGATAGATCTTCCCCAGTTCAATGGAAATCCACATATTGAGGATTTTCTTAACTGGCTTTCAGAGGTGGAGCGATTTTTTGGGATGATGGATGTTCCAGAATCAAAGATGGTGAAATTGGTGGTGTACAAACTAAAAGGAGGTGCTGCGGTATGGTGGGATTAATTACAGAAAAATAGGCATCGATAAGGAAAAGAATCTGTACGGACTTGGCGTCGGATGAAACAACTCCTCCAAGACAAATTTTTACCACCAGATTATGATCAACACTTGTTTCAGTTGTACCAAAATTGCAACCAAGGAAGTCAATCTGTATTTGATTATACAACTGAATTTTGTCGACTTTCAGATCGTAATAATCTGAATGAGACCGAAGGACAGCGTGTAGCCCGGTATCTCAATGGGTTAAAATTAACCATTCGAGAGAAGATAGGGCTATCAGTAGTGTGGACTATGGATGAAACACATAATATGGCTCTCAAAGCCGAGCTAATGGAGCGCAAGACAACCTATTCTGGATATCGTCGGAACCTTCATGATTCATCGTTTCTCACTGGGGAAAAAGGAAAAGGAGCTGCCCAACCAACAGTTCCAGTAAATCAGCAGAGGGGTACCGCTGGTGGAGGAGGAAACCAGATGACTGGATCAAGTAGTAGAGAGGCATCTCGAAACACAAATCCTTATGCCAAACCAACAACGGATATGTGTTATAGATGTAGTACGCCTGGCCATCGCTCTAATGTCTGCCCAGAAAGAAGGACTGCTAATTTAGTTGAAGAAGAAGATGAAATTGGAGATAATGGAGATGCAGAACATGAGGGTGATCAGTATGAAGGTGCTGAACTCGCCAGAGAAGAAGGAGAACGAGTCAACTGTGTAGTTCAAAGGGTTCTATTTACACCAAAAACTGAGGACCTCAGTCAACGTCACAATATTTTTCGCTCTTGTTGTACCATAAATCAAAAGGTGTGTGACCTTATTGTGGACAGTGGAAGTTGTGAAAATTTTGTGGCTAAACGATTGGTAACGCACCTGAACTTCTCTCCTGAACCACGCCCCTCTCCCTACAGCATTGGCTGGATTAAAAAAGGACCTGCTGTCAAGATAACCGAAGTATGTGAGGTACCTATTTCTATTGGCAAACATTATAAATCCGATGTATTATGTGATGTGGTTGATATGGATGCTAGTCATGTATTACTTGGAAGACCTTGGCAATTTGATGTGGATATTACATTTAGAGGGCGAGACAACACTCATGTGTTCAATTGGGGGTCTCATAAAATTGCTATGAGTCCTTTAAACCAACACATAGTGCCTCCAAAAGTCGAAGCGAAGTCTTTCCTCACTATAACCAATTCAGAGGCCGAGTTTGTGGCAGATGCGAAAACTTCGCAAGATTCATATGCTATGGTTATGAAAACAATGGTACCTATGGCCAAGGAGAACACAGTCACACCAATCCCTCAGAAAATTAAACCATTGTTGGAGGAATTCCAAGAGCTTACTGCTGACGAGTTGCCAGATGAACTTTCACCCATGAGGGACATTCAACATCAGATTGATTTCATACCAGGAGCAAGTCTGCCAACCTACCACACTACCACACTATAGAATGAGTCCAAAAGAGAGTGAGATCCTACGGGAGAAAGTCGAAGAATTGCTGCGAAAGGGACTTATTTGTGAAAGCCTAAGTCCATGTGCTGTTCCGGCATTATTAACGCCAAAGAAATACGGAAGTTGGCGAATGTGTATAGACAGCCGAGCCATCAACAAGATTACCATCAAGTATAGATTTCCCATTCCCAGACTAGATGATATTTTGGACATGCTGGAAGGATCAAAGTGGTTTTCAAAGATCGATCTGTGAAGTGGGTACCATCAAATTCGAATCTGTCCTGGGGATGAATGGAAAACAGCATTCAAGACTAAGGATGGTTTATATGAATGGTTGGTTATGCCAATTGGCTTTTCTAATGCTCCTAGCACCTTCATGCGAGTGATGCATCAAGTATTACGACCTTTCACTGGGAAATTTGTCGTGGTTTATTTTGATGACATATTAATCTATAGTAAATCAGAGGAGGACCACATGGCCCATTTACGAGAGGTGTTGACAGCACTGAAGGTAAGCAAGTTGTACATTAACCTTAAGAAGTGCAGTTTCCTTACAAGTAGTTTGCTGTTCTTGGGTTATATAGTTAGTTCAGATGGCATTCATGTGGATCAAGAGAAGGTTCGAGCCATCCAATAGTGGCCAACACCCAAGACTGTTAGTGATGTTCGGAGTTTCCATGGGTTGGCTACGTTTTATAGGCGTTTCATTCGAAGTTTTAGCACTATTATGGCACCAATAACAGAGTGCATGAAGAAAGGAAAATTCCTGTGGAATAATGATGCAGAAGAGAGCTTCTTGCTGATCAAAGAGAAGTTGCGCACTGCACCAGTACTAGCTTTGCCCAGTTTTGAGAAGATTTTTGAGGTAGAGTATGATGCCAGTGGTGTGGGCATTGGGGCTGTCCTATCTCAAGAACATAAACCAGTGGCCTTTTTCAGTGAAAAATTAAGTGAAGCTCGGCAAAAGTGGAGCACTTACGACCAAGAATTTTATGCAGTGGTTCGAGCTTTGAAGCATTGGGAACATTACCTGATACAAAGAGAGTTTATGTTGTATACTGATCATCAAGCCTTAAAGTTTATCAACAGCCGGAAGCACCTAGATAACATGCATGTAAGATGGTCTAATTTCCTTCAGAAATTTCCTTTTACTATTCGCCACAAATCAGGGGTTTTGAATTGAGTCGCGGATGCCTTGAGTCGACGGGCTAGTTTATTAGTCACGTTGACACATGAGATTGTGGGTTTTGAGTTCCTGAAAGAACTTTATCCTGATGATGATGACTTCAAGGAGATATGGGCAAAGTGTATTCAAAGACAACCAGTAACTGATTTCCACATCACTGATGCTTATTTATTTCGAGAAAATTGCTTATGCATTCCCTGTAGCTCTTTGCGAGAGAAACTAATTTGAGATCTCCATGGTAGTGGCTTAAGTGGACATTTGGGCAGGGACAAGACTATCGCAAGTATGGAAGAACGATATTTCTGGCCTCAGTTGAAGCGAGATATTGGCAATTTTGTGAGGAAGTGCTACATTTGTCAAGTATCCAAAATGCAGTCTCAGAATACTGGCCTCTATATGCCTCTACCTGTTCCTAACAACATATGGAAAGACTTGTTAATGGAATTTGTGTTGGGACTCCCTCGTACCCAACGTGGAATTGATTCTGTGTTCGTCAAGGTTCTGAAAAGCGGTTGCGGTCGCTGTAACGGTGGCGGTGGAGCGGTTGCGGTTGCGGGGTGTAAAGGCCGTAGCGTAACGGTTGCGGTAACCGGAACCGTGAATTTTTTTATTTTTCGCACAATTTGAAAAAAACTTACCGATACGCACATTTTTTTTCCATGATCATATTTATTGGGTTTTAAAATAAATATTGATTAATTTTTATAAATTTTTTAGTTTGATCCAATATATTTTATATTTTTAAATCATTACAAACTGAGTTTTTTACATTTTATTTTAATAATTAATGACTTTATATTATACAAAAAATCAATCACTAACTATTATATGTAAGATAAACAATGACAAAAGTAAGAGAATAAATAAAAGCTTAAATATATATATATATATATATATTAATCAAGCCAAATAGATAATGACCACACTTAGTATTATTGTTATTATTAAACAATATATAGATAGACACACACAAACAAAATGGTTGAGTGATAGCAGCTGAATATAATAGTATAAGCCTTACAGCTTCAACAAATCAATAACATGTTCTTCATCTTCCCTCTTCTCTCTCTCTATCTCTTGTTCCTCCATCTTCCCTCTTCATCTTCCATCTTCTCTCTCTATCTGTCTTCTCCATTTTCAACTTTTTTTTTTTTCGAAAAAAGCAATTTAAAACCGTTACGTAACGGTGCGTAACAGGCCGTTACAGCCGTTACGGCACCGTTACGACCGCTATAGCAGCCGCTACAGCCGATACACCTGTGAATGTCAATCACACCGCAAAAGCGGCAGTAACGGGTGGCGGTAACGACCACAACCATTACGTAACGGCGTTACGTAACGGTTGCGGCCGCTTTTTAAAACCTTGGTGTTCGTAGTGGTTGACAGGTTTTCAAAGATGGCACATTTTATTCCTTGTCGAAAGACTTCAAACGCCTCTCATGTGGCTCGATTATTCTTTCGAGAAGTAGTTCTTTTGCATGGAGTCCCTCAATCCATTACCTCAGATCGTGATGTCAAGTTCCTTAGCCACTTCTGGGTGACTTTGTGGAAGATATTTAACATAGCCTTGAATCGTAGTTCAACCGCGCATCCTCAAACAGATGGTCAAACAGAGGTGACTAATAGGACTTTGGGCAATTTGGTTCACAACATTTGTGGAGACAAACCAAAGCAATGGGATCTTGGTTTGCCTCAAGAAGAATTTGCATATAAAAGCGCAGTTCACAGTGCCACAGGAAAGTCACCATTCTCTCTGGTGTATGTCGCAGCTCCAAAACATGCAGTTGATTTGCTCCGTTTGCCTCGGGGTCCAGGAGTGGGTACTGCCGCTGAAACCATGGCCAAACAAGCCCAAACAATACAAGAAGAAGTACGACAAAAGTTGGAGGAAACAAATACCAAATATAAGGCAGCTGCAGACAACCATCGGCGCTCCAAACTGTTCAAGGAAGGAGATTCAGTAATGGTGTTTTTGCTCAAAGACAGATTTCCAGTTGGCACATTCAACAAATTGAAGCCTCGCAAGTATGGTCCATATAGGGTGTTGAAGAAAATCAATGACAATGCTTATGTGATTGAGCTACCAGACGACATGAAGATTTCCAAGACTTTTAATGTAGCTGATTTATATGAGTATCATGCTGAAGAACCCCTCTATCCAGAATCAAACTCGAGGTCGAGTTCTCTCCAAGAAGAAGGGACTGATGTAGAACAAGTAGCCGAAGACGTCTTGGAACAATTGGACCGACAAAAGGCAAGAAAAAAGATGTAGAACAAAATTCTATAATTTTTATATTTCTTAATTTTATTATTTACAATTAGGTTTTTGACTAGGATTTTAAATAGTTTAGAATTTTTAGTGTCTTAGGTTTCCTAGTTCTCTTAGGTTTCTTAATTTGTGTTTATTTAAGTTTCCTAGTTTATTTTGGAATCACTTTTCCTACAAGTATTAGGTTTAGTCTATTATAAATAAGCCTACAAGCGTATGTAATTTTTATTCATTCAATAATATTTTTAAGAGTTTTTCTTCTATCTTCCTTGTGGATTCAAGGGTGTTCTTGTGGATTCAAGAATTCTCGTCTACTAGAACGATATCTAGTCTCGTGTGATTTATTCCGCTGCGTCAATATATCTGATTATATATTTGAATATATATAACATCAAATATGTTATGTATTTTTTACTCATAACATTTTTTCCCATACTCTTTCTCTAACTCTCTCTCACATGTAAAACGATCAAGCCTTTGCATTGTGACTAGAGAGGGTGATACTCATACTGTGGTATCACTCCATTGTTAGGAGTTCATAGTTCGTGGTTGTCAACCACGTGATTTACCCATAAGGTTCTTCGTTCTAGATTCTTTTACACAAGGTATATATTTGAATCCTTTTACCCGCTGTGTTATTTGTATCTTACATTGGTATCAGAGCCATAAATAGGTATTTTCGTACTTTTTTTATGTATTAAAATATGTATATAATTATATATACACACATGATATATGCATGAAAAATTAATATTTTCCGAACTTTCTCCGATCAACTTGAAATTTACATATGTTGTAGTATATTCATGTAAAATATATCTGCAAAGTTTCATGAAAATCCAACGGTTGGATTTTGAGAAAAATGGAGATTCATATTTAATTTTTCATAACTTTGACTACATGCTGGTTTTACATGCTTTGTTTTTATGTTATGAAAATTATATATTTGAAATCCTTGTTTTGATACCTTCAAAATGGTATATTATGGGCCTGATTCCGACTTACGGTCGATGAGAAAAAGCAAACCCTAATTTGGGTTCGTTTTGTATTTTTGGTGGCTTAAGGAAGAAGATGAAGTGCAAAGTTTCTGCACTTCCACTCTCATTAGAGAGAGAGTGTGCTACACTCCATTATTTTTGTTTGTTAAATGTCATTTTTTAGACCACTACTGTTTTTATTTTGAAAAAATGAGTCCGGCAGTACCAAAATCAGTCTAGAAATCATTTCGGAAGGTAGCACGTGTGACTCACATGCTAGCTGGCACAGCCAGAGATTGCCACACGTTGCCACGCGTCCCACCCGCCAGCCACGCGCTAGACACGCTTCCCACGTAAGCGACACGCGCCCTTCTCACGCGAGCGTTAAGCCATGCTGCTTCGAGACGCGCCACGTGCGCTGCCATGCGTGCGCCGTGCACTGCGCCGAGCCGAGCCGCACTGTTTTTCCACACTGGCTTGGCTGGCTTGGCGGCTGGATGTTAAGGCACTATTTGTTTTACCCTTAAATCCTGAATTGCGTTAAATGGTCATAAATAATTTGTTATAGCTTTGTTTTGAGCGTGGTTGGTACTATTAGACTTAGAATTAAATTTTTTATCTACTGTAAAATTTTCAAAATTTTATGAAAATAAAAAATATTTTTCCTGAGATAATGATTTATTATTTCTACTTTAAAATGCTTTTAGGGTTGCATGACTAAGTTTCTGAGGCTGAAATTTTTACAGTAGACTACTGTACTGGTACACTATTTACTGGTATGATTTTTGCATTTTCTCAGATTCTAGAATATTTATTTCTGATTTTATATGTATTTATTAGTTATTTAAAATTCCAGAAAATATCAGAAAATTTCAAAAAATTTCAAAAGTGATGTACTTTCTGTTATGGCATAATATGAATATTAAACGCAGCATATTGTTGTTTTTTGACTAGAGTTTCTAATATGTTATGATTAGAATAGCATGATTAAATTTATTTATTTATTTATTTAAATTTCATTATTAAATGTAACATAGCATGAGTTGATTGTGAATCTTCATTAAGATGTTATTGTATAGAATTAGAATATTTTATCATACTTTAGACATGCCATAGTTAGTGGGAGGTTGTTCGGGGAGGTTGTTCGGTTGAGAGATATCTTTGTAAATTTACTCCCGAAAACTAATATTTTGCACATGAATTAAATTAAATTTTAGATAATTGTCACCTGTGGCGCAAGAAATGATTACGAGCATAGCGGATTTTTGATCTTGCGACTTGTGAAATATTGTCATTATTTAATTTAGATTTTTACGGCAAAGTTATATTATGCTAATCAAATTAATCCCAATGCAAATTTCTCTCTAAGTTGACTTAGCTTACGGAAGTTAATTTGGTTGACCTAGACTTAGTAGAGATGTTCAAATGTGAACAATGCAATCATATTCTTTAGATGAGCAAAAAGTCTTAGAGACTTTAGGCCAGACCTTAATTGAGCCAAAGTAAAGAAACATGACTCAAAGTCGCCGTAGTTTTGTTGCCTTGTTTGGCACAATAAAAAACTGATGTGTGCGCTATAGTTAGCGACATGCTACGTAGTTTTGATCGGCACGTTTTGGAGTTGTGAAATTAGTAAGCCCTCAATAGATCTGTATATGATCTTGACTATTAGGCTGTGCGGATTAACTTTGTAATTTGACTTGTAATAATGTTGCATCATTGGATGAAGTAACATTTAAGAGTCACATCATACAAGAAATGCGAGCTTAAATGAATTAGTCATTAAGTGTAATACGAGTAACTAGTATAAGCAATGTTTTGCTCTCTCCCCAACTGTTGGGAGTGGATGGAGCAAAATTTCACACTATAATAGTTTGCATTAAAGTATCACTTGAAGTTAAAAGATTAGCGCTTAGTAACAGCAAAAATCTATTAACACTAGGTGAAAAGATTAGCGCTAAGTGGCTGCAAAATCTATTAGTATTGCCAACTTGTCTAAGTCTGGACACTTACTGTTTCCACACTTGAGTGTGAGACATGAGGAAATACTTCTTTGTATGATTCCTTAGCTAGGCTAACACTTTTGAATAACGTTTACCACTAAGCGCAGACGTTGCAGCATAGTAATGAAAAGGTCAAGGCCAACAAGGTTGTTATGACTCTAAGAATTTGACGCATGACTCGTGAGAGCATTGTGTTGAATTAGACTCTTTAGCCTAATTCGCACTTAAGTTACTTCGGGAGCTGTCGTAGATTGAAAGCTTATTCTCTCATTCTTGTGGATAGTACAATTAATTGCAAGTAACTATGAAGCGAGAAATAGAGATGGCAAGAGGTGTATTGTCATCTTTCAACTAGATGCAGTAAAATGTGTGGAGAATAAAATTGACTTAAAGGTGCAGGGGATTAGTACTTACTAGTTAAATTTGCGACTTAGATGCACTTGATATCTCCATGACATCCTTTTATGATCAAGTGAACATGAATTAATCGTGAGTCATTACCTAGTTTGGGCCTAAACCTTTAAAACTTGTCTTCAAGAACTCATACATTAGGATGATTGGAATTAGTTTATGACATTGGTCATGAACTGTCACGCCCTCAAAATAATACATAAAAATTCATCTCTTTAGACATGCATTGATACAAAGAAACCAACCATTTTTTCATTAATTAGAGTAGTTCTTACAAAAGTATTACATGTTAACAACAAGAGCAAATGCCCTACGGGCTTACAGCTTTCCAAGTTAACACTTGGTTACAAAGAGAATAGTGCTAACTCAATACATATTAAGCCCATGGCTTGAATTTACATGTAATATATCAAAAGAAAGCAAACAACAAAAGCAGTCTGTCTGCCTCTAGCCTCCCAGGCTATGTCCTTGGAGGTGGCATGCTACCTGTACTTGAAAATGATGTCCCATAAAAGGTGAGCCACAGCCCAGCAGAAATACACTAAACCAGCTATGAACAATGACTAAAAGATTAGCAGTTGATAGATGGTCAACACCAATACACTCACTTATATCACATTCTGGTTTCATGACATTTAAGTCCATGTTACATTTCATTTCTCATTTCTTTTTCAACTTTGAGTTTGAAAACAAGGCTCAAAACTTAGCTAAATGACTTGATGAGAATAAGACTCATCTTTTAAAACACTTTCAAAATTCATGATGGACGCACATTTTGATGCTGTGTCAATAACACATAATCCACTTCCATACTATACGAACGATACACATTTTGGTGCTGTATCAACATAACATAGAAACACTTCTATACTTCACAATTGATAACGATATACATTTTAGTGCTATATCAAATCGATTTAAACACTTCCAAATTCAACACTTGATACACATTGTAGTGCTGTATCAATGTCACACGAAATCCGGTTTAGAGGTCCATCCCCCATCTTCCAATAAACCGTGGAGTACATCCTCCATCTCCTCCAACACAATACAATGTATAGAAACAATTATCATATACGAATTCAATCAATCAATACACATTTTAGTGTTGTATTGTACTGACCACCATATTCAATGGCTAACTTAATGGATTAGTTTTAGTTTGCCTAATCATCATGCATTGTCTACAGCAATCAAGACTATCCTCCACTGATAGCCCAAAGTAGTTATTTCTAAACCGAAAATAAATGCACCAAATGGATATATTATCAACATTTAACCTGGGTGAGCGATTAAATGAATCCAACCACACCCGTTAATCCCATAATCTTTTCAATTTGAATACTCTCAATTCAATTCTTCATTTCTCAAAATTAATTATACAAATTAATTTATTCAACTAATTAGGGCATTTTCCCATAATTAACATAACAACCCTAAGGTTCCACTTTCATCCATAGCCCATCATCAATATCATTTCTCTATGCCAAGCATGCATATAGGTTTAATTATAAATAAAACCCCATCTTTTGTAAAATTACACAAAGACCCAAACTTTCTCAAAATTACCCAACAACCCCCAACATGTCAAAATGCTAAAATTTAATGACAAAGCTCATAAAGAGGAGTAGGGTATCCCTACCTCGAAGTTAGAGCTCAAACGGGGAAGTTGAAGAAAGTGAAAATGCTCCAAACACCACGATTCTCGGATCAAAACGAAGCCTTCGACGATCAACACACTTTTTACAAAAGCCGGAGGATAGGGAGACACTCTAACTAGATCAAACCTTAGAGAGAAGGGAGATCCTAGAGAGAGAAGCTCTCAAAAATGTTTTAGAAAAGTAAGAGAGAGAGCAGAAGTGTAGAGAATGATTCAAAAATGCCCAGCTGCCCTCTGTTATATGACATTCCCGCTTGAGCAGAAAACAAAACGCTCGAGCGTCAAGAACGAAAAACTAGGTCCGATCGAGCGCAAGAATTTCAGCTCGAGCGCCAAGACACAAGGACAAAACACACCCGCTCGAGTGCGAAAGACCAGTCCGCTCGAGCGTAGATTTTCATCTCCCAAAACTTTCACCAACGAGGTACTACCCGCTCGAGCGCAAGAAACCCGCTCGAGCGTAGAAAACACACCTACAGAAGTTTTGTAGGGACTCGAAATGCTGGAAGGGTGTAAACCCCGCTCGAGCGTAGAATGACCCGCTCGAGCGGACCACTCAAAAACTGGGCAACAGCAATGGGAGCCAAGGCTCTACCAACCTGTAACAACCAAGCTCAACACATCCTAAAATTCAAACAAATGGATTTAAAAGATGACAACAGGGTATACAACCACCAACATCACGGAACCAAAGTCTGGAAAACAACAGATATGAAAAAGGGAAAACCGGGATCGCTATAACCTTCCCCCCTTAAAGAATTTCGTCCCCGAAATTAAATACAAGTTTATCAAAAACAAGTTTCCTCCATTCCCAACAATATTACAACATAATGTTAAACAATCCGACCCGTTACCGGTCAATCCCATCCCTTTTCAAGAGGCATATCACATTATACATAACACCCTGCATTATCAACATGCATTCCTTTAAAATTTACCAGTTTCAACTCATTTTCCACAATTCCATAATACACGCAAAATTAACATCATGCTTGCATTTCCACAACACATTTAACACATACAAGATGTTAAAACAAACTTCCAATTTTAAAGCAAGTTCTACAACATTTCCATAACCCAAAACATCACTATGTCTTACAACTTAAGACATATACAATGCTCTTAAGGCTCAATAATATTACAAAATCTCAATACATAATTATACATCAACAAACAAGTCCGGGTAATTCTCACAGACATCTGCCTCACGTTTCTAAGTGGCTTCCTCCACTCCGTGATGTTTCCACAAAACCTTTACCAAGGGAATGGTCTTGCCTCGCAAGACTTGATCCCTCCTATCCAAGACCCGAATCGGTCTCTCCTCATACGAGGCATCCTCATCAACCTCTAAGTCGGTCCAATCCAATACATGGGATGGGTCCGGCTCATACTTCCGAAGCATACTCACATGAAACACGTCATGAACTCCGGATAATTGCGGAGGCAAAGCTAAGCGATAGGCAACCTCGCCAATCCTCTCAAGGATCTCAAAAGGGCCAATAAATCGAGGGGACAACTTCCCACTCTTCCCAAACCTCATCAATCCCCGCCTAGGTGATATCTTCAGAAAGACATGATCACCCACCTCGAATACCAAAGGTCGCCTCCTACGGTCGGCATAAGATTTCTGACGACTTTGGGCTGTAACAAGCCTCTTATGGATAAGCTCAACTTTCTCCGTCGTTTCCCTCACCAACTCCGAACCCAACAAAGGTGCATCACCCACCTCGGCCCAACAAACTGGAGACCTACACGGTCGGCCATACAAGGCCTCAAACGGTGCCATATCAATGCCAGACTGAAAACTGTTGTTGTAGGCAAACTCCACCAAGGGCAAGTGCCTCTCCCACGTCCCACTAAAGTCAAGGACACAATCTCGAAGCATATCCTCAAGGATCTAAATAGTACGCTCGGACTGCCCGTTAGTCTGAGGATAATAAGTCGTACTAAAGGTCAACTTAGTGCCCATGGCACTCTGCAAACTCTGCCACAACCTAGCAGTAAAACGAGGATCTCTATCTGAGACGATCGTCACTGGGACCCCGTGCAATCTCAATATGTCCCGAATATACAAGTCGGCGAGGTGATCTACCGAATCTCTCACGCGCATAGGGATGAAGTACGCCGACTTAGTCAACCGGTCTACAACCACCCAAATGGCATCACTACCCCGCTGAGTCCTCGGAAGACCTACAATGAAGTCCATAGTGACATGCTCCCACTTCCACTCAGCAATAGGCAAGGGTTGCAACAAACCCGCTGGCCTCTGATGCTCGGCCTTCACTTGCTGGCAAGTAAGGCACTTCGATACGAAAACAGCCACATCTCTCTTCATACCCCGCCACCAAAACTGGCGGCCCAAATCCCGATACATCTTAGTGCCTCCCGGATGCACCGCAAGGCGCGAATGATGGAACTCTCAGAGTACTTCCTCTTAGCAAGACTCCGGTACAAATAAACAGTCTCGGTATCTCACACTTAGGTCGGGATACACCATCAAACCTTTCTCAACCTTCCCACTAGAGATCTTCTCTCGGAGTGACTCTACCTCAAGGTCACCTCTTTATGCCTCTAACACTCGGGTCACAAGTGTAGGCTGCGCAACAACAGAAAACAAGGTCGCAGCCTCAACAGATTCGCCCAGAAGCAAATCAAACTCGCCAAGTGCACCCAACATCTCCTATTCCCGGATGGCTGTACAAGCTACATCACTAATAGGTTTCCTACTAAGGGCATCGGCCACAACATTGGCCTTTCCTGGGTGATAGTGCAACTCAAAATCATAGTCCTCAATGAACTCCATCCGCCTCCTCTGCCTCAAATTTAAGTCTCTCTGTGTAAACAGATACTTCAAACTCTTGTGGTCCGAGAACACCTCGAATCTCTCACCATAAAGGTAGTGCCTCCAAATCTTCAAGGCGAAGATCACTGCTGCTAACTCTAGGTCGTGTGTAGGGTGGTAATTCTTCTCGTGTATTTTCAATTGACGTGAGCCATAAGCTACCACTTTCCCCTCTTGCATCAATACGCAACCCAAACCCTCTCGTGAGACATCACAATAAACTGCATAACCCAACCCTCTCTCCGGAATAATCAAAACCGGAGTGGTGGTCAATCTAACCTTTAACTCCTGGAACGACTTTTCGCAAGTCTTACTCCACACAAACTTGACCCCTTTCCGCGTCAATCTAGTCAACGGCGAAGCTAGCCTGGAGAAATCTTTCACAAACCGACGGTAATACCCAGCTAATCCCAGAAAACTGCGGATCTCAAACACACTCTTAGGTTGTGCCCAATCTTGCACTGCCTCTACCTTAGATGTATCAACAGACACCCCTTCCTCGGACACCACATGGCCTAAGAATTTGACCTCTCCTAGCCAGAACTCACACTTCCCAAACTTGGCATATAGCCTTTGGGCTCTAAGCAATTCAAGCACCACTCTCAAGTGTTTCTCGTGCTCCTCCTCAGAAGGCGAATAGATAAGAATGTCATCTACGAAAATGACCACAAATCGATCTAAGAATTCCCGGAAGATCCGGTTCATCAAGTCCATAAAGATTGCCGGTGCATTGGTAAGCCCGAATGGCATCACCAAAAACTCATAATGGCCATACCGCATTCAAAATGCCGTCTTAGGAATATCCTCCTCCCTGACCCTCAACTGGTGGTAACCCGATCTCAAGTCTATCTTAGAGAAACAACGGGAACCCTTCAACTGGTCAAACAAATCATCTATACGGGGCATAGGGTATTTATTCTTAACCGTAGCCCGATTCAACTTTCGGTAGTCGATACACAATCTCAAGGCACCATCTTTCTTTCTAACAAAGAGGGTCGGTGCTCCCCACGGCGAAACACTAGGGCGAACAAAACCCTTATCTAGGAAGTCCTGGAGCTAAATCTTCAACTCACTCAACTCGACTAGGGCAAAACGATAAGGTGCCATAGAAATCGGCGCTGTGCCGGGCACTAGATCAATAGAGAACTCTATCTCTCGGTGAGGTGGCAAACTAACGAGATCCTCGGGAAAAACATCCGAATACTCACAAACCACCCTCGGCAACACAATCTGGGTCTCATCACACCCACCACTCAAAAAGCTAGCAAGTAGATCACTAAGCTTATTCCGCCCTCGCGGATCATACACCGGTGGCAACACACTACCAACCCGATCTCCCAAGAAATGGAAACACTCCCCGCTCAAGGTACATACTGTGACCCTCTGGCGGTAGCAATCAATAACAGCCCGGTATGACGATAACCAGTCCATACCCAAAATAACATCAAAACCCCTCATGGGCATGACCACAAAAGGAAAAGGAAGCTTATGGTCGGCGACCTTAATATCACAACCTCTAACACCTTGTTTCAAGATCAACTCACCACCAACAGGCGATACTACACATATAGGAGATGCTAACTGTGCCAACTCCAATTCCAAAACAGATGCAAATGCAGCAGATACAAAAGAATGAGATGCACCCGTATCAATCAATACACTAGCAACCGAGTTACAAAACAAGAAGGTACCTCTCACAACTGACGGAGCAGGTACAAGATCCTGCGTGGTAACAGCATACACGCGCCCTGTAAGCCCCTGATCCAACTGCTCACCCCTCGGAGCAAACGACTGCTGCACTGACTGGGACGACGAAGCTCCCGGATTGGCCCTCGAGGCCTGCACAAACTGAGCTGGCTGAAAACCCTGCATCTGCCTAGAACTAGACGCGCCCGAAGTGGCACTCAACTGTGGGCAAAACCTCTTCAGGTGCCCAGGCTGACCACACTGATAACAAGACAAGGGCTGGCCCCTGCTCTGACTCTGGTTCTGCGATCTAGCTGAAGATGAAGCAGCTCTCTGACCTCCTCCCCTCTGTGGGCAAACTGAAGCCTTGTGGCCCAACTGACCACACTTGTAACAGGTGAAATCTCCCTGATTACCTCTCCCTGAGCCTGCACTCGGTACCGGAAAGGTCGATCTAGCAACACCCCCCTCAGACTGCTGAGGGTTAGCATTCCTCTGTCTCTTACCATCACCCTGACCATCCTGGCTCCTCTTAGAGCCTCTCTGTCCCTCCTCTTTCTGCATCATGATCTCCATATGGGCTGCAGCATCAACCAAGCGCCCATAGTCTCGGATCATCGAACCTCCAACCCTCGTCTTGAGGCCGCGCCTCAACCTCTTCTCGAACTCGATACAGCGGCGTTCCTCGGACACCACAAGTTTAGGTGCGAACCTGGACAAGCTAGTGAAAGCAGCCTCATACTCGGCTACTGAAAAACTCAACTGCAAAAGCTGACAGAACTGGTCTCTCAGCTTCTCCCTGACTGCTGGAGATAAATACTTCTCCTGAAAAGCCTCCACAAAAGCCTCCCACGTGCCAGCAATACGGCCCCTCATGTATTTCCACCCCTGACCCGTACCCCCTTTTAGCTGGAAGGATGCCAAGGTCACTTTCAACGCTCCGTCCTCAATGCCAAGCATCTCGAACGTCTTACTCATTTGCTCTAACCACTCGTCAGCCTTCAGTGGCTCCTTCGGATCCCCAATAAACTCGTCTGGGTTAGACCGGAAGAACTCCCTTTTCAAGAAGGAAGGCCCTACCTTAACAACTTAGGCCTGTACTGGAGCCTGAACTGGATTCTCAGCTCTGAAAATACCCACAGACTCCCTCAAAGCATCGGCTATCCCTCGGGCTAAAGCACCCATAGCCTCCTGACCCGCTAGCTCGGCCATATTGGCCTGGCCAACCCCCTTCTGCTGCGCCAGAACATCATCTGGTAAAGGCATCTCCTGCCTACCACGCCTGCCACGCCTACCACGTCCTCGTCCTGACATCCTAATAAAGGTAACCAAGACCATTAGCACATTCACAAATGTGCCGAAGCTATAACACTCACGTCCTAATGCATGGACAGCTGTAATTCACTCCACATAAGCACATAATCACATAAGCACTTACGGATTTCATTTCCGGATAATGATAGTCCCAAGGCGTTACTAGAGTTCCGGTTAGAAACAGCATTGATCAAGTGCTTTTCCAACAAGACTCACAGAAATCCAAGGATCCAATCAACATCCTAGAAACTAAATTCCATAACCAAGTAGTCACATAAACATGTTATCAAATAAACACATAATGTCACACAAAAGTCTCTAACAAGCGAGACAAACCCATTGTGATACTAATCACTTCCCACGTACCCAAAGTATTCGAACCCGGTACGCTTTGATACCAAGTTGTCACGCCCTCAAAATAATACATAAAAATCCATCTCTTTAGACATGCATTGATACAAAGAAACCAACCATCTTTCCATTAATTAGAGTAGTTTTTACAAAAGTATTACATGTTAACAACAAAAGCAAATGCCCTACGGGCTTACAGCTTTCCAAGTTAACACTTGGTTACAAAGAGAAGTGCTAACTCAATACATATTAAGCCCTTGGCTTGAATTTTCATGTAATACATCAAAAGAAAGCAAACAACAAAAGCAGTCTGTCTGCCTCTAGCCTCCCAGGCATTGTCCTTGGAGGTGGCATGCTACCTGTACTTGAAAATGATGTCCCATAAAGGGTGAGCCACAGCCCAGCAGAAATACACTAAACCAGCTATGAACAATGACTAAAAGATTAGCAGTTGATAGATGGTCAACACCGATACACTCACTTATATCACATTCTGGTTTCATGACATTTAAGTTCATGTTATATTTCATTTCTCATTTCTTTTTCAACTTTGAGTTTGAAAACAAGGCTCAAAACTTAGCTAAATGACTTGAGGAGATTAAGACTCATCTTTTAAAACACTTTCAAAATTCATGATGGACACACATTTTGATGCTGTGTCAATAACACATAACCCACTTCCATACTATACGAACGATACACATTTTGGTGCTGTATCAACATAACATAGAAACACTTCTATACTTCACAATTGATAACGATATACATTTTAGTGCTATATCAAATCAATTTAAACACTTCCAAAATCAACACTTGATACACATTGTAGTGCTGTATCAATGTCACACGAAATCCGGTTTAGAGGTCCATCCCCCATCTTCCAATAAACCGTGGAGTACATCCCCCATCTCCTCCCACACAATATAATGTATAGAAACAATTATCATATACGAATTCAATCAATCAATACACATTTTAGTGCTGTATTGTACTGACCACCATATTCAATGGCTTACTTAATGGATTAGTTTTAGTGTGCCTAATCATCATGCATTGTTTACAACAATCAAGACTATCCTCCACCGATAGTCCAAAGCAGTTATTTCTAAACCGAAAATAAATGCACCAAATGGATATATTATCAACATTCAACCTGGGTGAGCGATTAAATGAATCCAACCACACCCGTTAATCCCATAATCTTTTCAATTTGAATATTCTCAATTCAATTCTTCATTTCTCAAAATTAATTATACAAATTAATTTATCCAACTAATTAGGGCATTTTCCCATAATTAACATAACAACCCTAAGGTTCCACTTTCATCCATAGCTCATCATCAATATCATTTCTCTATGCCAATCATGCATATAGGTTTAATTATAAATAAAACCCCATCTTTTATAAAATTACACAAAGACCCAAACTTTCTCAAAATTACCCAACAACCCCCAACATGTCAAAATGCTAAAATTTAATGACAAAGCTCATAAAGAGGAGTAGGGTATCCCTACCTCGAAGTTAGAGCTCAAACGGGGAAGTTGAAAAAAGTGAAAATGCTCCAAACACCACGATTCTCGAATCAAAACGAAGCCCTCGACGATCAACACACTTTTTACAAAAGTCGGAGGATAGGGAGACACTCTAACTAGATCAAACCCTAGAGAGAAGGGAGATCCTAGAGAGAAAAGCTCTCAAAAATGTTTTAGAAAAGTAAGAGAGAGAGAGGAAGTGTAGAGAATGATTCAAAAATGCCCAACTGCCCTCTGTTATACGACATTCCCGCTCAAGCGGAAAACACAACGCTCGAGCGTCAAGAACGAAAAACTAGGTCCGATCGAGCGCAAGAATTTCAGCTCGAGCGCCAAGACACAAGGACAAAACACACCCGCTCGAGCGCGAAAGACCAGTCCGCTCGAGCGTAGATTTTCATCTCCCAGAACTTTCACCAACGAGGTACTACCCGCTCGAGCGCCAACAATCCCGCTCGAGCTCAACCCGCTTGAGAGCAAGAAACCCGCTCGATTGTAGAAAACACACCTGCAGAAGTTTTGCAGGGACTCGAAATGCTGGAAGGGTGTAAACCCCGCTTGAGCGTAAAATGACCCGCTCGAGCGGACCACTCAAAAACTGGGCAACAGTAATGGGAGCCAAGGCTCTACCAACCTGTAACAACCAAGCTCAACACATCCTAAAATTCAAGCAAATGGATTTAAAAGATGACAACAGGGTATACAACCACCAACATCATGGAACCAAAGTCTGGAAAACAACAGATACGAAAAAGGGAAAACCGGGATCGCTATATGAACCGGTGGCATATTATACTTAATCCCATTAATGAGAAGATGACATGGATGGTTTGAGTAGGCCCTCTCGGGCCCACTCTTTTGTGACATCTTGCTCTCATGTGAATGTGTAACTTTGTTCGCAATGGTTGCGCACAAGTAAGTAGGAAAGTCGTAGAAGGGCATTTGTATTGGTGCATTTAGTCCACTATGATATTTGTGACTGGATATGTGTAAGGGCATGATAGCTAGCCTCAATCTCAACACATTTATAGATTATGATATGCATCTGAGTCATGACTATTTGATCTCCCATAAGTCAAAAGTTTTGAGATGATTTTTGACATTGCACATATGAGGTCGAGATCAATCAGATAACAGCTTTTGTGCTTTTAGTTTTGACTAAGATGGCGAGTATCTATTTGAGTTATTTTAGAAAGCTCTGTGAAGAGAAATGGATACTTAGAAAATTGATTATTCCTAGTACTCAGCAACACAATGGTGTAATAGAGATAAGAAATTAAGTATTGTCAATGTTAGGTGGATGATGGGGCAAAATGTTTCCTAATTGGGAATTGCACTTTAGTTTGTTGCCTATATCCCTAACTAAGTGCCCTACATATCATATTTTACACTCCATTTGAGTAACGGGTTAGTGGAGAGCCATATATGGGTGATTTGTAATCGTTAAACAGCTTATCTTTATTTTACTTCTTATAAGGTTGCAAAGCTAATACCTAGGGTTTTATGGCACATTATTGTATGTTGTCTTGTAAACACTTAGGGTCAGTATTATTGTATGCTGTCATGTAAACCCTCCGGGTCATGTGCATATAGGTAAGTAGCTTTGTGGTAGTCTAACTAAGTCACTTAAAGTTTTCTTAGTAAAGGTGACGTGAATAGAGTTTTGGAACTCTACAAGATAGAGAATTCTAAGTATAGCGCTTTATGTAGCCTAGTTAAGAATGGAAAGAAATTTTTAATATCCTAGGGATAGTGGGAGTGATGTGCCTATTAGTGGATTACTCCATTAGAGAAGAATACTCTACATTCTTTGTTATGTAGTAGTGAATGTGAAAATTTTCCACGTCATCACTAGGTGATTGAGAGAGAAACATTCATGATTGCTCTGCAAGATGATAAAGAGCCTAGGATAATACCAAAGGCTCTAGTCCTCTATTTTTAGAAAATGGATCAATGTTGTGCAGTTTAAGACAAAGTCTTTGAGGATTAACCATTTCTATAATTTGGTTGACTTTCTATTATGGCGTGCAATTGTTCTAAAGTTATGCGCAATTTGGATAGTCATTGTTGAGGCATATGGCTCACTAGATACCGAAAAGTTACATCATTGAGGAAGGTGTAGACCATGAGAAGACTTCCTCCTGGGTAGTGAGGTTATTTCGACTTAGGCTATGATTGACATAAGTTCGGAACATTGGTTTGTGGATGTTGTGACCCAACTTCTCGTTGGAGAATTGGATAAGATCCGTAGGGATTTACCTTCTGCTTTTATGGTGAAAAGTTAGGAGCGCAAAAAGGTTGCTAGTTCCAATAAATCTTTTACAGCCTAAAACAGTTATCCAAATAGTGGTTCTTAGATTTTGTTAAGCTATGATAGGCCAACGATGATCGATGAAGACCACTGAGGCATGATCAATGGTCCAAAATTTTTTTTTCCTTACTTAGTCATTATGAGCCAGGAATTTATAAGGCTGTCACCACCTAGGATAGGCAGTCTATTTTAGATATGATGGACATGAGTGATGTAATTTATATGCTCGAATGTACGATCCTTAAGGATTGTTTTGGAAGAATTTCCGGTTTGTCTCTGGTGACTTACATAAGGAATATCCTAGAATGATTCTAGATGCAAAATTATAAACCCATTGACTTACCTATCGGTAAAAGCTAGAGCCTTAGCTATTGAGTGAATCCTCGAATTGTCTTTGGGAGAAACAAATGACCTATATTCCTTATTCATTTATTTTTTTTGTGGGAGCCTGAAGTACGCTATATGGGCGTACTCGGCATGATGAGTGTTATCTTTAGTAAATGGTCAACTGAGTAGTTTAGACATTGACCTTACTCATTAGACTGTGAATAGAATACTTTACTAGTAGTATATAAATTTGCCCTTTGTAAGATTCAATGCGCTGGTTGGGCACATCTTGAATAAACATAGATTGGTCACCAAAATATCTTTAGAGAGGTAATTATGCAAGAGGTAGTGATCTTGAACCACTTCATGTGAGGCGCACATGGTGGATTCCGTTGTATATTCTTATCGCAAGAGGTGCTGATAAGGCTTATGCTTGGAATCTAGAATTGCACAGACTGTGGTCGTATTTTTTTAAAATCGATCACTTATATGTTGTGAGGTGATGGGATGTTGACACTATTATGGTTTGTGTCATAATAATTAATAGATGATGATGTCAGTAAGTAAGATTGGCTCACTCACACGAGCAATTGCCCTTGGCGCTTGGGAGCGAGTAAGGATAAGACTAGTGGTTTATTTTTATTTGGAGCCAAGAGAGGCTTAAATTATCCACTATGTATGTCGCTTTGGTTACAACCAAGATGAGGTTGTGTTAAAGACCAAACATGGATGTTAGTACCCACTTTCCATGTTGTGCCTGTTATGATTAGCCAGATGCGAGATCTCATTTGGCGCC
This sequence comes from Camellia sinensis, assembly GCF_055761805.1. Taxonomy (NCBI): domain Eukaryota; kingdom Viridiplantae; phylum Streptophyta; class Magnoliopsida; order Ericales; family Theaceae; genus Camellia; species Camellia sinensis. Next base: position 215,586,032 of record NC_138964.1, on the reverse strand, counting down.
TGGAAGGCGAGCAAATAGAGAATTCAGGTTAGACGCTAGAAAGCGACTAGACTAAGATATGTACGGTGTATCGAGTTTGGAAGAGTTACTCTATCGTAGCATGTATTCATACTACATGTGCTTGGTGAAAGAATAGATCCCTGTTTTGTCACCGTGTGAGTCTTACGTGTCATTATTGATATGACTTTCATTTATGTACCCTTTTGTGACTTTTGACTATGTCATAAGGCAAGAGGTTGATGTTCTGCTACTTTGGTATGTTGTCTGCGGTCATGTATGATTCAGTCTTAAGGGATATCACTGAGAAAACGGTCAATCTTAAACTAAATAGCATGAGGGCAAAAGGAAGATCATCTAGTATTACACCACTATTGTTTATTCACTGTCAGTAACTCACATCACTCTATATGAGAGGCGGATTGAGTGTGAATATATTGCAAGAATTGAGAGGGTCAAACATGGTCTTTTGAGGGATTAGAGATGTTTTTTAGACCAGTGTAATTAGACAGGTTTGGGGTATATGAGACACTATTTTTATTTTTGGGTTGATGTCTCTATACTGGCTCATTTTTGAATTCTAGTATAGAGCTCCCACATGCAGGTGTTTTTCAACGGTCGCACGGTTCATTGGCTAGTATGAAATTATTAAATATTTGGGGAGATTGAAATAGAGAAGTGGCAGTGTCATGCCAACTCATGTGCGAGTGGGAGATGTTGGAAATTGGGCCGGGTATTGGACCCGAATTTGGGCGCCTATGTGGGATGACCCATGGCCCATTCAAATTACCCATGTAATTTAAATTTAAATTTGATTTCCTGATTATCCTATTTGTTAAGATAACCCTCTATCTATCTACATCTATTATATCCTTAGGAGATATGGATAGATGGATATATATGGTTATATATCTGATTATATATTTGAATATATATAACATTAGATACGTTATGTATTTTTTACCCATAACATTTTTTCCCATACTCTCTCTCCAACTCTCTCCCACATGTAAAACGATCAAGCCTTTGCACTGTGACTAGAGAGGGTGATACTCATACTGTGGTATCACTCTATTACTAGGAGTTCATAGTTCGTGGTTGTCAAGCACGTGATTTGCCCACAAGGTTTTTCGTTCTGAATTCTTTTACGCAAGGTATATATTTGAATCCTTTTACCCGCTGCATTATCTGTATCTTACATTAACAAAATAAAATAATCAAAGGAGAACTTCATCAAATTCTTAAAACTACATACTACCAACGTAGGAGTCATACGCATATAATGAAGCAAAACACACAAACTGTGATTTTGCATTACTATGATACAATTTCTAAGATTTTTTTTATTAAAACAAGTCTAAGTCGTTTTGAAAACATAATTTTAATATTGTTAAAAGACAACATCGCAAAATAATATGGATTTGAAAAATAAATTCACAAAAATAAACAACAAACAAACAGAGAAACAAACAAATTAACAAAAGCAAAGTTCAAGAACAAAGGACATGGACAGGAACACTGCAGGAATTTTGGCCATTAGCGACGTTTAAAAAACGCCACTATAAGTCATAAAAACGCCGTTAAAGGATAAAGTGACGTTTATAACTATCGTCGCAGATACGGCCGCCGTCTTAAGTTTATGACGTTTATTAAACGTCACTAATGACGTTAGCCGGCGCTTTTTAAAACGTTGTAAATTCTTATACATCCGTAACGTGAAATCCGTCACAGTTAAACGCTGACGTCATATAACTAGCTTTAGTGACGTTTTTCAAAAACGCCATCTTTTCTCCTTATTATTTAAAAAAAAAAATCCACTGCTATTTATGGGGGAAAAAAATATCAGTTACTTTCATTTCTGAAAATAATGCTTCTCAAAAAATAAATAAAAAAAACAAAAATTTAGCAAAATACGGATTTAATTGTCAAATTGCACTATTAGCTAAATAAGATCAAATCTGAAAGTTAAGGATTCTTATATAGAAGCACATAAACAAAAATAAACCAAACAAGTTTAATTCCTCTTCCAAATGACTACAATTTTACATTTGACAAACAACACAAGAACATTGTAACATTTCCTAACTATTTATATTTAACCACAAACCATACCCCACAAAAAATGTTAATAAAACCATTAAAATATTGGAAAACTCATTCATGGGTCAAAGCTCATACAAAAAAACACTGGAATCGGTCAAAAAAATAGAGAAGCTAACCCAAAAATAAATAAATAAAAATTTAGCAAATTATAATTATTGCCAATAATAAAGCTAGCAAAAAACAGGTTTAAAACTCTTCATCTCCACCACCTGCAAACACCCACATTCAAAAAAAACTTCACGTTCATCACATAAATGTATTTACTCATAAGAGTGAAGGACCATCATAATCTGTATGAAGTTCAGGGTGGCATTCAGGAGGAAGTTGCCTTCTAGCTAAAATTTCTTCATCTGGAGAGAACATACATGCCTCAGTAGATATCAATTCAAGAAAACAATACAATCTAATTTTTGCCCTTTCAAAATGGGGCATATATCAGAGATCAATTCTTCAAACTAGCAAAATAAATATTGATTTATTACTGAAATCTGTTCCTCATTAATGATTTCAACTGGTTCATACTATGATGATCCAAACAAAAATTAATGAGTAGGACAATAAAGAAAGAACAAAGCATATAGACAATGAGATGAGGGTTTGTATGTGTTTTGTGTTGTGTGAACATTTGACAGTCAAGCAGAGCATAAAATGTGTACCTACCTACCTGTCTCCTTCACCCCCAAGGTTTGTGATATTTCAAGAGAGAATGTAATTTGTAAAGCATTCAATTTTATGCACTGAGATGAGGGTTTGTATGTTTTGTATATTCCATTTCCTGCAAATACAATTACTGGTATGTTTTTGTGTTCTCAATAATGTAATAAATATATATAGGTCTATGACTTACTCATGCCTCTGTAGTTTCATGTATGCCAAAAAGGTGGCCATATGTGGCAAGGGTCAAAGGTGAAGGAGAGGGACGGAGAGAGGAATAGAGGTGGCCGATAGTGGTAGTAGGCTCACAGATGACGATGGAAAGAGTAATAAAACAGGTAAGAAAATCGCAGAATACTGTTTTGAGTGTTGCAAGAGACTTACGTCTTACAATTGAAAGCAAGACTAGACTTGCTAGTCGCTGCTTTTCAGCAACAGTAGTTGTAACACTGCCAGTTGTGGGACTGTTATTCATCTGCACAACAGAAAAAATTAATAATAATAATAATAAGGGAAAAAAAAAAAGCACACTCAGGAAAGGAATGCTTGGTGCCTGGTGGCCTCAAGTCTACAAACATTCAATAAATTTAAAATAAAAGTGGAGACGGATGCACGGATGCACGAGGAAGCAGAGAAGGTGCAAAAAACCTCCATTCATTGAAATAAGTGAATCAACCAGTTACACCAATGCACAACCAGATACTTTGTTAAAAATTGAGTAGTATACAATGTCATGAATGCAGAATACATTCCTATGATCATAGTGCAGATCTTAGCATCATGAAGCTTAATGGTATGGAAGATTGTAGTTCTAATGTTCTTTGTTCTAGTCAAGAGGCAGAGACTTTCCTAGAGAAGGGCTGTAGGGAGTATGAAGATGATGATGAGGTGGCAGCAAGATGTGACAAGCTTGCTGCTGAGTTGGTATACACCAATGAGGTAGTACCGAGGAAGGAGCCTACTGCATGTCGAATTGGAAAGAAGGCAAGCACTGTAGTTGAGGAGACAAAGTTGGATTCAGAAAGCTGCAGCAAGGAGGGAGCGTATGTAGAGGTAATGATGCTGGAAGAGCCTGTGCACAGTCCTAAAAGTAATGATGGCAATCAGAGGTGTGTTGAGCAAGTCTTTACACAGGGTTTTATGAAAAGCTTTAGTGGGTCTAGAGAGGGTCTCCAGCCTGGCATTAATCTGGAAGTGGATCTGGCCCAATCAATTAGCAACAACCTTGTTAGTGATCCTTTCTCCAGGCCTATTGAGCCTTGTAATGTTAAACCTGGTTGTAATGGGCTCTTGGCTTTGTGCCTAAACCATTCAGGCCATATTAGGCAATCAACTGCTATCTCAAAACCTCTTCGAAATGTAAAGAAAAAAGGGAAACAAAAGGCCCACCTAGAGGGTTTTACTACCTTCTCCAGACTCCATGGGTACAACGCTGTCAACAAACCCACCTCAAAATCTATCATATACAGACCAGCAGCAGCAGCAATTGCACAGTGGGAACTGTCTGAGTCTGAATCAAGCCTGAATAATTACCTTCTTCAAGAAGCCACAGCTACCATCCAATTGGGGAAAACTCTTGGTATCAACTTCAATGGTCAAGAGGATGTAGCCTTAAATAAGATCATGGACCTAGAGCGTAAGGACAAAAAGAGAATCATCAAAGAGGGGAAGGTCAAACAGTAAGGTGCTGTAAGTTGCTGTACAAGGGTGATTATTAGGGGGCTAGGAATAGGAAAGATTGTGAAGAAATCTGTGCCAGAAGATCCAGTTTTTGGTGGTTTCAGTTTGTGCTGCTGGTCTCAGTTTTTTGGCGGTCTCAGTTAGTGCTACTGTAAGTTGTTGTACAAGGGTGATTCTTAGTTGTGCTGCTGGTCTCAGTTTTTGGTGTGAGCTTGTTCGGTTTTTGGTGCTGTTTTGATGCTCCAAGTTTCTGCAGTTTTTTTTGTGTTTTTTTATCTTTGTTTTCCTTGTTTTGTTGGTTTCTCACCAACTTGGAGCTTCTTCTTGTTGGTTTCTCTTCTTTATTGATGTAATTCGGTTGTCTTTCATCAATGAAGTTTCTCTTTTGCCGATCAAAAAAAAAAAAAAAAAAAAAAAGAATACATTCCTATGATACAGTGGGGATTGTTTCTTGTAGCTGTAAGGGAAAGGTACACCCTTCCCTGGATAAGCTGATCTTTAAGATGCCGAACACGAGCATCTGATGGCATAACTGTTTTATCATTTTGTTTCTCAATTTGGGTCTTTATGGGTTCTCCCGCACCAAATTTGATGGAGGTTTTAGCAGATTGTTTCTCAAGTTTTGTTTCCTAAAGTACAAAATCAAAATATAACAATCTTTCAAGATTTGAATAACACAATTCCGCCCCACCCTAGAATAAGTAGCAAGTTTACCAAGTCAATCATACAGAACCAGATGTAGATCACACTGGAAGGTAGTTGGTTGAAAATTTAATGGAAAACTGACTATTGATGCAAAAGTTGAATTTTAATCCAAAAACCCTGTAATCACTGGCATAATATGGTAAATTCAACAGCCTGGAGCACGTAAGTAATTTTAGGTTTATGGGCTTTACTCATAATTATAAATTTGCATAATGTCAAATCACATGCTACGGTATGTCATATACTCCTACCACTTTAACATGGTCATGACAATCTCTTGTTAACTAATTCAGCACAAAGTATGCATTGGCTCTCAGAATCCATACCTTAAGAATATTCTAATTGTCAAACTTGAGATTCCACACCACCTGGCATCAGCTAAATTGAACTGCTCAAAAGGAATAGTAATTGTTTCCAAGAGGACCATTACACACTGAAAAAATAATTAGGAACTAGATGATGAAATCATCCAAGCAACCACCAAAATGCAGATAGCAAAATCTTCTGCCACCTGCTGACACGAAGAGAGAAAATGGCAGCACAACAAATCAGAATGAATCTAGTAATAAAAGATTTACCAGGTTCACAGCAGCATTATTGGAGGTGGAGGTGGAGGTATCCTCAGAGACCCCCACTTTCCCCATTTTGTCCTTGACATTTTCTTGCTCCCTGTTTTCATTTTGGTCGGTTAACACAGGTTTGTGCCCTTGTTCGGTCACCTGCCTAATTGGATTTTTCTCCTCAAGATGACGATCTCCTGTGCCATTGGTTGTGGTTGATACTGTGTTTAAGTGCTCCGCTGATTCTGGAAATTGCAGTTTCGAGATTATTAAGTCGGTTGTGAAAAAGGAAACAAGGAATGAAAAGTAAATAAAGCAATATTGACCGAATTTCATGGATTTTACAGAACCAGTAACATATTGCAAGAAAGAATTAATTCAAAGTTACAGTGGAGAGATAGAGATAGAGATAGATATGAACCTTCAGTTAGTTGTCTAGTTTTGCGAGAGTTCTCTCCAGTTGAAGCATTCGAATCTGAAAGAGATAGACCACTAGAGTTTTCCAAATATACCATCCCCAAAGCTCTATTAGATCTGAAACATATGTTTTTGAATAAGAAATTTCAAATCTCAAAACATATTTTTGAATGAGAAATCTTGTATCTGAAACATATGTTATTGAATAAGAAATTTCGAAATCCAGTATGAAGAGCGAGGAAGATAGTGAGTCATGTGTTTGAGACCAGATCTGATGGAGCAATAGAGGGGGAGAGAGAAAAAGAGAGAGAGAGGACGAGACCTGAGGGGCGGTAGCGACGGGAGGACCAGACCTTAGGAGGATTACCAGAAACCCAGTATTCATGCTCCTCTTGCTTCGACTCGACCGGTCTCGGTCTCGATCCCTGTCTCGATCCCGATCCATGATCTCGATCCTTTTTCACTTCTCAGTCTCGTAACCTCGCGTTCGTGCAACTCAACCGGTCCATCTTCCTCTGCAAAATCATCAGAATCAGAATCAAGAAAAACAAAAAATCGTCTGGAAATTTCAACCAAATCGATTCCAGAATCGATGGATTTAGAATTAAATCTGACCAACCAATCGTAATCGAACTGGTGAATCTCTCAAGAAGCATGAGAGAGACGAAGAAAACCCTAGATCTAGGACGGAGAGAGCAAACTATAGAGAGAGAATGATAGAGACGGAAAGAGAAATGAGAGACGGAGCACTGTTATAAAGTGAAACGCGTGTTTAATGGGTGCATTTTAATCTAACGCGTGTGTTTAACGCGTCTTTCACAACGTTTGTCCAAGAAACGCTGTCTAAGAAACGTTGTTATAGCCATCTTTTCTTGTAGTGGAAGTAGATTACGAGCACTTACAAGACAATGAGCTACAAAGGTAGGCAATCCATGAGGCGTATTGCATGATCGAAAACATAAGAACGGTAGGATAAGGCAGAAACTCGAATCTTGGTGCAGTGAAGACTTAAGGAATCAGAGCCAATCCAAAACAGGCAAAAAAATCATCGCCAACTAAATAAACTAGGGTTAGTTTCATTTCATTTGAATTCTCTTTGCCTAAATCTAAGAGCCACTATATTTTCCACCATATTTCAAAATCCGTTATGGGCATATTGATCAAAGTCTCCTTAACAAAATCATATGCAACCCTGACTGATAATTAATCCAGTGTATAGTTGTAACAACGACAATAGGTGTGCTATGGAAGCCACCACCATATTTAAGAGGATCCCAGCATTCCCCAACTTTTTATTCCACGTCATAAAGGCATAAGGCGCTTGACGTATGTTTTCTCTTTCTCAGAATGTCTTTTTTTTTCATTCTTCTTATTTTATGTGATTTTTTTCTTCTATTAGTTTATTAACATATAATTTCTGATTGGTAGTGATAAGGTATAATTCATTTATGGTAATATTTACTTTTTGATATTCTGAACATGAGATTATTTCTAAACGAACATAGTCGAGTATGAACAAATAGCAAAATTTGATAAAGAACTTATTGATATGACTGGATGGAGTCTAAATTATAAAACACAAATGTTTTTTTATCTACATGCATGTTACATCTCTTAAGAAGTATGAGTATGAGCAATCTTACAACATATACAAGTTTCATAGGAGTATGCTAATTCATATGAAGGTGAGAATAGTTGAATTAGGTTATTGTTTATGGTCTAAATATTTGGTTGTCATTAATTATCTGTTGAATTTTTAATCTTTTTATTTGTTTGTATGTAGTTGTCAAACCCTCAACTACTTAAGTACATTATGGAATGTCTTTGTTTTGCTATACCTGACTTCATTCCAAAGTTATTTTATGTTGCTGCTGTTAGAAATGGTTTTGAAAATTCTGGAAAAACAAAATTTTTCTTAAATTTTGGTCTAATTTTTAGGTGGGACCTGTGCGCCAAAGTTGGCAGGTCTAAGCGGTAACGCGTTCTATGCCGCGTTGTGATTCATGTGGTATATTTGGTTTCTCAAAACCATTATTGGGTGAATGGAAAATTGAAGCCAAAGTGAGCTCCATGGAAATAGAGTTTTTGGTGAAAATTCCTTGAGGTTTGATAAATGGCTTGTCCCACATTGATTTGGTAGGAAACTTTGAATGGGTTTATAAGGCTTGGAGTTAGAACATGGGGTAGACCCCAAGAGGCATCCAAGTTTTGTAAAGAGGGAGGTTATAGGCCAAAATGGGCTAAACCCATTGAACCCAAAAAATCACCACGCGCGCGCGTTGCAGCCGCCGTCCGTCCGATCGGTCGGGCGAGCTGGGCTTCGGCGCGGGTGCGTGGTGTAAGGTTGGGTTGGGTTGGCTTGTCCGGCCCAATACTTATCTTTTTGGGCCAAAAATATTTGAATTTAATTTTATTTTTTTTAGTAAAATAAAATATGTCTTAAATTTTAATTTCAAATTCAAATTCAACTGTTGCACCTCTTCAGAATTTTGTACAAGTTCGGACAGATTCAAATCTGTTCCACCTGAACAGATTTCAAATCAGTTTAAATTTCAAACCCAAACAGTTTATCTGTTGAAATAGTGCCTTACCTGTTTAATTCAAACCATACCTGTTCAAACAGGTTTTGCACCTATTTAATTCAAAATAAACTGCCACAACTCCATTTATATAAAGGCAGTCCCTCATTTGGATATTCACTCCAATTTCGTCATTAAATCTACTACTGCTCTCTGCATTTTGCTGTATCTAAATTCTGTGAGATAGAGTATAAACACTTAGCGTGTTCATTGTACGAAAACTTTGTAGTGCTGTTATTTTTCGTTGATTGATTATTTATCCTGGGAGATAGATATCCATATTCTAAAAGCACCGTGGAGAGGATGAATCTGTCTTAAAGACACAGTGTCTAACACTGGACTTGATCATAATATTGTTCAAGAATTTAATCAAGTAAGTTGTTTATTTATTTTCTATTTTTATTTATTTATATCAGATTTTGATTTTGTTTTTTGTTTTTGTAACAAAATAAATCTATTTTTATTTATTTAATTTTATTGGTTTGATTTGTGTAATCAAACAATCTCTTTCCTTTCCTATTTTTCTTTTGTATTCTGTTTGTTGTTTAGTACACAAACAAAGTTTATTTATTTAAATACAGTGAAGATTGTCCAATAGCTGCAACCTAAGTGAAAGCAAAAGAAAAAAAATTATGTAAGCTAACAATATTTTATTAATTGATTACAATTTTAATTCAGAATTTTTCTTATTTTTTAATACCATAAAACTATTTGATTTTTTAGTATGAGAGATTTTTACACTAAAAAGATGGTTAATGATGGATTGGAGAGTTTCTCTGGTCTGGGAGGAACGCACTGCCATGATGCCTTTTGATGCACAACTATGGAATTTAGTATTTCAACTCTAGAGGTGTATGAAATACTCTCTCTCCATAGCCTGTTTTTTTTTTTTTTTTTTGGTGTTTTGAGTTTAGAAACACCATAATTACTATTAAGTCCACCTATAGTTTTGAATGTGCTGCTTTAATTCTGGTGTTTCTAAACTCAAAACACACACACAAAAAAAAAAGAAAAAAAAAAGAAAGAAAGCTATGGAAAGAGAGTAATCCATACCCATTGAAATCCTAAATTCCATAATTATGCATCTAAAGGGCATCAGGGCAACGCATCCCTCCCAAACCGGAGAAATTCCACCAACTCATCATTAACCATCGTTCCGGTCTCACTAAAAAATCAAATAGTTTTATGGTATTAAAAAATAAAAAAAAAAATTCTAAATTAAAATTGTAATCAATTAATAAAGTATTAGCTTACATAATTTTTTTTCTTTTGCTTTTACTTAGATTGCAACATCATAAATAGATTTGGAATGAAGTCAGGTATAGCAAAACAAAGACTTGACAACTGCAAAACAAATAAACAAAAAGGTAAGAAATTCAATAGACAATTCATGACAACCAAAATATTTAAACCATAAACAATAACATAATTCAACTACACTCGCCTTCATGTATTCACTCAAGTGAACTAGCATATTCCTATGAAACTTGTGAAAGATTAACTTCACAATGGCAATTGATCGAAATACCTGTGAGGGTGTTTATCACGCGAGAATATCAATTATCCGAAAGTTAAAAAATAGAAAATCTTCTAGTTTTTTCAATGATTTCCAATCCTGCTGTTATGTATTTATATACACAAATAAGTGACCTTTGGGAATAGGCATACTATTTGGATTTGTTTCATATAGCAACAGTCACAATGGTTCACTAAAAGGTGTGTCTATAGATGTTTGAATTCAAACCATTAACTAACTAACAGATAGCCTCAATTTTCTTGCGGGAGGGTTCTTTACAATTCAAGAGAGAAAAGATTGAGTGAAGTGAGTCACACCAAATTATGGTGTGGTTACTCTTTATTCCATCATCTCCCACTTGAACGCACCATAATAAGATGATAAACCTGAGTTGAGCATTTTTAACCTTGGTACCAAAATTTTGCCTCATGCCAACTTTTATCTATGAAATTACCTCATAGATCGACGTCTGATCGTGACTTGGCCATACGTGTGCACGTTTTTGCCACCAATCTGACTGCATCCGAACGAATGTGTTCTCCCACTGACAACACACTCCAGATGACTTCAATTCACTATATTTCAAATGAATGGCATCAATTTTCAGTGTTGGGTTCATAGTCCATACCGAATCACCATTGACGACTTCAGCTACACATATTTCTTATGTGTTGACCTGCATTGAAATTATTGTTAAGTACTTCCGCTAAGGCCTATTCCTAAAGGTTTTCCTTAACACACCTTATCAACGACTTTTTGCTGATCAAGCAGGCAACATCATCTAGTTAGCAGGTTGCATATCATGGACTTTACATCTCATATTAACTATGATGTTCGTACCTTGCCAGTTCCTCTATCTTATTACCTGACCAAACACATGTTTCCATGCAATATAGAGTCGCAAAACATCGGTTATCTAGGCGTCCCCAGAGTTATCCGACTATGCTCTTATATAAGTAGCTAAACCACCTAGCTAGGCATTTTTCAATCCCATATTAGCTACATGTTCTCTGAATTTTTCCAGAGACAACCCTTTGGTCATAGGATCAGCCACCATCTCTTCTGAGGGTATATAATTGACTTTAATTTCACCTCTTTCCACTATGTCCTGAATATAGTGATAACTTACATCAATATGTTTTTCCTTAAAGCTATTTGCTCCACTTTTTATTAATGAGATGGTGGACTGATTGTCACAAAACATATTGACCGGTCTGGCAGGTATACCTAATTGTAAACTGTCAGCAAATCTTTTTATCCAGACCGCATTACTCACGGTTGTGCTGCAAGCTATGTATTCAGCTTCCATAGTGTACTTTGCAACACAACTCTGTTTCTTACTTAACCAAGAAATTGTTGTTTCACCAAACAAGAACACATGACCACTAGTAGATTTTCTATCATCTACATCTCTTGCAAAATCCGCGTCAGTGTATCCTTTTATGTCTAGATCACACAAACCAAAACATAACTTCAAATTTTTAGTGCCTTTTAAATATCTGAATATTCTTTTGATTGCTTGCCAATGCTCCTTACCTGGATTGGATTGAAACCTGCTTACTAATCCAACTGCATGACAGATGTCAAGTTTTGTGCTTGTCATACAATACATTAGGCTGCCTACTGCTTGAGCATACGGGACATTTCTCATTTCCTCAACGTCAGACTTAGTTTGAGGACTCATACTTTTACTAAGACTTTGTCCCTTGCAAACAGGCGTGCTTAAAGAATTACAGTTATCCTTATTAAATCTTTTGATCACTTTGCCTAGATATTTCTCTTGATCTAAATATAATAATTTTGTATTTCTATCTCTTAAAATTCTAATTCCTAGAACATAGGTTGCAAGACCCATGTCTTTCATTTCAAATCTAGATGCCAAGAAAGTTTTGGTTTTTAGAATCATATTTGGACAATTTCCTGCTAACAATATGTCATCCACGTATAAAGATAATATGGCTAACTTGTCATCATTTTTTCAGATATAAACACAGTGATCTAATGGACTCACAACATAGCCCATTTCTAAAATGGCTTGGTGGAATTTCAAGTACCATTGTCTTGAAGATTGTTTAAGTCCATATAGAGATTTCTTCAACTTGTAGACTTTATCCTCGTTGCCTTGGTTCTAAAAACCATCAGGTTGCATCATATAAATTTCCTCTTTTAATTCTCCATTGAGAAAAGTTGTTTTAACATCTAATTGATGTAATTCCAAATCCATCCTGGCTATTACCGCCATTAGAATCCTTATTGAAGCAAATTTTGCAACAGGAGAATATGTATCTGCAAAATCTATTCCAGGATGTTGAGTGAATCCCTTAGCTACTAACCTAGCCTTGTATTTCTCCAAACTTCCATCTACTTTGAATTTCTTTCTAAGAACCCATTTGCAACCAATGGCTTTTCTTCCGTTCGAGAGATCGGTTAATTCCCAAACATCATTTTTCTTGATTGAGTCAAGTTCCTCATTCATTGCCTCAAGCCATTGTGTAGCATCACTGTTACTCATTGCTTCATTATAACTAGTAGGATCATCTACTAAGTTATTAAGTTCTTCAACTTGAAAACATAATGATCTTTCAAAAACGTAGATGAACGCCTTGCTCTCTTACTCCCACTTATCTCAAGATTTGAAACAGGTAACACAACATCATGTAGTTGTCGTTTCCTCCCACTATTTTATGGTTCTGGGAGAACTGGTGGTGTAGGAGAGAAAAAAGGAAGAGAAGAATCCGGAGATACTTTGGAGAGCAATTCAATTTGTTCAATATGAGTAACAAGATCAGTGGATTCAACAAAAATAACATCTCTACTTTCTATTAATCTACGTTCGAGATGCTAAAAATGATAACCACTCCCATTTTCAAGATAGCCAATAAACTTGCATTCCCAAGTTTTACTTTCCAATTTATCCCTTAAAGGTTTGGGAATAAATTCATGTGCTTTACATCCCCAAGCTTTGAGATTTTGAACATTAGGTTTAGTACCATGCCAGCATTCGTAAGGAGTTAGAGGTTTGGATTTTGTTTCGACTCAATTTAAAATGTATGCAGCGGTAGACAAAGCTTCTCCCAAAAAATGAATAGGAAGATCAGCATGAGCCATCATAGACCTAATCATTTCCATCAGAGTACGATTTCATCTTTCTGCGACCCCATTTTGTTGTGGTGTGTATGGCATTGTAAACAAATGTTTTATGCCATTGTCCTTGCAGAAAGAATCCATAGCTTTATATTTGCCACCTCTATCATTATTCAAGTGTTTAATGGACTAACCAAGTTGCTTTTCTATCTCTAATTTATATTCCTTAAACTTGTCAATTGCCCCTAATTTGTGTTTAAGAAGGTAGATATGTCCATATCTTGAATAATCATCAGTGAAAGTAATAAAGTATTCCATGCCACGATGAGTTTTAGTTCTTAAAGGGCCACAAATGTCGGAATGAATTATTTCGAGTAATTCCGATGATTTCCAATGTTTGACAAATGGTTTGCTAGTCATTTTTCCTTTGATACATGGTTCACATATATCAAAATCATCGGAACATACTTTAGGCAATAAGCCACTTTTAAACATTCGAGACATTTTATTTTTATTAATGTGACCTAATCTTAAATGCCACAGATAAGAACTATTACTAGTAAAAACATGCAAATAATCAGAAATATATATTTTATTATTATCAATAGGAAGAGAGTACATGTCATTCACTCTTACACCTTTCACTAATGCACGTCCTTTCTTAATCAATACTGTGTTAAATCTAAAATTAATCTCAAAACCCTTGAGTTAACACCGGAACCGAAATTAAATTTCGCCGTATACTGGGTACATAAAGCACATCATGAAGCACAATGGAAGTTCCATTAATAGAGAATTGACAGTCGCCGATGCCCAAAACATCATTATAGGAGTTGTTGCCCATGTAGATTCTATGTTCAACAACCTTCTTTTCTGTAAACTCTACGAACATGTCTTTATTTTGCACAATATGCCTAGTTGCAGCAAAATCAATCCACCATGAATTTGATGAAGATTCAAGCACCATTGCTTCAGAAAATGTCATGGCAATAGGATTATGATCCTTTTTCTGCTTCTCAGGACAAGTGGCTTTGATATGACCTTTTTGACCGCACTTGTAACATGGGCCAATCTGATGCTTGTGATGTTGTTGTTTTTGCCGTTCTTACTGTTTCATCATGTCTTTCTGAAACCCCTTCTTCCATTTTCTCTTGAATAAAGTTGTCTTTTTCTGGTTGAATGGTGTGTGGGAATTATTCTGTGGTTGTGACGAAGACTGTGCCATCAACAAGTTAGAAGACAAACCTTCTTTACGCCTTCGCTTCATTCTTTCTTTTTCCAACACTAAAAGTACAGGCAATGTCACCATTGAAATCTCTTGTCCACCATGAGTTAAAGATGTGACAACATGATCCCAAGATAATGAAAGACTATTAAGTATGGTAGTTACTTGCATCTTGTCCGACAAAGGGTGATCAGTTTTGGATAATTCTTTAGCAATTAATTCCATTTGATTAACAAGATCACCAACACTATCATTATCACTCATACGAGTGTTATTATATTTGTCCAAGAGCAATTGAATTTGAGTGTCCGATCGAACTCCATACTTACTTTCTAGTACTTCCATGAATTGTTTTGCAGTTTCATGTTCTTCAAAAAGCGGAATAATGTTGTCTTTCATATTATGTAACATAGTGGCTTGCCATTGCATCATCTTCTATCCATTTATTCTGAAACCAATTAGAATCATCATCTGGTTTAGAAATGGATAAAGTGTGCAATGTTTTCTCATGTGTAAGAAGACAAAAAATGTGACATTTCCATGCTCAGAAATTATTTCCATTAAGCATATCAATTCTTGAAGAATCCATGGCATTTTTAATAGCCATACTAAAAAAAAAAAAATGTGTTTCAATAAAAATTAAAATGTGGATATTACAAATGAAAATAAACAAATAAGCAAAATTAAATACAACAACAAGTCTTAAAAAGGATAAGCCTTGTAGTTGTTGCGTCGGTCCCTGTGATAAGCAAAAACTCAATCGTCTTGCCTTGGGTAAGAGGAATAATGAAAACCCAATGGCCTATTAAACCCAATACTTTGCTTATGAGTATTGTAAAAATAGTTACGAGCCCAAGGGACACAACGGTACTTATTAAATATTTTTCCTTTGGATGTTTTACTGTGAAACACCCTTGGATAGCCTCCTTGCCTAATTATTTCTTTCGAAAATTTAGTACAATTACCCACAAGAAAATTCTTAAAAGAATTCTGAAAATTTTGGCCTTTGAATGACTGAAAATAGCCTTGAAATGAGCGAGAACGAGCCAAAATACTGTTTGGACCAAGCTGCTACCGGTTCAAAATTTGGCCTGAACCGGTCTGAACCAGCTGGGACTGAACCAGCTTGACACGGGGGTCAACGCATGGGTCTAGTGAATGCGGGTCAAGCGGAGTAGACAGACGCGGGTCCGGGTGTGGTGCGCTGGGCACTAGGTTGACGCGCGGAACTGGACACGCGTTGGGCCGCGCTTTTGGGCTGCTTGACTGTGTCACTGGGCTGGGCTAGTTCAGTGTCTTTGGGCTGCTTGGCTTGGTACTGGGTTGCGGCCCAATAAAATCCTTTTTAATTTTGAGGCCCAATGGAATAGATTTCCTTGCTGTAACTCTTATTTTTGGGCCCTTTTTAATTGGTTTTGTTTTTGGCCCAAATATTTGAATTTCCTGAACTGAGGTTTCAACAGTATTGTTGCATAGGTTGTCTTCTCTGGTGACAGGAGTTGGCGACCACACACTGAAATTCAAACTTTGTGGATCAAATTTTTGCTGTTTTTACAATGAATGTCACCTTTGTGATCAGAATTCTGAGAAGAACAAGATGGGGCTAATTTGGAAACACGATTTGAACCGAAAAATATTTTATAAAATTGCTTCCAATGGTATAATTCGGCCTCACTTTCGGCAAGATTCAGAACAATTGCACCACCAACGATTTTTTCTTTGGGTAGTTTTCTGGGAATACAACATGTTGCTGATAATTAAATAAACAAACGGAACTAACCAAAGCCAAAGATTGATGGTTGATTATACTCTGAATTTTTGGTAAAAACTTTTCAAAAAAATTTCGATCCTCCAGACTGTAATTCGACATCTGCGATTATGTGTACAATCTTGCTCTAATACCACTGAAAGATTAACTTCACAATGGCAATTGATCGAAATACCCGTGAGGGTGTTAATCACACGAGAATATCGATTATCCGAAAGTTAGAAAATATAAAATCTTCTAGTTTTTTCAATGATTTCCAATCCTGCTGTTATGTATTTATATACACAAATAAGTGACCTTTGGGAATAGGTATACTATTTGAACTTGTTTCATATAGCAACAGTCACCATGGTTCACTAAAAGATATGTCTATAGATGTTTGAATCCAAACCATTAACTAACTAATAAATAGCTTCAATATTCTTGCGAGAAGGTTCTTTACAATTCAAGAGAGAAAAGATTGAGTGAAGTGAGTCACACCAAATTATGGTGTGGTTACTCTTTATTCCATCAACTTGTATATGTCGGACAAATACTCATACTTCTTCAAAGATGTAATACGCATATAAATAAAAAAAAATTACATTCTGTAATTCAAATTATCATCCAGTCATATCAACAGTGCTTTCTCAAACTTCATTATTTCTTTATACTAGAATATGTTCGTTTCAAAATAGTTTGAAAATGTCGAATTTAATCATGTCCGAAATATCAAAACATACAGCATTACCATAAATAAAGTATGCCCTATAACTACCAATAAGAAATTATATGTTAATAAACTAATATAAGAAAAAAAAATCACATAAAATAAGAAGAACGAAAAAAATAAAGAGAAAGAAAAAAATATACATCAAATCTTTGTCACATAATTTTCATGCACCATCACAGAGTTCATAGAATAACTCAAAAGCAGGTGGTACTCCAATCATAACATCAAACCAATATCAAGTTAAAGATGTCTAACACTTTTCATCAAATTGAAGATGCCTAGAGCGTTTCATCAAATTTGTAGGTGATCGTTGGGCCAGACGTCCACTCGGATGTCCTCCCGGACAACCTCTTCCTTGCAAAATTGTCCTGCAAGTTGTGGTCAATTTACAACAAACTGGTCGATCGGCTGGACATCCATTCGGTCATCCTCCCGGTCGACCAGTGCTTTGATGAAAATTCAAAATTTTCCATTGGAACGCACGATATCAGATGAAATTTTTACTCAAATTTGATATATATATATATATATATATATCTAAATAAAAAAAAAAAGAGTAAAGGTTGGAGATACTCTCGCAAAGAAAAAAAAAATCAACAAACCCAAGGACAGTATAAACTTTTCAAAGAGGACAAAAAATTACTATGTTTTATACTATATATGATCCATCAGTATGATATCGTAATCTGGGGATTTTAAAAAAGAGTAATGTTATCCTTATCACCATTTTATATCAGTTTTAACATATCACTTAATGTTTTAATATACATATAAGTGATGAGACTCATTATACCAATAATAAATTAACAAATGAAACGATACATTAAAGGTGGTATTAAAAAAATTATTAAGTATAGCATTATTATTCAAAAAAATAACTTTGGACATTTCAACGGCATAGTCTTCTATCTAGTAACTAGTGCCCTCGTTTGGCAAAGACAAAATATGTTAAAAAGTCAATAAGACAAAATGTCATATTCAAGTCATAATTATTTTATTTTTTCTCTCACAAAAGTCAAAAAAGCCAAAAAAAATAACCCACTTCCCAAAAGAAGCCAGTATGTCCTAGGCCAGAGATTTGTCCCATTGGTATTTATGAACTGCCCTGCTTCTCCAATAATAATATAGGCTTATTTTGGCAATTAAGAAAATATTAATTTATTTACTTATTTAAGTCATATCATTTCTCTATTTTTCTATATATTTTTTATTATAAAAAAAAAGTCAATAAGCCAAAAAAAAATTAATTCTCAAAATAAGTCATAAGGGTAAAATAGTAAAATAGCATTCTTGATTGATGACCATAGGTTGAAAAAGTTTGATAGGCTAGGAGACCTCAGGAGGTCAGTCTGGAAAAGTTTCATAGGGGAGGAAACTTGAGTAATTTACTCACCAAAAAAAAAGGGGGGGGGGGAGAAAGTAAGGATTTGTTTTGGATGATCTCAATAAATGTATTTTTTGATTTTTTATAAAAAGATGTGTAAAAAAAAATAGAGGTTATGCGAGCCAAAAAGATAAAAAGATAAATAAATGCACTTTTTTAGTTCATGCCAAACAAATTCTGAGAAAAAAATGAAAGGAAGAGAGAGAGGGGAAAAAAGATAGAAACGAGAAGAAATGAAGGATTCAAGAGAAGTTATTTGGTAGTCCTGACGGCCATGTGATGCCTTATATGAGTTGTGATTGGTGGTAGGATTTATAATTTTGTATTAACTGATTAAAGAATAAAAAGAGATATGATAAATTGTAATTGATCAAAAATAAAACCATGTAGTGTCTCTGAACCACGATATGTAAGTTTAAACCACGATCATTAAATGCTCTAATTCAAATATCCAATAATGGTATATAAAACACGAACATCTAAAGACAACTTTAGTTGCGTGTTCGGTGGATAACATTAGACGATCAAGTTTTAGGATTTGAATCCTCTCTTAATAGCTCTCATCTACCATATTAGGCTCGTTTGGGAGCTTAATTATTTTAATTGATTTTTTAAATTATTTTAATCTAATTAAAAAAGTTGTGTTTTAGATAATAATTGGTTTTTTGTATTTGATTTGATAATTGTGAAAGTGGAATTATTATAGTTTGAATCAAGTTTGCTAGGATTGATCCAAGGGCTATCATTAGCCTTCTAAACTATTGTAGGATCTTTTCACCCTTTCATAATATTATACAATTCTCTGAACTATCATTAGCCAATCCTATTTGATAGGACTTAAGGTATTGGTTTGGTTTAGTTTACTATATTATACAATTCTCTAAACTATTGTCACGCCCCAATTTTAATTACTTGGAAACATTACCAAAAGCCTGTAAATTAGGTCAATTTTTTTTTCTTTTTTTTTTTTGAAAACAAATATCTATTACTCTTGAGTAATAGAACTATAATAGTATATATCTCTCATGATGAATACAACAATAATAATAATACATGCCAAGCTCCCGCTACGAAGTTACAAATAAATAATTACAAACATCGAAGTACAATGAGATTGCACACAAGATATACATGAACTTCCTAATCCTTCAACCAATCAATCCGAATTCTCTTCCTATAAAAAAAAAAAATGAGACAACAAGGGGTGAGCATAATTGCCCAGTAGGAATCTCATAATTCTAAAACAATAACCATCATATAGATAGAAATAATCATGCATGTAGGGTGATACCATATAGTAGGTGACGTTTTGTAATTTCAAAATATCATACATAGAGTATCTTTTTCTCGAAATTTATTTGAACATTTAGGAAAACCTTCGACCATCAAAACTATCCCTCTCCATCAGAAAACCATAAATCCTTTTTGAAAACAAACATGTTTAAGGAACCACATCATTTTAAATTTATTAACCAATTCCAAAATATTCCTCATTTAATTTCCATTTTAACATTTCTCATTTTTATTTTTATTCTCCCCTTTTACTAGTTACATTTATTATAACACCATGACCTCAAGTTCAAGTTCCTCTAATACTCCAAAACATCCCACATACATGCTATTCCCACCAATCTATTCATATTTGCTGGAACTCCTCAATATAGAAATCCAAATCTCCTTTATATTCAATAATTGTTATCTTACACTCAACTCCTACTTATCTAACAACTACATTACATCCACTCTTGCATTATCAACCATAATTCAATATGTCACAAGGATAATAAACTCTTTTAATTCAATTTCTTCAGATAATTTCTATATGCATTCCCTTTCCATGCCAAATTACACATCAATTGTAATTTCATAAGTTCATCTCAATTCACACATATTATCATCGACTCAACACATTTCTCAATACATTCCACTTTTTGCCGGCTATTATACGGCGGGAAGTGAACTCCCAAAAATCATTTTCTCAAAAACCATATCTTTTTCCAAAAACTATTTTCAACTTTTGAAAACCATCCCCCACATTTACTGGCTATTATACGGCAGAACATGAGCACCCAAAATATTTTCAAAAACCATCTGTTTTTTCACTTTTGCCGGCTACAATACGGTAGGACTGTGTGGACACCCAAAAATCATTTTTCTATATTTGTTCAACGATAAGCCTAAACAGGGCAATTGGACACCTTGAATTCAAACCACCCCCATATTTACCGGCTATTATACGGACGGTCGTAAGCACCGAAAAACTATTTTTCAATTTTTAAAACCATCCCCCACATTTACTGACTATTATACGGACAGTCATGGGCATCAAAAAATCATTTTTGAACTCCCCACGCGGGTACCAACCACAACACAACACAACCCAACACAACTCAACTTAACACAATACAACTCAACTCCACACTACACAACTTAACCAAACTCAACACAACCCAACCCAACTCAACACAACATAACCTAACTCAACTCAACACAACATAACCCAATACAATTCACATAACACACAACAAAATTCAACACAACCATTTCAACACAAAGCTCATATCATTCATATCATTAGTAATTTATTTTTCCCTAAGTTTGGTTTCATATTATAACATAAATTAAAACATCAACATTAAGAGTTCAATCGCAACTTTTACATAAATTTCTCAAATTCTTTAAAATTTCAATTAAAATTGTACATGTGTAATTTAATACCTCAATTTCATGACTCTGCTATTAATTGAAGCAAAACCATTAACCATCTTCATGAGCCAAACTAGGGTTTTTAAGAGAAATTAAAACTTTTCACAAAAACACATTTTATTCCAACCTTTCTATTACTTTTACACCCAAACCATAACCCAACAAGTAAACCCCAACTCTTCAAACCCTAACCCCCAATCTCATGATTAATCACAATATGCATAAAAATATAAACTTTTGTGTAACGCCCTCAAAATAATAACAGTATTACATGTTAACAACAAAAGCAAATGCCCTATGGGCTTACAGCTTTCCAAGCTAACACTTGGTTACAACAAAAGAGTACTAACTCATACACATTAAGCCCTTGGCTTGAATTTACATGTAATACATCAAAAAGTAAAACGACAAAAGTATGTCCGCCTCTAGCCTCCCAAGCTATGTCCTTGGAGGTGGCATGCTACCTGTACCTGAAAATGATATTCCCATATAGGGTGAGCCACAGCCCAGTAAAAATATACTAAACCAACCATGAACAATGACTAAAAGATTAGCAATTGATAGATGGCCAACACTGATACATTCACATAAATCACATATTTATGTCACATGACTTATGAGTCCAAGTTACCTTTCATTTTTCCCTTTTTCAACGGAGAGACATATAAGCATTAACCACATTCTCAACGGATATGCATAACAACAATATCCACATTCTCAGATAAGCAAATAAGCTATATCCACATTCTACAACAGATATGTATAACTACAATATCCACAGATAAGCATATAAGCTATATCCACACTTCACAAAGATAAGCATATGAGCTCTATCTTCACTTCTCTAGACAAGCATATGAGCTGTATCTACGGAGTTCATCCCCTATCTTCTCCCAACACTATCCGGTTTAGAGGTACATCCCCTATCTTCCCCTAAACCGCGGAGTACATCCCCCATCTCCTCCTCTACACATAACGTATACAAACACATTGGTTCTATATACAATCACTCAATACATACAATTAATGTATTCTATCAACCGTCAAGTTCCATGACACATTCCATTGATTAGTTTCCGTTTGCCTAATCATCATGCATTGTCTACAACAATCACGACTATCCTCCACCGATAGCCCAAAGCAGTTATTTCTAAGCAGAAAATAAATGCACAATGGATATTCAATCAACATTTCATTTCCTCATTTCTCACAATTAATTATCCCAATTAATCAACAATGTAATTAGGTCATTATCCATAATTACCATTTCAACCCTTAGGTCCCATTTTCATCAATGATTCAACATTGACTCCATTTCTCTATGCCAAATATGCATCTAGGTTTATTATGAATAAAACCCCAACTTTTATAAAATTGCACAAAAGCCCCAAACTTTTACCAAATTACCAAACCAACCCCAACATCTCAAAATACTAAAATTTAAAGACAAAATCCATAGAGAGGAGTAAGATATCCCTACCTCGAAGTTTGAGCCAAAAAGGAGATGAAGACTCGAAGATCAACGTGTTCCAAATCCCAACTTTTTCAGATTAAAACAAAGCTCTCAACGCCCTCTATCTTTTTAACAAAGACCCTAGGCTAGATACACACTCTAGGGAGATCAATTCTTAGAGAGAATATAAGTTTAGAGAGAGAGGGTCTCGGATCTAGGGTTTGAAAGAAAAAGAAAGTGAAAAAGTGATGTTTAAAATCGCTACTGTCCGTTGATATAAAACACGCTCGCTCGAGCGAAGACTTGGTCGCTCGAGCGACCAGACACAGAAAACTCTCGCTCGAGCCAAGAAACTCTCGCTCGAGCCAAAAACTCAAAAGTGCGCTCGAGTGAAAGAATGCTCGCTCGAGCCAACAACTCAAACCCTCAGGTCTGCAACCAGAAGCA
Organism: Camellia sinensis; assembly: GCF_055761805.1. Taxonomy (NCBI): domain Eukaryota; kingdom Viridiplantae; phylum Streptophyta; class Magnoliopsida; order Ericales; family Theaceae; genus Camellia; species Camellia sinensis. Next base: position 215,563,042 of record NC_138964.1, on the reverse strand, counting down.
TGCTCGAGCGACAGACCTCTCGCTCGAGCGAAGAACAAACCAGACCGCTCGAGCCAAGAAAAGCTCGCTCGAGCCAAGAAATACAACTCTCAGGTCCAGAACCAGACGAAATCGCTCGCTCGAGCAAAGCCACTCTGGCTCGATCCACCAGACACAAACTCAACTCTCGCTCGAGCGACCAACTCCTCGCTCGAGCGAAGGTCCAAAAATCTGGGCAGCAACACTAGGCTCCCAAACACAACCAACTTGTAACAAACCTGCCCAACACATCCTATAACTCAATATACAAAGTAAAGAGGATGCAAACTAGATAATAAACAACTACCAACATCTACGGACACATGTCCGGATCACTGTACAACAAGGGTAAACCCGGGATCGCTATATTTTGTATTTATATAAAGAAAATACCACAACTCTATCTATAAATGAGGGTATTGAAAGAGAACTAGAAACCCCTACCTCTTGAAGCCAAGAGATGACGACCCAAAAATCAATGGTGACGAAACCACGAACTAATCGGACCAAAAGGAAGCCCTTGACGAGATCTACAAGTTATCTCAAAGGATCACGGTGAGAAAACACCTCTAAGAGAGTAGATCTAAGGATTGAAGTGGATAAAGTGAGTTTTTGAGAGAAAGAAAGAGAGACTCGGTTTTGAGAGGAAAAAGAGGAGAAAATTATGAGAGAGGTGTAGTTTGGGTCTATTTATAGTAGTAGAGAATATCCCTAGGGTCAATGAAAAAGGATAAGTCCAAAACCCCCAAAAGTACGGCCCATTCGAACCCCAAAATTCTGAAAAAAAAAACATGCAGGGTTCGACCCTTCGAGCAGAGGTGTCGACCCTTCCAGTAGAAAAGACAATCTGGCAACAAGCAAGGGGTCGACCATTAGATAGGAAGGGTCGACACTAATTTCTAGCAACTAACACACAGATTCTGCAATATACAAAGGTCGACCCTTCCCAGACTGGTGTCAACCCTTGTGGACAGTAACAAGAGGCAGGTGTCGACACCACCACGGCTGGTGTCGACCCTAACTTCCAGCAACACTCCTAGAAACTTCACCAACAGGTAAGGATCGACCCTTAGAAAGGCTGGTGTTAACCCCAGAATAGAATTTCTAAGTTCCCAAGGAACTTTTTGATAAGAACAAGCGCAAAAAAACAAATCCAACGAGTTTAAATCAGATCATACTCATCCAAAACCGGCATTCAACAACTTCAAAGACTCCCAAAAATGAAAATAAGGGAATTAAATACACTCTCTAATGGATTAAAGGATACGGGTGTTACAACTATTGTGGTACATAATTGTGGAAAGGGAAAATGTTTTCTCCACAGGGAAAGCGAGATGAGTCGTTCCTTCCTTTACTCTATTAAAAAGACAAATATCAAAACGTCAGTGATCTTCCCCAACCAAGGTTGGTCGGGGAAACCCTCTAACGATCAAATTAGAACCTTGTTTAAACATGTCGTTTTTCTTCAAAAGTGTAGTATCTTTTTTTTTTTTTGCTTGCCTTTAAATGGTTTTCCTTTCTCTTTTTATAGTGTGGATACCTGGTATCGTGGCCGTTGGATTGTGGTATCGATCCAATGGTGTTTTATGTATGCAGAGACTGGTCGGGCAAGTAGACAAGTGATTTTTATATGCCTTTGTCGGCTGCCCTGTGTTACAGATGGCCTATATTTAGTTTCTAGTTTTGCGCACTCATTCCTGATCGTTAGATTGATCTTATCGCATGCCCAGATTGTCAGAGTTGGTCGATTTTGTATCCTTTCTTTTGTTAGTTTTGATCTCTGTTGTTGATTTCTATCTTATCCAAGGGTTTTTCTTCCTGTTTAAGGATCTCTTTTCTAAAAGCGATTATGTCTAAATCTCCTATCACGTGACCTTGTTTGCTTTACAATTGTACTTTTTAAGGGCTTAGGCCTAGACTTTTCCCTGGTTGGGTAAAAATGCTTTAGGGCCGCATCTTAACTTGCTTGGGCCTTGGGCTTAAATTTTTATCCTCCATAATTGGTCCCCCTTCGGTGTTTCGTTGTAATCGAATTGCTGAAGGTGCCCTAGCCGACTGTGGTAGGTCCCTAGGAAAATAGTGCCGTATGCAACACGCGTCTGTTGAGTATCCTTATTTACATAATGACGCCCGCCATTTCTTTCTTTAATGCATCGTTTCGCTTCTGACGTATTTAATCAAAGGTTTTGGCCCGCCTCCTTTTGCCATTGCTCATCGCATTACCCCTTCTGCTCTTATACTCATGTCTTTGCCCTTCAGCGGAAGTTTTGTAAGTTTATCCCTTGTATCTTGCGATTTCTCAATTCTGTTAGCTTTTGTTTGACTAAAATGAATCGATTGAGGTCATTCTTTGAACCTGAAGAGAGTATTGCTGAATTCATGACGTTATATAGTGTTCCTGAGGATGTCATTGTTCACCTTCCTACCTTCGATGACAGTTTGTCAGAGGGTTCTAAAGAACGAATTCCTCTTCCTTTGATAGATATAATAGAGGGAGGAGTTAGATTTTCTTTGCATCCCCTCATTCAAGAGGTGCTTCACTTTTAAAGGGTACTTCATTCCCAACTATCCCCTAACTTTTTTAGGATAGTGATGGGTGTAGTGGCCCTGAATGACATTCTTGCAATCAATTTAGGTATGTCTGAGATTAGGTACTGCTATAATTTTGTTCCTACTACAAAAGAAAGAACAAAGTTTTACTTTAAACCCAGGTTGGTGAAGCGCCAGCTCGTTCAAATGCTTCCTGATTCTGGTAGAGGTGTGAATGATGTGTTTGTCATAATAAAAGGGAATTGGGAATTTCCTCCAGGAGTTGATCAGATCTGACCTATTCCCAAGGTCATTGGTTGTCCAGGTTATGAGTCACCTTTGTTTGCTTTGTCTTTGCATCTATTTTGTTATCTAGCTTTACTAATAATTGTGTTTATTTGTCACAGCTCCCGAAATCTTTTCTCATCCCAGCGAGTGGGAAGATCTAGTAAACCTCCCTCTCTTACGTCGAGCTTGGTCGTACAAAGGACCACCAGAGTAACAAGGGCAAGGTCGGGCAGCTCACGTCTTGCTTGCATACATTCCTCATTACGGGACTGTACCACAGATAGCATAAATCTTAGTGCTGACGATGGTTTCGACTTTTACATCCTTCCTCATTTACTAGAGGACGTTGAAGAATTTGTTGAGGAAGAATCCCAAGGGGAGTCATCTAGTTCAACAAACCGGTCATGACACCGACAGTTGCGTCTGTCTCCGCCATGAGATACAAAATTTGATTTACAATGAGGTCATCGTCGCACCAATCTCTGCAAAGTCTATCGACACTTGATCAGTGAACTTGTGGGGGATAATGTGACTATGTGATCGGGGGATGAACCACCTGCGGGCGGCACTCGGTTTACTCCAGATGCGGCGTTTGGCACGCATTGTTTTGAGCATTTGCGAATGCTAGTTTTGTACTTTCTGACTTGGGTATTGGGTCAGTCTTGTCGTTTTGTATTGAGTCAGTCTTTTCATATTGAGTCAGTCGGGCCTTTCTTGTTGTATCGAGTCAATCCTGTTTTGTTAAGAGTCGGGTGATTCCGGGGGTGTTACCTTGGACATCACTATCTTGTTTTGTGTTTGTCTTTTTACTTTCTTTTGAGTCTGTTTCTGCCTTGGAGCCAGTTATGCCAACAGATTTGAATGGAACAGCAGTGATTTTCACACTCTTGTGTTTGCTTCTGCCGTGTGCCAGTTGTGCTAGAAATTCTAAGTAAGATGGCAGTATTTGACTAGAAGCTGTGTCTTTTCTGTGCCTTAAATTCATTGCATTGACCTAAGTTTTTCAAACCTTTTTTCGAAACATTGCGATAAAAACAAAGAGGAAGGAATTCCTCAGTTTTGCAAAACTTGATCAATTGAGAGAAAGAGAGGCATGCTAAGCCCTTAATGATTGAGATCATGCTTGTTAATGTGAGTACTGAGAAGGACCCTGGCTTGATCCAGATTGGTTCCACACTATCTTCGGCGCGAGTGATTTGTCGCTTTCTTAAAAAACTTTCAAAAACAAATGTTTTGCGCGGTCCTGCGAAGACTTGTGTGGGATCGCTCTTGAGATTGTGCAGCTTAGGATCGCTCTCAGCCTCGAGATTCGACCCCTCACTTTCAGACCTTGAACCTGAGTTCAGAACGTTCAACGGTCAACCACAACGTGAGGCCTGTGTGGCCATTTTGAAGCAGCCCTCGAACGAGAGGCACCAAAGTCAGATCAAGAAGATCATATCAAAGGAAGCTTGTAATGCTAGATCAGAAGCCCCCCCTCAAACTAGGGGCAAAAATGTCAGATATGCTCGAAGAGCCGAAGATGGATCCTTCAGAAAATCAATACAATAGCCACTCTCCTGGATACAGATGGCTTCAAAACCCTAAAACCATTTGGCATGGACTTGTTACACTTTTACCCTTTGAGAGGCTCGCTGGGCCGAAAACCCGGAAGGGCGACCCAGGCAAAAGTTAGAGCAAGAAAAAAAGGAAAAGAACAAAAAAGAAATGAAGAAAAGAAGAACAAAAAAGAAATAAAAAGAAAGAAAAGAAAAGAAAAAAAAATGAAAAGAATTGAAAAGAAAAGAAGAACAGAGCTCGCAAGGTTGAAAACCCGGAAGGGCGGCCTTGGCAAAAGTTAGAGCGCAAAAGGAGAGGTTAAATACCCGAGTGTACCTTAACCCCGGAACTACGTAAGGCTTGATTCCCATGTTTGGGATACGTAGGCAACTTCATTCTGAAGTCCAACCACAAACACCTCTAAAATCGATTGTGTCCATGTAGTGGTTTTGATTGTCTTTGCCTTATCTGTATCCTAGAGTTCGGTTGTGATCGTCGCTCTGAGGACTGACTACAATGCGCTGCGGTGCTATCCAAACAAGGGGCAACTTTCCGTTGCCATTCAAAACGCCGCAGTGTCATTTCAAACAAGGGGCAACTTTCCGTTGCCATGCAGTGTCCTTCAGACAAGGGGCAATTTTCCATTGCCATAGATCTGAGGTCGCGCATCTCAAGAGTAGGTTCCGTGCTCGTTGAGCAATGGTCGTTTGCAAAAATAGTTTTTGAGAATTTTTACTGAGGTTGACTGATCCCTCGAAAATTATTCCATCTTTTCCAAAACTGGACCATTTCTTGGACCCAAAAAGGGAAAATTTTCAGTGCTCATAACCTAGCTTGCATGATTTTCAAATCAAAAATCGAACAAGCATGTTAATCTAACTCTCATATTGGTCAAGATTGTTTTAGTAGAAACCAAAACAAAAAATGGTCAAAATAATGAACTAGGGGCACAGTTGAGTCAGGCTTCCTGTCTTTCCCCTGTTGTCAATGCATTTGCCAGAAGGGCACCATACCTGCCAGAAAAGGGCACCACTGAAGCTATCAACAAAAGGCTGAAAGCTCTTTCATCCTCCAAGCAACGAGGTATCAAGCTAAGTGCGAAGCACGAACTGGAATGGGACAAGATATTCCACTCTCTTATCTGGACAGATCTGACCCCGTCCAAACTCCCCAGCAGAGCATCGTCAACCGATGTCAGCTGCAGATTTGCTACACACCCAATTGTAGCCCAGCCCCTCTGTGGGAGAAACTCACTAGTTGCATACAGAAGAAAGAGAATCTAGCAGAATGCTAGGGGCAAGAACCCGCAATTTCCAGCTTATCCATCAACCACCCAGGGGAGGGATAAAAAATGAGAGATTAAAGAATAGAGAGATGTGCGCTGAAAGAAAAAGTGAGGAAAAGGGTTTTGTGAGAAAAGCCGAGCTTGAGGGCCGAGTGATGTGAGGATCGCAAATGAGAAAGGGTGGGAAACAATACCCGGTGAAACAGGCTCCCTGTGCACGTCTGTGTGTCGTGTCTTTTGTTTTGTTTGTCTCGAATCTTGTTTTGAATCGTTTCGAGTGTTACTCGATGCGTTTTGGTTGTTTACCTTTGTTTTTTTTCTTGTCGAGTCGTTTTGGCTGTGGCCAGTCGTAGGCTCAATACCCGGTCGAGAACTCATCCTCAATTTCAAAAATGAATCGTTTTGTGCTCGGAGTGCTGTGCCATTCTCCACATTTGTGCAAAACAAGATTCGTTCTTTCATAAAACTGCAGGGTTCAACCCAAGTCATGTCAGAACAGTAAAACCAGGACCTATTTGAAGCCATATGGGTTCCAGACTACAAAACAAAAGCAAAAGAGGAAAATATCGGGTATCTGAGCGTGCTTCAACTTCGGAAAACTCCGTGATTGTGCTCCGGATGTACCTCTTCAGGCCTTGTCAGTGCTCTAGAGTATGAGTGTATCTCGACCCCGAGTGTAAGCCTGTTTTAAGTCAGAATGGCAATTAAAGCAGCAGCAGATGTTATCTCTCGTCAATATAAACAGGGTGTCCCCTTTTGAGCTGAGCGTATTGCCGAGTCCTCCGAAAGGTAAATCGGAGGCACCAGAGTAGACGTTTGATGCCCTTCCATTGCATAGAATGTGCACTTTCATATACACTTCTGTGACATGCGTGCCGCGCATCATTATGATTCATGCATAGAATATGCTTGCTTTCGATTCTGCATAGAATTTGCTTTCAATATTGCATCGAATATGCTCCTGTTTCTTGCATAGAAAATGCTCGTATCTTTTGCATAGAAAATGCACTCTTCCATACTTGCATAGAAAATGCACGTCATTTGCATAGAACATGCATTCACTCGCACTATCTTGTGCACTTACACTTTGAATATCACTAGCACTGTCTTGTGCATCTTGTGGTCGTATCTCACTCGCACTATCTTGTGCATTTCAAAACACTCACGCTGTTTAGCGTATCACGTTGTTTAGTGTATCGCACTGTCTTGTGCATTTCAAAATCAATCGCGCTGTTTAGCGTATCGCACTGTCTTGTGCATTTCAAAATCACTCGCGCTGTTTAGCGTATCGCACTATTTTGTGCATTGCAAATCAATCGCGCTGTTTAGCGTATCGCACTGTCTTGTGCATTTCAAAATCACTCGTGCTGTTTAGCGTATCGCACTATTTTGTGCATTGCATTTCAATCGCGCTGTTTAGCGCATCACACTGTTTTGTGCATTTCAAAATCACTCTCGCTTTCTTGCGCATCGCACTGTTTTGTGTATCGCATTTCAATCGCGCTGTTTAGCGCATCGCACTGTTTTGTGCATTTCAAAATCACTCGCGCTGTTTAGCGTATCGCACTGTTTTGTGCATTTCAAAATCACTCGCGCTGTTTAGCGCATCGCACTGTTTTGTGCATTTCAAATCAATCGCACTGTTTTGTGCATTTCAAAATCACTCGCGTTGTTTAGCGCATCGCACTGTTTTGTGCATTGCATTTCAATCGCGCTGTTTAACGTATCGCACTATTTTGTGCATTGCATATCAATCGCGCTGTTTAGCGTATCGCACTGTTTAGTGCATTTCAAATCACTCGCGCTATTTTGCGCATCGCACTGTTTTGTGCAGTTTACATTCGCGCTATTTTGCGCACCTCAATCGCGCTGTTTTGTGCAATTAATCACTCGCGCTATTTTGCGCACCTCAATCGCACTGTTTTGTGCAGTTTATCATTCGCGCTATTTTGTGCATCGCACTGTTTTGTGCAGTTTACATTCGCGCTATTTTGCGCATCGCACTGTTTTGTGCAGTTTATCATTCGCGCTATTTTGCGCATCGCACTATTTTGTGCAGTTTACATTCGCGCTATTTTGCGCACCTCAATCACACTGTTTTGTGCAGTTTATCATTCGCGCTATTTTGCGCATTGCACTGTTTTGTGCAGTTTACATTCGTGCTATTTTGCGCATCGCACTGTTTTGTGCAGTTTATCATTCGTACTATTTTGCGCATCGCACTTTCTTGTGCATTTCAAATCACTCGCACTGTCTTGTGCATTTCAAATCATTCGCGCTATTTTGCGCATCGCACTGTTTTGTGCACCTTACTTGCATTTTGCATGCATCCTATCGCTCTATCTTGCGCACCTCACTTGTACTTGTTAGTACATTGCATTGTTTTGAATACAAACCGGCTTCGCGTAGCGTATAAGTCCATTTGTCAAAGTCTTCTTCCATATCATTTGCATCCTGCCCCTAAACTACGCTGGTTTGATTCCTTGCAAAGGAATACGTAGGCAGCCTACGGGCACAACCATTCATTCATTTGTATTTTGTTTGTTTGTCCAAGTCTTCAGCCTTGTCAAAAATAGGTCGTCTCTGGGCTTTGACATTCACTCCCATCATTGTTATGACTTTCGAGTTCTGTCAAAGAGGGGCAACTGTAGACACCCCATTTTTGACCGTCCTCAAGACTTGGACGTCATCGTTTGAACACTCGATGATCATCCTTGTTCGTGTTCGTCTTGAGTTCCCGGAGGTCTCGGCTACGCGCCCTGCCTCAGGATCTCTTGACTCGACTTTTCGGTGTCTGGTTTTGCACCAAACATTTGTGTTTTTTTTTTTTTTTTGCCTTGAAAGGCAGGGAATGGCTTGTTGGCCATTCCCACACCCCACCGGCTGTCCCTTCACATCACCGGCCGTTTATTGGTGCCACCGGCAGTGGTTTCTTAAAACCAATGGCCGGTCGGCACTATATTTTGCCGACCGGCACTTTGTTTTGGCCGGTGACCTTTTTTTTTGCTGGCCGGTTTGACCTTTTTTTAGCTTCTCCAAGAAGCTTGACCCTTTTTAGCTTCTCCAAGAAGCTTGACCTTTTTTTAGCTTCTCCAAGAAGCTTGACCCTTTTTAGCTTTTCCAAGAAGCTTGACCTTTTTTTAGCTTCTCTAAGAAGCTTGACCCTTTTTAGCTTCTCCAAGAAGCTTGAACCTTTTGACCCCTTTTTTTAGCTTCTCCAAGAAGCTTGACCCTTCTTAGCTTCTTGAGGAAGCTTGACCCTTTGAACCCTTGGTTTTAGCTTCTCCAAGAAGCTTGCACCTTTTGCACCCTTGTTCTAGCTTCTCCAAGAAGCTTGAACTCTTTGCTCCAAGCTTCTAAGAGAAGCTTGAACCTTTGCCTAGCTTCTCCAAGAAGCTTGGCCCTTTTGTCTAGCTTCTCCAAGAAGCTTGGCCTTCTTGGCCCTTTTGCTCCAAGCTTCTAAGAGAAGCTTGGCCTTTTTGGTCAAAGCTTCTAAGAGAAGCTTTGCCCCCTTGGTTTCTCTATAAAAAGAGGGCCTCTCCTTCCATTTTAGAGGTTAGAAAAATCTGATATATATCACATATATATCACCCCCTCTCCATATCTCCCTCTCTCTCTACATTTGGGTAGGTTAGGGGGTCCAAAAGGGTCTAGTTTTTGGCCATTTGAACTACAACTCATAGCCACACACCTCCATCATCACTTGGAGGTTCTTGGAGCTTGTTTTCAGAGGTTGAGGACTGGTTTTTGAGACCTAAAGGCTGCTGGTTCTTGCTGGTCTTCAAAGGTAACTTCTTACCCTCTTTATTCCCCGTTTTTGCACACCCTTTTAGCCTGTCTTGCTTTCGGATTTGGGCTTTGTGTATAACATAAAAAAGTTATGTTTTTTTTTTGTGTTTAAGATACTTCATTAAGACCACTTTTGTGTTTGGGGTCGTTTACCCCCTCTTAGGCCTTGTTTGGCCCCATTTTGTGCTATTTTTGGTGAGTTTCGGGACCACCTTGTTTGGGCCTCCTCACCACTGAAATCTTGAGGGATTTTAGTGGTGAGGATGGTGGTTTAAGGTCTTAAGAAGGAGAGGGCCATCCCCTCTCCTTGTTGTCTTCAAAAAGTGTCATTTTAGCCTCATGTGTGAGCACCTTTTTTAAGTTCATGTTGGCCATGTCTTAAGTGTTATTTGTGCCTATTTTTCCATGATATAGCACTGTTTTTACTTGGTTTAGACACACCATGCTTGCCTTGCATACTTGTCTTGTAATGCCATGAAATTGCCTTAACATGTATCTAGCATTTAGACCACTATGCTTACTTGTTTTGGCTTAGCTTTGTGAAGCTTTTATGCATGTTTTAGTGTGCTTGAGGTCTGTTTTGGGTCATTCGGGTCATCCATGCTTTGCTTTGTATAGCTACCATGTAACCCCCCCTTGGCTTGCCTTGAGTTTTAGACCATTGTTGCATGCTTGGCTTGTCTTGTTTACTTGGTTTTTCACCTTCTATAACATGATTTCAGAGCTTTCTATGCATTCCATGTATCCATGTTTATCATCTTTTAAGTGTGCTTAAAAGTTGCTCTTTGGTGCCTAAGTGTTGGACCTTGTGTGCATACATGCTTGTATGTGTTTTGGCCCTCATTTCCATGGCATTTGGCCATTGTTTTAGGCCTAGTATAGGGCTGCCCAAATTAGCTTAAGTCCACTCTTTACATGTTGTTACATGTCTTACACTTTGCATGCTTCAATTGCATCATGTCTTGCATGACCACTAGCTTGCATGCTTGTTCGTTGTTTGCTTGTTTGCATTGCCATGTTGCATACTAGCTCACATGCCTAGGATGCATTGCATTGGCATGCATGCTTGGCCTCTTGACTTGAGTATGATAGAGGTTGAGTCCCATTGGTTTGCTTATGTGCATTGCATTCCATATCAAAAATGCACACTTGATTCTTTGGGCCATCATGCATTGAAATGCGCGATTGATGGTCCGAGAACCAAGGAGCGTATCCCTTTGAGTCACTAACATGATAAGGGATAGGATTGGTGCATACATTGCTTGAATTGCATTGCCATGCTATGCCTTGCCTTCTGTTGCTGTCAATTGCAGATTCTGCAGGAACTTTCTGCTGACCGGCAATGTCCAGTGCCGACCGGCAATCCTTCCTAGGCCGATAGCTTCACCAACGGCCGGTGATCACACACCACTGCCGGTGGCCATTCTACTCAGCCGGTGGTGTCTCCCTATGTCCAGGGAAGAAATTCTGAGACTTTGGCAGTCTTCAAAGAGGCAGCGCAGGGAAAACAGAGACAGTCTATGCATGGCAGTGCACTTCCGAGCAAGACCCGAGCATCCGCGCATCGAACCCTCTTCCCGAGGCCCCTGTTATTGCTTTTCTTATGCTTAGTTAATTTGTTAATTAATTAGATGATTTGTAATAATTAATTAGCTTGTAGGTTAATTATCTGTAATATTTATTTGGTCCCTCCGAGCGAGGGCGAATCTGTAATAAGTGTGGGTGAATGTGTGCATGTCTTCCAACCCCCACTTCTTTCTCCCTTTTACTTACCTGCTTATGATGGTTAGTAATAGGTCATGTTTAATTTAGCATACCTTATGCTATGCATGCGTGCATCATTCATCAGTATTGCATGCACCGGGCTCGGTACATCATGCTAACTGCATTTGTACTTCAATTACAAATTGAATACGTGCATCAATTGGTTGCATTTCACATGCCATGTTTAGGTTAGCCGAGCCTACTCTAAATGGCACCATGTATGTGTTGCATTAGTCAAATTGACATGAACTAGGACCATGCACATTTGCTAACAAGTTTATTGTTTTGGCATGGAGTACTATGTAAGTATTTTAATGCTTTAACATATCGCATGCGTGTGAATGCTACCATGACAGTATGCTTACCGTGTGGCTAGATGCTTATGTGTTAAACTGTTTGAATGCCTGTGGGTGAAGGTTGGCTTGTCTGAGTTGGAAAAACTAGTTGAAATCCGTATTCTAGCCTACTTGCGAGTAGTAAATTCCAAAATGTTTTTCAAAACAAACGGATATGCAATGCTTATTTCCAAATTAGGCAATCTAGTCTATACTTGTTTGTTGTGCGCATAACATAGTAATTCTAGGCTAATAACTGGAATAAGAACACATAACGTTTTCAAAAACGGATATCACGGTTAGTAGAGGCCGATCTTCGGATCGGGCGAGAGAGGGTGCTCATAGCTGACCTTCCCCAATCGTACCCTAGCTCCCGAGCCAAGACAACTCCGGTGATGACGGACATGTGGCCTTCGGCACCGAGTCAGGGTTTCCTAAATTCCCCCATTTTAAAATATTTAGGTGGCGACTCTGTATCTGGCAAAGCAGTCCATGTTTGGCACTTCTTTTCAAAAAATCTGTTTCTCAAAACGATTTGCCGGATTTGGACTCTTTGGTTCAGATTAAGAACCGTAAACACAAATCGAGTCCGAACTGTAGTAGCGGGGTCCCTCGCGGACGCGTCTACATACCATGCTGTCGAAAAACCTCTTGGCGATTGCTGCGGCTCGAAAGTGCGAACGAACTACGGCGGCAACGTTAGCCTCGTAAACCTCTTCCGACCCTGCTACCGCTCAGTCCTAGGATTCACCTGTTATAATTGGCGATTCTCCTCCTAATCCTGTCGTGATCTCTGATCTGTCTATTCCTTCTGCCAAAAAGTCGAGCAAACGACCATCCGACTAATTGATCGAGGTCCGGAAGAAAAGCCGTATAGATCCATCTGCGGCTGCCACAGCATCATCCCCAGGTCTCTCCTTCGGAACTAGTGGCTGTTGTTTCTCCGATCACTTTAGTGCCTTTTCTAAAAGATCGGCAATTGACAAATGTAGATTTGGCTATAAGTAGTGCTGAAGTCACATCTGCGATTGTCCGTAGTTTGATTTTGATTTTACCAGTTGATGCCACATGCCTGGCGAAACAGTCAGATATTGCCATTTTTTCTCAAGCATTACATTCTTCTTTAATAGTAAGTGGTCGTACTATCTGTTTATCGCTTGATTTTAAGTGTCGTTATTTGATTGGTTGGTTAATTTTCTTTTGTTTGAATTGTAGGGTGTATTTTCCACATATGAGGCCATGGTGCGCCATAACAAGCTAATTAGGGCTGCAGATAAGCTAAAGTCATCAAATGACCAATTGGCTGAGACGACAAAAGAGCTCGAGTTACGTGTTGCTATTATAGAGGGTAAAATTTCAAAACTTGATTCAAAGCTTCAGGCCATGGACTCAAAGCTGGCAGCCATGGAACAAGAGATCAATGCATTAAAGATGGAAAAGGAACAACTCTCCGAAACTCTTACTGCCTCGAAGGATGATTTGGTTAACGCGGTAAAGGCAGTGAAAGATGAGGGTTGTAATGAGGCTACCACTGTGTATGAGGTGCAGTTTGCTAAGCTTAAGAATATGTTGTTTAAGAATGGCTGGACATCGGCGCTAGAGGCTGCGAATGTTGTAACTGATTCCGAGCTGAGAAAAAACGTACATTATCCACGTCATGAAGCTGCCAGGCAGAACGCTGTCGAGGGGGTAGAGACTGGTAGCACCTAAGGCGAAGAATTTATTTATTTATTATTTTTTTTTTTGTATATAAAAATTATAAATTGAACATGACTGTTTCGATTTAAAGGTTCTGTGAGAAATGGTTGTGCTGACTGAGATATTTTATTTTAAAGTTTTATGCTGAAGATTTTTTTTTTATCTTTTATGCCGAAGTAACATTCTTTTTGTAAGCTTTATGAGCTTAACGTAACCGATAGCTGACACAGTAGCCTTGGGATAGGTTCCAGAGCTTAATGTCGATGTACTATCCCTTGGATAGGGTTTATGATAGGATCGTCATGCATTCATTCCATGTGCAAGGTAGGAAATCGACAGAGCTTGCGGCCGACATACTATCCCTCGGATAAGTTTTAAGATAAGATCCTTGTGGATCCGTTCCTTACTCAAGGCAAGAGATCGGCATAACTTGCGACCGATGTACTATCCCTCAGATAGGTTTTAAGATAAGATCCTCATGGATCCGTTCCTCGCCCAAGGCAAGAGATTAGCATAACTTGCGGCCGATGTACTATCCCTCGGATAGGTTTTAATATAGGATCCTCGTGGATCTGTTCCTTGCGCAAGGCAAGAGGTAGGCATAACTTACGACCGATGTACTATCCCTCGGATAGGTTTTAAGATAGGATCCTCGTGGATCCGTTCCTTGCGCAAGTTAAGAGATAGATTTTAAGATAAAATCCTCATGGATCCGTTCTTTGCATAAGGCAAGAGATTGGCATAACTTGCGGCCAATGTACTATCCCTTCGATAGGTTTTACAATAGGATCCTCGTGGATCCGTTCCTTGCGAAAGGCAAGAGATCGGCATAACTTGCGGTCGATGGTCGATGTACTATCCCTCGGATAGGTTTTTAGATAAAATCCTCATGGATCCGTTCCTTGCGCAAGGCAAGAGATCGGCATAACTTGCGGTCGATGTACATAGGATCCTCGTGGATTCATTCCTTGCGCAAGGCAAGAGATCGGCATAACTTGCGACCGATGTACTATCTCTCAGATAGGTTTTAAGATAGGATCCTCGTGGATTTGTTCCTTGCGCAAGGCAAGAAATTGACATAGCTTACGGCCGATGTAGGATTAGGGTTAGGGCTTTTAGGGTTTTTGTATTTGGGTTCCCAATGTGCTGATGTCATACAGACATGTGTCAATAGTCCAACATGTCCATCAGTCTTCCACATTAAATGCGTGGGCACGGTTATCTAAAGGAGGCGATAAGTTGCGTCGGAGGCAAGCGCTGTTTACCCTTCTTTTTGTGCCTTCATAACTATATAAATTGAAGATTTTTCTGGTGGTGACACCTGTCCTTCGTCCCTGCTACTCAAATCATCGTTCAAATTGTAAGTGTTTGTGTATTTCCCTTTTTTTATATTGTATTAGTTTTTTTTTTTTTTTTTTTACAAGTTTCCATCGAGATAAGGAAGTATGCATATCTCCCGAGTAGCTCTGATGGTATATCTCATTTTCGATATACTTGTGGCATTCTCGTTAGTGTGAATATAGAACCGCCTCGTCCAGACGATAATTTCCTATTTCCCAATGATGAGAGAGTCTATGGTTAGTTTCTTCGATAGTCGATGGTGGAGTTAGGTCTTCACCTCCGACTTCGTGAGATCCTTTCTCATTATGGAGTCCCGCCCTTTTTGTTGACGACTAATGCTTTTAAGATTATAAACGCAATACTTGCTCTGAACAACATGTTGGGTTTGGATTTGGGTTTGAGGGAGTTATAGTATTGCTATAGTCTATGTCAAGCTCCATCGGGGGAATGCTATTTTACGTCAAAGCACCGTGATAGTGACAAATCACTTGTTTGGGTGCTCCTAGAGACCTTTGATGTAGAATCGGAAGACGTGGTCATGGTTTCTAGGAGTTAGGAATTCAACTCCCCTCTTTTTGCTAAGGGTGCCGCAACTGTACCCCAAAGGTTGGGTGCTGGTGAGCCGTGATGATTTTCATAATTGTATAGTTGTCATTCATCTGACATTTGTTCCTCGTCTTGTTTTTTTTTTTTTTTTGAACATTTTTTTTTATTTATACAGATCATTACGTAATCAACACAGATCGGCAAAACGAGTCTTGGGGTGTCAATTGGCATGCTCTGCAAATAGTTTGGAGGTGTTCTACTGCTGCCTCATGCTCAGCTGAGGTGTTATTGATCAGTTTCTGCCTCGACTAGTCGTGCCCCCTGTAGACACCCCATTTTTGACCGTCCTCAAGACTTGGACGTCACCGTTTGAACACTCGGTGATTATCCATGTTTGTGTTCGTTTGGAGTTCCTGGAGGTCTCGGCTCGCGCGCCTTGCCTTAGGATCTCCGAACTTGACTGTTTAGTGTCTGGTTTTACACCAAACACTTGTGTTTTGCCTTGGAGGGGCAGGGAATGCCTTGTGAGGCATCCCCACACACCACCGGCAGTGGCTAAAGGTCACCGGCTGGTTTTTGCTACCACCGGCACATTTTGTTGCCGGTCGGCACTCTTTGTTGCAGGTCGGCACTATTTGTTGCCGGCCGGCACTCTTTTTTGCCAAAATGGCATTTTTGGCCGGCCGACTACTGTGCATCTACTTTTGCAGATATTTTGAGATAGTTGTCTTGCTTTTGCTCCCCTCCATACACGTGTATGGAGGGATCTCCCTCTTATGAAGCTTGTCTTGTAAGCTTTACAAGACAAAAGCTTCTATAAAGAGAAGCCTTGTCTCTTGGCCTTAAGGTTAGACACTTGAGTTATTTTAGAGAGCTTAGACAGCCATTGTTAGGGTTTGAGTTCTAGGGTTAGGGTTAGATACACATTATCTCTCTCTTTTTCCCTCTTGTGTGTGTTAAAGTGTGTTTAGTCCATACTATTGCACACAAACACCTAGTGTTTCACCTTCCTATAGCTACTGAGGTTCTAAAGGACTGATTTTGAAGTTTTGGTGTTGGATTCAAGCCAAGGAGGGCCATTAGAGCATCATTTGTAAAGGGGTCTTCAAGGGTGAGAATCTAGTCCCATTATTCCCCAATCTTGCATTGTATTTTTACCTGTCTTAAAATCGTTTTTGAGCTTGGTGTATAATACAAAAAAGTTCTGTTTTTAGGCCCTCTAAATTGTTTATTAAGAGTGTTTTGTGGTTTGGAGGTGTTTGATCCCTCTTAGGCCTTGAAAGGCCCCATTTTGTGCTATTTTGTGCAAGTTTCGAGACTTTGGTGTTTAGGCCTCTTCACCACTGAAATCTTGAGGGATTTCAGTGGTGAAGATGGTGCCTTGAAGTCCCAAGAAGGAGAGGGCCACCCCCTCTCCTTGTCCTTAAAATGGACCATTTTTGGCCTCTTGAGGGAGCACCATGTTAGAGTGTGTATTGATCATGCCTTGGCTGTTTTTTGTGCCTATTATATCATGATATACCTCTGTTTATTGTTGGTTTTGGTACTCCATGCATGCTTAGCATAGTTGCCATGTAATGCCTTGTGATCCCTTAACATGTCTTAGGTTGTGTGCCTTTGTTTCTAGCATGTTTTAGGCTTAGTCTTGTGAAGCTTTTGTGCATATTTTGCCATGTTTTAGGTCTGTCCTAGTTTGTTCGGGTCGGATTTGGCATGCTTAGTATAGCTCCTTTGTATTCGGGCTTGTTGGCCTCAAGTATGTGGATGTGTAGTATGCGTTGCTTGCATCATTTCGGTGGTTTGGAACCACCCCACGTGTTATTTCAGTCCTTTTAGCATGCCTAAATGTTTGCATTTTGTGGCCCTTTTGTTGCTTCAAGAGTTGATGCCCCATGTTTCATATTTGTGCCATGATGTATACCTCTAGGATTAGGTTGCCTAGATGCCATCTAAGTGATTCTTGAGGCTTGTTTTTGCATGATTTGGGACTGTTTTGACCCAATTTGGTCATTTGCTTCATAAGTCATATGATCATGCTTTAGGTCCTTGGGCCTCATTGTATGTATAGCTTGCATGAGTAGGTTAATTTGGCATCATTTCCTACATGTTTCCAAGGCTTATAATGTATGCTAATTAGTCCATGATTCCCCCTTTCAAGTGTGCTTGAGGGTTGCCTAATTTGTGCCTAAGTGTTGGCCCTTAATCACATGTATGTGTGCACGTGTTTTGGTCCTTTGTTTTGGTCATTTTGGCCACTGTTTTGGGCCTTATTAGAGCTGCCCAAACCATGTTTAAGACCACCTTTTCATTGGTTAGCATTGCCCCATGTTTGCTTGTATGCTTGCATAAGTTTGTTGCCATGTCATGTTGCATCCTTAGCTTGCATGCCTAGGTTGCATTGCATCTTGCATGCATGCCTTGTTCCTTGACTTGATGATAAGAATTGGGCCTTAGTTTGTTTGATTGGTTTGCATTTCATTTGACATGAAAGTTGCATACTTGATTCCTTGGGCCATCATGCATGGAAATGCGTGATTGGTGGTCCGAGAATCGAGGCACATGCCCCTTTGAGTCATTACCATGATAAGGGACATGATTGGTGCATATATGCCTTGAATTGTGCTGTCATGATTTGTCTTGCCCTCTGTTGCTGTGAGTTGCAGGTTCTGCAGACTTTCTTTGCCGACCGGCAGTATATATTGCCGACCGGCAGTAAATCACCAGCCGATAGCTTTGTTTTGTGCCGGTGACAACATCACACTGCCGGTGGCAATTCCATTCAGCCGGTGGTGATCCCCATTGTCCAAGGAAGCAGTCCTGAGGTTTTGGTAGCCTCCAGAGGAGCAGAGGAAGGAAAACAGAGGCAGCCTATGCATGGCGGTATATTTCCGAGCAAGATCCGGGCATGCGCTGCATTCGGCCCTCCTCCCGAGGCGGTTTATCTGTTTTCCTAGCTTAATTAGTTTATTAATTAATTAGGCAATTTGTAATATTTAATTAGCTTGTGTAGTTAATTAATTTGTAATATTTATTCGGTCCCTTCGGGCGAGGGCAAATCTGTAATAAGTGTGTGTGGGTGGTGTGTATGTCTCCCAATCCCCACTTCTTTCTTCCCTTTTATTTACCTGCTTTGATGGTAGATTAGGGCACGTTTAAATAAGCATACCTTATGCAATGCATGCGTGCATTCATGCATTTGTATTGTATGCATTAGGCTCGGTACATCATGCTAACTGCATTTGTACTTCAAATTCAAAATTGAATACGTACATCAATTGACCGCATTTCACATGCCATGCTTAGGTTAGCCGAGCCTACTTCTGACTGCATCCTGTATGTGTTGCATAAGACAATTGACATGAACTAGGATATGCATGTTTGCTAACTAGTTTATTATTTTGGCACGGAGTACGATGTAAGTATTTTCGCTTTAGCATCTCGCATGCGTGTGAATGTTGCCATGACAGTATGTTTACCATGTGGCTAGATGCTTATGTGATAAACTGTTTGAATGCCTGTGGGTGAAGGTTGGATTGTTTGAGTTGGAAAAACTCGTTGAAATCCGTGTTTTAGCCTACTTGAGAGTAGCAAATTCCAAAGCGCTTTTCAAAACAAACGGATATGCAATGTTTATTTCCAAATTAGGCAATCTAGTCTATACTTGTTTGCTGCACGCATAACGTAGTAATTCTAGGCTAATAATTGGAATAAGAACACATAATATTTTCAAAAACGGATATCACGGTTAGTAGAGGCCGATCTTCGGATCGGGCGAGAGGGGGTGCTCATAGCTGACCTTCCCCGATCGTACCCAAGCTCCCAAGCCGAGACAACTCCGGTGATGACGGACATGTGGCCTTCGGCACCGAGTCAGGGTTTCCTAAATTCTCCCATTTTAAAATATTTAGGTGGCGACTCTGTATCTGGCAAAGCAGTCCATGTTTGGCACTACTTTTTCAAAAATCTGTTTCTCAAAACGATTTGCCGGATTTGGACTCTTTGGTTCAAGATTAAGAACCGTGACAATTTGAGAGTCCGAACTGTAGTGACCCCCAAAATGAACAGAACGGGAGCTCACCCTCCCGGGGCGTTCGGGGGACGTCTACACCCCCCTTGTCCGATCTTGCTCCCGAGACCCCTGCCAAACCTTGAGAGGCAGGATTGTTGCCCGCTCTATTATTAGAGGAGGCAAATCCAGTTAGTCATTTGTCAGAGGCGATTTTGTTGTCGACGGGCTCGTCAGAGTCTTGAACTCCCAATATGTCTACTCGACGATGGATGACCAGGCAATCCGAGGCTGCGCGGAGAGCCGGTTAGGATGCTGGTGATCGCGATTTACGCAAATCAATAGATCAACCATCCGACAGGCCAGGACCATCATCAAGTCGCCAGCGTGTTCTGGCAGTTGAGAAGCACGTAGAGAATGTTGTCGAGGGCCCGATTGAATATATTTTTCAACCCATGATCGGGGAGTCGGTCTTTAAATACACTGGATTCGGTTTTTTCGGATACTGCGGTTGCGCTTGCAATAGCACGAGTAATGCGTATTCCAGAGGACATCTAACGTCCGGAAAGGCAGTCGAATCAATAAATTATGGGTCAAGGAATCTAGAATCTAGTAATGGTAAGCTTTTCACGGTGTATCTCAGGTGTTGGTTGTTTATTTCAGTTCTAATGAGCATGATGATACAGGCCATAAATCAATTTATAGAGGCAAGGGTTCGACTAAAACGGGAGAATGATCGGCATGATGAAGAGAAACACCAGATCGAGGAAGAAAAAAGACTGATGGTCGATAAAAAGAAACGAGTGTTGGCGAAGAGGGAACGTTTTAAGGAGGAACTGACACGAGCTGAAAATAGAATCGCAATAGTCGAACTTGGTCAGATGGCGGCCGAAAAGAATGTTGGGGCGGCCACACACCATAATCAGACCTTAATTTTGAATTGTAAGGTGTATTCTCCATCGAGATCCTCAAAGCCTCATAATCGGACCTTAATTTATCAAGTTGGCGTGTAGCCATTTCAACATTCTCTTTGGCCGCCGTCTGACTAAGTTCTGCTATTGCGATTCTATTTTCAACTCATGCCAGTTCTTCCTTAAAACATTCCCTCTCTACCAACACTCGTTTCTTCTCGTCAGTCATCAGTCTTTTTCTTCCTCGATCCCGGGTTAGCCGAACCCCTACCTCCATAAATTGATTTACGGCCTGTATCATCATGCTCGTTAGAACTGAAATAAATAACCAACACCTGAGATACACCGTGAAAAGCTTACCATTACTAGATTCTGGATTCCTTGACCCAGAATTTGTTAACTCGACTGCCCTTCCAGACGTTGGATGTCCTCTAGAATATGCATACCTCGTGTCATCGCAATGACAACACTAGCATTCGAAAAACCGAATCCAGCGTATTTAAAGACCAACTCCTGATCATGGGTTGAAAAATATATTCAATCGGGCCCCCAACAACGTTCTCTGCATGTTCCTCACCTGCCAGAACATGTTGGCGACTTGATAATAATCCTACCCATTGAATGGTTAATCCACCGATCTGCGTAAACTTCAATCACCAATATCCTGACTGGCTCTCCGCGCAGCCTCAGATTGTCGGGTCATTCGTCGTCGAGTAGACATATTAGGAGCCGAAGACTCTAACGAGCCCATCGATAACAAAATCGCCTCCAACAAATGACTAATTGGATCTGCCTCCTCTAATAACAGAGCAAGTAACAATCCCACCTCTCGAGGTTCAACAAGGGCCTCGGAAGCAGGATCAGACAAGGGGGGCACGGCTACTCGAGGCAAAAACTGATCAATCAACACCTCAACCGAGCGTAAGGTAGTAGCGGAACATCTCCAAACTATTTGCAGAGCTTGCAAATTGACACCGCAAGACTCATTTTGCCGATCTGTGTTGATTATGCGATGATCTGTAAAAAAACAAAAAATAAAAACAAAAAAATGTTCAGAAAAAAGAAAAAGAGAAAAAAACAATGACCAAATGTCAGATGAATGGTAACTATATAGTTATGAAAATCATCACGGCTCACCAGCACCTAACCTTCGCGATACAGTTGCGGCACCATCAGCAAAAAGAGGGGAGGCGAATTCCCAACACCCAGAAACCATGACCACGTCTTCCGATTCTACATCAAAGGTCTTTGGGAGCACCCAAACAAGTGATCTGTCATGATCACGGTGCTTTGATGCAAAATAAAATGCCCCGATAGAGCTTGATACAGACTATAGCAATACTGTAACTCCCCCAAACCCAAATCCAAACCCAACATGTTGTTCAACGCAAGTATTGCATTTATAATCTTAAAAGCATTAGTCGTAAACAAAAAGGGCAGGACTCCATAATAAGAAAGGATCTCACGAAGTCAGGGGTGAAGAGGAAACCTAACTCCATCATCGACTATTGAAGACACTAACCATAGAACTCTCTCATCATTAGGAAATAGGAAATTATCGTCCGGACAAGGCGGTTCTATATTCACACTAACGGAAATGTCACAAGTAGATCGAAAATGAGATATACCATTAGAGCTACTCAGGAGATATGCATACTTCCCCATCTCGATGGAAACCTCTTAAAAAAAAACTAAAATAGTATAAAAAAAAAAGGGAATACACAAACACTTATAATACACTTACAATTTGAACGATCATTCGAGTAGCAAGGAGAAGGGACAGGTGTCACCACCAGAAAAATCTTCGATTGATATAGCTGTGAAGGCATAAAATCCCGACTATCAATGCTAATGATTTAAGAAAAAGAAGGGTAAACGACGCTTGCCTCCGACGCAACTTATCACCTCCTTTAGATAACCACGCATTCGTATTTAATGTGGAAGACTGATGGACATGTCGGACTATTGACACATGTCTGTATGACATCAGCACATTGGGAACCCAAATCAAAAACCCTAACCCTAATCTTACATCGGTCATAAGCTATCACGATCTCTTGCCTTGCGCAAGGAACAGATCCACAAGGATCCTATCTTAAAACCTATCCGAGGGATAGTACATCGGCCGCAAGTTATGCCGATCTTTTGCCTTGCGCAAGGAACAGATCCACGAGGATCCTATCTTAAAACCTATCCGAGAGATAATACATCGGCCGCAAGTTATGCCGATCTCTTGCCTTGCGCAAGGAACAGATCTATGAGGATCTTATTGTAAAACCTATCTGAGGGATAGTACATCGGCCTCAAGTTATGCCAATCTCTTGCCTTGCGCAAGGAACGAATCCACGAGGATCCTATCTTACAACCTATCCGAGGGATAGTACATCGGCCGCAAGTTATGCGAATCTCTTGCCTTGCGCAAGGAACGGATCCATGAGGATCTTATCTTAAAACCTATCCGAGGGATAGTACATCGGCCGCAAGTTATGTCAATCTCTTGCCTTGCACAAGGAACGGATCCACAAGGATCGTATCTTAAAACCTATCCGAGGGATAGTACATCGGCCGCAAGTTATGCCGACCTCTTGCCTTGCGCAAGGAATGGATCCACGAGGATCCTATCTTAAAACCTATTCGAGAGATAATACATCGGTCTCAAGTTACGCCGATCTCTTGCTTTGCGCAAGGAACGGATCCATGGCGATCTTATCTTGAAACCTATCTAAAGGATAGTACATAGGCCACAAGTTGTGCCGATCTGTTGCTTTCCACATGGAACGGATCCACGAGGATCTTGTCTTAAAACCTATCCGAGGGATAGTACATCGGCCGCAAGTTATGCCGATCTTTTGCCTTGCGCAAGGAATGGATCCATGAGGATCTTATCTTAAAACCTATCTAAGAGATAGTAAAATGGCCGCAAATTATGCCGATCTCTTGCCTTATGCAAGGAACGGATTCACAAGGATCCTGTCTTAAAATCTATCCGAGAGATAGTACGTCGGCCGAATGCTCTGCTGATTTCCTGCCTTGCGCAAGGAACGAATCCATGAGGATTCTATCTTAAACCCTATCTAAGGGATAGTACGTCAGCATTAAGCTTTGAAACCTATCCCGGGGCTACTATGTCAGCTATCGGTTACATCAAGCTCATAGAGCTTACAAAAAGAATGTTACTTCGGCATAAAAAATAAAAAATAAAAATCTTCAGCACAAAACTTTAAAATAAAATATCTCAATCAGCACAACCATTTCACATAGAACC
This sequence comes from Camellia sinensis, assembly GCF_055761805.1. Classification (NCBI taxonomy): domain Eukaryota; kingdom Viridiplantae; phylum Streptophyta; class Magnoliopsida; order Ericales; family Theaceae; genus Camellia; species Camellia sinensis. The sequence goes on along the minus strand of NC_138964.1, from coordinate 215,539,728 downwards.
TTTTCCAAACAGTCACGTTTAATTTATAATTTTTGCATACAAAAAAATAAAAAAATAAATAAAATTTCTTCGCCTTAGGTGTTACCAGTCTCTACGCCCTCAACAACATTTTGCTCGGTAGCTTCAGGACGTGAATAAGGTATGTTTTTTCTTAGCTCGGAATCAATTAGAATATTCGCGGCCTCTAGCGCCAATGTCCAGCCATTCTCAAACAACATATTCTCAAGCTTAGCAAACTGCACCTTATACATAGCAGTAGCCTCATTACAAACCTCGTCTTTCGTTGCCTTTACCGCATTAACCAAATCGTCCTTCGAGGCAGTAAGCGCTTTGGAGAACTGTTCATTTTCCATCCTCAACGCACTGATCTCTTGTTCCATGGCTACCAGCTTTGAGTCCATGGCCTGAAGCTTTGAATCAAGTTTTGTAATTTTACCCTCCGTAATAACAGCACACAGCTCGAGCTCTTTTGTCGTCTCAACTAATTGGTCATTTGATGACTTTAGCTTATCTGCTGCCCTGATCAGCTTGTTATGGCACACCATGGCCTCATATGTGGAAAATACACCCTACAATTCAAACAAAGGAAAATCAGCAAACCAACCGAATAACGACATATAAAGCCAAGCGATAAACAGATAGTACGACCACTTATTATTAAAGAAGAATGCAGCGCTTGAGAAAAAATGGCAATATCTAACTATTCCACCAGGTGTGCAGCGTTAACCGGTAAAATCGAACTGCGTACAATCGCAGAGGCGACTTCAACACTACTCACAGTTGAATCTGCATTTGTCAATTGCCGATCTTTTAGAAAAGACACTAAAATGATCGAAGAAACCACAGTCACTGGTTCCGAAACAGAGGTTGGGGATGATGCTGTGGTAGTCGTAGATGGATCTGTACGGCTTCTCTTCCGGACCTCGGTCAATTAGTCAGATGGTCATTTGCTCGACTTTTTAGCAGGAAAAATGGACACATCAAAGATCACAACAAGATTAGGAGGAGAATTGCCAACTATAACAGATGAATCCTGGGGCCGATCAGCGGTAACAGGGTCGGAAGTGGTTTGCGACGCCGACGTTCTCGCCACAGTTCTTTTGCGCTTTTGAGCTGCAACAATCTCCAAGAAGTTTTTTGGCGGCATGGTATCGAATATAGTGGTTTCCGAACTAAACGACTCCCCTTGGGATTCTTCCTCAACAACTTCTTCAACGTCCTCTCGTAAATAAGGAAGGATGTAAAAGTCAAAACCACCATCAGCACCAGTCCATACCCAAAATAACATCAAAACCAGACATGTCCATCAACACAAAAGAAAAAGGAAGCCAACGATCGACGACCTCTATATCACAACCCTGACACCCCTGTTTCAAAATCATCTCACCCCCAATAGGTGACACAACACATATAGGAGATGCTAACTGTGCCAATTCTAACCCCAAAATAGATGCAAATGCAGACGAAATAAATGAAAGGGATGCACCCATATCAATCAACACATTAGCAACCGAGTTACAAAACAAAAAGGTATCTCTCACAACAGATGGAGCCGGTACAAGATCTGGCGTGGTAACAACATACACGCGTCTTGTAGGTCTCTGATCTACCTGCTCACCCCTCGGAACATAAGACTGCTGCACTGACTGAGTCGAAGAGGCTCCCTGATTGGCCCTCGAGGCCTGTACTGACTGCCCTGGCTGGTGACTCTATGTCTGCCTCGAACTAGACGCACCAAGTGTGCCACCCAACTATGGGCAAAACCTGTTCAGGTGCCCCGCCTGCCCACACCGATAACAAGTGAGCGGCTGACCTCTGCCCTGACTCTGGCCCTGAAAACGAACCGAAGATGAAGCTGCTCGCTGCCTTCCTCCCTTTTGTGGGCAAGCTGGAGACTTGTGGCCCAATTGACCACATTTGAAACAAGTGATGTCTCTCTGACCACCTCTCCCAGAACCCGAACTTTGCACTGGAAAGGTAGATCTCGAATGCGCTCCCTGGGACTGTTGAGGGTTAGAACCCCTCTACCTATTACTGTCCCCCTGGCCATCCTGACTCCTCCTAGAGCTCCTCATCCTTTCTTCCTCCGCATGCATGATAGTCTCCAAATGGGCTGCAGCCTCTATAAGGCACACATAATCCCTAATCATGGATCCGGCCATTCTGAACATGAGTCCGGTTCTCAATCTCTTTTTGAACTCCAGACAACGGCGTTCCTCAGTCACCACTAACTCCGATGCAAACCTAGACAAGCTAGTAAAGGTGGCCTCAAACTCAGCCACTGGTGTATTAAACTGCACCAACTTGGAGAATTGATCCCTCAACTTCTCCCTCACTATAGCAGGTAAGTACTTGTCCTGGAAGGCATCCACAAAGGCCTCCCAAGCTACTCCAATGCCCTCCAGCGCATATTTCCACCACTAACCCATATCTTCCTTCAGCTGGAAGGATGCCAAAGTCACTCTCAAACCTCCGTCTTTCATGCCGAGCATCTCAAACGTCTTCGCCATCTACTCTAACCACTCATCAACCTTCAGTGGCTCCTTAGGATCACCCAAAAACTCATCCGGATTCGACCGGAAGAACTCCATCTTTAAGAACGATGGCCCTGCATCAGCTACATGGGCCTGGACTTGATTCTCAGTCCTGAGAATGTCCATAGATTCCCTCAACGCTTCTGCCATTTCACGGGCTAAGGCGCCCACGGCCTGCTAACCAATCGGTCCGGCCACATTGGCTTGACCAACTCCTTCCTCCTGCGCCAGAATCTCATCCGGTGTAGGCATCTCGTGCCTCCTAGGCCTACCACGTCTACCACCACGTCCTCGTCAGGACATCCTAATAAAGGTAACAAAAGAAATTAGCACATTTACAAATGTGTTGAGGCTAATTCACTCACATCCTAATACGATGGACAACTGTAATTCACTCCACATAAGCACATAATCACGTAAACATATGTCACGCCCTCAAAATAATAACAATAAACCCATCAAATAAGACATACATTTACATTTAAACTAACCGCATTCCTTTCATTCATTAGAATTCCAAGACATAAGTATTACATGTTAACCTCATAACAAAATGCCCTACGGGCTTACAGCTTTCCAAGTTAACACTTGGTTACAACAAAGAGGTCTAACTCGTTTACACATTAAGCCCTTGGCTTGAAATTACATGTAATACATCAAAAGTAAAACGACAAAACTATGCCCGCCACTAGCCTCCCAGCTATGTCCTTGGAGGTGGCATGCTTCCTGCACCTGAAAATGATATTCCCATATAGGGTGAGCCACAGCCCAGTAGAAATACACTAAACCAACCATGGACAATGACTAAAACATTAGCAATTGATAGTTGGTCAACACTGATACAATCACATAAATTACATATTTATGTCAACGACTTACAAGTCCCAATTACTTTTCATTTTCCCTTTTTCAACAGATAAGCATGCTAGCTCTATCATCATTTCCACAGATATGTATAAAAACTATATCTCACATTCAGATAAGCATAAAAGCTATATCCACATTCTCAACAGATATGTATATCAACAATATCCACAGATAAGCATACAAGCTGTATCCACACTTCACAAAGATAAGCATATGAGCTCTATCTTCACTTCTCTAGACAAGCATATGAGCTCTGTCTACGGAGTTCATCCCCTATCTCCTCCCAATACCTATCTGGTTTAGAGGTACATCCCCTATCTTCCCCTAAACCGCGGAGTACATCCCCTATCTCCTCCTCTACACATAACGTATATAAACACATTGGTTCTATATACAATCACACAATACACACAATTAATGTATTCTATCAACCGTCCAGTTCCATGACACATTCCATTGATTAGTTTCCGTTTACCTAATCATCATGCATTGTCTACAACAATCTCGACTATCCTCCACCGATAGCCCAAAGCAGTTATTTCTAAAACAGAAAATAAATGCACAAATGGATATTCAATCAACATTTCATTTCCTCATTTCTCACCAATTAATTATCCCAATTAATTAAACAATGTAATTAGGCCATTTTCCATAATTACCATTTCAACCCTTAGGTCCCATTTTCATCAATGATTTAACATTCATTCCATTTCTCTATGCCAAACATGCATCTAGGTTTATTATGAATAAAACCCCAACTTTTGTAAAATTACACAAAAGCCCCAAACTTTCACAAAATTACCAAACCAAGCCCAACATCTCAAAATACCAAAATTTAAAGACAAAACCCATAGAGAGGAGTAGGTTATCCCTACCTCAAATTCGGAGTCCCAAAGGAGAAGACGACAAAACCCAACGTGCTCCAAAACCCGAGATTTTCAGATTAAAATGAAGCCCTCGACGATCAACAACCTTTTTGTAAAGGCCAAATGTGAGTAAATCACTCCTACTAGATCAAAACCTAGAGAGAAGGTAGAGTCTAGAGTGAGAGGCTCAACAATGGTGATTTTGGAAAAGTAAGAGAGAGAAGAGAAAGTGAAAAAGTGATTTGAAAAGTCACAATTTCGGGACTTTAACCCAGGTCTCCGCTCGAGCGTAAAACACCCCGCTCGAGCGGCCACTCACAGACTTCCGCTCGAGCGGCCAACCTCCCGCTCGAGCGCAGAATGCACTCGCCCAGCACTTTCGCAGAACCAGGCCTCCGCTCGAGCTCCCAACCCTACGCTCGAGCTCACAACACTGCACAACAAGATACTGGATGGATGTATTCCCCGCTCGAGCGCCAACACCTCCGCTCGAGCGGACAGGCCAAAAATCTGGGCAACTAGTTTTGGTTTCTAAACTCAACCAACCTGAAACAAACCTGCCCAACACATCCCATAACTCAAATACTAAGTAAAAAGGATGCAAACAAGATGATAGACAACTACCAACATCCACGGACACAAGTCCAGATCACGGTATAACAAGGGTAAACCCGGGATCGCTATAACATATACGAATTTCATTTTCGGATAATGACCGTCCCGTGGCGTCGCTAGAGTTCCAGTTAGAAACGGCTATGATCAAGTGCCTTTCTAACAGGACTCCCAGAAACCCGTGGACCCGATCAACATCCTAGAAATTAAATTTCATACCCATATAATCACATAAGCATATTATCATATAAGCACATAACATCATACTTAAGTCTCTAACAAGCGAGACAAACCCATTGTGGTACTAACCACTTCCCACGTACCCAAAGTATTCAAACCCGGTACGCTCTGATACTGTCACGACTCAAACCTGCCCCTAAAGTTTAGGCCATGACAAGACAAAATTTCAAAATATTTAAATGGCATCGAGGCCTAAAACGGAAGCAAATCCAATAGTAATGTCCATTGAGCTTGTGCATACATGATAACTGAAATAATTAAAACAATATAAACACACTAATATACATATATATACATCTTATACACATATACATAAAACTTAAGTAAATACAAAATTCTAACAATACAAGGTTGAAGCCTCAACACAGAGGCGCATCTTAGGTGGCTTGGCTTAGCAGGTTCACAAAAAACTCCTGAGGTTGACTTAAGGATGGTCTCCGGATTGATCACCTACATACAGATAAAATACGGAGTGAACGAAACTCAATGAGTAATAAGAAAGTAAAGTGAATCAAGTAAATAATCTAGATCTAAAAGAAGCATAACACCATACTCTTCCACATTTACATCATTCACAATATTATTTATAATCGTATTTACAAAACGGCCTCAGGCCCACCATATAACAAAATGGCCTCGGGCCCACATGTATCAAAACAGCCTCAGGCCCAATCGAATACCATAACGGCCTCGGACCCAATCATTCATCAAAACGGCCTCGAGCCCAATCATATATCAAAATGGCATCGGGCCCAATCATATATCAAAATGACCTCGGGTCGAATCATATATCAAAACGTCCTTGGGCTCGATTCATGTATGTATGGACCCAAGAGGTGTCTCGTACGGATTCTAGAGGTGACTATCACTGTAGCACTTAGTTCCATACAGCACTTTGTTCCATACCAAAGTCAATAGGTCTTAAAGACCGAATAATTCATATCATGCCATAGCTTAAGCGGAAGGGATAAACAAAACAGCCTTAGGCCCATTTCATATGCCATTGTTCATACTTGTACCATTGCTCAATCGTTTCCATTCACTTATAATTTATTTAATGCATGCCACTCACAAAGCTAAAATACATGAATCATAGCACCATTTACCCCAAAATATGCCATTCTCAATCATAATACATAAACCATAGCATAATTTATCTCGAACATGCCAAGGGCAATCGAAGTACAATAATCCATAATCAGAAATACGAAAATAAATATATCATTACACTATTATTACTTACAGTGATGCGGTGAACGATAGTCCCCTCATGTATGTGCCCTACACATAGCATACGATTCATAAGTATATCATCTTTCCTTAGTTTCTTCTTGTTTCTCAATTATCTGATTCGTTAGGTTTCATGTAATTAAATGCATTATAGGAGCATCGAACGGACATAATAACACATTTAGAGGATCAAAAAGAGAGAAAGAAAATTTCAAAATTTCCTAGCTTGGGCCGCACGTGCTTTTATTGCAGTGTAGCCCAATCTTCCTTCCCTGTTTTCTGCACGTGCAGCTGTGAGCCCCGCACGTGCGGTTGTGCCTCCCGCACGTGCGGTCATGTACCTTGTTTGGCAGTTCAAAACTGCAGTAAATTCAAGCCTTTTTCAAGGCATTCTCAAGGGTTGATTCAACAATTTCACTTCCACAATATAACATATAAATATGACAAACATGAAATCTATACTCAAATGGGTCATAACTCATTTTACTTTGACATTTACAATTCTAATTTCCATAATTCCTTCATCTTCTTCATCTTGATATATACAAACATATACATACATATATGTATGAGTTCAAAACATGCCAAAAAAACAAAGATGAAAAGGTAGTGACCCACACCCTAACTCAAAACAATCCAAAACACAAGAATCAACCCCTAAATTAGCCAAATCCAATGACTACCTCTTCAATTTCATGAAATTGGTTAAGTTGAGATCATAACCCAAAACCCTAACTCCCATACATATAGAAAACTTCATTTTAAGGTTTGATTCTAACCAATTAAAGAAAGATTTAGGGTATTTAAGACTTACTTTGAGCTATCTTCTTGATTTCCCCTTTCAATTTCTTAAATCCACAAGCTTTAAGGTGAGCTCTCTCATTCTCTCTCTTTTCTCTTTTTCTCTCTCTTTTCCAGGAGATGTTTTTGGTGTTTGGTTGAGTCTATACAACATATAAGGCTCAAAAATATATATAAACAAGTCTATGTATCTATATGGCCAACCAAACCTAACTTAATGAATAAGACAAAATTAATTTTTAATTAAGCTTCACAGATGACTCTAAAAATTATACTGATCATAATTATGTATTTCGTTCTGGTTTCTGAAGCCTCCAAGACTTTCAATTTGCAGTGCAAAGTTAACTACCCAAACATACCTTAACGAATTAGACAAATCAAATTTTCAATTAACTTTCCCAAATGGCTCTAAAAATTTCCATTAGCATATCCACGTATTCAATTTCGGTTTCTGAACCCATGAAGGTCGGCAATTTCAGTTTTAAAGTCATAACTCAACAGATAATTCCTCAATCCAAACAGATATCATTAAATTAAAGCACATTAACCCATAATTAAATAAAGATAATTTCTAATACGCATTTTAGGGTCGTTATAGATACCAAGTTGTAACACCCTCAAAATATCGCATAAATAATCCATTAATAAGATCCATAAACATAATAAAACGGTATACTTCATTCATTAGAGTTTATATTACAAAAGACATTACATGCATTATACTTTTCATAAATGTTCATTCTGAAACTACAACATGTAACACTAGTTGTTTACAACAAAATAAACGCCCTACAGGCTTACATCTTTCCAAGTTATCACTTGGTTACAACAAAAGAAAGAGTCCTAGCTCTATACATATAAAGCCCTCGGCTTGAATAAACATTTAACACAAAACAAAATAACCAAATAGAGCCTTCAACCCCTAAACCTCTCAAGCTATGTCCTTGGAGGCGACATGTCACTTGTACCTGAAAATGGTTTCCTAAGTAGGGTGAGCCAAAGCCCAGTAGAGATATGCTAAAACAGTATATGAAATTTAACTAAGATATAAGCATCAGATACTTGTGCAATATTCATAACCAACACATATTCTTTCCAAGATCATTCCATATAGATAACCACATCTCAATCTATTTCCATTCATCCATTTCGGATTAATCTATTTATCAAATCCATTATTATCCAATCAACCAAAATGAGATTACACTCAGTGGTCCACAATTCAATGCATTCATCAATCCAACACTTCTATTTTTTTGTCATTTTACGGAATTCACATCCGAGGGAATCTGCACCCATATATATATATATAAGATTTCGGGACTTTCACCCTGGACACTCCGGCCAACTTAGTTATCAATGGAGTCCATCCCCTATCTCCTCTCAAACAATGAAGTACATCCCTTATCTCCTCCCAAACAACGATACATATACCATGTATTTAAAAGATTTGTCATATACAATGACTAACCAAATCACATATTCAATAGTTTAATCAAACCGTCATATTCAATGACATAATTCAAATGATTAGTTTCAATTCACCTAATCATCATGCAGTTTCTACAACAATCATAGCTATCCTCCACCAATAGCCCAAAACATATATTTCTAAACAGATATACAATCCATCAAATAGATAATTTATCAAATTTCCATAGATGAGTGATTTATCAAATCTAAATACACCATTCATTCACACATTTTCCCCAATTTCACATTTTCCAAATCAATTTCATTATTTATACAAAATAATTATTTATCACAAATTAGGGCAATTTTCCATCTTTTCCATATATCAACTCCAAGTCCAAAATTCATCAATTTAACTCAAGTAACCTCATATTCAATTCCCCATATACATTTATGAGGCCCAATATAGAAAACCCCTTTTTCAATTTTTTAAACCCAAACCCTAGCTTCACCCAAAACCTCCCAACTCCACCATTTATTCTAAATGACCAATACCTAGGTTAAAAATCATATCAAAGAGTAGAATATCCCTACCTCAACGTTAGGAGAGCAAAGGAGATGAAGAAGAACCTCAAAGATGTCCAAACTTGATTTTGTTCGGATGAAATGGAAGCCCACAAGATGCTCTATCTTTTTAATAAAGGGACTAGGGTTGAGAGATCCCTAAATCAAGGAGTATTTATGGAGAGAGAGAGAGAGAGAGAGAGAGTGCGTGTGTGTTTTAGAGAAAGAGTGTGCCGGATTAGGGTTTTGGGATGAAAAGAAATCAAAAAGTGAGGTAAAATGGCCCAGCTGCGAATTGATATACTCGACCTTCGCTCGAGCAAAGAAGTTGTTGCTCGAGCGACCAGATAAACAAGTGACCTCGCTCGAGCGCAAGAAGTATCGCTTGAGTGTAGAATACATACCTTCAAGTATTTCACAGACGCACACCCTCGCTTGAGCGCAAGAAGTCTCGCTCGAGTGAAAAACTTCATCTTCCCAGAAAAGCTGCGTCTCGGAAGAAAACCTGAGGACTCTCAATTCTCGCTGGAGCGCAAGATACCTCGCTTGAACGAAGAAGCAAATTACAAAGAGCTCGCTTGAGCGCAAGAAGCCTCGCTCGAGCGAAGAGGCCAAAATCTGGGCAATAACAATCTAAGCCAACTAACAACCAACCTGTTCCAAACTCACCCAACAAGTTCCAAAACTCAAATACCAAGGGTCAAAGGGGAAAAACAGGACATGGATACAATATTCAATCACGGAACCCGAGTCTGGAACACTATGAAGGTTAGGGCAAAACCAGGATCGCTATAGCCAATGACCTTAGGAATAAGTCGGATCCGATCAACTCCAGGAGGAAATTCCTAATTCCCCTCTATTATGACAAACACATCATTCACACCCTTACCAGAATCAGGAAGCATTTGAACGAGCTGGCGCTTCATCGACCTGGGTTTAAAGTAAAACTTTGTTCTCTCTTTGGTAGTAGAAACAAAATTATAGCAGTACCTAATCTCAGACAGACCTAAATTAATTCTAAGAATGTCATTCAGGGCCACTACATCCATCACTATCCTAAAAAAATTGGGAGATAATTGGGAAGAGGGCACCCCATAAAAGTGAAGCACCTCTCGAAGGAAGGGACACAGAGGAAATCTAACTCCTTCCTCTATTATATCTATCAAAGGAAGAGGAATTCTTTCTTCAGAACTCTCTGACAAACTGTCATCGGAGGTAGAAAGGCGAACAATGACATCCTTAAGAACACTATATAACGCCCTGAATTCAGCAATACTCTCTTCGGATTCGGAGAATGACCTCAATCGATTCATTTTAGTCAAACAAAAGCTAACAGAATTGAGAAATCGCAAAAGAAAAGGGATAAACTTACAAAGAACTTCTGCTGAAGGGCAAAGACACGAATATAAGAGCAGAAGGCGTAATGCGATGAGCAATGACAAAAGGAAGGGGGCAAAACCTTCGATTAAATACGTCAGAAGTGAAACGGCGCATTAAAGAAAGAAATGACGAGCGTCATTATTTAAATAAGGATACTCAACAGATGCGTATCACATACAGCGTTGTTTTCCTAGGGACCTGCGACAGTTGGCTAGGGCACCTTCGGCAATTCGATTACAACGAAACGCCGACGAGGGCCAATTGTGGAGGATAACAATTTAAGCCCAAGGCCCAAGCAAGTTAAGACGCGGCCCCAAAGCATTTTTACCCAGCTAGGGAAAAGTCTAGACCCAAGCCCTTAGAAGGTACAATTGTAAAGCAAACAAGGTCACGTGATAGGAGATTTAGATAGAATCGCTTTCAGAAAAGAGATCCTTAAACAGGAAGGAAAACCCTTCTATGAGATAGAAATCAACGATAGAGATCAAAACTAACAAAAGAAAGGATACAAAATCGATCAACTCTGACAATCTGGGCATCTGATAAGATCAATCCAATGATTAGGAATGAGTGCGCAAAACTCGAACTAAATCTAGGCCATCTGTAACACCGGGCAGCCGACAAAGGCATATAAAAATCACTTGTCTACTTGCCCCACCAGTCTCTGCATACAAAAAACACCATTGGATCAGTACCATAATTTAACGATCACGATACCAGGTATCCACACTATAAAAGGATGAAGGAAAACCAGTTAAAGGCAAGTGAAAACAAAGAAATAGATACTACACTTCAGAAGAAAAACGATTTGTTTAAACAAGGTTCTAATTTAATCGTCGGAGGGTCCCTCCGACCAACCTTGGTCGGGGGAGATCACTGACGTTTTGGTATTTGTCTTTTTTGCAGAGTAAAGAAAGTTTTTTATACTTTTCTAGAATACGTTATATTATTTTGGAACCTTATAAAGTTGTTTAGATTTCTCAAAGTGTCTCCACTATTCTGAATTCTTCTTCTAAGATGTTCTAGAATCTTCCGGATTTTGCTACAACTTTTTGAAATCTTCTAGATTCATGTGTAAGACTCTAGAGAGTGTGTTGAATCCCAATAGTTTGAACTTTTAAATTATGATTCCTCTTGCTTTTTCATTCATTAAGCTTTTAATCTTTTAGTGAGCAAGATTTTTGGACTGCAGAGATCATCAACAACAGTGATAGAGCCAGAAAAATAGTTTAGAAGGGGTATTTGTTAATTAAAATTTTAAAAAAAATTTCCTCATAATCAATAACAATAGATAATAATTTTTAAATTAATATTACACACAAAATCTTAAATATTTAATATAAAATTTTTGCTTTTACAATTGCCCTTGTGAAAAATTAGAATTAAAAATATATGGTGTTACTTGTAACTAATGTATTATAAGCAATGCAAAAGAGTCTAGTATGTCTTATAATAGATTATATAATAACATATAAATAATAATGATACCACATTATCATCGATATATGATATCACTAATTAATAATAAAATAATACATGAAAGGCCAATCACACTTTTTAAATATAATTAATAATTCAAAAATTTTTCATTTTCGTAGTGGGATTAACTATGTTTACATGTAAGTGATGATTTAATATTACTGTTGCACTAAATTTTTTTAATAATGTGGTTTGTTGTAATTTTTTCATTTTTAATCAAAACAACCATCATTATTTTCGTAATTTGAAAATTGTCATTAAGAAATCGTCCTAAATGTTATTTCTATATAAATTTTTTATTGTTTAATTATTTTCCTCATATGCAAAAAATAATAATAATAATAATATAAAAAATTACAATACCTGAGAGGGGCACGTGCCCCTAGTCCCTTCATAGCTCCACTGATCAACAATGAGTTGGTGGGGTTTCTTCGGTCGGAGAGAGACGTGTAACCGTAATACCCTTTGGATGTGCAACAGAGTATTTGAACTATAGATGTGTAGGACTTTAGTCTATGTCATTTTGTGTTCTAACCTCTATTCTTCTGTGTTGAGTTTGGAATCAAAAGAATTATGTTCAAGTGAAACTGTAATTTGAAAACAAATATATATATATATATATATTCACTTCACTAGTTACAAACTCAGTACTTTGATTTTGCCACATGAATGTAATTTGCAAGCTCATATAACAAAAACACAGTAGACAGACATGAATATAAAATACTAACCTCCAATTACAAACACTACTTGGGTTGGTTGTGTTTCTCACCGCACCACCCTACTCTGTATCACAGCACTCTTATCTCAATTCTATGTTATCTAAAATGAGGAGTCTTCTCCTTATATAGTCTTTCACCTTCTTAACGGATGACTATAATCAAATTGATCCAGGGCTATCATTAGCCTTCTAAAATATTATAGAATCTTTTTACCTTTCCACTATATTATACAATTCTCTGAACTATTGTAGTACATAGTGGAATTTTTTTATACTTTTCTAGAATACTCTATATTCTTTCGAAACCTTATAAATTTGTCTAAATTTCTCCAATATTCCGAATTCTTCTTCTAGGATGTTCTAGAATCTTCCGGATTTCTCTACAACTTTCCGGAGTCTTCTAGATTCATGTGAAAGACTCTTAAAGAGTTTGTGTTAAATCCCAACAGTTTGAACTTCTAAATTATGATTTTTCTTGCTTTTTTCATTCATTCAACTTTTAATCTTTTAGTGAGCAAGATTTTTGGACCGTAGAGATCATCAACAATGAGTTGGTGGGGTTTCTTCGGTCGGGGAGGGACGTGCTACTGTAACACCCTTTGGATGTGCGGTAGAGTATTTGAACTCGGGATGTGTAGTAAGACTTTAGTTTATGTTCTTTTGTATTCTAACCTCTCTGTTCTTCTGTGTTGAGTTTGGAATCAGAAGAATTATGTTATAGTGAAACTGTAGTTTGAGAACAACTATTTATATATATATATATATATTCACTTCACTAGTTGCAATTTCAGTAATTTGATTTTGCCACTCTGGATGAATGAATGTAATTTGCAGTCAAACATTATTTTTATAGGTGTTGGTTCATTAGAATTATGTTCTAGTGAAACTGTAGTTTGAGAACAAATATATATATATATATATATATATTCAATTCACTATTGTAATTTCAGTACTTTGATTCTGCCACTCTAGATGAACGAATGTAATTTGCAGTATAGTCATGTTTTAGGTGTTGGTTCAATGTAACACTTGTTACAGAGGTTCCTCCTTAAAGAACAGTTCTATTAGCTTGTTCATATCACATTTTCTGTACCAAGTGAAATAGTTAGCAAAATTTCATTTTGAAATGAAAAGTAATCTTGCCCTTAGCTAGAACATGGAATCTATAGATTTCTATTCCAAATTTGAAATGGGTTACTGGTTTGGTTATATGTATGGCCAAGTTATTTTCCAAATGGGCTGTATATGTAAATGGGTTTATTTTGCAAGGTCTACGGAAAAAATTTACCAGGACAAACAGTGAGAATGCCTACAAGGATAACTGGCTCAAGCCATAATCCAATTGTGACTGACCCATCAAAATTGAATTGCACTAGCTAGGCTAGGCATGGATATTGACCCGTTGACCCGCCAAGATCAATCTTATTATTTTAAGACTTGAGAAGGATATTTTCACTTGTAAGGCCTTGTCAACAAGAATTTAGTTGATTGTGTGAAATCGATCAACTCGCCACCTAAGTTGCAAGATTCTAATTGATTCTGAAATCGATTTTGACCAAATAAACAGTCCAATTTAGCCTAGTGTGGGCATTGGTTGGGCGAGATTGCGTTTGAGCTGGCCCGCCAAGGTCAGTCCTAAGACTGGAGAATGGTATTTTCACTTTAGGGCCTTGCCAACAAGAATCTAGTTAATTGTGTGAAATCAACCGACTCACCGCCTAACCTGCAAGAATCTAGTCGATTCTGCATGAAATCGATTTTGACCAAATTAAAACAGTCCAATTTAGCCCGGTGTGAGCATCAGCTGGGCTAGATCGCGTTTAAGCTGTACTTACACTACTACCTAATAAGGGACTACGTTATGTCAGGTCAAACCCAGTCTAATATTGATCAACATAAACTCAACCCTATTAGTCACAACATATATAGGTAGTACAATCCTTAACGCATTTCAAAAGTAGCACGTCCATTCAAATGCTAAGATAATATACATAAAAAGATTAATCTTCTCAAATTTACATCTTTGTTATCTTAGTTCCCTCGGAACACACAAACAACAGAACACCTTCAGTTCTACAGATATATAGATAAATTCAAGACAACATTTCAACCCAAAAAAAAATATGTGAGAAAAGTAGAACTAACAAAAAAGTTAAAAACCCTCTGTGACCATCATAGAAGTATGCTCCTCACGATCAAAAGTCAAGTTCGTCCTTGGTTCTATTTGAGGTGAAACCCATTCATCAAGTTCTAGGAGTCCCCAGAGGCAACCGATCTTGCCGGGGAAGTCTCACCCAATGAGACAGATGCCAAAGATGATGCCCAAACCCGAGCACTCCTAGCTCCATTATGAAATTTCCTGGTTTTGCACAGCTTCAGCTTGCTCCAGACTCTCTTTACATCAATCAGGTGGAGAACACGCCCCAAAAGTTGCCTCGTCTCTCCAAAGATTCTGACCTTTAGATGCGGTATGCAAGCAACCCACAGAGTGATTAAACGGGATATTATCTCTGGGAAGAAATATAGGAATACCCTTAAAAAGAGGAACAACACCGAGAAAATTAGATAAGGTTCCCTAAACAATATCTCCTTCAAAGAGTTTCCTTTCCATGCGTTAAGTGCTTTATGACCACTTTCGGAGTAGCTCCCTTGTTCTTCAGTCACATCCACTACCGGGTCAAGTCCTGAGACAGAAACAAAGATACGGGGTAAAGCCGTAGCTAATTTAAACAAGAAAATAAAATGCAGGGCATGAAACACAAATGGACATTGACCTCCAATCCCATAATTTAATGGAGTCATTAAGGAAAAGGAAGATGACAAATGAACAAAAAAAAGGAAACAACATAGAATATTTGGAGACAGTTTTTTAAGTAGTTTATTTAGAAGCACTACCTGTAGCTCTCTTATAGAAGTCCACAAATGAGGAGAGAGCTTTTGGACCATGATACCGTGCCCTTGATGACCGGTTCACTATCAATATTGCAGGCAAGCTATGAATTCCGTATCTTGAAAGAACACTGCATACATATAAAACACCAAGCAAGTCAGCTTATTTTATGCAAATGCCAAAAATATTATGGAGAAGCAATGCCCTACATTTTCTCGTGTTGAATAAACAGCTTTTGATATACACCATGGCATACCATATGTCAAATTACTGGCTTGTTAACCAACCCCAAGAACCCAATCTACTACATATGAATTATAGAGTTTCCTCAATCATGAAACCAAAAAAAAATATTCCAAATCAAAATTCAAGATATTAACTTCACTCCCATGCAAGCCTCCAATATCTGTAAAGACACACTTTATCCCACCACATCCCGTCTGAGAAATGCAGTTCTGTTACTCAACCAAAAACCAGGGTTTTGTTTTCATTTTTGGGAAAATTGCATTTCCGTTGGACAGTGGGAAGGTGCAAGTCTCTTATGTGTATGGTGCGAGCCTTTTCCGTGTTTGGTGCAAATCTTTTGTGTGTCATACTTGCACCAAAAAAGATTCCACCTATAGTGCAATTATTTTAACTTTTAAGACCATCCCACTTATGTGCAATTTTCCTTTTATTTTCTTCCTTTCAGCCATAAAGACAAGCACCCCATCAAATTGAGAGGTTATCAAATATGATTGGCGACTATAAAGCCAGGATAACTCAAACAAAACAGAGTTTTTTTTTTTTTTTTTTTTTAATTTTTTTATCAGGCAGAGTTGAAAGCCTATGCAGTACCCATAAGGAAATAAAGACACGGGCATGACACGACATGACATGCTTTATACAGCCAATCTTTAATAATAGCAGACAGCCGGGGAAGGGATATGAGACATAATACCTCATTTTTGTTTCTAGCTAGAAACACAAGCACCCCTTCAAATCCAGAGATGATCAATGTGGTTGGTGATTGTAGAGCCTAGATAACTCAGAAAGGAAAAAGCTGAAAGCATGTTTTGTATTGATATGTACAGAAGATGTGGACATGACATGACATGGTATGCTGATATAGTCAATCGTTAAAATGTGAGGATTAGAGCAGGACATGGCACTTCATTTAAATAAATGTGACCGGATCAACTACTACCACTCATATGGAGTACTATAGCAATGCTTCCACATGCCCTATCCATGTCTCCAAATTCAAACGTCGAGACTCACAGTACTATAACGATTGTTGAAAAAAATAAATAAATAAAAATAAAACTGCTCCTGTCAAACGCGTAGATGATGTGAACCCTTTGGAGGAAGCAGTTGCAAGCTGAAGAGGAATAGAAAACTACAGACCAGATTTGAGAAGATTGCAAACAATACTAACTGATACATACCGAAAATCAGCCAGCACAAATTATTATTGAACAAGAATATTATTATGAGTATTGTTCTTTTTTTTAGAAAAAAAAAATATATATATATATATCTATAATATATATTTTTTGACACATCCAAACCAGGTCTATAATGTAAAGTGTACTAGCTAAAATATGCAAAAAATGATCAAATTTCTCCTAAGTTACAGAAACTGGCAGACAGTGCACTATACAAGCATTCTGATCTATATTCTCATCAGACATAATGACTGCAACATAATATAATCCATCTGAACAAGTAAATAATAATAAAACAAAAGATCAGACTACAATACCCACCTTGGCATGGCAGAAGATTGTTCAACCACTACATGTTTGATTTGAGGAAACATTGAACTGAGGACAGCAAACTTGGATCGAACACCACTTGAAAAAGGGCACCATGAGGCATAGAACAAAGCAGCAGTATATACATTTGTCTGACTAGAGCTCAAAGCTCTGTCAAGAGATTCCCCGTCCAACTTTGAAGGGAACAAAAATTATACGAGCACGTCAAAATGTAAAAATGAAATAAAATACAAAAAACATACATAAATCTACATGTTGTCAGGTGTTCTAAGTAATTCATGTGCAAATTTTAAATCCCTGACACATTCTACAAAAACCAGTCATTTTAATCAACAAAGATCACCACCACCACCATTAACATAAGCAAAACAAAAAAGACAAAGCAGATCTTGAATTAAATATTAAATTTGATTAATCAACAAGGATCACCACCACCACCATCATTAACATAAGCAAACAAAAAAGACAAAGCAGATCTTGAATTGAATATTAAATTTGATTAAAAACTAAAAAAAAGGGCCAATGAGATAATTTTTTGACAATTCATATTTATTATTGGGTGGTTCCAAATTCTATTATTCAAGTCGGCCCATATAATGAGTTTGATTGTTTAGAAAACTATGAGAGTACAACTAACAAGCAGACCCTATTTATTGTGCAGATGCAAAAACATGTCAATCTCTGCAAGTTTTACAGGTGATTTCAGATTCAATAATTGTAACGGCCAAATAATAATAATAAATATAATTTCAAGTTAACAAACATAAAGCATTTCATCCTTTCATTGAGGGAAGCTGTATTATAGTCCATGAAATTGCACAAATATTGAAAGTACAACCAAGACGAAGTCGAAAGGCAACAGGAAAATTATAACAGCAGAACAGATGTCCAGCTTCAAAGGGAAGCCAATCCTATTCCACTCTCAACCTCAACTCAAAACGATCATGGGCAAACTGGTGGTACACATGACTATTCTCTATTAGTATGGGGTAAACATCCACCAAAAATCCTCAGTTAATTTTTATAACTTCCTAGTGGAGAAACATTGCTACCAACAGACCAGAGTTTTCACCAGAATTCTACATCCTAACATAAGACGGAAAACATCTCACCAGAAAGAGAGATGAATAAATGCTGAAATGAAGCCATGGAGACTTCATTAATCGTCGACATGAACGAATTAACCTTATTGGTTTGACCATTCGGATAGAACCACAGAGTGCAAAAGTTACAAATTATTACACAAAACAAAACTTACCACGAATAAGTAGAATGGAACATGCAACCATTTTAATGGTTCATTTTACAATCTTGATGGGGTTATCAATTCATAATCAGGCTTTAACATATATAAAGGCATATTTTCTTGACGGGGGTTACGATCATGATGGTGTTATCAATTCATGATCAGGCCTTAACATATATAAAGGCACATCATCTTAATTTATAGACTTACCAAACGGGCCTAAATATATATAAAGACACATCTTCTTAATGGGTGTTACAATTTTGATGGTGATATCAATTCATGATCAGGCCTTAACATATACAAAGGCACATCTTCTTAATTTATAGATTTACCAAACAATGCGTTCCCACACATTAGCTCTAATCTGCCAGTCTGCAAGTCTCTTCACCAAAACTTCAATCCTAGTTTTTTGTCCTCTTCTGCTCATTATTAATCCAGCATATTCAGCTTGAAACATATAGCCTCACACCTACAATATTTTATGTCATAAAGCATGGCTGGGCTTCCACATACTTCATTACGTAAGTAGGTTTCAAGAATTATTTCTTATACATAGAGAAAAAAATGACGTGGGGGGGAAGCTTGCACCAAATGAACCAAACAGAAATGGAGACGAATGCATTCAAAATCTCCAGATCCAGCTATCAAGGTTGTCTAAACATAGGTGCTAAAGACGACAAAGCCTTGGTGCGGATTTTACATTGCATCGGGGTAGGAAAGAAAAAAAGGACGTGTTGGGTTCCTGATGAAACAAGTATAATCATTATTATTTAGGTCAATTTTCGGGGCCCTTTCACAGGTTTGGGAGCAGTGCAAAACATCTTCAGAAGTGGCCTCCTATGTTTAGGCTGAATCCTTAAATAAAATCTTCTCTCAATTAACAGCCCAACATGACTTCCCATTCATGCCCATATGCAAAGGAAATGCAGATATGCAAATCCTTCTCTCTTTTTTTTAACTTGGTATCTAGCCCCAATGGACGAACTATTCCCGAGGACCGATCCCACCATCTACTAGCAGGGCCAAATTAAAGCTGGGGCTTTGATTGTTTGCCTAGGAGGTCTCAAACCTGAGACCATGGAGAGAGCACATCCCAGGCCCCAGGCCTTCACCACCAGACCAACGCTTCAGGGGTTTGCAAATCCTTGCTCATTACAGACTCAAGGAAGCACTAGCAAACCCTTTGGCAGAGTATGTCAATTCATGCATAATTTCTGGCATGAATTTTGTGCATCATCCCAGTGATACAATCGCCACACGCATTCATTTCATTCAAACAGGAGGGAGATACCAAGGTATTCATATATCACCATATTCAAAGAAATTAAAGGTTGTCCTAGTAGATATATAGGATTTTTATGGTTATACAAACAAATGCATATAATATCCTAAAACCCTAAATTAAGCCACGAGACAAAGCAAGTTCGGACCCAACAACAAAACGTGGTAATGCGTGGATGATGGGGAAAGAGATATTTTTAATCCTCCTTGATGCCAACAAAAAAATCACAGGCATAAAATCCTAAAAAAGTTTATATAACTCACAATAAAAATAAAAACAAACACGATTATTTATCAACCAAAAAAACACAATGAATTGATAGGCCCTAATACTGCAAAATAAACACCAACCCATGTAATTAATACACAAACAAAGAAAGGAAAAAAAAAAAGTAGATAAAATGGGGAAAATTTAATTGGAAAAAAAAAGAAGAAGAAGAAGAAGAAGAAGTAAACAAAGATGAATAGATCGAAAGGGGCATCTACACAGAGATAATTGAATTGAAAAAATACTCATACCTGAATAGGCGAAGAATAGGAGATCGTAAGGGGGCATTGACCCTGTAGATCGTGAATAAACGAATTGGATTGAGGAGAACACGTCGATGCAGATACAGAAGATGAAGCTGCATATCGAATCGAAGACGCCACTGTAAATATACACATCAATACAACATATCTCATCGATGCCGCCATTAAAACTATGAAACAAACCATTCACAGATCAATTATGGCCCCCCTCCTCTCTCTCTCTCTCTCTCTCTCTCTAAAAATCTCAGCTTTTGCAAGGTCTCTCTCTCTTAGCCACTTTCTTCTTCTTCTTCTTATTGGTGTACAAATTTGATTTGATAAATCGCATGCTAGGAATTTAGGACCCCAATGGGCTTGACGGAGCAGTGATCAAATCACCGGTAGAGGTAGATAAATAGATAATGCTGTGTACCCGTGGTTGGTTGAGAGCACACGTGGTGCTTTCGATTCTATTCTATGCTACCGCTTTGGACTTTTCTATATTGTTCTTTTTATTTTTTATTCAATTCTGTATTATTGTGTACTAACCTATCACCCGTGCTATGCACGGGATAATTTTAGATATTTGTATTTATTTTAATTTTTTTTTAATATATAAATTATGTTTTTTAAGACTTTTTATAAAAATAATTTAACAATCTTATCACTAACCATAGTATATGGGAGAAGTTGAAAAGGATACTGCAGTAATTATACATGAATTGTATCTATAATTATTTGTATGAGGTGATTTTAAATGTTGATCAGGAGTTTTTGACCAAATTAATAAATGCAGGCATGTAGAAAGACATGTGGATTGAAAAAAGTTAATAAATGTTGATCAGAGAATTTTGACCAAATTAATAAATGTTGAGTTTTTTTTTTAAATAAAAAATTAAAAAAATTCAGATTGAAATATTGAAACTCCCACAGGCCTTGGGGTTTAAAAACCCCCTTTTACTTAATATATAGTACTAACATATCACCTGTGTTATGCACAAATTGTGTTTACAATTATCTATATATGTGAATTGTGATTTTTAAATATCTTTTTTTTTAAATGCCTTTTTTTTTTCCTTTTTTTATATTATATTAAAGTTTAATATTTTGATAATAATCATATGTGTTAGACTTTTCAAGGAATTAAATGTCTTTTTTTTATTATATTATATTAAAGTTTAATATTTTGATAATAATCATATGTGTTGGAATTTTCAAGAATTTTTTTTTTATACTTGTGCTTAATGCATTAAAGTGTTATTATGAGGGATAATAATCATATGTGTTGGGATTTTTCAAGAAATTCATGTGTTGAATTTCAAAGAATTTTTTTTTATATTTGTTTTTAATACATTAAAGTATTATTATAAGGGTAGGACTTGGGAGTTGGGAGAAGTTAATAAATGTTAAGTTTTTTTTAAAAAAAATCAGAAAAATTAGATTAGGAGATTGGAACTCCCACAAAGTTTGGGGTTAAAAACCATGCTTAATATATAGTATAGATTTGATCAGCATGTTTTCCTATCAATAAATATTAATAGCTCGGATTTAAGCTCCCGAATGGCCCGGATCACTCTCTCTCTATTTTGGACTCACGTGCATAGCTTCTTTTTTTTTTTTTCTCTCTCTCTCTCAGACCCAAACATCTGTGAATATTAAGTGATTACTATTGTTAAAGAGTTTTCTCATCTCTACATTTCAATGGCGGTTTCGCAGGATGATTAATAATAGTGATAGTAATTGAAGAATCAGTAACATATGATCTCTTATGCCCACCAAGTGCTTGCCTAGATGAGAAAACTATAACAAACAAGACATTCATGGATTTTTCTCTTCAGAAACACCTACATTTCGATTTTCATTAACCTCTAATGCTTCTTCATGGGTTTGATTCGAAACTCCACTTTGTGACAGAGCTCAATCTCATAAGACTTCTCTATTTCATCATCATTATCTTCATACGTTGGTTTTAGTTCTTGTTCTTCGTCTCTTATCCATTTGTCTCTCGACATCATTATCAAACAATACACAACGTCTTCTTTTGGAGTAGTGTCGAAGATTGAACTCACCGCCTCCGGCTCGGACGCACACAGCGGCAGAGGATGCTGTTGCTTCGGCTAGCCCAATTTTCATGATTTAGGCTTGGTTCTGACAATGGTGATTGTGATGGTGATGTGGAATTCCTGATTTACAAATTTGTTTGGATCGGCAGTAAATTGGGTTCTTTGAAGACTTGGTCCCATTCTCTCCGTCTTGAAGAACTAATTACAAAGCCACCCGAGCCAGCAACATCGATTGCAAAAGAGAACTCGGGATCTACTAAGCGAATGCTCTTCTTTGGATTCTCTCTCATCCCATAAGACAATAATACTTTATCGTTATTCTTTTTTTTTGAAGATGATGATGAACAAGAAGAATACTCATTTCATTGGATTGTAAGTGTTGTTCTGGTTTTGATGGAACATAGAGATTCAACGCGTGAGTTTCACGCAGGTTTGGACAACTGGGCCAAAGACTACAACCGGCGCTGCTAACACATTCAGGCCATTCGGGGGGCGTAATTTCGAGCTACATAGCATGATTGGTTTTCCTATTAGATGCGAACACCTATTATAAAAGTGTGTTTGTTTGGATTTTTTTTTAGCCAATTTATAATTTTTAACTTTCAAAAAGTTATTTTAAATTGTTTGGTTGAATTTTTTTAAACAGTTTCTGATTCTAATAACTTATTTTAACTCAAAAAAATTAATTCTAAAAAATTGCTCACCACTTACTTCTGATTATCAGTTTTTACTATGGACATGTTAATTTATGGTTATACTCTTATTTTTATTTTATTTATTTTTTTTAAAATAGAAAAAGACTCAAATGAATTTTAAATTATTATTTTTTTTTTTATGAGAAATGTAGACAAGTAGTGAATAATAAAAATAAAAGTTAATTGAAAAAATTACTTCATAGTTTATTTAACAAATACTACTCAGTAACTTAAATTTATAATCCAACAGTTACACTAAACAGATTAATAACTTCTGATTAAAATTATAATTTATAATTTGTTAAGTTATAAGTTATAATCTGTTTTAACAACTATACCAAACAGGGCAAAAAATGACCGATTCACCGTTTGGGGATTTTATCGATAATTGGACCGCTTTTCAATCATAAATCGATATACGTATACCTCTGTTCCCGGTTTCGACCATTCAGAAAGTCTGAGCTCTCATAAAAAATACAATCCCGTTAGGTAGCCCGAATCTTCCGCGGCTCGAATGGCTGTCGTTTTGGCACCTCTTGTTTTTTTTTTTTTCCTTTCTTCCTCCTCTGTCTGTATCTGTTCTTCCTCAGTTTTTTTTTTCTTTACTTTTCTTCTTCCACATAATCAAAAAAAAAAAAAAAAGAGAGAGAGAAAGGATCTTCAACAGACAGAGAAGAGATGAAAGATACTCAATTTATACATAGTCCCAAAACAGAGAGAGGGGAGGAAGGATATTCAGCCGTTTAACCTCTGTTGGCTAAAATGTTGGCTTATTTTTCCTACGAAGGAAAATATCATAAATGCGAGCGTGCCAGCAAGGATTGAAAAATCCTTACAGATTAAATTCAAGCCAATTATCAAGCGATTGTGTTGACGGTTCTTTTGCCTCAACGAAGAGGACTTCAAGATTGCCAAGTGTAAAGAAAAGAAAAAGTAAAAGAAGAATGGGGAACGGAGAAAGATGATTGAGTGAACAATCAAAGTAATAATTACTTACCTCTACTCCTATGCTTCGAAAAGAAAGTGCATAAAATGCTTCGAAATGGAAATGCTGAAAATAAATGCTTCGAAATATAAATCTATGTTAAACTACTCCTAAGATAAGAAAAATAACAAGAAATATTGAAATCAAGTGTCTTTGATTATGAATTCTGGATCCTTTACAATGTAGCCATTAATGGCTATTTATAGAAGAAAAAATACAGCAATAACTACTTAGTAACTACCCATTTCTTTCATCTTCATTCTTGTCTTGCCATGTGTCCTTCCACTCATCCACTTTGTCCTCCCACTCATCCACTTTGTCCTTCATTTTCTCCATTATCTCTATAACTTCTTTTAACTTCCAAATGAATAAGAGGATGCCACGTGTCCTGCAATTATATAAATAATAAATAATAATAAAAATTGCAGATTTATGGTGTTAACATTACCCCCCGCGGCCCTTAAAAATGATGTTTATTTGAATTTTTGAAGGGCCGAACCAAGCACATGACTAACCTAAGCAGCAAAGTGCTTCGAATGATGTAACAACACCAATAAAGTGCTTCGAATGAGTATGAAATTATGACAAGATGACTCGAATTATTACTAGTAACAAGCTTCGAAAGTGATATAAAGGACCAAAATCATTCTTCGAAGGTCGATAGAGCCGACCAAAGACGAATTACATCCTCAAAAATACTCGACAAAGTTTCGAAGGTTCACAACCACCATTATTAATTCTTCGAAGCTGTTGTTGATGCAAGATAGAGAGCTTCGAAGCTTACAAAATTATGGCAAAACAGCTTTCGAAGCAACTTATGGCAAAACGGCTTTCGAAGCTGTTTTTTGGCCAACCATTGTGGTTTATTCAAAACTTATATGTTCTGGTTCACACATAATTAATGGAAATATTAATTTTGTGTTTCGAACCAATTATTAATTCTTCGAAGACACCAAAACTGTTGTTCTTCGAGCCAACTTATGATGCCAAAAACAGGCATTATTCGACAACTAATTAATTGTCATTTTACATATATTTGAAGAGATGTACACATTTCGAAAGTTTTCAAAGTTTTATACAGTTTCGAAGGTGAAGTAATCAACCTTCGAAACAACTCTTGATGCTTCGAATATATCTTCGATGCTTTGATTGTGTACATACAAACAACTGGCCATCAATTTGAAAAGATAAGCCATTCTCAACCATTTATTTAAATGCAAAGGCTTTTTCTAGCCAAGTTCATGCATTTTAAATGGTCATCCCTTGTTCTTAGTGCTTCGAACTCATAAGAACAATTTGTTAATTTTATTAACCACATCATCATAATTATATTTTGATGTGAACCACAAATCCAAAAAGGATTTTGAACACCAAAAGTCATGGTATAGTGTGACCATGAAAATTTATACTTTTTTACATTTTGAAAAATATCAAAAATTTTGAATTCATGAACAGTGGCTTGTTCATTATTCTTGACCATGTTTGTTTTAAAAACATGACTTTTGCCGAATAGGTTTTCATAATTATTTGGCAAAATGGGTTGTTTTTCCATGTTAGCCATTAATGGCTTATGAAAATCACCCATAGATATATTATTTTCATGACTTGACTCTCTAAAATTTGGTTTTTGGACCCCCCGAGTCATACATGGAACATCATTCTTAGCCAAATTTGGTTCAAGAACATGCTCTTTCGTTGTGTTAATTTCATAATTTGGCTCTTTAAAAACGGATTCTTGAACCCCCCGAGCCATTGATGAAATCAACTCTTTGCTTTTGCTATTTTTAACCATGGAAAAATTCTGAAAAAATTCACCAATTCCGGCCATTAAGGCCTCAGTTAAAGACTTGGTAGTGAGAGTTGATAACTCATCATTCCATTGGCGAATTTCCATATCAAGTTGATGAATTTCTCCAATTAAATGGTGTCTTTGTTCTTCCACCAAATAATATTGTAAGGGATGAAAATTTATTTCATCAAGAAAATGGATCTCTTCTTGAAGATCCAAAATTTCTTGTTTACGCCAATAAATTTCATCTAGACTATTTGAAATGGACAAATCCAATTCATTTTCCATTTATTACACTTGACGTCCCACTGGGCGTGCCAAAAAATGTTGGCTAAAATGTTGGCTTATTTTTCCTACGAAGGAAAATATCATAAATGCGAGCGTGCCAGCAAGGATTGAAAAATCCTTACAGATTAAATTCAAGCCAATTATCAAGCGATTGTGTTGACGGTTCTTTTGCCTCAACGAAGAGGACTTCAAGATTGCCAAGTGTAAAGAAAAGAAAAAGTAAAAGAAGAATGGGGAACGGAGAAAGATGATTGAGTGAACAATCAAAGTAATAATTACTTACCTCTACTCCTATGCTTCGAAAAGAAAGTGCATAAAATGCTTCGAAATGGAAATGCTGAAAATAAATGCTTCGAAATATAAATCTATGTTAAACTACTCCTAAGATAAGAAAAATAACAAGAAATATTGAAATCAAGTGTCTTTGATTATGAATTCTGGATCCTTTACAATGTAGCCATTAATGGCTATTTATAGAAGAAAAAATACAGCAATAACTACTTAGTAACTACCCATTTCTTTCATCTTCATTCTTGTCTTGCCATGTGTCCTTCCACTCATCCACTTTGTCCTCCCACTCATCCACTTTGTCCTTCATTTTCTCCATTATCTCTATAACTTCTTTTAACTTCCAAATGAATAAGAGGATGCCACGTGTCCTGCAATTATATAAATAATAAATAATAATAAAAATTGCAGATTTATGGTGTTAACAACCTCTGATGAACTGCATATATATATATATATATATTTCTTTTCTTTTCTTCTTCCACAGAATCAATAAAAGAAAGGAGAGGAAAAATCAAACATCAAAAATCAAACCCAATACAAATCAATCCCAAAAATCCCACAAATCAAAACAAATCAAACCCACGAATCAAACCCAAAAATCAATACACAGAACAAAGAGAGATAGAGAAAGATACAGATCAGTAGATCTGTGTGTAGAGGATGGTCGGTGATGGCGAGGATGGTCGGTGATGGCGAGGATGGCCAGTGGTGGCGTCGGTGATGGCGCTTCTCTCTTCCTTTCTTCTCCATTTCTCTCTCTTCCTTTCTCTTATCTCTTTCTCTCTTCCTCCCTCTGCTTCACAGATAAAAAGAGATGAGAGAACAAAAAAAAAAAATTTCAAAACGACATCGTTTTGAATTCGGGCCAATCAAGTCTTAACATTTTCGAGCTCTAAAGCATTTTTGTAAAAAATAATGGGGTAAAGTACATATATTTCTTATTATGATTTTTTTAACAAAATAATCATCATGTTTATTTTTAGTTTTTTGAAAATACTTTTCAAAAAAATTTACTTTTTTATTTTTCATATTTTTTTTTTATTGAATTTTTTTAATATTTTAAGTAATTTTTTTAATTTTTAGACACATCTAACACGAATGCACTTAAAAAATATAATTTTAGTGAAAAAAAATTCACTACATACCAAAAACACACAAAAATACGAAAATTCAATATATTCTTTGTATTTTTGTATATTTATTAATTTTTTAAAATATTTTTTCACAAATATTTTACTTTTTAGATGTATCTAAGTAAGGTATATCTAAAAAAGTAAAAAAAAATAGTTAAAATTTTAAAAATATTCACTAAAAATAAAAAATATGAAAAATGAAAAATTTAATTTTTAAAAAACTTAGACCAAATACTTAATGGTTTTTTTTTTTTGGGGGGGGGGGGGGGGGGGGGGGGGGGGGGTTGTTTGGTAGTAATGAGCCCAGTTGCTTGGAGTAATTAAGTTAAAAAGTATGAACTCGTTAATGGATTGATTGTTTGTTTCTAGAATGACCGAATTATTTTAAACTCTATGACAACTTTCTTATTTATTTTTTTCCTTTTGATTACCATATCTTAGTCCCTAGCCACATTCTCTTGTTCTTTTCTGGTTCTAAACAAAACCCTTAGCCCCTCTCCTTTCATATGTACACCGAGTCCCTCCCTACATCCTCCTATGTGCGATCCTACAATCCCTTTTTTTTCTTCTCAACCTGCGTGATCTCTATATCTTTCTCTTTATCATGGTTTCAAATGATTTGTAGATATATAGTGACAAGGATAGTGATGAGGAAAAATTTAAAAAAAAAGTAGTAATAAGAAAGGATTACTCACAAAGTGATTAGTAAAGATTTGAAACGGTCCGAGAATAAAAAATAAAGGATTAGGATAGCAGAGAAGGGTTGAGAAGATAAGAGTGGAGAATTGGGTTAGGGTTTAGTTATTATTACTATTATTATTTTTAGGAGAGAGGGTTAAGGTTAATTTTGGTATTACGTGTTTTAATATAATTTTTTTTTCTTACAAAATTGAAAATTAGTTAGAAGGTCTCAAGAAATTATGTGGGTGCAATTACCAACATATGCTTCTTTTAATCATGGTTTTGGTGGATCATCATTTAATTAGTGGATGGATTACTTGCTATCCAAATTCAATTTTTTTGAATAATGGTTAGTTTATTTAGAATTAATTAGTGTATGTGTGGGGACATATTTTTTGGATAGTCCACGTGGCCAAGGTTGTTAGCCGAGATGCTACGTGGGCAGATCATGTTTGCCGAGATATTTGGGGTACTGCTGAGATATTCTGCGGCAATACCAGAATCCGAGATAAGCGGATAAGGGACAAGAGTCCTAGAATGGGAAAAAACTTCAGTTTGGGTAAAGATCCTAATCCTACTAGAGTCCAAGATTAGCAGTAATTCTCAGTCCATTAGAGCTAAGCTTTTACTGGGACTAGGATTGAGTTTGCTATAAAAGAGAGGCACCCCATGGGTCTAAGATATGCAATTTATATTCTGAATAGTGAGTTTAACACTATTGATTATCTTTGAGAGATATACTGACTTGATCGTCGGAGTGCTCCCGGGTGGACGAACCATCGCCGGAATCTTCTTTTTCTGTTGTAGGTCAGACAGGTACCATCTATTCTGCCAGTGCTCTCCAGCTGAATACTGAGTTGGCAGTGTGGTCGGAAAATCACTCACACAGTATAGATACCCTTTTTGATTATTATATAAATTCAATTGTGTTAACACCATAAATCTGCAATTTTTATTATTATTTATTATTTATATAATTGCAGGACACGTGGCATCCTCTTATTCATTTGGAAGTTAAAAGAAGTTATAGAGATAATGGAGAATATGGAGGACAAAGTGGATGAGTGGGAGGACAAAGTGGATGAGTGGAAGGACACGTGGCAAGACAAGAATGAAGATGGAAGAAATGGGTAGTTACTAAGTAGTTATTGCTGTATTTTTTCTTCTATAAATAGCCATTAATGGCTACATTGTAAAGATCCAGAATTCATAATCAAAGACACTTGATTTCAATATTTCTTGTTATTTTCCTTATCTTAGGAGTAGTTTAACATAAATTTATATTTCGAAACATTTATTTTCAGCATTTCCATTTCGAAGCATTTTATGCACTTTCTTTTCGAAGCATAGGAGTAGAGGTAAGTAATTATTACTTTGATTGTTCACTCAATCATCTTTCTCCGTTCCCCATTCTTCTTTTAATTTTTCTTTTCTTTACACTTGGCAATCTTGAAGTCCTCTTCGTTGAGGCAAAAGAACCGTCAACACAATCGCTTGATAATTGGCTTGAATTTAATCTGTAAGGATTTTTCAATCCTTGCTGGCACGCTCGCATTTATGATATTTTCCTTCGTAGGAAAAATAAGCCAACATTTTAGCCAACATTTTTTGGCACGCCCGGTGGGACGTCAAGTGTAATAAATGGAAAATGAATTGGATTTGTCCATTTCAAATAGTCTAGATGAAATTTATTGGCGTAAACAAGAAATTTTGGATCTTCAAGAAGAGATCCATTTTCTTGATGAAATAAATTTTCATCCCTTACAATATTATTTGGTGGAAGAACAAAGACACCATTTAATTGGAGAAATTCATCAACTTGATATGGAAATTCGCCAATGGAATGATGAGTTATCAACTCTCACTACCAAGTCTTTAACTGAGGCCTTAATGGCCGGAATTGGTGAATTTTTTCAGAATTTTTCCATGGTTAAAAATAGCAAAAGCAAAGAGTTGATTTCATCAATGGCTCGGGGGTTTCAAGAATCCGTTTTTAAAAAGCCAAATTATGAAATTAACACAACGAAAGAGCATGTTCTTGAACCAAATTTGGCTAAGAATGATGTTCCATGTATGACTCGGGGGGTCCAAAAACCAAATTTTAGAGAGTCAAGTCATGAAAATAATATATCTATGGGTGATTTTCATAAGCCATTAATGGCTAACATGGAAAAACAACCCATTTTGCCAAATAATTATGAAAACCTATTCGGCAAAAGTCATGTTTTTAAAACAAACATGGTCAAGAATAATGAACAAGCCACTGTTCATGAATTCAAAATTTTTGATATTTTTCAAAATGTCAAAAAGTATAAATTTTCATGGTCACACTATACCATGACTTTTGGTGTTCAAAATCCTTTTTGGATTTGTGGTTCACATCAAAATATAATTATGATGATGTGGTTAATAAAATTAACAAATTGTTCTTATGAGTTCGAAGCACTAAGAACAAGGGATGACCATTTAAAATGCATGAACTTGGCTAGAAAAAGCCTGTGCATTTAAATAAATGGTTGAGAATGGCTTATCTTTTCAAATTGATGGCCAGTTGTTTGTATGTACACAATCAAAGCATTGAAGATACATTCGAAGCATCAAGAATTGTTTCGAAGGTTGATTACTTCACATTCGAAGCTGTATAAAGCTTTGAAGATACATTCGAAACATCAAGAGTTGTTTCGAAGATTGATTACTTCACCTTCGAAACTGTATAAAACTTTGAAAACTTTCGAAATGTGTACATCTGTAAAATGACAATTAATTAGTTGTCGAATAATGCCTGTTTTTGGCATCATAAGTTGGCTCGAAGAACAACAGTTTTGGTGTCTTCGAAGAATTAATAATTGGTTCGAAACACAAAATTAATATTTCCATTAATTATGTGTGAACCAGAACATATAAGTTTTGAATAAACCACAATGGTTGGCCAAAAAACAGCTTCGAAAGCCGTTTTGCCATAAGTTGCTTCGAAAGCTGTTTTGCCATAATTTTGTAAGCTTCGAAGCTCTCTATCTTGCATCAACAACAGCTTCGAAGAATTAATAATGGTGGTTGTGAACCTTCGAAGCTTTGTCGAGTATTTTTGAGGATGTAATTCGTCTTTGGTCGGCTCCATCGACCTTCGAAGAATGATTTTGGTCCTTTATATCACTTTCGAAGCTTGTTACTAGTCATAATTCGAGTCATCTAGTCATAATTTCATACTCATTCGAAGCACTTTATTGGTGTTGTTACATCATTCGAAGCACTTTGCTGCTTAGGTTAGTCATGTGCTTGGTTCGGCCCTTCAAAAATTCAAATAAACATCATTTTTAAGGGCCGCGGGGGGTAATGTTAACACCATAAATCTGCAATTTTTATTATTATTTATTATTTATATAATTGCAGGACACGTGGCATCCTCTTATTCATTTGGAAGTTAAAAGAAGTTATAGAGATAATGGAGAATATGGAGGACAAAGTGGATGAGTGGGAGGACAAAGTGGATGAGTGGAAGGACACGTGGCAAGACAAGAATGAAGATGGAAGAAATGGGTAGTTACTAAGTAGTTATTGCTGTATTTTTTCTTCTATAAATAGCCATTAATGGCTACATTGTAAAGATCCAGAATTCATAATCAAAGACACTTGATTTCAATATTTCTTGTTATTTTCCTTATCTTAGGAGTAGTTTAACATAAATTTATATTTTGAAACATTTATTTTCAGCATTTCCATTTCGAAGCATTTTATGCACTTTCTTTTCGAAGCATAGGAGTAGAGGTAAGTAATTATTACTTTGATTGTTCACTCAATCATCTTTCTCCGTTCCCCATTCTTCTTTTAATTTTTCTTTTCTTTACACTTGGCAATCTTGAAGTCCTCTTCGTTGAGGCAAAAGAACCGTCAACACAATCGCTTGATAATTGGCTTGAATTTAATCTGTAAGGATTTTTCAATCCTTGCTGGCACGCTCGCATTTATGATATTTTCCTTCGTAGGAAAAATAAGCCAACATTTTAGCCAACAAATTGTTTTAATAGTGATTTGTTGAAGTTAGTCTTTTTCGACCAACATGGTAGGTAACCATAGGAAGCATTTTGATTATTTTGCAAAGTTTGGTTTATGAACAAAATATTCATATTTAGTTAAAAGAAAATCAAAAGGTAGGTTGGCTTACACCGAAAATAGAAATGAAAATTTAAAAGGTAAAGCTTTAATAATGACTAGGCAGCCAACAATTTCAATTGAAAATGAAATTTACAGATCTCCATTTAGCAACAAACAAATTAAAAAGTTATAGCAATTTTTTAAATTCAATGTACAGGTAGACAGAAATAATTTTCAAGATAACCCCCTACAAAAAATTAAATAAATAAACAAATAAAATCAAAGGATTTAACCGGTAGGAGTATAGAATTAATGAGGGTAAAAAACTTTACGATTGTTAGAATTTTGTAAGAACAGTTATCCATACATTTACATTTTGAAATATAAACAATAAAAAAAAAAAATGTTATAGAGTTAGAAAAAGTAGTTAAAAAAGTTATTAGAAATTAAAATATGTGAATCAAATTCAAGTTTCATTTGGGCATGGCTAAAACACCAATTTATTGGCTTAAAAAACTTATTTTAATAAAAGGGTAGCAACTCATTTTTCAAACTAATTTCCAACCAGAGTTCAAAAAAAAAAAAAAAAAAAAAAAAAAACTAATTTCCAACCAAAAGCAATTCAATTAATCAATTTTCCTTTTTATGTAACAAATCATTAAAAAGGCCAAAAAACAAAAAGAGAAAATACGTGTATTAAAATTTTAATTCATTTACCATTATTTTTTTGTAGTTTTATTTTTAATGAATAAGCTAACTTCTGAAAAATGTCTCACATCACACTAAATTTAAATATGTACTAATAAAATTTATTTTATAACTTATTTAATTTTAAAATTAAATTTTCTAACTTTGTAGCTTTTCTAAAAACATAATTATAATTAATTTATGTATATTTTATAAATTGTAATAATAATGGGATGGGGCAATGTTGTCTAAAAATTTTAAGGGTGATTATATATAAATATAAATATTAATTTATAACAAAGTGCGTTTAAAAGAAGGAAATAGAGTGAAAACAAAAAAGTTTTGATGTACTTTGGGTTGGGCTTATTTATTTTTGGAAAATTACATGCAGGGGGGTATTTGCAAAAAAATTATTACACACGTGTGAAAAATATTATAATTATAATTATTAATATTTATAAACTTTATCATTAATTTATAATTATTTTTTAACTTAAACACTCATTTGAAATTCTCCCTTCATTCCTATTGTCTAAATTGTAA
This sequence comes from Camellia sinensis, assembly GCF_055761805.1. NCBI lineage: Eukaryota > Viridiplantae > Streptophyta > Magnoliopsida > Ericales > Theaceae > Camellia > Camellia sinensis. The sequence goes on along the minus strand of NC_138964.1, from coordinate 215,506,087 downwards.
CCAAAAAAACCAACCCAATACAAGATTAAGCCTCCAAATGATGGGCTAACAAAATAACTAGGCCCTTAAGTAAGCCTTGCTACGAGCCTTTTAAAGTCTGTGAAACTTTCGGCCTAGGTGAATGAATTGGGTTCAATATTATAACAAAACTGAACTCCTTCAACCCATATTGCATGTGCATCAAGCCCAATAACAAAAATAGCCCAATTATAAATTTTAACAAATTTGGCTATAAGCATATAAAAATATCAATAAAGTTTGGGATCAAAATTTTAAATACAAAAAAAAATATTTTAAAAAAATAGTATGTCATTTAACTTCAACTCATGTATTATGTACGGAAGGAAATGAATTTAGATCATACATCATTTCTGTTGATATTTTTATGTATTTCAGTTGTTTGTCTCTAGCATAATTATAAAAATGGGTTTGAGCAACTACCTATTTTTTTTTATCTGATGTGGTAATCATCATATAATTATAATGGGTACTATTTTAGATTCTAAAATTTTTGTTGTTGCATATCACCCCAATTATTAAGAAATTGTAAAATATAATATTATACAATTATATATATATATATATATTTTGAATTTAAGGCTTATTTTAATTGATTTTTTAATTTTTTATAAAAAAACGTATAGAAAACTAAATAGAGTGATATAATAATTTATAATAATTTTTTGATTATTCTATTATAGTATATTACATCACTTTATAAATAATATTTATTATGAAAAATTATATTTGTATAATAGTTTTTTATTTACACTCTGCTGGTTTGTGTAACAAATATTTTTTATAGTCAATAAAAAAGAAGTCTATTTAAACAACAAATATTTTACATTTTTAAAATTTGAAAAACATTTTTCGAATTAAAATCGTATAAATGTCATTTCCGCTATCACTCCCTACCCCCAAGTCTTCTATCTCCGCCCCACTACCTTCACCTCACCATCATCGTCATTGTTAGTAACCACCATCCCACCACCCCACCACCTATACTTTTACCTATTGTTGTTACCCCATCACCACTAAATATAATTAGGAAAATTTTATTCTTATATAAAATTCACTAAAAAAAATTGACAAAAATAATATGATAATACTATTATTATAAATAAATTCATATTTAAAGATATTTTATTGGGACACTTTTTCATAAATTCCTTTTCACCTACTTATGTTCCATTTAGTCGACATTGATTTCTTATATTCCAATAAGTCCTATGGGTGATATAGTTACCAAAATACCCCTAATAATATTTACATTTACAGTACGAATGTTCCGTGATATGAATGTTTATATCGTCAATATAAATATTAACATGTCAATGTGAATATTTATATTATCAATGTGAATGTTCACAATATCAATGTGAACATTCACACGTCAATGTAAATACTTACATTGTAAAATATAAATATTCACATCACCAAATTGCTAACCGTTTAAAAAATATTTATAAGGGTAAAAATATCTATAAAATCCCTTAAATATAAGAATTATAATTTGGTATATCAAATGTTAAATAATATAACTTATTGAAATACAAGAATATATTAGGGACTAATTAGAATATAAATACTTAAAATTTGTTTTTTTAATAAATATCCTTATTTTATTTTAAAATAAAAGATTCACATTAATCATATCATTATCTAAAAAAAAAAATTATTTATATGATAAGCAATTTTCAAAATGAAAAAAGAACATCATTATCCAAAGTCAAAAGCAAAGCAAAGCAACGCAACGCACAGTGGTCCATGTCCATCCCCATCGCTATTTTAATTGCCATCCTGCTGCACACATCAGCAGCTCATCCATTAAGGCCGCAGGTGATACCAGGGCACCACGTGGCAGCAGTTAAGGTTTGATGACGACATTAAGCATGGACCGTTAATTGTATCAGGTCAAGAGGAGTGAGTCACTCAATATGCCTACGTGAACGTGACCAACCCATCTCGTATATTCGAATCCATTTGGCACATAAGTAGCTATGTTCACACCTCCAAGATCTTATATTTATGTAACCAAATTTTAGAGAGCTTCTAGAGAGAAATGGGGCACCCTTTCATTATTTTAATTCTTTGCTTTTAATCTAACATTCGTGCGTATTCAAATCATGGCTTCTATACCGACATCGGCAGCTTTTTTAAAAATAAAAATAAAAATGGATGGTAAAATTAGTGATAAGACTATTACTAGAGATTATGGTAATCACTATTGATTACTAGAGTTATCAAAAGATAATTAAAATTTCTCAACCATGAATAATGATGATCGGTAATGATGGTATATGATAACCGGTGGTGATATAAAATATAGGGAATGGAATTTTCTTTACAAATAAATGAGAACATTTGTTCTTATCTTTAAAAAAATTGAATATAATTTTATATTTTTTAAATAAAAATAATATATCAAACAAATTTTGGTTTTTTATCTCTAAAATAAAATCCCAAAAATGAGAATCATAAGTGTTAACAAATGATCTTAAAATGTGATTCAAAATTTGTCTACGTAGTCAAATCTATTGAAATTTTTATCATTTGATCTTCTCATATAATATCACAGTTTATAATTTATTACATTAAAATTAATATTAGAAATCTCAAAAGACTTGTCAAAATTTTTATTAAATATTTCATGTAAGTGTAAGACTCACGTCACATGTGGATCTCATATTCATGTGAGACATTTAGTAAAATTTTTATCTCCAATATTTCTTTATATATTAATATTATATTGACATATATAATATAATATAAAAATTATGATAAACATTGCATTATTTAATTATTATACTCTCTTAAGAGCCTGCTATAAAGTTCAGTTCTACCTTGATACCAAACTTGGATAACAAGAAGACTATGTAATGGAGATTAAATTTATAAAGTGTGAGATTTATGAAATGAATTTGAGTTATTAATTATTATTTTTGATTAAATTTTGGATAAAAGATTCTAAATTGTTTGGTTTGTGTTTCTCAAAAAATTTTAGGAAAAATTCTCTACAAATAAGTTTTCAAAAGTAGTCAAATCAAATAAATTTTCCCAATTTTTTTTCCAAAACTTGTTTGGTTTACAAGTTTTCCAAACAAATCTCTCTCTTATACACATCAAATCAATCACTTTTTTCAAAACTCTCTCTCAAAATAATTTTTCAAAACATCTTTTGAAAAAAAAATCAAACCAAACAAATTTTCGTACTTTTTATCTCAAAACATGTTTCTCAAATACAAACCAAACAAGCCTAAATTTAGAATCTTTTATCCAAAATTTAATCAAAAATAATAATTAATGACTCAAATTCATTTCATAGATCTCACACTTTATAAATTTAATCTCCATTACATAAATTACTTTTGGATACATTTTGAGTTCTTGAATGTGAGTTACCAGCTTTTATTTTATTTTATTTTGTTTTATTTATAAAAATGATTACTATTCAGGTGTGTTTTTCAAAAATAATTATATATATGTGAAAAAAATTGAATTTGATAATAATTTTTTTTTTCAACCTTTATACTAGTGTGTTATTTCTTTTCTTTCTTTTTTTTTTTCTTTTCTTTAAAGGGCTATTTTGAGAAGAAGGTTAAAAGTCATTTTCTAACTTTTAACATATTTTGAGTTACATTACCTCTTATATTTTTTACACCTCTTTTTTAAAAAAACCAAAAAAAATTAAGGGTTCGTTTGGGAAGTGGGTTAACTTTTTGAATTTTGACTATTTTAGCCTAGGGCTAAAAAGTCCTGTTTGGAAATGATTTTTAAATTTTTTATGAAAGAAAGAATGTAATGATTATATGTTGGATGCGATGTTTTGTCTTATTAGCCTAAAAAACTTATTTCGTCTTTGTGTGACTAAAATAGCCTCAAACCCAACCCAACCCTTCTTCCCAAATGGCTTTATTTGTCATAACCTAAAAAAATTAAAAAGTCAAAAAATCACTATTTTATTTAAATCATATCATCTTATTTAAATCAGATCACCACTCTATCACATCATTTTAAATCTAAATCATATTTTATAAGAAATCAAAAAATATATTTATTGAGATGATCTCAAATTACCAATTCGAATCTAAAAAATCAAATTTTAATCACCATCCCAAAATAATTCAAACATCACATTAAAAAAAAAAACTTTTAAAACACACTTTACAAGAAAGTAAACATGTTTGAAAGATGCATGCATAAATTGAGGACAGAGGTGAGGTGTTACAAAAGCAAAACAAAAAAAAAACAAATTATCTTTTAACATTTTGTGACAGTTTAATTCACTGCAAACATGCTGTTAACGAGGCGTACTATAGTGTCACCGCTAAACATTATTCAAGAATCTTAATTATACTGTGATATGTGCACACAAGAAAAGATGGGCTAATCGTTTTTTTCTTTTGCTTTTTTTATAATAGAGGTGGACTATTCTTTATCTTTCACTTATTAATTCATTTAAATCCGTTTATGATTTTGGACGAGCATAAACTTTTTGGTCAACATTGGACAAGCATAAACTAGTTTTAAATGGGTGTGACGAGGCAGATTTACAATTTCAAATTCATTTTATCACTTTAATTTTTGAATTTTTTTTTTATTTATACATTATAAAACATTTTAGTTCACACAATTCTTTTAATTTGAATATTAACGATCGTATAAAAATTAATTGTTTAATTATTATTGTCTCAACAATGATAACCAAACCCACAAAATAATGTGAACTTAGAGCGCACGCATAGAAAAAAAATAATAAATAAATAAATTGCAAATAGAGGTTCTCCTAATTTTTGTTGACGCCTTTAAATATTTTTCAAAATTTACACCTATAATTGAACAAGGGAACGTTTTTCTATTAGAGGCATAAAACTACCACCACTTTGGAACAATGATCATTAGAGTTAGCTATGCATAAGTATAAATTTTTAGGGTCTGGCTTTGGTCTAGTCTATGATCGGACTAGCCTGTGTTGTTGGGTCCGTGGGGGCCTATCATGGGTCCCGTTTTGAAAATTTGAACCGTTCAATATGTAAAACTCTTCGAGTACTATATGTCTGTAAAAAATCACGTTCATCGAATATCAATAGCTATGTGATCAAAATAGTTTTTTGTCAACCATTAATTTATTCACCGTCCATTTTTTTTATACAAAACTAATTTGATCACATAGCTATCGATATCCGATCAGCGTGATTTTTTATAGCCATATAGTACGGTTCATATTTCAAAAATAAGACCTGTGGTGAACCCCCACGGGGCCCAACAGCACGGTCCAGTCCGATCGTGGATTGGACCAAAGCCGACCCAAATTTTTAAGTGTGGAAAGGTGGATGTCACCTGATACCTTTCTATGTTATTATTATCTTAACTAGTGAGTGTAGCACAAGTGATACATGTGTAATTCAGATAATTATTAAAAAAAATAATAAAAAACTTAATATTATAATATGTATATTTTTTTTGGTAAACTATAATATTGTTAGTTTTTTGGCTTTCGAATGTTATTTTTATAATTGCGAGCGTGTCAATAAGGATCAATTAGTCCTTACAGAAAATTAATTGTCAACCAATTATCAGACGATTGTGTTTTAGTTCTTTCAGCCTCAATGAAGAGGACTTTTATTGGTGGCTTGATTTAGGAAAAATAAACAAGATAACAATTAAATGAAGAACAATTGAAGCATTTCATTAAAATGAAAAACTTACAATAATCCAAACTTAGCCTCGTAGAGGTTTACAGCGACAATCTACTACCTGAAACTACTCCTGTGAATAAAGTGTAGTGCAGGAATTTAAAGTATAGGACTATAAAGAACAGGAAATGTAAGACTGGAAATGTAAAACTGGAAAGGAAAATAAGTATAATAAGACTGGTTTTTTGGATCTGAGTCTGGGACTTTTTTCTGGGGCCTTCTCTGCTATTATACTTCTCAAGGATGACCATCAAATTGCGTTTCCAACCGTCGAACTGCTCCTCCATGATCGCTGATCATGTTGCCTTGTAATTAGCTCACTATGCCATCACTTGCAGTTAGACTTCCCTCATAAATTTGAATTTAAATGTGAGCAACCGTTGAAGGCACATCACCTTGCCTATCTTTGTTGATCCACTGCTACTCAGATCTCGTAATAACCAATACTAACTGCCACGTGTACGATCAAGATTGATGACTTGACTTGTACGGGGAGCAAATATTCCGGCGTGCCCGTATTCCTTTCTTCCTAGCTCCGTCGATATCCGATCACCTGCGCACAAATAACGGTGAGCTACCCGGCGATGTGTGGCCGGAAAAACCCTCCGACGGTCAAGTTAGCACACACCTTGGAGGGAATAGAGAGAAGGGAGAGTGTTTTAGTGTAAGGATTTCTTACAGATATGTTCGTGTCTCGCGTATGGGGGGCGCAGACATGCTTATATATCTTCTGAGCCCCATATCCACTCCCTGTCATCTCCTGACACGTGGCTCTGCTATCCCATCTGTCAGCATAAACCATGCCATTCATCACCTGCTCTCAACTGCCTGTCAGCACAGCTGGAGCTCGGCAGCCGAGCTGCCCTTCCTCGGTCATACCATGCTTCATACCTCAAGCGCCTAACCGGATAGACACACGGAGGACCGGGCTAAGCGGCATCCCGGCCGAGCCTAGCCCGAATACTTCGATCAGCCTTCCTGCCGACCATACAGTCTCCTCGGCTGACCATGCCTTTCCGGGCACCGGCCACTCAACTTCCTCGGTTGTCCATGCCTTCCTGGGCGCCGGTCACTCGGTCAATCCAGCTTTGGCCATCCTCGGATCGGGCATCCTGGTCCGACCGAGCACTGCCTTACCGAGCAGTTTCTGTCCGGTCCGGGGTGACACTCAGCCCGTACTCTGCCCGGCCCAAATTCTGGCAGCCCACTTTGGGTAAAAAGTCGATCGTCTCGGACCTATGCACCGTTGGGCCCTCAACTTGCTCGGTCGATATCTCGGCCCAACTCCAGATCATAAATTACCCTCTCACTTTCCTGTATTACCCTTATTCTTCCATGCGTCGAATTGTAATTGGCTTGTACAAAATATGTAGCCAACATTACCCCACGCACTAATATACCCAATACTTGGTGATATTAGTGGATCAAGGTCTTTTTCCCATGTCTTAAAACGTGCATGGGTTTTGCATTCTCCCATAAATGCAACTGTCATCCATCATCAGCATTAAACTCTCCTTCAATTTTTTGAACACCCCCACCACCTTAGTATTTGAACAAACTGATACATTTTTTATGGTCGAATCAATTTTTCCCCCATTGATCGAGCACACGAAGAGTCATATGATGATACTGTTCTTCCTCGAAAGAACCTCCATGCATTAATTAGCCACCTTTACCCACCTTTCTATATTCAGGTCATGGATGCCTTTGCAAATTATCAATCCTTGGACTTCGAACATATTGCCCTTAATCTTTCGATTCAGAAACTTACAAATATGGACATAGGAAGTTCTTCTTCTAACTCACCCTTGGACTATGAACAAATTGCTCTCAATCCTTTGATTCAGAAAGTCGCAAATATGGACATGGAAAGTTCTTCTTCACAACCCTCTACATGGGATAAGGCTGCAACTTCTTTCTCTTCTGGGGCTTCTGACTGGATAAGCTGGTCAAAACCTGAGGCCTATGATTTGAGGGAACGAATCAACCATCACTTTGTCGAGTTTACTGACCCTTTAGAGTTCCCTTCTTATGTACGAAGCTCAATGGTCTATCCCTACGTGCCAATTGCCATCGACGCAGTTTGGATGAGAATCTGCTTGTGGCATGGTATACATCCTCCATGCCTACAAAGATAGTGCACACCGCCCGACGCCTAGAAGAGGTACAAGGGTACAATCCATCATTTTTAACCCAGAAGGCAAAGATTTGTTCTTCTGACTGGCTCGATTATATTAATGCCCTTGTTCCTTCTGCCATTGCTCCATCTCCTGAAATAGAAGCATCCACACCATCTCCTTCGCTAAATCCTTGCTGGACAGAGAGACTGAGGCTTGCCCTCTCCGCGAATAAGGTCTTTCCACTTTACAAGCCTCCACATTCCCCTAATCCAGCTGAGCGAAAGCAAGGTCAACTTTTGCTTGCGGCTTTCTCTCACTTGTTCTTCAATGTTCTTGAGGACGAAATCCCTTTCAAGAACCTTCGATGGGCTTGTGATATTCTGACTCAGGGTCATGTCCTCAATCCCCTAGCCCAAGCAGAGCTTCACATGTTTTTGGATTCCTTTTTTCACAGTTCTATAAGCCCACAATACATCCAACAACAAGTTATGTCAATCCCTAGGATTGTCCTCCACAACTTTTGTATTCCTTTTTTCAAGGACTTGTTGGATGATTCAGCTTGACCATTGCCTTGTGCATAATAGGGGGTGGAATTCATAAGGCTAATTCTAAACTCTGCCACAAAAGACTTTACCATTTTCCCATCAAACACAGTCTCATTATCAACAGTTATAGTCTGTGGGATATTAAATCTGTGGATTAAATCTTTAATGAATCCAATAACTTCAGTTTGGTCTACAGCCTTGTATGGCTTAGCTTTGACCCATTTAGTGAAGTAATCAGTGGCCACTAAGATGAAACAATGATACTTCGAAGAAGGTGGGTGCACTTCCCCCCATCATATCCATGGTCCATCCTCTAAATGGTTAAGGCTTTACTACTGCATGCAGGTCAGTTATGGGCACATGCCTGATTGTGCCATGCTTTTGACATGCCTGGCAACCCCTTGCATATTCTATGCAGTCTTTAAGGATAGTTGGCCAATAATAGAAATGCCTTCGAAGCAACCATCTCATCTTCACACCAGGCTGGTGAGCACCACAGATACCTTCATGAACCTTAGCCATAGCTGTTAGAGCTTCTTTTGGGCCTAAACATTCCAGCAATAAACCATCTCTCCATCTTTTGTACAGAGCATTACCGTATATGATGTATTGCATAGATTGCAATTTAATTTTTCTGCTGGCCTTCGAAGATGGGCCAGCCAAGTACTGCATTATTGGATGCCTCCAATCTTGTTCCTGTAAGTCATTATGATTGACTTCCAAGACCACATTCCTTTTATTTAAAGGTGGTATTGATTTCTGGTATGTTGTTTGGCTTATATCCTTTTGAGTATTATCCATTCTCTTGAAATTCGAAGCTTTCTGAGCCACATCATTAGCTCTATTATTCAAGAATCTTGGGACATGAGTTCCATTTGCTATTTGAAATTGAGAAAGCAGATGTAATGCAACAACATAGTATGGCAACATGCTTATACTTTGACATTTGAAAATCCCTTTCACTTGGTTAACCACCAATTGAGAATCTCCAAATATGTCAACTGCACGAATTTGTAGTCCAATAAGAATTTCCAATCCCACTATTAAGGCTTCATATTCAGCTTGATTATTAGAACAAGTAATTTCATCTACTTTGAAACCATGTGTGGTTTTTATTCCTTGTGGCGACTTAATCACTATACCAATTTCAGTTAGGCCATTGGCTTTCGATCCATCGAACCACATTTGCCATGGCTCAACACTAGCCATACCAAGTTCCATTATCTCTTGGCTCTCTGTTTGAGATGGATAGTCTGCCAAAAAATTGACTAAAACTTGTCATTTTACTGCTTTTTGGGGAACATATTCTAAATGAAATTCTGATAAGGCTAATATCCATTTGTCAATTCTTCCCCTCAACATAGGTCTAGATAACATATTCCGATAAGGCTAATACTTAACCAAATCTGTGGTTGCAATTACCAAAACAGTTGTAGGCAAAAGATAGTATCTTAATTTCATTGCAGTAAAATACAATGCAAGGCACAGCTTTTCTACAGCTGAGTATTTACATTCACAAGAATTTAAAAACCTAATAAGGTAATAAATCTTAGTAGACCATCCATCTCAAACAGAAAGCTCCTTGCCTTTTTCATTGTCTTGGGCTAAGAAAGCTCCCAATGAATCTTCTGCTGCAGCTATGTACAACTTCAAGGGCTTATCACCCTTTGGTGGCATCAGCACTGGAGGGTTGGCCAAGTAGGCTTTGATACCTTCGAAAGCAATTTGATGCTCTGTTGTCCACACAAATTCCTCTTCATCTTTTAGCCTTAATAAGGAAGAAAATACTTTAGTTTTCCCTGCTGTGTTAGAAATGAATCTTCGAAGAAAATTAACCTGTCTAAGGAACTTTTGTAATTCTTTCTTACTTGATAGAGGTCTGGCTTCAATGATGGCCTTGACTTTATTCTGGTCAATCTGTATTCCTCTCTTGTGTACTACATAGTCCAAGAAGTTTTCAGATGATACGCCAAAAGCACATTTAAGAGGATTAAGTTTCAACTTGAACTTTCTCATTCTTTCAAAGACTACTTCTAAGTGAAACAGATGCTCCTCCATGGATTGAGATTTAACTATAATGTCATCAATATAACACTCTAAATACCCTCCAATGAGGTCATGAAAGATAGTGTTCATAGCTCTCTGATATATAGCCCCAGCATTCTTCAGGCCAAATAGCATTTTAACCCATTCGAAGGTGCCAATATTCTCAGGACATCTGAATGCTGTCTTGCGGATATCCTCCTCTGCAATGCAGATTTGGTTATAACCAGAGTGCCCATCCATCATTGATAAAATTTGATGCCCTGCTGAACTGTCTACCAACAAATCTACTATAGGCATAGGATACTCATCATTTGGGGTGGCCAGATTCAAGTTTCTGAAATCAATGCATACCCTCATTTTACCATTCTTCTTAACTACAGGCACAATATTGGATAGCCACTCAACATACCTGGTTGTCCTAATAAAGCCTACCTTGAGTAGTCTAAGAATTTCTTCCTTAACTTTTTGAATCACTTATGGACTCATTCTTCTTGGTTTTTGCTTGTATGGCTTGAAATTAGGCCTCATAGGAAGCCTATGTTCCACTAATGACCTATCCAATCCTGGTAGTTCATTATAAGACCATGCAAAACAATTTTTATATTTCTTCAGAACAACCAACAACTGGTCCTTGTCCAGAGCATTCAAACAAGCACTTATATAGGTGGGCTGTTGTATAGAACCTTCCCATAAATTTACTTCTTCTAAGGGGTCTTGTGCCTGAGAACTTACTGAAGCTTCTTCTTTGATCCCTTCTGACTTCGAAGCAATCTTCTTGCTTTGTTCTACTCCCAGGTTCTTTAATTCAACATCTTTACCCTCCTCCTCATAGACAAACTCTGTCCATAAGGCTTCTTCTTCCTGTATCTCCTGCACTTTTGTTTCAATGTCCAATGCACAGTATTTGTCAAGGGCCAAAACTCTGGCCTATTGCTATTCCTACTTGCAGCGAATTATCATGGCTTCTTCCTCTTGCTCTTGCACTCTCTGGACTATTGATTTTACATCAAATATTGAGAACTTAATTAGAGCCAAAGACTTGGCTTCTTGGACTTCATTTCTTTGCCTACAACCAAGCATCATTGTCATCCTTAACGACAATCTCTTCATCAGCACTCTTCTGGACTAAGTGCTTCAGGTGTGTCACTTCCTCATCAGTCGTCACTTCGGCTGAGCCATCAGGTTTCCTCAGTATACTAAGTGGTGTCACTCCCTCAATATACAATTTGGCCTCTGCGAAGTCTGCACAGACTATGAAGGGTTGGGGATCTGCATCAATTTCCTCTGTCTCTCCATTGCCCAAGGCCATCATTATTTTCTGATGCAAAGAGGAAGACACACACTTGTTAGTATGAATCTAATCTCTACCAAGTAAAGCATTGTACTTAGCATTGTTGTTGATGACAAAGAATGCTGTCATGCAGTCCCTGGTTCCCACACTTAGGTTGATGGGCAGAATTCCCTGAGCCATCTGTTTGTCTCCAGCGAAACCAGTAATGATTGTGCTAGTTGAGATTAACCTAGGATTCCTTTTTCCTAGTTTCTTCAAGGAAGATTTCGGTAGTAAGTTCACCGCTGCCCCATTATCTATTAAGACTCGATTCAATTGTATCCCATCGAATAAAGCCTTGATATACAAAGGCTTGACATGCTGTGTCATAGAGTTCGAAGGATACTCAAAAGGATATGAGAGGTTAATACTCACCTCTTCTTCACTCTCATATTCAGTTTCCATTAGGGTAGCCATTCCTGGTTCATCGTGCACCATACTCACTTGTGAGTCTTCACTAGAGACTGGAATTGGGTCAATTTCTTAGCCCTCTTGGTTCTCATCTCCAGCTTGGAATTCATGCGGTAGTATGTGAACTATATTCACTGACACTGAGCCAAATTGGATAGCTGGCTGTACCTGTTTATCCTTTTGGCCACCTTGTTCAGTTACTGCGGAAGTATCCTCCATGTTGCATTCTGGTACAGCATTACTAACGAGCTCCTTTAAATGGTCTTTTCTGACTGGTTTTTCAACCAAAAATGTTTGTTTATCCATGAAGGCTTCGAACATTTCTTCCTCAACCATTTTTTTCTTTTGGCCTAAGCCAACTTCTTTCTCTACCTCGTTGTCACTCTCCATCAATGCGTTCTCCAATCCTGCTAAACTGGACTTCTCTCTGGCTTTTAGTTCAGAGTGAACTTTGGCCAACTGTTCTCTACTGCAACCCATTTTGCCTTGTAGAGTTGGTTTTGGAGTATGGTCTGACTTTGAATTCTTCTTTCCTTCTGTCTGTACCAATGAAGAACTCACTCCACTCTCTTTCAGGTCTTGCTGGTACTGAGTGTACTTACGCTGAATTTCCCTCCTTTGTGATCTAGAAATTACAGGAACCATATCTGGTCCCTTTGTTTTTGGGTGCTTAAGCAACACCCAATTGTTTAGAGCCACCAAACGAGGCTTGACCATCCTGCCTTGGTTTCCAATTACATCTCTTTGGGTAAACACTTCCCTGGGTTTGTTCTGCATCACAAACCAATCTAGGACCCCAGGTACCCACGAACTTACTGACCCGGCTGTTGAACTGCTTCTTTCTTCCTTCGAAGTCAACTTCGAAGCTGGCTGTGAAGGCCACTGTTTGGCCCTAACTTCATGCTTTGGGCCTAACTTAGGCCTTTGATGAAGGTGTCCACTTTCTGTTCTGCGTGAGGCTGGTCTAGGAGGCCAATCTCTGGCTTTGATCCCATAAACTAAACCTCTCTCCAGTCTCCTCTTAGAATGACTGCTCTCCATTCTGTAATAATTAGGTGGCCTGGACTCATATAAAGGCCTCTTGCCTTTGGAATGCATTCTATCAGCTGTTGGTTCAACCATCAATGGCTGCTGCCTAACACCAGATGGATATGGCCTTTTATTGTAAGCATTGGTTGGTTTAGGACGTCTCTGCACATCCTTGTAATATTGCTTACCATCAATTGGAAGTCCTTTCAACCACTTGTAGCTTAGTCTGCACCTAGGACACATCCTTTGCATTATAGCTGCCTCTAAGGAATCGTCATCCAGTGCTTCTTCATCAGAGTCTTCCCTCTGGTGTAAGAAACCTTGTCCAATAGCTTGTGGATTTCCAGTGTCTTTCTTGATAGTTGTCTGGTTGGCCACATGCATCTGCACATTGACTTCTTCCAATTCTTTCAAAGACAGGTTCTGAAAGTCCGGCATTATGACATTGGCTACCACTTCTCCAATTTCTGGAAATGGATTACTGTCGATCCCCATGGCCTTTTCAGCTTTGGCTGGGAATTTCAAACTTCCTTTCCGAATTTGTTCTTGAATCCTATCTCGAAAAACAATACAGTTCTTAGTTGAGTGAGACCAAGAATTATACCATTTACAATATACTTTTCCTTTAAGTTCACCAAGAGATAGAATTTTAACTCCTTTTGGTAACTTAAGGAAGTTGGCCGCAAGCGAATGATCAAAAATGTCATCTGCCTTAGTTAAATCGAAAGAGTATTTCTTGTGAAGGTCTTTCTTTTTAAATTGCTGGTCAATTGTTGTATCCTTATGAATTAATGCTTCGCAGATCACAGATTCTTTCCCCACAATCTCTGCTGCATCGATCTCATAATTAGGATCTCTATAATATGTCTTGTACGATGCATTATTTCGATCTTGTTCCTCCTCTAGTAATGCTTCATATCTAGACACCTTATTAATGAGTTCCACTAAGTCTCTGAACTCAGTTGAGTCAAACTTCACATTGATAAGAGTGTAACATTAGCCCGTGCCCCGTGGCTGCCCGAAACACGCCCATGGCCCGTGGGCGGCCCGAGACGGGCCCGGTCCGACCTGTTGACAATGTGAATATTCACATTGACATGTTAACATTCACATTGATAAGAGTGTAAAATTGACTCGCGTCCCATGGGCGGCCTGAAACCCGTGGACTGCCCGGGGTGGCCCGGGTTTGGGTCCGGGCCTACCCCGGGCCGCGGACGAGCTTCGGGCAGCGGGCAAGTTTTAAACTCTTATCAATGTTAATGTTAACATGTCAATGTGAATATTCACATTGTCATGGGTCGGGCCAAGCCCGCCTCGAGCTGCGATCAGGCTTCGGGCTGCCCACGGGCTGCGGGCCAATTTTACACTCCTATCAATGTGAATGTTAACATGTCAATGTGAATATTCACATTGCCAACGGGTCGGGCCCGCCCTGGCCCGAGGTCGGGCTTCGGGCTGCCCACGGGTCACGGACCAATTGTACACTCTTATCAATGTGAATGTTAACATGTCAATGTGAATATTCACATTGTCAACAGGCCGGACCGGGCCCGCCCCGGGCAGTGGACGGGTTTCGGGCAGCCACGGGGCGCGGGCTAATTTTACACTCCTATTAATGTGTATGTTAACATGTCAATGTGAATATTCACATTATCACGGGTCGGGCCAAGCCCGCCTCGGGCTGCGGTCGGGCTTCGGGCCACTCACGGGCTGCAGGCCAATTTTACACTCTTATCAATGTGAATGTTAACATGTCAATGTGAATATTCACATTGTCAACGAGCCGGGCCGGGCCGGGCCCACCCCGGGCCGCGGGCCAATTTTATACTCTTATCAATGTGAATGTTAACATGTCAATGTGAATATTCACATTGTTAACGGGCCGGACCGGGCTCGCCCCGGGCTGCCCATGGACCGCGGGCGGGTTTCGCGCCGCCACGGGACGGGGGCCAATTTTACACTCATATTAATGTGAATGTTAACATGTCAATGTGAATATTCACATTGTCAACGGGCCGGACCGGGCCGAGTCGGGCCCGCCCTGGGCTGCTGTCTAGTTTTATACTCTTATCAATGTGAATGTTAACATGTCAATGTGAACATTCACATTGTCAACAGGCCGGGCCGGGCCTGTCCACGGGCCGTGGGCGAGTTTCGGGCAGTTACGAGGCGCGGGCTAATTTTGCACTCCTATCAATGTAAATGTTAACATGTCAATGTGAATATTCACATTGTCAACGGGCCGGGCCAAGCCCGCCCCGGGCTGCGGGCGGGCTTTTGGCCGCCCATGGGCCGTGGCCCAATTTTATACTCTTATCAATGTGAATGTTAACATGTCAATGTGAATATTCACATTGTCAACGGGCCGGACCGAGCCCGCCCCGGGCCGCCCATGGGCCGCGGGCGGGTTTCGCGCCGCCACGGGACGGGGTCCAATTTTACACTCATATTAATGTGAATTTTAACATGTCAATGTGAATATTCACATTGTCAACGGGCCGGGCCCGCCTTGGCTCGCAAGCGGGTTTCGGGCCGCCCCCGGGCCAATTTACATTCCTACAAATGTGAATTTTAAAATATGAATATTCACATCATTAAATTGCTAATCGTTGAAAAAATATTTATAAAGGTATCAAAATTAAATATAAGGGCATAAGTGTCCAAGAAAATAGTGTAAATCAAGAAAATGGAATTTATGGAATAAAACTATATATACATGGGACTAAATGGGTTAAAAAAAAATTTCATGGACTTCTTGGGTTAAAACACTTCTAAATTGGATTTATCAATAAAAATCTCAATATTTTTTATAGTCAATAAAAAAGAAGTCTATTTAAACAACAAATATTTTACATTTTTAAAATTTGAAAAACATTTTTCGAATTAAAATCGTATAAATGTCATTGCCGCTATCACTCCCTGCCCCCAAGTATTCTATCTCCGCCCCACTACCTCCACATCACCATCATCGTCATTGTTAGTAACCACCATCCCACCACCCCACCACCTACACCTTTACCTATTGTTGTTACCCCATCACCACTAAATATAATTAGGAAAATTTTATTTTTATATAAAATTCATTAAAAAAAATTGACAAAAATAAAATGATAATATTATTATTATAAATAAATTCATATTTAAAGATATTTTATTGGGACACTTTTTTCATAAATTACTTTTCACCTACTTATGTTCCATTTAGTCGATATTGATTTCTTATATTCCAATAAGTCCTATGGGTGATATAGTTACCAAAATACCCCTAATAATATTTACATTTACAGTACGAATGTTCCGTGATATGAATGTTTATATCGTCAATATAAATATTAACATGTCAATGTGAATATTTATATTGTCAATGTGAATGTTCACAATATCAATGTGAACATTCACACGTCAATGTAAATATTTACATTATAAAATATAAATATTCACATCACCAAATTGCTAACCGTTTAAAAAATATTTATAAGAGTAAAAATATCTATAAAATCCCTTAAATATAAGAATTATAATTTGGTATATCAAATGTTAAATAATATGACTTATTGAAATACAAGAATATATTAGAGACTAATTAGAATATAAATACTTAAAATTTGTTTTTTTAATAAATATCCTTATTTAATTTTAAAATAAAATATTCACATTAATCATATCATTATCTAAAAAAAAAATTATTTATATGATAAGCAATTTTCAAAATGAAAAAAGAACATCATTATCCAAAGTCAAAAGCAAAGCAAAGCAACGCAACGCAACGCACAGTGGTTCATCTCCATCCCCATCGCCATTTTAATTGCCATCCTGCTGCACACATCAGCAGCTCATCCATTAAGGCCGCAGGTGATACCAGGGCACCACGTGGCAGCAGTTAAGGTTTGATGACGACATTAAGCATGGACCGTTAATTGTATCAGGTCAAGAGGAGTCACTCAATACGCCTACGTGAACGTGACCAACCCATCTCGTATATTCGAATCCATTTGGCATGTAAGTAGAAAAATACTTAGGAGCACTAATTAGTGCTTCCACTAATTAGGTGGCAGTGGGTCTCGCCATTAATGATGTGATGTTTTGATCTTGGAGTTGTGTTTTTTTTTTATTTTTTTATTTTTTTAATGCATTAGTGCTATTAGTGGTGGTGTTTTTAGTGAGATGAATCATTGTTGCATGTAAGTAGCTATGTTCACACCTTCCAAGATCTTATATTTATGTAACAAAATTTTAGAGAGCTTCTAGAGAGAAATGGGGCACCCTTTCATTATTTTAATTCTTTGCTTTTAAATCTAACATTCGTGCGTATTCAAATCATGGCTTCTATACCGACATCGGCAACTTTTTTAAAATTAAAAATAAAAATAAAAATAAAAATAAAAATGGATGGTAAAATTATTGATAAGAGTATTACTAGAGATTATGGTGATCACTATTGATTACTAGAGTTATCAAAAGATAATTAAAATTTGTCAACGATGAATAATGATAATCGGTAATGATAATATATGATAACCGGTGGTGATATAGAATACAGGGAATGGAATTTTCTTTACAAATAAATGAAAACATTTGTTTTTATCTTTAAAAAATTTGAATATAATTTTATTTTTTTAAATAAAAATAATATATCAAACAAATTTTGGTTTTTTATCTCTAAAATAAAATCCCAAAAATGAGAATCATAAGCGTTAACAAATGATCTTAAAATGTGATTCAAAATTTGTTTACGTAGCCAAATCTATTGAAATTTCTATCATTTGATCTTCTCATATAATATCACAGTTTATAATTTATTATCTTAAAATTAATATTAGAAATCTCAAAAGACTTGTCAAAATTTTTATTAAATATTTCATGTAAGTGTAAGACTCACGTCACATGTGGATCTCATACTTATGTGAGATATTTAGTAAAATTTTTATTTTTAACATTTCTTTATATATTAATATTATATTGACATATATAATATAATATAAAAATATGATAAACATTGCATTATTTAATTATTATACTCTCTTAAGAGCCTGCTATAAAGTTCAGTTCTACCTTTAAGACCAAACTTGGGTAACAAGAAGACGATGTAATGGAGATTAAATTTATAAAGTGTGAGATCTATGAAATGAATTTGAGTCATTAATTATTATTTTTGATTAAATTTTGGATAAAAGATTCTAAATTGTTTGGTTTGTGTTTCTCAAAAAATTTTGGAAAATTTTTTTTATAAATAAGTTTTCAAAAGTAGTCAAACCAAACAAATTTTTCCAAAAATTTTTTTCAAAACTTGTTTGGTTTACATGTTTTCCAAACAAATCTCTCTCTCATACACATCAAATCAATCACTTTTTCTAAAACTCTCTCTCAAAATAATTTTTCAAAACATCTTTTGAAAAAAAATCAAATCAAATAAATTTTCGTACTTTTTATCTCAAAACATGTTTCTCAAATACAAACCAAACAAGCCTAAATTTAAAATCTTTTATCCAAAATTTAATCAAAAATAATAATTAATGACTCAAATTTATGGATACATTTTGAGTTCTTGAATGTGAGTTACCAGCTTTTATTTTATTTTATTTTGTTTTATTTATAAAAATGATTCAATGTGTTTGGTTTGAGTTTTTTGAATTAAGTTTTTTGAAAATTGAGTTTTTTGATTTTCGTGTTTTTTTGTTTTTCAAAAATAATTATATATATGTGAAAAAAATTGAATTTGATAATAATTTTTTTTTTCAACCTTTATACTAGTGTGTTATTTTTTTTTTTTTAATTTTTTTGTTCATTAAAGGGCTATTTTGAGAAGAAGGTTAAAAGTTATTTTTTAACTTTTAACATATTTTGAGTTACATAACCTCTTATATTTTTTACACCTCTTTTTAAAAAAACCAAAAAAAATTAAGGGTTCGTTTGGGAAGTGGGTTGGCTTTTTGAATTTTGACTATTTTAGCTTGGGACTAAAAAGTCCTGTTTGGAAATGATTTTTTGATTTTTTTTTAATTTTTTATGAAAGAAAGAATGTAATGATTATATGTTTGATGCAATGTTTTGTCTTATTAGCCTAAAAAACTTATTTTGTGTTTTTGGGACTAAAATGGCCTCAAACCCAACATCATTTTATTTAAGTCACATCACATTTCTATCACATCACTTTAAACCCATATCATATTTCATAAAAAGTCAAAAAATATAATCTTAAATTACCAATTCAAATCTAAAAAATCAATTTTTAATCAACATCTCAAAATAATTCAAACATCACATTAAAAAAAAAAAAAGCTTTTAAAACACACTTTACAAGAAAGTAAACATGTTTGAAAGATGCATGCATAAATTGAGGACAGAGGTGAGGTGTTACAAAAGCAAAACAAAAAAAAAACAAATTATCCTTTTAACATTTTGTGACAGTTTAATTCACTGCAAACATGTTGTTAACGAGGCGTGCTATAGTATCACAGCTAAACATTATTCAATAATCTTAATTATACTGTGATATGTGCACACAAGAAAAGATGGGCTAATCTTTTTTTTCTTTTGCTTTTTTTATAATAGAGATGGACTATTCTTTATCTTTCACTTATTAATTCATTTAAATCCGTTTATGATTTTGGACGAGCATAAACTTTTTGGTCAACATTGGACAAGCATAAACTAGTTTTAAATGGGTGTGATGAGGCAGATTTACAATTTCAAATTCATTTTATCACTTTAATTTTTGAATTTTTTTTATTTATACATTATAAAACTTTTTAGTTCGCACAATTCTTTTAATTTGAATATTAACTATCGTATAAAAATTAATTGTTTAGTTGTTATTGTCTCAACAATGATAACCAAACCCACAAAATAATGTGAACTTAGAGCATCTCCAATGAAGCTGCTATATCAGTTGTCAAAGCTAAAAAATGATAGGAATGGCAAAAATGAGTCTCCAACAGTCTGCTATTTCACTTGCCAAAGATGACAGATGCCATATGTGTTCTCAAATTTGGCAAGTGAAATAGCAGATACCAAGCTTGCCAAATCAACAAAAATCAACAGGAATTTGGCACCAAATTCAGTTGAAAACAACAGAATTAATCCAGTAGGGAACCTATTTTCCAAAATCAAACCCAATTTTCAGAATCAAGCAAATTTCAGAATGAAATTGACAAACCCAAATTCGATTTCTCGAAAAAAAAAATTTAATTCATTTATCAGCAAATCAGTTTCAAATATCAAATCATATATATCAAAAAAAATTGATGAAGAGAGATATAAAAAATTGATGAAGACAGATAAAAAAAATTGATGAAGGAACAAATCAAAACACACACACACACACATATATATATATATATATATATATATGAGTATGTATATAGATAGAGATCGTACCAGAGACGGAGAGTACACAGATCAGGGGTTCCGATTGAGAGGGAGACAGAGTGAAACCAAAGAGAGGGGGTTCCGATCTTAGAGGAGAAAGGGGAGAAGGGGTTCTGATCATAGAGGAGAAGGGGTTCCGATCATGGAGGAAAAGGGGGAGTGGTTTGAGAAGAGGGAGACAGAGTGAGAAAGTGAGAGGATGAGAGAGGGGTTTCAACCATGGAGGAGAAGGGAGAGTGGCTTGTGCTCTGTTTGGCTTGTGCTCTGTTTGGTTTCGGCCATGGAGGAGAAGACAGAGTGAGAATAAGAGGGAGAGGAAGAGTCGTGGAGGAGAATGAGAGTGAGAAGAGAGTGGATCATTCTAGATGTATGGCAAAATAAGGTGATGTAAAATAAATAGGTAAAAAAATGTCACAAAAGACAAAAAATAAACAAAAATAAAATCACAAAAAATCTATATCCAAACGACACCTACAAAGTTGGAGGGAAAGTTGGTTGAGATTTGTCGAAAATAGCAAATGACCATTGGAGCACCATTGCTATAATTTGGCAAAATAACACTATTCATTGCCAAATTATAGCAATAGCAACACCAATATAGCAACAACCATTGGAGATGCTCTTAGCGCTCGTGCACAGAAAAAAAAAAAATGCAAATAGAGGTTCTCCTAATTTTTGTTGACGGCTTTAAATATTTTTCAAAATTTACACCTATATTTAAACAAGGGAACGTTTTTCTATTAGAGGCACAAAACTACCACCACTTTGGAACAATGACCATTAGAGTTAGCTATGACATAAGTATAAATTTTTAGGGTCTGGCTTTGGTCCAGTCTATGATTGGACTGGACCGTGTTGTTGGGTCCGTGGGGGCCTATCATGGGTCCCGTTTTGAAAATTTGAACCGTTGAACATGTAGAACTCGTCGAGTACTATACGTCTGTAAAAAATCACGTTCATTAGATATCAATAGCTATGTGATCAAAATAGTTTTTTGTCAACCATTAATTTATTCACCGTTTATTTTTTTTATACAAAATTGATTTGATCACATAGCTATCGATATCCGATCAGCGTGATTTTTTATAAGCATATAGTACTCGACGAGTTCTGCACATTGAACGGTTCATATTTTCAAAATAGGACCTGTAGTGAACCCCCACGGGCCCAACAGCACGGTCCAGTCCGATCGTGGACTAGACCAAAGCCAGACCCAAATTTTTAAGTGTGGAAAGGTGGATGTCACCTGATACCTTTCTATGTTATTATTATCTTAACTAGTGAGTGTAGCACAAGTGATACATGTGTAATTCAAATAATTATTAAAAAAAATAATAAAAAACTTAATATTATAATATGTATATATTTTTTGGTAAACTATAATATTGTTAGCTTTTTAGCTTTCAAATGTCATTTTTGTAATTAAGAGCGTGTCAACAAGGATCAATTAGTCTTTACAGAAAATTAATTGCCAACCAATTATTAGACGATTGTGTTTTAATTCTTTCAGCCTCAATGAAGAGGACTTTTACTGGTGGCTTGATTTAGGAGAAGTAAACAAGATAACAATTAAATGAAGAACAATTGAACCATTTCATTAAAATGAAAAACTTACAACAATCCAAACTTAGCCTCGTAGAGGTTTACAGTGACAATCTACTACCTGAAACTACTCCTATGAATGAAGTGTAGTGCAGGAATTTAAAGTACAGGAATATAAAGAACAGGAAATGTAAGACTGGAAATGTAAAACTGGAAAGGAAAATAAGTATAATAAGACTGGTTTTTTGGATATGAGTCTGGGGCTTTTTTCTGGGGCCTTCTCTGCTATTATACTTCTCAAGGATGACCATCGAACTGCGTTTCCAACCGTTGAACTACTCCTCCATGATCGCTGACCATGTTGCCTTGCCTTGTAATTAGCTTACTATGCCATCACTTGCAGTTAGACTTCTCTCATAAATTTGAATTTAAATGTGAGTAACCGTTGAAGCCACATCACCTTGCCTATCTTTGTTGATCCACTGCTACTCAGATCTCGTAATAACCAATACTAACTACCTCGTGTATGATTAGGATCGAAGACTTGACTAGCCTTTCTGTATTACCCTTATTCTGCCACGCGTCGAATTGTAATTGGCTTATACAAAATATGTAGCCAACATTACCCCCCGCACTAATATACCCAATACTTGGTGATATTAGTGGATCAAGGTCTTTTTCCCACGTCTTAAAACGTGTATGGGTTTTGCATTCTCCCAGAAATGCAACTGTCATCCATTATCTGCATTAAACTCTCCTTCAATTTTTTAAACACCCCCACCACCTTAGTATTCGAACAGACTATACATTTTTTATGGCCGAATCAATTTTCCTCTCCATTGATCGAGCACACGAAGAGTCATATGATGATAATGTTCTTCCTCGAAAAAACCTCCATGCATTAATTAGCCACCTTTACCCACCTTTCTATATTCAGGTCATGGATGCCTTTGCAAATTATCAACCCTTGGACTTCGAACATATTTCCCTTAATCTTTCGATTTAGAAACTTACAAATATGGACATGGGAAGTTCTTTTTCTAACTCACCCTTGGACTACGAACAAAGTGCTCTCAATCCTTTGATTCAGAAAATCGCAAATATGGACATGGGAAGTTCTTCTTCACAACCCTCTGCATGGGATAAGGCTGCAACTTCTTTCTCTTCTGGGGCTTCTGACTGGATAAGCTGGTCAAAACCTGAGGCCTCTGATTTGAGGGAACGAATCAACCATCACTTTGTCGAGTTTACTGACCCTTTAAAGTTCCCTTCTTATGCGCGAAGCTCAGTGGTCTATCCCTACATGCCAATTGACCATCGACGTAATTTGGAGAAGAATCTGCTTGTGGCATGGTATACATCATCCATGCCTACAAAGATAGTGCACGCCGCCTGACGCCTAGAAGAGGTACAAGGGTACAATCCATCATTCTTAGCCCAGAAGGCGAAGATTTGTTCTTCTGACTTACTCGATTATATTAATGCCCTTGTTCCTTCTGCCCTTGCTCCATCTCCTAAAATAGAAGCATCCACACCTTCTCCTTCGCTAAATCCTTACTGGATAGAGAGACTGAGGCTTGCCCTCTCCGCGAATAAGGTCTTTCCACCTTACAAGCCTCCACCTTCCCCTAATCCACCTGAGCGAAAGCAAGGTCAACTTCTGCTTGCGGCTTTCTCTCACTTGCTTTTCAATGTTCTTGAGGACGAAATCCCTTTCAAGAACCTTCGATGGGCTTGTGATATTCTGACTCGGGGTCATGTCCTCAATCCCCTCGCCCAAGCTGAGCTTCACATGTTTTTGGACCAAATTCCATTGTTTCTCCACTTGCATCGGACCTCTATGGCCATCACACAATCTTTAGACCAACTCTCGTCCCTTCGAGTTTATGCCCAGTACGAAACAGAGAACTTCATTGAAGAATTCGATGATTTCAAGAATAAAGATTCTGCGTACTGGGATGACTTGGATATAGACGAATTGGAACAAGGATTGAGAGAAACATCATTCGAAATAAAGGCTGAAGAGCTCTTTTACAAAGTGAGAGCACATCAACTCATACAGCCAATGTTAGAAGAAATAGAGGATAGAATAAAGAAAGAACATAAATTCATTGATCACAGTTGGACCAAATTTCATGATCTTGTTATTTATTTTATTCCTTACTTTTATGAACTTGAATTTGTACCCAAAGAAGGCCATTCAATGTAATTGCTTTTGCTTTAATACAACTAAAACTTTTCTCTTTATTTGGCATTGTTTGATCTTGTCTCTATTTGTCTTTAAAAGCAAATTCAGGGTTTCGAACTGAACAATCTTATCCTTTGAATCTGGACTCAATTGTTTAAAATGAAACACTAAAAACCAACATGAACTTTTCCAATTTATGGAATAATAGTTGACAATTATTGCTGATTTTCATTTAGAGTTAGTGCTTCGAATTCGACAGTCCTACCCCTTAAAGTTTATTTCGATCATAACCAACATATGGCCATGGTCAGTATGATCATCAGTTTTAAATTGACCATTTTTCCCTAGAATAACAGTCCATACTTAAAAATATGAAAGCCCCTTTTTAGGGCTGCACTGTTTTAGTCTAGAAAGAGAATCTTTCTTAAATATATATAAACCAATTATTGGTTTTGATGTTTCGAACAGCAATTCCCATCCTTAAAGGATGAAGGACATTACTTTCATTGAGAAACCTAAAACAGGTCTTTAATCCCTTCGAAGTAAACGAATACTTGAGCATTCTTACATCCATAGGTATGAAATGTACTGCGAAGCTGACTTCTTAGTTTCGAAGCCGTTTATTATTTGACTTTTGGCGCCAAAATCTAGTTTCGAAGCCAAATACTATACTTCGAAGCTGGCTTCAACATCTGGGATGTGTTTTTCCCTCCAAAAGTATCAATATTGAAGGAAGCTCTTCGTATTTGTACTTTTAGTACTTAACGAATTACGCAATATATCTTTCGAACACAAAGGTTTTTTTAAAACCCTTTCTATTTCGTACTCTGAAATCACTCGCTCACTCAAAACACAAACCCTTTTCCTCTATTAACCCCATCTTCCTTGCCTCTTCCTTGTTGCTTGCTACCAATGGACTCTTCTTCTTTGAAAGTGCTTACTGGTGATCGTATAAGCTCAACCATGGCTTTGAAAAGATGTATTGATGAAGAGATCGCCAAGTTAACATCTGATGAGTCAAGTGCCTTAGACGGCCGCCTCTTCGTTCCTCGTCACAACAACAAACAAGAATACGTCTTGGGTCCCATCTTTCGAGAGGCTCCTGCTCAACTTCCAGCTTTATACCCTCGTCTGGAGGACCATTTTCTTCTCTACGAATGAGGGCTCGACTAGGGAAATTAGAGGGTGACCCGACCTCATCGCTGCTAGCTGACATTGAGAGCTGAATGGGAAGAATGGTATGACAGAGTTGTACCTGCGCAAGAAGACGACCTGCAAGAGCTCTGTATTCTCGATGCTCTCCGTCTTTCCAGGTTTATCATTCCTGAAGACCCTTTCTTGATTCCCGCTGCTCTTTGTTTTTGGAATATGGCTTTCAATTTTTTTCAATTTCGGTGTGGCATGATGGCTCCCACCGTTCTTGATATTTGCCATCTTTTAGGGCTTTCACCCATTGGCTCTCATTTCACTCTCAACTATCTAGACTTTCCTGTTAAGTTCTCCCTTCCACCCTTAAACTCCTCTTACAGTGATTTTGTAAAGGCCGGAAATAAAAGGGTAGGTCCCGTGAGAGATAGAGAACTTTTTTCCTTCATTTTGTACTGGTTGTGCAAATTTCTCTTTTGTACATCATTTTGGAGGATTATGCATGAGTTCGCTCCACTTGCGAAGGCACTTGTTTTGAAAAAACGCATAGCCCTGGCTCCTTATCTCTTAGGCCATGTTTACAGAGCATGTTCCCAATTTTGTGAGAAAGCTCTTGATGTGAACCAATGGGGTCCCCTTTGGGTGCTCCAACTCTAACTCTTTGCTTACTTCACTGATTTGCATCCCAAATGCTTAAAATTCCTTGTTCAGAACCCTAGCACTTATGGGGAAAAATATGCCAGAGTTGTTCTTTATCATGCTTCATTTGCTTACTACTTCACTTTTTTTCACCAACTTCCTATTTCTCCACCTGCTACCTTCTTCTGCCCCTTTGATGCCAACAAAGGACCTGCTTGGCTACAAGCATTCTTAGCTGATAAAGAGTGCTCTACCCCACCCCACAAAGGCATGTGGGCTTCTATTTTGCTACCGAGGGAGCTGTTCATTGGCACTTTAAACCTTCGAGCTTATAAGTGTATAACTGAGGTGTACTGTCCTTCTCAATTTGCCAGGCAATTTGGGTTAACTCAGGGGATTCCCATTTCACTCTACAGTCTCTCGAATGTTCATCTTACAGCCAGAGACTTGAGAATACCCAAATCAAAACTAGAAGAAGCAACATTCAAACTGTTGAACGAAATGAGCGAGTTCAAATTTGTCCCCTTCCTTCCTTCTAGCCTGGATTTGAAAAGATTTCAAAACTGGTGGACAGCCAATATGGAAGTGCGCCTATCTGTACAACCTCATGACTTACTGATAGGGTTAGGAGTGCCTTTGAAGGCCAAATCAATAACAGTTGAGAACATCCCCTCTCTTTCCACAGCTGCCAAAACTGCTCTTGTAGCCTCATCTTCTCCTGCTAGAGTTACTAGAACTACTTCAAAGAGGGGTAAGTATTTTCAGGTTTTCCCTTAGACTCTTTTGTTTGTTTCCTTTACATTCATACCTCTTGGTGTAGGGTCTCCACAAGAAGAATCTCCTAAGAGGGCTGAAATCCTAGCTACTCTCAAGGAAAAACAAAAGAAGAAAAAGAAAAGGAAGCTGATACTCACTCCTGAGGAATCCGAATCCCAGATTGAAGAAGAAAAGATTGAAAAAGAATAGGAAGTGCCATTACAGAGGAGAAAGAGGGGACAGATGATTGTCTCTCTTTCGATTAAAGATCCCACTCATGAGACAGCTGCCAGAATAGTGGAAGAAGAACTTACTTCTGAAGAATCCGAATCCCAAATTGGAGAGAAAGAAATTGAGAAGGAACAGGCAATACCAGTACAAAGAAAAAAGAGAAAGAGGATGACTGTCTCTCCTTTTGATTTGGTCGAAGACCCTATTCATGAAACAGCTGCTAAGGCAGTAGAACAAGAGCATTCTAAGGCCATAATTGTCTTTGAGAGAGCTGAGAAGAGACGACAGTAGCAATTCTTAAGAGATGAAGCAGCTGCTGCTGATGCAATCCAAAAGGAAACTGCAAGAAGGCAACATATTGCTGAGTACTATTCCCTTCGAAGCTCTTCTATTGCTGCTATCACTTTTGAAACAAGTAATTTCTTTCATGCTTCTACTGTTTCTCCTTTATCAAATTTTTGGTATTGAAACTTGACATTACTTTACATCTCTTCTTTTGCAGCAACAACTACTGAGCCTATTCTTCCAATAAGGACTCCCTCCGTTTCAGTTGAAGTTGATCAGATGCAAAATGTGAGGACTATTCAAATAATACTCTCACTTCCTAGGCCTACATTCAATATACTCTCCTTGAGGCCAAGCATTCCTGCATCTCTTTCCTTTGGATTAAATCTGTATCTTCCTTACTTATCTTTGGATCTACCTCAATTCAGTTCTCTTTTGAGCCTTGCTCTTCCCCTTCCTCCTAAGGAAATTCCAACTGCTACTCCATGTCTGATGGTAGCTAATTCCCCTACAGAGGGTGCTGGCAGCTCTCCAACCATTGGTTTATTACCTTTACCTACTTCCAGCCCTTCTTCCCTTGACCTTTTGGTGGCTAGGACCATAGAGACTGCTGAATATGCTTCACCCATTTCTCCTATCCCTATGCAGTCCTCTGTGCCTTCCACCACTGCTCTTTCTGCACCCTTCATGTGCATGGATGAGGTAGATATCTTCGAAGCAAGACTAGCCAGTCTCTTCGACATGCCCTCTACCTCTCCAATAGCTAATGATGAGGTTGAGCCATTAGTTCTGGCTGATTTCTTGTTAGAAATTCTTGAGAGCTCCTCTTCCTCCAGTAGTAAGCCTTCTGCACCTCTGATGGACTTAGACAGCTGTCTGGAGTTATTGACATCTTTTTCAAGGATTCCTTTCGAGGCTTTACAAAGACCTATAATAAGAAATGGCTTCCTTCAGTGCTGCAAAGTTGTTGAGCAATCTAGTATACCTGTCTCACGTCATCTATCTCAGGCAGTAGCTACTATTGACTTTTACATCAACATTTGTCATGCTGCCAAGGCTGCAGAAGAGAAATTAGTGAGAGACCGGAGCTTTGTTTCCACAGTAGATGCTGAAGTCTCCGGGCTAAAGGAACAACATTCCTCTGTCTCCCATTTTCGAACTCAACTACTGGAGAGGAAAGCTCAACTTGAGGAGGAGCTATCTGCAGTGAACCAGGCCTTAATCTGAACTAACACCAAACTGCGGATCACCAACCAAAGACTGGCTGACCGAAAGCAAGAAATGACCACAACCATTCAGTTGTTTTCATCTTTTAATAATAGAGCATCCATTGTAAAAGAA
Organism: Camellia sinensis; assembly: GCF_055761805.1. NCBI lineage: Eukaryota > Viridiplantae > Streptophyta > Magnoliopsida > Ericales > Theaceae > Camellia > Camellia sinensis. The sequence continues at coordinate 215,477,414 of NC_138964.1, read as the reverse complement.
CAACTGAGGCATTGTAATGATTTTTGGGCCAATTTATGGCATAATGTATTCAACTCTTTATGAAAGACAAATTCTTATTTATCATTTGAGTATTTTTGTGTTCTTGTACTTGGCATTTATTTTACTCATTGTGTTTCCCATATAGTTGGAAAATAAGGTTTCAAATACCTGCCATTAATCTTTTTGGGATGTACATATCCATTCAAATTTCTCAAATAGTATGCTCCAAAAGGAAGGACTCTATGAACTTGGTATGGTGCCTCCCAGTTAGGTGACCATTTGCCAAACTTATGGCTTTTAATCCCTATTGGTAGTATGGTTTTCCACACCAAATCACCTTCATCAAAGCCAATATGTTTGACTTTTTTATTATAGTTTTTGGCTGCTTTCTTTTTTTGGAAAAGAATGCTATTTAATGCTAGAATTCTAGCTTCATCTATGCTTTCTAATTCCAAGCACATACTCTGATTGTATTACTCAGGATTTAACTGGTCTTGGCATTTTACCCTCAAGGACTTAACATTAATTTCCACAGGTAACACTGCATTATGCCCATATACTAAGGCATAAGGAGTGACTCATGTGTTTGACCTTGGGGAAGTTCTATAAGCCCACTATACATCCAACAACAAGTTATGTCAATCCCTAGGATTGTCCTCCACAACTTTTTGTATTCATTTTTTCAAGGACTTGTTGGATGATTCAGCTTGACCATTGGCTTGTGCATAATAGGGAGTGGAATTCACAAGGCTAATTCTAAACTCTGCCACAAAAGACTTCACCATTTTCCCATCAAACACAGTCTCATTATCAACAGTTATAGTCTGTGGGATACTAAATCTGTGGATTAAATCTTTAATGAATCCAATAACTTCAGTTTGGTCTACAGCTTTGTATGGCTTAGCTTCGACCCATTTAGTGAAGTAATCAGTGGCCACTAAGATGAAACAATGATACTTCGAAGAAGGTGGGTGTATTTTCCCCATCATATCCATGGCCCATCCTCTAAATGGCTAAGGCTTTACTACTGCATGCACGTCAGTTATGGGCACATGCCTGATTGTGCCATGCTTTTGACATACCTTGCAACCCCTTGCATATTCTATGCAGTCTTTAAGGATAGTTGGCCAATAATAGAAATGCCTTCGAAGCAACCATCTCATTTTCACACCAGGCTGGTGAGCACCACAGATACCTTCATGAACCTCAGCCATAGCTGTTAGAGCTTCTTTTGGGCCTAAACATTCCAGCAATAAACCATCTCTCCATCTTTTGTAGAGAGCATTACCGTATATGATGTATTGCATATATTACAATTTAATTTTTCTACTGGCCTTCGAAGATGGGCCAGCCAAGTACTGCATTATTGGATGCCTCCAATCTTGTTCCTGTAAGTCATTATGATTGACTTCCAGGACCACATTCCTTTTATTTAAAGGTGGTATTGATTTCTGGTATATTGTTTGGCTTATGTCCCTTTGAGTATTATCCCTTCTCTTGAAATTCGAAACTTTCTGAGCCATATCATTAGCTCTATTATTCAAGAATCTTGGGGCATGAGTCACATTTGCTATTTGAAATTGAGAAAGCAGATGTAATGCAACAACAGAGTATGGCAACATGCTTATACTTTGACATTTGAAAATCCCTTTCACTTGGTTAACCACCAATTGAGAATCTCCAAATATGTCAACTGCATGAATTTGTAGTCCAATAAGAATTTCCAATCCCACTATTAAGGCTTCATATTCAACTTGATTATTAGAACAAGTAATTTCATCCACTCTGAAACCATGTGTGGTTTCTATTCCTTGTGGCGACTTAATCACTATACCAATTTCAGTTAGGCCATTGGCTTTTGATCCATCGAACCACATTTGCCATGGCTCAACACTAGCCATATCAAGTTCCATTATCTCTTGACTTTCTGTTTGAGATGGATGGTCTGCCAAAAAATTGACTAAAACTTGTCCTTTTACTGCCTTTTGGGGAACATATTCTAAATGAAATTCTAATAAGGCTAATATTCTTTTGCCAATTCTTCCCCTCAATATAGGTTTAGATAACATATACTTAACCAAATCTGTGGTTGCAATTACCAAGACAGTTGTAGGCAAAAGATAGTATCTTAATTTCATTGCAGTAAAATACAATGCAAGGCACAACTTTTCTACAGTTGAGTATTTACATTCACAAGAATTTAAAAACCTAATAAGGTAATAAATCTTAGTACACCATCCATCTCAAACAGAAAGCTCCTTGCCTTTTTCATTGTCTTGGGTTAAGAAAGCTCCCAATGAATCTTCTGCTGCAGCTATGTACAACTTCAAGGGCTTATCACCCTTTGGTGGCATCAGCACTGGAGGGTTGGCCAAGTAGGCTTTGATACTTTCGAAAGCAATTTGATGCTCTGTTGTCCACACAAATTCCTCTTCATCTTTTAGCCTTAATAAGGAAGAAAATACTTTAGTTTTCCCCGCAGTGTTAGAAATGAATCTTAGAAGAAAATTAACCTGTCAAAGGAACTTTTGTAATTCTTTCTTACTTGATGGAGGTCTGGCTTCAATGATGGCCTTGACTTTATTCTGGTCAATCTGTATTCCTCTCTTGTGTACTACATAGTCCAAGAAGTTTTCAGATGATACGCCAAAAGCACACTTAAGAGGATTGAGTTTCAACTTGAACTTTCTCATTCTTTCAAAGGCTACTTCTGAGTGAAACAAATGCTCTTCCATGGATTGAGATTTAACTACAATGTCATAAATATAACACTCTAAATACCCTCCAATGAGGTCATGAAAGATAGTGTTCATAGCCCTCTGATATATAGCCCCAGCATTCTTCAGGCCAAATAACATTTTAACCCATTCAAAGGTGCCAATATTCCCAGGACATCTGAATGCTGTCTTGTGGACATCCTCCTCTGCAATGCAGATTTGGTTATAACCAGAGTGCCCATCCATCATTGATAAAATTTGATGCCCTGCTGAACTGTCTACCAACAAATCTACTATAGGCATAGGATACTCATCTTTTGGGGTTGCCAGATTCAAGTTTCTGAAATCAATGCATACCCTCATTTTACCATTCTTCTTAACTACAGGCACAATATTGGATAGCCAATCAACATACCTGGTTGTCCTAATAAAGCCTACCTTGAGTAGTCTAAGAATTTCTTCCTTAACTTTCTGAATCACTTCTGGACTCATTCTTCTTGGTTTTTGCTTGTATGGCTTGAAATTAGGCCTCATAGGGAGCCTATGTTCCACTAATGACATATCCAATCCTGGTAGTTCATTATAAGACCATGAAAAACAATCTTTATATTTCTTCAGAACAACCAACAACTGGTCCCTGTCCAGAGCATTCAAACAAGCACTTATATAGGTGGGCTGTTGTATAGAACCTTCCTATAAATTTACTTCTTCTAAGGGGTCTTGTGCCTGAGAACTTACTGAAGCTTCTTCTTTGATCCCTTCTGACTTCGAAGCAATCTTCTTGTTTTGTTCTACTCCCAGGTTCTTTAATTCAACATCTTTACCCTCCTCCTTATAGACAAACTCTGTCCATAAGGCTTCTTCTTCCTGTATCTCCTGGACTTTTGTTTCAATGTCTAATGCACAGTATTTGTCAAGGGCCAAAACTCTGGCCTGTTGCTGTTCCTGCTTGCAGCCAATTATCATGGCTTCTTCCTCTTGCTCTTGCACTCTCTGGACTATTGATTTTACATCCAATATTGAGAACTTAATTAGAGCCAAAGACTTGGCTTCTTGGACTTCATTTCTTTGCCTACAACCAAGTATCATTGTCATCCTTAACGACAATCTTTTCATCTGCACTCTCCTGGACTAAGTGCTTCAGGTGTGTCACTTCCTCATCAGTCGTCACTTCGGCTGAGCCATCAGGTTTCCTCAGTATACTAAGTGGTGTCACTCCCTCAATATACAATTTGGCCTCTGCGAAGTCTGCACAGACTATGAAGGGTTGAGGATCTGCATCAATTTCCTCTGTCTCTCCATTGCCCAAGGCCATCATTATTTTCTGATGCAAAAAGGAAGACACACACTTGTTAGTGTGAATCCAATCTCTACCAAGTAAAGCATTGTACTTAGCATTGTTGTCGATGACAAAGAATGCTGTCATGCAGTCCCTGGTTCCTACACTTAGGTTGATGGGCAGAATTCCCTGAGCCATCTATTTGTCTCCAGCGAAACCAGCAATGATTGTGCTAGTTGAGATTAACCTAGGATTCCTTTTTCCTAGTTTCTTCAAGGAAGATTTCGGTAGTAAGTTCACCGCTGCCCCATTATCTATTAAGACTCGGTTCAATTGTGTCCCATCGAATAAAGCCTTGATATACAAAGGCTTGACATGCTGTGTCATAGAGTTCGAGGGATACTCAAAAGGATATGAGAGGTTAATACTCACCTCTTCTTCACTCTCATATTCAGTTTCCATTGGGGTAGCCATTCTTGGTTCATCATGCACCATTCTCACTTGTGAGTCTTCATTAGAGACTGGAATTGGGTCAATTTCTTAGCACTCTTGGTTCTCATCTCCAGCTTGAAATTCATGCGGTAGTATGTGAACCATATTCACTGACACTGAGCCAAATTGGATAGCTGGCTGTGCCTGTTTATCCTTTTGGCCATCTTGTTCAGTTACTGCGGAAGTATCCTCCATGCTGCATTCTGGTACAGTATTACTAACGAGCTCCTTTAAATGGTCTTTTCTGACTGGTTTTTTAACCAAAAATGTTTGTTCAGCCATGAAAGCTTCGAACATTTTTTCCTCAACCATTTTTTTCTTTTGGCCAAAGCCAATTTCTTTCTCTGCCTCGCTGTCACTCTCCATCAATGCGTTCTCCAATCCTGCTAAACTGGACTTCTCTCTGGCTTTTAGTTCAGAGTGAACTTTGGCCAACTGTTCTCTACTGCAACCCATTTTGCCTTGTAGAGTTGGTTTTGGAGTATGGTTTGACTTTGGATTCTTCTTTCCTTCTGTCTGTACCAATGAAGAACTTTCTCCACTCTCTTTCAGGTCTTGCTGGTACTGAGTGTACTTACGCTGAATTTTCCTCCTTTGTGGTCTAGAAATTACGAGAACCATATCTGATCCCTTTGTTTTTGGGTGCTTAAGCAACACCCAATTGTTTAGAGCCACCAAACGAGGCTTGACCATCCTGCCTTGGTTTCCAATTACATCTCTTTGGGTAAACACTTCCCTAGGATTGTTCTGCATCACAAACCAATCTGGGACCCCAGGTACCCACGAACTTACTGACCCGGCTGTTGAACTGCTTCTTTTTTCCTTCAAAGTCAACTTCGAAGCTGGCTGTGAAGGCCACTGTTTGGCCCTAACTTCATGCTTTGGGCCTAACTTAGGCCTTTGATGAAGGTGTCCACTTTCTGTTCTGCGTGAGGCTGGTCTAGGAGGCCAATCTCTGGCTTTGATCCCATAAACTAAACCTCTCTCCAGTCTCCTCTTAGAATGACTGCTCTCCATTCTGTAATAATTAGGTGGCCTGGACTCATATAAAGGCCTCTTGCCTTTGGAATGCATTCTATCAGCTGTTGGTTCAACCATCAATGGCTGCTGCCTAACACCAGATGGATATGGCCTTTTATTGTAAGTATTGGTTGGTTTAGGACGTCTCTGCACATCCTTGTAATATTGCTTACCATCAATTGGAAGTCCTTTCAACCACTTGTAGCTTAGTCTGCACCTAGGACACATCCTTTGCATTATAGCTGCCTGTAGACGCGCCCGCGGAGGGGGACCTCGCTACTACAGTTCGGACTCTCGATTTTTGTTGTCGCGGTTCTTAATCTGAACCAAAGAGTCCAAATCCGGCAAATCGTTTTGAGAAACAGATTTTTGAAAAGAAGTGCCAAACATGGACTGCTTTGCCAGATACAGAGTCGCCACCTAAATATTTTTTAATGGGAAAATTTAGGAAACCCCGACTAGGTGCCGAAGGCCACATGTCCGTCATCACCGGAGTTGTCTCGGCTCGGGAGCTTGGGTACGATCGGGGAAGGTCAGCTATGAGCACCCCCTTTCGCCCGGTCCGAAGACCGGCCTCTGTTAACCGTGATATCCAATTTTGAAAACGTTACGTGTTCTTAAACCAATTATTAGCCTAGAATTACTATGTTATGCGCGCAGCAAACAAGTATAGACTAGATTGCCTAATTTGGAAGTAAGCATTGCATATCCGTTTGTTTTGAAAAATGTTTTGAATTTGCTACTCGCAAGTAGGCTAAAATGCGAATTTCAACGAGTTTTTCCAACTCAAACAATCCAACCTCCACCCACAGGCATTCAAAGCAGTTTAACACATAAGCACTTAGCCGCATGGCAGGCATACTGTCATGGTAACACTCACACGCATGCGGGATGCTAAAGCATAAATACTTACATCGTACTCCGTGCCAAAACAGTAAACTAGTTAGCAAACATGCATGTCCTAGTTCATGTTAAAAATGGCTAATGCATCACATACAAGATGCAATTTAGATAGGTTCGGTTAACCTAATCATGGCATATGTAATGCGATCAATTATCACATATTCGATTTGTAAATTGAAATACAAATGCAGTTAGCGTGATGTACCGAGCCTAATGCATGTAATACTAATGAATGCACGCATGCATAGCATAAGGTATGCTAATTAAAAAAAATGCCCTAATCTACCATCATAAGCAGGTAAATAAAAGGGAATAAAGAAATGGGGATTGGAAGACATACACGCACTCACCCACACTTATTACATATTTACCCTCACTCAGAGGGTCCAAATGAATATTACAGTCCCAAAATAATAAACAAATAAAATTATTACAGTCCCAAATAATAAACAAACAGAATTATTACAAAAATTCTAATTAATTAAAAGAAAAGATGCAAAAGAAAGAAGAGGGTGGCCGCAGCCTCTGCCTCGGGATGCGCAGATGATGCATGCTCGGAACTTGACTCGCCCGAAAAACCCGTACCGTACCCCTGCCACCTCTGTTTGTACTGCCTTGTCTCTCTGAAAATTGCCCAAGTCCTGGAGCAGGTTCCTTACATGCTACAGAGTACCACTAGCCAGACAGAATTCCCACCGGCACTCCAGAATTTCCATCGGCATCTATTGGATTCATCGGCACTCCAGAGATTGCCGGTCGGCAATAAATTCTGCCGGTCGGCAGAAACCTCCTGCAGAAGACAAATTGACAGCAAACAGAGAACAGACAGTGCATGGCATGGGGTTTTCAGGTACATGTGAGCATGGTTATGCTTCCTATCATGTTTTGAACTCAAAGAAGTATGACCTTCGATCCTCGAGCCATCAATGGTGCATGGTGGCTCAAAGAATCAAATTTGCCATTTGATGTAAGGATGCATGCAACAAACAAAATGGGATCCGAATCCTTATCAAGTTGAAGTCAAAGGCCCCGGTGACCGGGAATCGAGGCACATTACATCACTTGAAGTATGAATGTTCCTTGATTCCCACACTTGGTTTGACACCCCAAACCAAGTGAATGCAATGCATGTCATGCTCACAAGGCTCAAATGCAACATGATACCAATTATGCAAGACACAAACAAGTACTATCAACCAACATGATAAATGTGTAATGCCAAGCATACAAGGTGCAAATGTGATGCAAACATGGACCAATTTGGGAATGGGATTCACATGCTACGAGGCTTAATGGAACAACCATACAACAAACATGAAGCAAGCATGCAATGGGGGCCTCGAACCATAAAGGGACAGACCTTAGTCCACCCCAAAACAGCACCAAAAAATGCTCAAAGTGGTGGGCAACATCTCATGTTAACAAGCAAACTTATGGTCCCAAGGTTAAGGCACAAAAAGGAGACAACTTACCCCCACCAACGTGACCTCTCATGGCATGATTAAAACAAGTAGAAACAGAATTTTGCAGACCAAGATAGGACTCCAAACCTTCCTAATATGGCAGCTAAGGCGACTCCCAAGAGGCATATGCACTAAGGCTCATTCCTAGGCATAAGAGGGTACACCCTTAAGGCTCAAAAGAGGTCATGCATGCACACATACAAACATGATTCTTGGACTAAAATGTGATCCTAGATGATGTTAAATCATGAGGGTAATCACAACCATGCATGCTAGAGGTCAAAATGCTCAAAGCTTTCAAGCCAAAATACATAGCACCTATGACAAACATGCCAAGCATGACCAAATGGATAACCAACAGACTTTAAGCATGGAAAAACAATCCTAAAAGCTTCATGGAACTAAGCCAACACACACAAGAATCATGGCCTAATCATGAGATACACTTCTAAGCAAAATGGAGCAATACAAAGCAAGTATTACAAGCATACAAGGAGGCACAAATCCGGCCAAAAACAGAGATCCCACATGACCTAAAAACACCCAAAAAGTTCTGAAATGAAGCAAAAACCAAACAAGCATGCATGTCACCCTTTTGGGCCACAACTCAAGGAAACAAGACCATAAAGGGAGAGGGGTGTCCCTCCCCTATGCAAGACTTCAAACCGAATTTTTTAACACTAAAAAATATACTGATTTTCAGTGGTGAAGAGATCAAAATACAAGGATGACCAAAGCTTAACCAAAGAGGCAACAAAAGTGACCAAACAAGGCCTAATAGAGTGAGTTTACACTCAAACCACAAAATGACCATAATGAAAGTTCTAAAGCATGAAAATATAAGCCTTTTTCATGTTATACACAAGAGCTAAAACAACAAGCAAGATAGGTAGAAAACTATTGCAAGTTTGGGGAATAAAAAACAAGATGCTCACCCTTGAAGAACCCTTGAAGAACAAATGGTCTAGCCCTCTTCTTTTGATCAAAACCAGTCCAAAAACTCAAGAAACAACCCCCCAAGTTCCTCAATCTCGGAATAAGGTGTAATAGTGTGTGTAATGGTGCAAAAGTAAGGTAAAAACCACCTTTAAGCCAAGGAAACACACACAAAGGAGGGGAGAGAGGGAGATATAGAGATAATATGTATCTATATCTCTAAGCTCTGGTTTTTGGTTGCAAAAGTCTAACCTAGATCCAAGAGGAAAGCCCCTCTCTTATAGGACTCCCTCTTGCAAAGCTTATACAACAAGCTTGGCTAGAGGGAGATCCCTCCATACACGTGTATGGAGGGGAGAAGAGTTGGTGCCAACTATCACAGCTGGCACAAAATATCTCCATAAAGCGGATGAACAGTGGTCGGCTGCCCAAAAATGTCACTTCGACAAAAAACAGTGCCGACCGGCAACAAACTATGCCGACCGGCCATAAAATGTGCCGACCGGCAAACAAAAGTGCCGATGGCAGCAAAAACCAGCCGGTGGCCTCTAGCCATTGCCGGTGGTGTGTGGGGATGTCTCACAAGGCATTCCCTGCCCCTCCAAGGCAAAACAAGAGTGTTCGGTGCAAAACCAGACACTAAACGGTCAAGTTCGGAGATCCTAAGGCAGGGCACGCGAGCCGAGACCTCCGGGAACTCCAAACGAACACAAACATAGATGATCACCGAGTGTTCAAACGGTGACGTCCAAGTCTTGAGGACGGTCAAAAATGGGGTGTCTACACTGCCTCTAAGGAATCGTCATCCAGTGCTTCTTCATCAGAGTCTTCCCTCTGGTGTGAGAAACCTTGTCCAATAGCTGGTGGATTTCCAGTGTCTTTCTTGATAGTTGTCTGGTTGGCCACATGCATCTGCACATTGACTTATTCCAATTCTTTCAAAGACAGGTTCTGAAAGTCCGGCATTATGACATTGGCTGCCACTTCTTCAATTTCTGGAAATGGATTACTGTCGATCCCCATGGCCTTTTCAGCTTTGGCTGGGAATTTCAAACTTCCTTTCCGAATTTGTTCTTGGATCCTATCTCGAAAAACAATACAGTTCTTAGTCGAGTGAGACCAAGAATTATGCCATTTATAATATACTTTTTCTTTAAGTTCATCAAGAGATGGAATTTTAACTCCTTTTGGTAACTTAAGGAAGTTGGCCGCAAGCAAATGATCAAAAATGTCATCTGCCTTAGTTAAATCGAAAGAGTATTTCCTGTGAAGGTTTTTCTTTTTAAATTGCTGGTCAATTATTGTATCCTTATGAATTAATGCTTCGCAGATCACAGGTTCTTTCCCCACAATCTCTGCTGCATCGATCTCATAATTAGGATCTCTATAATATGTCTTGTACGATGCATTATTTCGATCTTGTTCCTCCTCTAGTAATGCTTTATATCTAGACACCTTATTAGTGAGTTCCACTAAGTCTCTGAACTCAGTTGAGTCAAACTTCTTTTGAAGCCTAAACTCTAAGCCATTTTGAGCCAATCTCACGAATTCTGGCTCTGGCAGGATGACTCTACATTTATTTCGAGGCCTTTTAAATTTGGCAATAAACTGAGTAGCCTTCTCGTCAGGCCTTTGGCTTAATCTTGTCAAGTCTGCCATGGAAACCTCTGGCTCCAATTGGAAGAATTGGGCATGAAATGCCTCTTCCATTTGTTGCCAAGTTTGGATAGAGCCAAGCGTAAGGTTAATATACCATACAAATGCTCCCCCAATTAGGGAATTTGGAAATAACCTTAACTTCATATAGTCATTATTAGTAAATTCACAACATTGAGCAGCAAACCTAACAACATGCTCCACTGTTGATTGGTTTCCATTCCCATAAAAAAGGGCAAAGTCTGGTATCCTGAAACCTCTTGGGTATTCATGTATCCTATCCACCCATTCTGGGTATGGTTTCCTGTACACTGGAGTCTGGACACCCCGAGCCATTGGTCCACACATTTCTCTAACAATGTTAGCAATTTGGTCCCTAGGGACCATATTTTGTGCCTGCTGAACCACTATTGGAGGGGCAAACACAGGATTTGGTAGACAAACTTGTGTCTGTAGTCCTCTTGGTCCATAAGGTGGTATATTTGGGACTGGTTGTCCTTGTGGTACAGGTTGCTGTTGGGGGTGTGGGTAACCCCTTTGAGCTTGTCCTGCGAAAGGACTTGCGAAAGGTGCTGGAACTGGTGTTGTGTCTCTTCCATTTGTAGGAATAAGGGATTAGTGAAACCCCTTGTGCCAGGTATGGCTTCAAACATGGGATTTAGAACCATTCTTATGCCATTTTACTGGGTCAGATCCACCAAATTGCATGGCTTCACTGTTAAGTACTGAGGCATTTTGACCTGCTATAGGCCTCGGAATAAGTTCGTACTAAGACTGAGGTGATGGTCTTTCATAGTTCTGATTACTAGTTTGACCATTAGAATGTCCATTAACTTGCATAGGTTGTTTATCTCTAGCCAATCTTTACTGAGGGATATTTAAAACTTTGCCCATGTGTCTTGCGTTTGTTGTTTGGTGGTTATTCATTCGATCCAAAAAGGATGTTGCCCACATTTCCATCGTGTTTATTAACTACTGTCCCATGGCATCTACTAGGCCACCCCATGGATTTATTGGCTGAGTCGATGGAACAGTGGATGGTCCAATTCCTTGGTCTCGTCCAATATTACGAACATGTGGTACTTGTTCTGAAGTGCTGGTCTGTTCGACCATAGGTTCTGATAAAATGGGAGTTTCCACAGGATGTGTTATCACATTATCCTCTGGATTAGGTATCTCTACCTCTCCTTCCACGCCTTCTTCCAAGCGTTCATTTTCCCCTTGTCTCCTACGTCTAGCCATTTAATTTGTCTCACCGGGCATGCCAAAAAATATATGTTGGTTTTTTGACTTTCGAAGGTTATTTTTGTAATTGCGAGCGTACCAGCAAGGATCAATTAGTCCTTACAGAAAATTAATTGCCAACCAATTATCAGACGATTGTGTTTTAGTTCTTTCAGTCTCAATGAAGAAGACTTTTACTGGTAGCTTGATTTATGAGAATTAAACAAGATAACAATTAAATGAAGAACAATTGAAGCATTTCATTAAAATGAAAAACTTACAATGATCCAAACTCAGCCTCGTAGAGGTTTACAGCGACAATTTACTACCTGAAACTACTCCTATGAACGAAGTGCAGTACAAGAATTTAAAGTACAGGAATGTAAAGAACAGGAAATGTAAGACTGGAAATGTAAAACTGGAAAGGAAAATAAGTATAATAAGACTAGTTTTTTGGATCTGAGTCTGGGACCTTTTCTGGGGCCTTCTCTGCTATTTATACTTTTCAAGGATAACTATCGAACTGCATTTCCAACCGTCGAACTGCTCCTCCATGATCGCTGATCATGTTGCCTTGTAATTAGCCCAATATGCCATCAGTTACAGTTAGACTTCTCTCATAAATTTGAATTTAAATGTGAGTGACCGTTGAAGCCACATCACCTTGCCTATCTTTGTTGATCCACTGCTACTCAAATCTCGTAATAACCAATACTAACTGTCACGTGTACGATCATGATCGAAGACTTGACTAGCCTTCCTGTATTACCCTTATTCTGCCATGCGTCGAATTGTAATTGGTTTGTACAAAATATATAGCCAACAAATATATAAATTACTTAAGTGATGAGTATGTTTTTAATGAAACCCAAAATCTTGGGTTCAAAATTTACTTACATTGTGTATAATAATTTTTTTATTTGATAGAGATACTCTTAGAAACACTTAAATTATCACTAATAAATTTGTGTACATTATTGACTAGGAGTGCTCACGGTTAGGTTACGACCTGGGAACGTCTAATTTGCAACTGTCTGTCGAATTGGTGGATTGATAGATGAATGTGAATCGGTTTTGCGATTTACATTTTGCAAATTTTCAATAAACTTGTTGACATAAATATATATATATATATATATTTTGGGATAACAATCAAACATGTCTTATTAATAATGACTATAAATATAAATAATAATTTAACAAACCTCCACCTTAACAATGACTGCGAAAACCAAAAGAGATTATATAGCAGCTATTTGAAAGAAGCTGTCAAAATTCTAAAAAATAGAGAGTATACATACATATCAAGGTGTGTATATATATATATATATATATATTTGTGTATAGGTTAAAAGGAAAAATAAATAAGTAAAAAGTAATAGAATAGTAGGTGAGTATTTTAAAAATATAATTTGATTGGAGTACTCGCGGTTCCATCGTAACCTGGGATTTAAAACTATTTTCTTTTGGAATGGATGAAAAATAATCACTATGTTTGGTTATCATTTTTTAAAAATACTTTTTAAAAAAAATTATTTTTTTATTTTTCGTATTTTTTTATTTTTACTGATTTTTTTAAATATTTTGAGCAATTTTTTTAATTTTTAAACATACCTGACACACATATACCTAAAAAGTAAAAAAAAAAAATTGAAAAAAACCTTTTAAAAATTCACTAAATACCAAAAATACAAAAAAAATACGAGAATTCAATATATTTTTTATATTTTTATGTATTTATTAATTTTTAAAAATATTTTTTCATAATTTTTTTGCTTTTTAGAGATATCTAAGTAAGGTGCATCTAAAAAAGTAAAAAAAAATGTTTAAAATTTTAAAAATATTCACTAAAAATAAAAAAAATACGAAAATCAAAAAACTCAATTTTCAAAAAAGTTAATTCAAAAAACTCAAATCAAATACACTGAATAACTTTTGTTTGGTTTTGGAGTTTTCAAAACAAATTTTGAATTTTTAATCCATATTTTATATTTTTAGTGAAATTTTTAAATATTATTTAAAAAAAATTTAGATCCACTATTTAGGTACACTTAGAAAATATAAAAATTTGTGAATTTTTTTAATAAAGTTCACTAAATATTAAAAATATAAAAATTCAATATATTTTTGTATTTTTTTCATTTATTGATTTTTTTAAAGATTTCTTCATAAATATTTTGCTTTTTAAATACATCTAGATTAGGTATGTCTATATAATAAAAAAAACTAAAATATAAAAAAATACATATTAAAAATTAAAATTTTTTTTTTTGAAAATTCAAAACCAAACAAAAAGAATATATATTTTTTATTGTGAATAAATAATGATACTCTGGTGTTGTTTGATAAGTTGGTTTGTGGCTAAAATAGCCATAAAAGACAAAATGGGCTATTTTAGCCACAACAAACAAAATATCACATCTAACCCATAATTATTATACTCTTCTCTCACAAAAAAAGTCAAAAAATTCTTCCTAAATCAAACTTTTTAGTCCATGCTAAAATAGCCGAAAAAACCAAAAAGTCAAAAAACCAACCCACTTTCCAAACGGAGGCTCTTGTTAAATTATTTGATAGAGTTCCTAGTTTTTCCTACAAAAAAAAAAAAAAAAGGGAAAATAGAATCACAACAAAAAGATTTTTGTAATACACAGTAGCCAAATCCAAAATTTCTCAATCCCCAATGGTCAAGGTGTAATTAAAATCGTTTTTTTTCGAAAGATTTATTTATAAGTCTTTTTTTTCATACACTTATGGTAGGTTAAGTCCTGTGTAATTTTTTTATAGAGTCTCAAGTCCTATTTAGATATGAATGTATTCCATAAGATCCTACATAAACGCAACGTGACGTGATACTTACATAAACGTAACGTAACGTGACACCTACATAAACATAACGTAACGTGTCACGTTACATTTCGCAAACTTAATGAGTTTTTATTTTTTAAAATTGAATGTGAAAATGTTGCTGGTTTATGTTGGTGTTACGTTACGTTACGTTTATGTAGGTGTCACGTTACGTTACGTTTATATAGATATGATCTATGGTAACATGTAATTTCCAATATAGGAAATTGTATGTTACCATAGATTATAAGTGTCACATTACGTTTATATAGGTGTCACGTTACGTTACGTTTATATAGATATGATCTGTGGTAACATTCACGTAGGTGTCACGTTACGTTACGTTTATATAGATATAATCTATGGTAACATTCAATTTCCTATATGTGGTTTTACTTTTATTTATGATATTAACAATTAATATTGAGGGTAAATGTGTCAACAAATTTCTCACAGGACTTGTAAGAATTTAAATTTTTTAGTAAGACCATATGTAGTATAAGTCTCCGTAATAATACTTATAAATAATTTTTTTTTAATTATATAATATATTTGAATAAAAATATTAGACATCACAAAAATACTATTAAACATTTTATCAAATATCTCATTAATGTTAAACCCACATAAAACCTACATGACACATATAAAATATTTAATAAAAATATTAATAAAATATTTAAAACCTCTAACATTTTTCTGATATCTAAACATTTTCCCGATATCTAAATGCATTCTAGTTGTCACAAGAAGGTGTCAAAGCTGCCAAAATGAGGGCAAAGTATCAGAAAATAAATCTAAAAGCGGGGGTGAGAGCGAGAATTTGAGGTATGGATAAAAATCCGCTGTTTGGAACAGCCCATAGGAAATCGAAAACATGGCCCATGGTTTTCCTCTTCTCTCTCCTCTCTCCTCCTCTGTTGAAAAAACAAACTGTACTTCTCTATCAGCTAACCCTAGCCTCTGTCTCCCTTTTAAACCCCCCATCCCCATCCCCACCCCTATTACTTCTATTCTACCCTCCTCTTCCCATCACCTTCATCAACAGAGAGATGCAAAACTTCACATCTCTCTCTTTCTTTCTCACCTCAACATCATCAAAAACTACTATTACAGTATTTTAGTACAGTTACCTAACACATACACACACATACACATACATATATATAGAAATAGCATCATCAATTCCTCATCCATGTTTATCAGTTTCTCTCTCTCCACCCTGCTCCTGTCCTCTGTTCTGGTATTTTTCTGATCTTTCTTTGGTTACCCAGATCGTAATTTTGTGTTTTCTTGATTTTTTTGAATTACCCATCTCGCAATTTCCTTCAATTTCTATCCTATCTGTTGTCTCTGTTTTTTTCAAAAAAAAAAAAAAGAAAAAATTGATCTTTGTTGGGGGGTCTTCTGGGTCTCGAAATTGAATTTGTTGAGATTGAATGGGGATTGAGAGAACTCTGATTAATCAGAAAGGTAAGGAGTGTTTGGAATTGGCTAGCGAGACGAAGAATAGCAAGTCGAGGAAGAGCCGTAGACGGCAGAGGAAAATGTCTCAGGTGCAGAAGCTATATGATATATGTAAGGAAGTGTTTGCTACTGGTGGGCCCGACATTATCCCTCCTGCCGATGATATCCAACGGCTGAAATCAGTGTTGGGTATGGTTTTTATCAATTTTTTTTTTTGTTTTGTTTTGTTTTGTATGTGTGTATGTCATTGCCCTGTTACTCTAGTTTTAGACAGTGGTGATTTGATCAAAATTGTTAAAAATGTGGTTATCTTGATATGGATTGGTCACTAAACATGAAAATTGGATTGCCTTAAGGAGTGAATTGGGCCCCATCAGTGACAAGTTTCAATGGTGATTGTTATTAGTATTTTTATTAATTATTCAATGGATCTTACAATAGTAAGATCGAAAATTACACTTGGTAAGAGCACTTCATTCACTGGGTTAACATTTGTCTTGGTGATCTAATTGAGCAAAATGAATAGAGAAAACAAACACAAAAATAAATGGGATGGATGGAATTTTTGGGAAGTTAAATCTTGTTCATCTATGTGTTTTCTGTGTGTACGGTTCGGATTCTGTATTTCTAGCATTGTTGTAAATTGAGGCTTGCTTTTTATTTTTTCGGTGAGACTTCGAGGTTTGTTTTTACACAATTGACTGTTTCTCAAACTTGACTATGGCCAATTGGCTGCTTGTTGTTTGTCAGCTATAATTTTGAGTGGCAAGCCAGCAACTTTTTTGTTTTCTTGTGAGAAACCCTCACACGTTTTTCCTTGTTTTGGTTCTTTTTGATTTTGTGCGAAATGTTCACTGAATTTTGGTGGGGTTTGCCTCTTTACTAGGCTTTGTCCGGTTTTGGATTTTGTTTCCATCTCACAACTACTGTGTGGTTTTATTTGGATAGTTTTGTTACAAACAATGTGGCTCTATCATTTCAATCCTTACACTTGTTAATCAGTTAAACTGACATTATATCACTTTTTTACTTTTAACTTAGTTAGTGATTGGTTGGCTTTCTTTCTCTTCAATCAAAGATCTTTTGTTCTCAAATTTATCAATCACTCTCTCAAAACACTTAGTTATTGAATCATCTCAGAATCTTAAAAATCTTGAAGCACACAAAGCTTGACTATCTCGACTCTTGAGTGTTTGGGACAGAGGATTCCGTGTGCTGGAAATAAGGCTGAACCTATAATTTGTATGCCATTGTTTTTTATTATGGCTTGAACTCCCTGTATTTTGGACTTGCATTTTCATTTTGATGCCATTTCCATACTATTTTATCCGCCTTTTGGCTATCAGTTAACCCATTATGCTTCCAAAAATGCGTAGCAAATGTTTCATAGATTGATGGGGCATGATTGCAACTAGATTAATTAAATCTGGAAGTTCATTTTCTTCAAACACTTCTAAAAAAATTGGCAAAAGAGTAGATTTTACGTGTTCTTGCCTTTTGTATTTTCTTATCCTACTAGTTTGACTCCTTTCTTGTGGGTTCTATTTCTGCTCACCCTTTTCCTTTTGTTTTGTCATTTGTGTGCTAAATAACTTGCTTACTACGTGTAGATGGCATGACTGAACGGGATGTTGGCCTGAGCCCAAATATGTCATGTTTCGGGAGGACAACTACTGATCAGCTTCCAAGAATAACATATTTACACCTCCATGAATGTGACAAGTTCTCGGTATGTGCACTTTGAGTTCATTTCTTCTTCTTCCTCGTCAGTAGAAAAGTGTTTGTTTGTTTGTTTGGGTGTGGGGGAAAGAGGGGAGAAAAGTGTGTTGTTTTGGTGCAATGATAAGATAGATTGCTACATTGCAACCTTGTGCATTGAGACTGCCTTTTTGGGAGAGACTAGGGTAGTTGACTTGTACAGTTCTGATTGTTGCCAAAACCTCTTTCAGTATTCGGTTTGGCATCTTCTTAGGGTGTTTTTCTGATCTTTCTTCAGTACCCAGATCGTAATTTTGCATTTTCTTGAGTATCTTTGATTACCCATCTCGTAATTTTGCATTGGAGAAACTTGTAATTTTCTTCTTCTTCGTCATCAGTATGGGATTTACTTTGATTTTGGATTGTGTGAGGTGTGGGGGAAAGAGGGGAGAAAAAAGTGGTTTTGCTTTGGTGCAGCGGTAAGATTGCTATATTGCAATTTGCAACCTGATGCTATGTTTTTAAACCATGGAAATAGTCTCTCTACATACAGAATGAGACTGTGGCACAACCTTGTGCATTGAAGTTGACTCATACAATTCTGATTGTTGCTATCTTTACCTCTTTGAGTCCTCACTAAATTGGTCATTGCAGATTGGGATCTTCTGCTTGCCACCATCAGCTGTGCTTCCGCTCCATAACCATCCTGGAATGACGGTGTTCAGCAAGCTTCTCTTCGGAACCATGCACATCAAATCATATGACTGGGCAGTCGATGTCACTTCCGACGGTAAGTTTGTTTAGGTCTTTGCTATGTGTATAGTATACTTGCTGTGCTTTTGGAATATGGGAGCAATTTATACCTTCATCTCACGCTTGTGGACAAATAAGCGTCTTTAAAGTTAGTTTTTGTTTATGTTGGTGATAGTTGTTTGATTTTGATTAGAAGCAAAAGTTTAAAGTTAGTTTTGCCCGAGTGTTCATCATTCCACAACCTAACAGTAAGAAGGATAGTTTTCATTAGTATAGTTTGCCATTTCTAGTGAATCCACTTGATGAATCACTTAATTTATGATTTGTGAGCAATCATAAAGATTATGATTTGGATGAATGTGCTGTGAGATTCTAATCTTAGGCACTAAATTTTCCCAGAGAAAAAAAGGGAAAATATTCATTTAATAGTATTGTAATAAAGGATATTTTGAAACGACTGCTCCACCCATGCCACTATGCCTAATTAATCAAGGGGCAGTTTGATGCACTTTATAGACCCGGCATATAACTTCCCTTATTATTTATTTTTATTTTGTGAGTTTGTTATTTGGTGTGACTTCTGCATATAATTTATTAGAAATAAATTAAACAAGCTAATTGTTTGCAAGCTCGGGAAATGGTGCTTTTAATTTTTACTTTATGATTATGCTTAAGAAAAACTACACCACTTGACGATTATGCTCAAGAAAAGCTACACCAAACAGGTCATATGATGGACATTATATGCTATACGAGAGCC
This sequence comes from Camellia sinensis, assembly GCF_055761805.1. Taxonomy (NCBI): domain Eukaryota; kingdom Viridiplantae; phylum Streptophyta; class Magnoliopsida; order Ericales; family Theaceae; genus Camellia; species Camellia sinensis. The sequence continues at coordinate 215,458,199 of NC_138964.1, read as the reverse complement.
CCATCATTGTAAAGTTAAATCCTTCATTTTCATATGCATCATTTATGGGGTTTTTTTTTAATTTCTTTTATTTTCTTTCTTTCTTCTTTTTACTCCTATTACTTTAGAAATATTTGAGTGTTGATAGCAAGTTTTGTCAACAAATACAGCCAATCCCCCCGGAGTACGGTTGGCGAAAGTCCAGGTCAACTCTGACTTTACCGCTCCCAACACTTCTATCCTTTATCCAGCTGATGGGGGCAATATGCACTGCTTTACTGCATTGACACCTTGCGCCGTGCTAGATGTTTTGGGCCCGCCATACTGTGATCCTGAAGGAAGGCACTGTGCATACTACCTTGACTTCCCATTTTCTAGTTTCTCAGGTACAATTTCTGCTTTATTTTTCCCCATAGTTTTGTCTTGACATTTTGGTATTGCTTTTTACGAGAAACCTTAAATTTTTAGAAGAAAATAAGAGGGCAAAAAAGAACACCAACCTTTATAGGCTGATCATTTTCTAGAAGAGAATCAAAAGAAAAAGACCTGAAATTAACAAAATAAATAAAAATTCCAACCTTTGTTGGCCTGCTTATATCATTATCTGGAAGAGTATCAAAAGAAAAAGGAAAAGAAAAAGAAGACCCGGAATCAAAAAATAGAAAACCCAACTGCTGTAGGCGGCTTAGATCATTCTCTATAGAGTATAGAAAATATTAAAACAATAAAAACCCAAAAACAAAAAATTAAAAAACCCAACTCCTATAGGCTGCCTGGATCATTATCTAGAAGAGAATCAATAGAGAAATAAGACACGAAAATAGGAAATAGGAACCCTTTAAAGTAATTTATACGGATATGAGGCACGGATGCAATACATTACAGATACGACAATACAACAAAATTTAAAAAAGTAGGATACGAGTACGGTTAGAATACGTTTGTAAAAAATAAAAATAAAAAAAAATTATTAGCAGTGAGTTACACGTAAGTTCAAAAATGTTGAGAAATCACAGTAATTTTATGATACAAAATATTAATCTTTAAGAATTATGTATTAATTTAAGGCAATAGCTAGTTTAGTTTTTAAATTTTCAATAGGTTTTGTAAATATTTCATTTCAATATCAAGTCTAATATGTTGATATTATAATATCAAAACAATCCACAACTTAATCTTATGCTTTTTCCTTTTGCTTTTGCACTAGTCAAAAAATATTCTATGCAAGTTTATTTGTTTATTTATTTAGTGATATTTAATTTTACTATTGTTATATTATCTTTGTTATATTATCTTTATTAATCCTTACTTCTATGTAATTATAGGAAACATGCATAATACAATGAAGATATGTCAATTTGATGAATTTTATTACTTTAGCTTACTATGTTATTTTTATAAAAAAATTAAGCAAAGTATTATAAAAATATTCTATTTATCATCGCAATTATATCATATTATGATGTTATGTAAGAAATGATACAATTCTAATTTCATAAAAGGAGTAATATGTGATTTGGAGCATTTGATACTTCAAAATTGATTAAGAAATATCCGATAATATGTGACTTGGAGCATTCGATACTCCAAAATTAATGAAAAATTAATTAAGAAGTATCTGATACTTTTAATAAGTATCTGATACATATCCGTAAGTATCCAAGGAGTATCAGTATCCAATATGGATTCGATACAAAAACGTCTTCCCTTGTGAAGTATTTGTGCTTCATAGGTTTCTACTACTCTTTTTTTGATTACTTTGGGTGTTTTAATTCATAGATGATTTGGAATTGCTACTCCATTTTTATTTCAAACAATTCTTTATAATTTCTTCTTAGTATTGGCATGAAATCCTGATTGTTCAATTTTGTCCAAACAAACACTCTTTCTCTCTCAGTGGATGGAGTGTCGGTGCCGGAGGAGGAGAGAGAACGATATGCCTGGCTTCAAGAGAGGGAGGAGAATCCCGAGGACTTGACTGTAGTTGGAGGAATGTATAGCGGCCCTAAGATTGTGGACAACTGATACATCAACATCATACTTCTCATCTTTCACCCCATTGTTCCATGTTGTCCTCTGCTTTTCCTTGTGCTTTTTTTCTTTTTTTCTTTTTTTTTCCCCTGTTGAATTAGTTTTATATGTAAATAATCTGATAGAATGAAAAGAAAATAGATGATTGGTCGGAGTGCACCGAAAGTAGTTTGAAATTGCATTGACCAAAAAGCTAAATAGTGCACATTTGTCTTGAGAATTACCTATCTTTATACTTCTTCTTGTTCTGTTATTTTCACCTTTTGATTCTGTTTGTTTGGGGTTATCGGGAGAGGTTTGAGATTACTAATTCCTTGGTATACTAATGGGGTATTTGTTTTGAGAGATGGGGAGAGGACTATTAATCCCTTGGTGTTAGTAGTTTCCTTGGAAGGGGGATTGGTAAGGAGGAGATAGAGATGGTATTAGAAAAATAGTTAGGGGATTAGAAATTTTTTATTTTTTATATATTGAATTTTTTAAAAAAATATTAATGTTTAATTTTTTTTATTTTTTTTTATTTGCTTTATTATTTTATATAAAAATAATTTAACAATTCCTCATTATTAATCCTCTCACTAACAATCTCTTCACTATTAATTCTCTCACTATGAATTTTTTCCATTCTATTTTTGAAAATAAACGGGACCTTTAAATTCAAATTAAGTAGTTGTTTGGACATGCTTACCTTACATATTTGGCAGCAAAGGATGGGTTATTTAATTGTTACTTTTATCAAATTTTGATATGATAGTTGTACGGGGAGTAAATACTTGTTGTCTTTCGTACTCTTCGTGTTCAGGTTTTGCTTCATTTTGAGTAACCTGAGAACACGACGACGGTGAGCTATCCGGCTGATGGTGGCCAGAATACTCCTTCAATGGTCAAGTTAGCACAATTTTAGACAGAGAAGACCAAAGAAATCTGATAACCAAAGAGAGAGAGAGCTCTGATGACCAAGAGATCTTAGTGTGTAAGGGTTCCAAACCTCTGTATGGAGACTTATATAATTTGTGCGCGTACCTCTGCCCGTCCTTCCGTAGACGCGTGGACATGCTTCTCTCTTGTCTGTCAAACTCTGTTGCAGTTGCTTGAGAGACCATATAAGTGGCATGGGTTGAGGATTTTTTGTCCTAAGTTGTGTTTCCTTGTCCCAATTCACATAATCCAAGGCACTATCGAGTGAAAATAGAGAGAAGTTTTAGGATCCTCTGGTTTTGGAACAGATCTGCCCTAACGTTTGATGTTTTGCAACCAGATGTCTCTTTCCATGGGCCTCAATATTTGCACATAATGGGGGCGGTGTGGTACAGTGTTTTGTTTGCAAACCAGTTGCACGCAGGGGAAGAGATAAAGGACTAGAGGACGGACAAAATATAAAAAATTGAGCATTTGTTTTTAACGATAAAATTTTAAAAATACCACTAATAATTTTGTACAAAAATTTTTGGTCTTGTTACGAAAAATACAGTGATGACATTTATTGACAACTAAGATGTTCTGTTTTTAAAATGTGATTTCGTTCATAAATTTTAATCTTAATTAATTAGAGTTATAGTAATTAAAAAATAATTTTCATGTTTTTGCATTTTTCTTTATCTTAACTTCCATTCCCTCCTAAAAAGTAAACAAAATGATCTAATTAAACGGAAAGTTATCATTTTAAAATCAAAGGCCTACAAACTAGAGACGATTTTTTAATTGTATAAAAAATTATTAATTATGAAGATGTATATTTTTTTAAAAATAAAATATTTAATTTTTTTTATAGTTATTTTAATAAAAAAAATTCAAGTCGCAAAAGAGGCCTTAAATTTTGTGTCCCAATCTTTTTTGAACTCTCTAATATTTATAGAGAGAAAAAAAAAAAAAAAAATCTTAATCCGGACTTGAATTATACGTGCTACGACTACATGATTATGCGAGTCAAGCACACGCCTTAAGTCAACAGCTGACATTTCAAGCAATAAATTTCATTTCATTAGTTCGAAACGCGGACACAGCGAAAAGACTTCAGACGCGGGTACAGTGAAGAAGACTCTGAAGCAGACAATTGTAGACCACGCCTCATCTCAGCCAATCCAATTCATTCTGAAAACTTTCTTGCCACTTCCACTTCTGCTTCTCAGTAATCTCTCTCTCTCTCTCTCTCTCTCTCTCTCTCTCTAAATTTGTATATTTATTATACACATAAAAGCTTACGAATTCTAAGCCCAGTGAAGCAACAGTTGGAATATTATATATAGTTTTTTCACTGGCGATCCAGGGTTTTCTCTGTGTGGGCGGGATTGTATTAAAAGTTATTTTGGTATTAAGTAGTCTAGTCAAACAAGATTCCAACTTAACCAAACAAGATTTTATTTTATTTTATTTTATTTTTTAATCTCCTAAATATCCAAACATAGTGTTAATCTATGTCCAGATATCTCCACTAGCTTATTATGGGAGCTAGAAGAATTATTGACTTTGATTTGATTTGATTTGATTTGTTTTGATTGGGTATTAGGTGGTGAGGATGTTGACTCCGGCCAAGAAAAGGTTGATGAGGGATTTCAAGAGGTTGCATCATGACCCTCCTGCTGGTATTAGCGGCGCTCCCTATGACAACAATATAATGCTTTGGCATGGTGTTATATTTGGGTATGCCTATGGATGAAATTAAATTCCCATAGATATTTTCATTTATTTTTATATAATTTTTGAATCAGAAAGACCTCTCATTTCTTTTTTGTCTGTCTTGCATTGCAGTCCCGACGACACTCCTTGGGACGGAGGTGAGCAAATTCTTGCACTTATATTTTCAGCGATGATGCTATTTTTGTCGATATGATATAAGTTAATTTGTTTAGTACATGTTCTAGAGAAATATCTATGCACTTTGCTCAATGACACCAAATTACACCCGTCGTCTAGTTATAGTTTAATCTATCACACACACAAGTTTTGAATGCATTGTGAATGATTATTACATGGTTCTATGCGGTTTAAGTTATATATTTTATTGAGTGGACGTTGGTGCAAAATCAAATTAGTTCCACTCGTGGTTTTCCATCAAATTGTTTTGGCTGAACATAATACATAAAACTATTTTTCCCACAAATAATGTCTAGTGGTTTGTATCCTGCACCAAAACGACATGGCCTGTTCCAAAAGGCAGTGCCTTTTACTATTGTAACGAAATTCAGCACTGGCGTTTGCTTGCTAATCTGATACCTTTCGTCTGAATTTGATTCCGCTGTCTTAAGTTATTCTGAAATCCCTGCAGCTCTTTGACATCAGATCATCTAGGACGTTTACTGATTCTATTCTTCTGTATACTCTCTACATTTCATCTTTGGAAAAAAAATGTTTTAAAATAAGTGCAGTTTTTTTCCCCCCAATATGTGATAGCACCTGCTACGTTATATGGTACTTTAAGCTTTCAGGTACATTTAAGTTGACGCTGCAGTTTACAGAGGATTATCCAAACAAGCCACCAATAGTGAGGTTTATTTCACGAATGTTCCATCCAAACAGTAAGTTGGGCTTTGAACTACATCGTCTTGGTTTTTTTTTTTAAAGATTCTTATTTAAGACCGACCAACAGTTAATATTTTGGCCTCTGCTTTCAGTAGTGATTTTGAATGTGTTCAATGTGTATGGTTTGGATCTGCATCTTTATCTTCCCTTTTTAACAATAGGAGTTAAATGGTTCGCTGTAAAAATGTTGCAGCTACTTTAGTTGTGCCACATCCACTGCATCCTCAGAAGTCATGCTCTGCCACTAATATTAACTTCAATACTGTTTACTCCTCTTAGGATTGCCAACATTGCTTTATACTTGTCTTTAGAAGTTTCTATTACTTTTTTGGGGTTTATTAGTTTGCATGCTTCTATTACACTTCGTGCCATATCCACCGGAGCTTGTTGCACAGAATCCTGCTTTCTATGTGTCTTTTGATTGCTCCTTGATATTTGATTTCCTCTCTTATGTGGTGAAACATAATGTCACTACGATATATGCCTATGCTAGTTGGTCATACTATTGTTTTGTGCTTGGACCAGTTTATGCAGATGGAAGTATTTGTCTGGATATTCTACAAAATCAGTGGAGTCCAATATATGATATAGCTGCTATACTGACATGTATCCAGGTACAATGGAGTGTATATATGGTTCAAAAATATCTATTGCTAGGAATGGTCAGATGATATTGCTCGTAGTAAAAAATCACCCTTTGATTTTGATTTAAAGATACTAGTTTCGAATGATTAGTGAAATGGTAAACTGAAGCTGTTGTAGTTAATTTGCTTGAAAAAGAGTTATTCAAAAGAACTTTTTCTGTCAGTTTTTTGGTGGAGTATAACAGACTCGTGTTTGTTGATTTTGAGAAAAAAGGGCGTCAAGCCTGCAACCAATTTAGAGTATGCTAGCAGAAAACATATCTCCTTTGGCTCTTGTGCTATTTATTTTTTTCTTTATGGTTTCCACTTTCCTCTATGTAGGTAATATAAAATATGAGAAATCTAGAATGAAATACAAAAATATTTGAGAGCAGCAAAATAAAGTTGTTTGGTTTGTGCATACCCATCTATCCACTTTATTTAGGCCAAGTTTGGGAAGACTAAATAAGTGCACTTTTTGACTTTTTTTGTATTATGTGTAGAAAAAGTAGAGAGGAGATGTTGATTGATGTGACCCAAAAAAGATAAAAAGATGAAATAAGTGCACTTTTTTAGGTTAGCTAAACTTGGCCTTAACAGAACTTTTACTTTTCTTTTTTAAACAAATTTTCATAAGGTAGCAGAATTGAACCCGTGTTAGCCACTCCATGCATGCTATCCCTTGGATTTGGTGTGGCAAAATAGCGGCCAACCTTTCATTAATTGTTGACAAGCTCATAGATATAACATAACAACTTGGGGCACGTGTTTATGCGTGGTGTGTATTAAATTCATACTGTGCAATCATTTTACTAATAAATAAATGAGCAAAACCGGCAAATGCATGCAATAAACTCAGCAGTTTGTCAATTGTGCAAGCATGACTCCACCATACCAAATAGATATAACTTCTAGGAATATTTTGATTCCACAAAGCTACTGGTCACTAGTTCAGGTATGATGTTTTTTGATTTTTCCCATTTTTCTCATTGCAGTCATTGCTCTGTGATCCAAACCCAAACCCAAGCCCAAATGCAGGTTTCCCCTTTTTCTCATTTCAGTCAATGCTCTCTGATCCAAATGCAAACTCACCTGCAAATTCAGAAGCAGCATTGTTGTTTAGTGAGAACAAGTGTGAATACAACCGGAGGGTGCGTGAAATTGTTGAGCAGAGCTGGACAGAAGACTAAATCTCTCTTGCTTTGGGTGCTATAGGACGTAATTAAGCTGGTTCAAATCACTAATCTTCCTCGTTGTAGGTGGCTGGTCTGATTTTCTCTGGTGTTTGTGTATCATTGCTGTATTAATTACAAATGTAATAGAAAGTATTGTGTTATAGTTTCTTATGTTCGGGACATAAATCTTCTCTACCTCGTTATAATCTGTTTTTGTTGGTTGCATCATGGAGTTTGTGCACATAGTGATTTGTTGTATCAAATTGGCCTTGAAACACTTGAATTTTTATAAAAAATATTTTGGGTCTTTTTTGTGGTTAATCCTTTACTGAGTAGGTGTTCAGGTTTGTGATTGATTGTTTTGTGATTGCAAATGCCTGAGGTAATAACCAGGCAAATTTTTTATTAGTTTTCCAACACAGAAATTAGTGATTAGCAGGTCACCATTGGACCTCCCCTTGGGTTGTTTGGAATGATTTAAATAACTGCACTTTTTGATTTTTACGAAAAGATATGCAGAAAAGTTGAGAGGTGATGTGACCAAAAATAAATAAAAAGCCAAACAAAAATATAGCTCTGCACAAATGGGCTATTTATGACTGTTAGGGGCCACTTGTGTTTTTTGTCGTTCAGTATCCAATACTAGAGTGAAATGATGCCTTGGGTCTCTTAATTTTGCTGGTTCACATTCCAGAATTTCTCAAAGCTCTCCCATTGCTTATGAATTGGTGATAATGAACTCTTCTACTTCTAGATGCACTTGTAAACATGTAGAATTGGTATGAAGCTTCATGAAATCATGATGGCAATGGCCATATCTTCTTCACTAAAAGTTTAGGAATGCAAAAATTAATTATCGAACTGGACACAATCCTCTTGTATGAGGTGTATGGTTACTTTTTTGTAGGTTTCACAATTTTATGACTGGTTTTGTGCAAGTAGAAGCAAATTGAGGATCGAAATTATAAAGTAGTGTTTAATTTGTTGGAATGGACATGAAATGGTTTTTTTTTAAGGCCTTTTCATATGGAATGATTGCATTTTATAACTTTTAGTGAACCGACATAAAAATAACTATCATGATAGAATGATCATTCGCTTGACTTTTATTCACTGGACTAAACATTACCAGAGATTTGTTGTCTAGGAATTTAGTTCAAATTTGTTTTGTCCTTTGGTCACACCAGCTGGTGGATTACATTATTTAAATGTCCTAGCTATACTGTCGATTGCTCTTGATGGGGAATCCTATTTTATTAAGGCTTTGTTTAGTTTTGGCTGGTATATTGCAACCTTATTGTATGAATGAATAGTGAAAGCTCAACTTCTTACAGCCTGGATATTTGGTTCATGCAATTGACTTTAAGTTGTCGGTGGATATATCAATGTTGTGTACCTAACACATCCTACGATCCCACATGGAAAGGTAATTGAATTCTCTTTCGCTATACCTTGGGACTATTTAGTATAATTTATTATAAATTATAAATTTATAATCAGAAATTAAAAGTTAAAAGTACTTTACCAGCTTAGATATTTGTTTTTTTAATTTATTTAAATTATTTTTATCTAATAAATTATAAATAATTATATCAAATAGTCTAATACATATTTTTAAATTAAAATAAGTTATAAACAACTTATTTAATCTGCACAAAATATCCATGTTGTCTTTCTTTCCTATGATTCTTCAACTTACCATCTTTTTTTTTTATATATTTTTTTTAAATCCTGAAAATAACTTTTTGAAAGAGTATGCCTAATAAGTTTTTCATATTATTATTACTTCTTCTTTATTTTTTTTTCTGTTTTTTCGTTGTAGCTTACATTATTTTTTATTTTATTTAAGAACATAAAAACAAATGAAAACAATATCAAAGGTATATATAGGATGGTGTTTTAAAATTGATAACTTTCATAATTTTGTCACAATGTATACAATTTTTGACTTACCCAAACAAAGACACCTACAAACCCTCACTAATTCCAGGACTTTCAAATTGACAAGTGGACAAATTTCTTTCTAGTCCATTAGAATTATTCTAATTTGAGATCTAAAATTTTATTTTTAAATTTTTAGTGCTTAGCTAATCTCTAATCACAAGAATTATATGGGTCTAGGCATTGCCACGTGGCATAGCTATGGATTATCACATATATGACAGTTGTCAAATTCTTATCAAACACTACATTAGTATTTTATGTTATGCGAAACTCATCAGGATGTAAAATCTTATCGTTATAGAAGTCCTAAACAACTAGAGATTTTTGGGATAGGACTTCTGAAACATCTAAACTACTTGATAAGTAAGTCACTGGATATTATAAATAGGTAACACCTCATGAGTTGAGGTGCGCAATTTCTCTATATGAATTAGTCTATTAAATATTTTGATAATATTTGAGGACTGACTTGGGCGTCGGATCGAAGGGTCCTCGGCTATGGCCAGGGGTGTTTTGTCTTGCAGATAGCAATCGCGTGGTGGTGTTGATCATCTTCTTTGTTGGATTTCTTTATCATCAAATACGGTATTTTTTTATGTCCGTACAATTGGCAGCATCTATGGGAAACGACTGAAATCAATGAAGAAGATAACTAAGTTGTCGCAGTGCTTACTGTTGGAAAAATTAGTTTATAAAAGCATATTTTGGGTCAACTTTGAGTCCAAAATTGAGTGGGCCCCAATCGTCTTTTGGGGTGGGTTCGAAGAGATGAAGTGTTCCTTGCCGCGTGGCAAGTCACACAGTGAAGACAGTTCGTCAAAACCATTTATGAGTAAATGGGAACATGACGTCATTTTCGGGTTCGTGGAATAGAAAATTTAAGGAAGTAAATGTGGGTTTCTTTGAAAAGGGTTGTTCCACATTGAAACTTTAAGAGATTATTTGTGTATATAAGCTCTACCCTTCAATGCTTGGGTTGGGCCTCAAGGGGCACCCCAAGTTTGTAGAAGAGAGGAGTTATGAACAAAGTGAATCTTAACCTAAACCACCACACACGCGCGCCGCCGTCATCCGTCCGTGCTGGGCGCGGGTTGTGGGTCGGGTCGGTTCTAATATTAATTTTCCGGACAAAAAATCTTTTGAATTTTTTCAAAAATTAATTGCGGAAAAATTTAATTAAATTCAATTTGTTGTGTCCTAAATTCTTTCCTTATTCAGTCCATGACAAAACAGATGCAATTTTCAAACAGGTATTAACTTCCGTAATTGTCCAGCAGTTCCAAACTGTTTTCAGATAGATTCAAACTGCTGGGCAGTTATCTGTCCGAAAAACTGCCACAGTTTGAAACCGAATCTGTTTGTTTGAGTTTTGCACCTGTCTAGTTTGAATTCATACTTTTTAAGGTTTGAATTCATACCTGTTTGGCCCTATAAATACATACCATATTTCAGCATTTTACAGATCCGAAAATCAGTCTAAAAATAGTTCCTTTGTGCTGTCCATTTTGTTCTAGTGCATTTATTCTTCATATATAATTTTAGGAAAAAATAAAGAGAGTATAGAACACAGGTTTGGTTCGCCGAACAAATTTGTTTGAAGTGCTTCTACAATTTTGTGAAGATCATTGTATCCTAGGAGATAGATGCCACTCAACCGTAAGCACCGTAGCGGGGCGAATCTGTCTTAAGGATAGAGTCTCACACACTTGACTTGGCCTTTGAATTTTGATTTTTAAATTCGGTTCAACAAAATAAATTGTGTAAGTTTTATTTTATTTTGTTTGGCTTTGTTTCTATTTATTTCATTTACACAGAAGATTGTTCCAACACTCACTTAGGCCTCGTTTGATAACAGGCTAATTTGTAATTTTTTGGCTATTTGACTAAAATATGAGCTAAAAACAACTAGTATATTTGGGATGACTTTTTGACTTTTTACGAAAAAATGTGCAAAAAGTAGAGAGAAAATAGAATCTTTGACTTTTTTATATGAATTGTTGACTTTTTTATTAATTTAATAATTTTTTGACTTTTTAACTAAAAATAAGAATTCCCAAACGAGACCTTAGCACTTCGTTGTTTGAGCAATGCGATCAATGCTAAAGCACAAAGGCCCTGTTTGGTAGAGCTGTGGAAAAGTGCTTATAGCTTATACCTAAACAGCTTATACCTTATAACTTTCAGCTTAAGCTAATTTCCAGCTTATTCTTAAAGCATCTCCTGCCCCACTTAAAGAATAAGCTGTTTTCTGACTTCCACAAAGCTATAAGCTATAAGCTAAACCAAACACATCAAAATAGCTTAAATTAAGCTGAAAGCTAAAATAAGCTGAAATTAAGCTGTACCAAACAGGGCCAAAGGAGTGGTTGATAGCGGCCGTTGACAGCGTTTTGGGTTTGACCATCATCTTTTTCTAGTGTTCTTTATCGAGCAACTCCAAACCATAGCATGGCTTCACAGCCCGATTACAGCAAGCCTAACATCAGATTACTATTATTGCTAGCCAATAGCACATCTTATAAGATAAGGATTGCTTATAATTATTTATGATTAAATAGCAAGCAACCAATCTTGGTCTTGATCAGTCATAGCAAGCAATGTAGATTATTTGACAAATAGATCATGAATTCCAAACTGAGAACAGAGCACTATCAACTTGCTTCTCTTATGAATAACAGGGAAGTTTTTTAATTAAATTTCCAGAATGCATATATTGTTATTCCGAATATGGAAATATTATTATCAATTACAGATTTTATGCATTATTATTCCGATCATGGAGATATGAAAGATCAATTATATCAGATTTTTATTATTTGCGGTACATGGATTTTGTGCATTATCTTTCTAGACATTAAGGTATTACTATCAATTATTATGCTACAAAGCATAAATTTTATATATTAAGTCGGATTTTTGTGTGGAGCATCAATTTTATGCATTATTATACTGTGCCGGAAGGAGACCGTTATTTGGTCAAATATTTATGAAACACGGGGCAAAATGAATTACACTAGCCCTTGGTTAAAATTTTTATCTCCTTGCCAAGTTGATTTTGGCAAGAGAGAGCTTGATAGGTCTAACCAACTTGAAAAATGTTTGTCGAGCGGGTTTTGCTTGACGAAGTAGGTTGGCAAATTTGACCAATTTTGAAAATCTTTGTCGAGTGGATTTTGTCACAATCTGCTCCCTGTACTTAAGGGTTAAGTATCATGATGGCCAGCAACTAAAGTTATCTCCGGCCAATTCTTAAACAAATTACTAAACGCGAGCGAAAAAATATTTAACTGTGGGTACCAAAATAATCATTAGAACTTTTATTTTATAACAAAATTTGTTGACCAAAAAGGTCAATATTTACATATGAATAATAGAATTATAAATGTTGTAAAAGTGTTATGTATGTCTATTCCGTAGCCTCACGTCTAAGACACTCCAAAAACTATTTTTGAATTACATTATTTCTTAAAAATTGGTAACAACTATAAGCACATGTTTCTTAAAAATTGGTAACAGCTATAAGCACATGACAGAGTGAGAAATATTATGTCAAGAGTATAAGAGACACAAAATAATCATGGATACTTATTTAAGCGAAAACATTAACATAACTTAATTTGAATAAACAAATTAATCAAAGTGGCAAGAACTGAAATATAAAAATTATGTAAATAAATAATCATAACCACGGTACTGAACCGAACAGAGGTCATAGGAGTAACAGTCAAAACAGAGGTCGATGGATTCATGACAATACAGAGATATGGATTCAAGAGGTGGCTCGTACGGATTCTAAAGGTGGTTCACATAATAGTGTAACACTTAGCTCCGCACAACACTTTGCTCTATACAGAACAGAGTCAATAGATCTATGACAACAGAGGGTCACAAGGTGACCAATCAGAAGTCAATGATTTATTTAAGTCTCCAATGCATGAGACTCCTGTGGTAATACTTACATAAATAATTGTTTATAAAATCATTGTAAAATAATTTCTAAAATTTAAACAAACATATTCATAGGTTTTAATTTAAGCAAATAGAATTAAAAAATAATTAACATAATTAAAATATTAATATAATTATGATAACTCAAAACATACATAAAATATATCATAATAACTCAAGATATAATATAACTCATCGAAAAATTAATACTTCACACTTTCATTTTACTAACAAAGACATTCTTAACTCCCAATATTTTTCATCCCCTTTCTTTATTTGTTTTCTTTTTTTCCTCTTGTTCACAACACCACCACTCCTTTAAGATATCATATTTGCCCAGCACATTTTGGTGCCACGTAGCCAAACACGTAGCCTCCCTATGCTACAACCATCATTATGTTCTCAATTGAAGCTTCTCCCTAAATGGATAAGTTTAGATAGTTACTTATATATATTATATGTTGACTTTAGTTAACCATATATAAAATTATATTTTTTTCATTTATAATTAATATAAAATTTAAAGAATTATTTAAATTTTTTAATTGTTACAATATTTCTTTCTTTTAAAATTTCGTCCTCAAAATTCGTTACATGTGTAAGCCATTCGATACGCATTTTGATATATATATTTATCAAGAATAAATTTAATGATTAATCTAATATAAAATATTACTAAATCATTATCTAAAAAATAAAAATAAATTACAAAAAAAAAAAAACATGAGTTGTCAACTTCATACACTAGTTAGTCACTTAACACAACCTTACAACACACTACACACACTACCACTATTTTATTTTATTTTATTTTATGTTGTTAATTTTTTTTTTCTCTTTCCATGTACAAAAAAATATATATAATTATATATATAGTGACAAATCACTCATTTTAATTATAAAATTTAATAAAATACCATACACTACTAAAGAAACGGTTTTTTGAGTCGGCAAATTTTACCGTCGCAAAAGTTAGTCTTTTTGAAACGGCACAGAGTTACCGACGCAAATACCAACACTTTAGCATCGGCACCGTTGGCCGACATAAAAAATTAATATTTGATAGCATTACTTGAGTCGGTTAAATTTACCGACGCAAAAGATAGACCTTTTGTGTCGGCAAATTTGTGCCGACGCAAAAAAATTAGACATTTTTGAGTCGGCAACTGATGCCGTAGCAAAAAAAAAAAAAAATTTATAGCCAGGATATATATATTTACTTGATTATATTTAATAACTATATTTATTTATACCTATACTTTTATATTAATATTGAGTGTATATACTATAAATAATATATATCTCATTTAAAATTTGAAAGAGGTATAGTGGTGAAGTGGACTTAGTGTGGTGACTTCGGGTCAAATCTTCCAAATGGGAGTGGGTTCAAAACTTGGGAGCTTCAATGAGAAAAATATGGGTTAAATTTTTTAAAACATTTCACCACTTTTTGAGTCGGCAATCTACTGTCTCAAAAAATTAAAACTTTTTGTGTCGGCAGATTGCCGACTCAAAAACCTTTTGCGACCCCGCCATTTTCGTCCCTTGAGTTGCCGTCGAAACGCCGTTGCAAAAAATTTTTTGCGTCAGCAAATATATTATTTGCGACGGCATGCTGCCGACTCAAAAACCCTGTTTTCTAGTAGTGATATTTATATATATTACCAATATTACTATACAAATATTTAATTTGAATGCAACTTGTAATGTAGTTTAACGTTCGCTCATCCTATTTGTGTATATGTCTTATGCTCTTATGTTTTTATAAAAATAATTTTAAAAACTTAAGCTCTGATACCGTTTGTCACGACCCGCTCCCCGTACTCAAGGGTTAAGTATCGTGATGGCCAGTAACTGAAGTTACCTTCGGCCAATTTTTAAACAAATTACTAAACGCGAGCGAAAAAATATTTAAGTGTGAGTATCAAAATAATCATTGGAACTTTTATTTTATAACAAAATTTATTGACCAAAAATGCCGATATTTACATATGAAGAATAGAATTAT
Source organism: Camellia sinensis (assembly GCF_055761805.1). Classification (NCBI taxonomy): domain Eukaryota; kingdom Viridiplantae; phylum Streptophyta; class Magnoliopsida; order Ericales; family Theaceae; genus Camellia; species Camellia sinensis. The sequence continues at coordinate 215,442,972 of NC_138964.1, read as the reverse complement.
AAATACTATAAAAGTGTTAAGTGTGTCTATTCCGCAACCCCGTGTCTAAGACTCTCCAAAAGTTATTTCTGGATTGCATTGTTTCTTAAAAATTGGTAACATTTATAAGCACATGGCATGGTGAGAAATATTATGTCAAAAATATAAGGGACAAAAAATAAACATGGATAGTTATTTAAGCGAAAATATTAACATAACTTAATTTGAATAAACAAATTAATCAAAGTGACAGGAACTAAAATACAGAAATTATGTAAATAAATAACTATAATCACGGTACCGAACCGAACCGAACAGAACAGAGGTCACAGGAGTGACAGTCAGAACAAAGGTCAATAAATTCATGACAATACAAGATATGAATTCAAGAGGTGGCTTGTACGGATTATAGAGGCAGCTTTCACAATAGTGTAGCACTTAGCTCCGTACAACACTTTGCTCCATACAGAACAGATGTCAATAGATCCATGACAACAGAGGACCCCAAAATGACCTATCAGTAGCCAATGGTTTATTTATGTCCCCCAAGGCATAGAACCTTCGTAATGATACTTATAAAATAATTACTCAAAGCACATTTTAAGAAACAGTTATGTCTACAGATTTTTCCTTAGTATGTAAAATAAGGTTTATAAAATAAATAACATAATTAAAATACAATTTACGTAAAATAAATTATGATAACTTAAAATATACGTAAAATATATTATAGTAACTAAAAGTATAATATAACTCACTTAAAAATTAATACCTTACTCTTTATTTTTATTATTAAAAATCCTTTTGACTTCCAAAATTTTCTTTTATGTTGTTTATTTGTTTTCGTTTTTCCTCTTGTTCATGACACCACCGCCCCTTTTATATTAAGATATCATATTGCCTAGCAAGTTTTGGTGCCACATAGCCAAACACATAGCCTCACTATGTTACAGCCGTCATTGCGCTCTCAATCAAATGGATAAGTTTGGATTGTTGCTTAATAGATATTTGACATGATTTAAATAATATATTTTTTGACGTTTTATAAAATATGAGTTGAGTATGGATTGAATTTGAAGTGATGTGGTAGAGAATTGATGTGACTTAAATAAGATAATGCGATTTAAATAGAATAATGACTCTTTAACTTTTTTAAAAGATGACAAATAAAGTCTTAATATCATATATATATATATATATATACACGTATATTATATGTTGACTTTAATTAATTATATATAAAATTATACTTTTCTCGTTTATAACTAATATAAAATTTACGGAACTATTTAAATTTTTGGGATTGTTACAGATTTTGCTCAGTAAAGTAGGTTTGCAGGTTCGACCAACTTGGAAAATCTTTGTCGAGCGGGTTTTGCTTGGTGAAGTAGATTGGCAGGTTTGACCAATTTAGAAAATCTTTGTCGAGCAAAGTAGGTTGGTAGGTTTGACTAACTTGAAAAATCTTTGTCGAGCGGGTGTTGCTTGGTGAAGTAGATTGACATGTTTGACTAATTTTGAAAATTTTTGTCGAGCAAAGTAGGTTGGCAGGTTTGACAAACTTGAAAAATGTTTGTTGAGTTGGTTTTGCTCGGCAAAGTGGGTTGACAGGTTTGACCAACTTTGAAAAATTTTATAGAGTAGGTTGGTGTTTGTCCAACAGTAGGATTCCTTGTCGAGCGGGTTTTGCTTGCCAATAAGCAAGTTGGTGTTTTGGTAGTTCCTAACGAGATTAGGTATTCTTGGAATAAGTCTTAACAAGATTAGACATTCTTAGAATAAGTCCTAACAAGATTAGGCATTTTCAGAATAAGTCATAATGAGGTTAGGTATTCTTGGAATAAGTCCTAGCAAGACATTTTCGGAATAAGTTCTAACAAGTCCAGGCATTATTGGAATAAGCCCTAACAAGACATTTTTGGAATAAGTTCTAACGAGGCTAATCATTCTTTGAATAAGTTTCAGCATAGCTAGGCAATTTCGGAATAAGTCTTGGAATAAGCCTTAGCACCCATGTATGGTTTTAGCTAGGCAATATTACACGACTATTTTTATCAGAACAACAGAAAAACTTCACTCTTTCACTAGGTTCAAATAGAATGAAAGTTTGGGGGCAATTGAGAAGGAATAAAAATAACCACAAAAATTATGTGAGTCTAGGCATTGCCACTGCATTAGTATTTTATGTTATGTAAAACTCATCAGGATATGAAACATTAATGTTATAAAAGTCCTAAACAAGCGGAGATTATTTGGGATAGTGCTTCTGAAACATCCAAACTACTTGATAAGTAAGTTACTGGATATTTATAAATAGACAATATCTTCATGGGTTGAGATACGCAATTTCTCTCTATGAATTAGTCCATTAAATATTTTGATAATATTGGAGGACTAACTTGGGTGATGGAGGCCCCCAACTACAGTTGGAGGTGTTTTGTCTTATAGATAGCGATCGCATGGTGGTGTTGATCATCTTCTTTGTTGGATTTCTTTATCATTAAATATAAATTTTTTTTTTGTGTCCATACAATAATCATATTTTGTTGCACACCAAATGAAACTATCCAACTTGTAAAAAAATATTTTTCATTGGGTTGAGTTGACTCATTAGAAACTAGAAGTTGATAATACCCCGCCATGATAATTAATAACATTTTTCATTAAATATTATTAAAAACGTTATTAATTATTAATTTTTAATGACAGTTTAAAAATTTTGTCACAAATTTCACTGATTATAAGTTTTAGCGATATTTAAAAAAAATCGTTACAAAAAAACGTTATTAATTTTCAACTTTCAATGACCATTTAAAAAATTCGTCATAGAAAAAAGTTATTAATTATAAATTTTAGTAGCAATTTGTAAAAATTATGATAAAAAATTACTAATTATCAATTTTTAGCTCTGTTGGTAAAATATCATAAAACAAAATTAATTTTAACACTAATTTTATGAAAATTTATTTTTAATAAAAATTAAATCAAATTATTAATACCTATAATTCAACTTAAATATTTTAGAAGAGTTTGGTGGTGCTGGAAACTACCAACAGCTCTGCAAGCAAAGAGCCGTGGTTACAAGTGTCTCTGTGTGTCTGAAAATTCAAATTCCGATTTTGAGGTGTCTCCCAACTTTACTTAAATGAAGGGGTTGTTTGGGATAATCTAAATAAATATATTTTTTAATTTTTTATAAAATATAAATTAAATTTAAGTTAAATTTAAAGTGAAATATTAAAAAAATAATGCGATTTAAATAAGATAATATGATTTAAATAAGTTACTTTTTAACTTTTTTTTTTTAAATATGTCAAATCAAGCCAAAGTCACTCAATAACTTCACTCACATTCTACTATATGATAATGTTTAAATACATTCATGTATACGCATGAGAAATTATTCAATACCCGTGAAGTACATTGGGGTAATATAATGTTTTAAATAAGGGTAAATTATAAATATATTTTTTAAGTTTATTTAAATTATAAATTATTTTTTATAATTTTAAAAATTATATTATGTCTTTTAAAATTTTTAATTTCATAATAAATAGGCTCTTTTATTAATAAATTATCAAGTTAATTAATCGTTTTTAATAATGTTAAAATTTTATTTTAATTAATAATTTAGATAATTTTAGGAGTTGTTTGGGATGACCTAAATAAGTATATTTTTTGTCTTTTTACGAAAAGATGTGCAGAAAAGTAAAGAGGTGATGTGATGAAAAAAAGATAAAAAGATGAATTATTTTGTATATGCCAAACTTGGCCTTAGTATTATATAGGTGAACAGTTAGAAATTTCACTTTTTTCAATTAGTTCTGTTAAATAAAAAATTCTGACAAAGAGACATTTGTAATTTTTCAAATCACAAAAAATAATTCGTATTTTAAACAAATCTCAGAGAATGTATTTGTAATTTACCCTTTAAATAAAAAGTTATTAATGAGATCTATTTATCTTAAAATTTAAAGATATAAAATTTTAAGTATTAATTTGTAAATGAAACATAACATTGTTTCAAAAACATTAATAATTTTTTAAATAAAATTATATGTACCAATTAATATATTAATTTATAATGTATCATAATTTTAAATATTTTAAAATTTATATTTTATATGACAGGTGTGATTTATAATTTTAAAAGTATAATTAGCACAGTGTAATTTATCCTGTACACATATACAGATAGGAGAGAGAGAGAGAGAGAGAGAGAGAGAGAGGGGGTAGAGAGAGGAAAACGATGGAGATGGAGGGGTCCATGTCGATGTCCATGGCTGCGGAAACCTAACTCTCAAATGGTATAATAGTTTTTGTTTTACTTGCATTTCAATCAATCCTTCACTTCAAACCACTTTGAATCAATCTCTTTTATGCTTTCTCTCTTTCTCTCTCTTTCTCTACATTTTCTTTACTCTCTTCCATCTGATCTCTTCCCTCTTCAATTTGCGCTCCAGGAATGCTAGTTCTTCGGTCTCAAACCTCTTTGTTGCTCAGGTATGTCCCAGATCTCAAACCTTTTCCTTACCTCCTCGTCTCTGATTTGTGCATAAATTTGTACTCTTTTTGGGGGAATTTTCTATTCTCTTCTCGTGTAGATCTTTACAAGTTTTCAGATTTTTGTTGTATTGTTCTTCAATTCGTATTTCTGTTGTGTGGAAATTTTGGTAAATTAGTCATTTGAGTGTGAATGTAGTTTGCTAGGGTTTGGTATTGTGTTCATTTAGGTTGTTGTTCAAATCAAATAAAGGGTAGAACCTTTAGTATTTTGATTTGGTGGTGATCTCTACTTTTTATGTTCATAGTAGTTTGATGGGACACGAAATAAATAAATAAATAATGGGTATTGAACTTCAAGTTTACTGGACTAATGCTTCAGCTGTTGTATTGTTAATGGTCAACATAGCAGATGATCTGCTCATGAAAGATATTGATTATGTCTTAACTTGTGTGGCTGGCTGTAACTATAATTTGATGGTCTATTACGTTTTCTTTTTGAATTATTGCGGTTAGTTGTTATTTAAAGTATTGTTTACATAGTCAGTTTTATGCTACTTGCAGGCTATCTGGTTTTTATATGCTTTAAAAAAAGTTAGATTGAGCTTGACACTATTATTTACTTTATGTTAATTTGAATAAATGTTTACATCTCAATCTCGATAGCCCTTGTTTATTCTTTTTTCTTTACTTATTTTTTCTTATTATTTTCCAAGTTCAATTTTTGGCTTGTGCCATTTTTTTGAGATTTTAATTTTTGGAACCATGTAGGGCTCGAGTTCCTCTACTTTCATTGTAACTTTTGAACAATGGGAAAGTCTCCAGGGAAATGGATCAAGACGGTTCTTTTTGGGAAGAAGTCATCCAGATCTAGTTTTCCAAAAGTAAGAGAGGTTTTAGTAAGCTGTTCATACTGTTGGTCCTCTTTAATTCGTTGCAGTTGTTCATGATTGTGATATGACTGTGCACGCATTCAAGCTTGGTAAAGAAGAGTGTGTTTTTTGTACAGAATCTGGATTTTCCAGCTTTGTATGGGAATTCTACCAATTGCTCATAAGCTTCTATAACTCACAATGGGTTTTGATTTGAAATGCTACTCTGGAACCCCAATACAAATAATTATGTCTAAAGGGATTTTCTCATGATTATTAAGAGCTGTATCTTGGTTCTGGATCAAAATTTATTCAAAACTTGCCTCAGCTTGTGGGCTTTCTGATTGTCTATCAGTGAACCTGAATTACAGTCACATATTATATTAGTTTAATGAACTATGTAACATCAAAATAAGCTGCACTGAAATCAAATCCTTTTCCTATAAGTTGCTTTATTTGAGTTCTTTTTTGATGCTTGGTATGCTTGAAGTTTTACCGTACATCTTATCTCTTAAGCAGTTTGACCCTCCCTCTGCTTATTTTGTTGAGTACTTTGATTATTCCAAAAAAACTATCTTTTGCTGTTTAGCTAGCCTATAGCTCAAAGAAAGCTGATAACTTTATTTTGGTAGTAATATTCTTCCATTTATATTGCAAGTATTAACATATGTAAGTTCTGATTTGCAATTCTCATCTCATGTGAAGAATGCCGCAATTGAGAAAAAGGCTCTGTCTGGAGTGTTGGCTGTGGATCCTCCTGCAATTGCAGATCTGCCATCTCAGACCACTGGTGGAAACACAGATTTGGAAAGCGGTACTAATGAGACATTTTTATTGCCTAGAAATCAAGGATCAGATACAGAAGATGCTGTGGGATTGAACTCAGCAAGCAATGGTGAGATAGAGCAAGCTGCCACAAAGGCACAAGCAGCTTTTAGGGGCTACCTGGTAATATTATAGCATAAAGTAATGCAATTGATCATACAACCTTCATGTTCAGGATATAGTGAGGCCGATTCTCTCGTTCTTTGCTATAGCATTCTTATTTATTTTACTTTTAAACTGCGTTATCACAATTTTTCACCACACAGGTATTATGAGGTATCTAATAATAAAAATTTATTTATACCAATGCAGTCCTGTTGAACATGTGATTTGCAATGATGTCTTTAACAATTCTGAATTCTGTTTTCTCTTTTTATATTCCTAGGGAAAGATTTTACTTGTAATTTTGGTCATGTTTACAAAATTTTAATTTTGTGTCCTTAAGCTGTTTTGCAAAAACAGTGTTAGTTTTATCTTGTTAATGTACATATTCAATGCAAAATTTATTGGGATGCTTAATAATGTGATTTGGATGAATGGTTAGCAGTAAGAATTTTGTTAATTTTTCCTATTATTACTTTGTATTTACGTAAATTACATTGACTTTCCTTGAGGTTTAGGAAAAATACAATGAACTACACAGTATTGATATAATTACACCCTCCTCCCTTAAATTTTTAACTTTCATAACAATTTAGCCCACATTGTTAGAAGTCTGTTAATTATTTAACAGTTCAATTCCTCTGTGCAATAAAATTCTAATTTTGTTCTTATTACATTGGGTTCAATGGGTTGAGCCCATAAGTTAGACCCAGCTTCTCCAACTTATGCTCTCTAACTCACCCATCTCACCCCTCTCCTCCTTCATCCCTTCACCATCCACCACTTTCTCTGCATTGATTTAATGTGAATATATCTATCTGTGAAGGCACGCCGGGCATTTCGGGCCCTCAAGGGAATCATAAGGCTGCAAGCACTTATTCGTGGGCACTTGGTTAGGAGACAGGCTGTTGCTACTTTGCGTTGCATGCAAGCGATTGTTAATTTTCAGGCACTAGTTCGTGGCCGACAAGTCAGACTTTCTGATGCTGGGTGTCAGGTGCTTAAGAGGTGCACAACAGGAGAATCCATGGTAATCCCTCAAAGCACACAAATTAGCTTTTACATCCTCGACTCTTTTTTGCCTCTGATTCTTTTGTGATTAGATTTTCATTTCTCGTGGTCTCTGTTGTACTGATTTTTTTTCTTCATATCCTTCTTGATGTTTTCTTCTTCTTTTTTCTTTTTCTTTTCTGATTCACTTGCATACCAGATTTATGGGGTGGCAGTGTGCAGATAGGACAATTTGACCTGTATAGTAATTACTATCTCTATCTTTGGGCCATTTCTTGTAAAATCATTAATCATATCTGTTCGAAAAAGCGTAGTCAAACAAGCCTTCACGAAATGATTTTTCACTAGCCTGCTAGAGAGATCATTTTTATCATTCTGTCCCCATTTTGCACCATATTTTCTAACATAATCAGGTTATCATATCATTAGTAGGCCCCTGTATTCTTACTATTGAGTCTTGTCCTTTCCAACTTCCTGGTCATTTTACAGTCTTCAACTCAAACTTATATCACTTCTTACTGGTAAAGCCATGGTCTCTAACTTCTCTTCTTAATATTGATTGGTGCTACAAGCCCAATAGATATTATGCAAGTAATCCTTCTGAACGTCTTATTTGCTGCCCAAATGGCATTTCTTTGCTGATAAAAGCTTATTACTTCTCGTTGGCCTTGTGATTCGTCTAATTCCATCTGTGTTATTTTGCTTCAGCAGGAGCGTAAACAGTTGGACTCAAAATCAAAAAATTCATTTCTTCGGTCAGAGAAGCTATCGAGAAATGCATTTGTTATTAAGGTATATTCAACCCTTTGTGGTACCTTGAATACTTCCGTAAATTCAGGAGTGGTTTGAGATGTTCTAAATAAGAGCACTTTTTGACTTTTTATAAAAAAAATGTGTAGAAAAGTAGAGAAATTGGGTAGAAAAGTAGAGAATAGATGTTGTTGATGTGACCTAAATAAGTGGGTGTATGCAAAAAAAGTATACTTTTTTAGTGCATGCCAAACACCTACTCAGTTTCTTACCCATGAGTACAATGCTACAATACTTGAAGTTGTCCATTGTTAGTATTACTGTTAGATCTTCCTCCTTCCTGTGTGATGTTTCTTTCTGATGTAGTGCCTAATTACACCATTGTATGCAGAGAAGTAATATAACCTACGAACTATATATGCTTAAATTTGAAAGATATAATCTAATTTTTGAGTGAATAGCTCTGATAACCTTATGGATAGGACAAAATGGTGCTTGTAATGGCCATGCCCTTGCTGGACATGCATGGCTGAGACAGCTCAGCTTTGTTGAAGTAACTTGTATGTTTCTGAAATGTTTTTTAGAATATCATATATCTAAACTTTGTATTGAAACAAGTTTGAAGAGAAAAATGATATGAGTGCAGAAATATAAAATGTTCTGTAGTATCCCATTGCTATATGAATTGTGAGTTGACTTTCCATGTTGCTTGTTTTAGCTTGTTGCTTCGTTGCCTGCTGTTATGCCTCTCAGCCTCCGGTATGATCTAGTTGAACCAAATTCATTTTGGAGCTGGCTTGAACGGTGGTCATCATCCCGCTTCTGGGAACCACTTGCCCGACCAAAGAAAAGTCTTAACTCAAAGCCTCAAAAAAAGCAAGCTAACATGCAAACTGTAGAAAGAGAATCGGGAAGGCAAAAAAGAGGTGTCCAGAGAGTCCCTGCATTACATGGTGATGGTAATTCATTGCATTCCACCTCTGAGTATGAGAAACCCAAACGAAACCAGAGGAAAGCTCTGACCCATCAAACAGAACCAGTCCAAGAACAACCTCAAAATGAACTTGAGAGGGTTAAACGCAGTCTGAAAAAAGTATCTGTATCAGCTGAAGAGGCTACTGACAAGTCAGAAGCTGTTACTGAGAAGCTGCAACGCAGTCTGAAAAAAGTGTCAAGCTCTCCTGCTCCGGTTGTTTTGGAGCAGGGTATAAATAAATCTTCAGAGAAAACTAGTGATTTAACTGTTGCAGTCTCTGAACATCCTGTGGTAGAACCACCTCCAAAGCCATTGGCATTGCATGAACCAGTTGAAATGCTGCATGATGATCATCCTGCTGTTGAACAGCTTTCTTCAGAAAGTGGTGAAAAGGTCATGAATGGTGATAAGGTGAACGAGGAGTTAAGCTCCAAGGAAGATCAGTCTAAGGAGAACCAGAAAACCAAGAGGAGGAAATCTTTCCCAGGAAAACAGGAATATCCTGAGAATGTCTCGCAGAACACTCCAACCGTGCCAAGCTATATGGCAGCAACTGAATCTGCAAAGGCAAAACTTAGAGCTCAAGGATCGCCAAGGTTGGGTCAAGATGGGGCTGAAAATGGTCTTGCCAGGCGTCAATCCCTGCCATCCTCCACGAATGGAAAAGTGATCTCACTATCACCTCGGGTTCAGAGGCCAGCAGGACAAGCAAATGGCACAGGAGGAAGTAGAAGTGATAGATCACTTTTGTCCTCTAGAGAAGGTAAGGCCTGAAAGCATTGGCAGTTATTCGTGTCACATATGCAATTTATTGGTACCCTTTATCATCATGGGCTAGTCGTATTTGGTTTGAACTGCTATATTTAAATTATGAATCAATGGTTCTGGGGCATGCCAATGTTATAGGGTATGTGATAATTTAAGATGGTTGGTTTATATATATATAATTTTTTTTATTTTTAATTCTCTCTCATTGCCAATGTTTCCTGTGTTGCATTTCCAGTAAGAAATCAAACTGGAGTCATAATATGTTATTCTTGACATTGTCTAACAGTAATCAAAATTAGAACGTATGTTTAACTAATTGGTTTTGATTATCTGAATGATTTTGTGTATTTCAACTCTATATTTCAGAGAAGATGATCCAGCCCGGGTGGAGGAGGTGAGTGTGGCATGCTGCTTTTGGAATATTATGGAATTAGAAGGTGAAAAAGTGACTGCTTGGTTGTAGTTCATCACTTGATGATGTTCTGCAAAATTCTGGTGTCAAACATGGAATCAAACTTTGACAAATAACTATGATGTGCCTTTTTTTTTATTTTTTTCATGGCATTTAGGTTCACCATAAGGGAATGTATAGTCATATACCCCCAGTGTGTGTTGTTTTGTTTAGCATTATCTGTGTGCTTTGTTCTTTTATCTTTTTGTTTCTCTACAACATTGTAAGAAGCGAGAAACCTTGAACGTGCTTGATAAACAATACCTCTCTGGAAATTGCATATTTTGTCTTCCTTCTAACTTTCATTTTTTGGGTGAGAGTTCCTAGTTTATATGGTCATAAATTAATGGTATATTTGATTGCCTGAAAATTGAACAGGATAATCTTTCTGGCTGGAAAATCCTTGTCATGGATGTACGAATGCTATATTTCTTGGGTACTGCTAGGTTCTCTTTCCTCTTTGGCACTACAGGAACATTTCATTGCATGTCATGAAACTCCTATATTCTGTGTTTTTTGGTTATGAAATTTTCATAGCATGCTTGTTACTAGTTTTGGGATGCATCCACTCATTTAATTGGATACTATGTACTCTGCCCAGTTTTGCTATATGGATATTACAGCGTGAAAGAGGACATGAAGTGAGTTGCTTTGGTGTAAACTGTAAAGCCATCTTAGAGTCACCTCGTCCAAAAAAAAAAAAAAAATCTAAAATTTCATCATTTATATTTTTATGCTCAGAAAACAACTCAATTACAGTGTGTTTGGTTTGAGTTTTCTGGATTAAGTTTTTTAGAAATTGAGTTTTTTAGTTTTTGTATTTTTTTATTTTTAGTGAATATTTTTAAAATTTTAAACATTTTTTTTTTACTTTTTTAGATGCATTTTACTTAAATGTATTTACAAAGTAAAAAAGTTGTGGAAAAATATTTTCAAAAATTAATAAATACATAAAAATATAAAAAAATGTATTGAGTTTTTGTATTTTTTTGTATTTTTAGTATTTAGTGAATTTTTAAAAGGAGTCGTGTTGGGGACCTCCAGTTGGGGGTGACTCCCCGCACCCCTACTTCACGTGGGAGGCTGTGGACTAAGAGAAAATCAAAAAAAAAAAAAAAATTCAACCAAACGCGTGTCGCCACATCAGCTGGGGTCACTGGGAGTCTTCAAAACTGGGGGTGCAAATCATTTTTCTTTTAAAAGATTTTTTTTATAATTTTTTTTATGTTTTAGATGTATTTATGTTAGGTGTATCTAAAAAGTAAAAAAATTGTTTAAAATATTAAAAAAATTTAATAAAAATAAAAAAAACACGAAAAATAAGAAAGTAAAATTTTCTGAAAGACTGTTTTTAAAAAAATGGAACTAAACAAGTTGAATGTGTTTCTTAAAAATGAGGAAATCTATAGATTGAAACTAAAGAAACGCTGTCAATGCTATGAGAAAGGATATCGCACTTCTCTTACTTGAAAGGATATCACATTCCTTTCTATAGGAGTTGAATTCGCAACAATAGTCTAAAGACCTTGGTTTGAGCCCGTCAATGAGATTATACAACAAAATTAGTACACAACTGGTTCGCTTCTCTGGTCTATTGATTTATAATTTCATGTTTATATTTAATGGAATGGAATGGAAATCTTAATTTCAACCAATGTCGTTATAATTGCAGTTTAGGCTTATGTTCTTAAATTTAAAGTTTTCATTGTTTAAGGTAGGTGGTGTTTGATAAAATTGAAAATTGAAGATTAAAAATTTAGTATTGATAACTGAATGTTGAATTTTTTAATTTAAAAAATTATTTGATAAAAATTTAAGTGTTGAATTAAAAATAAGTTATTTGATATGTATAAGATCAAATTTGAAATTTATTATTTTTAAATTATATATTTTAATTTTTATATTGTGATGGTGATGGTGGTGGTAATGGTATTATGGTGCTCGTGGTGGTGGTGTTAGCAGTAGTGATAACAATGGTAGTAAAATGATGATGGTGTTTATAGTAACAGTAACAATAATGATGAAAGTGGCAGCGGCGGCGGCAGCGGCGGTGATGGTGGTGGTGGTGGTGTTGTTGGTGGCAGCAGTGATAGTGGTGGTTGTGGTATGATGGTGGCGGTGGTGATGGCGTGCAGTGGCAGTGACAGTGGCAATGGTGGTGCTTATGATACTAATAACAATGATGATGAACGTGGTGATAGTAATGGTGGTGGTGATAGCGGTAGTGGTAGTAGTGGTGGCGGTGGTGGTGGTATGATAGTGATGGTGGTGGTGGTAAATTTATAATAGTGTTTACGATACTTATGTTTAATATTTATAAATTCAGTTAGAATTAAGTAAATTTCTTAAGGCTTAATTTTTTTTTAAATTTTAATTTATATTTTATGAAGTATTTAAATTTTTAAGTGATATCAAATGTAGTTATTATTTAATATATTCAATTTTAAATATTGAATCAAGTTGTCAAACACCCTCGCATTCATCAATAAATAGCATGGCTATTTTCCTCTTACATATTGTAAACATCTTTTAAAACAAAACACGATAAAGATGATTTTTATTTATAAAAAGAATATTGTCACATAAACAACTTTGTCTACAAATTTTCAATAAGAATGGAATTTACTCTATTCTTACAGAAAATAGATAACATATCATTCCATAAGATAGAAAACAAATTCATTCGTCAAACACAAAAGGCAAATAGTGAGGTTCCTGCAGTGAAAAATGGATCACCCGCAAAAAAGCCGACCTTATATCCATTCCCCACGTAAACGCAACCCTTGCTCACCGACGCGCCACCATACACGGTGGCTCCGGTATCATAGGACCATAGAATTTTACCAGTTTCGGCATTCATGGCGAATAGGGGTCCTGTTTGGTACGTGGAACCAGCAAAGAGGACACCATTGGCTATAGTCACAGGACCACTAGATGAGGTGTTAATGTTGGGGTTGGCTGTGGACCACAAGATTTGACCGTTGCGAGCGTCCATCGCCACCCATCCGCCGGATGTAGTGGTTTGGTTGGATGGTTTCAGAGTGAAGATCTTGTCGTTGCTGTTGCCAATGTTGGTGTAGACTCGGTTTTCGTCGGTGGCCGCTCCCCATGTACCACCTCCACCAAATCCGCCAGGTCCAGCCACCTGAACACTTATTATCACTCAATCTTATCGTACTCATAATCACATAAATATAATTTCATGGTACTAAAAAAGAGATGTGGAGTACGGGGTGTTAGGCATCTCATAATCTCATCTCTTAAAACAAACATGGCCATATAATGATATGGAATCCACTTCTAAAGATTCTCTTTATCTAAATTTTTCTGTCTATACATTTTTTATGCAAAATATTATATGAAAAATCTTATGACAAAAAATTTAGAAATATGAACCCTTGACTAGTGTGGATTAGGATAGTGAGATTTAAGGTGAATCTCATGCTAAATGCTCACAACAATTATCCAAATTTTTTTTTATCAAAAATAAAAATTAATTATTTAATTTGAGTTTTTACTATGTCTCCTAAAATCAATTAGTGTTAGGAAAGATTTCACTTTTGTCTTTTATAACATTCTATATCACACTTGCAAGTTTGTTTTTAGTGTTGTTGTAGGGAGTGACAGTATATCCAAACTGTTATTATGGAGCTCCTTTCTTATATTATGTAGTGACTGTTGCTGTAGAGTTTACATATTTGTGTTTTGAACTCTCTTAATAGTTAATTGTTAATTATTTTGATATTTGTAAATATAAATATTCTACTGACAAAAAAAAAAAAAAATCAGTAAATCTAAGTTGAGGGGTGCATTAGGCATTAAGTTTAACTATTAATTTTATTGGTGAGAAGAACACGCATTAAAAAGTTGTCGAAAGTCATTAGCCGGCAATAGGAGGGAGTCGGACAAATAAGTAATAATTGAAGAAATAGGTGACACGTGTACAAGTAATGAGACATTAGATAATTAGACAGATAAGTGACACATGTATAAATAGCTGTATATTTAAACATAAATAATTGCATAGATACGTAACAGATGCAAATTTTGAACAAGATGTTTTATTAGACAAATAATATCTTTTTAAACTTGGGCTGATAGGCCTAAGAATTTCAAAAATAGACCTCTTGCCTAAGTGCCAATTTTTTTTTTTTTTTTTAAATAAATAAAAAAAATGATGAAAAATTAAAAGGGTAATTGCAGCACAGTGTAATAAGGGAAATTTTTCTTGCGTACTTACAGAAAAGTTTACAATTATTTTTTCAAACCCCCACTAAATTGATATTTTTCGAAAAGTAAACAAAAATGAGTGAGATCACTAAAAAGATGAGTACTAATAGCTCAAAAATGGTGTAGGTTCCCATATGATGGAATGTTTTGCTTTTTTTTTTTTTTTTTTTGAATTTTTACCTCACTAGCAGTCAATTAGTACTCCCAAATTAGTAAGATGAATCATCGTTGAAAAATAAAAAAGGTTATATTGTGGAAGGAAAGGAGTGAACTGACCGTAGACCAGATGATACTGCCATTGTTCCGATCCAAAGCCCACGCAAAGCCATTCTTCTGCACAGCAACCACCACATCTCTCTTCGTCCCATTAACCTCCACACTCAACATCATGGGAGCTTCTCCGAAATCCGCATCCGTACTCGGCCCGGGCGGACAACTCGGACTCGTAGGATCCAAAAAACACGCGAAAAACCAAACATCATAACCCCCTAATTGCGTATACCAAACAATCTTCCCAGAATCCAAATCCAATCCCAGAATGGAGTTGGAATGGTTGTCGGGCTCGACACACTGGTCGGGTTGAGTAGGGACCGTTTGGTTGTTCTGTTTTTGCTGACAGAGACTTATGTTTGGAGGAACGGAGTAGAGGTTTCCGGTGGCGATGTAGACGAGGTTTCGGGGGATGTCGATGGAAGGGCTGCTTCCCCAGATGGCTGCTCCGGCGTATTGTCCAAGGGAGCCGTTGTTGTTTGGTAGCATGAAGGTTTGCCATGCGATAGCGCCGGTGGTGATGTTTAGCTTGGCGAAGCTGCCTTCGAAGGTGCAGCATTGGGTGATGCTGAGTCCTTCTTCTAGTGATGATGTTCCCACGTAAAATGCTCTGTTCGTAACCAACTAAAAATTCAGTAATATTATTGGGTTTGTTCCTAATCAAATAATAAACAGCAATACTAGCTATCATGATAAATTTTTCATGAAAATGATCATAAAAAATTTGTGACTTTTAAATTACACTTAAAATAAAATATTATATACTAATTAAAATAATCTAAAAATCACAAATCTTTCATAATTATTTTCATAAAATTTTTTTAATGATCCTTAACATTTCTCAATAACAAAACGACTTTGGAGTTGGTGAAATTCATGACTCAAAAATAACATCCTTGGACCGTACGTACACTACGCCCCCATGCCTGTGATGTGAGCATTCCTCTAACAAAAATACCAAAACTCCAAATAAATTAGTATTAAATATTTTACATAATATTTATATGAGTGTGGGTCTTATCTTATGTGATATGAGTCTCCTAACTTTTTTTTTTTTTTTTTGATAACGCAGGTATCCCCAACTCTCTAGTTTTTTGGGAAGTCAGGACTAATCCTGCGGGGTAAGTAGCTCGGGGGAAGCCGTGTACCCCTTTCAAACTGCTGCAAGCACTCACCCAGTGGGGAATCGAACCCGTGACCATGCGCCTTAACCACACAGTCACGTGTGCGCCCTTACCACTGGGGCAGCTTGCCTCCCTAGGTATCCCCTAACTATATATATAAATATTGCGTATAATATTTAATAATTTGTTTAGAATTAATCCCTAATATTAGTGTTACTCTAATTAACATTCTGAGGCCTCGTTTGGCAACAGGCCGGTTTAGTTAAAAAGTCAAAAAGTTACTAAGGCTCTGTTTGGGAAGAAAAAAGTCAGGCTTTTTTGGCTAAAATAGCCACAAAAAACAAAATAGGCTATTTTAGCCACAAAAAAACAAAATATCAAATCCAACCCATAATCATTACAATCATCTCTCACAAAAAAAGCCAAAAAGCCCTTCCCAAACCAGGCTAAAATAGCCCAGACTAAAATAGCCAAAAACCCAACCCACTTCTCAAACGGAGGCTAAAAAGGCCAAAAAATCAATAACTCATACCAAAAAGTCAAAAATTTTCTTTTCTCTCTACTTTTTACACATCTTTTTGTAAAAAATAAAAAAGTCATTCCAAACATACTAGTTTTTTTTAGTACATATTTTAGTCAAATAGTCAAAAAGTTACTAACCAATTAGATCAAATATATGGATGGATTGGATTCGTGAGTGAGTTAGAACAAATTATGCATTTCAACTATTCAATTTAAACCCGTTCATTAAATGAATAGGTTGGGTTAATTGGGTTTATTGAAGATCATTTTCTGATGTGGAGATGGAGAGTGATGGTGATTTTACGTGGTGCTACTGAGGTGGCAATGGATGGTTGTGGTGGTGGGATGATTAAGAGAAAAAACAATAGGAGAGAAATAAAAGAAAATAAATAAGAAGATTATTTCAATTGTAATTTTTTTAATGTTTTCATTTCGGCATTGATTACAAGAAAACAAATATTGGATTGTACATTCTAAATGAAGTCTATGCATTAAAAAAAATATAATTTGTGAATAATTATGCATGTACCATGAACTTTTTATTTTTTTAATATGTTTTTATCAATTGGGCACAAACAACTAGGCACAACGAGCATGTGGTACGAGGATTAAATAACTAGTGGATTTGAACTAGGCTATATGTTAAGAAATTACTAAATATTTCTAAAATATAATGTGACATCAGTTATATGATATTGGATGGTATTTTAAAATTATTTAATAATTTTCTGTTAAATGCCTTCAACGTCAAGTAAATTTAACTTTCCAGCCAACCCAACGTTGGGTGAGCTAAAATTGCGGCTGAACCTAAATATTATTTAAAAATAAAATAAAAAATATATATTAATTAATAAATTCTATATTATTTTATTTGTTGAGGCCATCTCCAACGATAGTAGGTATTTTGCCTATTTAAATATTACTATGAAGTATATATTTTATTTTGCCTATCAACTGTTTCATGTTTCTACTCCAATCATGTTCTTTATTTTAGCTATTCATCCAAATGCTATTAACTTTATAGAATACCACGTCAACAACAAAGATAAAGGGAAATAATCCTAATGATTAAATATATTTTGCTTAGCCTTGAATGCTAGCTACATGTAACTAGTGAATGTGAGTTGAGCCAAAATGCATAATCATATGCCTCGTGCATTAGAGTTAAAAAAAGTGAGTCACATTAGATATTTTGACTAACAAACATTATATGCCTAGTAGGTTGGAGATGCTCTCCATTTATTATTTTATAAAAATAAATTAGCTTGCTTGGTTCCATTTTTCCAAAAACACTTTTCAGAAAATTCTACTTTCTTATTTTCCGTGTTTTTTTTGTTTTTCCTGATTTTTTTTTAATATTTTAAGCAATTTTTTTACTTTTTAGACACACCCAACATAAATATATCTAAAAAGTAAAAAAATTATTAAAAAAATCTTTTAAAAATTCACTAAATACCAAAAATACAAAAAAAAAGAAAAGAATTCAGTACATTTTTTGTATTTTTATGTATTTATTAATTTTTAAAAATGTTTTTTCACAATTTCTTTATTTTTTAGATACATCTAAGTAAGGTACATCTGAAAAAATTAAAAAAAAAATGTTTAAACTTTTAAAAATATTCACTAAAAACAAAAAAATACGCAAAACCAAAAAACTCAATTTTTAAAAAATTTAATCTAGAAAACTCAAACCAAACACACTGAATCTTGTTTTAAATAAATTTTCTTTTTTGCATGGCGCACTAATTAAATTAAAAAATAAGTTAGTTTTATATTATTTTCATGTCTTTGTGCTATTCACTCAGATTGTTGAAGTACGTAAACTTATTATGAGATTTTTTTTTTTTTTATAATTTATTTATTAAATTATTTATTTTCTCCTTTATTATGGTGAAAAAATTGATAATTTAGTAGAGATGTTCCTATAGAACTTATGATGCATTAAAATAAAGGCATTCATGGATCTGACAATTGTAATCTCCCCTAAATGTAACATCATTGACTTTCAAATTTAGGTATTAGTATAAATTAATCTTGTCAAAGGTTTTGGATTAATAATCTCAATAATTAGACTCAACTGCTATTAACAATGATAAGAAGAATTTCATTTAAAAAAAAGAAAAAAAAAAAACAATGATAAGAAGAATTGCAACTTATTTATTTATTTACATCTATGGTGAGAGGGTAATTTATAAACAAATTGGGCCGAGTTAGGTAATGGGCCATTCTGTGGGCCGCGGTAAGAAGTGCTGAGTAAAAAGGCCTTGTAATTAGTCCGATCCAGAAGAGCCTTGCAGATAGTCCGGTCCGAAGGAGCTTGGTGGTTAGCTCGGTCACCAAGATCAGCGCGGTGACAGTTAGCTCGGTCATACTATGTTGGGCCAAAGTATGTTGAGCTTTCCTCAGAACCTTGCTATTGGTTAGCTCGATCCAAGCTCATTGTGGATAGCACGGTTTCGGACAATCCAGTTGGAATGTCAGCCGAGGTGCAAGCGCAGTAAAAAGAAGAACCGAGCTAGTTGGATCTCGGTCTAGTCTGCGGCTTTAGTGTGGCCATGTTATCTCGGTCGAATTGACATCCAACCGTGGTAGAACCATCTCACTTGGTTTAAGCAGTGAGGGAGTGTTGAGGGATAAACATTATCTTTCAAGAAAGTGATTCCTAGGAGGATTCTACATGGAGGAGTAAGAGTCCTACTAGGATTGTGCCACACGGAACCTATAAAAGTTCATAACATCACCTATGGAAAGGTAATACAACTTTGATTCTCGAAGACACAGAGCTTTTGTCTATTTGTCTATTTGTCTATTTTGCTGATTAGGCATCGGAGAGGTATCCGGCACACACCTGCTGGCTAGCTCACGTTTGTGTTTTCAAGGAGTAAAACAACATCGTACGGAAAAGCGCAGACTTGATCAATAGAATTATACGAGAAGATTTATTTCTTTTCGGTACATATGGATAAAACTATTTAAGTTTATAAGTGTTAAATCTTGTAATGAACAATAGGAAACTGTCTATGGGTACTAAAAAATGAAATATCCCTTTATTAAATATAAGGAAAATAATATATATATAAACAATTTTTTATCAATTTTTTTTGAGTTAATTATACAAATGGTTCTCCAAGGATACGTATTGTTATACTTCAATTCCAATATTTTAATTGTTTTATTTTGTCACAAAGTATTTGATCTGTATACACTTGTGCGTTAACGGGAGGGTGATATTTTCAAAATTTTATTAAAAAGGATAAAAAATCAAGTATATATTTTAGAGACTAAAATGAAGCAAAAGCCATATTTTAAAAATCAAAATGTTACAAAATGCATATTTCGAGATCATGTGTGTATTTGGTCATTCCAATTTTATCAAGACTTTATGTAAAATTTTAAAAAGGATTAGACTTCTTTTACATTGAAATCTCATCTCAATATGAGAGAACTTGAGGGAGTTATAGGGCCCATCACAAATTTCGTTTCAATAATCTAAATCGTTTATTTTGTAAGGCCCTCAATGTATATAATATCTATGAAAAAAATTAGTTCGATCTAGTAATCGTAATTTTTTTATTTTATTACATTTGTCTCCAAAAAAATAGATCACAAATATATTTTTAAAATAAACCATCCATATTTTTAGAGATAAATGTAATAATATGAAAATATTACAATTATCAGATTGACTTAATTTTTTTTTATGAATATTATACATTGAGAGATTTACAAAATGAACGGCTTGGATCATCGAAACGGGACTTGTGGTGGGCTCTATAAGCCCCTCATCATATTGAGATCTCAATATAAGAAAATCCCAATCCAAAAATACCTCTCATTTTGTTAATGGGATTAAAGTGGAACAAATTAAAAAATTGGAGACTAAAAGTACAACAAAATCTATACTTTGAGGATCATTAAAGCAATCAACCTGATTTTTTTACGCTAATATTTGGATAACAGAGATCAAAAACTTATTATCAAGAATCTCAACACTATTTATTTTAGTGTCAATGTAATTCAAATATTTTGTTTAATTAAAAAGTCTCAATGATATAATTTTTAAAAATGTGAATTCATCGACTAACTATATATATATATATATATATATTTTTGAATAAGTCACAAATCCTCCGTGAATGTGATCTCCAATGGGATATAAAAATAGGACTTTCCCAACGACTATGAGTCTCACATTATCTCATATCTATTTATTAGTTCAGATCCCACCACCTTTGTATTTAATAATAATAAAAAAAGTAATTAAAAAAAAGAACATTACTGTTTAAGACTAAAAATTAAATTTAATTTTCAAATCCAGTCATGTAACAATCAATTAAAATATTAAAAGTAACACTTTCATATATTATTTAATTATTAGCCAATCAAATCAGTTACATATTATTGAGTCTAGAAAATGAATTCAAAAAGCGAATTTGTATGTTATTTTCATTAAAAAAATCAATTTATGCAAGAAATTTACTCTAATTAGAAACAATAAAACTACCGAGAAATTTGTCCGAAGTTGATAATGTAGTTGAGATTCAATTGATATTTTGTGAGGTCATAAAACGAGTTTCGACCATATATTTCTGAGTAAAATTCAAGTACAATGAAGGTAGCAACTACTAACCCATTGTAAAAAGTTCCAGACATAGTGATAACACCAGCAGGGTGGGGATCGAGCTGTGTAGACCAAACAAGCTCCCCACTCCACCTTTCAACAGCTATAACCACCGCCGGGCCATAGATTCCGATGATAAGCAAGTTACCTGCGACTGTCGGAGTCGATCTCGAAACAGTGGTATTGACATTACCAACAAACCCAGTTGGCTGAAACCCAGTTAGGTTTTGCAAGTTCTGTTTCCAAATAAGTGACCCATCCTCTGCTTTAACTGCATAAAGGTAACCATTCCAGCTCGGAAAGTAGAGCATGCCGTCGAAGATTGCTGGAGTGGCACTTATGTCCTTCCCTGCAAAGAACTGCCACTTGAGACGTAGATTTGAGACAGTTGATGGGCTGATCTTGGTTTCGTTGTAAGCATATCTACGGTTGTATATATCTCCGCCATGGTTTAGCCAATCTTCCTCTCCGTTTGCCTAACATGATCAAAACAAGATTATATTAACAAAATAGTTATTTTACTTACACACAAACTAATTGCAGAACTCGGCCCTTCTCGTGAAAGGGTTGTGATTCGACTTTTGTGTTTCTAATTTTTTTTTTCTTAACAAAAATTTCGTGTAATGTGTCTATGAAGAGCAGTATTAGGATACATATAGTGGTGATACAATCCATATTAGGTAGGGCAGCTTATTTGAATTATTTATAGGTTTTGGCTTATTAGGACAAAATAGTTGGAAAAAAAATGAATATCTAAAAGCTGGGAAGAGCGTTTTTTACTTCTCTTTTATTAATTATCAACTTTTAATTTATAATAAGACAACCAAATATGCTCCTTATTGATGAATATGAGTATCAAGAGTATAAAATATCAATGCATATCAGGCAATATACGATACATTTAAATCACTGGTAGAGAGAGAGACTTACTTTTGAAATTGCACTAGGAAAGATGGTGTGTAGACAAAGGAGGCATAGAAGAAGGACAAAAGAATTGTTGCAGGCTTGAAGAGGTGCCATGGAAGCAAAATAGCTTTGTGTAGTTGTGCAATTCTTGGGGTCATACTTATAGGAAAAATTCTTTTGTTCAAACATGTTAGATTGATTAAAACAGAGAACCTTACTCTGTTGTAACCAATGAGGTGGAGTTTACTTTAATAATTATATACAAGGGGGCCATGATCCTCTTAAGGTTGTCCCAAAAAAAATTATTATTATTAATAAAGTATTTTTTCTCAATGTCTTTTAAATTTTTTTAATAATCTTTCATCCTGTTTGGGAATAGGTTATATTAATTGATTATTTTGATTTTTTAACTATTTTAGCCTGACTAAAAGTATTATGTTTGGGATGATAGTTATTTGTTTATTTATCTTTTTGTGTAGTTGATTGGATGATTGTGAGAGAAAAAATAAAACGATTATGGATTGGAGATGACATTTTGTTTTATTGATTATTTTAACCTATTTTATCTTTATTAATTATTTTAACCAAATAATTTCTAGCCAATTCAGGCCAAGAGTTTTGGCCATCAATAATTTTGTTTAATTGACAGAATTTGTGCTACATGCATCAAAATTGGAGTTGATATGGGAAAAATTAGAGTTATCCTAAGAATTTATTTTTCAACAACAGCCATAAAATCAGCTTTAATCGGCACAACAATAATTATACTTCAAAGCAATTTGTTGAGTATGATCTAATTGAACAAGTACTAGTAGAAATACTCTTACGAAATTTTAATGAATTATTGATTCAGAATGGTCTCAACAACACTTCATATCAATAAGAACTATAACAAGATTTTTGAAATTATTCTCCCAAAGCCACGAGATTCAAATACAAATCTATACTGTCAAAATGATGATGATAAATGGAAGGATAAATTTTGAATTCGTGCACTTCTACTTTTGAGTTTTTTTTTTCTAGGATAGTGCTGCTGGGATAATTTTGAAAGGGTAAATTACAAATACATCTCTTGATGTTTACTTAAAATACGAATTGTTTCCTGTGATTTGAAAAATTACAAATACCTCCGTGTTAGAATTTTTTATTTAACATAATTAATTGAAAGAATAAAATTTATAACTACTCACCTATACAATAATAAAATTATTTGAATTATTAATTGAAATAAAATTTTAACATTATTAAAAACTGTTAATTAACTTGATGATTTATTAATAAAATGACATATTTATTATGAAATTAGAAACCTTAAAGGGTATAATGTAATTTTTAAAATCACATGAGATAATTTGTAATTTAAGTAAATCTCAGGTGATCTGTTTGTAATTTACCCATTTTAAAAAGATGAAAGTGACGAGAGTAAGAAGAGACGACATAAAATGAATATTGGAGGTGATAATGAATGGAGTGTCAACATTATTTTTATTTAACTTTTTTTTATTGTCAAGTACTTTTTTGCCATTTTAAATAAAGAATTAATAGTAATAAAAAAATTCAATAAGTATCCAACCTAATTTTTAGAGTGCAATTTGGTTTGGACTATCAGAATTCACTTTTTTAGAAAATTAAAATTTTTTATTTTGTCATATTTTTTTTGTTTGTACTGAATTTTTTTTAATATTCTAAACAATTTTTTTAATTTTTAGATACGCTTAACATAAATACACTTAAAAAGTATAATATTTGTGAATTTTTTTTAGAAAATTCCCTAAATATCAAAAATATATATATAAAAAAATATAAGAATTCAATATATTTTTCGTATTCTTGTGTATTTATTATTTTTTAAAATATTTTATTTTTTAAATATATCTAAGTAAGGTGCATCTGAAAAAATATAAAATTACTTAAAATTTTAAAAATATTTTCTAAAATCAAAAAAATACGAAAAACAAAAATTTAATTTCTAAAAAGTTGAATACAAAAAACTAAAACCAAACAAAATGAATACTATTATTTAAAAGTTAAAATACAATTTAAAAGTCAAATTTACCCTTAATTTGATCTTTCATTCCAAACAACCTTAACCCTAATTGCCTTGTTTTAAAAATTAATGCTAACCGTTAAGAGTATCCCAAATCACCCCTTTTCACCTACCATCACCCGCCATCTCCCCCCATCATCCTCGCAACCTCTTTTTACCTCCCCAGCCTATGGGTATGGCTACTCCCTCTCCCTTTGCCCACACCACCCCAACCCCTTCTTACTACCCTAGGAAAAATTCTTGCAGCAAATGTTTAGGATCATACTTATAGGAAAAAAATTCCTTTGTTCAAACATGTTATTTTTTTTGATTCCTTGGAAATCGAAGTAGATAAAGGTTTAACATAAAACAAAACAGAGGGCTAGTCCCTCACTACATAATTTCCAGTCATATCATCTATGAGTAGAGATCTAACTGCTTCTGGAGAGTTTTCAAGAATCACTATATGGTCATCTTGAGCAACTCCTAGATTTGTCAGTTTGTCAGCAACCTTGTTACCCTCACTCATTGTGTGTCCTAGAGAGCGATTACATCTGTTGAGAGAAACTTTGCATCCTCAACGAGAGCTTTAAAGGGAGAGTTGTGGGTTGTTCAAACATGTTAGATTAATTAAAATAAAGAACCTTACTCTGTTCAAACTAATGAGGTGGAGTTGACTTTAATAATTACATACAGCGGACGGACGAAGCTAACAGGGGACAAGTGGCCCATGATCCTCTTTATGGTTGCCCATGAGGTGGAGTTGACTTTATTATTAATTTTTTTAACTCTTGTGGTTTAGGCCATCAATAATTCAGTTTAAATTGACAGAATTTGTGCTACACACATTAAATTTAGAGTTGATATGGAAAAGATAAATTCATATGTTAAAATACATTTTAGGAGTTAAAATTACCTTTAATTTTATCTTCTTTCCTAAAAATCTTAAGTCTCGTTTATTTTCAAGGGTAGAATGAAAGGGATTCATAGTGAGGAAATTGATATTGAAGGAATTAAGTAAAATTGTATTTATTTTGATGACAATTGTTGGTGTGGGGATTGTTAAATTATTTTTATATAAAATAATAAAACAAATAAAATAGGGGTATTTTTTTTCAAGTCCCTGATATTAAGATTTTACAGTATAAAGGACATCAAATATTCTCATAATGTCTAAGGTCCCTCAACAATATTTTCATAATGTTTAAGGTCCCTCAACCTTGATCCAGAGAAATTTCAGTCCAGAGAAATTCTGGCCCAGAGAAATTTTAAATTTCTCTGGCCCAAATATTTCTCTGGAAAGTCTCAGAATTTCTCTGGTCCAATTATTCTCAGAATTTCTCTGATTTGAGGAAGGAAGGGAAAATAAACGATCATAACAGTAAACTCACATCCAATATAAGGATATTTGAAAACTGAGCATACACAAAATTATTGCATTGAGTAAAATCAAGAAACAAAATTCAGTTCTTTTGAAATTTCTCTGAGTTGAGAATTTCTCTGGACCAAGGAAGAATTTCTCTAGACTCACTTTAACTCAGAAATTTTTTTTGAAAGCCAGAGAAATTTTCCTTACCGGCCCAGAAAAATTCACTCAAATCAGAGAAATTCCCCATCTCCAAATCACTCAACCCAGAGAAATTCACAACTCAAAAATTTCTCTGGTCCAAAACCAGAGCAATTCTCTCCAAACCAAACAAACCAGAGAAATTCTCTCTATTTACAGTAAAGTTGTATTTTTATGAACAGAACTTGGTGATTGTATATTGATCTAGGAAATTTCTCTGACTTCACAAATTTCTCTGGCTCTATTACAAAGAATTTCTCTGACTTACTGAGGGAGACGACGGAACTGCTCACAGTCCTTTGACCCATTTTTGTTGAAGTCTGTAACTAGACTATTCATCATTCTAGCTATTGCTTCCTTGAATTCACTAGGTTGGTTCCTTTCTACTTTATTATTAGTATCTTTGACGTCTTATTTGACCACAGACCCAACTTCAGCACCCTTCATATAAGCTTTACGTGCTGACAGAATGTCATGTGCTTGAAGACGAAAATGCCCAGCAATCCAGAGGCCGACACGTGTATGATTTCGGAGACGTCTGATTCGTCCCACCTGCCTTCTCTCAACTCCGATCTGATCTGGTTAATGTACTCGTCGACCCATTTTGGCATTTCGGATCTGGGCATGTCGAAGTACCGTTCTGGGGACGAGGAGGAAGAAGACGATGAATTGAGGTAGCCAGTCAATACAGGTCGTTTTTCATACTCATAATCAATATACACAGTATTTCTCTGAGATTGGGGGAGTTTGGAGAGGATTCGGAGGAGAAGCTACATGGTTGAGAGCTTCCTTGTTCCTGAGCCAGAGTTGAGACCAGCTCAGAGATTTCTCTGGTGAGCCAGAATTGGATCCCGATCTCACCGATAAATGATTCGAACAAGGAGAATCTTCATCTGGTCAACGCCGCTCCGGCGAAGATCGAGTCGATCGATGTGTCCCTAGCGGAAGAGCTGAGTGCAATCTGCCAGAAGATCGAACGCCTGAGATGAGATTGGACAGAGAGATGACGGAGAAGATGCCGAGAGAGAGGCATTTGGTGATGGAGACGAATTTGAAGGAGATGGTGAAGAGAGGTGAGGTCCAAAAGCTGCTTGAGATCGAGGTCGATAGGTTGTTTCGGGTAGAGAAATGTTTAGGGACCTCAGATATCAAAAAATAATTTTATGGATCACTTCCATTATGAAAAGTGGGAGAGGGACCCTAGACCGATTTTCCCAATAAAATAATACAAAAACATTAAACATTAATATTCCAAAAAAAAAAAAAATGCCCAACATTTAAAAAATAAAAAATAAATAAAAAATTTCCAAAAAAATAAAACAAATAAAACAATGATTTTTACTTAACAAAAAATATAAAAAATTAAACATTAATGTTTTATAAAAAATGCCCAACATGTAAAAAATAAAAATAAAAAATAATCTGGCGAACTATTTTTTTAATACCAAGTGCTAGAAGCCCATTCGAATCCCCTCCCCAAGAGGATTCATAATCCGGAGGGTATTACGAATCCCCTTTATATCTCCCAAAACAAACACAAATATAGTGGGTCACACCTTATTATCAATCTCAATCCCCCCTCCATAACTCCAAACAAACGGGGCCTAACTCTAATCACCTTCTTCTTAAAAACTAATGCTAACCCTAAAAGCACCCCCAACCACCTTATTCTGCTTTCAATCGCCTCTCTACCATCACCTACCACCTACTTTTACCATCACAGCCTACGGGTATGGTCACTCCCTCTTTCCTTGAGTCCGGATCCTCTCCAGCTTCTCTCTTCGGCTCATCCTCTTGTTAACGGCTCAGATCACACAAATAAATAAATGGCTCAGATTTGTTTCTTTAAATAAATAAATAAAAAATAAATACATACTTACTAACACACTCACTGCACACACACACACTCTCAATCCGCCCCTTTCTCACTGGACACACGCTTATCACAGCATACTCACTCTCTCTCTCTATCACATTTTTAATAAAAAATAAAAAAATTATTTTAATATTTTTAATTTTATCTTCATAATATATATATATATATATATATAATTTTTAATAAAAAATTTTAATTTTTATAAAATTAATATCATTGAAAATATACTTTTAAAATAAGACTAAGGCCTAGTTTGGAAAGACTAAATAAGTGCACTTTTTGACTTTTTTTGTATTATGTATAGAAAAAGTAGAGAGAAGATGTTGATTGATGTGACTCAAAAAAGATAAAAAGATGAAATAAGTGCACTTTTTTCTTTGTAGCCAAACTTGACCTAATATTAAATATATTTAATAAAAATTTAAAATGAATAAAAAGTAATTACTATGTTTCGTTATGCTTTCAAATTATTATTTTAAAATTTTTCATATATAAAAATAATGACTTATTTAATGAAAATATACTTTTAAAATAAGACTAATATTAAATTTTTCAGAAAAAAAATATGAAAATAATGACTTTTAATTTTATTTTATTAACCAAACAAGTTTAATTTTCATATATTTTTAAAATAATTTTTAGACTTCCTATATTTTTTTTTGGAATGAAGATTATTTTTGAGAATTTTAAAAATATATGATTTTTGTGTGTTTTATTTCATCAAAATAATTTTTATATTTTAAAAATAATACTTTGAAAGCATAACTAAACATAGTAATTATTTTTTATTTATTTTAAATTTTTATTAAATATATTTAATATTAGTTTTATTTTAAAAGTATAGTTTCAATGATATTAATTTTATAAAAATTAAAATTTTATATTAAAATTATATACATATTATGAAAATAAAATCAAAAAGATTAAAATAATTATTTTTTATGTTTTATTAAAAATGTGATATAGAGAGAGGGTGTGATTTGAAATTTTTTTTGGATTAAAAATGTGACAAAGAGAGAGAGTGCCGTGATGGAGCCCGGATTCTCGGCCGCCCTATCCGGTGGCCGTGCCAGCAGCCCCCCAAAACGACGTCGTTTTGGGGGTTATTTTGAATTTTTTTTTTTTTTCTCTCTTCTTCCTCGTTGGAAGACCGAACCAGAGGGAGGGGAGGGGAGGGGAGGGAGAGAGAGGGGGGGAGGGGAGGGGAAGGAGAGAGAGAGGAAGGGAGAAGAAGAGGGAGCACCGGACTGGAGGGGGCCTAAATCACCAGGGGAGGAGGAGGAGGAGGCTGAGGCGGGCCGGACGCGGAGGCGACGGCAGATCGGGCGACGATCGGACGGTTGGCGAGCTCGACGGCGAGCTCGACGACCTGCGACGGCGAATCCGGACCCCAAAATCCGGCGAGCTCCCCTTCCCTCCCCTCCCCTCCAGCGAGCTCTCCTTCCCTCCCCTCTGCTCTGCTCTGGTTCTGCGATCTGCGAAAAAAAAAAAAAAAATTGGAAAAACCCCCAAAACGACGTCGTTTTGGGGGGGCTGCTGGGAACTGCCGCCCAAAAGGGCGGCCGAGGATCCAAATTCGCCGTGTGATGGGTGTGTGTCAGTGACAAAGGAGGGAGAGAGAGAAAGGGAAGGATTGAGAGTGTCTGTGCAATGAGTATGTGTGTGTTAGTGAGTATGTTTTTTTAATTTTTTTTAATGAAACGGATGTGAGCCGTTTATTTATTTGTAAGTGATCTAATCCGTTACTCGGAGGATGAGCTGGAGAGAGAAGTTGGAGAGGATTCGGACTCTCTTTCCTCACCCACACCATTGCAACTCATGTGTTTACCTACCGCTGCTCCTGCTCCCATCACCTATGTTGGAAAAAATAGTTTAATATAAGCATATTTTTTAGTCCAAAATTAAGTGGGCCCCGAACGTATTTTGGGACGGGTCCGAAGAGGTGAAATGTTCCTTGCTGCGTGGCAAGTCACACGGTGAAGACGGGATGTCAAAACCATTTATGAGTGAATGGGAAGTTGACTTCGTTTTCGAGTCTAACATTAAATTTTTTAGATAAAATTCATTTAAATTTTTTCAATAAAAATTATTGTGGGAATTTAATTTAATTCTAAATTTATTTTTTGGTTTCCTTAAGTGGTTTCTTAAAAATGATTAAACTATTCAACTAGTTATATATATATATATATATATTCAAATAGTTTAATATATATATATATTTCAATAGTTTAAATAAATTAAGTTCCATCAGGTTTGACTATTCCACCAACGGCTCCAACCGTACTATTTTCAATTAATTTGGAAAATATGTTCCAAGTTGGAACGATCAAATCAAATGTTTGAATTAGTGGTGCACCTGTTCAGTCCATACTACACCTGTTCATTACATGTTTTGTACCTGTTCAGATCATTTTGTTTGCCTATAAATACAATTCATTCCAGCAGTGTTGGGATTCGAAAAATTCAGTCTCCAACTTTCTATTTGCTGTCCAAACTATTTTTGTTTGCATTTCTCTACATTCTAGTTTTAGAATTAAAATAAAGAGAGTATAAGAACACAAAGTTTTAGTTCGTCGTACAAATTTGTGTGGAGTGCTACTACAAGTTTGTGAAGATCATTGTATCCTGGGAAATAGACGCCACTCAACCGAAAGCACCGTAGCGGGGCGAATCTATCTTAAGGACAGAGTGTCACACACTCAACTTGGTCTTTAATTATTGATTCGGTTCAACAAAATAATTTCTGTAAGCTTATTTCATTTTGTTTGAATTATTTTCAATTTATTTTATTTACACAGAAGATTATTCCAACAACCTACACCCTCGCAACCCCCTCTCAACACCCAACCCTACCATCACTCCCTCTTCTCTCAACTACTACAACCTCAATATATACATATATATATATATATATATATTATATAATAAAATATGAGATTAAATTAGAAATGAAGTTAAAAATTAAGTGATTATACATGGTGAAATTCAAAGTAATTATTTAATAGAAAAAATAGAAGGAGAAAAAAAAAGGGGAAAAAAACAAAAAAATAAGGTTTAATAAAGTCATTTTTTGGTAACAGTACTAATATTACAATTTAGTCCAGAATTACATAACCATTAATGTCTATTTTTAAAAGATAAAAAGACTTAATTAAAAAAGTAAAATAAATTTAATCCTATTTTTTAAATACTTTCTATTACTCTATAACATTGATGTTGTTCTCATATTCAAGAGACAAGTTATTGTCCCTGACATCCTAAATAAAGAATTCATTTTGTTTTTATCGTCTTTCATCATGCATACTATTGTTCTCCGAATTTTTTGGATAAATCTCCCAAATTACAACTCCATCTCCAATCTCCATATATAATTAAGGTCTGAATTCATTCAGGCATTTACCCGCTCCTTGTTTTTTTAGGAGGAGACGGCCAACACGTAACAATATTTTCTTGAACTCCTCCTATCTATTGGGAGCGGGACAGGAATTGAAAGAAAACAAAATGTCGAAAACTTGTATGCTGTTTTGTTTTACAGTTGTTTTGTTTTGTTCAAAAACAAACGCACATTTTGGGATCTATGAGCTGAAGAGAGGAGATATCTCCGTCAATCTCACCAATAAGGGTGCCACCATTATCTCTCTTTTTGTCCCTGACAAAAATGGTATACGCAATGAAAATGATCACAATCCTATCAGTGAATCACTCATTTATACTTTCCAGATTATCTAACAAAATTCTTTATCTTTCTTTTCTTTTTATTTGTTCTTTCTAGGAAAATTGGCCGATGTTGTTCTTGGATTTGATTCTATTGAGCACTACATGGTGAGATAATGGATGTTCCAATCTTTTTTGGTTCTAAGGCGAAATTTTAAAATAAAATCTTTTAATATTTAAAATATTAGTTTTAATAAAAAAAATTTATTTAAATATATATATATTTTTGCTTTTTCAAATGCAAAATTACTAATTAAATTTTTGTAATCAATTTTTCTTGTTTCTCGGAGCAAATCTTTGCTTTAGAGAGAGAGAGAAAGAGAGAGAGAGATTGGTCTTTGCCCTTTGATTTCTACTCTCTTTTTTTTTTTTTTTTTTGTTTTGCCAACAGCAAATGATTCACACTGCGCCCTTTCTCCCCCTAAAAAACGCAATGATATAGAAACATAATTTATATATATAACTATCATAAAAAATATGGTGATCTATTTATATTTGTTTATTAAAAATTAAAATGTTCACACCACTATTACATCCTTTTTTATGGGTTTTTTTGCAAAAATAAATTGTATGTATAGTATTTGGAAAATGTTACAAACAATTTCATTTGTTATTGTATTTTTTTTTATTTTTTTATTTTTTTGTTTTATCTCTAAGTACAAATGAGTTGGTTGTAACATTTTAATAAGACACAAAAACAACTCTCATCGCTTTGTTGTATTTATTTAATATATATATATATATTTGATAAACATGTCATTTTTGTCCAGAGATATTTTGGTGCCATAGTTGGACGTGTTGCCAACAGGATTGATGGTGCTCAGTTTACTTTAAATGGAACCCATTATAAACTTGCTTGTAATGAAGGAAGAAACACGGTTCATGGTACATATTCTTTGATTTCTTTTTTATTTATGAATCTTTCCAAAATTATATGTTGATGGTGTGTTTGTTCAATAATGTTGGCTAAATGATTACATGAGTTGGAAAATAAGGAATATAGTAAAACTTTATAAAATATTATTGGATAGACACCCAATTACATGGGTCTTGTTTGGTTAGTTTTTGAGGAAAAAAAAAATTCAATTTTTTTTTTAAAAAAATGGAAACTAATTTTATAAAAAAAAAATATCAAAAAATATTTTAAAAATTATTTCTAGCCTCCCAAAATATAAAATTATGTAAAAATGAATAATTTTCAAAGTATTATTTCTATTTCCTGAATAATTTTTTTTTTTTAAATAATCGGTAGTATTACTGAAAACATAGGACCTGCATTTTTTATTTTTTTTAATAACTCCTTTCTTTCCCATCAAAAAATAACTCCATTCTTTGTATTTTTTTAATATTGAACTTGATTATATGAAGGGCAGGTGGGCCGAAAGGATTCAGCGACGTCGTTTGGAAGGTGAAAAATTACAACAATAAGGGGGATTCACCTTGTATTACCTTTACCTATCACAGCTGTGATGGTGACCAAGGTGAGGAATAATATTATATTTGTCCACTCTGTCTTTAGCTGTTTTCTTCTCTGATTATAATTATGCACTTGTTACAAGTCAATCTTGAATAATTAATCAATGTGCATCATTAAACTACATAAAATAACAAACGACTTTCCAATTTTATTAAATGTTGATTACACATTTGACAAAATGATCAATATACATACAACTGGAGGCTCTTACCTAATTATGTTGTTATGCGGGATACAACTAGGACAGGTTCAGTCGGATTAGGAGGTTGTCCAAACTTAGTCCAAACTGTGCTGAGACTTGCCTAGGCCCACGCCAGGCCCAAATTGTAACCTGAAGTTGTCTGCCTAAACCCGATCCGAGTTAAACCCAATCCGAATTGCCCGAATTGTAAATGAATTTCAATTTTTTTTTTGGTGTGCAGTTACATTATTAAATTATTTAAATTTGACTATTTACATTTTTTTTATATAGAAAATCATTAATACCATCAAAACAAATAATTTAAATAATGTAAAAGAAATGATGCTATAGTAGTCTTTATAATTTATGATTGACAATAAAATAAATAAATTTTTTTGTTATTTATATAGATAATATATATTCAATATGATTTAATAATCTAAATTACTTTAATATCATACAAAAGCTAATAATTTATATGTATATTTAATATTTTTATATATCTATATATGTATAATTCGGGTTTCGGGTTGCTCGGGTTGTTTGAAGTTTTTACACAATCCCGGCCAAATTTAATTCGAGCTTTTGAATTTTTGCCCAAATTCTTACCGAATTTGAAAATATCTTATCCAAGCTCTAAAAAAATTCAGGTTAGGTTCGGGTCACTCATGTTGAGCCCGTCCAAGTTGCATTCCTAGTTGTTCTAAAAACAATTCTAGGCATTTTGTCTACTAATAAAAATATTTAAAATATATATACTTGTGTGTTTTATTTAACCACTTTGCCTAGTATATATTTCAACAACATTTTTTTTTAAGAATTATTTTACCCTACTTTCAAAACTCTCGAAATGTACATAGCTAAGACAGAACGAGTCAAAATATTTACAATGTTGTCTATTTTATCAAAACTGCATTTTATGATAATATTTGGTAAATGTGTAGATTTAAAATTAGTATGTTGTAGGTTGTGTGTAAAAAATATATATATATATATATATATATATATATTGTTCACATTTATAATTTTAGATGAAATTTTATGTAAAACTTTGAATAATTTTTCGTGAAAATGTAACACAATTGAATGAAAATTATTACATGTTGGTAGGCTCTCTATTACAAAGGAGAATGGACTCAATCATGCAATTTATACTTGAGTGATATTATACATAATTTCATTTCTTATATATCTAATTTTTCCCTTCCAAGACATAAAACAATAGAATTACATCAATAAATATATATGGGACTTGTGGGGACATAATTTTTGAATGACAACACATGGCCGAGATGGCACCGAAGTGCCAGCCGAGGTGCCACGTGTCCTGGTCAAAACGCCGAGATAATCTCGGCTTGGCCGAGGTCATCTGCGAAGATATCGGAGTCCGGGATAAGCGGATAAGGGACAAGAGTCCTAGATTGGGAGATGACTTCAGTTTAGATAAAGATAAGACTCTTAGAGAGTTTATCCCAATCTAACTGGGAGTCCAGGATTAACATTGAGCCAGAGTCCATTGAAGGTAGGCTTCTATTGGGATTAGGACAGTGTTGGTTATAAAAGAGAAGCACCATCGTGAATCTAAGGTACGCTTTTTGTATTCTGAATAAGTGAGTTAAGCACTTTTGCTATCCTTGAGAGATAACTGACTTGATCGTCGGAGTGCCCCCGGGTGGACGAACCACCGCCAGAATCTTATCTTTCTGTGACTGGTCGTTCGGGCTTAATCTATTCTGCCGGTGTTCTCCAACTGAGTACCTGTTTGGTAGTGTGGTCGGAAATTGACATACACAATTTGGCACCGTCTGTGAGAAAGAAATGAGAATAGATGGCCAACGACGGACAGAAAGAAAAGGTTGGGGACGACATCCCTGCTGAGAGTGGTAAGCACATTGACCCTAACGTGGAGGAGGATGATTGCAACGAAGAATCTCGGGATCAGAATCCTGGAGAGAATGACGTCGGCCAGGAGGGCGACGTACCAAAGAAGACAGACTGAGGCAGGTACTACAACAAAAACGACCTCCAGGTATGGAAAGATAGATGCCTGAGGAGGGACGGAGAGATGAAAGGAATGGCGGACAAATTGGAGGACCTGCAAACGGTCGTAAATTTCATGATGCAGAACAACGTCATGCAGCCACCGTTCCCGTTACAAGATACGCCGATTCCAGCTGCCAAGAACAATGCCCAGAAGGGAGGGCAGAAAACAGTCTCTGTAGCCCCCAGCACACCAGGACCAAGGAACATTCTCATCGGCCTTCAAGGAAGGTCGGGCTTGGAGAGTCCATGAAGGGAGATTCACGGAGGACGCATCGTACCAAAGAAGGTGACCCAAAAGAACATCGGCATGTTCAAGGGAAGGAACTCTATTTCAACGTAACTAACGAAAAGAGGTCCAGGAGGACTTACAATGACACTGGAAGTAGCGCACCAAAGAGGTTGAAATCTGGTGATAGCCGAGCTCCTAGACGGACTAAGGAGGATCTAAGGGATTACCTCCAGAGGAAGCGACAGGATGCCGAGGTAACCTCTCCGGTCAAGCTGAGAATGCCGTTTTTAGTAGAATTTGATAAATTCGAAGCCCCTAAAAGGTTAAATATGCCGAGATTCCAGATATACGACGATAAGTCGGACCCTAACTTTCACGTCGGCTTGTACCTAAACTCGATGACACTATACACCAGGAACGAGCCGTTGCTTTGCAAAGTGTTCCCTTCGTCCTTCGGAGAAATTGCATTGGACTGGTTTCACAAGTTGCTGAAGGGAACTGTGAAAACCTAGAAAGGCCTGGTCGAGATGTTTGTGGCCAGGTTTGTGACAAACAAGCTATAGCCATTAAGGGTGGACTCCCTAATGGCTCTGAGAATCAGTGAGGATGAAAGCCTTAGGGCCTATGCCAAGAGGTACTATGAGGTATTCAACTGGATACCAAGTTGCAACCAAGAGGTGGCGGTCGTGTCTTTTAAGAACTGCCTGAAAAATGATTGTTTGCTTCGAAAATCATTGGCAAAGACACTGCCAAAAAGTATGGAGGAACTGATGGCCAGAATTGAGAAGTATACGAGGTAACACTGGGTACAACAAGCAAGAGACAAGATTAAGGCTGCGCAGGCAATCACAACCGTATTTCGAATCCTGGTTTACAAAGTCTTAGAGAAAATCTGAAATCAGCCCTATTACAGAGCACCAGTAAGGGTTCCGGGTGAATTTATGGGAAGAAGCTTAGGCAAGCACTGTGCCTACCACAATGAAGATGGGCATCTGACTTAGGGGTGCAGAGCCCTGAAGGCACATTTGGAAGACTTGGTAAGACAAGGTCATTTAAGAGACCTTGTAGACGAGGTCAGGACAAGGGAAAAGCAAGCAAGACTGCCTCAGGCACTGGCAACACCGCCTCCTCCAACACCACAGTCGCAGGCAGGCGGACCTCGAGTGATCAATGAGATTCACTCGAAGGTCAATGAGAACGAAATACGTGGGGAGACTCAGAAGGTAAAACACTTGCAGCATATGTACCAGGTCCGGCAGAAAAGACCTAGGGCAGACGAGTGCCAAGGACCAGTGGTGTCCTTTACTGAAGACAACCTAGAGATGGTGCAGCATCCACACAACGATGCCTTGGTAATATTCCTTCCGATTAGAGAATGCCATGTGAAGCGCATCCTAATTGACCAAGGTAGCTCTTGTGACATCATGTATGTCAGGTATTACTAGGAGTTTGACCTTCACCAAGATGATCTGGAACAATCCAATGGTCCAATGGTCAGGTTCAATGGAACGCCGACGTGGCCCCAGGGAGCAACAAGTTTGAAAGTGCAGGCTGTTACCAAAAATGTGAAAACATAATTCACAATAATTGACACTTCCTCCCCTTACAATGCTATCCTGGGAAGGCCATGACTGCATGCAATGGGAGCTGTTCCTTCAACATTGCACCAGCTGTTGCAGTTTCCAATAGAGCATAGAATTGAGGAGGTCAGAGGGGATCAAGTGCAGGCAAAGAATTGCTCAATGGCAGCAATGAAATCCACCTGCAACATACGAGAAGCAGAAGCAACAGAGATCTAAGATAATGACACGGAGGTCCTTGAGGACGTCAGTAAGGAACCAGCCGAGAAAAATGAAGAAGCCCTAAAGAAGATCTTAGTCCAGTAAGGGGATGAAGAACATTTCTTTTTCCTCGACTCAGGCTTGGTCGAGGAAGAGAAAAGGGAATTAGAAGCATTCTTAAGAGCAAACCTTGAGGTGTTTGCATGGACATCGTACGAGATACCTAGCATTGACCCTGAGGTCACTTGCCATAAACTGAATGTGGACAGGTCGGCTAAACCTGTCATCCAGCGAGCAAGAAGGCTGACATTAATGCATGTTGAGGCAGTAGAAGAGGAAGTGGATAAACTTCTAGAGGCTAGAGCCATTCGAGAGGTAAATTACCCAACATGGTTATCAAACACGGTGGTTATGAAGAAAAAGAATGAGAAGTGGAGGGTCTGTGTGGACTTCACTAGCCTGAATAAGGCTTGTTCTAAAGACAGTTTTCCACTCCCCAAAATTGACCAATTGGTGGATGCCACTTTAGGGCATGGAAGGATAAGCTTCCTAGATACTTACATGGGGTACCATCAGATAGCTATCTACCCCCCAGATGAGGAGAAGACTGCATTCATCATCCCAAAAGGGCTGTATTCTTACAGAATGATGCCTTTCGGGTTGAAAAATGCAGGAACAACTTACCAGAGACTGGTGACCAAGATTTTCAAGCATCTAGTAGGCAGAACAGTGGAGGTATACATAGTTGACATGATCGTGAAGACCAAGGAACCTGAGGATCATCTGGAAGACTTAAAGGTAGTTTTCGACATCCTTAAAACATATCGGCTCCGACTCAATGCATCGAAGAGCGCATTTGGAGTTGGGTCTGGTAAGTTCTTAGGATACTTGGTTAGCAGAAGGGGTATTGAGGCTAGCCCGGATCAGATCGAGGCCATCTTAGAATTAAAGAGCCCAACATCGGCAAAACAAGTGCAGATGTTAAGTAAAAGGGCTACAGCCGTGAATAGATTCATAAGCAGAAGTTCTGACAAATGCAAACATTTCTTCAATTTAGTGAAGAAAGCCACAGACTTCTTATGGACAGAGGAGTGCAAAGTCGCCTTGGCCGACCTGAAGAAATACTTGACCACAGCTCTAGTTCTCTCAAATCCAGTACTTGGAGAGGAGCTGTTCTTATACTTGGTGGTCTCAAAACATGCAGTAAGTACAGTGATAATCAAGGAAGATAAGGGAGAGCAGTGGGTAGTCTATTACGTAAGTAAAACCCTAGCAGATATAGAAACCAGATACCTGCCCTTAGAGATGTTGACATTGGCTTTAGTAATGGCTATCAAGAAGTTGAATCATTACTTTCAAGCCCACAAAATTGTGGTGTTAACTGAGCATCCTTTGAAGTCCCTGTTGCAGCAAGAAGATTTGACAGGCAGGATAGCCAAATGGGTAGTGGTGTTGGGCCAATATGACCTAAAATTCAGACCTAGAACAGCAATCAAAGGCCAAGTTTTGGCCGACTTCGTGGTCGAGTTCACACCAGGAGCCATTACACATCGGGCTCCGTTGAGCCGAGGTCCAGGTGAACAAGGAGAAACCCAATTGGGGATAGCCAAACAGCAGAAAGAAGAGAAACTCAGGCCATGCAATATTTACATCGGCGACTCTATCTAGCTGTTTATTGATGGGATTTCAAACCGACAAGGAGCGGGAGTAGGAGTAGTGCTAGTATCGTCAAATGGGCAGATACTGGAACAATCCATTCATTTGGGGTTTAAAGCCTCAAACAATGAAGCAAAGTATGAAGCATTGATCGCACGATTAAAGCTGGCAGTAGCAATGGAAGTTGACGAGGTAATAGTCTTCTGTGAGTTCCAACTTATCGTCAACCAGGTAATCGGCGAATACACAGGCCGAGATAAAAGGATGTCGGCCTATGTAAAGGAGGTGGGCAGACTGGTAGCCTTATTCCAGAATTGCCAACTACAGCAGGTTAGCCGAGATGACAACAATCATGCTGATACTCTGGCCAACCTAGCTAGTGCAATAAAACCTGGAGAGGCGAGGACGATAATGGTGGACTACTTGTCAGGTCCAAGCATATAACCACTAAACACAGAGCATGAAGCAATGTGTGTGGAAATGGGACCAAGCTAGATGGATGCAATAATAGTATTCCTTAAAGAGGAAAAATTGCCAGATGATCATAAAAAAGCATACAAGATCAAACTGAAGTCGGCAAGATTCAGTCTGACAGCAGAAGGACATCTCTATAGAAGATCTTTTACTGGACTCCTTTTGAGGTGTGTACATCCTTCACAAGTTGAAGACTTCTTGTATGAGAAACACGAAGGAGTATGTGGAAGCCACGCCAAGGACAAGTTGCATGCTCATAGGGCTATTACTCAGGGGTACTGGTGGCCCTACATGCAGAAAGGTGCTGAAGCTTATGTCAAGAAGTGTAAAAAGTATCAAAGGTTTGTACCTTTGATATATCAACCAGTAGCGGACTTGAACCCAGTGTCTAGCCATTGGCCATTTGCCCAATAGGGCATGTATCTTGTTGGACAATTGCCTCAAGCAACTGGACAAAGGAAGTATCTGCTAGTAGTAACAAATTACTTTACCAAGTGGGTGGAAGTTGAACCCCTTGCAAAGATTCGAGATGTTGATGCGAAGAGCTTCATATGGAAGAACATCATCACCAGGTTTGGGATCCCAAAGGCAATAATAGCAAACAATGGTACACAGTTTGATAGTAAGCTAATCAAGAGCTTCTGTGAAAAGTACAAGATCAAGAATTACTATTCCACTCCAAGTTTTCCTCAAAACAATGGACATGCAGAAGCATCCAACAAAGTTATCTTGGATGGGATCAAGAAGAAGTTGGGAGCAGCAAAGAGAAAGTAGGTGGATGAGTTACCCAGTGTACTCTAGACATATCGGACTACGCCGAGAAGAACAACTGGAGAATCCCCATTTGCCATGGCTTATGGCACAGAAGCAATTATACCATTGGAGGTCAGGACTAATGATACATTTTTAGCCCGAGATCTGGATCTACTAGAAGAAACAAGAGAGAATGCAGTAATTCAGCTGGGGGTATACCAACAGCAGCTTGCTAAGGCTTACAATAAAAAGGTCATCCCACGAAAGTTTCAAGTTGGGGACCTCGTCCTGAGAAAGGTTGTCGGCAACAAAAAGGATCCCAGAGAGGGCAAGCTTGGCCTAAACTGGGAGGGACCTTATAAAATCATCTCGGTCTTGGGAAATGGGACATATTGGCTTGAAGATAGTGAGGGTAAAGAATTGCCAAGACCTTGGAATACTTGTAATCTGAATTTTTTTTATCATTAAAGATTTCCTTTGTTTTTAAGTTTTTCTGAGTTTAGCCGAAGTAATTAATAAAACTTTCGCTCAATTTTTTGATTTCAAACTTGTGTAAAAGGATTGACCAGTCACCTAGCGATGTTTCTGATTGAAACATGACGAATAACTTAGACTTATTATATGGCAGAGTTGAATTATACTTGCATATAATAGAGTTGAACTAAGTTGGCGATGTTTCTGATTGAAACATGACGAATAACTTAGACTTATTATATGATAGAGTTGAATTGTATTTGCATATAATAGAGTTGAACTAAGTTAGCGATATTTCTGATTGAAACGTGACAAATAACTTAGACTTATTATGACAGAGTTGAATTATACTTGTATATAATAGAGTTGAACTAAGTTGAAATAACCAAGCTCTGCTGTGAAAACTTTGAAAAAAAACTAAGTACATAACAGTTGGATTAACAGAGAAACCGAGGTTGATAACCTCGGCCAGTCTTTATTTGAATCTGATCCAGCGACAAGATCATAGGTGCATACTTAATGTGAACATAAGTGAAACTTAAGTTCACATTAGGGGGGCAGAGAGTTGGAGAATAATACTTGGGAGTTGGAAATCACAAGAGAAAGTTGGTTTAACACTTGTTGAAATTTTAAAGAAAATTTATAAGTTGAAGTTAAACCGAGGTTTTA
The DNA here is from genome assembly GCF_055761805.1 of Camellia sinensis. Lineage (NCBI taxonomy): Eukaryota > Viridiplantae > Streptophyta > Magnoliopsida > Ericales > Theaceae > Camellia > Camellia sinensis. The sequence continues at coordinate 215,402,142 of NC_138964.1, read as the reverse complement.
TTAAAATAAAGTTAGTTTAACACTTGTTGAAATTTTAAGGAAAATTTACAAGATGAAGTTAAACCGAGGTTATGTTAAAAAAAAGTTGGTTTAACATTTGTTGAAATTTTAAGGAAAATTTACAAGTTGAAGTTAAACCAAGGTTATGTTGAAAGAAAATTGGTTTAACGCTTGTTGAAATTTTAAGAAAAATTTACAAGTTGAAGTTAAATCAAGGTCATGTTGAAAGAAAATTGGTTCAACACTTGTTGAAATTTTAAGAATAAATTACAAGTTGAAGTTAAGTCAAAGTTATTTTTAATGAAGTATCTGCGCATATGCCGAGATTACCATATTACCAAGATTTAAAAAAAAAATGGAACAGAAGTCTTGATAAACTGAAAGTGAAATGGCATGTTTTAGATAAACACTTGTGAAAACTTTCTTACAATGTTTTTCAAGTGTCAAGATAAGGCCGAGATAAATAGTCAATAAGCATATCCGAGGTATTTTACCCCGAAGAGATTACACTGCTAAGGTGTATTTGGAAGACATGCAAAATATTTTAAGTATGGAAGCATACAAGATAGTAATGGAAAAGCATTCAAACACTTAATAGAAACAAGGGGAAGCTGTACTTGCCTTAAAAGGGCACGTTGGCCTAACAAAGAGACTACTTGTTCTGGTTACAAAAATGGCACATCGGCCAAATATGAAAACCGAAAACATTGTTTAAAAAGGTACAAGAAAAGAAAAAATTCTAAGTACTTGTCTTGGCTTGGTCAGAGGGTGGCGTTGTAGTCTTCATCGCTTCAACCTCAGTATAAATCTCTTGCAAGGTTTGGTCAAGACTCTTTTCGGTACAATGCACTTCGGCTTCAGAAGTTGTTGGAGTAGGGGAGACGCCCTTGGATGCCAAGTCATCCTCCTCATCCCGAGTTAAGTTTATTTGCTCGTTGAGGGTAGGAGACTAGTTATCAGTGGCAGCCTCTCCATCCTCTTCGTCGGCCTCGCCGTCATCGACATCATCTTCATCATCATCAACATCGGCCTCTTTATTTTCTAGAGGGAATGGCACTTGGAGCTTGCTAATGTCCCGAAGATCGGAGTCTATAGTAACATCCCGCTTGTTAAGGGCCGCTGTCTAGCCAAGGTAGTAACCTCGGTTGCAACCCAGGTTGACTTGCTCCTTGTATTGGTCGCGAACGGTTGTCTGCCCCTCTTCGAAGGCCTTTTCGTCGGCCGCCTTAACTTCGGCCTCTTTATTTGCGATAGCCTTCTGCAGCTTGGCCTCCAGATCAGCTGCTTTGGCCTTAGCAGCTTCAAGGTCGACCCTCGCGGCCTCGACTTTAGTTTTTGCTTCCTTGGCCTTTTCCTCAGCCAGACTTTGAGCAGTCTTGGCACCCTTGACCTGGTCCATGAGGGGGCGGTTGCTGGCCTCGGCTTTGTTCAGGGAAGAAAGGAGCTTGACTGCTTCTTTTATTTTCTTCACCAAGCCCTTTCTTCATCATCTCAGTCTTTGTGGCGTAGGAGTGAGCATGTTGAATAGCCTGTAAAGAATTAAATGTAAAATTAGCAAAATTTCACAAAGTGTGGAAAGGTTGACAAAGTGGAAGGCAGAATACTTACCAAAACTGAATGCTGCATCATGAAGGCAAAATCTTATTATTTATGAAGCTCAGCCATGCGGTTCATGTCCTCGGGTAGAAGAACTGCCGTGGACAGGGCCGCGTCGACCTCAAGATTGGCAGCACTGTCACTGGCGGTAAGTGGTCTGTCGTCGAGCATGATCTTGGGCGCCCAGACCATACCTCGGGGATAGCTGCTGCCCTCTTGGTGGTCTGACCTCGGCTTCTTAGCAGGAGGGGCCTCGGAAACTAGGTCATCGGCAGGACATTTTTCGGCAAAGGGGGCGCTCTTCTCAGCCTCGGCTAACTTGGAGATAAGAACAATGTCCTTAGAATCAATCTAAGTCACTGTAGCCTTCGCTTTGGCCTTCTTCATGCGTTTTGGTTTTGGGGTTGGTTAAGGAGAGGATGATGTCACAACCCAAACCCGGCCCTATGGGTTTAGCACCGTAACCGGCCAGTAATCCGGGATTACCGAAGGCCTGCAGAACAGTAATACAGTAAAACAGAGTACAGGGCCTGGCGGAAGCCAATACAGTAAGTAAATAGTGTCCATTGAGCTGTGACAGTCTGTATGCCAAAAGATTTTTCATGCATTCACATACAACAGTACAGTCTATACAAAATTTACAGTCACACAGTACGGGGACCTAATCCCCTGATAACAGTACGGTAAGCAGTCAGTCTATACAATCCATTCAGTTATTACAGAACAGTAAGACAGTGCAGAAGGGGGAATTGTAAAACACCCCTAAGCCTTAACAGATAGGCTCGGAACCTCGCAGTGAGGCACAAAGGCTGGCTTGACAAAACTGGAGTAACCCTGACGCTCCTAGCCGCGGTCTGGTGCCTGTACACCTACATATATATATATATGAGCAGTGAGCTAAAGCCCAGTGAATAACATAAAGCGTAAAGAGGTTAAGGATGAATGTCCTTACAGTATGAAAGCAGTTCATTTCAATCAGTCATTCAGTTGTTCAGTACAGTAAACAGTCATATGTGGTACATCCGTTAGCATAGCAGTAAACAGTAGGTCTAGAAGACCGAACAGTAATGATGGCCATCAGTCAGTAAACAGTAGTGGTTCCACGAGGGAACCGACAGAGATCTCTGTAACAGTAACAGTAAACAGTAGGTGCTAAGGATGCTACAGTACAATTCAGAAATAAAGGACATACATTCATTCAGTAAATAATACCAGTTCAGTAAACAGTTCAGTTCAGTATTCAAAAGATAATCAGTTGAACATATCTTTACACAATTGTTACTCACTGAGTTCTGGGCTACAGTAGGCTAGAGCGTCTCCTTGAAATGCCAACCCTATACAGTTAACAGATTGAACACACTCTAAGTTTCACAGTTGGGAAAAGTAATAATTAAATCCCTAAATTTGTCTCGGTGTGTTCTACATCTATATCCTCATTACCTCATTAAGATGTCTACAACTAGGCCTAAGAATGCCTAGGATGAAATGAGGATGCAAGGATGCACTTAGAAAACATTTTCAGAAATTTCAGTGAAACAGGGTCCCGCTCGAGCTCAGGTTCCCCGCTCGAGCATACAGGCAAACAAAGGTACACGCTCGAGCGTAAACTTTCCCGCTCGAGCGTACTGTGAAAGTACTGGAAGGGTGAAATCTCCGCTCGACGCCCGCTCAAGCGTGTCATCCAGTCCTCTGCTCGAGCGCTCAATACTCCGCTCAAGCGGACTGTTCTACAGTGCAAGATGCTGGAAGCTCAATTTTCCCGCTCGAGCGGCACTTCCCCCGCTCGAGCGGACGACTGAAATCTGGAAATCCCAGATTCGAGCTCCAGGTTTAAAACCAAGCTTAGATGCATAAAATTCGATCCTCTTGGGCCAATTTTCTGGAAAACATTTATAAACACATAGCATAATATGTTTCAAAACTCAATTTAGAAAATCAAAGCCCAAGGGTGTTTAATTCAAATTCAAATTCAAACCAATTTCAAGAACATGAAGAACATGCAAACATGCATGAGTTCAAATCAATTCAAAGCTTCAATTTGATGCTCTAAGGAGCCAATTATTTTCAAGAACAAGTTGAAAATATGGACCATTACAAAATTATGGACATGCATGCACCATTTTGCCATGAACTCAACTCCAAAGTCAACCAAGAACCCATGCAAGCATGAATTATGCTCTATATCAACATGTATGAACTAAAACATGACTTAGCTCTACAATTGAGACATGAATCATGCAAGAATTAGTTCAAACTCAAGAATGAGAAAATGGAATCCTTACCTAGAGCTTGGATTAGAAGACTAGGAGCTCAAATATGTAATCTATACTTCAATTAGCAAGCAATTCTCCAAGTTCCAAGCAATGCAAGATGAAACTCACTCTCTCCCTCTCAAGGTCGGCTAAAGCAAGGAAAATGGCTGATCAAAATGTGTTTTGATACAAGGTGTAATGAGGCTCAAACATGTATGTTGAGTGGGCCACTAAGGGTGGCAATATGGTAATTAAGCCTAACTCTTTAATTAGCTTATTTAATCTAATTTGATCATACCTAACAGTTTTTCAGATAATTATACCATAAAATCACATTAATTCTAAGGACCATAGAACACTAACCAAATCGTGGTTCGGCCGCCGATAAGGCCTTTAATTAACAATTTAAACATAAAACATAAACAGATCAAACAAACAGTCAACAGATAAAATGTAATTCAAACAGATGTATTCATGCAATTCAGTTTCAATTTCGGTCAGTCAGTTCAGTACTTTAATTAGTTCAACTATCAGTCATAATCAGTCTCGGTTAACAGTAATTAGCAGTTAATCAGTCATTAATCGGTAAATAGTATGAGGGTTGTTACAGATGAAGACTGAACGTTGACTACGCTAGGAAGGTTGGTAAGCAAATCTTCAACTACTGCAGGTTTTCACCCTATCTCGTCGGCTGTGGTGGCGACTGTGACCTTTGCACCAAAATGAAATGCCGGTAGAGCTGTTGTTGGATTTGATGGGTCGTAGGCCGACGAATTAGCACTTCGGCGTCTTCGGCTTCGAGTCCTTTCTGTCGGTGCAAAAAGTGGGGCTCGACGTCGGCGTTGGCATTGAGAGGGTGGAATCAGTTGTGGAGCTGAGGTAGATAGCTGTCACGACCCCAAACCCGGCCCTATGGGTTTAGCACCGTAACCGGCCAGTAATCCGAGATTACCGAAGGCCTGCTGAACAGTAATACAGTAAAACAGAGTACAGGGCCTGGCGGAAGCCAATACAGTAAATAAATAGTGTCCATTGAGCTGTGACAGTCTGTATGCAAAAGGGCTTTTCATACATTATACAAAAACAGTACAGAACAGTATACACAATATTCACATCCACTTAACTAGGGACTCAACCCCACATAACAGTACAGAAAACATTCCGTCTGTACAACACAGTATACAAAATTAACAGTCACACAGTACAGGGACCTAATCCCTGTATAACAGTACAGTAAACAGTCAGTCTATACAAAACAGTGAAACAGTACAAAAAGGGGGGAAATTCTAAAACACCCCTAAGCCTTAACAGTAGGCTCGGAACCTCGCAGTGAGGCACAAAGGCTGGCTTGACAAAACTGGAGTAACCCTGACGCCTCTAGCTGCGGTCTGGTGCCTGTACACCTACATATATATATGAGCAGTGAGCTAAAGCCCAGTGAATAACATAAAGCGTAAAGGGGTTTAGGATGAATGTCCTTACAGTAACGAAAACAGTTCAATTCAATCAGTATTTCAGTTGTTCAGTACAGTAAACAGTCATATGTGGTACATCCATTAGTATAACAGTAACAGTAGGTCTTAAAAGACCGAACAGTAATGATGGCCATCAGTCAGTAAACAGTAGTGGTTCCACGAGGGAACCGACAGAGAATTCTGTCGCAGTAACAGTAACAGTAACAGTAAACAGTAGGTACTAAGGATGCCACAGTACAGTTCAGAAATAAAGGACATACATTCATTCAGTAAATAATACCAGTTCAGTATTCAAAAGATAATCAGTTGAACATATCTTTACACAATTGTTACTCACAGAGTTCTGGGCTACAGTATGCTAGAGCGCGTCTCCCCAGTTGCCAACCCTACACAGTTAACAGGTTGAACACACTAAGCTACACAGTTGGGAAATCTCATAACTTAATCCTTAATGCCTCGGTGTGTTCTACATCTATATCCTCAACAAGATGCTTTAAACTAGGCCTAAGAATGCCTAGAACGGGATGAGGATGCAAAGATGCATATTTAAAAGCATTTTCAGAAAGACAGAGTCCCGCTCGAGCGCACGTTTCCCCGCTCGAGCGGTCATGCAACAAAGGTACACGCTCGAGCGTAAACTTTCCCGCTCGAGCGTACTGTAAAAGTACTGGATGGGTGAAATCTCCGCTCGATGCCCGCTCGAGCGTGAGACCTGACTCCGCTCGAGCGCCCAATCCTCCGCTCGAGCGTAAGGTAAAACAGTGCAGAGATACTGGATGCTCGAATTCTACGCTCGAGCGGCACTTCCTCCGCTCGAGCGGAAGTGCAAAATCTGGAAAACCCAGATTGCACCTCCAAGTTCAAAACCAAGTTGTTAACAACTCAAAACCGACCCCCTTGGGCTCATTTTCTGGAAAACTCTTATAAACACATAGAATATCATGTTTCAAAGCTCAATTTTTAGAAATCAAAGCCCAAGGTGAGTCAATTAAAACCATAATCAAACCCATTTTCAAGAACAACATTCAAACATGCATGGATGAGTTTTAAACCAAATTAAAGCTCTAAAGCTTGCTCAAATGAGCTCATTTCTTTTCAAAACCAGATGAAAACATGGTCTGTAACAACAATATGAGCATGCATGTACTAATGTCCATGTAATCAACCTCAAAATGCAACAATACTAACATGCATGCACGAGATGAGCTTCAATCTGCCATTAATGAACCAAATCATGACTTAGCTCTACAAATTAACATGAACCATGCATGAATCAACTTAAAGACAAAATCAAAAGATGAAATTCATACCTAGGTTCCTCGAATGCAAGTCTAGAGGTTCAATATAGCAATCTACACTTCAATTCCAAGCAATTCAAGCCAAATCAACAAGAACAATTCTCTCTCTCTCTAACTCTCCTCTCAAGGTCGGCTAAGCTCAGGAGAAAAGGCTGATGGAAATGTGTTTTGATACAAGGTGTAATGAGGCTCAAACATGTATGTTGAGTGGGCCACTAAGGGTGGCAATATGGTAAATAAAACAAACTCTTTAATTAGCTTATTTTAATCTAATTTAATCATACCTAATCAGTTTTCAGATAAATATACCATAAAATCACATTAATTATGGGGGTCACGGAACATTAATCAATTTCTAATTCGGCCGCCGATATGGCCTTCAATTAGCAGTTTAAACATATAAGCATGAACAGATAATCATACGGTCAAACAGATAAAATGCAATTTAACTAACATATACTCAATCAATTCGGTTTCCAATTTCAATCAGTCAGTTCAGTACTTTAATCAGTCCAATTATCAGTCATAATCAATTCAGTTTAACGGTAATCGGTGTTTATCGGTAATCAATCAGTCAGTAGTCGGTAAACAGTATGAGGGTTGTTACAGTCTCCCCTCCTTATAAAGAGTTTAGTCCTCTAAACTCGAGTTACCTTCATTCTGGAAGAAAACAGGGTTCAGTGGAAACAGTTCGGGATATCGTTTGGCCATGTCATCTTCCCTTTCCCAAGTGGCATACACGCCACCATGGTTCTGCCAGTCAACTTTCACTAACGGGATCTCTTTGTTCCTCAGTTTCTTGATCCGTCGGTTTACAATCTGTATAGGCCGTTCCTCGTAAGTGTAGTCATCACTCAACACTACGTGGGTAGGCTCTATTACATGGAAAGGATCCCGGAGATAATCTCTTAACATAGAAATGTGGAAGACGTTATGCATGTGCTCCATTTCAGGAGGAAGCGCAACTTGATACGCCACCGGATTGATTTTCTCAATAATCTCATAAGGTCCGACGTATCTCGGTGCTAACTTGCCTTTGACTCCAAAACGAGTCTGGCCTTTCATTGGTGTCACTTTCACAAAAACGTGATCACCCACTTCATACTCTCTGTCCCGTCTTCTGACATCTGCATAACTCTTCTGTCTACTCTGTGCAGTTTTCAATCTTTGCTGTATCAGTTTCACTTTTTCAGTTGTTTCATATACAATCTCGGGCCCAAGCAAAGGCCCATCTCCAACTTCTGCCCAGCAAATTGGAGATCTACATTTTCTGCCATACAATGCCTCAAAAGGCGCCATACCTATACTCGAATGGTGGCTGTTGTTGTAGGCGAATTCAGCTAAGGGCAAATGGCTTTCCCAGTCTCCCTGAAAATCAAGGACACACATTCTCAGTAGATCCTCCAGAGTTTGGATGGTCCTTTCTGTTTGGCCATCTGTCTGAGGATGATAGGCACTACTCAGTCTCAGTTCAGTACCCAGTGCAGTTTGTAGGCTTTGCCAAAACCTCGATGTAAACTTCGAATCCCTGTCAGAAACAATAGACACAGGCACTCCATGCAGTCTAACAATTTCATCAATATAGATAACAGCCAATTTGTCCGCATTATAGATTGTCTTGACAGGTAAGAAGTGAGCAGATTTGGTTAGTCTATCAACAATAACCCAAATTGAGTCCATACCTTTTCTGGAGCGAGGTAATCCAACGATAAAATCCATCGTGATATGCTCCCATTTCCACTCTGGTATGGGTAAGGGTTGCAATAATCCGGCAGGTCGTTGATGTTCAGCTTTGACCTGTTGGCAATGAAGACATTTGGATACAAAATCAGCAATTTCTTTCTTCATTCCCGGCCACCAGAAATTCTGTTTCAGATCTTGGTACATTTTCGTATTCCCCGGGTGGATAGACAATTTCGAATTGTGGCCTTCTTGCAGGACTCTTCTTTTCAGTTCAGTATCATTCGGTACACACAGTCTTTCTTGAAATTTCAGTACATTATTCTCACATTTGAATCCCGGTCTCGGTTTAGATTCTCTTTCTTCGATGATCTTCTTCAAGAAGTCATCCAGTTGCTGTTTCTCTTTAATCTCTTCAATCAGCGCCGGTTGAGCAGAAATAGCAGCTAAGGTTCCACCTTGTTCTCTCAAAACAATTTCAACTTCAGATTTTTCAAGGTCACAAAGCAACTCTTTCTGTCCTGTAAGCAAACAGGCTAAGTTTCCAATCGATTTCCGGCTCAATGCATCGGCAACGGTATTGGCTTTTCCCGGGTGGTACAAGATCTGTAGGTCGTAATCCTTTATCAGTTCTAGCCATCTCCGCTGTCTCATATTCAGTTCTTTCTGTGTGAAGAAATACTTCAAGCTCTTGTGGTCGGTATATACTTCACATGTTACCCCGTACAGGTAGTGACGCCAAATTTTCAGTGCAAATACTACTGCAGCAAGTTCCAGATCATGGGTCGGGTAATTCTTTTCATGTGGTCTCAGTTGTCGGGAAGCATAAGCTATAACCTTCCCATTCTGCATTAAAACACATCCCAAACCCTTATGAGAAGCATCACTAAATACAGTATAACCATCCGTACCTGAGGGTAAAGTCAAAACTGGTGCAGTCACAAGTCGAGTTTTCAACTCCTGGAAAGCAGATTCTCTTTGGTCGGTCCAGTCAAATGATGTCCCCTTTTGAGTTAACTGAGTCAATGGTAGGGCAATTTTGGAGAAATCTTTGACAAATCTTCTGTAATATCCAGCCAATCCCAAAAAGCTTCGGACTTCAGTCACATTTGTTGGTCTAGGCCAGTTCACTACAGCTTCAATTTTCTGCGGATCAACAGAAATTCCATCTTTGCTAACAACATGCCCCAAAAACATAACATGGTCAAGCCAAAATTCACATTTAGACAGCTTAGCATACAGTTTCTGTTCTCTTAAGGTTTGTAGGGCAAGTCTCAGATGATGTTCATGCCGTTCCATGCTTTTGGAGTAAATCAATATGTCATCGATAAATACAACAATAAAGTCATCAAGGTACGGTTTAAAAATTCTGTTCATGAGGTCCATAAAAGCAGCTGGTGCGTTCGTGACTCCAAAAGGCATAACTAGAAATTCATAGTGTCCATACCTTGTTCTAAAAGCAGTTTTATCAATGTCTTCCGGTTTAACCTTCAGTTGATGATACCCCGATCTGAGATCAATCTTAGAAAACACTTGTGCACCCTGTAACTGATCAAATAAATCATCAATGCGTGGCAAAGGGTATTTGTTCTTTACAGTTACCTTATTCAGTTCACGGTAGTCGATGCACAGTCTCAGTGAGCCATCTTTCTTCTTGACAAACAAAACAGGAGCACCCCATGGCGAAGTGCTAGGTCTGATAAACTTTTTGTCTAACAGTTCTTGCAGTTGCACTTTCAGTTCTTTCAGTTCAGTTGGAGCCATTCGGTAGGGAGCTTTAGAAACTGGTTGTGTTCCGGGAATCACATCAACGGTAAATTCAATCTCCCTATCAGTCAAATCTCCTGGAAGATTATCTGGAAAAACATCTGGAAATTCCCTGACTATAGGAATACAATTCACATCAGTTTTAACACTATCATCAGTAGACACAGTCAGTACAGAACACAGATATCCTTTACACCCCTTTCTAATTAATTTAACAGCTTTTACTGACGAAATCAAATACGGAGGAGGTACTACTCCACTCCCATTAAACACAAATTCAGGCAAACCAGGTGGACGGAAAACAACTTGCTTGGTCACACAGTCAATAGTGGCATGATATTTTTGTAACCAATCCATCCCCAATATTACGTCAAAATGATCAATGTTCAATGGCAGTAAATCAATAAACAGATGCATATCCCCAACAATAATTTCACATGCGGGGTACATATAAGCACATGTCATGGATCCCCCTACGGGTGATGATACGGCTAGCAGATAGTTCATGGGTTCTAAGGGTCTATTCAATTTCCGTGAGAAAGCATGCGATACATAAGAATGTGTAGACCCCGAATCAATCAGTACATATGCATTTTGAGTACAGATAGAGAGAATACCTGACACAACGGTCTCGGTATTCTGCACATCTCCCGGTACTAGTGCGAACACTCGGCCTTGCCTCATAGGCTCTTTTCCGGTAGCTTTAGGGTTCGGTTTTGGTGGAGCATTTGATGCTGCGCCGCTAGCTGCAGCTTTGCTATTGCCTTGAGGAGCAGAAGGGCAATCTTTAACCATGTGGCCCACCTTACCACACCTGTAACAGGCTCCAGATAATTTGTGACAAACCCCTTTGTGCCTGTTGCCACATACAGAGCAGGGTGGAATGAACCCACTCCCTTGGCTGGGGCTAGTCATTGATCCCGTGTTCTGTTTCTTATCGGCTGGGTTGTGCTTGCCTTTCTTGAATTTGAAACCCTGCCTTTTTCCATGCCATTCAGTTGTTGGTGTTTCAGATTGTTTCACCGCTGCAATGTTCGACTCGGCCATCAATGCCCGGTCGAGAACACCTACAAAAGTCGGCAACTTCAAAACATTTATCCGGTCAAGTATTGCCACATTAAGGCCACCTTCAAATTTTCTGGCCTTCTTATACTCAGTATCCACCATATGCGGTGCATATCTAGCAAGCTCAGTAAATTTCGTCTCATATTCCGCAACAGTCATTGTGCCCTGCTTCAGCTGTTCAAATTCAGTCACTTTTCTATCCCTAACACACTGAGGGAAGTACTTTTCAAAGAAGGACTCCTTGAACTGGGCCCAAGTTATAACAGTGTTTGTTTCACGGATCAACATCCACCACCTTCTAGCCTCTTCTTGTAGGGTGAAGGTAGCTAACAATACCTTGTTTGCTTCCGAGCACGGAAACACTTCAAATAATTTCTCTGTTTCCAGAACCCAAGCTTCAGCTTTTAGCGGTTCAAGGCCTCCCTGAAAGGATGGCGGTTTCATTTTGCTGAACTTCTGGGTCAAAGCAATTATGTCCCCATCATTCGCATTCGCATTAAGTTCCGGCTGTACCGGAGGAGGAGGAGGTTGTTGGTTCTGTTGTTGTTCAAGTCTAGCAGTTATCAGTTCTATCATTCTTTCCATTCTTTCCATTCTTGCCTCGGTAGACGAGGATTCAGGTTCATTTGCATTGTCCATTTCACTATAAGCAGTTATAACAGTTTTAAACATAAGCAGTCATTTGCTTACCAGTTTAACACATTAGCAGATATTCAGTCGTAACGTAATCACACACTTAACATGCTCATGAGATGCCCTAATCACTTTCTAGGACACCCTATAGCTCATTTGGACACGTGTGTGCGGTATAACTCGTGGTTAAGTATCGCTCTGATACCACTCTGTCACGACCCCAAACCCGGCCCTATGGGTTTAGCACCGTAACCGGCCAGTAATCCGAGATTACCGAAGGCCTGCTGAACAGTAATACAGTAAAACAGAGTACAGGGCCTGGCGGAAGCCAATACAGTAAATAAATAGTGTCCATTGAGCTGTGACAGTCTGTATGCAAAAGGGCTTTTCATACATTATACAAAAACAGTACAGAACAGTATACACAATATTCACATCCACTTAACTAGGGACTCAACCCCACATAACAGTACAGAAAACATTCCGTCTGTACAACACAGTATACAAAATTAACAGTCACACAGTACAGGGACCTAATCCCTGTATAACAGTACAGTAAACAGTCAGTCTATACAAAACAGTGAAACAGTACAAAAAGGGGGGAAATTCTAAAACACCCCTAAGCCTTAACAGTAGGCTCGGAACCTCGCAGTGAGGCACAAAGGCTGGCTTGACAAAACTGGAGTAACCCTGACGCCTCTAGCTGCGGTCTGGTGCCTGTACACCTACATATATATATGAGCAGTGAGCTAAAGCCCAGTGAATAACATAAAGCGTAAAGGGGTTTAGGATGAATGTCCTTACAGTAACGAAAACAGTTCAATTCAATCAGTATTTCAGTTGTTCAGTACAGTAAACAGTCATATGTGGTACATCCATTAGTATAACAGTAACAGTAGGTCTTAAAAGACCGAACAGTAATGATGGCCATCAGTCAGTAAACAGTAGTGGTTCCACGAGGGAACCGACAGAGAATTCTGTCGCAGTAACAGTAACAGTAACAGTAAACAGTAGGTACTAAGGATGCCACAGTACAGTTCAGAAATAAAGGACATACATTCATTCAGTAAATAATACCAGTTCAGTATTCAAAAGATAATCAGTTGAACATATCTTTACACAATTGTTACTCACAGAGTTCTGGGCTACAGTATGCTAGAGCGCGTCTCCCCAGTTGCCAACCCTACACAGTTAACAGGTTGAACACACTAAGCTACACAGTTGGGAAATCTCATAACTTAATCCCTAATGCCTCGGTGTGTTCTACATCTATATCCTCAACAAGATGCTTTAAACTAGGCCTAAGAATGCCTAGAACGGGATGAGGATGCAAAGATGCACATTTAAAAGCATTTTCAGAAAGACAGAGTCCCGCTCGAGCGCACGTTTCCCCGCTCGAGCGGTCATGCAACAAAGGTACACGCTCGAGCGTAAACTTTCCCGCTCGAGCGTACTGTAAAAGTACTGGATGGGTGAAATCTCCGCTCGATGCCCGCTCGAGCGTGAGACCTGACTCCGCTCGAGCGCCCAATCCTCCGCTCGAGCGTAAGGTAAAACAGTGCAGAGATACTGGATGCTCGAATTCTACGCTCGAGCGGCACTTCCTCCGCTCGAGCGGAAGTGCAAAATCTGGAAAACCCAGATTGCACCTCCAAGTTCAAAACCAAGTTGTTAACAACTCAAAACCGACCCCCTTGGGCTCATTTTCTGGAAAACTCTTATAAACACATAGAATATCATGTTTCAAAGCTCAATTTTTAGAAATCAAAGCCCAAGGTGAGTCAATTAAAACCATAATCAAACCCATTTTCAAGAACAACATTCAAACATGCATGGATGAGTTTTAAACCAAATTAAAGCTCTAAAGCTTGCTCAAATGAGCTCATTTCTTTTCAAAACCAGATGAAAACATGGTCTGTAACAACAATATGAGCATGCATGTACTAATGTCCATGTAATCAACCTCAAAATGCAACAATACTAACATGCATGCACGAGATGAGCTTCAATCTGCCATTAATGAACCAAATCATGACTTAGCTCTACAAATTAACATGAACCATGCATGAATCAACTTAAAGACAAAATCAAAAGATGAAATTCATACCTAGGTTCCTCGAATGCAAGTCTAGAGGTTCAATATAGCAATCTACACTTCAATTCCAAGCAATTCAAGCCAAATCAACAAGAACAATTCTCTCTCTCTCTAACTCTCCTCTCAAGGTCGGCTAAGCTCAGGAGAAAAGGCTGATGGAAATGTGTTTTGATACAAGGTGTAATGAGGCTCAAACATGTATGTTGAGTGGGCCACTAAGGGTGGCAATATGGTAAATAAAACAAACTCTTTAATTAGCTTATTTTAATCTAATTTAATCATACCTAATCAGTTTTCAGATAAATATACCATAAAATCACATTAATTATGGGGGTCACGGAACATTAATCAATTTCTAATTCGGCCGCCGATATGGCCTTCAATTAGCAGTTTAAACATATAAGCATGAACAGATAATCATACGGTCAAACAGATAAAATGCAATTTAACTAACATATACTCAATCAATTCGGTTTCCAATTTCAATCAGTCAGTTCAGTACTTTAATCAGTCCAATTATCAGTCATAATCAATTCAGTTTAACGGTAATCGGTGTTTATCGGTAATCAATCAGTCAGTAGTCGGTAAACAGTATGAGGGTTGTTACAATAGCTGTTCTGCTGGGGCAGAAGATGATCCCTGATCTGGCCGAGGTGACAATGTTGTAGCAGGAGTGGAAGCAGAAGGAGGGGACTTGCTTTTCTTGGGGACGTCGGGTAGAATGGACTTATAGGTTGGGATGTAGTTGAGTAGCAGAGATGCTTTTCGCTGGTCAACTGGCAGACCCAATAGCTTTTTGAAGTCCTTGCTTGGGAAGAATGTTTTGCGGAAGTCCTTTGGTGGCTGAGGAGGAACTGCAAGACAAAACAAACAGAGGTTAGAGCATACGAAAATATCAAGGTAAGAAAGACTCGAAAGCAAGTAAAGGTGACGCTGGGATCTTACCATCTCCCTCTTTGAAAATTGTTCAGCTTATGGGATAGAGGTGAAGGTCATCATCTGGTTGAAATTCCCAGTTGCCCGAGACGATGAAGTAATCTTCTCCAACACCCTTGTTCGAGTCTGGGAGGTCGGCGACAAGTTTATATTCCGTGGATCTCAGCTTAAGGTAGTAGATATAGCATTTTTCTGACTTTAGGCTGCACATTGTATAGCAGTATTGGATGTCGGCAAAGGTAACCCTAGCATTATCTTTTTTATACCATTGATAACTCGGTAGGAGTTAATGGCAAGTTGTATTGGGTTCAGTTTGTAGTAGTGTAGGACTTCTCGGAAAAGGGTGTCAAGAGGGAGCCTAAATCCACACTCACTAAAGGCTACAACGGGAAAAGGCATATAGTCCTTCCCCGGCATAATGGAGTCATTCTCTCCTGCCAACCTAAGGTGAACGTCGGCAGGGATAGCAAACTCCTGCCTAAAGTATGCTAACTTAGTTGGAGTGTCTACCCTCTACCTAAACATACCCATGACGTCGGTTAAAGTGGGGGAGGTGTTGGATTTTGAAATAAAGTGATTTGATAGGGTTTAAAGGACCTTGACTAAAACCTAAACGTGTGTTGAGGCAAATTTTTCGGAAGATCAAAAGGGTTTTAGGTTCGGTTTTCCTAAAGATCAAGTTTCCAGAACAAAATCTCAAGCCTAAGAATCTGGAAAAATGCATAGAAAACAGAGACAAGAATATGATTCAGACTCAAGAAGACAAACAAGAAATCAAAGAACATTGAACAAGTTTGTGCAGGTGTGCAAGGCCAAAGTTGAGCGAATGTGTGTGCAATTTGTACGTAAAAGTCAAGAATCAAGAACAAGAAAAGCACAAAAAATTGCAAAACAAGACATGCTCAAAACATACGAATGACAAAGTTTGAAGCACAGATAAAGATTGGAGCACATGAGGACATTCACCATGGCAATAGACAAAAAACAACGGAGTTTGAAACTAAAGAGGGGGAAACAGTGACTTGCCACAGAAATGACGCCGATATGAGATTCGCCGGAGTCTGATGGTGGAAATAGGTAGAGCAGAGCGGAGAGAGCTTCGCCAGAGGAGGTGAACGGAGTGGTTGCAGAGCTTGAGAGCTTGAAACAATGGAGGATTTGGGAGTAGAGAGAGAGAACTTGCATGAAAACGATGGTAAAAAAGTGAAAAGACGGAGAGAGAGAGAGATAATTTTGATCAAGCAAGCAGAATGGCAGGAAAATGGCAATTAGTGTGCCTAGGACGACGTGCTTGTCAGACGGCGCACGCAAATACGATGCGACTTAATGGCACGTGTCAGGTACGGCTTAGTAGGGGAAAGACGCGTGGCAAAAACGGTTGAAATACTGTGCGTGACAACTCATATGCGTGTTGAAACTCGTGGGGTTCTTAATTTAATGGAGCAGGACCTCGGCTAGGGGGACAATCTCGACTGAGAAACTTGAACAGACTTGCTTACTGGTTCTGAAGGATTGATGAAAACAGACTAAGTCTTGGTCGTATTGAGCTGACGAATGATGACCTCGGTTTAATGACAAAGCGAGCCTAGCCGACGTGCTAAATGGAAGAAATGATATAGGTTCCACCACCTCAGGATGCCGAGTAATAGAACCTAGGGGGCAGTTGTGGGGACATAATTTTCTAATGACAACACGTGGCCGAGGTGGTACCGAAGTGCCAGCCGAGGTGCCACGTGTCCTGGTCATGACGCCGAGATAATCTCAGCTTGGCCGAGGTTAGCCGAGATTATCTGCGAAGATACCGGAGTCCGAGATAAGCGGATAAGGGACAAGAGTCCTAGATTGAGAGAGGACTTCAGTTTGGATAAATATAAAACTCTTAGAGTGTTTATCCCAATCTAACTGGGAGTCCAGGATTAACATTGAACCAGAGTCCATTGAAGCTAGGCTTCTATTGGGATTAGGTCAGTGTTGGCTATAAAAGAGAGGCACTCTCGTGGATTTAAGGTAAGCTTTTAGTATTCTGAATAAGTGAGTTAAGCACTTTTACTATCCTTGAGAGATAATTGACTTGATCGTTGGAGTGCCCTCGGGTAGACGAACCATCGCCGGAATCTTATCTTTCTGTGACAGGTCGTTCGGGCTTAATTTATTCTATCGATATTCTCTAGCTGAGTACCTGATTGGCAGTGTGGTCAGAAATTGACACACAGAGGACCAATTCAATTATATTTATAAATAAGAAAACAAGACAAGAAATTAAATTATATATAGCATTTTTCTTTATACGTAACAGTTCTACACACTTAAGATTTTTTTACGAGAAATTCACTCAAAAAAATTTAAGAGAAAATTTCAAAAAAGTTGTAAGTAAAAAATATAATTACAAAGTGAGGAAGGCGCATGTTTTATTTACACAATCCAATGCATGAATCTCTAGTACATTCATTACTTTGAAATAATTTTTTTTTTTTTTTTATCAATTTGTATAGAAAATAAGACAACTTTAAAAATTGTTTTATATGAAATACCTTTGTTACTTTGCACCCTTCTCTTCTCTTGTTTTTGGATAACTCTTTATTTTCCTTCAAATTTAATGTTTTATAAAACTTTCAATTTGAACGTGGGTATTTATCAAACAGTATATTGGACATGTTTCAAATATATATATATATATATACATATATATTGATTGAGTGTTTTTTGAATATATCTTCTTTTTAAAAATTAAAATTTAGTTGGTGAAAATTTTAAAAAAAATAAATCAAACACTAATTATTTTCATATGATTTTTTATGAAACATAAAATAATATTTTAAAATTCAAATATATATTTATATATATTTTTGTCAAATTAATTTATAATTTTTTAAAAATAAATCCAAAATTCAAATTCTAAAAATTAAATCAAATAAAAACATTTTGCAATTAAAAATTTTCTAACAGTACATTCATATTGATAGGATTCTCACCATATTAGAACCATTTAAAATATATATATATATATACACGATCATTTTTTTTTTATCACACTACGCTAGTTAAGGAAATTGTCTTTTGAAAATAGAACACTTTTATGTTTATATGGGAAAAAAAAAATTATCATAGTAAGAGTCGTTTGATATTGACTAATATAACTAATTTTTTTAACCTGAGACTTTTTTAGTCTGGCTTTTGTAGCTTCGTTTGGTTTTTATTTTGAGATTTTTTTGACTTTTGTGAGAGAAAAAATGTAGTGATTATAAGTAAAAAGTGATATTTTGTTTTATTAATTTATATAACTTATTTTGTCTTTTATACTTTCTTTAGTCCCAAAATGTTAGCCAAACGAGCACTAATTAATTTTCCAAGATCCTTTTTTGACATTTTAATGTGTAACTTAGGTTTATTTTAAATTTTAAATGTAAAGAATTAAATGTAATCCATGTACATTTCAAATTATAAGTCCTAATTTTTTTGTAATTTTTCTACCAAATAAATGTTGAAATGTCCCACTTAAATATATGGTTCACTTTTATAAATCTCATAAATTTGATCAATAATTTAATAAAAGATTTAATATTCCAACCATTGTGGGTTATACACACTATGTATCCATAATTACACTGAATTTTTTCTCGTTACATAGGATTTCCCGGTGATCTGGACGTCAGCGTGACATACACTCTGGTGGAACAAGGCTTGTCGGTAACAATGGAAGCCGAAGCTCTAAACAAACCAACACCAGTAAACCTCGTTCAACACACCTACTGGAACCTCGGCGGCCACGACAGCGGCGACATCTTATCCAACGAGGTCCAAATCTTCGGCTCCAACATTACCCCAATCAAATCCGACAAAATCCCCACTGGCGAAATCACCTGCGTCCAAGGCACACCCTACGATTTCCTCAAACCCACAATCATCGCCGCCAATTTCGCCGACATTCCCTCCGGCTACGACATCAACTACGTCCTCGACGGCGGCGATGGGTTGAAGACGGCGGCGATCGTCCACGAAATGAGGTCCGGGAGAGTGATGGAGGTACTTACCAATCAGCCTGGTATGCAGTTTTTTACTGCTGATTTTATCAAGGATTTTGTGGGGAAAGGTGGGTTTGTTTATCAACCTAATGCTGGGTTGTGTTTGGAGACTCAAGGGTTTCCTGATGCTGTCAATCATCCCAATTTTCCTTCCCAGATTGTTTTTCCCGGAAACAAGTATGTGCATCGTATGCTTTATAAGTTTTCGACCAAATGTTAGAAGAAGAATCTTGAATTTGATTGTTTTGGGAATTTTTTCGAATCTATTTGTGGGTTGAAGTTGGTCCGGAGATGGTTGTTCGGGTTGGATATAATATGTAATTGTTCACGAAATGAAAAATGAAAAGAATAAATTCGTGCATTGAAAAATTTATGGACAGAGAAACAATTGTCAATTTCATTATCAAAGAATAAAATAATACTTCGCTGTTCGGGTTAAATTATAAAAGGGAAATGATTTGTATCCCTAAAAAGTTGTCCCCTAATCCTCCTAATTTCCAATTTTGGAAACTGTTTTCTTTTTTTCTTTCTTTTTTTCTTTTTTTTTTTTTTTTTACCTGAAATGGAAATTAGGGGGATTCGGGCTCCCCATTTTCGGGGGATGAATCACTACCCATTATAAAAATAAAAAATAAATAACTTATATTGTTTTATAACGGTGTTCTGAAACTTGGTTTGAATGTTTTTTTATTTTTTAAATAATTAAAAACTCACATTTAAACGATTATTATTTTATTTTATCTTTTATAATCATCAAATTAATTATATAAAAAAATTAACAACTATCATTTAAAACATGAGAAAATTAGTCTAAGGTCTCTATCCTATTTTTAATAATTGAAGAGATTCACAATATTATTTTGTGATGTCTACAGTCCCTCAACCTTGACACTCATATATCACAGAGAAATTTGATTATCTTAAATCAAATCGGTCTCTCCCTCTCTCTCTCTCTTCTCTTCTCTCCCCAATGAACTCCATCTCCATCGCCGTTACCGACAGCTCTTTCTTACCATTACATCTCCTCCCGCCGCCGCCATCTTCTCCCACATCTCATTTCGCGGTCGTATATATTCTATCTTTCTCTCTCTCTGATTTTTTCCTATTTTGTTTTCTTTATTTTCTGCAATATAGTTGACACAAATATGTGTTTCTTAAAAATCTATCTCATGAACAATGTGATTTCGGTTTGTTTAACAATTTTGTATGGTGTTGGTGGGTCTTAAAAGATTTGGGAATATTGAGTTCTTGAATTTCGGATTTAAAGTTTTAGTGTTTGAGGAGTTGTATATGTATTATGTATATGGATAAATGCAAACCATAGTAAAGCTAGATGCTATGTTCCTTGAACTCTTCATTACTGTTTCTTAAAATCCAAAAAAAATCTAGAGAAATTCTTTAGACTGAAATCCAGGAAGTCTAGAGAAACTTTCTGGATATATGTATATTGGTTGTTGTTGTTACTTATTTGGGTGATCGATTTGTGTATTGCACATTGTGATTAGGAAGACAGATAAATTTTCTGGTGTTTCTTGAACTCTTCATTACTGTTTTTTGAAATCCCGATAAAATCCCATAGAAAATCTAGAGAAAATCTCTAGATTAGAATCCAGAGAATTTCTCTGGCTTTCCTATGGACAAATGCAAATTATAATGAAGTCAGATGCTTTGTTCCTTGAACTCTTCATTACTATTTCTTGAAATCCAAAGAAAATCTCTAGAATGGAATTTAGAGAATTTCTCTAGCATTCCTAGAATTTTTCTGGAGAGATTCTCTGGGAAGTCCAGAGAAATTCTCTGGATATATGTATATTGATTGTTGTTATTACTTATTTTGGTGATCGATTTGTGTATTACACATCGTGATTGGGAGGGCAGAGAATTTTTTTAGTATTTCTTGAACTCTTCATTACTGTTTCTTGAGATCCAGAGAAAATCCTTGGAAATCCAGAGAATGTCTCTAGCCTTCCCATGGACAAATGCAAATCATAGTGAAGGCTGATGCTCTGTTCCCTGAACTCTTCATTACTGTTTCTTCAAATCTAGAGAAATTCTCTGGGAAGTCTAGAGAAATTCTCTGAATATATGTATATTGGTTGTTGTTGTTGCTTATTTTGGTGATCGATTTGTGTATTGCACATCGTGATTTGGAAGATATAGAAATTTTCTGGTTTGAATCCAGAGAAAATATCAAGAAATCTAGAGAGAATCTCTGAACTAGAATCCAGAGAATTAACTAATGCCCTGTGAAATGAGAAACTATGTTGTTATGAAGAGTTTTGACAACATGGTAAAAAGTCATTTTTTTATTTTTTGGCTTTTTAAAGTCATATTACTTTTTTATTTTTTTTACACGAAAAAGTTAAAAAAATCTCAAAAAAAAAAAAAAAAAAAACACACTAAAAAGTCAACTTTTTATCCATTAATCTATATGGAGTAAATGCTTTTGAAGGTCAGTAGTTTCATCTAAATGTTCTATGGTACTGTTGATTTTTTTTTATATTATCGTTTATTATAATTAATAGACTTAATTAACAATTGAATAAATTACATTTTTTTCCTTTTGTCTTTGTAGTTTTATGTTAATTTTACTTTAGTTTATAAATTGTTTTAAATTGAATAATTTTATTTTTAAACTTTAAATTTAATTTTAATTTGGTTATTCCATTTAAATTAGAGGTTAAAATTGATTTTATGACACTTATTACTTCTTAAGGTGTACACGTGAAAAAAGTTAATGGGAAATTATACACAATGATCAAATTAAAACTGAATTAAAAGTGTAAAAAAAACAATAATAGGGATCAAAATGAAATTTGAACTAAACTATAAGAGTAAAAAAGTGTAATTTACCCTAAATAATTTATTTAAAAAAAAAATTAAGTAAGAGTAGTGATATTTTAGCCCAAAAGTTAAACCCACTTTTCAAATTCGAGGACAAATTACACTAACAGTTCCTATAATTTGGGACTCATGTCATTTTGGTCACTGACTTTTCAATTATGATATATTTGATCCTAATTTTTGAATCTTGTTCTAAATAAGGACAATTGAAAATATCATTACTCAATTTCAAGAGTAAAATCGTCAATTTGATAAAATATAAATTAATTTGACAAAAATAAAATGTCAAAAAATATTTTGAAAATTTTAAAAACTATTTCTATCCACAAAAAATAAAATTTTGTAAAATTAATAAATGTTTTACACATTTATTTATTACTAAATTAATTTTTATTATGTGTTCGAATGATGATCATGTAATGGGTGGTTATTAGCCTTTTAATATGTAATCGATATATTTAATATATGAAATACTTTTAGTTTTGAATTTTTGAATTTAATGGATTGATTTAATAATGATATCAAAGTTGTTGTCATATTTGACTTTTCAAAAAATAGAAACTAATTTAATGAAAATAAAAAACCACTCATTACATGATCATCATCAAAACAAATAATAAAAATTAATTTGGTAAATAAATAAATAAATGTGTAAAAGATTTATCAATTTTATATAATTTTATCTTTGGTGGATAGAAATAATTTTTAAAAATTCAAAAATATTTGTTTGACATTTATTTTTGTTAAATTAGTTTATATTTTTATCAAATTGATAATATTGCCCTTAAAATTGAGTAATAGTATCTTCAATTGTTTTTATTTGCAACAAGATTTAAAATTCAGAATTAAATGTGTCACAATTGAAAAGTCATGGATCAAAGTGACACGAATCCCAAACTGTAAGGACTGTTAGTGTAATTTGTCCCAAATTCAATGATGTGATAGATTATTATAATCTCTCTCTCTCTCTCGTCTTATTTAATTATCAGTCAATTATCACTTTTACACATCACTTAGTTTTATTTTAGAGTCTAGATTGCCTCTAGTTCTGATATGGATTAGAAGGTGTTGTCGGGACCTTTATAGCCTATCACGGGTCATATTTTTATAATCTAAACCGTTCATTTTATAGAAATTTTCATATATATTAGAGCATCCATATTAGCTTCACCAAATGTAGTTTTTGGTTAAATATAGCTAGCAAATCATACAATTCTTGTTCCATCAGTCTCAGCAAATTATTTCTATACTAGCTTTTGGTTGAATTTGCTACAATATCTCAACTCATTAGTTATTCAATAATTTATTATTTTTTTGAGAGAGGTTAATCTATTTTTTTGTACTTTCTCACCCACGGGACGTCCTCCCGGATGTCTACCCAGATGTCGCTGCAGAGAAGGAAGTTTTGCTGAGTTTTGGCATGATCGGTCGACCGCCCCTCAGTGGGTTTACCTCCTTCGGCTGTTGCTCTCTGTTGCTATTATGGTGCACTAAAAAAATATATTTAAATTAAAAAAGATAAAAGAATAAAAAATAATATTTTAATAAAATAGAATTTTAGAATAGAGAGTTTGATGGAATGTGTACATAAAAAAGAGGTTAGTTAAAATACAAAAATGAATTTTAAATTATGATTTGGCTCAAAATTTACTAAAGTTGATACGGATGCTCTTACCTACTAAGAAAATTAGGCCGATTTGATATGGGTAACATGTTCAATTTAACTAATTTGTCACAAAAAAAAAAAAAAAATGGTCCATTTTGAAAAATAATTTGTTTTCCATTTTTTATATGGACAAATATAATAAATTAAATAAGTTATAATTATCAAATTAATATAATTTTCATATAAATAATATATTCATAAAGAATTTGACAAAATAAATAATATAAAATAATATTTTCTAATTCAGATTTTTTTTTTTTTTTGAGGGGGGGGGAGATTTTTTTTTTGGGGGGGTGGTTTGAATAATTTAGGCAAAGTTTGGGAAGACTAAATAAGTGTACTTTTTGACTTTTTATGAAACATGGATTAGATTTAGATTAGATTTGAAGTGATGTGTTAGAGAGGTGATGTGACTTAAATAAGATAATGACTTTTTAACTTTTTAAATTTTTTTGAAAGATGTCAAACTTGGCGTTAATACAGATCTTAGACCCAAAGGAAGACCCGTTTTTATTTTAGTTCTCCTTTTTGTGAAAAAAACTTTTGGAGTGCTTAAGTCATTTTCGCTGTACCAATTTTCTGGATAAACCTCTCTTTTCATAGCTGCTTCAAAATTAAAAGCATTAGATTCACTTTTCTTGCTCTATATATATACCTATACCCGTAGAAACCCATTCACTCCTCGTTTTTCATCTCACACCATTCCTTTGAACCAAAAGAGAGGAAGAAAGAAAGAAGAAATAAATAAATGTCGAAAATCTCTGTATTGTTCTCCTTCACAATTAAAATCTCTGTATTGTTCTCCTTCACAATTATTGCTGTATGGGTTTTTGCAAATTGTTCAGAATCAAAGCTAGATGTTGGGATTTATGAGCTGAAGAGAGGAGATTTCTCTCTCAAGCTCACCAACTGGGGTGCTACCATTGTCTCCCTTGTTCTTCCTGATAAACATGGTATGTCCCATTTGTGAAATCAGTTGTTTATACTTGTATGTATAATTTCTATATTTTCTCAATGATTCTTTTTTTTTCTTTTCTTTTCTTTGTGGTGTTTTTTTCAGGAAAGTTGGCCGATGTTGTTCTTGGGTATGATTCAATCAAGGACTACATGGTGAGATTTCTCTTCTTTTTAGTTTTACAGAGAGAGAGAGAGAGAGAGAGAGAGAGAGAGAGATTGCTCTCCCCTCTGATTTCTACTTACTTCCCAGAAAAAATTAGAATTCGACATTGGTCTATGGAGAAAGATTACTCTTTTCCTTCTGATTTCTACATTTTTCCTTTCCAACAGAAAATTATTGACACTTCTCCTTCCCTTCCTCTCTGAAACACACACACACACACACAGAGAAATAACCCTTGTTGCTCTACTGTAAAGGCCTGTTTGGATGGGTGATTTGGTGAGAATTGAAAAGAAATGAAGAGAAAGATCACTCTTTTGTTTGTAAATTTGGTGAGAAATAGTGAGAAATTAAGAGAAATGGCGAAAAAGAGAACTCTCTTATTTTGTTTATTTCATTTCTTACTAAAAGTGATGAGATTTGTTGAGAAATCAAAATTATATCTCACTGATGTCCAACTCTTACATGATTTGCTTTTTTTACCCATCTAAATATAATAGTGAGAAACAAAATCATTTTTTCTTTTCCTTGAGGGACTGTTATTGTATCTACATATTTTATTCGGGAGAATCTGATCTTATTTGGACATGATCTTTGATTATATCAATCAATTTGACTCTTCCATTTTGTTTTTATCCGTATGGTTGAAAGATCAGCCAACAGATAAGATAAACCCATATTCTGATTTTTAATTATAAATATATTAATATATAAATGAAGGCCATTTTGACATGTTGTGGTGGTGTATTGCTAGTTTATATAAAATAGGGGTGCCCTTAGTACAAAATTTTACTAGTAATGGGCAATTTATTTCCTTGGAAATTATTAGCTTGTAAGGTCAAAAATTTCAGCGAACAGTTAATGTTCATAATTGACACATTGTCCATTTCCATGCTTTTTTGTCAAATGTCAAACACATGCTTTTGATGTTTTGACCAAAATTTATGAATACCCAAATGACGAAATTTTGAAATTTTAGCTAACAGTCATGGTTTGTAGAGTTATTCAATTCAACATCTTCTTACAGTCTGAAAATTCAAGAATTTTCATTTAGAATTGGGAAGAAAATTGTTTTTTTTTTTTTTTTTTTTTTTTAATGCATATTTTGATAGCCAAATTTTGGGATGTTAAAAATTCCTCAATGTTGTACACGAGAATTGAAGTTTTTTTTTCTTCTTAGATGTTGGAAATGTGTGTCCCTTGGAATTTAGGCAATTGAAAGTGAATGTTTAAGGGTTGAAGAAGCATATATGGACATTTTATTAGTGCAGAAGTTACAATAGATAAACGATATTTGCAAATTTTTTAATGGTGAGGGTTTCTCAGCAAAACCCTCAAGTACTGTTACTTATTCTCATTTCTTAAAGGGTTCCTCTAATTTTATTTTGCTATCTAACAAGTTGAAGGTGTTGCAACCTAGAGATATTTTGTCTGATTTGATGTTTGTCTTTTTTTGTATGAGACTTAAAAGTCATCTAAATTGACTGAATGGTCTACTTTCTCTTAAATTAAATGGCATTTTGTTTGATATTAACATGTGATTTGTTTTCTTATGGAAGAGGCATTATGCATATGCCTAGCTAATGTGTTATATTCATTCTGCTTTCTTTAACATGTAATTTTATTAACTAGTGTTTGTTGACGAAGTCTAGAATGTTCATATTTTAACCAGCAATATTATTATAAATTTAGCCCATTGTTGTTTTCAATGTTTTAATAGGACATGAGTATGTAATGTAAGCAAGCAAGAAATGTCAGTAAACATTAATTAAGATTTTAAAAATGGGGTGTTGTTGCTGAGGGAATATAATTTGTTTTCTATATTATCCATGGTGTTCAACTGGGTAAGGTCTCTCTCTCTCTCTCAGGATGATATAATTGTCACTTTCTTAGAACCAACAAAGAATAATGATCCACCAATGCACCTCTTATGGGTCCCTCGTCAACGTGTAATTTGAGCTCTCCATTATTATATATGTATATTGATGTTATATGCTTCGGTGCTGGCTCTTCATCATTATGCTGGCAAATTGTTGAGCACTTGATTATTTATTGAGCTCTGTTAGTTTATGTTCGCGGCTTTGTTTTTGAATTATAATTTTTTTTTTTTTTTATGATACTCTCTTGATGATGTACTTGTTGTTTTCTCTAGAACGACACAACATATTTTGGTGCCACGGTTGGACGTGTTGCGAACAGGATTGGGGGTGCTCAATTTACTTTAAATGGAACACATTATAAGCTAGTTGCTAATGAAGGGAAAAACATGCTTCATGGTACATATTTCCTTAGAAATTTATTCCATTTGAGGAGGAAACAGAGAACTTTCATGTTTTTTGTGTGTGCATATTTTAATCTTTTTTCTTTGTCTTCTTTCGATGATATTATGAATACCAGGTGGGTCCATAGGATTCAGCGATGTCGTTTGGAAGGTGAAAAATTACCATGATGAAGGTCATTCACCTTATATCACCTTTAGCTATCACAGCTTTGATGGTGAAGAAGGTGAGCATTAATATTTATCGACTCTTTCTTTATCTCCATTTCCGGTTGTCTTCAATTGTGTACACTCGTTACTGTCAATCTTGAATAATATATGTATAGAATTCAACTAGATAAAAGTAACAAACTGACTAATTTAATGTAATATAATTGGTTTGCTATGATAATAGACATTAGACAAATTGATTTTTCTTTTTTTGGATCAACAGTAGACAAATTGTTTGATGAAGTACTATATATCCATCATATGATCAGAATATAAGATGTACCAAACTATCTAATCAAATATAATTATGTATCACAATCATAGTTTTAAATAACGGTATCAGGCAATATTTTTTTTCTTTTTTGTTGAATAGGCAATAGTTGATATAAGATAGTATTAGCCGATATATTAGTGAATAATGATATTAGAAGTCCAAAATCACGTTACGTGCTAATATTTGAAAAACCCTGATCACAATTAAGCATGGACTTACCTATGCAATTCCATTTTTTGTGTCATACAGGATTTCCTGGTAATCTTCTTGTCACCGTGACCTATGCCCTTGTTGAACAAGGTATGTCTGTGACAATGGAAGGCAAAGCTCTAAACAAGGCCACTCCAGTGAACCTAGCACAACACGCCTATTGGAACCTTGGTGGCCACAATAGCGGTGACATCTTGTCTAACGAGATCCAGATATTTGGGTCCCACATAACTCCTGTCGACAAGGGGCTCATTCCCACTGGAAAAATTGCTTCTGTGAAGGGTACACCCTATGACCTCCTTGAACCCACCACCATTGCAAGCAAAATCAATAAGCTTCCTAATGGTTACGATATCAATTATGTCCTTGACCGTGGTGATAGCAAAAGGTTGAAGAAAGCTGCCATGGTGCACAATAAGAAGTCGGGAAGAGTAATGGAGCTATTTACTAATCAGCCCGGTATGCAGTTTTACACCGGTAACTTTATCAAGGACGTGAAGGGGAAAGGTGGATTTGTTTATCAAGATCATGCCGGTTTGTGTTTGGAGACGCAAGGATTTCCTGACTCGGTGAACCACCCTAATTTCCCTTCCCAGATTATTTTTCCTGGAAAGAAGTACAACCACCGTATGCTGTTCAAGTTTTCAACCATGGCTACATAAAACCTTCCGAGTCAAGAATTATATTTTTAGAATTTCACAAATCATCTGTTACGAGCCTTGAAATAGGCAAGAAGATGATGTTTTTTAATTTACTTTCCTTTTTCTCTGTTGTTTTCTCCCTCTGTTCAGAAAAATTTGCCGAAAACGATTGAATAATCTTGGCCGAATAATGTTAGAACTTCAGAGGAAGTGGTAAAAACTTGAGCATGTTGTTTTCTTGTTAAAGCTTTTGTGTTTGGACAGTTTTAGGTTTTGATTCTTTCACAAAAGATTTCTGGGTTTTCTGAATCAAATCCAGAAACTATTTTGGAAATGATAATTCAATAGTGGATACTAGCAGTTTGTGTTTCAATACAAGTTCTTGAGTTGGCATGAATTTTGTTGTAGAGTTTGTGGACGTTCATGAACGGTAGGAATGGCAACGGGGCGGGGCGGGGCCGGGGATCACCCTCCCCGTCCCCAATTCCCAACGGGGAACCTATTACCGTCCCCGCCTCCGTCCCCTAACGGGGATCGGATTTCCCCGACCCCATAAGTTCCCCGGATCAAACGGAAAAAAAAAAAAAAAAAAACAACAAAACAAAACAGTAGCAACAAGAACAACGATTCAAACAACATCATCGACATCAATATCATCAAACAACATCAACAACACACAAATTTGAGTAAAGAGAGATAGATCTAAGTAGAGAGAGAGATAGATCTGAGCTGCAATCTAATATATATATATATATGTGTGTGTGTGTGTGTGTGTGTGTATAACACAGAGAAAGAGAGACGGAAAGAGTCGGGCGGTGGAGGAGCTCGCGGAGGAGGGCGGTGAAGGAGATCGGCACGACGGCAGAGGAGGGCAGTGGAGGAGCGGCGCTGTGAGATCGGTGGAGGAGGGGCGCTGTGCTGTGAGATTGGCGGAGGAGGGGCGTTGTGCTGTGAGATCGGCTCTTCTCTCTCTCTCTCTCTCCCTCCTCATTTTTCTCACGCGAAATGAAGCCGTGTGTGTGTGATTGTGAGGGGGCATAGCAGAAAAATATATATAGACAGGGGTAGAATTGTAATTTTATTTCAGGGGAAAAACGTGGCCGGTCCGGGGCTGGGACATGTATCCCCGTCCCTAGCCCGAACATCATCGGGGATTTTTTTTTTGAATACCATCCCCAGCTCGTGGGGGATATTTTTCGGAGAATGACTGCTCAATTCGGGGTCGGGGGGTCGGGTCACCGTTGGGCCGGTTTTAGATTGCCATCCCTATGGATGGAGAGATATAAAAGATGGAGATTAATTTGTGTGCGGGCCACAAACTGAGAGATTGACTATCTTTAGAAATGGGAGTTTTATACTATAATCTCCAATTTTCACTAATGAATTTGGTTTTAGATAAAATTTAGTTTTATTTAGGCTACGTTCGAATTATAAATTTTGGTAGAGATTTGAAAACAAAAATGAAGAAAGTGAGTAAAATGTAATCTCTAATTTGCACCAACGAATTTGGTTTTAGATAAAAATTTAGCTTTTATTTAAAATTGTGTTTGAATCATGTAGGTAATGATTTGGAGAGGGAAAAAGAAAAGATAAATGAAATATTAATGAAAATTACCTTTTCTATTTTTATTTCTAAATTCATGATTCAAACACAACGATTTATTAATGATTTGTTAATGAGTGCAATTAAAGCACTTAATAATATGACAGTGCCTGTAACATACAGTGTATAATTAATTTAAACATTATTAACTAATGTTCTTAAGACACTTGTTAACCAAATTTTTTATTTAATTCAATTTTGCCTTTCTATTTTCCCTTTTTTTGTAAATCTCACATCAAATTCTTAAACCAAACGCAATCTGAAAGTTGCCTAGAGTCTAAGGATTCGTTTGGGAAGTGAATTTTTAGTGATTTTTGACTAAAATATGAGGAAAAAAATTTGAAATATTTAATAATAATTTTTTGATTTTTTACGAAAAAAAAAATATAGAGTAGAAAGAAATCTTTAAATTATTTTAATAATCTTTTAAGCTTTTAACTAAGGCCAAGTTTGGCAACCCAAAATAAGTACACACTTTTTATCTTTTTTTTCATCACATCATTTCTCTACTTTTCTGCACATCTTTTCGTAAAAAAACAAAAAATACACTTATTTAGGTCATGCCAAACAACCCTTAAATTATCCCATTGCCAAATCCCTGCTAAATAGCCCATCTAATTTTTAAGTGCTTATCATTATTGACTTTTTTTTATTTTTATTTTTCCGTGTTGGTTTGTATATATAGAGGCTTATGATTTTTATTTTTATTTTTATTTTTATTTTTAGACAACTCGCATTCAGCTTATTGGATGTATTAATTCAGAACCAATTTCATTGTTCATTAGCGAAAGTCTGTCCAATTATTAAAGGTGAAAAAAAATCCTCTATGAATTGAACCTCAAAAATTATTTACACCAAAAATGTTTTTTAAAATTTGAGAGCTTGGATAGAAAACAACCCAATCGAGGCCTAGAGCACCATACCAACCTAGGGTGATATGGTACGGCTTCAAAGCCCAATTATATATAATTGTTCCTCAAAGAAATCACATGCAATCCGATTGATTGAAACATGGCTCTGCTATTTCCTTCATTTTCTTTGCTTGGAATACCCCCCAGCTCAGGTCTCTCCATATTCATATATACTTACATAGATTTATACTTTAGTTGAACTTGATTATGTACTGAATCACGTATCTGCCTAGAGAGATCACTGACTCAATTTTGATAGTGTGCTTTGTTCTTGCCAATCAGGGAAATGGAAAAGTTACCGATTGATTGATTATCGTGACAAGAGAGGTCAGTTTCGGACCAATTCTAATTCTTGTGTGGCTCTGTGTGCGTCTTCTTCTTCTTCAATGCCGGTGTCGAAGAAGCTGGTGTGGATTTGGACTCAGAACAAGCATGTCATGACGGCCGCTGTCGAGAGAGGCTGGAACACCTTTGTCTTCCCCTCGCATTGTCGAGACCTTGCCAATGAGTGGTCCGGTAAGCTTTTCTCAACTGATTAGGGCTTTTTTGTTTGTTAGATCTTGCTTTTCGTTTGTTTCTATGTGTGATTGTTGTTCATGCTTCGTCCTTCTTCAATGTTGAAATTGTTGTTGGGGTTTAGATAGAGAAAATTTAAACCTAAAGCTTCAAGTAGCTAACATTAACTTTTTTCTTTCTAGTTGCTTTATTTAAACACTAGTTCGAAACTCTGAAATAGGAAAATATCCCTAATGCTATGTTTGGTAAACTGAATTGAATGTGAAATGGAATGGAATGCTCATTTGTCAACCTCGTTCACTTACAACGGTTAATTATGATTCCAATTGCAATGTAATTTTCTTGTTTTTTTTTTAGTGAACCAAATGTGAGAACGAATGTTATGATGGAATGATCATTCCATCCTATCTTCATTCTCGTGAACCAAACACTATCAGAGAGAGATCGAGAGGAGGAGGGGGGAGACATGCAAGGGCTTGCTGCAGTTATGATCCATGTGATCATGTACTGTCAGTTTTTTTTATCATACAATCTATTTTTTGTGAAAATGAACTTTTACTATTTGATTAATGTAATTGTAGAGATAATATAGACAAAATAATTAATATCATTTAACCATTTTAGCTATTTCATTTCGTACAAAAACATTCAATGGTTATTTTGACAAATGTTCCGAAAATGTTTGTTGAATCAGATGGTTAATGTTCTTTGGACCAAACTGAATTGTTTTAAAAGTAATGCATCTAGGCAATTCTATGTAATGGTAGATCTTGATTGTTCAAAAATTAAATAAAACTGATGTAAAATGGAGTAACAATATAAAGTGCACACTACTTGACAGGAGCAAACCTCAACCCCAAAAAGACCATTCTTTCAGGTAAAGTCATGTCATGGGGGAGGCTAGTCATTGTACATTTGTCCACTCACTTTACCAATACGCATGCATGCATATTTTGTCCTGTAAATTTGATAACTGAAGCCATGACTAACAACTACAGCACCAAAAGAGATATGAGAAAGCTATATTAAGAAGATGTTGAAGCGGACTTGTATTTCTTTACCCATTCTTCTGGCTATGCTAGTGTTTTTTTATTTATTTTTAAATCACTTCCTTCCACCAGACCACTAACTTCAAAAAGACTTTCCACAAAAATTCAGCTTGGAATGAATTTGGCATACCATGAACTGTAACACCCTTGACTGCTGTACATGTACTTATAAAAATGTTTATACACCACTCTCTATAGGCCTCAACTATCCAAAAGACTTGATTACATTCAGTTGCTCATTCTATCAGTGATTTAGGCCAAGTATCCTTGACTTCATAACCCTTCATCAACATGTTACTTTTTTTGGAGGGGATAGTTGGTTTGATTTTTCAGTTATAGCATGCTTAAGCTACTCTATGCAAGTGTCACAGTAAGCTGAATGGTTTTTGCTTTGTATGCCTGTTGTAACACTTGCGCTTAAGGAAAATTCTGGTAATGTCCCGTGCAGCTTTGTTGGACACTACGCGAATGCACAATAGGCTTATCCTCTACCAATGATCATAATCTGTCTCTATTTCTTTTATTCAAAAGATCTAATAGCATCTCTCAACCCCTTACCCTGGGCCACAACCCAACTGACAAACAGACACAAAATATCGATGCACACTACCTTGCAGCTATACATGCATAAGGTTTTTCCAGAGAGAAGTTTTAAGTTATTTGGTTGACGCAATGGCTTCACAAATTTTATTCACTAAATAAGCATAAATATCTTTCGCCAAATATGTAGGACAACTTTATGTCAACGTGGAGGAACCTATTGACAGAATATGCATATTTGCATGTCAGATATTGGCATGGAAACTTACAAACTTTTTGGTCTTTATTTACTTCTAAAATGTGTAGGAAAAGTGTCTGTCCTATGAATTTTATGAGTATATCATGTCTATCATAGTTATATGACTTCCAAAACACTTTTTGCTTGGGGAAGCATGAAGCATGTTTTGCTGCTCATTATATGACCAAAACTTTCCGAGTTTCAACCATAGACATCTATAGTTTATTTATTTTTATTTTTTTTGATAAATTAGACATCTATAGTTTTCCTGCTCACACACAGCTTATATATTCGACAAACACACACATTACATCTATTGCCATTAGCCATGCCTGGATTTTTGTGAACTACTGTACTCGACTCGACCCCTCCTACCAATTTGAAGCACATTACTCTTCAATGCCACTACAGAAATGTTCAAAATTTTAATTGTGCTGTATTGGTTGTCAAATCTACAGCTATGGCATTGATACATCCTCTCTTTATAGAAAAAGGAGAGCTACTTGATAGTGAGCACAAAAGAGTTGCCACTTTTTCTGAGATTTCTTCTCCTGACCAATTAGAGCAGCTCCAACCAGAGGATGAACAAGCAGAGAATATTATTGTTAATTTACTAGATTGGCAGGTACGCCCATCAATAATTA
This sequence comes from Camellia sinensis, assembly GCF_055761805.1. Taxonomy (NCBI): domain Eukaryota; kingdom Viridiplantae; phylum Streptophyta; class Magnoliopsida; order Ericales; family Theaceae; genus Camellia; species Camellia sinensis. The sequence goes on along the minus strand of NC_138964.1, from coordinate 215,368,582 downwards.
CTTGGTTAGTTCATTGGCTTGCCTTTATTTACTGCATGCTGACTTTCTATGCATATCTATGGACTGCTTTTTTGTAAAGTTGATGAAGTTACAGAGGGCATCATATATGTTGGGAGCACTGGTGAAAGAATTTACCTGTTTTCTCAATTCATTTTGATGACTCTATCAAGCTGTTGTTGACATAACTTCTAAAATCATATCCACACTGTCAATGATTTTGATGTTACATTCATTATGATTTTTCAGTTAACATTACCATGTTGATTATACTAGCTCTTCTTCAATTAATTTATAGGTTCTCGCCAAAATCCTGTACTTGGCATTTTTTTTTTTTTCCCTTTCTCCTTTTCCAGCTTGAGTACTGTAATGATATTTTGCATGTTCTTCTGTCTGCTCAATGCAACAGTGGTCATTTTGTGTACAATGATCCCTAATGGAATAGGCTATTTCAATAACTTTTTGGCTAAAATATAAGGTGAAAAAAATTAGTATGTTTGGGATATTTTTTGGTTTTTACAAAAAAATGTGCAAAATGTAGAGAAGAAAGGGAATCATTGACTTTTTGGTTTAGTACTTTGGCTTTTTGGCATTTTTAGTGACTTTTTGGCTATTTTTTGAAGTTCCAAAGCCAACCCGCAACATAATCATTTTACTTTTTTTGCTAATTTCTTTTTATCAGTTAGCATATGCATAGGTGGATGAAAATTTTAAGTCGGTTGTTAGAAAATATACACAATTATCCTCTTTAATGGATGTCTTTCTTAGGTGATACCTGCAGAGAATATTGTTGCAGCTTTTCAAAGCAGTCAAAAAACAGTATTTGCCATCTCAAGAACCCCCGCTGAAGCTCAAATTTTCCTTGAGGTAACTTGTAGATACTCGCGAGTGAAAGACTTAACAAGGAGCTCATAAATGATCCCAGAAATTCTTCAGTATTGTCATTTTCTGTAATTGTGAATTTAGCTCTTTAAATGCAGACTATACACTTTCATGCTTCTGCTTTTGTAGGCCTTGGAGCTAGGTTTAGGTGGAGTTGTTTTAAAAGTTGAGGATGTCAAGGCTGTCCTTGAGCTGAAGGTAATACCCATCTGGGGTAGGGTAGGGCTTCTTAGCTAGTGAAAGCAATGCTCCTTATCAATGGTAATATTATCAGGACTATTTTGACAGAAGAAATGAAGCAAACAATCTATTGGACCTGACCAAAGCCACTGTAACTCAAGTTCAAATGGCTGGAATGGGTGATCGAGTTTGCGTGGATCTCTGTAGCCTCATGAAACCTGGTGAAGGACTTTTGGTTTGCTCCTAGTATCCTATCTATATTTCTTTGTGCTTTTGATCTATTTTTACTCAACTCCCATTAACCATATATTACCCGACATTTTTATTGCATGAGTATTTTTATAGGTTGGATCTTTTGCGAGAGGGCTATTCCTTGTTCACTCAGAATGCTTGGAGTCCAATTATATTTCCAGCAGGCCTTTCCGAGTCAATGCAGTGAGTTTTTCCATGGAATAGCTGAGGATTTGTTTGTTTTGATGCATCAGTTGCCATCACAAGTTAATGAATTGTGTATTCAATTAATTTCACATTTTTTCCCCTTTCCATGAAATGGCTAGAAATTAGTAAAAATTATATAAAACTGCATTTATGTTATTTCTCAGCTAATGTTGTTTTAAATGATCTATTTTTTTCCTCATCTAATCTGCTCCGATGAGTCTAGTTTTTCCTTACTTAGGTTGCCTTTCAAGGATTTCAAGAAATTCACCATCTCCAGTACTGCCTCCTGATAGAGAGTTAAAAAAAAAGAAAGAAAAAAGAGTGAAGATCAAGAAGCAGAATAAAATAATGTTGTTATGTTGTGACTTATTGTACATGACATATTTGCGCCTCAAATTTTAGGGTAGTTGAGATCAAATTCATTCAACACCATATGTGACATTATGGAAAATCTTTGGTAGCTCAAATTGAGCTGCCCTGAATGGCTTGAAATACTGTACACCAGTCGATTGGCCGGACGATCGGATGAAACACTTGTCTACTGCGGTTGTCACTTTGTCAACCTTTTTGCCGGATGACCGGCAAGATGAAATTCGAGCCATTTGGGCCAAGCTCAAATTCGAGCTAAACAGCATTACTCGAAGATTATTATGCCAGCAGAGTTTGTAGTTTTCTTTAGTTAAAATGGGTCTAGAGACCTATGCTCTGCTGTGAGGCATATTAGCCCACTTTATTTTCCTGAGAAATTACATGAAATTCAGTTGGTTGGGGAATTATATAACTTTTATTTATTTATAAATGAATTGCTTATCATTGTGTTCCAAACATGAGATCGCTGGGAAATGTATGGTCATTTTCCCATATGTTGTTTCCTAATATTGCTGTTGCTTGAAAACTTACAGGGGCCTGTGCATGCCTATGTTGCTGTTCCTGGAGGAAAGACCTCCTACCTTTCAGAGTTAAAAGCAGGCAAAGAAGTAATCGTGGTTGATCAAAGCGGTAGGCAACGAACTGCAGTTGTTGGGCGTGTGAAGATAGAAACTAGACCACTAATCCTCGTTGAGGCAAAGGTTGGTTACCTCGATATACCTTAATGTGCTCTCATGCGACGGCCTTTTTCGGCAGCCCCTGCTTCCCATCCTCCTCACCCTCCACCACCTCCAGTGGCCCCCTTTCCGAACAACCTCCCCGCCCCTCCTTTGTTGTGATCTGCATTCTCACCTCACCCTGCGAAGGTGGCAAGAAGGGCTGAGGGAGGGACGGGGGAGGTTGGGGAGTGGCTGAGGAAGAGACCGGGGTGGCCTGGATGGGCTGGGAAGGGCAGGGAGGGTTGCTGGAGTTGGGGATGGAGGGGGGGAGGGTGCTGGCCAGAGCTGGTGATGGCTAGAGTTGGGGTAGGGTTGTAGTTTGGGAGGTTAGGGATGGGTATAAAATTAGAATTTTATGTCCAGGTAAAATTGGAAAGGTTGGCTAAAGAAGAAAGGCGATTCTTGTATATGTCTTTAAGACTATCAAAGGTTAGGTAGCTATGGTGAATTTCTAATATTTTTTAAAACATTTGACACTGCAGAGAGATTCGGATACTCACACTGCTTATAGCATCCTTCTTCAGAATGCAGAAACAGTTGCCTTAATCTGCTCTCATCGAGGTCTATCCTGAATGCATAATTCTTTCAAAGTTTTCTGGACTTTTGTAATCGGATTCATTCTTTTTTTACACTGCAGAAAATGGAAATCCAACTACAGCTATACCCGTGACATCACTCAAAGTTGGCGATGAAGTTCTGCTAAGAATACAAAGTGGTGCTCGACACACGGGAATTGAAATTCAAGAATTCATTGTAGAGAAATGAACAATCAAAGCTAAAAAATTGTAGTGTATGTAACTGGTTTGTCGTGATCAAATGCATGAACATTGTTTCTTGTAATATGATTCTGAGTTCAAAAACAGTTTCTATGAAATTATTGCCTCCAAACATATTTACTTCCAGAACCCTGATCAAGTGTCTAGTTAACTTGGATCTTCAAGAACATAATTTTTGATGCATCAATCAAGCCTTTTTTGTTTTGGGAAAATAAATTTCTAAATTGATTTTATCATAAAACTTAAACTTTCACCATTCACTTATACAAAAACCTAGTCACGAAGAAGTCAAAAAATGTATGGAAACCAAAAAAACAGAGTCACATAATCTTCAACAAAAGATAGTCACAAAATGTAGGCCGGGAAATATTTAAAAAACAAGAAGGAAAAAAAAAAATTCAGATGCAGAACAAAGCCTTCAAATACCAACAGAAGCTAAGGTCACTGTGTGGAAGGGATTGCAGTTGTGGCCGTCTTCTTGAAATCAATCTTGTCAACCTTTACTTCTCCATCAATGAGTTCATAAACATAGACAACGACGCGCAGGCCATCGATGTCCATGAGCACAAAACTTGGGTTCACGTCGTACGTGATGCTGCTGTAGGCACCAGTAGCAGATCCAGGGTTAATAACAACACCACCCTCGTGTTTGTAGGCCTTGAACTGATGGGTGTGACCACTAACAAGAATGTCGACGTCTAACTGTCTCTGGAGCATGGCTAGAGAATCAAGGTCTCCCCATGGAACGACCTTCAAAGAATGAAAGGATAGAATGGATTAGTACTTTTGGGTGGGTTAGAATATACAAAAATGAAAAAGACGAATAAAAGTAACTAATAGCTGTTGATTCTACTTGGCATTAAAAAAAATGATGAACCAGCAGATCTGGTAAATAGTATGGAAAATTCACACTACCACTACGTTTGCAACATGAGAACAGTGATAATTAGTTGAAAACTACATAGGGGGTGTTTGGTGGGGTTTTTTTTACCCAGCTTATGGCTTCTGGCTTTTAAAAAATTATTTTGAACTGTTTAGTTAAACTTATTTCAAACAACTTCTGATTCTAACAACTTATTTTAAGTCAAAAAAACTGATTTTGAGAAGCTGCTCACCCCTTACTTCTAATTATCAACTTCTGCTGTGGACATGTTAATTCACGGTTATACTCTTAGATTTTTTTTATTTTTTATTTTTTTAAAAATAGAAAAAGACCCAAATGGACTATAAAATATTATTATTATTTTTTATGAAAAATGTAGACAAATAGTGAATAATAAAAAATAAAAATTAATTGAAAAAGCTACTTCACAGCTTATTTAACAAACACTACTCAGCAACTTAAATCTATAATTCAACAGCTATACCAAACAGATTAACAGCTTCTGATTAAAGTGATAATCTATAATCTGTTAAGCTATAATTTATAATCTGTTTTAATAGCTACACCAAACAGCACCATAATCCATTAAAAAAAGGCAATTTCCCTTTAGCTGGCTTCCTTGATGTTAAGCAAGCCGTCCATTTCTACTTGTCATGGTATGGACACTATTAAAAAGGAGTCATGCTCATGTTAATGCTGACACTTTCTTGGACTCTCCGAAAATAATTGTTTGATGCATCTTGGAAGTGTCCATAATTTATAAACAAATTTCCAATAATTTCAGGCACACTCTAACAAATGGCATGTGGCATAAACACCCCTTCATAGAGCAATGCCTAAGATTCTTGTAAATGTAACAGGCATGCTCCAAAAGAATAGAATGAGGAAAGAAAGAAAAAAATCTAGTATGCAATGGAAACTTCTAGTAGCGGAATAGAATGTAGTTGCAAAAATTATAACCTTCATCATCCCTGTAAAGCAATTGTCAAACAAAAAACTATGACAATTTGTCCAACTTATATTTTTGGATAATGCCCTACTTCAAAATTTACTATGTGTCTGTGCCCTATCCTGTTTGAAATCCACATTTCTATTCTATTAAGTTAACCACACAGCATGCAAAGGTTGCAATGACGATGACAGAGTCTCATCCAACAACATCAATTACCATCTTCACTTACATGTCATCCTCAGGTAGAAAGAAAAGGTGCATAATCTGTTTATTTCAATTCAGAAAAAACTAAACAGAGAAATTAATAATGATGTTAGATAAGCAGATGAAGCCAGCCAGCCTATCGATTGTAATATAGATTAGGGTATCATTTGAGATTTTAAAGGGAAAAAAAAAAAAACAAGAGATGACATGGCTGCCAGTATCCTGGAAAGTGGCATCCCAACCCAACACAGGAAAAAAGGGTATTCCCCATCATTTGGAAAGTAGCATATACTCGCCGTTCAATCTCATTTGTAAAAGACTTTCCTACAGCACTATCACAATCTACTCTCCAAATTCCAAGCAGAGTCATAACACAATAGGCTCATTAATAGTAAGAAATTATCAATAATTGCAGTTATAGTTAAATAAAACATGCAACACATATAGCATCATTTATGCTCATATGTTCTCTCTCAATAATTGCAGTTATAGTTAAATAACACATGCAACAAGTAAATTGGTTTTTTTTCTCACATAACTTGATGTCTACAAAGTCAGGGTAGACACATAAGACAAGTAGCAATTTATAGAATCCCAAAACATAATGACACTATTAGAAAATAATTTCTGATATCAATGATATCTTGGACTAGATGCCTAATAGACATCAAATCTGCAAGGTTCTTTAAAACATACCACTATACTTAAGCAAATAGAAGAAAATAATCAAAACTAGTGACCAATGACCATCATAAACTTCTTAAAATAAGGATAGAAGGAAATTAAACCTGATGACCATGGCATAACCCAAGCTTGAATTGTCCAATCGTAAGTGTTTTCGTTTCTGGGAAACGGGCATCTTCATCATATTCACCTCGTGTAACATGCAAGCTAGGGCAAAGGCTCTTCAAGTAATCATGAACTTCCTGATTTTGAAAACAACAACAAAAGTATGTTTGATTAGAGACACGTGTGTGTGGTTTTAGCAAGATAGACAGAACTATCGAATGCCTGGATGTCTCCTTCATTGTGGGTTCAGTATTGTGTGCCCAAACAGTAGTCTCATTTGTAATGCATGAAGAAAATCATTTGTTAGTCAAATCTCATCTAAGTCTAGAAACACATCTAAAATGCTCCCAGCAATTTGGCCCACACTAGTGCAGGCTTCCTCAGTCTAGGTGGGGTTAGACATTCGGAACTTCAAAATGTCATCTCTCTCTGCCATGCCAACCACTCCACAATTCTCATCTTCATTGCCCACCTAACCAATGTACCATTGGCCACATGCCATTATGCCCAAAACATCTTTCATTGGCAAGCTGAAGAGACCTTTGTAGGAATGATTTAGCAGCTAGGCCATTAACTATATAACATGATATGAAAGTTTGAAGTTTTCAACTAAAAGCAATCTCCCATGGCTTTATCATGATTTTGCAATTCCAAAACATTATTAAGGCCAAGTTTGGCTATCCTAAATAAGTACACACTTTTTATCTTTTTTCTATCACATTATCTCTCTACTTTTTTGCACATCTTTTCGTAAAAAGACAAAAAATACACTTATTTAGGTCATCCCAAACAACCCCTAAGACTATGTTTGGATCATAGATTTGGGTAGAAATTTGGAAAGGGAAAAGAAAAGTGAGAGAAATGTTGATGGAATCCACTACCCTGGCCTTTTCCTTTTCCTTTTCCTTTTCCTTTTCCTTTCCATTCCAAATCTCTACCCTACCCAAATCCACAATCCAAACATGACAAGAGATCATAGTGAAGTCAAGCAAAAACCAAACAAACACAACCCATGTTGTGTATATAATTGGGTAAGCATCACTATTCAAAGTGGGTTAAATTGAAAATTAACATAGAGAAAAATGGTAAATAACCAGCAACAGAAGAAAGATAACAGATTGATAAGAAGTAAAGAATTTACTTTGATACAGAGATTGCCAGTGCAAATAATGTGCTGAATCTTGCCAGGAACAAGCATGGATTTGAACTTGGGAGGCAAATCGGGTGCCCTATGTGGGATGTGAAGATCCCCAATTGCCAACACTAACACCATTCTTCTCTTCTTCTACTACAAAGATTTCTCCAGTAAACAAAAACTACTCCACTCCACTCCTCAAATTTCACCACTCATCACAATCTGCACCCAATTATGAACCCAACATAGCTAAGCAAAAACAATCAAGCTATAATCAGCATATCTATTGAAACCCTTTTTTTTTTTTGGTAAATGAAAATCTATGTTTCGAATTGATTTCTCAACATCGATCTATTTGATAGGTGTTGGAAAGGTAAAACTAAGATTTTCACAATTCAGAGATCGCCAAGGTCTACGTTTGAAAGGTTAAAATTGTACCCAAAAAAAAAAGAAAAAAAGAGAGGTTAAAAATTGGATTTGAATACATGGGTATGCGTGCATATACATATAACGAAAATAGGATGAATAAGTAGGAATTACCAGTAAAAGGGATTCAATTGAGCGACGAGATCATGAAGAAAAACACCCTTTCTGACTTGTGTCCATCAGAGTTCTCGATCGAACTAGTTCGAGTTCTTATTGGAGCGTGCTGGAGCAGATAACCAAAACGGTGCGTTTTGTAAGGCAAGACTTTCCCCATTTCATAGTTTTAAAATTACGATTTGAGCGTGGTTGTGATTTATGTATAAAATTATAAGTTGAGTTTTAAGAAGAAAAAAATTGTTTGGTTAAGAGTTTGGAAAAGAATTTTGAAAAGAGTTTTTGAATTTAAAAAAGAGTTTTTAGTTTTATTTTTAGTTTTGAGTTTTTGAATTTTGAATTGTATTTTGAAATTTTTTGGATTTATTTTTTTTAATATTTAAAAATATTTAAGAAAATTATATATATTTTTTATTTTAAATATATAATTGTTATTTAAATATTTTTTATTTTTAAAATTTTAAATATTTTTTTATTTTGTAAATATTTTAATTTTTTAAAATATTTTAAACTCAAAATATAACTTTACACTCAAATCGTAATTAAACACATAACTCAAAACTCAAAACTTAATTTAAAAACTATTTTCAAAACTCATAACCAAATAGGTATCTTAAAACTTATAGAAAAATTCTTTTTAAAAAAAAAAAAAAAAATTGTCCTTTAAAATTATTTATTATTTTATATTTTTTTTCAAAAAATATTTGTTTATTTTTATTTTTGAAGAAAAATCTTTTTTTATTTTTTTATTTTTTCAAAAAATAATTTTTGTTATTTTTTTAAGTATTGGCCAAATAATTTGTTATGATTTAAATATAGAGGATTTTTTTTTTAAAAAAAAGTTTCTAGTATTAAAATTTTATAACATAAAAGGCATCAAATATTTTTATAATGTCTAAGGTCTCTCAAATTGATTCAGAGAAAATTCGACTTCACAGAAAAAATCTCACCAAAGAACTTTCCAAAGAAATTCACTTCAACCTAGAGAAATTCTGTCAAAACTAGAGAAATCCCCCTCTCCAACCCAGAGAAATTCACTCAAATCTAGAGAAAATTCCCCTCTAATCCAAAGAAATTCACACAAATCCAAAGAAAATCTCTCTCCAATCCAGAGACATTCACTTAAACTAGAGAAATTCCTCCTCTCCAACCCAGAGAAATTCATCTAAACCCAGAGAAAATTCCCTTCAAACCCAAAGAAATTCACTCAAATTCAGAGAAAATTCCCCTCAAACGTAGAGAAATTCACTCAAACCAGAGAAATTCCTCCTCTCTAACCCAAAGAAATTCCCATCAAAAGATTACTCCTTTAAATACATAAAAAGAAAACAAAATCAAAATTTGATAAAAACTTGGATTTTGATTTCATGGTGATCAAAATCTGGGGTAACTCTGTTTGTAAAGCGAAAAATGATCGAATACTTGGTGAACAGTAACTTAATATGCAAAAGCAAGAACTACCTAGTTGAAATGGCAAAATGAATGAGAGATTTGAAGGATTGGCAAAGGTTTTTTGGAGGAGAAATTGAATGGGTAAAAGTTAGTGGACATGAAAATGGAAAATATGGATGTGAAACAAGTTGACTTTTCAAATCCAACTATATCATACTCAATATAAACACAGAGATTAAAATGAAATTATTTCATGGTGTTCTGTTGAGTTGGACCACCAAGTTCTCTCCAGCGGTGATCTCTTCAACGGCGGACTTGGCAATGACAACGGCCGACAACGGGCTGCCTCCTCCGATCCGAAATTCTCACATATAAGCCGGAGGATTTCGCGATAATGGTGTCGACGAAGAAGCTCCGGTCTTCATCTAATCTTCATCTGATCCAGCATCACCGTCAATCTCTCTCTCTGTTCGTTGCTTGCAAATATGTGTGTGTCTCTCTCTCTAGAAAAAAATGATGAAGACTTCTCATATATGGGTGTGGGGTTAGGGACCTTAGACCAAAAACCAAACCAAACCAAGCCTTGAGTGCCATCAAATAGGGTAGGCTACATGAATCCTTCTTCTCCACACGACCCTATTAAAGGCCATTTCGTTAGTCAAATTAAGTAGATTCACATCTCTATTTACAATGCTAGCCAACGTTAATCTAGGCCTACCCCGTCCCCTAACACTTCTATCTACCGTTACAACATTGCATCTCTTCATTACTGTTTCTGTTGGTCTCCGTTGAATATGACCAAATCATTTCAATTGATTCTTTCTCAACTTATCTTCTATCAATGTTACTCCTATCCATTCTCGAATACACTCATTCCTAATTCTGTCTTGTCTAGTCTTGTCACGTATCCACCTTAGCATCCTCATCTCAGCCACACTTATCTTATCTACATGTTATTTCTTGGTTGCCCAATACTCCGTCCCATATAACATCGTTGGTCTAATAACCATTCTATAGAACTTACCTTTAGTCTAGTGGGTATTCGTTTATCATACAGTATCCCAGACGTACTTCTCCACTTACACCATTCCGCCTTAATCCTATGGGCCACATCCGCATCAATCTCTTCCACTGTTGTAATAATCGATCTTAAATAACAAAAATGTTCACTCTTAGGCAGTTCTTGATTTTCAATTTTCATTTCTCCTCTGCTTTCATTGTTACTGTTACTAAATTTGCACTCCATGTACTCTGTCTTAGTTCTACTTATCCGGAATCCTTTAGATTCAAGAGTTTTTCTCCAAATCTCCAACTTTGTGTTAACTCCTTCTCTAGTCTCATCCACTGGCACGATATCGTCTACAAAAAGCATACACCATGGCACATCATCTTGAATATTTCTTGTCAACTCATCCATAACTAAAGCAAAAAGATAAGGACTTCAGGTAGATCCTTGGTGTAACCCTACAGTGATAGGAAATTTATTTGTCTCTCAAACAGGCGATCTAATAGTGGTCACCACGCTTTCATACATATCCCTAATCACATCAATGTAACCTTACCCACCATATTATATCCTGGAGCACTCTATCATATGCTTTCTCAAGGTTGATAAATATCAGATGAATGTCTCTTTTCTTTTCTCTATACTTTTCTATTACTCTCCTCAAAAAATAGATCGCTTCCATTGTTGACCTATCAGGCATAAACCTAAATTGATTCTCTAACACCTCTGTTATATCTCGCAATTGGCTTTCCATCACCTTCTCTCATACTTTCATTATATGACACATTAGCGTGATTCCTCTATAGTTGTTACAATTCTAGACATCTCCTTTATTCTTATAGATTGGCACTGAAATACTATTCCTCCACTCATCTAGCATGTTCCTAGTCAACAAAATTTTGCTAAACAACCTAATCAACCAAGCAACCCCCTTTTTATCCAAATAATTCCAAGCTTCAATAGGGATATCATCGGGTCCTAAAGCCTTATTTGATTTCATCTTCTAAAGTGCAATCTCCACTTCAAAGTTCTTAATCCTGCGATAAAACCTAGGCCCCGTTTGTTTTGGGGGATAGAGGGAGGAATGGGATTATGATAGTTGTGGGTCCCATTTAATGTGTTGTTTGTTTACAGAGTTGAGGAAGGGACTCATACGCCGGAGGGCTTAAGATAGGCCTTGCAGATGGGATTCACAGTCTATCCCAAAACTTGGTATTGAAATTAATCCGTTGGTATTAGGGAAGTGATTTACGTGTTTACCCATCATTGGCCTAGCCCTAACTCATCATTTGAAGCGCAGCAAAAGGGAGAGGCAAAGAGAAGCTCTACGTCTTCAAATTTTCGATCTCAAGTACAGCAAGCTCTATCTCATCTTCAGATTTTCGATCTTCAGATTCAGCTGAGCATCTACTACGTCGGTAATTGTTTTTGTTAATCCTGCTTGTAGACGTTCCCGAATGTCCCGGCTCCGCGCGGCGAAACGGCGCGAAATCCGTTTTGTTCATTAGCTACTACAGTTCGGACTCAATGTCACGGTTCTGAATCTAATCTCGCAAAGTGTAATGCAAGACCGATAAATCACCAAAGAGTCCAAATCCGGCAAATCGTTTTGGAAAATTGATTTTTATAAAGAAGTGCCAAACATGGACTGCTTTGTCAGATACAGAGTCGCCACCTAAATGTTTCATTTTTGGAAAAATTTAGGAAACCCTGACTCGTTGCCTAAGGCCACGTGTTCATCATCACCAAAGTTGCTTCAGCTTGGGAACTTGGGTATGAGAGGGGAAGGTCATGCAATGAGCACCTCCTCTCGCCCGATCAAAGGATCAACCTTTACTAACATGATATTTTGTTTTTGAAAACACATGTGTTCTTATTCCGGTTTATTAGCTAGCTTTACTACGTAATGCGCACAGCATACAAGTATAGACTAGATCGCCTAAGTTGGAACAAAACATCTCATGTTTGTTTGAAAATAGTTTGAAGGTGCTACTTGCAAGTAGGCTAAGACGTGGATTTTGGAAGACATGCACACACTCACACACACTTATTACAAAAGTTGGCCGTTTCAACGGAGGGTCCGAATGAATAATACAAGCTAGCTACGCTAAGCTATTCTAACTAATCTAATAATCTAATTAGACTAATTATTACATAACCAAATTGGAAATTAGCTACAACTAATTATTACAAATTAACTAACTATACAAAGCAGTTAAAACGGCCTCGAGAAGAGGGACAAATGCATGCTCGGTCAGCTTCGCTTGGAAATCCGTTGCCATGCCTCATGTTGCCTCTGTTTGCACTGTTTTACACCTCTGAAAACTGTACAAATCTTTGTAATGCTTCTAAACCACCTCATGGACATGTTGAGAGGCCATCGGCCAAGAGTTATGGCCATTAGCCAAGGGAAAAGGGTCGTCGACCACTTTTGAGTCCATCGACCAAAAATTGTTAGCTGATCGGCACTCCAGATAGCCGATCGGCCATCTCTTCTTGCAGATTGCTCTTTTTGCTGCAGCAGAGTACAAACAAAGGCATGGCAATACATTTGCAAAGAAATGTTGTGCAACTACACCCCTTATCATGTTTGAGACTCAAAGGAGCGTAGTGTTCGACTCTCGAGCCATCAATCACGCATTTCGATGCATGATGGCCAAAGAGGCTGAGTTGCACAATTCAATGTGAATGAAATGCACAAAAACACATAATGCCTTAACCTCTATCATGCATGATCAAGAGGGTCGGCGACCGAGGATTGAGGCACGTTTCATCACTTCAAGTATGAAACGTCCCTCGTTCCTCGTGTTTGGTTTAACACCCCAAACCAAATACAATGCAAAGCAAGCAACCTGAAGATGCTACGCAATGCAACATAAACATGCCAAATGCAATGTAACAAGCATGAAAAATGCAATGTAACCTAAACATGCAAACATGTAATGCACCAAGCATGCAACAACAATGCCAACAAGCATGCGACAACATGCAATCTAACAAGTATGCAACAACATGCAAGATGGATAAGCATGCAACAACATGCAAAGATGGACTAGCATGCAACAACATGCAAACTAGCAAGTATGCAACAACATGCAATGTGACAAACATGCAACAACATGCAAAGATGGACTTAAACCAAAATGGGCAGACCTCAGCCATGCCCAAATCAGTGGCCAAAACACCGAAACCAAGGCACCAAAAAGGCAAAGTATGCATGCACAGATATTGGTCCACAAACAAGGCATGGAGATAACAACTCTCAAGCATGAGCAATGAGTGAAAATCATGAGAGCATGGCAATAAAGTAAGGTTTGAAATCATGTGAGGAATGATGCCAAACCACCCAAACAAGGCAAAAGCTTGAAACTAGAAAAGGGACTCAAACCATGGCCATGCAAAGTAAGCCCCAAAGGGCCAAGGGCAACCAAAACAGCCCCAAGGCAGGTCAATACAAGACCAAAAGCATGCGTGAACCAAGCTAACACAAGCTAGAACAAAAGACCAAAGGCATGAAGCATGCAAGGCTAACAAAGGAGTGCTACACTACACCTATTATAACCAAACATGGCATGACTTAACCAATAAAAAACAGAGTTATGGCATGTCAAAATAAGCCCAAAAACCCACTGAGATAGCATCCCAAAAGCCTAAGTATGATGGCATGCACAATGATCCAATCTTGAAGCACAAAACACCAACTCTTTAAAGCATTGAAAGAGTGACAAGCACAAGTGTATGACCGCATTACGTGGACTGAAATAACCTTTCAAATGATGCCAAATCATGAAAATGGTCCAAATAATGCATGCTAGTGACTTGGACACTCAAAGCTAACAAGCTAGATTGAACCAAGGCTATGCAAAACAGTACATGCATGACTAAAACAACATGAAACAGAGCTCAAGCATGGTAAAACATGACTAAAAGCTTTTTTGAGTTGAGCCAAAACATGCAAGAATGATGATCCAAATGCAAGATGCATATTAAGGCAATAGAGAGAATTACACTACAAGTGCATAATGCATGTAAGAGGCTATCAAACAAACCTTAGACAGAGGTATAGCATGCTAAAATAACACCAAAAAGTTGCTGGAATGGAACCAAAACATGCTAAGCAAACATACTACTATTATGAGCCATTTATACTAGCATATGAAACATAAGGAAAGGGGGGTGTCCCTCTCCTATTTAAGACTCCAAAACCACCTTTCAGTGGTGAGAAGGTCAAAACAAGATGGTTCCAAAGCTCAAAAAGGAAGGCACAAAACAAGGCCAAATAAGGCCTAAGAGGGGGTAGACAACCCCCAACACAAAAGTGACCTTAAACAAACATCACAAGCATGAAAAATCAGAACTTTTTATAGTTTAGAGTTAAGCTTAAAACAATATGCAAGTAGGTCTAAAAGCTTAAGCAAAAATAAGGTATTAAAAGGTAGTTGCCTCACCCTTGAAGAACACCTTCAAGAATACAACTCCAGCACTCTTCTTTGACCAAAACCAGTCCAAGAACACTAAAACCAACTCCTCAGTGCCTCAGCAACAAAGGGATGGTGTTCTAGTAGGTGTTTGTGTGCAATAGTGTGAAGATTTTATACTTTTGGGCACAAACAAGAGCAGAGAGAGAGAGAGAGAGGGGTAAAATATATATAGAGAGAGATATAGAACTTGTATATCCAATCCTCAGAACCTTTGGAAAGGGAGGGGAGGCTCCCTTCTTATAGAATTTCAATTCTCAAGCTTGTTGAACAAGCTTGAGTCTTGAATGCAATCCCTTCATACACGTGTACGGGGGATGAGAATTGTGCTCACCAGCTATCACAGCTGGCACAAAATATCTGCAAAAAGCAGATGGAAAGGTCTCGGCTCAAAAATATGGCCGATCGACCAAAAAGAGTGCCGATCGGCCAACACTTATGGCCGATGACACAGTTCCTTAGCTGATGGGTTGTAGGGATGGCCAACAAGCCACCCTCTTCCCTCAGAAGCAAAAACACAAGTCCTTGGTCCACAACCAAGCACAAAACAAACAAGTTGAGAGATCCTAAGGCAAGGCGCGCAGCCAAGACCTTCGGGAACTTAAAACGAACACGAGCGTGGAAGATCATCGAGTGTTCAAACGATGACGTCCAAGTCTTGAGGACGGTCAAAAATAGGGTGTCTACAGTTGCCCCTCTTTGACAGAACTCGAAAGTCATAAGATGACGAGAGTGAATGTCAAAAGCCTAGAGACGACCTATTTTTGACAAGGCCGAAGACTTAGACAAGCAAACAAGATAACAAAGATATGCGCCCGCAGGCAGGGGCAAGATGCAAATGACATGCATAATGCTGAACATAACTTATGATCATGTAAAGAGAGCTGTAATGAAGCATTTATGCAAAACAAATACAAGATTTTAAGCAAGCAAATAAGAAGCAAACTACAATACATACAGAGAGGATGTAAGAGAATTATACAATTCTCGTTAAGTCTCACGCGGAGTAAATACAATACTGTCTGGTTGCACCAGCCTCAAATGAACCGTACATACAATATCGTGTCTGCAAAAAAAAGAAACTCAACAGGTACAATATAGTTAGAAACATGCATAGCAATGCAAGTGAAAAGTGCATGACAATGTAAGTTGAACGTGCGTGTCCACGCAAGTAAGAGTGTGCATAACAATGCGAGTGAAAGAGGTGCATGATAATGCAACCTAAGTGTGGGCATAACAATGCGGAAAGGGGTGCATGACAATGCAACCTAAGTGTGACGCATAACAATGCGAGTGGAAAGGGTGCATGATAATGTAACCTAAGTGTGATGCATAACAATGCGATTGAAACAAGCATAACAATGCAAGTAAGGGATGCGCGACAACGCAAATGAAGAGTGCATAACAATGCAACTGAAACAAGCATAACAATGCAAGTAAAACATGCGCGACAACGCAAGTAAGGGGTACATAACAATGCAAGCAAGACGTGCGTGACAACGCAAGTAAGAAGGTGTATGACAATGTAACAAGTGTGCGGGACAACGCAAGTAAGGTGGTGCATAGCAATGCAACTGAAACAAGCATGACAATGCAAGTAAAACATGCGTGACAACGCAAGTAAGGGGGTTCATGACAATGCAACCTAAGCGTACGCATAACAATGCGAGAAAGACGTAAACACATGCAAGTAAAGCATGCGCGACAACGCAAGCAATGTGTAAAGCAAGGAAGACATAAACACATGTAAGTAAAGCATGCGCGACAACGCATACAATGTGTAAAGCAAGGAAGGCATGAACACATGTAAGTAATGTATGCGTGACAACGCATACAATGTGTGTAACAATGCGAGAAAGTGCATAAACACATGTAAGTAAAGCTTGCGCGACAACACATACAATGTATGTAACAATGCAAGAAAGTGCATAAATACATGTAAGTAAAGCATGCGCGACAACGCATACAATGTGTGTAACAATGCGAGGAACGAAGAGAGGCATATATTCAACGGAAGCATGGTAAAGGCACGTTATTCACGATGTTGAGATGTAACTTCAAAGTAAGACGAAGCATGCTCAATGCAAGAGCGAAAAGACGCATAACAAACGCGCTTATTACAAACATGACAAAACATTGTAATGTAACACAAAGCAATTCTCGAATTTCGCAATATACAAAAGGATATGAAAAGGATACACCTCACTCGTATCGAGTGCCGCACATGGAAGACATGGTTCGAGGTCAACACGAAGGCCGGTTAAGCTTCAAAAGTGTACTTTCTTGCACTTTCTTGAAATATGAGGGTACCAATCAACAATATTGACCTAAACAAGGGCATTGGAGGTTCATCGACCACAAGGGGAGGCCATTGGCCATCCATCGGCCATCAAAAGAAATCATCGGCCAACAATTTAGCCGATCGGCTAACAATTTGGCCGATCGGCCAAAAATGGCAATTTCGGGGCAGTTTTGACATTTTGCTTCGGGTCTTTAAATATAAGGTTCCAAACCCTATATTCTCACTTCTCCCTTGCCGAAAATCCTTGCTCTCTCTCTAGGTCATTTCCCGCCCTTAGATCCGAGCTTTTCCTTTGTTTTCGAACTCCCGCAACTTCCGATTCGCGAAGCCCTCGTTGTTTTACACACTTTGAACCGAACGAAACACGTTTTCGGTGCCACATTCTCGATTTCCACCACTTGGGGTTTGCTTCCCCCGAGTTTACCCCGATCTTCATGCCTTTTTCCACACTCTGACATTTTCTCCCATTTTTCACCCCTCGAGGTTGACTTTTGGCATTCTTGCCCATTTTTCACATCCTCGGCCATTTTTGCACCCTTCTCGAGATGGTGGACGATATTTCACGGTGTGGGACTCCCCTAGAGATGGATATGGATCCCAAGATCGAGCTCTTGCCACAGAGTGTTCGACTGTTTGACCCGGCGACTTACCGGCCCGCGATACACATACTGCCTCCTGATAGCATCCGTCAGTTCAGAAGCTATGCACAAGGTGCGCCATTGGAGCTCCTGCTACGCGAGCCGGAGTCGCACCTTCTTTCGACGCCGCTGAGGTATACTCTTGCCCTCTTTTACTTTCTACAATGTGGGACATATAACTTCGATAGCCGATTCTGTTCTTTAACTGAATAACCCTAGCACACTAATACATCACATGCTTAGTTCATCGTGAGCGCACCCACACATGATATCTGTTTGAACTTGAACACATGCACACACAATGCATTTTTATCAATTCTGAACGCATTCAAAATACTGTATTTCTGACACTGCTTTGCATCTGTCTGTTTTGAACCCAAGGAGATTCTCATGCCTTCCGGGGGTATGGGAACACCATCGCCCGAGGTTGGTACATGGAGTTGCCCGACGTGGTTTGCCACATCGTCGATCAGGCCGGCTTCGGCACTTTCTACATGGGACTCTCGCGCCTCACTGCGAGTAGGCCCCTTCTTAGCGCGCTGGTGGAGAGGTGGCGGGACACCACCGATTCCTTCCACGTTTCTGCTACAGGGGAGATGACGATGACTCCCTTTGATTTCTCCATGCTTACTGGCATTGGAGTAGGGGGTGATCCGATTCCCTTTGACACCGACATGGGCGAGTGGGATGCTGCCCAGATCTACCTGCTCGGCGCTCGGCCACCTCTCTCCCGGCCAAGGTTCGTGAGGTATTCTTGGTTCGAGGACTAGTTTCGGATTCAGGCGCCCACGACTCGTGAGGAGGTGGAGCAGTATGCTCGAGGTTTCATTATGTTCTTGTTGAGGACCACCCTCTTCGCCGACCGGGCGAACACTGTTGCCCTTTATCTGCTGAGCACACTGGTGGACGTGACCAGGATCCGGCGCTACGACTGGGGTGGCGCAGACTTGGCCACACTCTACGGATATATGAGTTCATCCTCTCGCCGCAGCGGACATTTGCTCGGAGGCTACTGGCGAGCCTGGGAGGTATACCTTCCCTTTTTGCTTTACAATTCTGCTTTACACTATCTGTACACCACACAAACTACATACACATAATTTGCTTTACACTGGTTGTACACTGCATAATACACTTCACATACTGCACAATACACTGCACACACTGCATAAACTACACAATACACTGCACATCCTTCTTTGATTTCTGCTTTATCTGCATACTGCCTTACTGATAAGCATACTCATTGTTGCCCTTTTACATTCTGTAGTTGTGGGTGTATGCCTACTTTTCAAGGCTTGCCCCAGTGCCGGATGTAGAGATCCCTCTTACTATCCCATACTCTCACCAATTCGATGTGAGGTGTGAGCGAAGGCCGCGGGAGTCTTTCTTGTTCTTCTGCAAATACTTCGACACCATTACCGCCGTAGAGGTATTTCAAACACTACAGTTTATTTAAGCCTCGCTTTGTATTGTACTTTCAACAACAACTAACAAACTGTATATCCTGTCATTTGCAGATCACCTGGCATCCCTGGGCCGCGTTGCCCGAGGCAATGAGAGACTAGTACAGGGGGGCTCGGGAGACGGCCCGATTCAGGGTTTTGCTGGAAGGTCCAGTCTGTCGGGCTTGGTATTTTGGAGAGTGCTTCTTATGGCAGACACTTGGTTTGCCTGAGCAGATAGTCCCGAGGCCACCTCCTACTCATACGAGGGCTACTGAGAGGTATACCTTGGAGGAGATGATGGATTATACGATCGGCTGGGACTCTGACTTCTTCAGAGACGAGGGCGACTACACCGAGTTCATCCAGGCTTATCTCATGCGGCCTCTGACCGGTTCTCGCCAAGTTGAGAGGGAGAGGCCTGCAGCGCCTGTGAGAGAAGTGGGAGCACCGAGGGCAACTCAGGCCCATGATAGGAGTGGGTCCCGGAAGGGACGGGGAGTTGAGTGGCCAGCCCTGCCCACCACTATGACATGCTAAGGGCAGGGTGGGAAGACTTACCAGATACCCATCGCTCATCCTCCGGTTGATCATGTGCTCGTCGGAGTTCGCAGCTCGACCCCGGTATGTACTATACTTTGCATTTTGTACAGTCATTTTATTTCATTTGATATCCCGCAGAATACTAATGACTTCAAACACTTTTGCAGGCTTCGATTGAGTACACTAGGCAGGCCTTGGAGCTGACAGCCTCGGTGATGGGGATGCTTCAGAGGAGTATAGACCTACTGAGTATCTACAGTATCCCGGTGAGTTCTTTCAACCTCAGTCTCAAAACTTCGCATAATCTGTTTCATACTGATCTGATACATCACATTTATCAATACGACACTTGATGCACTACACTCACATACCACTCACGGCACTGATACACTGTAATCACATACTGCTCACAGCATTACTCACAGCATTCATACACTGCTCACGGCATTCATGCACTGTACTCATACACTGCATTCGATATTCATACACTGCTTTGCATAGCATAACTGATGCATTTGCCATTTGTTCTTTTCAGGACCCATTCCAGATACCGGTCATAGGGGGTGCCTCAGCAGGACCTTCAGCGTCTCCCAGAGCAGCAGAAAGAGCCAGACGGAGGATGACGATACATAGCCGGGGCAGACATAGGCGTACTCGTACCAAGAGTAGCTCACGGGAGCCTTCTCCAGATGATGATGAGTCTAATGCAGAGGCAGAGTCGTCTCAGGATGAGGCCGAGGATGCCTCAGATTCAGACTTTGACTGTGGAGATCCTAAACCTTCGTCCAGGAAGAAGACCAGGACGGACTCCCGCACTTGAGGCTACCGGCGCCAATTTAGACATTTTGTTGCTTTTCTTTTTTTTTTTTGCTTTTTTTTTCTTTTTTACTGGTAGTTTTGCACATTGTACTGCTTCAAGCAGGTTTTATTTTCTTCAAAATTATGTACTTTTGCAAAAGAAAATATGATGGAATGAAACAACTCTTTTTGTTGAAAAAAGTGTTACATTTATACATTTTATGCATCGCTTCGCATCACATTACATAACAATGTAAATGAGATTGAACTTTGTTTTGAAAACTAAACAATCGAATTGCATTAATCAGGTAGTGAACCGACTAACAACAAAACAACTCGATAAGCAAAACAAAGAACTTGACAAGCTAACCAAATGCAAATACAACTCGATAAGCAAAACAAAGACTTAACGAATGCAAAATACAACTCGATAAATAAAAGTACAATAACTCGATAAACAAATTGAAGTAACTCAGGCGCGACTTCGCAAAATCATCACCGAAAGGCATTTGAAGTGGAACAAACCACAAGTTCTCCACATCTCCAACTCATATACAGCTTAGATAACAAAGGGAGAGGCCATTGGCCAACATTACTAGCCGATCGGCCAAAAAAGATGGTCAGTCAGCACTCTTTTTGGCCGATCGGCCAAAAATGGCAAGCACCTCCAGAATGCTGACACTTGTCTTCCACTTAACACCTTATCTTCTACAAAAGCCTCAGCTTTGTAGTTTTCTCCATTTCAGCTCAGTTTTTGCATCAAATCGAAGCATTTCTTGTCCAAAATCTCACAAATTGGATCGCCAACTTGGATGGCTCGGAAAAGTTAAATTTCTGGGATTTTGGCGTAAATGCACTATTCACGTTGAGTCACACCCCGCTGCGTTTTCCGTTCCTCCATGTCGCGGCAAGGTTTTGGAATCTGGTGACACACGTCTTTAGCTTTGGCAGACAAGAGTTGTGTCTTACTTTTGAGGATTTTCAAGTTTTAATGGAATGCCGAGCGCAACAAAGAAATCTTGCCTCAATTTTGCTTCGGCTACGTCCAAGCCTTAGGACGGATGTGCGGGCTTACTTTGCATGACGCTCGATCATTGATTCACGACAGAGAGCTAGACATTCCGAGCTTGATTCGTCGGTTTTCTGATGCTTGTGACCGCGATGATCATCATTGGCAGGGTTATCGGCGACATGCGCTTTGCTTGTGCATGCTGTCTCATTTCTTGCTTGCCCCAGGCTCCGATGAGTTTAGCACTCGTTTGATTGAAGTCGCCGAGGGCTTAAAAGAGGGCAAGAGCTGCATCGCCATGATGCTAGCTGAGACATTGATAGGTTTGGACGCTTTTCATTGCTGGGAGACGATTAGATTCGCAGAGAGTCCACTACTACTGCAGGTAATGTTTCCCACCCCATCTCACATATATTTCTCACATCACTTGGCCCTCATGCTCGATTTTTCTCTCAAAACTTTTTTCTCACTTTTTCTCTCAACATACACCTCTCTATTCTTTAATCTCTCATCTTTCATCCCTCCCCAGGTATGGTTGATGGATAAATTGAGGGTAGTGGACTCATGCCAAGCATATTTAGTTCGCAGCTATTTCTTCCGACGACGTCTAGTCGATGCCCTGGAAGAGGGATGGTGGTGTAACTGGATGCACAGCTTGTCTGCTCTCGACATTGCTTGGCGCTGCCCCTGGCTTAATTTACCGGCGATGAGCTACAACATGACTCGCCAGCCCGAGATTCAGTTGATTAGTCTGACACACTGTGTGTTTTACTTTCCTTTTCGATTCCGGCGCCAATTCGGACATGATCAGATTTGCCTAGAAGAGCGGATAGAGTATCCTGCTACATTTTTGGTCTGAGGTGCACAGCTAGCTCGGTATGCCACAGCACGGATGACGAGAGAGCTTCTGGCCCCCGCTCTCACTTTCAGTTGCACCCTCTCTGATGAGTGTATAGCTTGGCTTGATGAGGAGGGGCAGATCAGGCCCACTTTGGCATCAGAGTCTTTCACAAGCTCTGGGAAGGGACGCAGGAACACCTGACTATGCCCCGAATTTATTTGCTTTAATCAGTACTTTCTAGTTTTCTTCATGAATGTGATAAAAGTAACTTCAATTTGTATTCAAGAGTAGGAGAACTCTGTATTGAAATCAAAGTAATTGAAGGTTGTGGGTACTGAAAATTTTCCGTTTGGTCCAAAAATGGTCTAAGTTGTAAAAACATTAATTTGAGCTAAGTCAACTTTTATTAAAAATTTCCAAAACCATTGTCGATATGGATCACAACTGGACACGCTTGAGATCTATCACTGAGATGTACAACCCCAAATCCCAGCAACTGGAAAGTTGCCCCTAGTCTGAATAGCACTGTACCGGAGATCACAATCGAGCTCCTGAATGCAGAATAGACAAAGATGACCAAACATGATCACATGGACAAAGTTGATTTGGAAGTGTTTATGGCTGGACTTCAGGATGAAGTTGCCTACGTATCCCAAAGACGGGAATCAAGCCTTACGTAGTTCGGCTCGGGTTCACTCGTGTATTAACACTCTCCTTTTGCGCTCTAACTTTTGCCAAGGCTGCCATTTCTGGGTTTTCAACCTTGCGAGCTCAGGTTTTATAATTTCAAATTTTCTGTACTCTAACTTTTGCCTAGGTCACCTTTTCGGATTTTCGGCCTAGCGAGCCACTCGGAGAAAATATTTCTTCAACTTGTCCATGTTAATCGGTTGGGAGAACTCTAGGCCATCTTGGTCCATCAGAACGATAGTTCCACCCGACCAGATTGACTTAACGATGTAAGGACCAGTCCAATTGGGTCTGAACTTGCCCCTAGGGCCGTGGATGGGAGCTCGGTTGTCTTTGAGCACTAAATCTCCTTCCTTCAAATTCCTGGACTTAACCTTCTTGTTGAAAGCCCTAGCAATTCGTCGTTAATAACCCTGAACATGGTACAGTGCTTTCAGCCTTCTTTCGTCAAAGAGCATGAGTTTTTTGAACCTGTTTTGCTGCCAATTTACCTCAGCTATCTGACACTCTGCCAGTACTTTCAATGACGGAACCTCAATTTCGATAGGCAGAACAGCCTCCATCCCATAAACCAAGGAATACGGATTTGCTCCAGTAGAAGTTCGAATTGAAGTCTGGTAGCCCCACAAAGCAAATGGCAGCTTATCTGGCCAGTCCCGGTAGGTTTCCACCATCTTCTGTAGAATACGCTTGATGTTCTTGTTGGCGGCCTCAACAGCTCCGTTGGTTTGTGGCCGATATGTAGATGACTTATGAAAAGCCACGTTGTACTTCTCTAACAAGTCGATCACTTCCGTCTTGAAGTGGGAACCATTATTTGAAATGATCTCGTTCGGGACCCCGTAGTGACAGATGATGCTGTTCCTGATAAACTTTGCAACGTGCGATGCCTTCAACACCGCATAAGATTGGGCCTCAACCCACTTTGTAAAATAGTCTATCGCGACCAGAATGAACTCATGCCCATTGGACCCCTTCGGAGTGACAGCCCCGATCACATCAATCCCCCAGACTGAAAATGGCCATGGCGAAGTCATGTTGTACAACTTCGACGCACTACAGGAAAAATGGGCTATTGCAACGTTTCTTTTATGGCGTTTTGGGAAACGCCATTATAGATGGATGAAAGACAACGTTTTCAAAACGTTGTCTTAAAACTCAGTTGAACGGCGTCGTATTGGGTGTATATATTGACATCGTCCATACTTCGTCTCTCATTTTCTCTCTGTCTCTTCTGTAGCTCGGTCTCTCTCCCTCTCTCTTTCTCTCTCTCTCTCTTCCAAAGCCCTCGACTGATATTCATCGAACTAGATCAAAGACACATACACACACACTCTCTTTCTCTCGCTCGATTACAGATTTTGCATTATATATTCGTCGATCTCTCAATCTCTATTGCTCTTCATCAATCTGTCGCTGGAGAGCTTTGATCAGTCTCTTCATCGAACTTGAACTCAAACTCGATCTGTTCTTCATCAAATCGTAGGTCCGAAATCGATATCATTCTCGAACTAGATCGATCTCTGTTGCTCTTATCTCAGGTACAATTTTCATTCTCTTAATCGGTGTTCGTGTTTGAACCAGTTCGATCTCTGTTGGTCTACTTTCTCATTGTCAAATCTACTGATTTACTCTCTAATTTTTTCATTTTCAGATTAGATCAAATCAGATCAGATCGTTAAACCAGATCGATCAAACCTGGTTTGTAAGTATTCATCTCTAAGAGCTGCTTCATTCTTGTCCTGAATCTTGCATTGTTGACACATAATAAAGCATGCATTAGAATTGAGGTCCTTTTGATTTTTACCAATTATCTCTTAAACTAATCTATAAATGTATAGAAGAGTTAATTTACATAAGAATTCTAAGAATGAGTGGACAAATCAGTTTTTAGATCGATGCATTGAGTAATGTTATTCTAATATTAATAGACGACAGCAATGCAGAATTTTTTTGTGCTAATTAATGTAAATTTAGAAGATAATTATGGACGATGAGGACGTGAAAAGTGAAAGCAATGGTCAAGAGACACTCCAGACTGACAGTTCTTGAGCCTGCTTGTAACAATTAATACAAGCAGCAGCACAAGACAATATTCTGAATGGGCATCCTCCTCCTCCTTTTCATGTGAATCTTTGTCCTCAATTTTTCTACTTCAGATTCATACTTATTTTAAGAAAAGAAAGGTGTATGTATACAAATAAATGAACTACTACTCTTTGAATTTAGAAAATAGTTGATTAGGACGTGGTTTATAGAGAGAGACAGAGACAGAGAAAGAGCACTAGAGAGGGAACAACACAATAACAAGAAACCAATCCAACTTTAGGAAGATATATCTGTTGTTAATGTGTATGTATTTTGTGAGGAGGAGAAGGACGTGAACATCAATGCGTAAAGTATTACTGTTTGTTTCATATATTTTTATATATATATATATATATATATATCGTGGAGCTTTTCATGGCAGGTGGGTGAGGGTAAAGGTTGAGGGGACCTCTCTTCTCTTCTTCTAAAAGCCTTTTTGTTCTAAAGTTTACTGCTGGGGTGGGTTTGGGTCTCACCCTCCACCACTTTTGTGGAATAGAAGATTGTTCTCCTTGCTCCATTACATGTCTTTACATGTATGTGTACATAATATATGAGTTATATGTTAACTTGTGTTTATTAAAATACATGTTAAGAAGATTATACATCCTTTCTTGCATTTACTTATATATAAAATGTACAATCTTATATGTATATATATATATATATATGGATGTATTTGTATAGAGATCACCATTCTCCCAGATAATACAGATCAAAAACAAACAAAGACAACTTAAAAAAGGGGGTCAAACCAAAAAAGCTTAACATGGGCCCCATCCGTAGTTAAAAGAAAGTGAAATGAGGATGAGTGAGAACATTATAAAGGTAGCTACGAAGGGGATAATCTTATTACAAGAGAGAAATCAGATAAAGGATTGAGAAAAGAAACTAGAGAGAAATTTGGAAGAGTTTCGAATGATTTTAACAGAATTTGTTTTGATTCATCAAAAGACTTTCAAGGAAGTGAGATTGTTGAGATTGGAGTGGAAGATAGTAAGGGTTATAAAGATACATATTCAAACGAAATGTATAGCCCTGGGAGAAGTAAAAGTAAATATTTTGGTGGCGTTAGGGAAAGAGAGAGGCCCAAAAGCATGTCAGTGAAGGATATAGAGGTAGATAAGGGGTATGTAAATTCATGAATGTCACATATTCATGAAGAAATAAAACATCATTAGATGCTCACAGAAAATTTGTGCTTATAATTTTCATTAGAATCTTCATTGCCTCTTTCGTCATTTACAGCTGTTATGTTTACCATTACATTGGCTTAAAAGAGTTTCATTTTTCATTGTTTTGGTGTTTTATTACATCTTATCTAGTAATATTCTGCTTTTTAGATCATAATTAATTTAATTTTTTGTATTACAAAATATTCTATTTGAGGTACGATAATTGATATACTGTTTTCATAGATAGTTGAACCAGATCGATCTCTCTTGCTCTTCATCTCAGGTACATTTTTTAAAGCAATTAATTCTTTGGTAGTTTTGTTTGTTTTTTATTACTTTCTTTGTTTTTCAAATCAATTAACTCTCTAATTTAAGATTTTGTAGATTTGTTTGTTTTCATTACTTTTGAGAGGGGGTGGTAATTGATTTGCAAGATAGTTTGGGATTAGATAGCTTATACTGTAGATGGTCTCATGATCTCAGAGTGACAATGTATGAGATTATTTGGATGTTTGCAATTAATTATCTATTTGGAAAGTGTGCTTGGTCTATATTTTTTGTGCTTATATTTTTTGTGTAACATTATGATTTTGAATTTCTAATGTTTATCATAATTTTTTGTTAAGTAATTTGAAATCTACCCTCGTCTGCACAGTTTTCTTTTTGGGCTTTGATAGGGACTCAAAAATGGTGCTATACAAATGAAATAGAACACTATTAAGATATATTGGTATGTGTGGGTGTTCATGTAGTAGTGAGAACTTGTTGCTTACTTGTGAGTACAAGAACAAACTAAATGAAGCATACCTAATATCTAGTACTTGCCATTGTAATGTGCTATCAACTACAATCATGGAATTTTTTACTTTGTGATCAATCAGGATAATCTGGTTGTTCTTGTAGAATCTTCATTAGAGATACCTAGTCATCTTGATGAAGTTCTATATCATAATCTATCAAGAGCATTGTAGAAACTTTTAGTTTCTTCATTAATATGCTTCATGCTAGAAATGCTTCTAGTATGCTTGATAGTGTTGATTCAAGTTGCACCACCGGGATGCAAAAATCATGACAGTTGTTAATTTAACAAGTAATTATCCATGCATGCATAAATAGCCGTAGACCCGTCTAAGAATCTTCATCAGAGATACCTAGTCATCTTTGATAAGGCTCTTCTTGGATTGTCCAGTTTGGACAGTTCAGGAGCACAAGTCTATGTTGTAATTAGTAGTTCTACTGCTTAAATATAGTCCATCTCGTAGAGATTTCATGTAGTAGCTCCTCATGTTCTCCGGGTGCATACTAGACAAGGTGTAGCAATACACCCAGTCTGTGTAGTGTACTTGGAGAACCATGGGGAGATGCAGCCGAAATTTCGTTAGAGATGGATAGAGCTGTATGAGCTACTTTTTACAATATAGACTGTGCATTCCTGAATGAGAAAGTAAGATGAACCAACCTATTAGAGAAGAGTTAGAGGTGAATGGTGTCATGTCGCATGCATTATAAGGTACTTAATTGAGGTTAAGAATTATTAAAATGAAATGATAATTTTGAACTTTGTTGATTTGACAGTGATATTTGTAGTGTAAGACGAAGTCAGATGGATAAAAGTTGGATAAATCAGTATAGGTTGCATCCAGAATATATAGAAGGGGTTAAGGAATTTGTTAAAATTGCATGCCAAAATAATCTTCTATCTAATGAAGTCACATGTCCATGTAAACGGTGTCGGAATGTCAAACTAGTAAAGAAAGACCTTTTAGAGGAACATTTAATGGTCAATGGGTTTCTTCCAAGCTACACCAGATAGATTTTTCACAGGAAAGATTTATTGGCGTCTGTGCCATTGAATGAGAATGCTAGTGATTCGAATGATGGCGATGAAGTCAATGAAATGATATATGAGGGGTTCAGACTTCCTCCACCAAGATTGGTTCATCTTGCTAGTAATGAGACAGGAAGTTCTAATATTGAACTAGGCTCGGATAAGAAAACTGAAAGATTTTTCAGTTTATTGAAGGAGGCCGAAAGAGAGTTGTATCCAAAGTGTCACAAGTTTTCAATGCTCTCATTTGTTGTTCGATTATTGCATATCAAGTGCCTTAGTGGATGGAGCGACAAGTCTTTCACGATGTTGCTTAAACTTTTGAAGGATGCATTTCCAAAAGGTGAAACTTTGCCAAAGTCGTTCTATGCAACGAGGGAACTCCTTAGGGAATTAGGCCTCGATTATCACAAGGTACATGCATGCCCAAGAGATTGCTCACTATATTGGAAGGAGACAGCTAGTAGGGATGATTGCATAGTATGTCAGACGCCTAGATACAAACAGTTTGAGGGTGAGAAGAATGATTATAAAAAGAAAGCAACAAAGAATTTCCCAGAAGATTGTGAGATACTTTCCTTTGATTTCAAGGCTTCAAAGATTGTTCATGACATCCAAAACTGCCCCATTAATGAGATAGCATGCAAAGGGCCGAATTGATGACGGCAAAATGAGACATCCTGCTGACTCTCCTATCTGGAAAAATTTTGATACTTTGTATCCCAAGTTTGCGAGTGAGCCTCGCAACGTCAAACTAGGTTTAGCAGCAGATGGATTTAATCCATTCAAGGCAATGAAAGTTGCTCACAGCAGGTGGCCAATTATTGTGATGCCTTATAATTTGCCACCGTGGTTGTGCATGAAACAACCTCATATAATGATGATATTGCTCATTGATGGTCCTTCTTCACATGGCAATAACATTGATGTCTATTTGCGCTTGTTAGTGGATGAACTGAATGAATTGTGGGAAAATGGTGTTCAGACATACAATGCAGAAACTAATCAAATGTTCCAATTGCACGCGGTCTTACTGTGGACAATAAATGATTTTCCTGCATATGCAAATTTGTCTGGATGGAGCACGAAAAGCGCTTTAGCTTGTCCTTGTTGTAACATACGTACTCGACATCGGTATTTAAAGAATGGAAGGAAAATTTGTTACATGGGGCATCGCCGCTGGTTGAATGCGAGTCACAAATTTCGAAAAGATGGTGCGTCGTTTGATAGAACTTCTGAATTTGAACCATGTCCAACTCGGTTATCAGGGGCTAATGTGTTACGACAGCTACGGCCTAAATATCAACCAACTAACAGACAAAAAAGAACTAGGAAAGGAAAGGAAAAAGAGGACAACGAGGAGGATCATAATTGGAGGAAGAGGAGTATTTTCTTTGAGCTTCCATATTGGGAGAATAATTTGATTCGCCACAATCTTGATGTAATGCACATTGAGAAGAATGTGTGTGATAATGTATTATGGACGATATTAAATGTTGATGGGAAAGGATAGGATAATTTAAATGCTCGTCGAGACTTGCAAGATGTGGGAATTCGAAAGGCATTACATCCTAAAAAAGGGGTTGGGAACAAGTATTATTTACCGCCTGCATGTTTTGCTATGAACAATAGAGAGAGAGAGAGGTTTGTTTTGTACTCCTGAAGAATATCAAAGTTCCAAATGGGTATGCATCCAATATTTCTCGTCGTGTTAACCTTAAACAACATAGCATATCTGGACTGAAAAGTCATGACAACCATGTATTGATGCAACAGATACTTCCAATAACAGTGAGAAATTTGTTACCGAAGAAAGTTGTTGAACCATTGATTGAGTTAAGCAATTTCTTCAGGCAGTTGTGCTCTAAAACTCTAGAGCCAGATGGGTTAGATCGTCTTCAATCCCAAATTGCTCTTACACTTTGTCATCTTGAGAGAATTTTTCCTCCATCCTTTTTCGATATAATGGAGCACTTGCCTATTCACCTAGCAGAGGAGGCCAAGATTGTCGGTCCATTGCAATACCGCTGGATGTACTTCATAGAAAGGTGTGCAATTCTACTCTAATTTACAGTTGTATTCATTTGTTTGTTTATAATTGAAAGTCATGTGTGCATTTGTTTGTTTATAGGTATCTTATGACACTTAAGTCATATATGCGTAATCGAAGTCATCCAGAAGGTTCAATTGCAGAGGGATACTTAGTTGAATAGTGTATAAGCTTTTGCTCAAGGTACTTGGATGATGTCGAGTCAAAATTGAATCGACCAATAAGGAATTATGATGTTAGCGACAATCCTGGGATATTACTGGGTCATGCTTTAGGAAAAGGAAAAGGGTTTGCGCTTGATAACACATCATGGGTACAAGCTCATCGGTATGTGTTATTTAACACTGCTGTGGTTGTCCCATATCGAGAGTAAGATACAATCTTTGTTCCAAAATTTTATTGATACCATTAATAAGTATCTTGCATTTTATAAGCACTTTAAATGTATAGGGAGCATCGTGATTTTATTAAGCGGTCACATCGTTGTCTCAAAGATTTTGATGTGGATCGCCGTCACAATGATGAGTTTCCCAGATGGTTTAATTCTCATGTGAGTACTAATAACTTACATGTTTCTAATTTTCAATTCTCATGTTTTCAATTTTTAATTCTCTATTAGTTGATGTTTAATTTTGTTGACTTTGTAAAAATAGGTTGAAGAGCTTCTAGCTATTCAAAATGCTGTGTTGTCAGATGCGATTAAAACTTTGGCATTGGGACCTAGAAAAAAGGCCATGAGATTCAGTGGGTATATAATTAATGGTACTAGGTATCATACGAGGAGTCGTGAGTGGAGAAGAAAAACTCAAAATAGTGGGGTTATGGTGAAAGCAAAGACTTGTAGCTATACAAGTACCAGAGACATGAATCCTGTGGAAGGTGAAGTAGCATACTATGGATATATGACAGATATTATTGAATTGTATTACTCATACGATCGTAGATATGTGCTATTCATGTGTGACTGGATTGACAACAACAAAGGACTGAAGCAGGATGGGTTTGGTTTCACACTTGTTAATTTCAATCATTTGTTATATACAAAAAAACAAAATAGCGATGAGCCATTCATCCTAGCATCTCAGGCACAACAAGTTTTCTATGTTAATGATCCCATTGGAGCTGATTGGAATGTTGTAGTCAAGATGAAACCTAGAGACTTATATGAGGTGTGTGGAGAACAACCAATTAATGATGGAGAACATCACAATGAAGTGGAAGGATTTGCCGACCAAGAGTTAGATGCAACTTCGTTTGCTTGTGAAGAGGATATAAATTGGGTTAGACAAGGTGAAGTTGGAACAACTATTGATGAAACTATTGGACCTCCTGGGATATCGACACAGACACAATCTGAAGATGATGAAGAAACGATATGAAATTGTAATTTTGTTTCATATTCATTGTTACATGTGTGCTTTTAGCATGGATATTCATGTTAATGAAACCTTTGCTTTTAAAATGCGTCATTTGTTTTCTTTTTAACATGACTGTCCTTGAGACAACCTTTTATGTCCTTGAGAATGATCATACCTGTTATATTAAGATTGTGTTTAAAATTTAAATTTGTAGAGAAATTTTTTAATATTTTGGAAAGTCTTAATGTAGTAGATTCTTTTGTGCCAAAAATGGTGTTGAACTGGTTAAAATTACAATATCATATTTTGTTAGGTATTAAAATTCTATTGTTTTTGTATTCACTATTGTATCTATTGTACTTTATATTCCTTGCTAACCCATAAAATTCTACACGTATGCTTGTGGTCTTCTGTAAACTAGCATGACAGATCGACGATGCTCTAGGCAAAGGCAACATTCAACCTCTGCAAATTCTGAGAGTTCTTATAGTGGGAGTGCAGATGAGAGTTCTTATAGTGGGAGTTCCGATGAGAGTTCAGAGGAGAGTACACGCATCATACCTGAGCCACCCATGTCATGGTATCCTCCAGGTAGCTTGTCTAGTACATCATCGAGTATTGGTTCAACACATGACACTATTGCTGGTATGAATTATTTTATTCAATTGAATTACTCCATTAGATTTCTCTATTAATGTTCTTTTTTTCTGTGTACTACATAACTGTTTCGCTATAGTTATTTAATAAAATGAAACAAATTTTCATTTATCCAGAGAATTGTAAATGGTTTATCTGTGTACTTGCCATTTTGATAGCTATGGAACAGAAAATAATACAACTTTTGCCTGTCTCATTAAAATCTTTGAATCAGTAGATGATATAATATAGTCCAAGCAAGATATAGGGGATAATTTGGAAAAAAAATAATTCACAAGGAATTCATTAGAGCACAGATCAAAGGTTTCAATCAAGTGGTTACTAAAAGTCCAGCTTTGCATAATGTTAACAGTAAATTTGAATCATCTAATATGTCATCAATTTCTACTGTGAAATCCGTACTTCAAGAATCGGGTCAATGGCATAAAACATGTTTAGTAGAAATGTATCAAAACCACAACCAGGAGCTGCTTCTTTTAATTGTGTATATGGTATTGTAACTAAGCAAAGCAACAGATTGTTAACTTGTAACTATTTCAGGCAAATTGGCCTGCACTAAGGTTTTTATCTAGAGGTTCAACAACATCCTAACAAAATTGTTGACCATAGTAAAGAAGGTAATTTTAGAAAATGGAGATGGAGATATGATAGTTATAGCTCCAAACGTACATTTATTAAAGAAGGCCAATGACACAGAGTTTTGGTTGGAACAAGAGGAAAATACAGCATACTATAGAGAACAGCCACAACGAACCTAATCTATTCAGATCCCCCCAACAGGACCATTGCTTTCTAATTATTGTTTATGATTGTGGCTTCTAATTCTGTTTTGCAGGTGGTTGATCTTGTTTTTAGAGTTTTCGAAGATCATACAAAGAACTTTCTAATTTTGTTTTTGCATTCTGGTTTGCTCTTCGATCTTCTATGCATTAGGTGGAGCTTGGGTTATATTCCTAGCGTTTTTTTATGTGAATTGTTGTTGTTTTTATCATTGTTCATGAGTCATGGTTATATCAGAACACTCAAATTTAAAGCCAAATAGTGTGTTCAATCTGAAAAAAGTCAGGGAGAGATCGTTACCTTGAGCACCAAATTGTTTGGTCACAAGGGATAGGCAAACCAGACATCATCTAACTCCACTTCAGCATCTTGACCACTACAATAAATGACAATGAAGTATGTCAGGGGTCCTCTAGGGAAACCATAAAGGCTTCTATGTTATGAACTAACAGCAAGATATAGTCCACATGCATAAGTAGCTTCCTTTGTCACCCTCTTGCGACAACAATGAATAATTTATCGATGATGTGGTGTTTTGTTGACAATTACATTAATTTCTTTGACAGTTTTGTGCCTGGAACCCAAGTATCTTATCAATTTTTATCATTCTTTCTAGTATCTTCTAACTTGATATTCATATTTGGATGAGTAGGTCATAGTTCGAGAGGCCCAACACTCATGCATGCTAGTGATTGGAACCCAAGTGGTGGCATTTTACATATTGTGCCTAATGAGTTGAACCATGTGGTTGACGGGTATACACCCTTGGCTTCTCGTTTGGGTGTTTTAGCTCGAGATGGGAACCTTATGCCCCTCACTTATAGAACTTGGAGCCATGTATCGAAGGAAAACAAAGAGAGAATTTGGAGAGAAGTAAAGGTAAAAGAATACTGGTCTGTTACGTACTGCTGTGGGCTTCTAAATACTCTGTTGGTGTCATCAAATGTTATTGTAGAACTCTTGCTAATGGAAGATTTGATTAGAGCCATTTTTTAGCATTGTGGCTCTAAGGGGCCTTATTTTCTCAATTTCTCTAGTGTTTCTTAAGGTTTTGTTTATTTATTTGGTATAACTACTTAGCTAAAATATTGTTGATTGCATTCTGGTAGATGTGGCTGGATTTTCTGTATTTGTGTTACATCTGATTAGTGGTTGCTTGATAAAACTTGAATAAAAGATTTGGAACTCTGTTTAGAGTCCACCTGAGTTGTCATTCATGAAGAGCTTGCATGGTTGTGAAAGGCTTAGCATGCTGTGAGATAGAGCTTGTTGAAACTTCTCTTAGGCTGTTGCAATGCTATGAGCCTATTATTGATATGATTTTTGGTTGTCTGTTTTCCCCTAGGATGCAAATTGTTATTTGTATATACATTTATATGTTATTTTCGTTAACACTTGAGTTATTTATTCTATGTGTGCTATGACGGATTCACTTTTAAAATGCATGGAAATAGTGTTGTTTGTCCGATCATCATAAGAGCCACTGATTCACTTTTCTGATTTTTCCTTGGGCCAAGTTTAAAACAAGAAAATGAGATGGAATAAGATGATAGCTTTGTTTTATCATCTAAATTTCTTTTAATAATCAAGGTTGGCATTATTAGCTTATGATTTTTTGGTAGTTCACAATGATTTTTGAATGATGTTTAGTTCCTGGTATTGCGCAGCTTCACATGGGTAATAAATGTACTTTCTTGACAGTAGAATTGTAATGTTTGTAAAATGACTTCGAGTAGTTGCTTTTGGTCACTGTTTCTGCCTTCAGTCATAGTATTCCCCAGTTGTGGTAAAGAAATACATCCACCAAGAATATGTAAACTGGGTATATGATATATTAACAGTTGGATGGGCTTCGACAACTGGTGCTGCTGGGTTTTGTGTTCTTCTTTTGAAGGTGAATAGGGATTGTTTACTTTTACGCATTTAACTTTTCAGTACTATTTGTGCTTTACGAGGATAAAATTTTTGACCTCCTGTGGTTTGGGAGCAATCCCACTTTTTGTTTACATTTAGTAACCTATATTAATTTATGTGCAACAAAAAATGCTTTGAGGCATCACAAACTGACAAGCCTTTTGACTCCAAAAAGGGAAACCATAACTGGCAAGGTTATGGTGTTTCCATGAGATATACACATTGATTTCCTGGAAAGGCTAACTGAGATTCCTCCAATCAACTGATTTGACAAGGCTTCCAAATACTGAGTCCAAATGTATTTTGCGGAATTGCAATTTGCGAGAAAGAAATGGATGTGTATAGATTGATTCCTCCTCGCTTAAATTGAAACTCATAGGCCATCTTTGTTTAGATGGACTGGACAGATGAGATTAGCATTCTAGGATTGATAGTATAGGGTTTTTAGAACTGGTCATATAGGCACATATGGAGCCTTATTTTCCTTGGTTGCATGCATCCCACAGGATTGAGAAGCTTTATTTTGCTGGCCAGGTTGCTGCTGTGTGTATGTTGTTGTAAAGTGACTTAAAAAAATACTGGTCTGTTAGCTACTGCTGTGGGCTTACTGCTGTGTGTATGCAATAGTGACAAAGTTGCCAATTATTTGCAGGTCAATACAGATGCCGATGAGTCAATGAAGAAATTTGTTTTGGCATCTGTTGGAAAAAAATGGAGAGAGTGGAAGGCTAGAGTTAAACAAATGGGGTATACGCCAATCGACAACGATGTTGATAGGTTAACTCATCGACCCGAAAGAGTACATGAGCATCAATGGCGAAGCTTAGTCTATTATTGGGGCACTCGGAAGGCACAGGTATCATTTAAATTGTTTATTGATCTCTATCGTAATCTCATAAGATGAGTTTGTTAAATTAATAAATTATCTTGTGTTTGTGTTCATATGTAACAGAAAAAAAGTATAAAAAACAAAGAAATTTGGAAGAAGAAGACATTAAATCACATAACTGGCAGAAAACCATTCTCAGTTGTTCTAGTAGAGGTATATAGTTTCTTTATATTTCAAATTGAAATTGTATATTTTGATTTTGTTACTTAATTTTAAGTGTAATTGTAGGAAACTAATAAGAAGAATGGAGTTCCTGCAACTCGCTTGGAGGCATGGATGGCTGGGTACTCGAAGGATAACAAACCAAGTAATGATAAAGGTGCTGAGGTCATGGTATGTAGCACCATAATTATAATAATGCATTTTGCAGAACATTGACAGCTATGATTAGTTTGAGAAATCATTTCGAGTGCTCACTCTAGAGACTAAGTGGAGCGCTGGCTTCAAGATGTTTATGATATCAACCCAAGTAATTTTGAACTCTTATTGAATTAAAGACATAAATCTACTACTAACATATATATAAGGTAGTCAGTAATTATTTTTGGTTGGTGTATTTATTGATGAGGATAATAATTTGTGCTTTGCAATTGTTTAAATTTTACTGGTAGTTTGTTTTGTTTTAATCAGTAAATCACAAGTAACAATCCACTTACTCCAAACCAATCAGGCAAATATCACAATTCTGTAGAAGACTATATATACCTTTCCGCATAGGTAGACAAGTGTGAGTTGAATCATAGAGATTATGAACAGATTTGATGTAGAAACTACCTGATGAATAGAGTAGAAATCTAAACTTGAAGAGAGACAAAGTAGATAGTTAAATTTGATAGAGAGTTACCTTTAACAGTGCCTGCAAATTGGAAGTGAGAATTAACTAATTATGTCTTGCTCGTAGGCTGAATTTTATTGGTGGTTAATTACTAATTAACAATTGTAGACACAAATGAAGGATCTTGGGGCGCAATCCAATGCTACAGATGAAGAAATTATCACACAGGTTCTAGGGCCTGAGCGACTTGGTCGTGTTCGAACATATGGATTGGGTCCTTCTCCGACAGATGTCTTTGGAGGCGGATATAGGCAATCGCAAGAACAAACTCGTATCATCCAAATACAAGTCCAAGAGCAACTTAACCAATATAAAGCACAAATGGAGATGCAAATGAAAGAGATGATGGATGCTATGCTTAATCAACAGAAAGTACAAATGGAGATGCAAGGCACAATCCAAGCTCAACAAGCACGAATAGAGCAATTGGAGTCTCAACAGGCCATGGGTGGGCCTGTTACACCAGTTGCTACACATGTGCATTCACAACAACAATCCCATGCATACACCTCATCGTTTAATTGCCATCGTTCGGCCGAGGAAGTGAGTAAATAGTTAATTATGAAATTTTCATATGACATTTTATTCATGTTATTTGTTCTTATCAAATGCAGGTTCACATATCAAAGAAAGAAAAGAAGAAGAAGAAGAAGAAGTAGATATGACAAACTCAGGTTCATTCTAAACCATTCTAGTTGGATTGCTTTCTCCTTCTCACTTATTTGTTGATTGGCTTCAGGTTCAGTCTAGTTAGTTGAGTTCTATGATGTGCATGGTCATAAACATTTTAAGTCTTTGTTGTGTACTTAATGTTATTAAGAAATGCATTAGAAAATGCTAATTTGTGAGGGTCAGGAAATTAAAAGGAGAGATTTAGAATGTGGGAAGTCCGTGGACATTAAATGGATTTTGTTTTTTCTCAGTGATTTAAAATTGATAGTCCTGGAATTTTAATGTCCAAGCATGCAGCCAATGTGTACACACTTAAAATTTTCAAACATGCAGCCAATGCGTACACACTTAAAATTTTCAGAATGTTTGAAGATGAGTTCTTACAATGTATTTCT
This sequence comes from Camellia sinensis, assembly GCF_055761805.1. NCBI lineage: Eukaryota > Viridiplantae > Streptophyta > Magnoliopsida > Ericales > Theaceae > Camellia > Camellia sinensis. The sequence goes on along the minus strand of NC_138964.1, from coordinate 215,330,935 downwards.
TGCAGATTTATTTACACAACAATTGGAGCATCACATATCAACATTTGGCCACAACAAATTCCTACTTCATTTGTGTCCACACCCAATCAAATGGTAAGGCTAAATTTTAGTCATACACAATGGCAAAACAAAGATTAAATTAACTTACATTTATTTCTTTATGCAGTTTGTTCCCATTTTGACCATTCCGCATATCAATTTGATAACAAATGATGCTATGTCAAATCAAGTATTTTTCTAATTTAATTATGGTGTTTACATTGTATGAAACAATCCAATTTAATTATTTGTTGGCATTTACTAATAATGTTTGATACAGCTTTCTGGTTATCCTAACTTTTATTTAGGGAATTTTGCACATTTCAAATTTTTTGGATCGTATATGAGTCAGATAACATATAGTCTAGTTGTTTGTACCTCTAGCTACAATGTAATGCATTTTTCTGCCTAAATGAAGTAGGTAACATCTTTGTATCCCTCTTTGCAGGGCTTGTCTAACAATGTTATGGAAATCTTGATGATTTTCAATTCTCAAGTCCTAGTCAACAAATGTAGAGTTAGCAGTGTGGTTCACAAGATTTTGGTTCTGTAAATATTACTGTTATGATGGATGTTACTATTTTGGTTTCATTGTTGTTGTTACTACAATTTTACTACTACAATTTGATAATCGGGAAACCAGATGATGTATATTTTTGCCTAAATGAACTAGATGACAGCCCTGTTGATGCTATTCTTATGTTGCTGGTGATCTTTTGATGTTCTTGTTATAGACTTACTGCTACCGCGGCCTTATTGATGCTCTACTACTACTGTTGCTGTATATGGGTCTTGACATGTTGTGTTGCAGTTGATGTTAGTAGTAGTTTCTAAGGGATGTGCCTCCTCATTTCAGTGCTCTTTTTCTTTTTCTTTTTTTTTTTTTGTCATACAAGAAACGATTCAAATGGAACCAAGATTAGTTTCATTTTAATAAAATATTCCCTAATTTCAATTAATGGAAGAAAAAAAAAATATTCCCTACTGAGCTAACAAGAAAAAAAAAAAAACCAACATATCATTCAAAATGGTATTTTATTTCATATTTTTGCATCAGCAGCAGGCCCACCTCCCTCTCCCCCTCCCAAAAAAAAGAAAAAAAGTGGCATTTTTTCAAAAAACGCCACTAAATGACATCATTGTGACGTCACACGTTAATTTGGGACGAAGGGTGAGACGGTCGTCAAAGATTTTGCAGCGTTCTAAGAAACGCCGTCTAATATTTTTAGCGACGTTTTTTAAACGTTGGGTATCTATTGCGGCGGCCATATCAGCGGCGAAAATTTTACACGTCGCTATAAGATATTACGGCATTTTTCAGGCTTTTTGCGGCGTTTTTAAAATGCTGCTAAAAAATGAATTTCCTGTAGTGACGGCGGAATGTTCATGCGGTTTGCATGGATCTGGCATTTGTGGCATCGCCGGAGCAAGCCAATACAATCCTCTTCCATGGTGGACCAATAGTAACCCTGTCTAAGGATCTTTCAAGCTAGCATCACCCCGTTCATGTGCGCTCCGCACTCTCCTCCATGGATGGCCTCCATCAGGCGCTTCGATTCTTCGGTATCAACACACAGTTTATGCATCTTGAGATGACCTCTCTTGTACAGTTTACCCCCACAGACGATGAACTGAGCATCTATTCTTCAAACTGCCCTCTTATCTTTGGCATTTGCCCCTGGTGGATACGCCTCTTTTTCCAAGAAGTTCCAGACATCGTAATACCAGGGGTTTTCATCTTGTACCTCATCTATGGCAGTAATCGGCTCATAGGCCGGCACAAACTTCTGTTCAATGATGATCGGACGCATCCGAACTCCGAAAGGTATGTCTATCATAGAAGATAGAGTTGCTAATGAATCTGCGAACCTGTTGTTCTCTCTTAACAGATGAACGAAGTTCAATTTCTCAAACCGAGGAATTAGCACATCCAATGTCTGGTGATAGATTCTCATCTTTTCTTCTTTAATTTTGCAATCTCCTTAGCTTGAGATACAACAAGGTTCGAGTCCCCGATGACGTTCAACCATTTTGTCCCTAGTTCTAGGGTGGCTTCTAAACCATCAATACATGCCTCATACTCTGCTTCATTGTTCGATACTTTAAACCAGAGTTTGAATGCTAAAGTATGAGGGAATTGTCGGGTGCTATCAGCAACACCCCTATCCCATACCCGTATTGGTTTGACGCTCCGTCAAAGTACATCGTCCAAGTCTCTTCTTCGAAATACAGAATGGCCTCGTCTGGGAATAGGTACTCAACTGCTTCATCCCCTTCAACTGGGTGATCGACTAGGAACTCCGCTACCACTCTCCCTTTCACTGACTTGCGCGTTGTGTACTTCAGATCGAATTCGGAAAATAGAAGCAACCAACGGGCTAGCCTACCCGTAAATACCGATTTCTCGAAAAGATATTTGATGGGATCTAATCTCTAAACCAGTATTATAGAGTGAGCTAACAAGTAGTGCCACAGCTTCCTGGTAGCCCATACCAAGGCCAGATAAGCCTTCTCCAGCGGAGTGTAGCGGGTCTCATAATCCAGTATTTTCTTGCTCAGGTAATAGATAGCTCTCTCCACTTTGTCCTCAGACTCCTGTGCAAGCATGCAGCCCATTGTAGTTTCAGTTACTGAAAGGTACAGAATCAACGGTTTCCCCGGCTCAGGCGGTGACAACATAGGTGGGTTCTGTAAATATTGCTTGATCTATTTAAAAGCAGCTTGGCATCGGTCGTCCCATTGGAATTTCTTTTCTTTCTTCAGGAGACCAAAGAGTGGTTCATAAGTCAAGGTTAATTTTGCAATAAACCATCTTACGAATTGCATTTTGCCTAGAAAGTCTCGCACCTCCTTTTCAGTCCTTGGTGGTGACATTTCTAAGATGGCCTTGATTTTGGAAGGGTCGACCTCGATACCTCTCTGTGTAATCAAGAACCCTAGTATTTTCCCTGCTGTAACACCGAACGTACACTTCTGAGGATTCAGCTGCAACCGATATTCCCTGATCCGTTGAAAGAATTTCTGCAAGGCGTTGTAGTGGCCCTCTCTTTCCTTGGACTTGACAATCATGTCGTCCACGTATACCTCAACCTCTTTATGGATCATATCGTGCAAAATTATGGTCGCAGCCCGTTGATATGTAGCTCCAGCATTCTTCAGCCCAAACAGCATCACCCTATAACAATAGGTCTCCCACGGGGTGGTAAAAGCAGTCATTTCCTGGTCTTCGGGTGCCATCAATATCTAATTATAGCCTGAAAATCCATCCATGAATGAGAGCAACGCATGCCCCGCAGTGAAATCCACTAATTCATCGATATGCGGTAGAGGAAAGTCATCATTCGGACTGGCTTTGTTCAAATCCCTGAAGTCCACACATACCTTAATTCTGCCGTCCTTCTTCGGCACTGGAACTATGTTGGCCAACCAAGTTGGGTATTCAGATACCAGCAGGAACCCTGCGTCAATTTGCTTGGTGACCTCTTCTTTGATCTTGATAGCCCAGTCCGGGCGGATCCTTCTGAGCTTCTGCTTAACAGGTCAGGCCTCTGGGTCAAGAGGGATCCGGTGCTGTACAATCTTAGGATCGATTCCAGACATGTCTTCGTAGGACCACGCAGAAACATCTTTGAAATCTTTTAATAAAGCGACCAAGCGCTCACGCTCCTTCGAAGACAACGTGGACCCGATCTGGACCAGCCGTGGGTCCTTCTCAGTACCAACATTAATTTGGGTGATTTCATCAACCAGCAGTTTAACAAACCTCTCCTGCTCTTGATCAAGCAAAAATTTCAAAATCGGAGAAATTTCTTCCTCGTCGTTTTCATCGAAATTTTTAAAAGTTTGAATTAATGCAATAAATCAAAGGCATAGAAAGTACTCGAAGGCCATAGCCATTCCATTCTCATTAATCACTTCCAAGTCGCCTAATTCCTCTGTTACAACAGACTCAAAGGGAAAAGAAAAAGACGACCTAGACAGGACTGTGGCATCTGGGTTGTCACCCCAAGAATACCGGACTCAGACTCAGACGAGCTGGAACCTGATTCCAACTCTACAGACTCGGTGGAATCAGATTCCGACTCACTACCTAACCCGGTGCTACTTGATAAGAATTCTTCCTCGTACTGCCAGACGAGGGAGGGTGCGATGGACGCATCCAGAATGTTTGAAAATGGGCTCGCAGCTGCTTTATTCCCGATCATAGAAACTGAGAGGTCATCCTCCAAGCACTCATGTACGATCGGAGGATTTGAAAGTAGACAAGCCAGTGCTACCCCCATTTCAATCTCGGTGCTCTCAGAATCCACTTCCTTACACTGCTCAACCTCAGCTGATGGGTCTGTCTGCTCCTCGGCAACATCATCCCCGGACAACTGCAAGTCAAAGAAGATCTCAAATTCCGGCAGGCGCCTCTTCTCTGCGTTTAGCTATGGCTCTGGGAAGCCGCAGAGTGGAAAGTCCTCCCCCTCCTAGACAAAGCGTTCGTTCAGGGTGCCCTAGATAGGTCGATGCATCAACTCATACGGCTTCCCAGCTTGCTTGGCTCTGGCTCTTCCAGCCATTTCTTTGCCTTTCCTCACCCAATCCTTTTTGGTAGGCAGATAACCTAAGCCAAAGGTATGCGGGTTGTGCGGCACTTCAGCCGATACTGTAATGCCCTTCCGGCTACTTTTCCTAGTCCCATCCCAAGGATTTGCTGGAGCTTGTTCATGAGGTACACTGACTGTGCGCTGACATATAACCCCTCATCAACAGCCAAAATGTTCTGTACGACCTGGGCCTCGGCTAGGATAAATCCTGATAGGAACACATCCTCCGTGCCATGCTCGATTTCTAAAATCAGTGTAGACACCTCTAACGGCGGATGGATTGACGAATTCCCAAAAACAATGGTCACCCCCTTCTCGTGGGAGTATTTCAACATCTGATGCAAGGTGGAAGAGACCGCCTTCATCTGATGCAGCCACGGCCGCCCTAGGAGTAGATTAAAGGTTACGGGAACGTCCAAGACATGAAAGTCAATATCCTGTCGTCCTGGACCAACCTGTGTCCGAATCTGCACGGTTCCCATCACTTCTCTGCTGGTATTGTCGTAGGCCCTTATCACCTGGGCAGTTGGCACAAAATTTGCGGGCTTCAACCCGATTGCATATGCCATCCTCGACGGGCACACGTTAATGGCGGATCTTGTATCGACAAGAACTACCAGTATCCACTTTTCTTTACACTCGACAGAGATGTAAAGAGGTTTGTTATGGTTTGCGCCCTCAGGCGGCAGCACCTTGTCGGTAAAGGTCAACGTCGAGGAAGCTCCTCCCATAAATACCAGTCCTACTAGTTGCTCAGGCGTGGTATCTATTGAAAGTTTAGCCTTGTCCATCGCAGAAAGGACAGGCTGTCTATGGACTCTTGAGGTAATAAGCAGTCCCCAGATGGAGATATTTGCTTGTATCTTCTTAAGCTGTTTCAGTACAGCCTCCTCCTCGAGCAGCTTTTCTTTCTGCTTCTCTGCATCTTTGTTCTTTTCAGACGCCTCTGGTTGATCTAAGTGCGAGGGCTTGAAATACCGCCCGCTCCTAGTCATGTGGTCAACCTCGCCAACATACCAGGTATCATCCAGCTGGCTTTGTCCCCAGTCTTCGTCAGTGTGGGCAAGATATAGGTTGTCATCTTCCCACCACATGCCATCGGCAGCCAACAGACACCTGTCCGGCTCTGTTACAACTATTCATGTGCCCGTAGCACCTTCCGTTCCTGTGCTCGCAGCATGTCCTATTCTTGTGCACACAGCACGTTTTGTTCTTGCGCACACAGCACGTTCTGTTCCCGCAGGGGCTTTGGCCTTTCTGACCCTCTCAGAATCTTCGATCCTTTCCTGCTCAAACTGTTTCAGCGCAGCCTGCTGTTCAACATCTTCTGTACCCAAACTGCCTGTATTCTGAGCAAAATTCTTAACACCGGTGCTCTTCGGTGGTGCACTCTGTTTCTCAGCCCTTCCGGCCACAGCTGATATCCCCGTCCCTGATGGACCCTGTTCTAGCTGAGGTTGTTCAACAACATCTGGCTAGTCGTCAAGCCACCCAGTAGACTCTGCTGACCCATCCAAATCAAACCAGTTGACTGTCACGTCTCTCGAATCTTGTTCGTTAAAAAACTGAAGGTTAGCAATGTCCTCTTCCAGATCCGCTAGGTCATCTAGCCCCTGATTAGGTCCATCCTCCCGTACTACACAAATATCTGCCCCCACTGGCAATTCCACATTCGACCTAGCCTGGCCTGTTGATGTAATGTAACCACTCGGGTTGTACATGAAGCTTGTAGACCCCTTAAGCTTTGTATTCACATTCTTATTTGCCCCCACAGCCGACCCATTTCTATCTTCGATAGCCACCACCACCGTTTCAGGTTGGGTTTGGGAGATGTCCAACACGCATAAGTCAGTGTTGTCAAGAATGAACACCTCCGGCTTAGGTAGGTGAGAAGAGGTGATATATTTACTAGGGTCGTATGACACAACCCCAATTTGGATCAAATTGATGCGTTTGGGAGGTGAAGCTTGGTTATGTAGCGGGGGAGGGTTGGTTATGACATTCGGTTTCTCTGGAGGCACGATCACCCTGTTGTCGACGAGATCCTAAATCTCATGACGCAATCTATAGCACTGGTCGGTGTCATGACCATGCTATTGGTGAAAGGCGCAGTACTTTGCCGCGTTATGGAAGGGGGAAAGTTTTTCTGGCAATGGCCGCGGCTCTAGGGGCTTCAAGTGCCCTTTCCTAATCAAAACCCCCAAAGCCTTGGACAAAGACATGTATAGTGGGGCGAAGGTTCTTTGGCCTCGGGGTGAAAAGTTGGTTGTTTACGAGCTACTTCCGGACGCATCGGTGAATGGCATAGCTGCAAGGGTTCTTGGGGTAGTGGTGGTGGTGACCATACTCACATCTGAAGCTCTGGCAGCTGTAGCACTGTTTGTGCCTGCATTCGTACTGCGGTTGAATGCCCTCCTGGGCTGCTCTCTTTCATGATCGATGAGGCCCTGTTTCATGGCATCCTCGATTTGCACCCCTATCTCATGTAGATCTGTAAAGGTGAGGAGGGGGAGGACGATCATTTTCTGCATGAGCTTGGGCTGGAGGTTGCGCACAACCATCAGAATTTGGTCCTTGTCAACAGGCCTGATGGTCATCATCGAGGCTTTAGCCCTCCACCAAGTCACAAAATCGGAGAAGCTCTCCTTCGGCTCTTGCCTAGTTATCTCGAGATCACGAGTTGTGACCTCGATCTGCGTATTATAGAAGTATTGAGCTACAAAGGCCTCAGCCATCTCTTCCCAGTTCCTCTTAACAGAGTCTTTCAGTTTTGCATACCAAATAGCCGCTACACCCGACAGGGTCCTGCCAAACAAGGAAAGCTTCTACAATCTGGAGAGGCCCATCGACCTTAGTATATCCGAGAACAGCTGCAAATGCACCATAGGATCTCCAGACCCGTCAAAACGGTCTATGTGCAGCATTTTAAACCGGTCGGCAAAGTCACGGCCGAGTCGGTGTACCCATCCTCAATATCCGGAATGGATTTCACGCCCGGAGACTTCTTGAACAGCTTTTCAAGCTTGCTCACTTTTAGCGTTGTGGGGTCCACCTCGAACTTAAATGGTGTGTCCACTATATTGGTCGGCGCTTTGGATAGCTGGGGTAAAATTGAGGGTGGGGCCGACCCCGTTGGATCGTCTGTATTGTCCTGGATGTAAGCGGTCTCCCCGAGTATTGGAACTCTTGGTGGGGGAGGGGCTGGGTGTGAAGCAGATGCTCCGGCTTGCTGTAGTGGTTATTGTTGCTAAAGTCTAGCAATCAACTCTGCCTGTTGGGCCATAACCTCGGCCTAGCGTGCGGCAAATTCTGCTTGACGGGCAGCATCCTGTTGCATGGCTTTCATACTCTCCTAGAGCTGACGCATCATCTCCTCTATACCAACCATATTATGTTGATCTAGCTGAATAACCGGTATATCTGTCCCTGTAGTAGAAACTGAGACCTCAGCCTGACTGTTCACTGGTGGGGTAGAGCACTGATCTGGCGATCGCTATACCGATACGCTGTGCCTTTTTAACCTCCGTCTGGTAACTGGGGGTAAAGAAAGGAACACTGCTTGTCCGTCAATCAGATCCCTGGATCGATTAAGTCTACGACCTCTAACCCAGAGTGCTCGGGAAATATCTGTCTGGTCGGATGCAATGGTGCTAAACTACCTTGCAAAAAGATAAATAAAGCATAATAAGGAAACAAATAACCAGAAAAACGGACAGCATAACGGCTTAAATAAAGACAACACACAGTTGACAAACACAAGCTGAAAAAACTGTCCTCAACCACTAATCATTGTTCTCAAATCACTGCCCTTAATCTGAATCTGATACCCGCAAGTAAAACTGATTCCCAAAATACTGATGCCCGTAGGCCTGATACCCAGACTTGTAAACTAATATGTGCATTATTACAGAGGCCACTCCATATAGCCGATTGGCCATCTCTTCCTGCAGATTGCTCTTTTTGCTGCAGTAGAGTACAAACAGAGGCATGGCAATACATTTGCAAGAAAATGTTGTGCAACTACACTCCTTATCATGTTTGAGACTCAAAGGAGCATAGTGTTCAACTCTCGAGCCATCAATCACGCATTTCGATGCATGATGGCCAAAGAGGCTGAGTTGCACAATTCAATGTGAATGAAATGCACAAAAACACATAATGCCTTAACCTCTATCATGCATGATCAAGAGGGTCGGCGACCGAGGATTGAGGCACGTTTCATCACTTCAAGTTTGAAACGTCCCTCGTTCCTCGTGTTTGGTTTAACACCCCAACCCAAACACAATGCGAAGCAAGCAATATGGAGATGCTATGCAATGCAACATAAGCATGCCAAATGCAATGCAACAAGCATGCAAAATGCAATGCAACCTAAACATGCAAACATGCAATGCACCAAGCATGCAACAACAATGCCAACAACAAGCATGCGACAACATGCAATCTAACAAGTATGCAACAACATGCAAGATGGATAAGCATGCAACAACATGCAAAGATGGACTAGCATGCAACAACATGCAAACTAACAAGTATGCAACAACATGCAATGTGACAAGCATGCAACAACATGCAAAGATGGACTTAAACCAAAATGGGCAGACCTCAGCTATGCCCAAATCAGTGGCCAAAACACCGAAACCAAGGCACCAAAAAGGCAAAGTATGCATGCACACATATTGGTCCACAAACAAGGCATGGAGATAACAACTCTCAAGCATGAGCAATGAGTGAAAATCATGAGAGCATGGCAATAAAGTAAGCTCTGAAATCATGTGAGGAATGATGCCAAACCACTCAAACAAGGCAAGCATAGTATGCAAGAAATCTTAAAGCTTGAAACTAGCAAAGGGACTCAAACTATGGCCATGCAAAGTAAGCCCCAAAGGGCCAAGGACAACCAAAACAGCCCCAAGGCAGGTCAATACAAGACCAAAAGCATGCTTGAACCAAGCCAACACAAGCTAGAACAAAAGACCAAAGGCATAAAGCATGAAAGGCTAACAAAGGGGTGTTACACTACACCTATTACAACCAAACATGGCATGACTTAACCAATAAAAAGCAGAGTTATGGCATGTCAAAATAAGCCCAAAAACCCACTGAGATAGCATCCCAAAAGCCTAAGTATGATGGCATGCACAATGATCTAATCTTGAAGCACAAAACGCCAACTCTTCAAAGCATTGAAAGAGTGATAAGCACAAGTGTATGACCGCATTACATGGACTGAAATAACATTTCAAATGATGCCAAATCATGAAAATGGTCCAAATAATGCATGCTAGTGACTTGGACACTCAAAGCTAACAAGCTAGATTGAACCAAGGCTATACAAAACAGTACATGCATGACTAAAACAACAATAAACAGAGCTCAAGTATGGTAAAACATGACTAAAAGCTTCTTTTAGTTGAGCCAAAACATGCAAGAATGATGATCTAAATGCAAGATGCATGTTAAGGCAATAGAGAGGATTACACTACAAGCGCATAATGCATGTAAGAGGCTATCAAACAAACCTTAGACAGAGGTATAGCATGCTAAAATAACACCAAAAAGTTGCTGGAATGGAACCAAAACATACTAAGCAAACATGCTACTATTATGAGCCATTTATACTAGCATATGAAACACAAAGAAATGGGGGTGTCCCTCTCCTATTTAAGACTCCAAAACCACCTTTCCACCACTGAAAATCCTCTGGATTTCAGTGGTGAGAAGGTTAAAACAAGATGGTTTCAAAGCTCAAAAAGAAAGGCACAAAACAAAGCCAAACAAGGCCTAAGAGGGGGTAGCCAACCCCTAACACAAAAGTGACCTTAAACAAACATCACAAGCATGAAAAATCAGAACTTTTTACAGTTTAGAGTTAAGCTTAAAACAATATGCAAGTAGGTCTAAAAGCTTAAGCAAAAATAAGGTATTAAAAGGTAGTTGATTCACCCTTGAAGAACACCTTCAAGAACACAACTCTAGCACTCTTCTCTGACCAAAACCAGTCCAAGAACACTAAAACCAACTCCTCAGTGCCTCAGCAACAAAGGGATGGTGTTCTAGTAGGTGTTTGTGTGCAATAGTGTGAAGATTTTACACTTTTGGGAACAAATAAGAGCAAAGAGAGAGAGAGAGAGAGAGAGAGAGAGAGGTAAGATATATATAGAGAGAGATATAGAACTTGTATATCCAATCCTCAAAACCTCTGGAAAGGGAGGGGAGGCTCCCTTCTTATAGAATTTCAATTCTCAAGCTTGTTGAACAAGCTTGAGTCTTGAATGCAATCCCTCCATACACGTGTATGGGGGATGAGAATTGTGCTCACCAGTTGTCACAGCTGGCACAAAATATATGCAAAAAATAGATGGAAAGGTCTCGGCTCAAAAATATGGCCGATTGACCAAAAAGAGTGCCGATCGGCCAACACTTATGGCCGATGGCAAGAAAACATAGTCGATGGCACAATGCCTTAACCGATGGGTTATAGGGATGGCCAACAAGCCACCATCTTCCCTCAAAAGCAAAAACACAAGTCCTTGGTCCACAACCAAGCACAAAACAGACAAGTTGAGAGATCCTAAGGCCTAAGGCAAGGTGCGCAGCCAAGACCTTCGGGAACTCAAAACTAACACGAGCATGGAAGATCATCAAGTGTTCAAACGATGACGTCCAAGTCTTGAGGACGGTCAAAAATGGGGTGTCTACACCACTATTAGATTCTCTACCTCAAATTATACCTTGTTTTTTTTGTGGTTTATGATTTGTAAACGGGTTTCTTTTTTTTCATTATTTTTGGATTTATCATCTGTGATTTGATTCGTTTTTTTTTAGTTTGTGAATGGGTTTTGATGTGTGAGATTCTCTGTCCCAAATTATATCCTGTTTTTTTGTGGTTTATGATTTATAAATGGATTCCTTTTTCTTTTTTTTTTCATTATTTTGGGTTTATCATCTGTGATTTGATTCATTTTCTTTGGGTTTGTGAATGGGTTTTGATGTGTGAGATTCTCTACCCCAAATTATACCATGTTTTTTTGTGGGTTATGATTATAAATGGGTTTCTTTTTTCTTTTTTTTCTCATTATTTTTGGGTTTATCATCTGTGATTTGATCCATTTTTTTTGGGGTTTGAAGTAAGCTGAAACATTTTCTTGAATCGAGTTATCAATTTATTCAGATTTTTATTTTTTATTACAAGATTTTATTATGGTTTATCCCAATTTTTAGTCTGTTGGTTACTTGTTATACGTTTGATTCCTTCTATTCTAAATGTTGCTTCTCCAGTTATAAGCATACCCAAAAATACAATCACATTTGATTTATATAGGATCCCACTATTTTTTCATGTATAATTAAAAATAAAAGTTATGAATCTATAAATGAAAAGTAAACCAAACAAGGTGAGCATAAAATTGTCTGGTTCATTTTCACATATTGTGTTCAATTATTTTGTGTAGTTTGACTAAGAGTAACTGTTAGAAAAGGGTTTTCAATATAAGTTGGTTTATTTTCTTGTTAGTAAACATGAAAGTAGGGAGCTCCAATTTGAAAACAAAAAAAATAAATGAAAGCGATGAACTAGAAATGATGCTCTGTTTCGGCCATTTTTGTTATTGTGGAATGGGAGAGAGTTCATTCATGTTTTGTTTTCTTTTCTTTTTCCCTCTTTGTAATGCATCATTTAAACTTGCATTTCAGTTTCTTTTCAAACTTCCATGTGTTGCACCTCTGTATATTGGAGATAGGAGCAAATATCCTCTATCTTGTGGACAAACTGACATTGTATTTAATATCCTCTATCTTGTGCACAAACTGACATTGTAACAAATATCCTAATTATCTTTTTTCTTTTCTTTGATTTAATTATCTTTTTGGGTAGATGATTGAGGTAATTTTGGAGTTTGGTTGGTCATAAGTAGATTACATATCTTTGAAGTTTGAGTTTAGGACATCCAAATTATCTTTTTTCTTTAAGATGGTCTAATTATCTTATTTTGCATTATTGTTACAAATTACTTGACTTGAAATAATTATTCAGTATTTTGTTTATTTGGATATCTACTAGTGCATGGTTTTCTGTGTATGTCTGAATATACCCACTATTTGCCATTGTGAAGTGTCTTTTTGTTATTTAATTTTAATCACAAAATGATTGATATGAATAGATGTTAAATTTATCTAGCTCAATATACTTCAAACTCACTCTACTATGGCTTTTTGGCTGTTACAATCTATTTTATCATATTAAACACTTTCTATTACCTATTATTTGTTTTACTTTTTGTACTTACTTTAGTCGCTTATTGTTTATTCATTTTTTGTAGATGGATAATAATTATGCCACTAAGAAATGGAGAAAGGACCTTACAGAGGAATTTGTAGCCCTCCAACATGTTGTTTCATCCATTAATTATGCATGTGTTATGTATATAGTGATTTTACATGTTGCATTCAAGAAGAAAGAAATTAAGTTGCAACTATCTAGATCACCTCACCCCTATGGAAAACAAATTGACCATTTAAATAGATTGGTCAACGATAGTGGCATAAATTGCCATGACCAATTTCGGATGAATAGGCATACTTTCATGTTTTTATATGGGTTTGTGCGAAGTGTTGGATTGTCTGATTCAAAATATGTTGTCTTAGAGGAGCAAGTAGCAATGTTTTTGAACATCATATTAAGAACCGCAAAATTAAATTTAATTTCACGCGGAGTGGTCAAACAGTTAGTAAGCACTTCAATAATGTTCTCAAGACTGTGTTTCGCCTCCATGGTCTCCTCCTTAAGAAGCTTGAACCAATAACTGCTAATTGTACAGATGATAGGTGGAGTTGTTTTTAGGTTCAATATATTTACAAGTTGGCTTAATTAGTGTATTATATTTTTGTATTGCCTATATTAATTTTATAATATTGTTTATTTTTAGAATTGTCTTGGTACTTTAGATAGAACCTATGTTAAGGTTCTTGCCCCTGCAATAGACAAACCAAGGTATAGAACGAGAAAGGGAGAAATTGCCACAAATGTATAGGGTGTGTGCTCCCAAAACATGCAATTCATATATGTCTTGCCTGTTGTTTGCATTATTCTTTACTTATAAATCAATATGTTCTTTTTAGTAATTGGATAATCACTTGTGTAGAGGGTGCCAGATGCAAAATGGATGCGTAATGGGCCATTCTTGTTCTATGAAGATTGGCTTATTCTATTTGGGAAGGATAGGGCGACTGGTGAACTAGTTGAGGATCCTGCTGATGCAATTACAGCCATGGAAAAGGAAGATGTAAATGCAACTACAGAAGAAGGAGAACAGTCTCCTATTGAACAGTTTAGTATGAACATGGGTGATATGGACTACTCAATTTCCAACTGTGCTGACTCTACTAAAACTGGAAAAAAAAGAGGCTCGACTTGCTGAGGGGATTTCCACTGAACTATCTGAGATGACAAAAAATCTTGGATCATTCATTGAGAATACTAATACTACAATGGTGGAGATTGTTCATAGGATATGATATTCACATGACCTATCCCAACAAAGGAGGTTGGTTAATGAAAAACTTCTGAAGTTGCCAATGAATACTACCCAAAGGTTGATGGCAACATCTATAATAGTGAAAGATGAAAACAAAGTTAACTTGTTCTTCAGTTTAGATGAGAATGACAAGATGGAGTGGGTTCCTTTGCTATTGAAAGTCATATTTGAATATGGTATCTATTTTATGATGGTCTCTTTGTTTGCCACATGGCTTCGGTAATATATTATGTGATACATAAATATTATAGCTTAGGTATTATCGTGGATGCACCTTCATGGTGCATAATTTTGCATGGAAACCATGGATATGTATACTTGCCCTTTCATGGTGGATTTCCATAGTATGTTTTGATGGTTAAACTTTTGTTTCATGTATGAATATGTGTTATGATTCATTATGTTTTGGCAAGGTATGTATGTTGCTGAATTAATTTTCTCTATTAGCCAGCTTCCTCTTTTTATTTATTTATTTATTTATTTTTAAGTATGGTAATAGGCATGGCAGGAAAACAAGCATAGTATGTTGTATTTGTGAAGATGATATCCAAAATTTATAGTAGTTAGACAGATTGTAATAAACGGGTTGTTAGAAATAGGATTTTGTGCATTTCAAATTTCAAAGATGATGCCTTTGCTTAGTTACTGCTGCTACTTGCTACATCGGTTTGATCTACTGCTGTAATCTGTTTATATGATGCTGCTGTGTTGGGCTGGTTAAGACTGGTTCTTGTAGTCAATGTTTCCACTTCAAGCTATTCTGTTCTAATGCCTCTGCTGTAGCAATTATCTTTCTTTTTTTTTAATTAAGGATGTTAAGTTGATATTGTTATTTTGACTTAGATTTTGTTGTCTCGAGTTTTTGGTAGGTTATGTCCCTTGTTTAGGCTCATCATTTTCTTTCAACTCTGCACGTTGTCATGTCTTCTGGTGAAGTTTTTGAGTAGGAAAATAGTTTTTAATATTGCACTATGGTTTCTTCATGGTGTTGAGTTGAATATGTTTCAAGTGAATAAGTTTTGAGATTAAGACAGTGTGTGTTTGCCCAATTTTTATTTTTATTTTTTTGTTTTTTGATAAATAGTCTGTGTTTGCCCAATTGTAAACACTTCCTCACCTGATTACCCCTACAAACCTTATGCATCTGTTAATTTCTGATCTTTGTGCCTGATGTTTTGGCAATTGTTCTATGGTTATCAGGATCTTTTTTTTTTCTTTTTTTTTTTTTCCTTTCGTGTTTTCTTGTACATTTTCTTTTGATTTTTTTCCCTTGAATCCTTATTATGATGAATACATCAGCATTCCTCACAAAATGTGGTATTCATTGATTGAAGTTTGAGTCAAGGATCTGATATATATTTTGCACAAGCAGTGACATTGAATAATGTGGCTCATGTAATATTAAACACAAATAATTGAGTAAAATTTTATTGATAATTAGATTCTTTAATATGTAAAAAAAAAAATTAAGAGAAAATAACATTGAATAAAAATTTATTGGTAGTTGGATTCAATAATATTAAAAAAAAAAGAAAAAAGAATAACATTGACAAAAAAAAATTTGATAGTTGGATTCTTTAATATTAAAAAAAAAAAAAAAAAAGTAGAAGAATGATATTGAGTAAAAATTTATTTATTCTTTAGGTGGCATAAGTCCAAATTTGATTAGGGCTGAGCAAGGAATCCGTAAAATCCGTAATCCGATCTAATCCAGTCCAATCCGATAGGTTTGGATTGGTTTTTTGAATCCGCGGTTCGGTTCCGGATTGAAGAATTAAAAATCCGTAGTTCACGGATTGGTTCCGGATTGAATCCCACGGTTCCGGATTGGAACCGATCCGGACCGTATACAAATAGTCTATATTTTTATTATACATCATCCCTCATAATATCTTCTCTTATTCTATGTAAAATCTAAACTCAAACCTAAAACCGTATAATATCTTCTTTTATTACTTTTGTTTGTTAGTTTTAAGTTTTAATTTGCAATGGTCTAAATACTTATGGTGAAACCAGTTTTCTTGTGGTTGTTTAAATTCTAGAACAGTATGTCGTTATTATAGAAAAACATGTTGCTATTATGGAACTAATATAGCGCTATGTTTATATTTTTATGAAATTCAAGTGTTATATATATATATTTTTTATTTAATTATGTGAATCTGTGGTCCTAAACCGATCCAATCCGTATTTAAATGGATTGGTTCGGATTGGTTCCATGATTTAAACGGATTGGATTGGTTCCAATTTTTCAGGAACCATAAATAACGGATTGGTCCTGGTTTTACCCCAATCCAGTCCAATCCGGACCATGCTCACTCCTAAATTTGATAATAATGCAAAGGGTATTTGTGAAATTTCACATGGTTAATCACATCCCTATCTCTCAAAACAAACATAAACTATTACGAGTCCATTGGTCATCAAACAAACATAATTTTTCTTAATCCCCTCACTAGCAGTCCCTTCATTAACAGTCCCTTTCATTCTACCTCTGGAAACAAACAGGGCCCTATAGTCATGATTTATTGTATTACTAGCTATGTCTTCGGTTGGGGACCTTAGACATCATAAAATAATATTATGGATCTCTTTCATTATTAAAAATGAGAAATGGACGTTAGACTAATTTTCTCTTAAATACATATGGCGATCCAATTTTTTTAAAAAAAATTTAAAAAATTAAATATTTAAAAAAATAAAAAAATAAGAAAAATATTTATAATATTAAACATTAAAATATTTAAAAATATATTTATAAAATAAAAATAATATATTTAAAATAAAAAAATAAAATTTTATAAATTTCTAAATATTTACAAAATAGTTTTAAAAAAATACAGCACACAAATATATGAAATACAATCCACATTAAAATATATATATATATATATATATAGATATATACAATATAAAATATTTACCCTAAGAAATTTTTTAAATATTTAAAAATAATAATTTCAAAAAATTTCAAAATACAATTCAAAATTCTTTTCAAAACTTATAACCAAATAATTTTTTTTTTTCAAAACTTAACTCAAAATTCATAACTCAAAACACGACTCTACACTGAAATCATGATTTTAAAAAAAACAAAATAAAAAATAATAATTTTTTGAATTTTTTTTTAAAAAAAATAGAATTTGAAAAGAGTTTGGTTTTGAGTTTTGATTTGAGTTGTGTGTTTGGTTATGAGTTTTGAAAATAATTTTTGAATTGAGTTTTAAATAACTTTGAATTGTTTGTATGGTTATGAGTTTTGAAATTTTTTTATTGGAATCATAATTTTAAAACTAAACCAAACGCAGGCTTTCTTCTCTCTCTCTCTCTCTCTCTCTTTCTTTTTTTTCTTTTTTTTTTTTAAATTTTTGAAAAAATTACAAAAAAATGAAAGATTTGTTTATAATTACAATAGAGGTGATATTTAAAATTTTAATTACAAAAAGTCTTGAAATCCCCATTTTTAAAGATTTTGTCATTCATCTTCCTCTCCACCTAGCCTTCTTCCACCAACCACCAATTGCTACCATTAAAGATTTAAAAAGGGGAGATCACGAGTAATAAAAAGATACATCTAGGTCATATTTGTTTGAGTGGACATGAGTTTTAGATTGAACTAATAATCCAATAAAATTATTAATCTGATGCTTGGTTAAACAATTGAAGTACGGTCTAAAAACCCATCTGAATATGATATCCTACATATGATGACTATTCAATCCCACAAAAGATATGAGATATAAATTAGAGGATTTATGTGAGATATAAATTAGAAAATTAAGCCAAAGTTTAAACTATTAGTCATTCCATATAATCTTACCTCAATCCAAGCATAGGATAAGATACCATATAATCTTACCTCAATCCAAATATAGGATAAGATACACAATCCAAAATGATTCGTAATCCTAAAACTATTAGTCATGGGAATACTAATCCAACATAATCCAGTCCACTCAAACAAAAATGACCCTAGGGTTTTGAAAGGAAATTGAGGATTGTTTGATGGGATCTAGATTTTGCAAGGACTGGGGGTGATGTGGTGGTGGCGGGAGAAAGCTTAGAGCTGTTGCGAAAGGGGCTGGGGATGGAAGAGGGGTTAGGATGGCAAGGAAAGGTAATAAGTGGCAGGGGAGGGTGGAAGGGCTGGCCGTCAGTGTGAAGCGTTGGAGGGGCTGGCAATGGCACGGATGAGTTGTTTTATGTATTTCAACTTAAATCATTTCTCCATTCGGATTCACCCCATTCATTCTCCAAGTTTACTTCAATTTTTTCCTTCTTTTCCTCTTCTGTTACCAAATTTTTATCAATTATCCTCGTCGTCCACCATTGAGCTGGCTTACACAATGGCTGTGTGACCAAACATTAGCATTCTCCCCCAGGAGCAAAAGATATACCTAACATCAATCTTAACAAGATTAAATTGCAAGAATAACAGTAAAAATATGCTTCAAGGAATTATCTTCTATAAAAAAAAAAAAAATTTAAAAAGAAAAGAAAATTTTATCAAAGACAGAATTCAGGAACATCTGAAGTTTTTGAGTCTCCAATTTCTAAACAAACAGAAGGCCACAAAATAGTGACTTTATGATTCTCTCAACTTCAACCCCACTGATCACCCCCTGCACCAAAATGGAGCAAAATTCCGCCAACCTCTCTCACCTCTCTAGAAATACAAACAAGTATTAACTTTGACCCGATCTGGCATTTCTCAGCTTTCCAAAACAATTCCATTCCTTTGACAGAGAACATATGAAAATGAAGGGAAATGGGGCCAAAAAATGGATTTGCTATTGAACTCAACGTTCTGGTTGTTTGATCATAGGTTTTGGTGATCGGTGAGGATAATTATAGTTATAAGGAGAGGCATGTGGGCCATTTGGCATGGAGGGACTCTGATTTGGTTGCCCATTCTTCCATACCACTCCTGTCTGCATTTTAACGCCATTTCTAGTGTTTGGGTTGATCCCAGTCCGTTCAGCCTGCATAGCCTGGAAGTACGATGAAGAACAGGCCATGTCGATGAGGTTGGGTAAAGGCTTTAGGGCTTCAACAACTTCGCTCATCAGAGGTCTTGCCTTTGGGTCACGGGTAAGGCACCGAGCAGCCAACTGAGCAGCTTTTTGAGAACCTCTGATTGAGAAGCGACCTTCAAGGCGGGGATCTATTATTCGATAGAACTTTTTCCTCTCTCCGAGACATGGTCGTGCCCACTCTACCAAGTTATGCTCCCCATTTGGTCGAGTTTTGTCCATGGATCTTCGGCCAGTCAACATTTCAAGTAAAACAACTCCAAAGCTATACACGTCACTCTTTGATGTCAGGTGTCCTGGCACAAAATAGATGGGTATTAGATATACTTAGTTACGGGAAACACAAAGAAAAAAAGAAAAAAGAGAGAAGATATTTACAGGAAGAAAGCTGATCTATCACAAATCAAGAGACAACTATAACAAAAATCATAAATTACTACAATTTGCTAAATACTCGAGAGTTCAATCAATTCAGTAGTTGTGTTGTTATACCTATAGTTACCTTTTCTTTTAATGATTTTTTTCTTCTCTGTGAAAGTAATACTAGAAGGGGCTCACGATGTGATTGCTCACATGTGAGAAAAATTAGGGGGAAAAGAATACAAGGTTTATAGTAGTTGTGTGCAGAGGCATTACAAACATTGTGGGAAATGGGATTTTATACATGTTGGAGTTTTGAACAGATACAAATTATTGACCCCACAAAGATTGAGTGACAGGATGTATTAGTGGTTAAACTGTTAATTGGTGGTGGGGGTACTTTGGGAAATATTCCCAAAGCACAAAATTACATGCAAAAGGACAAAGGGATGAAAGTAAAACTATTGCGCCCCACTTGACATCTTGACATGGAACTCCAGTCTTAAAACCAGCACTAGAAAAAATAAACTACCACGTTAGGATAAGCTCAAGGGAAAGAGCCTCTGTCGTCTCTCTTAAGCCAAAAAATGACTGCTGTAATCACATCTAAGTGAAATCAGCCATTTACACATTTAGTATGCTTATCATTGTTGTGATTCATTTACAGATTTTCCTAACATGTTTGAAAAAACAATGTCTTATTTTCTCCCAAACGTAAATAGAATGTCTACCATACAAGAAAACTCACAAAACTTCAAAAGATGACCATAGAACTTTCTCTTCCCTTCCCTTCCCTTCTTGTCTCTCCTACCAAACAGAGCATTAATGAATCAACCTGTTAATGGTTGGGGATGAGTAGGCTGGCTGCTGACTGGTGTAGGAAGCCTTCTAGGAAGTATGCCGGGTATTGAGCTAGTGTTGGACCACTAGAAATGGGTTGGGTGGGAGCGGAGGTAGCCTTCAAAGGAAAGAGGGCAGTGATGGAGAGAATATAGAAGCAGCAAATCAGTCACCAAGCTGCTCAGAGAGACATTATTTATAAGAGGAGCCAAAACACAGAAGGCAACTCACCACATGTCTGATAGCATGTGATCTAGGGACAAGTGGCTACATGCGACAACGGAGATAGTAGAATGACCCCAACTAGCAACGGAGATACTCAAGCTGATCTTCTGAGATGCTAAGGTGGCAGGGATAGTTTGGACATACTCTTCAAGCAAAGGAAGGTACAAAGCACATCATGCCTGAGTTCAATTCAAGCTGAACCCAAACATCTTATCTTAGCCAAACCATGCCCAAAGAACATAGTATTCTGCTCGGCTTAAGTCAGCTCATTTGCAGCTATATATATAATTCATTCTCACACTATATTTTTTAGTTTCTATGCATGCATGTACTCAATTATTTTCATTTTATCGCAAAACCATCCCCGCATCTTACAGTTCAAATAAATATTATTTACCATTTACAAGGAGAAATAAAGGGATTCCAAGGTGAACCCTTATTTGGAAACCATGGTGATAGAGCAAGTTAATGGCAGTGTGAGAAATATGCCTGAAAAGGATCACATGGGATAATCCATTCAAGTATTGCTTCTTATAAAGGAAACAATCGAATATGAGAAAATCCAGTCCAGAGACCTAATGAAATAAGAGAGAGAGAGAGAGAGAGAGAGATGATTCCGACCCAAGGAATGCTAACAAAAATCTAGCATAACAATAGCCCTAATCATGAGAAGCATAGGTACACAGTTCTCAAAGAAATGCAAAAAAGAAAAAGAACATATAATTAACCATGCCGACCTGTCATCACATACTCTGGAGCTGCATAGCCATACGTTCCCATTACTCTAGTAGATACATGTGTCTTATCTCCTTCTGGACCATCTTTGGCAAGTCCAAAATCAGAAAGCTTCGCATTGTAGTCCTGGAAAAACAAGTTTGAAAAAGAAATAAGATTAAATGATAAGAATACTATGAGAATACTATGTTGTTCTACGGAAAGTTGAAGCCACATACCGCGTCCAAAAGGATGTTAGAGGTTTTAAAATCTCGATATATGACTGGCCTTTCAGCTTCCTCATGAAGAAAGGCAAGACCCTTTGCAGCACCAAGTGCAATTTTCATTCTGATGGACCAAGGAAGAGGCAGAGACCCTACCACATAGAACACGGTTGTTACCAAAGGACACTAAAATCAGTAAATATGAATAAAATTGTCCTGTAAGACATTGACATTGATGATTATCTCTAAATAATGGTTACTGTAAGAGAACAACTCACATTCAGAAGTCACCAGTATCAAATTGACCAGTACCATGGAAGATTTATGGACATTTTTATGCATTTTCATGTTAAAATAGTCATTAAAAAAACAAGCAAAAAACCTCTACAGAGTCAGGTTCCCTTGCTACTCTAATTAGGGACACATTTTTAGGGGATGCCATATTCTCTTGAACAGCTCTACCAAGCCAATTAATTTAGGGACAGTAACATTTGCCTAAATTCTAGTCACCCCAGGACCATGGAAGCACCTTGAAACCCAGGTGACAGCACTCCATGCAGGGAAGTGTCTGATCAAACTACTCACGTTTGATGTATGAAGATACTCTTCTCTAAGAGGGGCAAACCCACCCCAAAGTGTGTTGAATACCCAACAAAAAAACAAAAAAACCTTAAAATGTGTTAATGTAACTTCCTTTTCAGGAATAATACATCAAGAAATTATGGTAGCGATTGGTTTAATTTTCAAAACTCAATTCTGTTTCCAAATCATGATTTGAATCAAAATTTATAACCAAACAACTTTTTAAAATACAATTCAAAATTACTTTCAAAACTCCTTTCTTCTCCTTATTTATTTATTTATTATTATTAATCAATCTATCAATCACTTTTTCTCTCTCCTCTCTCCTCTCACATTCTCTCACATTCTATACATCAATCAATCAAAAAAAAAATATATATTAATCATCCTAAAACTATTTTCAAAACTCATAATCAAACAAATTTTCTCTTTTCAAATCATAATTCAAAAACTCAAAACACAACAATACACTCAAATCATAATTCTAAAACTAAACCAAACGGACCCTATGTTTCCCTACTTTTTGGAAAGTCCAAGGGACAGCACTCACGAAAGGACTCGATAAGGAAGTGTCTGACCAAACTATTAAATTTTGATGTACAAAGATATCTCTCTCTAAGAGTAGGGAAACCTTATGCAAAGTGTATTAAAGAAAAACACTTAAACCAATGTTAATATAACTTCTTTTTCAGGATTCCTCGTCAACAAATTATGTTTCTCCACTATTCAGAACGTCCACAACAATAGGTATCACATGAAAAATAGATTTCTACCAGCATAATTTTTTTTTTTTCTCTTCCCGAAAAGCAAAATCTTATCCAATGTCTGAATAAGAAAAATGCAGAAACAAAACTTTTCTGCTTATCTGAGTTTGTTCTCTTTAAAAATCACTTTTCAGTTTTCATTTTTAGATGTTATGACCTTGCTAAAAGAAATATTGTGAAGGAAAGCCCCTATAAGGTAGAAATTTCCTTGGCCATGACAGACAGTTTGAGCATTCCACCAAAGAGATATACATTATTTATTTAAAACATAACTAGCAGTGAGCCAATTAATGTGCAATGCAATGGGCATATTTAAAGGAAGAACAAATGCGGTTGCATACTTCTGAACAGGTGGTTTTCCAAGCTTCCACGAGGCATGAACTCATACACAAGCATACGTTGATCATCCTCAATGCAATACCCAATTAATTTAACCAAATTAGGATGTAGGAGGTCACCAAGGAAATTCACTTCAGCCTGCCAGATGGAAAGTAAAAAGAACTATAATCATAAGAAAAGTGTAGTAAAACAAAGATACTGTACTGCTGAAATCTTTCAAAAAAGGGAAATATTCATACAAGCCACTCCTTGTGACCCTGAAGTCCATCATGATTGAGGGTTTTTACTGCAACTGTAAGCCCTGTACCAGCTCTCACTGGCGTAGTTCCGCTCTCATTGATCCAACCTTTAAAAACACAACCAAATCCTCCCTCCCCAAGAAGACTCTCGGGTCTAAAATTCCTTGTTGCTGACTTAAGCTCACTGAAAGCAAACTTCCGAAGCTGAGAAGAAATTTTCAGTTCCTCGGCTATGTTGGGAGTGGAAGGAGTACTTCCTGCGTTGCTTGTGGTTGAAGATGATATAATTGGAGCAACTGGCTGGTCTCTGTTTGTATCATTTGTAGATTTACTCCCCACTATTTTACATGCAAAAACACCAAATGTCAGCCATTGGCTATCGTATACAAAGAAACATGCATAGTTTCTGAATATGGCGGAATATGACAAAAAGTTAGCAAATGCCCCACATGTTATCAGTAAAGGATAGCAGCAATTTATAAGTTTATATTTCTTGTAACCATCACAAGATTTGAATGCATTAAATAAGTATAGAAAACAATTTTTGTGCATCAAAATAAAGGATCAAAACCAAAGACTGATTATTTTATTTATTTTTTCTAACTCAACTCAACCCAATTACTTGAGGATTTATTTATTTATTTATTGAGTTTTCATACTCCCGAATCGTGCAATCACCTGTTTGATAAAACTTATTTGCAATTGATTTAGCTTCAAATTGGAAATCACATGCTTAAGAAGTTGTATTTTGAAAAAATAGAGTGTTTAGTATGACTTCTAAGGTTTTCAACTAATTTGCTTTTCGGCTCAAGCAACTAATTTTTTTGAAGTTGTGTTTGTGATACTTTGTTTTTGTTTTTTTTTTGTTTGAACGAAGTTTGTGATACTTTGTTTAAGCCAGCTTTTTTAAAGCTGCCAATAAGTATTACCAAACAAGACCTACATACGTTTATATATATATATATCAAAATTAGCAAAATATGTTGAAAACCCATTGTATGTAAAATACTTCTTTAATAGTTAACACTTAGCAAGCACACACTTGCACGTACAACAACGGGTAGACTTTTTACATAATCTCAAACACACAAGTTAAACTTACCAAATATATTAACCAAAATATGGATCATAAATGAGAAGAAGTGTATTGTAGACACTTTTTTTCATTTTTCTTTTTTGGAGCAGCAAGAAAAAGAAATTTTATTAAAATATTAAAAGGAAGACTCCAATACCAATTCCATATAAGATCCTCATTGGCATATATTAGATACATGGTCACTGATTATGTCAAACAGTGCCAAGGCATTGATTGCTTAGTCAAAAATTGATACGCAACAACGCCATCATATATGCAGGACTCATTAAAATCCGCAAATTACATATCCACTTTCAAATGCATGTTAGATATGAAGGGCCCACAATCCTTATTACTTATTTCTATTAAATATTAATATGCTACATTGTTGGCCATTCTGGCTTAAAATTTTATTGCAAATTAGGTTTAGTTGATTATCTATTATTTTTGCATACAAAATGAAAAAAATAAGACCCTTTTTATAGCAAAAAAATAGTTTTCTTTAAAAAAGGTGTTGCACCTGATGCCAAAAGTTTTCGAGCAACTAAGTTAAAAAAAACAACCCAGAGGAATTTCACAAGATTACCAACAAGTTTCACAGCACCACATAATCTTTGTATACATCCAAAATATGAATAAAATCGAGAGCATTATGCCTTTTTTTTTTTTGTTTTTTATATATTATGGATCCATCATAAACTTACTAAATTCATGGTATTTTCATTATATATGAAACACGATGCTCCAAAACTCAAGAACACATAGTTTTTCATTTTTCTAAACGAACTTCTTGATTGTCTATATTTTTTGAACTTCTATCTCAAGAAACACATGAATATGACATTCCATAAATCACATCCCAAGATGAAAGCATATAAACATGATGCACCCTAATCCTAATATTAAGTCATACACCTTTTGTCATGCCTGAATCCACTCCATCAATATACCTTTGAAGGCTCATTTGACTATAGACTCCTCAGAAGATTATACGGGAGTAGATATTTAAGTTATTATCAACTTATTAGGCGTTTTTTCTTAAAAGTTGTGTTGCTTTTCTAGTTTTATAAAGTTCTATGGATCGTGAAATGGAATTTATGACTTGAATTTCTATGTTGGGTATTGTTAATTATAGAAGTTAGCTTTGTGTTTCTAGTGTTTCTAGGTTTTTCATAAGGTCAAAAATAGGGCTCGGGAGAAACCAGGGTGGTTTACTACACAGGAATCAATAACATAAATATTTGACAGTTGTAAGCAAGAAAAAGGTTTCTCGGGGAAAGAAAAGGTGGTTTTTGAGGTGGGGGTCAAATTCAATAAGATATAAATCTTTGACAACTTTAAGTTGTCTCTCTCTCTTTCACTCTCTTCTTTTTCTGTTTCTTCTTCTTCTTCATGTATACCCTCTTATCGTTTCTTCTTTATTCTCTTCCCTTGCTCCCTTCTAGAACTATTCTTTTCTCTTTTTGTTGATCTCTGTTCCATCCTATTCATTCCCCAATTTCTTCTTGCTGCTCTTCACTCCTCTTTCTACTATCTTACATCTCCAATTCTCATGACATTCTTTAGCTCTTTGCATCTCTTCTCCCTCTTTTTAAATTAAAAACCCCCTGGCTTAATTACTACAATTAATAGAACCCTCCTACCAGGAGCTAAATAAAAAAGTGCTCCTCTATATGGGAGAGGTTCCATCAGTGCCTCATATCTATGTGAAAAATGAAACAAATTGCAGTATGATCCAGTGGTGAGACATGCATATCATTTTACAATCTCATGTGTCTCATAAATACGCTTTATGGTGTTATAAACCTACTTGTTCTTCTTCATTTTCATCCATTCTTTCTTTATTTTTTTTGTTTTCTTGCTCAGACAGGCTACCTGGTACTGAGCCGGAACAGGCCAAAATGGCAAGCCATTACAGAATTTCCAATTCTTTCCCTTTTATAAGAGGTAACTAAGATTTAAAGATTGGATAAATCACCAACTGATCACATTTTGGTAGGTTGGACTTCAACGAACAAAATAAAACATGCACGTAAAGAATCCAACATAGATAAACACACAAATGGAAGTTGATCATATAAACAAACTCTCGTCAGACCAAAAGGTTAACTAAAATCCATAATAAAGATCAACATTTATCAGCAACAAATAATATCACAGAAAACACGCTCTTCAGATCAAATTATGGAATCAAACCCAATGTACACTTAAACAAGCACAAATGCAATAAGATCACTGCAAGAATCGACCAACATATGTTCATTTAAACACAACAGCACGCGTCAAATCAAGAAAATCATATAATAGAGAATAAACGCAACAGATGTAAAAATATACGTATCAGCATACACCAACAATTTCACCAAAAGTCGTAAACAACTAATTTTAGAGTAAATTGTTTTCAAGAGAATACCACTAGAGCCACTTATAGAGCTATCAATTTGGGACCTTGAGGTCATACACCTCCCAAATAACCTGAATTTAAACCAACACCCAGGCCCCTCCGCATCATCATCTTTCTTCTTCCTCTCCTTTGATTTCTCCACATCCCAAGTTCCCACCTTAACAGCATCAGCATCAAGACCTAACCCCATTTTCCTCCAAACCAAACCAAACCCTAAATTAAAATACCCATGTACCACATAAAAACTTCAATCCATCAAATGTCTCTCCCTTGTACAGAATTTACCCTAATCCTAAGATTCTGAACATCAAAACCCACTCAAAAGGGCAAAATCAAAGAACCACCCAAGAGAGCTCTCAATGCTAAAACATGAGCAAAGGGTTTAAATTCTACACAGACCCGAATCGAAAACCACAAAATCAGTCAAACCCAGAATGACGAGGCTGTGAATCGAAGAAATGGGAAGGACCCAGATCACAAAAACCACATGCAACACAAAACCCACATAGGGTAGTGATTATGAAAGCAACATTGGTGTCAAATGTGAAATTCCGAGCCATGAAAACCCTAGACATTGATCTAGAGAAGCTGAAGAAGGGTTCATGGTCGAAAATGGAGTCCGAATTATCAGTCTTACATGTATAAACGTATAGATGTATATGTATATACTCTACACAGAACACAAAGAGAGACACTAGAAATAAATAAACCTATCGAGGTTCGAATATAATCACTAAAGAAAAGGGTTTTCGAAGAAAAAGACGACGACACAGGTTGCTTTCGAGGACAAGCGAAGAAAAACAGTGGTTCTAGAGAGAGAGTGAGTGAGTGAGTGAATGTGAGAGATAGAATAGAGTGAGTGTAGAGAGAGAAACGTGCGTTTTGCGTGAAAAGCAGTGAGAGAGAGAGAGAGAGAGGATGCTCCAAAGGAGACAGAGAGGAAAAAGTAAAAGCAACTGGCGGTGACAGAAGTAATGTCAATTGTGAGATATTATTGGTGATGTAGTTTTGTGGGGTCCGTTTTTCACTTGAAAATTTGAGCCTATTTAGCAAAGCCCAATGTAACCGTCCTTTTTGTGGGGTCCACTCTCTTGGACGCTGTCATATTTGTGTTCGGGCCGGGTTGATCCGACCGGCCTTCGTTTTTTTAAAAATTTTATTTATGTTTAAATTCTTTATAAATTGAAATTTTTTTATTTTTTATTTTGTTTAGGCATGGTTTGAGAAGTGGATTTAGATAGATTTGGGCCTATTTTAGTCACAAAAGACAAAAAGACTATTTTAATCAGAAAAAATAAAACATCACATTCAATCCATAATCATTACACTCTTCTCTCACAAAAAAAGTCAAAAAGTCAAAAAGCTCTTCCCAAACCAAACTTTTTAGCCCAGGCTAAAATAGCCCAAAAAGTCAAAAAACCAACTCACTTCCCAAACGACACCTTAGTGTGATTTATACTGGTTTGTTTTCAGAAGTATAATAGAAGAGATTAATAGTGAGAGAATTAATAGTGAGGGGATTAAGTAAAATTGTGTTTGTTTTGATGATAGTTGTTAGTGTAGGGATTGTTAAATTATTTTTATATAAAATAAAAAAACAAATAAAAAAAATACAAAAACATTAAACATTAATGTTTTAAAAAAATGCCCAACATGTAAAAATTTTTTAAAAAATAAAAATAAAATAAAAAAATTTCAGAAAAAAATAAAATAAATAAAATAATGATTTTTACTTAACAAAAAATACAAAAAATTAAACATTAATGTTCAAAAAAAATGTCCAACATGTAAAAAATAAAATAAAAAATAAAAAATTTCTAGTCTGCTGGACTATTTTTCTAATACCAAATCCTGGAGGCCCATTCGAATCTCATCTGCAAGGCCTATCCTAAGCCCTTCGGCTTAGCAGTCTCTTCTTCAACTCTGTAAACAAACAGCACATTAAATGGGACCCACAACTATCCTAATCTCAATTCCCCTCTCATACCCCAAAACAAACGGGGCCTCAAATGATTTTTACTCACTCTTTTGGTTTGAAACTTTTAAAAATAGGTTTTTGAGTTCTTAATTCATATTTTTATATTTTTAATAAATTTTAAAACTATTTTAATATTTTTTTTACTTTTTAAATTCACTTAATTTTTATATACTTAAAAAGTATAAAAAAAAATTTAAAAATTTTATTGAATACATTACAATACGAAAATAAAATAAATCTTCATTTTCTTCCCTTTTTTTTTTGTATTTGGTGAATCTTTTTTTTTTTTTAAATTCACAAATATTATCATTTTAAGTATATCTAAAAAAGTAAAATTAAAATTAAAAAATCATTAAAAATAAAAATATACGAAGTAAAAACTCAATTTTAAAAAAAATAGAGATAAGGAAGCAAATTTTTTTCACGTCTTATGTTGATTCATTCAACAAACATGGTGTGTGTTGTAAAGGTGGATTACCCCTTCTTTTCTTTCTAAACTAGCGGTAACCCGTGCTATGTACGGGTAAGTAATAAAAAATAGTAAATAATGTTAAACATCTTAAAAATTAATAATTAAATACTATGATATTAATTTAGATGGGTATTGAAATAATATATTTAGTGATCTTACTATATTTAATTAAATACATTTTAGAAGAAAAAAAATTCAACTGAAAATTAAGAGTGAGAGTGGATTCTGTAAATATAAGATATAGATAAAAACAAATTAAGTTTAAATTTGAAGATAAACTATAAATATATATATATATATAAGAAAATTAGATAAATCCTAGAAAAATGAGGTAGAGAGAAATTCAGTAATTGAAAAAAAAAAAAACAAAGTTGAAATTTAAAATTAAAAAATAAGATAAGACAAACTTGAAAAGAAAAATAAAATCTAATATAACTCTAATAACAAAAGAAATGGAGAGGGTAATAATTAAAAAATTAGATAAGAGTGAAATGCCACTTATAATTTTTTAAAATTTGTAAAAAAAAAAACTAAAATAAAATCGAGGTAGTATGTTAAAAATCAGATAAGATTTAAGTGCCACTTATAATTTTTTAAAATTTAAATTTTGTGTAGTTAAAAAATAAGCAATTGTGTTATCTTATTATACAAATTTTAACTCTATTTTGTATCTACTACCTATAATTTAATCAAATTTTGCCTTCTAAAGCTACTTAATTGAAATAAGAAAGAATACAAAATTATAAGAATATAGAAAGTGAAAATCAGATAAAAATAGAATAAACTTAATTGAAAATTAAAAGCAAGAATCGATCCTGTAAATATAAGATAAAGATTAAAAAAAAAATCAAATGCAAATTTGAAGATAAATTATACAAATATAGAAAGAGAAACTTAGATAAATTACAAAAGTAAAAGAGAGCAAAAAAACACAATATGAGATTTAAAACATGTGCTTCTTTTCACATAAGATGCTAAAAATCTTGCATAATTGGTTAAATCACCCGTTTAATTTCTTTAGAACGTTATTTTTGTTCTCCAATCTTTTTGCCTAATTTCATATTGTCATAGAAGTTAGGTTTTGAGATTTATAAATTTATTTATTTATTTATTTCAAATATCCTTGGGTAAGACATAAATTGATGAAGAAATTTGAATTAGAGTCAAACTCATCTTTTATTTTTAAATATTTTAAAAATCTTTTATCATTAAATATTTTGAAAATATTTTATATCCATGCCATAAGTAATTAAAAAGTGAAATAAAAAAATATAAAAAAAGATAAGAAAAAATAGGAAAATAGAATGAGAGAATAATGGATGTGCCACGTAGGAAAGAGGTTCATGAGATGTTAGGATTGAGAGTTTTGATGAAGAAATTTGAATTAGAGTCAAACTCATCTTCTATTTTTAAATATTTTGAAAATCTTTTATCTTTAAATATTTAGAAAATCTTTTATATCCATGCCATAAGTAATTAAAAATTGAAATAAAAAATATAAAAAAAGATTAAAAAAAATAGGAAAATAGAATCAAAGAAGAATGGATGTGCCACGTAGGAAAGAGGTTCATGAGATGTTAGGATTGAGAGTTTGGAATTTTTTAAGAAATCACTACATTTGCTTATATAGATAGTATAGATATGAGCGTTGTCGTATGTCCTTATGTGGGCAAATTACATATATCTTTATCGAGGTTTGGTTAAATTATAAATATTTTTTTAAAATTTTAAAAATTACATTTCGTCTCTTGAAATTTATATTTTCATAATAATTTATCCCTTGAAATTTATATTTCATAACAAATTACTCCCTAATTTGTTATGTAAATATAATATTCAGGAGGAAATTTGTAATTTCTCAACTCTCATGAGGTATTTGTAATTTAGCCAAACCTCAAGAGAGTATATATAATTTTCCCTTTTTATATGTTTCTTTCTAAATAGAAAATTTACCTGATAAAAAATATTAATTTGACTTTTTAAAAAATAATTTATAAATTGATTTACAGCCGTCCAAATTAATAAGCTAACGTTTTGTAACGTTTACGTTTTTTTATTTATATTTATAAAAAATTTATAAATTGATTTTTGTTTATTTTTAGAAAAATATAAACTACAAACCTGTTTGGTTTGAACAAAATATTTGAAAAATTTTAAAAATATAAACTAAAAAATATGTTTGTTTAAACCTAAAATATTTATATTTATTTTTTATTATTTATAACAATGGGATCATACACATTATAATTGAAAAAAAAAATTAATTAAAAAAATTAATTAGAAAAAAATATTTGAAAAAAAACTAATTGAAAAAAAAAATTATTACTCAATTTTTTAAATTTTTGTTTAAAAACCAACATAAACTCATTTTTTTGAATTTACGTTTTTTTTCTCAAATTTACAAATTGAGACAACCATTTATAAATAAAAAAATTATCAAACAAGATTTTATGGTATTTTTTAAAATTTTGTAAACATAAATTGAAAATGAAATGGTTAACAGGTCTTAAGCAACAAGTTTTTCAATTATATGTAATTATCATGAAACGTTCAAAGGCTCTATTTGTTTATGTTTTCAAACTAGTTTTCTACACCAGAGTTTGAATATGATGTTTGTTTAGTGTTTTAGAATCACATTTCGAAAGCTCTGCGGAGAGCTCTGTCTCAGCTGCTTTCTCAGCCACGTTTTTCAGAATTTTTTTTTTTAAAATTTTGTCTGACGGGATGTCCGGCCGGTTGACCAGAATAGTGATTTTTTTTTTTTTTTTGCAATCGATATGTTAATTTTTATATAATCAAAAAAAATATTTTTTGAAATTTTTAAAATTTTTTATGTGCTTTAAAATAATTTTGAGTTGTATATTTAGTTATGAGTTATAAATTTTTGTATCAAATATCAAATGTCACATCAACAATTTCCCATTCAAATCAAAACACTTTTCAAAATTGTTTACCAAACAAATTTTCTACACTCAAATCATAATTTTAAACCCACAAGCTCAAAATATAACTCATACTCTCAAATCATAATTACAAAACACAACCAAATGCAGGCTTTATTTTTCCTCTATTAACCAATAGTAGACATTGACAAGCTTACGCTGGAATAAATACATAAAAGGAAAATATTATAGACCTCAAATTTTTTATTAAATGAATGATCAAATGTCTCATATGAATGTGGGGTTCACAAAATTATGGACCCCACACCCATTGATCATTTATTTAGTATAAAATTTGATATTCCTACCATTACCCGTAGATAAGATTTGTGTCAAAATCTGACCTAATAATAGCATTTATGATTTTATTGATTTAAAAGATTTATATGAATAATACTATAGATCCTAAAAATTTTATCAAAATTCTATTAAATATTTTATGTAGGTGTGGGATTCAGATAGTCTCATGTGAGACATTTTGTAGTATTTTTAATAAAATTTTTAAAATTTCTAATATTTTTTTGTTTATATATTAGATGAAAAAAAATATTACATTTTCCCTTCAAACTTTCATTGGTGCATTTCCCTTTTCAAAAAGCATTTAATTTACTTAAACAAAAGTACAACTAAATAAATTGTATATTATAAATTATAAATTTCAGTACTTTTTAGATGGGCTAGCCTGATGGGGCTATTGACCTAATGCCCAACCTGGGAGATAAAACCTCCGTTTGAGAAGTGGGTTAGCCTGGGTTAAAAAGTTTGATTTGGGAAGGACTTTTTGATTTTTTGGTTTTTTTGACTTTTTTGTGAGAGAATAGTGTAATGATAATGGGTTGGATGTGATGTCTTGTTTTGTGGCTAACATAGTTTATTTTGTCTTTTGTGGCTAAAATAGCCAAAAAAGCTCACTTTAGTTATTCCCAAACGGACCCAAAAAGCTTGAGGCACAATGTTTATCTAAATTTGGTATACCAAGGTTTAGACGGTAGTATTGGAATCCTTGGATAATCTTTCTGGTGGTGACTTTAAATAAGAATAAAACTTTAGACCGTAGTATTGGAGTTAGTATTTTGACGGACAATTTAGTTTTTGTAGAAGGGGTGGTGTTTTTTAGAGTTTCTTGAGGTTCAAGGTTCTTTTTTGCATATACCTTTTCTCCTAGTCTATTTCCTTCTTTTGTAGAGCCACATTTCTCGAGTCATGCTCCATGCAGCTTAGTCCTTCATCATCATTCTGTTAGTGCCTATCCCCTTACTATACTCCCTTGACGGGGACATTCTGGTCCCGCTCGATGAGTTTATGTCGACTCGTCCGACATATTCAACTCTTATATTCGGCACAGATACCTGCGATTCGGCACTCCATGACGTTTTCAAGCTCAATTGGACATTTGTTCGACAAAGACATAATGCGATGGGCTTGGCTTATTCAGCCCATTTTAAATGGGCTTCGGTCTTATTTGGCCCATAATTACTCGGCTCCCACAATTTGTAAGCAAACAAATTACAAAAATACTGTACATCATGAAATTTTTATTATAAATCTTACCTCAAAAATAAGTGTATAACATAAATTTAAAATTAGTGGAATATAATTCACATCCACAATAAATGTATATTACTGATTCATTTTTATTCAATAAAAAAAATCAAATAAAAGGAAAGAAAAATTAAATTTTTCCAAGAAAATTTAAGGTAGCATTTGGTAGGGTTTTAGAATTATAGTTTGAAAATAGAGTTATATTTTGAGTTTATGATTTTTGAAATTATGATTTGAGTGTGAAAAATTTGTTTGATTATGAGTTTTGAATTGAGTTTGAAATTTTTGATATGACATATGATATTTGATTAAAAAACTTATAACTCATAACCAAACACACAACTCAAAATTCTATTCAAAACTCATAAATTTTTTTAAAAAATTTTAAAATATTTTTTTATTTAAAATGTAAAATAACAAGAGCCAAAAAAAAAAACGAAATTTGTTCCGGTCAACTAGTTGGTCAACTGACCGAATGTCCGGAGAGAATGACCGGGCAGATGTGTTTGCAAAAATGAATGTGAAATTAATTTTTTAAAATTATAACCAAATACCACACTTGTAATAACTCAAAATTTTAATTATTTTGTAAAATTTATACTAATATTATTTAATCACAGTTAGAAAAATATACGATTGATTTTGTATTATTATGTGTAATTTTGTAATATAATATAATTAGTAAAAAATTTAGGGGTCAAAATATAAATAAATAAATAATAATAGATAAATAATAATATTGATAATAATAAATAATAATATGTGATAGTAAAATAATTAATTAATTTACTGTTGATATATGATAGTGTGTAATATAATTAAAGATTAATTATGTTTATATAATTATATTAAAATATTATGTTAAAGTGTAATTATTTTAAATATTTATTAAAAATAAAAATTAAATTTTATGATTTATTACCGAAAGAAAGAGAGGGTGAAAGGAAAGAGAAAGAAAAGAGAGAAGGAAGGAAAGAAAAATAATGAAGTTAAGAGGGTTTTTAATAGTGAAAAAAAAAAGAGTGAATTATTAAAGTTAATGTGAATTTTATTATATCTTGAGTTACTATTATATGTTTTATGTATGTTTGACTTATCATATCTAGTGTATATAAATTATGTTTTATAAATTATTATAAGTTATATTGCTATTTCAGTTACGTGGTTTAATTTCTGAACCCTATTTGTGAAAATGAAACCCATGAATATGTTTGTTTATATTTTAAAGAATATTTGACTATGACTTTATAAACAATTATTATTTATAAGTACCACCACGGAAGTCCCACGCCTTGAGGGACTTAAATAACCATTGACCTCTGTTTGACCACTTTGTGGTCCTCTGTTTGTCATGTATCCATTAATCTCTGTTTTGTACGGAGCAAAGTGTTGTACGGAGCTAAGTGTTACACTATTGTGGAAGCTACCTCTAGAGTTCGTACGAGCCACCTCTTGAATCCGTACCTCTGTTCTGATTGTCACTTTTATGACATTTGTTCTGTTCTATTATGTTCAGTACTGTGCTTACGGTTAGGGCTGAACAAGAAATTCGTAAAATCCGTAATCCGATCCAGTCCAGTCCAATCTGATAGGTTTGGATTTGTTTTTTGAATTCGTGGTTTGATTCCGGATTGAAGAATTAAAAATCCATAGTCCACGGATTAGTTCCGGATTGAACCTCACGATTCCAGATTGGAACCGATCTGAACCGTATACAAATAGTTTATATTTTTATTATACATCCTCCTCCATAGCATCTTCTTTTATTCTATATAAAATCTAAACTCAAACCTAAACATCGTATAATATCTTTTTTTATTACTTTTGTTTTTTAGTTTTTAGTTTTAATCTGTAATGGTTTAAATACTTATGGTGAAACCAGTTTTTTTATGATTGTTTAAATTCTAAAACATTATGTTGCTATTATAGAAAAACGTGTTGCTATTGTAGAACTAATATAGCGCTATGTTTATATTTTTATAAAATTAAAGTGTTATATATATATATATTTTTTGTTATTTAATTATGTGAATCCGTGGTCCTAAATCGATCCAATCCATGTTGAAAAACATGGATTGGTTCAGATTGGTTCAAAGATTTAAACGGATTTGATTGGTTTCGATTTTTCAAGAATCATAAATAACGGATTGATCCTGGTTTTATCCAAATCTGGTCCAATCCGGACCATGCTCACCCCTAGTTATGGTTATATACTTACATAATTTCTGTATTTCAGTTTTTGCCACTTAAATGATTTGTTTACCAAATTACCGTGTTTATGGTTATTTATTTACATAATCTCAATTTTGCTACTTAAATAATTATTTGTTCCGACTAAGTTATCTTAAATGTTTTGGCTATATAGCTATCTATGGTTATTTCGTGTTCCTTATACTCTTAATATAATATTTTTCACTCTGTCATGTGTTTATAGTTGTTTACCAATTTTCAGGAAACATGCAATTCTAAAATAACTTTTGGAAAGTCTTAGATGCGGAGTTGCGGAATAGACACACACAGCACTTTTATGATATTTTTATATGTAAATATCGACATTTTTGGTCAATACATTTTGTAATAAAAAAAGAAACTCCGATGATTATTTTGGTACCCTTACTTAAATATTACTTCCGCTCGCGTTTATTAATTTGTTTAAGAATTGGCCGTAGGTAACTTTAGTTACTGGCTATCACGATGCTTAACCATCGGGTACAAGGAGCGGGCCGTGACAAATGGTATCAGAGCAATGGTTTATGAAAAATTAAAAAAATCATCATTGGAGCATAGGACACACGCACATTTAAGAAGTAGGATAAGGGGTAATTAGTACCTAAATATTATATTCGTAAATTTAATTATATTATAATTTTATATGATTTTATATATATATTAATTTTTTTTTGTGTATAATTTGTGAAGGATAATCGATATAATTTATATTTGTTATAGCAAAAGAAGGAAAAGAAACAAAGGATGTCGGGTTCGAGCACCCACAAAAATTGTAATATAATTAAATATATATAATTTTCAGTTCAGTATTAAAAAAAAAATATTTCGCCTTTTAAAAGTGGGTTCAAATTATAAAGATACTAATTTTGAAACTATTTTCCGTTAATGAAAAGTTTTTAAAGTCACCGATTGTTTCTCATTATGTCCCAAAACAATTTTTGACCAATAGGCAGTGAGTGGTTTTTGGTAAAGTTCTTTTTTTTTTTGAGGTAATATTTTCTATCAGATTAATCATCTGATATATATTTATCAGAGTGCGCAGCGGATAGCTTGCACATATGACAAATTTCGAGGATGAAATTTTAAAAGCAGGGAAGATTGCAACAACTCAAAATTTTAATTATTTTGTAAAATTTATACTAATATTATTTAATCGCAATTAGGAAAATATATGATTGATTTTGTATTATTATGTGTAATTTTATAAAATAATATAATTAGTAAAAAATTTAGGAGTCAAAGTGTAAATAAATAATAATAGATAAATAATAATATTAATAATAAATAATAATAATAATAATGGACGTGGTAATAAATAAATAATTAATTTACTGTTGGTATACGATAGAGTTTAATTTAATTAAAGATTAATTATGTTTATATAATTATATTAAAATATTAAGTTAAAGTGTAATTATTTTAAATATTTTTTAAAATAAGAATGAATTTTTATAATTTATTATCGAATCTGTTGAAAGATTGGGCCACATATGCCCTTCCCTCCCTATTATCCCCTCTTGACTTTTTCGCCAAATGTTTATATTTGATATGAATTACTTATTATTGGAATAAGATTTGTACCTGAAAAAAAGTTAAAAGGATGAAGAAATTCAAAAGTGAAATGTGTGGTGTGAATTCAGTTGTGTTGTGTGGACCATTTTTATAATGAATGTGGTTTATATATTTTATTTTTTGAGTAATGTTTTTTTTTTTTTTTAAGTCCTTAGCATTGTTGAAATACTAATGGTTAGTTTTTTGATTTTTTGAATCTAAATCGTTTATCTATTTTTGTTAAATAAAATTAATCAAAAAATAATATTTTAGTCATTAAATTTGATATATATGTACATAAAATGTTCAAAATATAATTTCTCATTGAGTTTAATAATTCAATTACTATTTTTCCGTCAGTAAGATAGTTTAAATTAAAACAAATAAAAAGATTAAAATTGAAATTAAGAAAATAAAAATTCAATATTTATTTTGTTAAGAGTTTATTTATTATTGCTCCTAGAAAAAAAGTATGGACATCGACTATATTTGCACATGTTTTATAAGGACAAATGTTGTAATTTGTTGGTCCCATAAATATTATAATTATGTACAAGATATATGACATTCTTTTGTTCAATTGAAGGTTAAAAGAAATTATAAAAAAAATGAGAAATTATTCAGTCTTTTTTGAGATACTCCATTCTATTTATTGATTAATGTCCGTCTAATATATTATTTTCTACAACTTTAACACAAAAATGACGAGTTCTATAACTTAAATAAATAATTATTAATTTAAAACATCATTTGGACTAATTTCTCATGATAAATGTTGTTGAGAATAGTGGAGTTAGAAAAAATTGTGAAAACGCATCTGTCAAAGGTGAAAGATGCGAATAATTATTAGGTGATGATAATTTGAGTGATTATTGCAACAACTTTACTTTTTTTTCTTTTTTCTTTTTGAATTTATTTATCAACAACAACTTTACTTTATAAGTAACTTTTCATCACTACATTACAAAATACCTCTTACAAAAGTATTAATATGAATTGATTATTATTTTTTAAACATATGAGTATATGTAATATAACTAGATTGCTGACTCAATTATTTTACTCTTTCTTTCTTCTTTTTGTTCTTCTTGTTCTCTATTTTATTTTAATTTTCTCTCCACTCAAAAAAACTTAAAATATATTTTCTATGATGCAAAAAAGTATTCAACACATTTGCTTCACGAATTGATTAACTTGAATCTAAATATGAAAATGTTACAGCTTATGGACCAATGACAACCCCAAACTTGGATCCATATATGGCCCTAGCTTAATTGTATTGCATTGGGCTGTAAAAACCCAAATCAGCAATACGTTCATGGGTCTTGAGATGGTCTTTCACATTTTTGTGGTAAATGGGCACGAGCAGGCATGTTGGCCCACTTACTCCAATCCTGGACAAAACCCCATATAGTGACATATCGGCCATTGGGCCTTGACATATCGGCCCAAAAGGCTAAAACATAAGAATCAAGATGTAGGCACCAAATGAAATATAATTAAAATGGTTAAATAATATATTTTTATATTTTTTACCATATTTATTTTATTACATAAAAAGTGACACGTTTTGGATTTAATAATTCTCACATATATCAATACTAACCGGTGGCACACGCGATACGTGTACAATTCAAATAAGTAAGAATAAAAATAAATAATAAAGAAATTAATATCATAATATGTGTATTGTCTAAGTGATAAAAGTATTTTTAATGAAACCAAAAGGTTTGGGGTCAAACTTTGCTTATGCCTTCAAATAATAATTTATTATTTTTAGGATATAAAAATTTGTCATGTGGTAAAAAGAGAAGCCACAAAATATTTGGATACCAAATCCAACCTATATAATAGTATAGATAGATAGATAGATCTAAGAAGTGTCACAAAAGAGTAAAATAAAAGAACGGTTTCTTTCCGGTTTAGATTTGGGCGGGTGAGAACAATCTAAGCAACGGATTTGTGCTATATCACTATAACAAATGGCGCTTTTAACGACTAAATTTTTAGTCGCCAAAAGTCATATTTAGTCGCCCAAAACTTTTATCGATGAAAATTTTTAGTTGTCAGATTAGTTATTGAATAATTGTCTGCAAAGGTAATTGGCAACTAAAAAAGTTTAGTCACCGAAGGTTTTCAATTGGTGACTAATGTTTTAGTTATCAAAAGTTTTCAAATAAATTTAATATCATATTTGCAGCTACTAAAATTTTTTATTGCCAAAAACTTATATTATTTAGGACGACAAAAGTTTTGCCCGCCAATTTTTTTTTGGTTATTCATCTTATTTTATTTTTTAGCTACTAAATGTTTTAATCGCTTAAAGTCTAATTTTTGTTTAGCTACTAATGTTTTTAATTGCCTAAAGTATGATTTCAAAAGTGTTTTTTCGCTCTTTTTTTTTTTACTACTAAAGTTTTAGTTGCCAAAATTCTTTTTTCATTTTATTTAGTTACTAAAGTATTAGTCGCCTAAAGTCTGCTTTTTGGATGGCTACTAAATATTTAGTTGTCAAAAGATTTGTTTTCATTTTATTTTATTTTTAGTTACTAACTATTTAGTCGCTAAAAATAGTTATTCAATTTTTTGCTACCAATTGTTTAGTCGCCAAAAATATCATTTTATTTTATTTTTTTTAATAATTAACCACAACTTGTATGTATTCCGTACAACATGTACCATGTATATAAATAAAACAAAACAATACATATATTATAAACATTTCACAATTTGCATCTATTTCACTTCCAATCATTCAAAAATAAATAATTTTAATGTCAAATTTCATACAAACTAAATATATTTCAACTTAAAATAATAATTCCATACAAATGAGATCTAAACTTTTTATAGATTAGCCCATTTAGTCAAAAAGTTAAAAAGTTACTAAAAAAGTCAAAAAACCAACAACCCATATCAAAAAGTCAAAAATTCTCTTTTCTCTCTACTTTTTGTACATCTTTTCTTAAAAAGCCAAAAAGTCATCCCAAACATACTAATTTTTTTTAGCTCATATTTTAGCCAAATAACCAAAAAGTTACTAAATTAGCCTATTCCCAAACGAGGCCTAAAAGCTTAAATTAAAGAACAGATTTGGACCATTTTTTTTACATGGATTTAGGCCTCGTTTGGGAACCCTCAATTTTAGCCAAAAAATCAAAAAGTTACTAAATTAATCAAAAAGCCAACAATTCATACAAAAAAGTCAAAAATTCTCTTTTCTTTCTACTTTTTACACATCTTTTCGTAAAAAATCAAAAAATCATCTCAAACATATTTTTTTTTTAACTTATATTTTAGTCAAATAACTAAAAAATTACTAAATTAACTTGTTCCTAAACGAACCCTTAATATTGTGTTGGTAAGTAGGGGAGAAAAATCTAAATGGTTAATTTACAGAAAGTGCCAGCTTAATGTTGACTCTGCGTGAAATAGAAAAAAAAAAAACTCGGCTAATCATAATGTATAAAAAAATGATCATCCTACCATTAATGATCATATAAAAGGCCACCTTAGAAGGAGGTGGGCTCCACATCTCACATCCTACACCCTACTTTTTTACATATGATAAAAAATAAGGAAAATGATTGGTGGCCCTAAAAAATTTGCCCCTAATGCCCCTAATTTCCATTTTTAGAAACTGTTTTCTTTTTTTCTTTCTTTTTTCCTTTTTTTTTTTTTTTTTTTTTACCTAAAGTGGAAATTTCGGGGCATTCGAGCCCCGAAATTCGGGCCCTCAAGCAGCGCCGAATAAATAATTTATACCATGATTAGAAGCTTAATCTAACCATCTCATGTATCTTATACAAAACTTGTACTTCACTGTACGGGGAGGAAATAATTCTCCTCGTATAATCCTGTTGACCAAGTCCACGCTCCTCCGTACGACGTCGCTTTGTCACCTGAAAACACAAACGTGAGCTAGCCGGCGGGTGTGTGCCGGAAACCTCTCCGATGCCTAAGTCAGAAAACTTGACAAATAGACAAAACTCTATGTTCTCAGAAAGAATTATGTTCAATTACCTCCTCCAAGGTGATGCTTGTGGGCTTTTATAAGTTTTCCGTGGCACAATCCTAGTAGGACTTGTACTTCTCCATGCAGAGTCCTCCTAGGATTTATTCTCCTAAGGATAATGCTTATCCTTTTACACCCTCCCCCACTGCTTAAACCAAGTGGGATGGTTTTCTCCATGGCCGAATTACCATGTGACCGAAATAACACTGGCTATGCTGAGCCACAGATTAGGCCGACCTATCCTTAGTTCGGTTTTGCTCGCTACACCATATCTCGATTCTCCTCTGCTCAACCCATGGTGTGTTTGGACCGAAACAACGACTCTCGACCGGTATAACTCCAAGACCGGTACACCTCTAAAGCCGATGTAGACTTCAAGACCGGTCTAACTCCAAGCTGTTCCAGGACCGAAGTACATTTACAACCTTTCAACCGAAGTAACTCTATCTTTTATTGAGCTGAAGTAACTTTTACCTCTCCTAGCCGGAGTAACTACACTTCTCCTGGGCCGGAGTAGCGTTGCGGCCTTCCCACCCAGTCCTTCGCACTTTGGGCCACAAAGCCCATCACATAGCTCGGCCCAATTTTTACCAAAAATTACCCTCTCATTCACCATTGTGAATAAACCAAACATGTCCCCTGAAAATGAGTGAGTAGTTTATTGGTTTTCATTGATCAAGCTAGTGTTCATCTTTTATAATGAGTTTTGTTTGATCAAATAATTCTTAATATAACCTCAACAGTTGACCAATCTCTCCATCTTTTAATAATGTCTTGTGCCCTTCTTACACTAATCTTTGTTTAAATAACTTAAACAAGTTGTTTTAATGATACCTAGCAATACTTGCCCTCCATATTCACTACGCCAAAACAGGGCATTAACGGCGGTTTTTTTAATGGCGGTAACGAAAACCGCCGTTAAAGGTACTATTAACGGCGGTAACGATAACCGCCGTTAATACCGCCATTAATGACATTAACGGCGGTTTCGTTACCGCCGTTAAAAAAACCGCCACTAAAAATGTCTTTAACGACGGTAATGAAACCCACTTTTAACGGCGGTAACGAAACCGCCGTTAATGCCCACTTTTAACGGCGGTAACAAAACCGCCGCTAATTCCCAATCATTACCGCCGTTAATGACGGCGGTCTTTGCCGGCGGAGCTCCGGCGAAACTCCGACGTGCTCTGGCGAAGCTCCGGCGAGCTCCGGCGAAACCATCTACAATAAAGTAAAAGTAATGTTTAAATATTTATTTAGGAATATATTTCATGAAGAGTGGCTGTGGCAGAGTGGTTGGTGTTGGTGGATGAGAGGTCTTGGGTTCAAAACTTGGGGAGTGCAAGAAGAAAGAATTATTTTTTGAAAAATTTGAACCTATTTACGGCGGTAAAAAACCGCCGTTTTTGGTCCTATATTACCGCCGTTTTTGGTCGACTTTTAACGACGGTAATTTGCCTTTTTACGACGGTTTCACTTTTTCCGACACACGCATAAACGGCGGTAACGAAACCGCCGTTAAAGGCTTTAACGGCGGTTTTACAGCCTTTAACGGCGGTAAAAAACCGCCGCTAAAGCCCAATTTTGACGTAGTGATTATTGCCACCATAGTATTAGCCACTAACATATGCTTCAAAAATTCTGCTATACATATCTCCATGATGATCAATTAATTAATCGAATATTTTTATGAATAATGAATCTCACTTTATGTATTGTTATGGGTTGTTCATGTAGAACATATGGCCGAAGTGTTTTTAGAACTTTGGGAGTGGCAAGCGTGGAAGCAAGATTGCAAGCGTACTCAATGGCAATGGCGTAGTAAGGAATTCAGTGAAAATGTGACACAAATTAATGATAATATTAATTTTTTTTCATAATAAATAACAATGAGATGTTACTAAACTTAAATATTAAGAGTTCATTTGGATAAATGTGAATTTTAAATTAAAGAATTTGAGATAAAATTTTAGGGGTATTTTTTTTAAGGTCCATGATATTATGATTTTATAGTATAAAGGATATCAAATATTTTTATGATGTCTAAGGTCCCTCAACATCAATCCAGAGAAATTTCAGTCCCAGAGAAAATTGGTCCAGAAAAAATTCACGTCACAGAGAAAATTGGTCTAGAGAAATTCTGGAAAGAATTATTCTGGGAAGAATTTCTCTGGACCAACCCAGAGAAAATTTAGCTCAAAAACCAGAGAATTTCTCTGGTTTTAACCCAGAAAAAATTCAGTTCAAACTTAACTGAAACAAAATACTCATAACCTACCAGTTTTCAATATACAACAAATGGCATATTCATTCGATATATAAGATCATTCAATGTAGTTTATAGCTTAACAAAGAAAAATAATAATAAAAAAAGAAATGACTGGCAAATTCATATCAAATCTCTTAATCATTAGTTACCACTTCCATAATTACAAGTAGCAAGTTTCTTAAAGGCCCATATCAGATATTGTTCCCTAAATTCTGAAGCCACGCTTTTATGTTGACAGCCCCAAGTTTTCACCTTTGCAACAAGCAATGGGCTTCAGGTCCATCCAAAGCTCCATAGAATATTAATCACTGCAAAATTCATTATTAGTAGCACTTTGTCTAATCATATTTGAAAAAACTCCTTGGTTCCTTCCAAAGATAGGACACTTGAGAAAGTTAAAAGTTCAATACACAACTTAGTCAACACTTAAATGATCACTTCCCTTATTTTTGGGCCAAAAAAATGATTTTTTTTTTTCTGTTGTTGCAGGCATTGATTAACTGCATGGATAAATCGACACATTTGGTTGCTTCTGTACCACCAACAGATCATGCATAAGCCCAGAATAAAAGCACACACAAGAACATTTTTGAAGCGAAGGCCAATTGATGTACTAAGGCAACAAGTACTAAATAGGTATGGTACCGACTTCTCTCTATATATCATGCACACACGCGCG
Source organism: Camellia sinensis (assembly GCF_055761805.1). NCBI lineage: Eukaryota > Viridiplantae > Streptophyta > Magnoliopsida > Ericales > Theaceae > Camellia > Camellia sinensis. Next base: position 215,286,292 of record NC_138964.1, on the reverse strand, counting down.
CACACAGTTTTGCATAGTCAGGAGATGACGAGAATGTCCACCAAGTCCCATGTCAGAGGAACTGCTTTTTCTATTAGGAACTTTATCACCCATATAATCATTGCAAATTTGCAAGGTGAGAAGCTACTAAACAGAGAAATTTGAATTTGAATTTTCTCTGAGTTGAACTCAGAGAAATTCTGAATTTTCTCTAGAACTATAAAACTCTAATTTGATCAATTTATCTTTGGTTCTACTGCTGCTGATTCAATCACAATTTCTTGCACAAACAAATTAATAGTTCTTCAATCACAATTCAATCACAATTTCATGGAGTCCAGAGAAATTTCAAATTTCTCTATCGTGGGTTTGATCCTCCACCATTGTTGCTACTATTGTAAGTGGCTGTACTGATGTTTCAAATTTCCATTTACTCTTGCCATTTCACACCAATCAACAGAGAAATTCTACTTTGAATTTATCTCCAGAGAAATTTTGAATTTCTTTGGAACTGATATTGATGAACAAAAGACAAGGAAAAAAAAGAGATGAGAGAGGCTAGCTATGAAAAAAGTAATTTTTTTGTTTTAGGTTCTGGTTTTGGAGTATAATGACTATGTTGTTGCTTATGTGGCCGTGACAAATAAGCAACCTCACTGCCAGACTCCAATGGTTTGAGATTGGGTTATGGTGAAGGTGTTTCGAACGGGAACGACCTTGACATTGTCTGCCTTGACATCGGGCCATAGAGGCTGAGGAAGACGACGGAGGACAAGGCGGTCCGTGGCGGAACCAAGCATGGCCGATTCGGTTGCGAGGCCGTAGACACGCCCCGTTCCAAGCCCTAGCCTCCGGTGCCGGACTGTGACAACAACGACTGTTCCGACGCAATCGATCACCTTCGACTTTCTCTCTACTCAAATCAAGCTTACTCACCGCCTTTGTATGTATGTATGTACATGTCTGTGTGTGTGCGTGAGAGTAGACAAAAAGAATGGGGCTAAATTTCTCTGTGATAGATCGGAGGGACTTTAGACATCAAAAAATAATTTTGTGGATCTTTTCCATTATGAAAAGTGGGAGAGGGACCCTAGACTAATTTTTCCTAAATTTTATACAAATATTTGGGAGTAATTATTTTATAGGTGGATTGAAAAATTAAAAAAGAAGATAAGTTGAGATAGAAATGATATATTTTAGTAGAGAAATTCTATAAAACATACCGCAAAAAAAATGTTTATCATATGTCGCAATTATGATCTTCATAGTCCATAGTTATAACACATTATAATGTTAGATATAATTTAGTTATAGCTTTTTGTGGTTGTTATTTTGGTTATGACTATATATCAAGTAATAGTTAGTTATGATTGATTCTTATATTAGTTATGACCTACTGCAATTTATTTTTTTATTTTTTATAATTGAAGATGTGTTGCTTGATTATAATTTATATAGCGGTCATTTTAGTTATGAATGAAAAGAAACACATGGAGGATAAACTCCACATGGAGGATGTAACTAACAATCCAATAAATTTCATATTTTTCATTGAAATTAATTATATTTGCATGTCAATAATGATAGATATCACTATTATATTGAAATTTTCATAGATAATAATATAACTTATCATAGTCTCTTTATTTTTAATCAAAATAACTAATATTGTTGTCATAATTTAAAAAATGTCATTAATATTTCACTTTAAATAATATTTTTATTTAAAATATTTTCTTCATGTTTAAAAAAAAAAAAAAAAATCCCAAAACTTAGGGGGCACGTGACCCCCCGGGCCCTATGTGCCTCCGCCACTGCTCAAGGTAACGGAAGTTTTGCTCAAAATTTGCGTACCCATAATTGGATTGACCCATCATTTAATGGGTTAGACCCAACCATGGACTCCCAACTTTTTGGAACTTTTTCGATCTACTCGTTTTATGTTGTGAGATTTGTTCAAAGTAGCGTGAAGTTGAGATTTATAATTTATTTTTTACTCAACATTCCTCTGTGTATCAATTTTCAATTTTCTAATTTTTTTAAATTTATCTATTCTACAAATATTAAGTTTAGTTTGTTATTAGTACATGTATAAGCTTGCAGATGTAAGTTATTTATTCATTTAATTAATAATATTTTCAAAAAAAATCCTATATAAATTCAAGAGATCATGTCTTCTACTACAATTTTTTTTTTTTTTTTTTTTTCCATTTTTTAAACACTACTACATCAATTATAGTCCAATCCAAAATATGTGAGAGAAATATATACCTTACGAGAATAGACATCACTATAGGACGCATGTTCCCTCTCACATTCGGTGAACTAAACCCTTCAATACAATAAACTGAATGACAAACCACAGACATTGTATGGTCCATGAATGAACCATTCTCTCAGGGCCTTACAAGCACAACCTACCTACCTGCCTGCCTGCCCACTCTTTTATGGCTATTATGCAACCTTGCCTTTGCAATCCAAAACTAGCTACCAAATGATCATTAGACTCCAATTCAAAAGGATTATCTTTAATACTTTTATTTTGGTGTTCTAGGTCCACATAGGTGGGCAATAATTCTTTGCCTTACAATTCCCACCAAAGTTTTGCTGAGGTTCACACATAAATATGGTTAGGGATTTAGGTTCTTTAGAACGATACTAAACTTGTATTTTCATTTTGTTAAAATAATGAAGTAGTGGACACAAAATATACATATGTGAGATGAAGTGTTGGCAATTATAGCTGCGAAATACTATGGGTTACATCCACGTCTTATTCTGTGAAATTCTTTTGATGTGCATAACACAACTATGTTTTGTTTGTTTGAACGGAAGATAGAGGTGGGTCGGTAGGTTATTCCCATTTGGTTATTGAGACTTCTTAGAAAAAATAAGATGAATTCTCAATCTTACATTTGTTTTATGTTTACAGAATCTAATCACAAAATCAGATACAATTGAAATGAGTAATCCACTGATGAAACTAGCATCCATCATCTATCCATTTATGCATCCTCATGTTTGCTGAAAGATAAGGAGCAGAGGGAGTGGCAGTGAGGCACATGGATTTTCTGGCATACACACAGCAGCATCTGACACTTTTTTTTTTCTTTGTCAGAGATCCATACATGCACAGCGCACACATATCTCTTTCAATGAAAATGACCCATTTCCAAGGAGAACAGAACCCACCCCCATCCTTTTCTTCCCTTCTCTTCTGTCTTAATCTCTTTGGCCCCTTCCCCTGCTTCCATTCTTCTTACTCTTTCTCTGCATTTTGATTTTTTCTTTTAAACTTTCACAAGGATATAATATAGTCTAAAGCTTTTTAATGAATTGATGATTAACAATTTAACATGATATCATAGCAGACAATAGATTTTTGCTCAAATCTCATTTGTTACCTAGTAATTAAAATAAATATCATAGCAAACATTAGAATTATATTCAAATCTCATTGCTTACCTAATATTAAAATAAGCCTAAAAAAAAATCCACTAACCCATTAATAAAATAGTGCCAACCTATTTCCTCTAGATCACAAGAACCTTCTTCAAAGCACTTCCATACATTTTTATATGGTACGAACGAAGTCATGAAACTCTAAAGCAGCACCTTCAATTAATTTTTTTTAAAAAAAATGTACGAAAGAATCTTTTCTTTTTATTTTTTTTATTTTTATAAATCTTTTTGTCTCATGGCCTCTGGCAGACACGAGACTCTGACCCACACTTTGGCAGATGTCATGCAACATGTTATATGAATCTGTTATAATTATTGTTAAGATAAATAGTTTGTTCTTCCTCAATGTTCCAAACCTTTGCAAAATGAATATGTCTCAGCATATGTATGGAAATGATAGTGCATACCTAGAGTACTAAATGATACTATCTAACAATTGGTCAATATTGACAAAGACTGAAACATTAAATGGCAAAATTGAAACAAAAAGAAACAAATTGATACAAGAGACAAATTACATGAACCACTGATATAATTTGCCCAAAATGAAACATGGGTGTGGATTCAAATTTAGAATTGTGAGTCACACACATTTCATTTTCGTGATACTGTTTCTGAATCAGTAGTTTGGGTTTGGTTTCAATGGATATGTTGCTGCTCTGGCCATGGCCAAAAACTAGGCTGATCCTCAATGCTGCTGAACATGTTGCAGAAGCTTTCATCTGGAACCGTCTGATCAATTTTCCGACATTGGAGGTCTGATCTTGATGAGCTTTGGAGGAGATGAGTAACACTACTTGTAGCTCCAGTAGATGAATGGAATATATGTTTATAAGTATCTAATGAGCTCTCTATTGAACCCTCAATTTCTTTGTTGAGGTTAATAGGTCCAATTCCATTTGATTCTATACCTTTTAGAGCCAATAACTGCAACATTTGGATCACACCCAATTATGATGTATCATGAATTTATAAAAAAATATTACTGCCTATGAATCAATAAACCTGAAATCATATAATAAAATGATGGCAGGTACAACTAATTAATTGAGGTTGTAAGACAATAAGCAAAAGGGTCTGTTACACTTGAAGCTTCCATACCATAATGAAAGAATCAATTGACTCAAAAGCAAATTAAAAGGTTATGACTTTTAAGTTCATTATAGGCACTGAAACTCCACAAGTACTAGGATACATATGGTTGGAGCCAAATCCCATACGGCTTTTCTTAAATTAATATTTTATCGTACTTTTTTTTTTTGGATTAGTTCAAGGAAAGTTATAGCTTGCGGCAAAGGAAATGTCTAACTAGACTAAATACCTAACTTTTTAGTAAAATGTAAGAATTTTGATCAACTGGATGAAGTAAAACGTTTTCAAATGTGATGAATGAAGTAGGCACATTTAATCACAAACTTTCAAGTAACAGTTATAATTTTTCCAATCATGAGCAAGTATAGCAAGATTTCATAGCTAACCTACAATTTTGGATTGTAAGAAGTTGTTTCAATTTTAACCTAAGCTCTCGGGTTATGAGAATTTATTTTAATTGTAGAGTCTAGGCCTTGTGGGCCTTTGATTGGTTAGGTTTTAGCCTTTATTGCAAAAGGAAAAAAACACAAAAAAAATTTCACAAGCTTCAATTACATAGATCATAAAGCTAAGATGCCGAAGAAACCCATAACTCATTTTCAAAATTTATTCATACTGGCAATTGGCTTATTAAATTTTCCAAATATACTACATACTCAAAAAATAAAAAATAAATACTTAAGGAAAAATTCAGAATTTGAAATATCTGTGTGAGATTGATAACACAAAATTTAAGTCCACATCATACATTTATATTTTGAAAAATTTTCTAGATATTTTTTCTTAGCATTTCTGTAAATTTTATGTTCCCTATCTCCACATAAAACATCTGAGCACATAGAAAGAGACTGAAAACGCATAAACTATAATTACCAAAGAAAAAACATAAACTCACTTCCAAAATTTATTCATAGTCAAATTGGTTAATTATTAAAATTTGCAAAAATAGTACAATAAAAAGGTGTCCAGAATTTGAAATATTTGGATCAGATTCATTCTGACATAAAATTTAAATCAACTTTAATCAGATTCATTCTGACACAATTTATATCGATACCGTTGATTCAAATTTTAGAATTAAGACTAACCTCAGCATGAAGTTTGTTGTTATGAGACTTAAGGGCACCATTGTCAGCCTTGAGTGACTCAAACTCTCTCTTCAAGAGATCATAGTCTTTTTCCAGTTGCTTAGTCTTCCACCTAGCCCTCCTGTTCTGGAACCATATAGCAACTTGTCTTGGTTGCAGATTCAAAGCCCTAGCCAACTGCAATTTCCTCTCAGGATCAAGCTTGTTACCCAACTCATGAAAGCTCTTCTCAAGTGCCTTCACTTGTTCCATCCCTAGCCTCTTCTTCTTCTCTCCAAGCACTACTTGTGAATTGGATCCTCCATCATCATCATCAGACATGTCATCTTCTACTTGCATTTCTTGATGATCCCACTTGCTCCCAATACCCGAAAACGACATCGATCTCCTCGTTTGGGCACCTGCAGCCAACACAAATGTTAGCAATCCATTAATTGAGAGAGAGAGAGAGAGAGAGAGAGAGAGAGAGAGGGTGACCATGGAAGTCTTGGGGTGGACATGAAGGGAGGATGCTAGGAGGGTGGTTGAGTTCATGGGTTTGAAACATGAACTCATGAGGTGAGGCAAATGCCATACCATTACCATCACAATCACAAATCATGCTCAATAGTGGACTTTATGAAAACCTAATACGGGGTGTGTGTGATGATAGTCTTGAGACTCTTATGGCATGCTTTGGAGAGAGAGAAGATGATGGGTTTCAAGATTGGAAAGAGGCTACACTTACTTAGAAGTTTGAAATGCTATATATATATTTTTTATAAAAGTTTGTGTCATAAAAAAATATATAATTTATTCAAACTTAGGGTGCTTTTTAACTAAATCTTTTACCTTTTAATGTGAATTTACACAATAAAATCATGTGTATAAAGTCCACCATAAAATCACGGTGAGAATCATTTATTTTTCAGATATACCGGATAGGGTATGGCTTCTGTCCAGTCCGGGATCGGACTGCCGGACTGGACTGTGTTGTTGGGTCCATGGGGGTTCATCACGGATCCCGTTTTGATAATCTGAACCGTTTAATGTGTACAAATCGTCGAGTACTATATGCTAATAAAAAATTACATTAATCGGATATCGATAGCTATGTGATCAAAACAGTTTTTGTCAACCGTTAATTTATTCACTGTCCAATTTTTTTAATACGAAACTGATTTGATCATATAGCTATCAATATCCGATCAACGTGATTTTTTACAGGCATATAGTACTCGACGAGTTCTACACATTAAACGGTTCAGATTATCAAAACGGGACCCGTGGTGGGCCCCCACGGGCCCAACAGCACGGTCCAGTCCGATCCTGGACTGGAAAGAAGCCATACCCTAATGGATACTATATATACTTATGTTATTTTCTTATTAAAAATAAACTTTATGTTATTTGATGCATGAATTTATGTAAAGTAAAAAGGGGATAAATTATAGATAGATAATTAATACTATATTTGTTTCAGTGCTAGGAATACAAAACAGCCCATAGAATGGTTGACAAAAAATAAAGGCTGAGATTAAACTTGTTATGAAGGGATCTACATTCAGAATAAATCTCAACCTACCATTACACTTTTTATTATCTATTCTATGCTTTAATTACGTGTTCTTAGTATTAGTGTGTACATATATATGTATAATACATGTAGGGACTATTATTTAACTGCATGGGAAAAAATGGACAGAATGATTTGGGGAAGAGACTAGAAAGAACTGAAGTATAATTTAGCTTGCAACGTAAAATCGAAAGCCCAAAAAATGGAACAATCATGTTTTTGTTATTATTATTATTATTACTTTAAAGGATATATAATATGAAGAAGAAATGAGCTGTGGAGGCAGGAATCTAGCTAGGGATGGGGCCTCTTCCAGCTATAGTGCACTCAGGGGCCATGCTTTTGTCTCAAATCGTTTTGTCCAAAAATATTGTGTTATATTTTGAGATTTATATATTTTAAAATTGTCACATAATTTGTTTATTATTAGTACTTGGGGATAAGATAATAGGAAGATATGAGAATAGAAAATTGTTGGTTGACAAAAACGAACTCCTAAAACAGTAAATCGTGGTGAAAGAATCAATCCAAAAGGGAGATATTTTCACTCAAAATAAAAATTAGATAAAATAAGATTACAAACACTATTTTTTAGTGTATTTTCTGTCTCCTACTCACAATGCTAATGACACCGACATCATGGTGGAAGAACTATGGTAACATAGCATATGTATTTAAATTTTATTTTTTGATAAATCAGTTTACAACAATGATAGAGATCACTAATTTTGGAGTTCTAAAAAGATCACTAATGACATGACACTCAATAAAAAAAGAAAAAAAAATACAACACCAAAGCTAAAACATCAAATCATTCATGGTGAAACTATACTGCCACATCATTAGTAGTAGTACTAATTAGTGCTCTCACTCATTATGATTTTAGTCACTACTATCCTTCCGCACAAGGCCCACACAAAAAAATAATAAAAAAATTCCTATTGTTAGCTTTTAACTGTTGAAAAAAGCTCCAAAACAGGCATTTCTAGCAATCAAACACGGAGACATCCAATTCTCCTTTCATAGTTCTGTATATTTAGCACCTCTTTTCTATATCCTTGTCTTGCAACTTTCAAAGGTGATTTTCTCTAAATTGCTCAGTTCTGATGTTCTAAAGTACTTATAGTCATTAGAATATGAGAGTTTCTCAAAGCAAAATCAACAGTTATAAGTGTATTGGAAAATAAATAAATAAATAAATAAAATTATTCAATGTCCTGGAACTACTATGCCATTTTTAGTATTGACTAATCAGGATCAATCAAATCAGTAAAAATAAAGCTTGAGATCACACAATTCTATCTTCTCGAGGAGCTCAATCTCAACAAAGTGAGAGCCCAGATTACAAATGATGTGACTTTAGACCAAATAGTGACAAGAAGAATTTGAGAACATAATGTGCTACATAAAAATTTGCATGGGATTGATGGATGTCATATATATATATATTGTTGAAAATTGTGGTTTATATAGACTTATTTTGAGTTAATTTTGAACCCAAATTTAAATAAGGCTCATACGTCTTTTGGGGTGGGTTGACGTGTTTCTTGTCGGATGGCAAGTCACACGGTAAAGACGGTTCATCAAAACCAATTATGAGTGAATGAGAAGTTGACGTTGTTTTCGGGTTTGTGAAATAGAAAGTTAAAGAATCAAATATGGGTTTTCTTAAATTGATTGTCTTACATTGAAACTTTAAGAGAGTTTGCGTGAATATATAAGCTTTAGGTAAACATACTTGGGTTAAACCCCAAGAGGCATCCCAAGTTTTGTAAGGAGGAAAGTTATGGACAAAGTGGGTTTTGGCTCAAACCACCACACGCGTCGTCACTGCCTGTCCAATTTTTTGGACGAAATTCATTTGAATTTTTTCAAATTTTTGTGGGAAAATTTGAAATTCTAACAGCATGAATTCAAATTTTTGTGCCAAATTCAAAAATTGAATTCCTGTCCGAACCAGTGTCTCTCTGGTCACCTTCCTTCATTTTTTCGGCAGTTTCAAATTCGCACCTGTTCGGAAGGTTTTTCTACCCTTCCAAATAGGCACTATAATGTCTATAAATACAGAGCATTTTCCAACAGTTCAATCATCTAATAAATTCAGTTGTGCTTCCGTTTTTCTTCTCTCTTGCATATATTCTTCATATTAGTTCATAGAAATTTCAGAGAGTTGTAGAACATAGGTTTGATTCGCCTAGCAGATTGTTTGTAGTGCTACTATAATCTGTGTTTTCTAATCATTGTATCTTGGGAGATAAGCGCTGATAACCCGTAAGCACTTGTGCAGCGGCGAATCTGTCTTAAGAATAGAGTATCATACACTCGACTTGATCAAAGGTTATTATTCTAATTTCCGATACAAGAATATGGTAAGTAATTTATTTTTGTTATTTCAGTTTCATTTCTCTACACAAAAAATGGTTCCAACATATATATGAGTGATTGAGACATTTTAATTCAGTGGGTTGCTTTCAGATTTCAGGTGGTGGTGTCTAAGGAAATTGAAAGACCAACCTTCCCTGCTGTGATATTGAGGGGTTTGGGGTTGTTATCTACTAGTAAGAGTAGATCTTTAAAGTATGTGATTGAAAACGAAGCTCTCTATAGTAGCTTCTCCTTCTCCTCACAAGCAATGTTTTAAAAATCAGATCGGTAAGCGAATTGAAAAAGAGATTAAGTGGACGGGTCACTGATTTAATCGTTGGGTTAAATCGGAATCGAACCGTAATGCCATAATTATTTTATGAATGTTTTTATAATTTAAAAATAAATAAAATACATTCATTTAAAATATTTTTATAATTTAATATATATATTCATCAAACATATATGTTTATACATATTTTATATTAATATTATTTATAAAAATATTAATTATACATGTGTTTGAAAGAAATTAGTTTGAATGCAATTAATATTATATATTTCCTACATATTAACAAGGAACTATGGTGGAAGAGTAGAAATTCATACTCTTTGGAGCTTGAGGTGTTGGATTCTAGTCCCTTTAACATCAACTTTTTCAATATTGGACCAAACATAGCAAATCGGTTTAACCCGGTCCGATTTAGCGGTTTAACTGCGATCTGCACCGGCTTAACTTAAAATAATCGATTTTTAAGAAAGAACATGTTAAAGAGTATATTTAGACTAAAGCATAGACCGGTCAGATTTGGCGGGTCCAATCCGATTTTCAAAACATCGCTCACAAGCAATTAGCTTTGTTAGTTTGGAAGTCAGGGTAGGGTTGAGTTGAGGGAGGGTACCCCCCTTGGGTGGAATGGATTGGAACATCCATGTTATTTCCTTTCCCCTGTTTCTTTTTCAAATCAAAATTGCTTTGTTTGATTTAATCTTCTCCACATGCGCATGTCCTCATGCTCCCATGTGCTCTCTCTCTCTCTCTCTCTCATATGTCCTCATGTTAACTAAATTTTCTTGACAACCATATCCACGTAATACATGTTTTTATTTATTATTTTATTGGTGGTGGTGGGAAATTTGCAAGATTTCCACCAATTTTTGAGGTGAGAAGAGTCCTCTCCAAAAACAATATTTTTTTGCAGGCAATTTTTATTTTCGACATTACCACTAAATTTGGAAGATAAAAATTTTGAGAAGAATGAGAATATAATTCTAAGCTCTCATAATTTTAGTTTTTGGATCATATGGACAAGTAATATTATTTTTGCAAATATGAACAACATTTCTAAATTAAATTGAAATTTAATTATCCCACTTCGTTAGGAGAATCTCATATTTTTTGAAAATAGTGTAAGCCATTTAATTTTTTGGTCCATAATATTTAAATTTTTATCATTTTTTTTTTTTTTTTTTATGATAATTATAGCTTGAAAACGTCAAGAGTTAGGTGTCACATGGACTGATCACATTGGAGCGGGCCATGGCTTGCCTTTTTAAGCATAAAATTTTTGGACCAGATCCTAAACTGCATGTTTGGGACTAAAACTGATTTTGATGTGGTCTGATGTGGGCTTCTTGTAGAGTCCACAACCTAGAAGAACGTCAAAAAGTTGTGCTCACCAGAGGGCTGATCCAGTGGTTTTACAGACCCAAAAAAAAGACCGTTTCATCATTTTAGTTTGGCCGTACCTCTAAAATATTACAATTCTCACTTCGGGCCCTTAAGTTTGTGCAATGTTTGCTAAGGTGCCAAGTTACCTGAGTATGATGCAACTTAACAAGGTTGACTATGATGCATCATCATCAATAAATCCACTGAATTTTAACCCAAAGATTTGCCATAATTTAGCCTTAAAGACCCACATATTATATTAACATTTGGCACTTAATTCTTGTTTCTTTTAGGCAGTGACCTAAAATATTAGTTTTATTGGGCTCAGGTCAGGTGATTGGATCTATCCATTATGTAGGCCCGTCGAAAAGATAATTCACCTAAAAAATTCAAGTTTACCTAATATCCACAATTGTATGATTATATCACATTTATCATAAGAAATTGAGCATCAAATATAATTTTAAAAATAGTCTTTTTTTTTTTATAGAAAAAAAAAATCCATATATATTCTATCATGTGTCTATTAATGTATGATTAATCTAAATTTTCATATTAATACCTTTTCGATAAATTTTATAAAATAAATAATTTAAATCATTCAAAATAAATCAAGAATTAAACTCGTCAAACTCAACACTTCTCTACTTGAATCACCAACTTCGGAAAGAGCTCAACCTTTATTTGGCTATGTTGCAATATGGTGCGACAAAGCTTGCACTGAAATCCCCTTCCTTGAACACCTAATTAGACTAATCAGACTTCTCAATTGGTGGTCTTCCACAACTTAGTTTGACTCTCATCTCAAAAGTCAGACTGACAATAGCAACTCCAGCCATCTGATTAAAGAAAGCTGATCTAATAAGAATAATATTATAAATATTTGAGAAAGCACTTTAGAAAAGTACTATTAGATACTGTGTACAGTTTATAGAAAGCATAGCTTAGGCCTAGTATGGGAAGACTAAATAAGTACATTTTTTGATTTTTTTTGTATTATGTGTAGAAAAAGTAGAGAGAAGATGTTGATTGATGTGACCCAAAAAAGATAAAAAGATGAAATAAGTGCACTTTTTTGGTAATAGCCAAACTTGGCCTTAGTAGTTGTAGTGGACGCCATGAAGGTGAATGAAAAGAGCTATAGCATTTGGCAGGCACACATTATTCCATCTTGCAATATTATTTTAGCTCAATTTTATTTTCTCTCTCTGCACAAGCATTATCTCAATCTTGTTTATCTCTCCTCAAATTTAAATTTGAAAACTTAGATCTTTTTTCTTATTTTTTTTCCAAACTCTCTCTTATCATAAGACGAGAGTTAAGAGAAATCTTATCATAAAAATAATATTTGAAACAAGAGAATAAAAGATAGTAAGATGAAAAACTCTTCTATCCCAATATTTATATTTGTCATTTCTTTCTGAAAGTCGAATACACCTACATTGTTTCAGATTTATGATTACATGAATTAATAAGTGTATTTGAATTTGACAGTTATAAAAAGAATAATTTAAGAATAAAAAAGTTGTGACAACCTATTAAAAATACTACTAAATTTTTTATTAAGTAATAAATTTATAATATTGTTATAGATGTAATAAATGGGATGATTAATAGTATTATTTGTGCAATTTAAATGCTACGTGGATACAGAACTCGAGACGTGCCATGAGGTGGAAAACCATATCATTACGTGAATAATTAAAAAACAAAACATAAAATCCACTAATCACTCTGTGCCCATCAAGTGAATAATTTGTGCAACAAAAATGTTATGATTCCACTTTTATTAACTTATATTTTTTTAAAAATGTATTTGTGTGGTGAAAATTAAATTAATAAAATATAAAATTTTGTATAAAATAAATTTGAACCATTAAATTTGATAATGCAATACCTTCAATGGAAGATGGGTCGGATTGATCCACGTTTCCAACGAGTCTGTCGGCCTTGGTGTCCTCAAAACGCGCTTGCAAAAAGGTTCAAAGGGGGAGATAGACCCTCGACGGACACTCCGATGATCAAGTTAGGTTAAGGCAAATTGATTTTAGAGAGAGAGAGAGAAACAAAGGGGTGAAGACTTGACCTCTAACGTATATCAAAAGCTTCTTTATATCCTTTACTCATCATTTCCTTGTCCATTCTAAGCTGTCTTGTTGGCCGAAACTCTATGACCTAATTAACATCATTCATGGTGATTCTGTATAATCCGCCGTGAGGGGTCTTGCTGCATTTAATGCTACAGTGGCTTCATTAAATGGCTGATACGAGGGTGCAATAACTTTGTAGGTGTAGGCACCCCGTTTTTAACGGGCCTTACGACTTGGACGTCCTCGCATGCACACCCGATGATGAGTTTATATGCTCGCCAAATGCTCGAAATCCTCAGCAGAATGCCACAACTTTAAGCCTTTCAAACCCTATACCTTTGTTGTCCCAGTTTTGGACCAAGCTTAGCTTTTCCAGCATGCAACCTTTGGTGGCTTGTTGGCCACCCCTTTTGGGCTGTCCGCCATCACTTTTGGGCTGCCGGCCACCAGTGATGGCCGGCTGGCCACCAATGTATTTTGTAGATATTTTATGTCAGTTGTGCCAGCTGTTTGCACAGATGCATGCATCTATCCCCACGTGTAAAGCTGGATCTCCTTGAGGATATTCAATGTTTTCTATATACAGGTGGCCCCTCTCTCATGTTTGAAAGTTAAAAAATTTTGAGATCAAAAATTTTCTTTTCTCTCTACAATTCTCTCTTTCTCTCTCTCTACCAAATCTTTACATTTTTGCCTACAAATCTTCAATCTTTGCCTATACACTTTTAACTAAATCTCACCATCTTTGAGCTGAGGTACTTTTGAGCTTGGTTTGAGCTCTAGAGGGTGTGTATTCTTGGTTTTGTTGCTTGGAATTGCTTTTTCTCTTCAAGAGGTATAAGGCTTTACCTATTTGCTTGCTTTCTCTACTATTATTCCTATTGTTTTTCTATTGTTTTGGGCTGTCAAAACTCTGTGTTTTTTGGGCTGAAGCTTGGGTTTAAGGCCATTAAAGGTTGAGGGGTTGATAGCCCTTCTTTATACCTTGTTTTGGAGGCCTTTGCCCTTGTGTTTTCCATCCTCTTACTATCTTTTTTCAAGATTTTAAACACTGATTTTTAGAGCTTTTTCAGTGGCCAAAATCATGTTTTGAAGTCCAAATTTGAAGGGGTTAGCCTCCCCTCCTTGTGTCTTGCTTATTAGCCTAGTTGGTGCCATGTTTTAGCTTTTTAATCTAGTTTTTTTAGCTTAATTCCAGCATATTTAAGGACTATTTTTAACCTGTTTTAGCACTATTTTAGACTGTTGGTTGCATTTGAGCTTTGTTTTGCATGCTTGTAGTGTAATAGTTCTCATGAGTTTGGTGTTCTAAGCCTTAGACACCATCTTGTTTGAGCTGATAGCATTTATTTATGCTTTTCTCACTTATTTTCAGCACTTAAACATCTCTGCAACCTCCCTCATTTCTTGGCTTTTTATTTTGTTTTGAAAGTGGTTCAAACTATTTGTTTGTTTAAAGCATGAGATTGAGGTGTCATGCTTAATGGTTTAATCCCTTAGGGGATTCATTACCGATGGTATGATGTCTCTTTCATGCCTAAAACAACTTGTGGTTTGAGCCCTCTTTCCATTAGAGGACTTAATCTCATTCTTTGGACTCAATTGATTAAAGAATGGTTGGTAAACTAAAATGAATAACAAAAACTTGGAATTAAAAATGAGCAAAATAATAATTTGGTTGTGTTCAATCGGACGTTAATTGAACACATGGAAACTTGAACCATTTCATACTCATTAGTGATGAAATGATTCAAGGTTCTAAGGTCACCACTTCCCTTGATCATTCATGAAAGAGAGGAGGTTTGTGTCTTGTTTTGTATTTATTGAATTTGCACACTTTGGCTCACAAGCCATCATGCAATAAAATTGCTTGAGTTGGTGGTTCGTGGCTTAAGTTCACCACTCCTTGGATTTGTTCATGAAAAGGAGCGGTGAGTTGTGCAAACAACCCTTGAAAATATCTTGTATGTGCTCTGTTTGTCCTCTGTTGCAGCAAGATGAACCTGTGTAGCAGTGGCTTGTATGTCACTTTCCATAGCCGGCAGGTGGCTGGCAGACCATCACTAGTGGCTTGCAGTCCTCATCATTGGCCGGTCGGCCGACCACTAGTGCAAAATTGAGCAGTGAGTTTGTAAGGTAGAGTAGAGTGAACAACAGTGTTGGTGTTCAACTGTGCAAACAGAGGCATTCAAAAGCAAAACGGTGGCCTTTTCAAGTGGAAACCGAGCATGTGCATGCACATTCCTCGTTTCCCGAGGCGTAGTAGTTGGTTGTTTAGTTTAATTATTTATTTTAATTGCACTTGCCTTGTAATTATTCAATTAGTTAGTTAACTAGTTTAGTTAGTTAATTAGTTAGTCAATTCAAGTGTTGTAATAACTAGTTAAGTAGTTTAGCTAGTTTATTCGTTTTGGTTTGTAATAGTTAGCTTAATTAGCTTTAGCTTAGCTTAGTTAGCTTTGTTTATTCATTTGGACTCTTTTTCGTAAAAGCCCAATGTAATAATGTGTATGTCTTCCAACCCCACGTCTTTCTCCCTTTTATTTACTAGCTTATGATGGTTAGTTTAGGGGGCATCATGTTTCAATTAGCATTCTCCATGTTTGCATCCATTTGTATCACATGCACCATGGCTCAATTTATCATTCTAACTGCATTGTTAGTTCAATATTTCTTTGAAAATGTGCTTAGACTGCATGTTATCAAATTATTCCATATACCATGTTCAGTAGCCGAGCCTATTTAAATGTGTATCGCATGTGTTGCATTAGTCATATTGCATAGTTAGAATCAAGCATTTTTCTGACTTTGTTTCTTTTTGGCTTAGAGTACTAGGTGAGTCTTTACTCGCTTTAGCATAATTGCATGAATGTGAGTGTTGCCATGTCTAGCATACTTTCCATGAGGCTAAATGCTTAATTGATAAACTGCTTGTATGCCTGTGGATGAAGGCTTGCTGCTTGAATTGGAATAATTTAAGTAATGTTCATATGTGATCACTTTTTCAAGTGGTACATATTTCGAAACAATTTTGCAAA
Organism: Camellia sinensis; assembly: GCF_055761805.1. Classification (NCBI taxonomy): domain Eukaryota; kingdom Viridiplantae; phylum Streptophyta; class Magnoliopsida; order Ericales; family Theaceae; genus Camellia; species Camellia sinensis. The sequence continues at coordinate 215,269,952 of NC_138964.1, read as the reverse complement.
ATAAACATGACTCGAGATGTTCCAATTCTTGCAATTTAGTCTATACTTGTGTGTGCACATCACATGGTAAATGCTAGCCTAAAAATCGGAACAAGAGCATATAATGTACATAAAAATCATATCATGATTAGTAGAAGCCGATCTTTGATCGGGAGAGCAGGGGTGCTCAATTCATGACCTTCCCCTCTTGTAGCTAAGTTCCTGAGCCGAGACAATCTTGTGGACGACAGACATGTGGCCTTTGGCATGAGTTATGGGTTTTCCAAATTTCTCAAAAATAAAATATGTAGGTGGCGATTCTGTATCTGGCAAAGCAGTCCATTTTTGGCAGTTTGATTCAAAATCGATTTTCCAAAAGATTTTCCAAAGTTGGACTCTTTGGTATGTATCAAATTCACATTACACTTGTGAGATTAGATTTAAAACTGCAGGTGTCCGAACTGTAGGGCTTATATTTCGAACTCCCGAAAAGGGGGCGCGAAAAAGCCAAGCAACAGTAGGATTTTTGTTTGCTTGCGTGGTTGATTCCCTACCTGACAAGTGTTTGAATGCCATTGGTCCTGGGCTAGCATTGGCTTCTCAAAGTTATTGGGCTAACTGGGCTTTAACACTTGGGTCATGAGCTGGGCCTTGAGCCATGGGTTAGGCCCCCTTGGGTGCCCATCGGTATCAGTAGTCCCCCATTCCCAAGTGTAGCTTTAGTCCAACAAAGAGAATAAGAGAAAAGATAATGGTCCCCTAGGGCGCCAAAGAGAGGGGCAAAGGGAAAGGAGGGGAGGGGTGAGGGGCGTGATAGGTGGGTGACCAAGGATATGATCGACTGTTGAGATGGGGATCGTGGTAGACCGACGTGGTGGTCGAATGTTGAGGGAGGTGGCCGACCGACATGGTGACCGATCGTGGACCGATTAGAGAGGTGGCCAACCGAAGCAGTGGCCGATCATTGAGGGAAGTGGCTGACCGACGCGGTCGTCGACCAGCATGGTGGCCGATCGTTGGGGGAGGTGGCTGACTAACCATAATGGTGATCGACCATTAAGGGAGGTGGCCAACCAATGTGGTGATCGACTGTTGGGGGAGGTGGCCAACCAACCATCATGGTGACCGACCGTTGAGGGAGGTGGCCGACCGACCCGATCGTCGACCAACGTGGTGACCGACTATTTGGGGAGGTAGTTGACCGACTCGGTCGCGGACCGATCATTGAGAGAGGTGACGGATCGACTGATGCGGTCGTCGACCCACATGGTGACTGACCGTTGGGGGGTGGTTGACCGACGCGGTGACCGATTGTTGAGGGAGGTAGCCGACCAACGCATCCGCCGATAGACGTGGTGATCGATTGTTGAGGGAGGTGGCCGACCAACGCAGTGACTGATTGTTGTGGTGACCGACCATTGAGAGAGGTGGCCAACCGACGCGGTCGCCGACCGACGCGGTCGCCGACCAACGTGGTGACCGACCGTTAGGGGAGGTGGCCGACCGACGCGGTGATCGACCATTGAATGAGATGGCCGACCAAGGTGAGAGGTATTTATGATGCACAAGGCTCGAGGTATAAGAAAGCATGTGATACTGTGAATTGGAATAGACGGAGGATGGGGAGGAAAGAGAAGGAGTGCGAGGAAGGAGGGATCCAGGCTGTACACGTAGGGCAATTGGGGCCATGGGGGAGGGATGTGAAGCGATAGTAGGAAGTGAAGGGTTTGTATAGGGGGTGACGTGGGAAAGGCGGGGGTTTTAACTTGGTAGAATTTTCAAATTGGCGAATTTTAACTGCGATCCTTGGCACACAAGCAAACCTTGGGCATTCGGACCAGTGCGATTTACTTATCTTATTAAAAAAAATCAACACATCCCAGACTTGAGCTCCTACATCTTGGTGGACTCTCCCTTGTTTCACATCGCAAATTTCCTCACTCTCGCAACTAAGGCGATATACAGAAACGTGAAGGAGATGGCACAAGACAAAGCGTCGACCATGACATCAGATGCTATCACAACCCAAACTCGCCCCTATGAGTTTAGCATCGTAACTGGCTAGTAATCTGTGATTACCAAAGGCCTGCTTAACAATAAAGACAATAATACAATAAAAAGGGGTTGGCGGAAGCCATTCAATAATAACATACATCATCCGATAAGCTGTGAGGACCTGAATAGAAATAAACTTTCATATACATAGTTATATACACAAACACTTAACTCCATAACACACATGTGTACATAACAAAATTCAGTGTTGAGTGCGGTCCTACAGCTTTGATTACAGCTGTGTGTTGTTAATATCTAAGTTGAGGTGCTATGCGGTTTCTGATTACTGCTTCTTTTTTGCTTTATTTCTTTTTACTAGGTAGCATAACATCATAGCTTTGGATAGTTCAGATATCCCCTAAGCACTTTGGACCCGTGTCAGGAGGCTTTACGGATCTAGAGATCTTATTAGGGGACAACCTGTGTTTGCTTCACTCCCACCGGTTACTAGACGGAGAAGAGTTAGGAACAATTCACTAGTCCAGCAATCACTTGCATCTAGTCAGGCTCAGCCTTCTGCATCTAGTCTAGTATGAGATCACTCACCCATTCCAATAGCATAATGTCCTCCAATCAGCATGGAGGACTTGATTCACCACCTTCAGCAAACAGTTGAAACCATGCAACAAGATGCTGCTCGTCAAGCTGAGGTCACAGCATGTCAGGCTGAGGTCAAAAATAGGTTGCAACAACAACAACCACAACCAGTAGCGGCTTTTGCATCTCATGCACCTCCCACAGGTATCCTAACACTTGGAGCCACAACCCATACCGCTAATACTCAAACTGAGAATCAAGGCAACCCGGCGGAGTCGATTCCACCACAAGCCTCCAAAGCACCTGTGTATCAAATCGAGGCTCCATTTGAATTTGAAGTTGACCCCACTGTGCTTAAGGTCAACAAGCTGGAGAAGCTCTTCAAGAGAGCCCAGGGTGTGAACTCTATTCCCGACATAGAAGACTGGTATATCGACTCTGCAGTGATATTGCTAGACCGGTTCAAAATGCCACACATCGATCGGTTCGATGGCTCTGGAGACCCTATGGTTCATCTTCGATTGTTTTCAAACATTCTACGGCCGATGGGCCTAACCAGATTGCAGAAGCTCTCATTCTTTGGTCGAACCTTGTCTGGTATAGAGGCTATATGATATGCGAAGCTGGAGGATTTTGTAAAGCAGAGTTGGGAGGAAATGGCCGAGGTCTTTATTGCACAATACTCCTACAACACACAAATCAAAGTCACAACTCGTGATCTCGAGGCAACGCGCCAGGAGCTAAAGAAAGGCTTTTCAGAATTCGTGATGAGGTGGAGGGCCAAAGCTTCAATGATGACCATACGACCTTCAGAGAAACCAGATAAGGATGATGGTCCGCAACCTGCACGGGAAGTTATTGCAGAAGATGATCGTTCTACCCTTGTTCACGTTTACCGAGCTTTATGAGATGGGGGTTCAGATTGAAGACGCCATGAAACAGGGGTCGATAATTGATGAGAAAGAGCAAGCAAAGAGGCCTTTTGTGTGTAGTTCCAATGCAACCACTAGTGGAAGCACACCTACGCAGCCATCTGATGTGAATGTTGTCACCACCGTAACCAAGACTGCCAATCCCTTTGGCAATACAGCTCCACAAACTTCAAACAACCCGGGCCGATCCTAAAGGACCTTTAGCCCACTCTATATGCCTTTATCCCAAGCCCTGAGGGTGTTAATTAAAAAAGGACACCTCAAGCCATTAGAGCTTCGCCCACTACCCGATCTTCTCCCACCAAAACACAACCCAACCAAGTACTGTGCATTTCACCAGCAGCACGGTCACGACACCGACCAATGCTTCAGGTTGCGTCATGAGATTCAAGACTTCATCGACAACAAGGTGATCGCACCACCCCAAAAGCCAAATGTAACTACTAACCCTCTCCCGACCCACAATCAAGTTCCTCCACCTCACAATCTAAACCTAATCCATACACTGACTTTCCCCTACGATCCTAGCATATATATTACCCCTTCCCACCTACCTAGACCGACGTTGTTCATTCTTGAAAGCATAGATTTGTGTATGATGGGCACGTGCACACTTTAACCTGAACCCGTGGTGGTAACAGTGATAAAAGAAGGGAAGCTGGCCTTAGAAGAGAGTACAAGTCTGCTGCCTGAGTGCTCTGAGGATTTGACTGAGGGAGAGTGTAACGCCCCGATACTACACTATTGATTGTAGCCAAGGGAGAGTCACTGGAGGTGTTTCTTTCAGCTTTTCAGAGCCAACTTATGGCTTTTAGCTTTGAAAAAGTTATTTTGGACTGTTTGGTTAAACTTATTTCAAACAGCTTCTGATTCTAACAGCTTATTTTAATTCAAAAAAGCTGATTCTGAGAAGCTGCTCACCCCTTACTTCTGATTATCAGCTTCTGCTGTGGACATGTTAATTTATGATTATACTCTTAAATTTTTTTATTTTTTATTTTTTTAAAAATAGAAAAAGACTCAAATGGACTATAGATTATTATTATTATTTTTTTATGAGAAATGTAGACAAATAAAAAATAAAAATTAATTGAAAAAGTTATTTCACAGCTTATTTAATAAACACTACTTAGCAACTTAAATCTATAATCCAGCAGCTACACCAAACAGATTAATAACTTCTAATTAAAGTCATAATCTATAATCTGTTAAGCTATAATCTATAAGCTGTTTTAACAGCTACACCAAACGGGGCCACTGTTAAGGTGTATACGTCTACTTCTATAGAATACCAATACATAACAACCGTAATAATATTAATTTCAAAAGCCTGTTCCATTACATTACATCCCAAAGAAAATTTAAATCTTCATACAAGTCTTACAAAATATCAAAAGAGAAATTTTTAACTTTTCTAAGATAGCCAAAGGTCTTCAAATGTTTCAGGCTCGTCGTCTCCAGCTATATGTTCCTCTTCGGCACCTGACATAACACACCGTGAGCTTTGAATGCCCAGTAAACACACACACACCCCAACCCTTTTTCCCGAGTCCAATACACAATCACAAATATAATATCAAGTAGTAGAGCATGATACACAACACAACAAATAAATAAATGGTTACAAGTTAACTGTTAGTAAACTAGAAATCCCCCAAAGAGACTTCGTCCTCCCAACCACAAGAATCGGACTTGGATTATTCGGTATGCCCTCTCTTTTGCTGCTTTGTTGCAGAACTAACCTTGGATGCTTACCATCGGTTATATACCGCGTAGCGCCAACCGCAGGGCCTCAAAAGAGACGGTGAAAAAGGGCCTTGCCCAAAACCCTCCTCACACCAAACAACCTAGGGTCCAAATACAACCGCTCCGTTCAAGGGTTTCGAAAACCACTTGCGCAAGACTTTAACTTACAATTAGGGACGCATCCCAACAACCATATAACACATTTTCTCATCTTTCCATTACTCAAGTGCTCGAAAACCCAATACCCTCCCAATTAGGTTTCCCATTGAGTTAAAAGTTTTAAGTCAAGGTTAGTCCAACTTACAAGATAATAATATTCGCATAAACATGCATCCTTAAGATGAGAAAGATAAATAACATAACATAACACATAAAATATCTTGCCAAGATATGATCATAACACATTTTCATGAATACCAGGACATAAAACATCCATACATAACAAATATTTCCAGATTTAATATCACATATAGGGGTGAGCGTGGTCCGGATTGGACCGGATTTGAGTAAAACTAGGACCAATCCGTTATCTACGGTTCCTGAAAAATTGGAACCAATTCAATCCGTTTAAATCATGGAACCAATCCGAACCAATCTATTTAAACACGGATTGGATCGGTTTAGGACCACGAATTTACATAATTAAATAACCAAAAAAAAATATATTTAACACTTTAATTTCATAAAAATATAAATATAGCACCATATTAGTTTCACAATAACATGGCTTTTCATAATAGCGACATACTGTTCTAGAATTTAAACAACCATAAGAAAACTGGTTCCACCATAAGTATTTAAACCATTACAAATTAACATTAAAAACTAGCAAACAAAAGTAATAAAAGAAGACACTATGCGAGTTTAGGTTTGAATTTAAATTTTATATAAAATAAGAGAAGATACTATGTAGGAGGGTGTATAATAAAAATATAGATTATTTGTATACGCTCCGGATCGGTTCCAATCCGGAACCGTGGGGTTCAATTCGGAACCAATCCGTGAATTACGGATTTTTAATTTTTCAATCCAAAACTGAACCACGGATTCAAAAAACCAATCCAAACCTACTGGATTGGATTGGACTGGATCGGATTACGGATTTCACGAATTCCTTGCTCAGTCATAATCACATAAAGATTAAAATGCAAAGCTAGTTTAGATCCTTCACCGGACTCGGTCTTCCTATGATTCGTAGAGAATTTGATCTAGTTTCTAGAACATTTTTCAGAAATGGGTTTGCTTTTCCAGATTTTAAGTTATTTAGAAAACATTCCAGCGCTGTCCAGATTCTGTCCAGACCCGTCGATCGTTACGAAAATTTGATTTTCTTGCAAACCGCTTAATGTTTTTCAATGAAACCAATTTTATTTGAAAGCTAACTCATTAAGGAAAAGTTTTACCTAAAATAGAGGTCAAGAATAATTTTATACATTTTTCTGGAATTTTTGAAAGTGGGCTGTAAAAACAGTTTCTAGGGTAGATGTCCAAAACAAGAAGATTTATAAGAAAAGGGTTCCACCCAAAGGAAAGTTTTCATTTCTTTTGTGAAGAAAACATGCTAACCAGCATATATTTAACTCAGAAAGTTTGCTTGAAGGTGTGTCCTTGGAAAGTTGAGAGATTGATATGAAGAAAAAGATGATTTTGTACCGAGATGGGAAAATACAAAAGAGATAGAATCAATACTCAACTCTTAGCATTTTTAACACAAGTAACTAATAAATAACAGATCTGAAACATTATCTAGAACCCTAAGACATGTATTTGAAAAAGGAAAAATGAAAGAGAAGGTTGTGTTGTGGCTTACATGCTAAGCTTTGAACAAGATGGCTCTCTTCTCCCTTCCTCTTCCTCTCAAAATTCTCCTCTTGTTCTCTTTCCTCTCCTTAGGTCGAATGTGGAAGTGTGAGAGTGTTGCTTGGTGACATTTATAGGCAACCTTGGTGTAGTTGGTATTGAAAGGTTGTCATTATAGCCTACTAGTTAGGATATGAAGGAACCACTACTTGAAAAATGAAAGGACCCTAGCCCACTAGTTAGGTTATGAATGAACCACTACTTTGAGATTTAAATGAACACTAATTGATATTAAATGAACACTAAACACTAATTGATATTAAATGAACACTAACTAGAATTAAATGAACACTAGTTAGACTATGAATGAACACTAGTTGGAATATGAATGGCCACTATTAAGGATATTCCTGTTTTGATAAAACAACAAAAACAATATTAATCAACAAGATTCGAAATAATTCTCATAACTGAGGGGCTTTAAGCAAATAATTAAAACTTTTTTTTTTTTTTGTTTTTAAAGAAAAAACATTTTTTAAGGCTTCACAACCTATCCCCCTTAAAATAATTTCGTCCCCGAAATTCAACTACATACTGCCTTCGAAAAGCTCGGGGTAGTTTGCCTTCACCCAATCCTGGCGTTCCCAAGTAGATTCCTCAATTCCCCGATGACACCATAGCACTTTTACCAAGTGAACCGTTTTGCCTCTAAGGTTCTTCTCTCGGCTATCCTGTATTGCTACCGGTCCTTCTTTAAATGTAGCATCTTTGTCAAGACTGATTTCGTCCCATTTGAGGACGTGTGATGAGTCGGCGATGTATTTTCTTAACATAGATACATGGAAGACGTCGTGTATCCCTGCTAACTGCGGAGGTAGAGCTAGTCTATATGCTACTTCACCCACTCTTTCCAATACCTCAAAAGGCCCAATATATCGTGGTGACAGTTTTCGTTTTTTCCTGAAACGTACTACTCCACGCCTAGGTTGCACCTTTAGGAAGACGTGATTGCCTACTTCAAATATCAATGGCCTTCTCCTCCTATCTGCATAGTTCTTCTGACGGTCTTGAGTAGTCTTTAACCGTTGTCGGATCAATTTGACCTTCTCAGTAGTTTCTAGAACAAGTTCGGGTCCTATCAGATTTGCATCCCCCACTTCTGCCCAACAAATCGGCGATCTACATGGTCGTCCATATAATGCTTCAAAGGGTGCCATACCAATGCTAGCTTGGAAGCTATTGTTATAGGCGAACTCAGTTAGGGGTAGGTGTCGTTCCCAACTTCCTTGAAAATCCATTGCACACGCTCTCAACATATCTTCGAGTGTCTGGATGGTGCGTTCAGATTGTCCATCCGTTTGCGGGTGAAAGGCGGTGCTAAAACATAACTCAATACCAAGAGCTTCCTGTAAGCTTCCCCAGAATCGAGAAGTGAACCGAGGATCACGGTCTGACACAATAGATACTGGAATTCCATGTAGTCGAATGATCTTTCCAATGTAGAGCCTGCACATGGATTCTAAAGTGTCGGTCATCCTATAAGGTAAGAAATGTGCTGACTTGGTGAGGCGATCCACTATTACCCATATAGCATTGCGCCCTCTAGGAGACTTAGGCAAACCTATCACAAAGTCCATTGTCACGTACTCCCACTTCCATTCGGCTATTGGTAGAGGTTGCAACATTTCCCCTGGTTTTTTATGCTCCGCCTTCACTTGTTGGCATGTTAGACATTTTGCCACGAATTTAGCCACCTCCTTCTTTATTCCATTCCACCAATACTGCCTCTTTAAATCTTGGTACATTTTAGTCCCTCCTGGATGTACTGCCAATGCAGAATGATGACATTCCTTAAGTACCCTTTCTCGAAGTAACTCGTCACCTGGTACAAACAATCTACCTCGGTATCGTAAACTCCCATCGGGGTGAATTTTCCAGTTGAGCATGGGTTCTCCTAATTCCAGACGTCCCTTGATATAGGCTACCTCTTGATCGTGCTTCTGGGCCTCCATGATCTCATTCATCAACTTAGGCATCACCTTCTGTGCACTAAGATATGCGTTTGCATCTTGAGATTCTATTTGGATCCTGAACTCATTGAGTGTCTTAACCATATCCCACTCTTTGATGGAGATCCTAGCCATCATCCCTCTACTCTTACGACTGAGAGCATCTGCTACTACATTGGCTTTACCAGAATAATATGAGAGAGTGAACTGGAAATCCTCAAGATACTTCATCCATCGTCTCTGTCTCAAGTTGAGGTCCTTCTGTGTAAATAGATACTTCAAACTCTTGTGATCTGTGAAAATCTCGAATTGTTCCCCATATAGGTAATGTCGCCATTGCTTTAGGGAAAAAACTACGGCTGCTAACTCCAGGTCATATGTTGGGTAATTACACTCATGAGGTTTCAACTGCCTGGATCCATACGCGACTACCTTTCCATTCTGCATGAGCATGCACCCTAACCCTTCTTTAGACGCATCGCAATACACAGTATACCACACTTTTTGTTCTGGGATGGTCAAAATTGGTGCACTAGTTAACCTCTTCTTTAACTCTTGAAAGGATTTTTCGCAAGCTTCGTCCCACTCATACTTTACTCATTTTTGCATCAAACGAGTCATTGGTTTGGCTAGTTTGGAGAAATCTTGGATGAACTTCCGGTAATAACCAGCCAATCCTAAGAAACTGCGAATTTCTGACACAGTTTTTGGTTGTTTCCAGTCTAATACTGCCTCCACCTTGTTTGGATCCACCGCAATCCCATTCTCTGATACTACATGCCCTAATAATTTTATTTCATTCAACCAGAACTCACATTTGCTTACCTTGGTATATAACCGATTATCCCTAAGAACTTGAAGGACAGTCCTTAAACGTTGCTCATGCTCTTCTTTAGATCTTGAATATACCAAGATGTCATCAATAAATACTACCACAAACTGATTGAGGTATGGTCTAAAGATCTTATTCATTAGGCTTATGAATACTGCCGGTGCATTGGTTAGTCCGAAGGGCATTACTACGAACTCATAGTGGCCATATCTAGTACGAAAGGTAGTTTTTGGTATGTCCTCCTCCTTGACTCGTAGTTAATGGTAACCTGACCTGAGATCGATCTTTGAATAGCACCCTGAGCCTCTAAGTTGGTCAAAAAGGTCATCAATTCTTGGGAGTGGGTATCGATTTTTAATCGTGACCCGATTAAGTCGACGGTAATCTATGCATAGCCTCAACGACCCATCCTTCTTCTTAACGAAGAACACGGGTGCTCCCCATGGCGAAATACTTAGCCTAATGAATCCTCTCTCGAGCAATTCCTGTAGTTGTGTCTTCAATTCTCGTAATTCTGCTGGTGCCATACGATACGGGGCCATGGATATTGGGGTGGTTCCAGGTTGTAGCTCGATGCTCAAATCTACTTCCCGGGTTGGTGGCAATCTCGTTAACTCCGTAGGAAATACATTTGCATATTCACATACTATTCGCGGAAGTTCTAATTCTCCTTGGCTTTCCTCATTCAAAATCAGATTTGCTATCCTACCCGCAATTTGATCGCACCACTGCGTCCTATGTTTTGTTGAAACCATGGGGTCTTGTCTATCCCCCTTAAACTGGAAACGAGTTCCATCTAGTGTGTGAGCTACCACTTTCCTCTGATGACAGTTGATCACTGCTCGTTGGGCAGACAACCAGTCCATGCCCAAAATAATATCGAAGTCTGACATTTCCATGACACGAAGGTCGCAGGTTAAGTGTAGGTTTGACATTCCTATCTTACAGTCCTTACAGATCAATCCTATCCGAATGCATCGTCCCATAGGTGACATTACATTTAAGGCAGTTTCTAAGGGTTCACATACAAGTCCTAATGACTGAGCGCAAGCAGAGGATATAAAGGAATGATATGCACCAGTATCAAATAAAACATGCACCCAAGAATTGTGTAATACTAAATTACCCTCAATTATAGACGGGTCTGCTTCTTCCTCTTACAAGGCAAAGACTCTGCCGGTTGCCTTCTGGTTGCCACTGGTCATGGTGTTTTGAGTTCTCCCATTCTTCTGGTGCTGCAGTCCAGTCAACCCTGTCTTGTTCGTCCAAGGCTTCTGCCCACCTAATGCCTGGGCATTTCCTCCGGAACCTTCTCCTTGGTACCTAGATGGATGGAGTTGGAGGCATTCGCTCTTTTTGTGCCCTAATTGTTGGCAATGAAAGCACTGGATTTGTCCCGTCGGCCTTTGTTGATAGCCTCCTCTCTAGATCTGTTGCTGTTGTGGTTGTGGTCTAGAGTAGGGCTTTGGCGTCATGTTTCCTTTTTGGTTTCTCTAAGGTTCAACAGACGTCTGACTCCCTCTCCTCTTGTTCCAAGCCTTTCTAGCGTCTGTTACTTCTCTCTTAGACTCTAACGCCGTATCCAGCACCTCAGCAAATGTGGGGAGTCGTTGCGGAAGAACTCTTTCCCTGATTGTAAGCTCCAACCCCCACTCGAACGTCCTTGCCTTCTCTTCATCATTTGCTACAAATCTAGTTGCGTAACGGGCTAGTTCTTCAAATTTTGCAGCATACTGGGTCACGGTCATGTTTCCTTGTTCCAGGTTTTGGAATTCCTTGACTCGCTCTCGATGGACTGTATTTGGAAAATATTTATTTAGGAACAGTTCCCTAAACTCGTTCCATGATAGGCTCGCTACGTCACGAGTGTTCTTGATTAACTCCCACCAGTGGTCAGCCTCATCATTAAGCTCGAATACTGCCAAAGCTATTCTATCAGCAGCCTCGGTTATGCCCATGGTGTCTAGCATTTTCTCTATCTGCCGAAGCCAGTTTTCAGCTACCTTTGGGTCCGGCACACCAATGAACTTTGGGGGCCTTTGCTTTCGAAACTCAGAAAAGAGTCGAGTCCTCTCATTCTACTGATTGTTCCTTACTTGCCCTAATCCCTCCAAAATTTGATGTCCTGGATTATTGGGAATGTCAGCCCCTGTAGGGACGGGTCCGCGTTGGTTTCTAGGGCGGTTTCGTGCGTTGTTGCTGGTTCCGGCATAGTCATTAGCGCGCGTGTCCACCATTCTGTTCATGGCACGTGGTGAGTTGGTTCCAATTTTAGAAAATCTTACTATTTAGATTTGAAATGAAAGTTCAGTTTCTTTAGAGTGTACTAAAACAAATAACAATCAACAACATAGATCAACACATCATTCGTATATTATAATAGACATCATTCTAAAAGGGCTCCTAATCGGAGTTACATTTAAAGGGCATCTACGCATTACAAAGTTCAGGCTGTCTTATTCTAAGGATCCCATCAGCGGATCTTACAAAAGTCTAGCTTTACTATTTCTCGAACTAGTTCTCGTTTCCTGACCAATCACAGTCTTTTTCTGGATCTTCCTCGGCGGAGTCAATGGCTTGGTTCGGAGAGCGGGGGGTGTACGTTGGTGAGGGGGGATTGTGTTCAGACGACACCTCTATAGGCTAGGCTGGGGTTACTCCATTCTGTTCTGGTGGTTGCTCTATATTCCTTGGTTGATTATTGCTTGGCCCCTGATAACAAGATGCGTAGCTTTCAGCCTGAGTCGGTGGTCGGTGGTATACTATGGTGGTCAAAGGTCGGTGTATCAAGGAGTCTATCCTCTGATCATCTTGCTCCATTTGGACCGCCTTCTTCGCTACTCGGCTCAAAAATTGTAGGCGCCGCCGCACCAGAGACCTCTTCTGCTCCCACGTATAGCGGGAGTACTCCATTTCCACCTTACAAATCTCCGTTCTGATCATTTCCTCGGCGACACTCACACAGCGTCGGCGACTAAAGTTAGGGTTGACAGACATGGCCCTTCTTCCTTGCATACGGAAAGTACCCCACGAGTCGAGACTGATATCGTGTCCTGGATAGTCTCCTGTTAACATCCTAAGGTGGAAAAAGATTTTTATTTGTCAGTCTACCTTAAATATAGTAGCGTGATAGATAAAATAAGATAAAGGGGTAAGGGCTTCTAGAGTCGCATATTGGGTTGCGTGGGTTAAGGGTTGAACCTAGGTTCTGATATCAAGTTGTAATGCCCTGATACTACACTATTGATTGTAGCCAAGGGAGAGTCACTGTTAAGGTGTATACGTCTACTTCTATAGAATACCAATACATAACAACCATAATAATATTAATTTCAAAAGCTTGTTCCATTACATTACATCCCAAAGAAAATTTAAATCTTCATACGAGTCTTACAAAATATCAAAAGAGAAATTTTTAACTTTTCTAAGATAGCCAAAGGTCTTCGAATGTTTCAAGCTCGGCGTCTCCAGCTATATGTTCCTCTTCGGCACCTAGCATAACACGCCGTGAGCTTTGAATACCCAGTAAACACACACACCCCAACCTTTTTACCCGAGTCCAATACACAATCACAAATATAACATCAAGTAGTAGAGCATGATACACAACACAACAAATAAATAAATGGTTAAAAGTTAACTGTTAGTAAATTAGAAATCCCCTAAAGAGATTTCGTCCTCCCAACCACAAGAATCGGACTCGGATTAGTCGGTATGCCCCCTCTTTTGCTGCTTTATTGCAGAACTAACCTCGGATGCCTACCATCGGATGCCTACCATCGGTTATATACCGCGTACCACCAACCGCAGGGCCTCAAAAGAGACGGTGAAATAGGGCCTTGCCCAAAACCCTCCTCACACCAAACCACCTAGGGTCCGAATACAACCGCTCCGTTTAAGGGTTCCGAAAACCACTTACGCAAGACTTTAACTTCCAATTAGGGACGCATCCCAACAACCATATAACAAATTTTCTCATCTTTCCATTACTCAACTGCTCGAAAACCCAATACCCTCCCAATTAGGTTTCCCGTTGAGTTAAAAGTTTTAAGTCAAGGTTAGTCCAACTTACAAGATAATAATATCCACATAAACATGCATCCTTAAGATGAGAAAGATAAATAACATAACATAACATATAAAATACCTTGCCAAGATATGATCATAACACATTTTCATGAATACCAGGACATAAAACATCCATACATAACAAATATTTCCAGATTTAATATCACATGAAGATTAAAATGAAAGGCTAGTTTAGATCCTTCATCGGACTCGGTCTTCCTATGATTCGTAGAGAATTTGATCTAGTTTCTAGAACATTTTTCAGAAATGGGTTTGCTTTTTCAGATTTTAAGTTATTTAGAAAACATTCCAGCGCTGTCCAGATTCTGTCCAGACCCGTCAATCGTTACGAAAATTTGATTTTCTTGCAAATTGCTTAATGTTTTTCAATGAAACTAATTTTATTTGAAAGCTAACTCCTTAAGGAAAATTTTGACCTAAAATAGAGGTCAAGAATAATTTTATACATTTTTCTGGAATTTTTGAAAGTGGGCTGCTAAAACAGTTTCTAGGGTAGATGTCCAAAACAAGAAGATTTATAAGAAAAGGGTTCCACCCAAAGGAAAGTTTTCATTTCTTTTGTGAAGAAAACATGCTAACCAGCATATATTTAACTCAGAAAGTTTGCTTGAAGGTGTGTCCTTGGAAAGTTGAGAGATTGATATGGAGAAAAAGATGGTTTTGCACCGAGATGGGAAAATACAAAAGAGATAGAATCAATACTCAACTCTTAGCATTTTTAACACAAGTAGCTAATAAATAACAAATCTGAAACATTATCTAGAACCCTAAGACATGTATTTGAAAAAGGGAAAATGAAAGAAAAGGTTGTGTTGTGGCTTACATGCTAAGCTTTGAACAAGATGGCTCTCTTCTCCCTTCCTCTTCCTCTCAAAATTCCTCTCTTGTTCTCTTTCCTCTTCTTAGGTCAAATGTGGAAGTGTGAGAGTGTTGCTTGGTGATATTTATAGGCAACCTTGGTGTAGTTGGTATTGAAAGGTTGTCATTATAGCTTACTAGTTAGGATATGAAGGAACCACTACTTGAAAAATGAAAGGACCCTAGCCCACTAGTTAGGTTATGAATGAACCACTACTTTGAGATTTAAATGAACACTAATTGATATTAAATGAACACTAAACACTAATTGATATTAAATGAACACTAACTAGAATTAAATGAACACTAGTTAGACTATGAATGGACACTAGTTGGAATATGAATGGCCACTATTAAGGATATTCCTGTTTTGATAAAACAACAAAAACAATATTAATCAACAAGATTCAAAATAATTCTCATAACTGAGGGGCTTTAAGCAAATAATTAAAACCTTTTTTTTTTGTTTTTAAAGAAAAAACATTTTTCAGGGCTTCACAGAGAGTATGATCCAAGCTGTTACATTGTGCCAATTGAGCAAGTTAATCCAGAAGTGCTATTGTGAACAGTAGTGGAGGTCAATGTGGTTAGGGAGGACGGCCTGAGGCAAGGTTTTGATGAGCTAGCAGAACTTGAGGAGGACTTAGACAACCTACAGTTCTTCGATGAATAGGATCAAGGGGATTTGCATATTAACTGGTTCAATTTGAATGGGTCGACGGACAATTCTGGGTGGTTGAATGACGAACTGGATAGGGAGGAAGGAACTGAAACAAAGCCTGAGAAAGAGAAAATAGAATTTGCTACAGTGGCTGGAATAGTCGATGAAAAGGGAAAACTGCCGGAGAACACCAGCGTGAATGATCTAGCTCAGGAATTGGGCACTGTGAATACTGTGGACACAGAACAGGAAGCTGCATTGAAGTAATTTGCTCAAGAGAGGGTTAAAGAGAAACAGAAAGCTGTGATGGCCCAACCTCTTGCGGGGGATATTGGTGATGTAAAAGTGGTTCAAACAGAGCCGGACAATTGTTTGTCGACTGCCAGAGGTATGTGGTGGGATGATGACGATCTACTTTTGGCTCACACTGACGAGGACTGGGGTGGGTGTCTGCTAGACAATACCTGGTACACTGAAGAGATTGGCCACATGAAAAGAAGTGGGCGGTATTTCAAGCCACCGCACTTAGACTAAGCCGAGGCCTCTAGGAAAGATAGAGAAGTTGAAAAACAGAAAGAGAAGCAGTTAGAAGAAGAGGTAGTGTTGAAGCAACTGAAAAAGATCCAAGCCGACATCTCAATTTGGGGTTTGCTCATGGCTTCTTGGATATATCGACAGGCTGTATTATCAGCAATGGACAAAGCCAAACTCCCATTAACACTGCTTCCTGAACAGTTTGTGGGATTAGTTTTCCCAGGTGGTGCCAGCCCAACCCTAACCTTTTCTGATAAAGAAATACCGCCGGGAGGCTCAGCACATAGCAAACCCCCTTTTTATATCCGTTGAGTGCAAGGAGAAGTGGGTACTGGTGGTGTTGGTCAACACCGGTTCAGATATCAATGTCTATCCTTCTCGCACAGATTATGCCATCGGCCTTAAACTAGCAGATTTCGTGCCTACAGCCTAAGTGATCCGGACATATGATAATACTAGCAGGGAGGTGATAGGCACGATACAAATCAGAGTTTAGGTGGACCCAGCTTAACAGGATGTTGAGTTCCATGTCCTGGATGTGCTAGTCACTTTCAACTTATTGTTAGGGAGGCCTTGGTTGCATCAGGTGAAAGTTGTCTCCTCCACCCTCTACAAAATGCTGAAATACTCTCACGGGAAGGGAGTGACGATTTTTTTTGAGAATTCATTCATTTATCCTTCGCCAAAGGTAACTACACCAGTGTTGGAAATTGACCATGGCGAGGAGGATGTGTTCCTCTCAGGGTTTATTCTAGCTGAGGCCTGGGCGGTGCAGAACATCTTGGCTGCTGATGAGGGCATGTATGTCAGTGCCCAGTCAATCTATTTTATGAACAAGCTCCAGTATGTACCAGGAATGGGATTGGGAAGAAGTGGCCGGAGGGGTGTCACAGCAGTGGCCGATGTGCCGCATAATCCATATGTCTTTGGTCTGGGATATGTACCCACCAAAGGGGACTGGGTTAGGAAAAGGGAAGCGATGACAGGCAGAGCCAGAGCCAAGAAGGCCGGGAAACACAATGAGCTCATTCACACGCCGATCCGCGGAACACTGAATGGCCACTTTGTTCAAGAGGGTGAAGACTTCCTTTTTTGTGGCTTTCCCGAGCCTTGGTTAAATTCTGCAAAGCAGCGTGTCCCCGGCTTTGAAATCTTCTTCGACCTGCAGTTGCAAGATAGTGATACCGAGGAAAAATTCGAACCAAGTGTTGGAGCTAATCAGAGCATGGAAAGAGACTCGGACAACAGCAAGCTCGGAGTAGAGGCAACACTAGCATGTCTCCTTACAAATCCTCCAACCGACTCAGAGAGCTTAGGGGATAACCTTACTATCTCCATGATCGGGGACTAACTAGGTGTGAATTCGTCTAGCAACATTTTGGATGCATCTGAAGCACCATCTCTTGTCTGACAGCTGGAGGAGGGCTACCTAGCTAGTTCTGAGTTAGGTAGTGAGCCTGAATTTGATTCTACAGAGTCTATGGAGTCAGAATCAAATTTTGGTTCTTCTAAGTCTGAGTCCGGTATTCTTGGGGGTGACAACCTAGATGCCAAGGTCTTGTCCAGGTCCTCTTTTTCTTTTGCTTTTGAGTCGGTTGTAACCGAAGAGCTGGATGAGCTGGACCTTATGAATGAGAATGCTGCTGATTCTGAGCATTTCTTTGTGCCGCTTGTTTATTGCATTGACCAAGATTTTCAGAATTTTAATGAAAATGATGAGCAAGGAATTCCTCTGATTTTGAAAAATTTGGTTAATCAAGAGGAGGAAAGGTTTACAAAACCCCTTGCTGATGAAATCATTGCTATTAATATGGATACTGAGAAGGATCTGCGTTTGGTCCAGATCGGGTCCATGTTGTCTTCGGAGAAGCGTGAGCACTTAGTCGCTTTATTAAAAGATTTCAAAGATGTTTTCGCGTGGTCCTACGAAGATATGCCTGGAATCGATCTTGAGATTGTATAGCATCGAATCTCTCTTGACCTCGAGGCCCAACCCATCAAGCAGAAGTTACGAAGAATACGTCCGAATTGGGTTTTGAAGATTAAGGAAGAAGTTACCAAACAGATTGAGGCAGGGTTCTTGCTTGTGTCTGAGTATCCAACGTGGTTGGCCAACATTGTTCTAGTCCCAAAGGAGGATGGCAGTATCAGAGTCTGTGTTGACTTCAGGGATTTGAATAAGGCTAGTCCGAAGGATGATTTTCCCTTGCCACATATTGATGAGTTGGTAGACTTCACCGCAGGTTATGCCTTGCTCTCCTTCATGGATGGATTTTTCGGGTATAACCAGATTTTGATGGCTCTCGAGGATAGAGAGAAAACTGCATTTACTACGCCGTGGGGTACCTACAGCTATCAGGTTATGCTATTTAGGTTGAAGAATGCCGAGGCTACCTATCAAAGGGCTGCAACCACTATTCTACACTATATGATCCACAAAGAGATCGAGGTGTACGTGGACGACATGATTGTTAAGTCCAAAGAAAGAGAGGGCCACTACACCGCCTTGAAGAAATTCTTTCAACGGATTAGAGAATACAGACTGAGGTTGAATTTGTAGAAGTGTACTTTCCGTGTAACAGCAGGGAAAACGCTGGGTTTCTTGATCACACAGAGGGGCATCGAGGTAGATCCTTCCAAAATTAAGGCCATCCTGGAAATGCCACAACTAAGGACTGAAAATGAGGTACGAGGCTTTCTGGGTAATGTGTAATTCATAATACGGTTTATTTCTAAATTAACCTTGACTTGTGAACCACTATTTGGTCATCTGAAGAAAGGAAAGAAATTCTAATGGGATGATCGATGTCAATTTGCTTTTGAGCAGATCAAGTAGTACCTTCAGAATCTGCCTCTATTATCGCTGCCAACGTTGGGGAAGCCTTTGATTCTATATCTGTCAGTGACAGACACCACAATGGGATGCATGCTTGCTTAGGAATCTGAGGATAGGGTGGAGAAAGCCATCTACTACTTGAGCAAGAAAATGCTGGATTATGAGACTCGCTACACTCCGTTAGAGAAAGCTTGCCTAGCCTTAGTATGGGCTACCAGGAAGTTGAGGCACTACTTGTTAGCTCACTCTATAATTCTGGTTTCGAGATTAGATCCCATCAAATATCTTTTTGAGAAACCAACGCTTACGGGTAGACTATCCCGTTGGTTGCTTTTCTTCTCCGAATTTGATCTCAAGTATATTACTCACAAGTCGGTCAAGGGGAGAGCTGTAGTGAAGTTCCTGGCAGACCACCCAGTAAAAGGGGATGAAACGATGGAATACCTGTTCCCAGATGAAGCCATTCTGCAAGTCGAGGAAAAGACTTGGACAATGTACTTTGACGGAGCATCCAATCAGTATGGTTATAGGATAGGCATGTTGCTGATAGCACCCGACGACTCCCATATACCTTTAACCTTCAAATTTCGGTTCAAGGTGTCTAATAATGAAGTAGAGTATGAGGCAAGTATCGTTGGTTTGGAAGCTACCCTGGAACTAGGGGCAAAAAGGTTGGACGTCATCGGGGACTCGAACCTAGTTGTTTCGCAAGTGAATGGAGACTGGAAAGTCAAGGAAGAAAAAATGAAGATTTATCTCCAGACCCTAGATGTTCTAATTCCTAGGTTTGAAAAGCTGACTTTCACGCATCTACTAAGAGAGAACAATAGGTTCGCTGACGCCTTATTAACTCTATCTTCCATGATAGACATCCCGCTTGGAGTCCAGATGCGTTCGATTATCATTGAGCAGAGATACACGCCAGTCTATGAGACTATCACCGCAATAGATGAAGCGCAAGATTAAAACCCTTGGTACTATGATATCTGGAACTTCTTGGAAAAGGAGGTCTATCCACCAGGGACAAATGCCAAGGAAAAAAAGGAAATACGACGAATGACCATCCAATTTATCATCTACAGAGCTAAATTGTACAAAAGAAGTCATCTGGGAATGCACAAGCTGTGTGTTGAAAAAGAGGAATCAAAGCGCCTGATGGAGGCCATCCATGGAGGGGAGTGCGGAGCGTACATGAACAGAGTAATGTTAGCCCGTAAGATTCTCAAGCAGGGTTACTACTGGTCTATTATGGAGGAGGATTGTATTCGTTTTGTTCGGCGATGCCACAAATGCCAAATTCATGCTAATCGCATGAACATCCCGCCGTCAAAACTATACAACATGATTTCGCCATGGCTTTTCTCAGTCTGGGGAATCGACGTCATCGACACAGTCACACCAAAAGGGTCAAATGGGTATGAATACATTCTAGTGGCAATTGATTATTTCATGAAGTAGGTGGAAGCTCAGTCCTATACAGTGTTGAAAGCAGCGCATGTGGCTAAGTTCATCAGAAACAACATCATTTGCTGATATGGAGTTCCAAACGAGATCATTTCAGATAATGGCTTCCATTTCAAGAAAGAGGTGATAGACTTGTTGAAGAGATACAATGTGGCTTTTTATAAGTTGTCTATATATCGGTCGCAAACCAATGGAGTTGTTGAGGCCGCTAACAAGAACATTAAGAATATTTTGCAGAAGATGGTTGAGACCTACAGGGACTGGCTAGATAAATTTCCATTCGCACTCTGGGGTTATAGAACTTCAATCCGAACGTCTACAGGGGCAACTCATTATTTTCTTGTCTATGGGATGGAAGCTGTTCTGCCAATCAAAATAGAAGTCCTGTCACTACGAGTTATCGTTGAGTGTCAGATAACAGAGGCGGACTGGCAAGAGAGCAGATTCGAAGAGCTGATATTGTTTGATGAGAGAAGGCTGAAAGCATTGTATCACGTTCAGGGCTATCAATGCAGGATTGTTAGGGCTTTTAACAAGAAGGTTAAGTCCCAGAATCTCAAAGAGGGGGATTTGGTGCTGAAAGACAACCGAGCTCCCATCCATGACCCTAGGGGCAAATTCAGACCCAATTGGACTGGTCCTTACATCATCAAAGCTATTTGGTTAAGTGAAGCTGTTATTCTCATGGACCTGGATGGCCTAGAATTTTTCTAACCGATCAACATGGATAAGTTGAAGAAAAACTATCCCTGAGAGGCTCGTTAGGTCGAAAACTCGGAAGAGCGACCTAGGCAAAAGTTAGAGCATAAAAAATTAGAAATAAAGAAAAATTAATCCCGCAAAGTTAGAACGCAAAGGAGAGTGTTAATACTCGAGTGAATCTGAACTGAACTGTGTAAGGCCTGATTCCCATCTTTGGGATACATAGGTGTAGACGTCCCCGAACGTCTCGGGAAAATCCCGTTTTGTTCATTGGGTTCACTACAGTTCGGACTCGATGTCACGGTTCTGAATCTAATCTCACAAAGTACAATGCAAAATCGATAAATCACCAAAGAGTCTGAATCTGGCAAATCGTTTTGAAAAACTGATTTTTAGAAAGAAGTGCCAAACATGGACTGCTTTGCCAGATACAGAGTCGCCACCTAAATATTTTATTTTGGGAAAATTTAGGAAACCCTAACTTGTGCCTAAGGCCACGTGTCCGTCATCACCAAAGTTGCCTTGGCTCGGGAACTTGGGTACGATTGGGGAAGGTCATTTCATGAGCACCCCCGCTCGCTCGATCAAAGATCGGCCACTACTAAGCATAATATCTTTTTTTTTGAAAATACATGTGTTCTTATTCCAGTTATTAACTTAGAATTACTATGTGATGCGCACAACATACAAAGTATAGACTAGATTGTCTAAGTTAGAACAAAGCATCGCACATCCGTTTGTTTTGAAAATGGATTGAAGTTTGCTACTCGCAAGTAGGCTAAAACACGGGTTTCGACGAATTATTCCAATTCAAGCAACCCAACCTTCACCCACAGGCATTCAGGCAGTTATATCACATAAGCACATAGTCTCATGGTAAGCATGCTATCATGGCAGTCACTCACACGCATGCAAGGATGCTAAAGCATAAACACTTACCGAGTACTCCGAGTCAAAGAAAGAAACTAATTAGAAAACATGCATGAATCCTAACTATGTTGAGATGCCTAATGCAACACATGCAAGAATGCAACTAAGATAGGCTCGGTTATTCTAAGATGTCATGTGAAATGCAACTTGATACATGTATTCAACTTGGGATCGAAATACGATGCAGTTAGTATGATCCGCCAAGCCCGGTGCATGCAAGACAAATGAATGAATGCAATCATGCGAGCATAAGGATGCTAATTGAAACATGCCCTAAAACTAACCATCATAGGTTGGTAAATAAAATGGAGAAAGACGTGGGGTTGGAAGACATGCATCACACACACGCACACTTATTACAACATTGCCCTCTCTCGGAGGGTCCGAATAAATAATACAGACCGAATAATTAATCAACTACCCTAGCTAATTAAATATTACAAAGCCCTTAAGTAATTAACAAATTAATTACAAAACAATCTAAATATGAAATTAAAGAGGCCGTCACAGCTCCGCCTCGAAATGATTAGATGATGCATGCTCGATTCGCCTCGCTCGGAAACCCGTTGCCATGCAAACTGTTGCCTCTGTTTGCACTGTTTCATGCCTCTGAAAGCTGCACAAGTTCCAAGGATGCTTCTGAACCACTCCCTGAGCACTGTGGGAGGTCACCGGCCAAGAGACAGGACTACCGGCCAAGGAAAGATGGTCATTGACCAAAGATGGGGCCATCGGCTGGATACTGGTAGTCGGCCGGCACTGAAAGTGGCCGACCGGCCATTTCTTCTTGCAAAATACTGGTTTTGCTGCAACAGAGGACAGACAGTGCGTGGCATGGAATTTGCAAGCCAAATGTATGCACGACCACCCTCCCTATCATGCTATGAACTCAAGGGAGTATGGCTCTCGACCCTCGGGCCACCAATCACGTATTTCAATGCATGGCCAAAGGTGTCAAAGGTGCATATCAATATGGAATGAATAGAACAAACAAATGAATGCTACACACTCTATCATGTTGGGTCAAGAATGTCGGTGACTGAGAATTGAGGCACGTTTCGTCACTTTAAATATGAAACGTCCCTTGATCCTCATGTTTGGTTTGACACCCCAAACCAAACAACAATGCAATGTATGTATTCCAAATGCAATGCGAAACATGCAATTAATGCAATGCAACATGAACAATGCAACTTAAAATGTAAGCAACATGGTAATGCAATAAGTATGCAATACTACAATGCAACCTAGGTATGTAAGTATATCGAGTGATAGGCATGCAACAATGATACTAACCACAAGGATGCGACAACGTGCAATGCAGTAAGCCTACAACAATACACAAGTGAATGATCTATGGACTTACACTAAGGATGGATAGGCCTCAACCATACCAAAACAGTGGCCAAAGTGCCAAGAAATGATGGACAAAACACACTCAAACATGCACATGTAGAGGTCCAACACTTAGGCATAAAAAGAGTCGACTCTTAGACACATTAAGAAGAGACAAATGTGGACATATGACAAGTATGATAAGCTCTGAAAATGTGCAAAGGATGATGCCAAATCAACCATGCCATGCAAGTAGGGCACGCAATAAAGCCCAAAACTTGAGGCTAACAAAGGGGTTCAAACCATGGCCCTACCAACCAAGCTCCAAAGAGCCAAGATGACTTAAAATAGTCTTGGGGCAGACCAAAATAAGGCCAGAGCATGCATGGAACAAGGCCAAAACATGCTAAGGAATGGGCGCAAAATAGGGGGGGCATTCAAGGCCACAAAGAGAGCATTCTACTACAACTACCTCAACCAAACATGGCATGGGTTATGCAATGAAAAACAGAGCTATAGCATGTCAAGATAAGTTCGAATACCCACTTAGATAGCATCTAAATGACTTAAGTCTAGAGGTATGCACAATGGCCCAAACATGGAGCATGAGACAACAACTCTTCAAAGCATTGAGAGAATGGAAAATGCAAGCACATAAGCATAGAACATGGACTGAAATAGCATGACAAGTGATTCCAAATCACCGAAATAGCCCAAGTAAAGTATGTTCATGACTCACACACCCAAAGCTAACAAGCTAAAATACATGGTGGCCATACAAGGCAATGCAAGCACGACCAAAACAACACCAAACAGACCTTGAGCATGTCACAACATGGCTAAAAACTTCATGGGGTTAGGCCAAAATATGCAAGCATGAAAGTCTAAATGCATGATACATGTTAAGGAAAATGAGAGGATTGCAAGGCAAGTGTATGATGCATGCAATAAGCCAAAGAACCAACATGAAACAGAGGTATAACATGATAAACTAACACCAAATACCTGGTGAAATGAAGCTAAAACACATTAAGCCAACATGCTACCTTTACAAGTCAACAATGCAAGCAAATGGGACATAAGGGAAGAGGGGTGTCCCTCCCCCGTACAAGACCTCAAAACCAATTCTCTACCACTGAAAATCCTCAGGATTTTAGTGGTGAGAAAGCCAAAACAAAAGGGTTACAAAGCCTAAAGAGGAAGGCACAAAAAGAGGCCAAACAAGGCCTAAGAGGGGGTAAACGAACCCCAACCCAAAAGTGACCTTAATGAAACATCTCAAGCATGAAAATAAAGAACTTTTATCAGTTATACACTAAGCTTAAAACAACATGCAAGATAGGCTAAAAGCTTAAGAAAAAATGGAAAATAAAAGAGGTAGTTCTCACCCTTGAAGAACACTTCAAGAACACCAACTCCAGCACCTTCTTCTGATCAAAACCAACTCAAAAACTCTGAAATTAATCCTTCAACACCACATTAACCAAATTATGGTGTAACACTAGGGGCCTTAGTGCAAAAATAAGAACAAAAACACACTTTTGAACACTATTACACATACAACTAGAGAGAGTGGGAGATATAGAGAGAGAGGTATATCTAACTTCTATATCAGATGAATCAACCTCTGTAAAGGGAGGGGAGACCCTCCTTTTATAGAAAAATAACTTTACAAAGCTTTCAAGGGAAGCTAAACAAGGCTCAAATCCCTCCATACACGTGTATGGAGGATGGAGCCTGTGCTCACCAGCTGGCACAGCTGGCATGCACAATGCCTGAAAAAAGCAAAGAAAATGTCTTGGCCAGAAAATGTGGTCGACCGACCAAATAAATGGCCGACCGACCAACTAAAGTGCCAATCGGCCAACACACTTAGCCGATGGAAAGAAAAAGGGACCGATGGCCTCAGGTCCTGGCCGGTGGGTTGAGAAAATGGTCAACAAGACATCCTCTTCCTTTAGAAGCAAAAACACAAGTGTTTTGTGCATGACCAAGCACAAAACAGATAAGCCGGGAGATCTTGAGGCAAGGTGTGCGTAGCCGAGACCTCCGAGAACTCAAAACGAACATGAGCATGGATGATTATCGAGTGTTCAAACGATGACGTCCAAGTCTTGAGGACGGTAAAAAATGGGGTGTCTACAATAGGCAACTTCATCCTGAAGTTCGACTGTAAATACCTCCAAATCAACTGTCCTATCCATGTGTCTAATCAGGTGATCTTTGTTTGTTCCTTACTTGAGAGTTCGGTTGTGATCTTTGCTCTGAGAGAAGAGCTGGTTAGAATAATGAGCAGTGCTGTTCAATCAAGGGGCAATTTGTGATTTTTGGATTCGGGGTTGTACATCTCAAGGTTTGATTCCATGCGTGTCAAGTGGTGATCTTTTTCGAAAATGGTTTTGGAAAGTTTTAATAAAAGTTGATTTTGTTCAAATTTTACCTTTTACAATTTAGACCATTTTTGGATCAAAAGGAAAATTTTCAGTGCTCACAACTTTAATTTCATTGATTTCAACATAAAAGTTCTCTAACTCTCTTATACAAATCAAAGTTGTTTTTATTACATCAAAAACTTGAAAAGAAAAGTCGAAGCAATAATTTAGGGGCATAAATGAGTCAGGTGTTCCTACGTCTCCCGCTCATGCTTGTGGAAGCTTCTGAAGCCAATGTAGGCTTGGTTTGTGCCTCATCCTCGAGCCAAGCTAGACACTCGCTAGAAAGGGTGTAACTGAAGCTAGAGGCAGGGCCAGAAGCTCTCTTGTCCTTCAAGTAGTGAGGTACCTAGCCAAATGTGAACCTCGGATGGAGAATGAAACCGGGTACTCTACCCCCTCTTCTAGGCGAGTCTGATCATGCCCAAATTGACGTCTGAACCGGAATGACAAATAGAATACATAGTTTGTCAGGCCGATCAACTGAATACCACGCTGGCAAGTTATGCTGTAGCTCATCTCGGTCAGGTTAAACCAGGGGCAACGCCAAGCTATGTCAGCAGCAGACCTGTTGTACAGCTAGTGGCACCACTACCCCTCATTCGGGAAATCCATTAGTTGGTGGCGAAAGAAATAGCCTTGAGCTGAGTACTCAGGGCAAGAGTGCACTACATTCAACTTATCCATAAGCCACACTTGGGAAGGAATGAAAGAAAAGAGAGATTAAAGAATAAAAAAATGTATGTTGAGAGAAAAGTGAGAAAAGGGCTTTAAGAGAAAAACAAAGCATGAATGTCGAGAGATGTGAGAAACATATATGAGTAAGGGTGGGAAACATTACCTGAAGAAGTAATGGACTCCCTGCGAATCTAGTAGTCTCCCGCCGATGAAAGGAATCTAAACCCATCAAAGTCTTGGCCAACACCAAACCAATACAACTCTTGCTTTCTTTCAAACCTTGGGCCACTTCAATCAATCGGATGCTAGATCTGCCAAAACTAGAGGCAAGGAGAAAATGTGCAAGCATGCACAAGCAGAGGACATGCTACCGAAAATTCCACCAGAGAAGGTTGCCTCGGTCACTGGCATTGGAAAATTGATGAATCAGACTGGGAATGTCCAGTTCTCCATTGTGGACCAGATATTGCCTCATGCAAAGTGAGCCCACACATCTGTCCTAAAGCTTGAACGTGATCAAAACGAGGCTAAGCATGATTTCCTCGTCGCACCGGGATTCTATTAATGCCTGAAATTCTTCAATTGTCTGGCACATTTCTTGTCCCCTAAAGCTAAAGACGTGTGTAATCGGGTCTCAGCACCTAGCCGTGGCATAAAGGAATGGAAAACAAAGGTGAGTCAGACTCAATGGAAAAAGTGCATTTATGTCAAAACTCTGGAAATTCACCTTTTTCGAGCCGTTTAAAGTCGCTATCCAATTCGAGAGTCTTTCGGCGAAAAATGGCTCCATTTGTGAAGAATTTGCAGCAGAAATGAAGAATCCCCGAAGTTGAACCTTTTGTAGAAGATAAGGTAGTGAGTGGAAGCCAATTGTCAACAATCTAGAGGTTCTGCACATTAATGGCCGGTAGGTGGCCGGCAGGCCATCTTTTGTGGCCGATAGGTGGCCGATAAGTTCCTTTTCTGGCCGGCTGCCTTCTTTTCAGGCCTATTGTCCGTTACCGAGTTGTTGTTGTTTTGTTTATCGAATTATATGTTGCATTTTGTATTTTGGTTATTGGTAGGTTCATTACCCGATTAAGAATTTTGTTTCAATCAAGTGCTCTTGGCCATTTCAATTCCATGTCCATTTCATGCTAATATGGTGCTTATGATGCAAAAATGATAACACATTTTTTTATAAAAACTGCGAGGTTTTATTTTGATCATGGTTTTTACAAAAGAGGAGTACAAATTTTAAAGTAAATTAAACTTCCTAAAGGTATACATCTGCTAATGCTACTAAACAAAAAAAAACTAAGCAAAAAAAATAAGAAAATTAGTGCCAGCCGCCTCATGCCCGATGTCACGCCCCAAACCCGCCCCTAAAAGTTTGGGCATGATCACTTCAGAAACAGACAGTTAATTCGATATATACAACATATGGGGCCTGAACGGAAGCATTTAATAACATAAAATAATATAAATCAACATCCATCGAGCTCACACCTATATGCCAGGGTCTCGATGTGCCATTAAACAGTTCCTCATATGATGGACAAATATACAAGAAGCAGATATTTGCATTCACACAATAACATATATGGGCATATATACAGAACCAGCCCCACACGTGGGCATACAGCAAAAATATTGGTAAAGGAGATTATACACGACTGATTACATTAGACAAAAGATTAAGAACCAAACTAGGGGTCATTAAGGGAACCGCACAAAATGCATAAGCTTCTCTACATGGCTTGACCAAGAAGGGGTGACCAAAGCTAAACTAAGACCGACCTCCAGTTGATTGCCTACAGAAACAGACATAACACAAAGTGAGCAAGGCTCAGTGAATAATAGCACTCAAACAATTTAATGATTAAACTTGAATTGTAATATTTATAAGGCTTATAAGTGCAGAGGTCATATAATTAATCTTATCTTGTAAGCATTTTCAGAATGGCCTTGGGCTCGGTTTTTATACAGAGAGGCTTCAAGCCCAATATCATGCAGAACGGCCTCAGGCCCAACATATCTTACAGATTGGCCTCGGGCCCAGATATCAACAGATTGGCCTCTGGCCCACAGATAATACAGAATGGCCTCCGGCCCAGTATTAGCAAAACAGAATAATCCCAGATTCATAAGAATACCATTACACAATAGTGCACATAAATTTCCTATGGTTTATTACAAGGCGACATAGTTGTCTTGCGTATAACAGAATAGTAATAATAGCTATTAATAAAAGGCACATGTATCATTATAGTACGCTTAATAAGGACAGAACAATTCACATTCTAACGGCCTCGGGCCCATCATTGGCGAAGCAGAATGATTCCAGATACGCAAAGATATCATTGTTCCATAATGTACATATGCTCCATTCGTTCACCATGAATCAATAAAGTTAACTTGCAGGTAACAGAACGTTAATATTAACTATTAACAGTAAGCAAAACGTACTACTATAGTACTATTACTCACAGTGATCGGCTTCCGGTAGTAATGGGACAATGTCCTCGTCTCGACCTACAAACACAATGCACAACACATAATATGAGATTATAACCGATCCTTTACTTATTCTCTTCGATCAATTAATCACTTAGCCATAGTGGTCCCAAGCCCATTATTCCTTAATAAGTTATAATCTATGACTCAGAAGATAGGAGGAATCGATAGGAAAAAGGTTCAGACGAAGAAATGGTACAAACCCGGTAAACAGAAAGTGAACAGTCGTCATAACTATTTCTGTACTTAGAATTTGGGAGTGAGACCACCACCATTGGAAACTAAACTTCTAGGGCTTGATTTTAGGCTGAAGAATCACTCAAAACGGAGTCCGAATGCAAAAGATATGCTTATTCAAAGTCACCAGGTATAAGCTGAAACAGGGTTGGCCGCACGTGCGCCCAATTGGACCACTCGTGTGGCCCAAATCTGCTCGAGCGGAAAAACCGGCCGCTCGAGCGCCCAAAGAGCAGAATGAAAACCTCTTTTTTTCTTCATGTTCCGCTCGTGCAGTGCCTGTGGCCGATCGTACGGTCTGGGAAAAATCAGACATTCCGAACCAAGCCACAGATGCAACAAAGCCAACACATGGAATAGTAGAAAAATAGGCACAACAATGTAATTTTTAGGATGTATTATTACCACAAACGTAATTCACAAACTCAATTTGATCCTTGAAAGCTTTATACTCATAAACACAATTTAATCACTTTGAGTTTCTAACCATATTTAGTTTCTCAAATATGTAATCATCTAAATACATACACAAATTCAAGCATGAAAAAGGAAGGAATAGAATGTAATTCATCTCCATAAAGCTCAATTAACCCAAAATGGTCAAAATGATACAACCTCCTTACAATTGATTCAATTACAAACCCTAACCATATAAATACCAAGAGAGCCTTGTTCAAGTCCAAATAAGGGATTATTATGGATGGATTGAACTTACCTTAAACTCAAATTTCTACAAATCCTCTCAAATTTCCCAATCTACTCCTTCTTTAATGAGCTTCTTTCCTTTTAGCTCTTTCTCTCAACTTCTCTACACTCTCTCAGAGATATTTTGACACCCTTCCCAACTCAATGATTTAAAGATATATATATATATATATATATATAAGTTTATTAAAATAAAAACTAATCAGTTTAATCGTCCCGAATCAGATTTTCACAAAAATGCTTATTATGACTTAAAAATTATGCTGATCTTAAATATAAAGCCAATTTCAGATTATCAAGCTCCTAAAGCTTCCAATTTCAGGTCCAAACATCACAATTGTAATAGATATTTCTTTTACTTAACAGATATAAACCTATAACCATAAGATTCACTCAATTAAACTTAATTTCACATTGAATTTCACAGTAAACACGTAAATGTACAGAGTAAGGGACCGAAAACATACCAGAAAACATATACGAGGGTCGGGTTATTACACTTTCCCCCTCTTAAATAAGTTTGGTCCCTCAAACTTGTTTTACCATGTAATAAGATTAGACATCTCAGTCTTGTATCATCGTTCAATTCTGTTATAAATTTTTAAATCATTCTTCAGTTTGAGCAATACACAGGTTAATCCGATAATTATCACAGTTACTCAACAGTTGTCAACATATAAAGCAACCCATAGTTTTATTCAATTTTTCATTTTTGGCGATTCATTTTAGGCATGTATAGTAAACAAAATCAACACTACACATCTACTTCATAGAATCATGTATCGATTAAGGTAAGGCTATAGGAGTCCCGTATAGGACATTCAAGACATCAAATCCCTAGTGGGCGGGGTTTATACTCATAATTTCTTCCTAGTATTCCTCTATTTCCGAAAGCATATCAAAGTCATACCATTATATTGCTTCAAAATCATATGTAATAGTTCTTGACAAGGTCAGAGCGATAGGAAGAAGAATCCCAATAAACATCGTTAATTCCTCATAGCATTACTTCTAAGTACAGTAACACAAAGAGAATTGAACAGTTACGGTAATATCAAAGTAAGTACCATACAGTTTTGCGAATTCATGTAGACATACCATTATAGACACTTAGTTATACCATCATAAGTTCGAATCTGAGCAATAGATACAAGTATAACAGCCATCATTTTGAGCAAATGGAGTCATCCAAAGATAAAGTCAGAAATCAAATTCACAATCGTATTTAGTTAATCAGTCATAACAATAAGGTACCACATCCTCCCTTATTAAGCATTTCCTCTTGTTACGGTAAAAGTAATTCAATTCCCCCCCTTTTTTTTTCATCACTTCAGTATTCTATTGTGCAGATAATTCTTCATTTTCCAACTGTAAGGCAGAAGGTCAACTATATTGTTCCGTATCCACAATTTAGAAGTGTAGTGCATCAACACACAACCATACAGAAATCATAGACCAGTCATGCGGCTTAGTCATTTAACATAAGCAGAGTATCCAATTACTCCTTGCGCATAGGTTCTACTAGGTCTGTTCATAGGGTCATGAATCCCATTAAATATACAACAATCATAATAATCATATCCATCCGGATTCCATAATGTCAAACAAAATATGCAATGATATAGCAAAAGAATAATTTGACCAACTAATATCAAAGTTAGTAATTCTCAGCAAGGTTAGTTCAATATGATAGTAAATCAATTCGTAACCACATAGTGCGTATTGTAAAAATCAGTATAAACATGCAAGAGGAGGTAAATGCCCAGTACATATCGTTAACCCATTACCAATATGGAATATCCCCACGTCTATCTGTGTCTACCAAAGTTCACAATGTCATGCAGAACAGTTCACGTTATAGCCTCCAAATAGGCAATAGACGACTGATTTTCAATATCCCACGTTTACATTTTTACATGGAAATATATCACAAAAATGATTTCTCAATCTTAAGTCATGAATATACATAGACAGGATTTTAGTTCTTGTGGTAAATAATCATATTACCAATCATTTAGTTTCGATTCCAAATTAGTCAATAATTACCTATCTCTTTTACAAGTGTCATATGAGCAGACACGTAATATGGGTGGGGTCCTTCATGTTGTTCAACCATTCCCTATAAGAAATCCCGATTACAGATTACAGATTACACATAAACAAAACAGATTACAGATTACAGTTACAGATTACAGATTCCTTAATTATGAGCAGACACAGTTAGCAGACACAGTTAGGATCACAGATTCCCATAAACAAGTCCCGATTACACATAAACAATACTCATTAAACGCCATCAATAATTCCCTCGGTTCATTATCAGAAGTCGTCGGTAATTTTCTCGGCTCACGAAACCATATTAATTATATGTTGTTTCAAGGTCAATAATTAACTTCCAAACATAGCTAATGTATAATCCATTCCCCCATTTAAACAATCAGTAGGAAACAAAATCACAATCAATTAACTCCTTACACAATTCTAAGAGGGGTCACTATATGCATAACTTCTTATCACAGCCAGTCATACTCAACACAATTCAAACTATCATGCCAAACACATCTTATCAAAATATCTAAACACAGTAACTTCTCAAATTCACAGGGGTAAACATTGCTATAGCAAGGAAGATGTGGCTATGTTATAAAAGTTAAAACATCGCATATATCATTTTGTTTAGTAACTAGATCTTAGGAATATTCAGCATTTAGAGTGTAATCAATCTATCTAAACAGATGCTAGGAAACACAATCATGTTGTCATCGTTTCCCACAGGTAACTGTCAATCCAAAAATAATAACCGATAACACACATCCCACTTAATCATTGACATATAAATTGCCTTATTGATTTGATCGAACACTCACTACGCTTCCGCAGTGCAACTGAACTGCTGGCTGTACTTGTTTCCTTTCCAAACTAGTTTGTTCTGTTGTTTTGGAAGCGTCTTCCATGCTGCACTCTGGTACCTCTGTGCTAGCAGGTTCCTTTAAAGCAGCCTATTAGTGATTTATCTCTATTGGCTTGTCAACCAAAAAGGTTTGTTCAGCCATGAAAGCCTCAAACATTCCATCTTCAGCCAATGTTCTCTCTTGGCCTAGCTTAGTCCTTTCATCCGTTACATCATCACTTTCCGTTAAAGCTTTCTCGAGGCCTGCTAAACTGGATTTTTCTTTGGTTCTTAGTTTAGCATGAACTTTAGCCAACTGCTTCATGCTTGCACTTCTCTTGATCTTGGGAGCAGGCTTCAAACCTACCCCTCTATCTGTTTGGTCTTTTGCTTGTGCCATGAAAGTGCTCTCTTCACTTTCCTTCAGATCTCTTTGATATTGGATGTATTTTCGTTGGATCTTCCTCCTTTGAGACCTAGAACTAATAAGAACCACATCTGGCTCTCTTGTTTTTGGATTCTTTAATAACACCCAGTTATTTGGAGCCACCAAGGGAGGTTTGATCATTTTTCCCCGGTCTCCAAAAACCTTTCTTTGAGTAAGCATTTCCTTAGGTTTATTCTGCATGACAAACCAATCTAGAACTCCTAGGACCCATGAGCCCATTGGTCTGGCTGTTAGATCTGTTGTCCCACTCTTTGAAGTAGTCTTCGGGGGCTAATTATCAATCGTGGTCCCATGCCTTGCACTGAATCCATGCTTCCTTTCAAGCTAGTTGTCTACTCTGTAATAATTGGGTGGCCTAGTTTCATACAGAGGCCTCTTTCCTTTTGATTGCATCCTAGTGTCTGGTGGGGGCTACAAAGGATGAATGATGTCTAGGGCCAGTTAGGTATGGCCTCTTGTTATGGGTGCTGGTTATTCGGTCCCTCTACACCTCTTTGTAATGTTGTTTTCCATCAACTTGGAGCCCTTTCTGCCACTTGTAACACATCATGCACCTAGGACACATCCTCTGCACTGTAGCAGCTTCAAGAGAGTCATCATCCAATATCTCTTCACCAGAGCCTTCTTTTAGGCCTGTAGAGCTTTGTCTATCAGCTGGTGAACTTTTTGTGTTCTTTCTGAAAGTTACCTGGCTAGCCACATGCATCTGTACAGTAACTTCCTCAAATTTTTTCAATGATAGGTTTTGGAAATCTGGCATGCCAACATTGGCTGCAGCCTCCCCAATCTTTGGGAACGGGTTGGTGTCAATTCCCATAGCTTTCTCAGACTTGGCTGGAAACTATAGCCTCCCATTCCGAATCTATTCTTGGATCCTATCTCGAAAAACAATACACTTTTTAGTTGAATAAAACTAAGAATTATGCCATTTACAATACAATTTTCCTTTAAGTTCTTTAAGGGTAGGAATCTTGACGTCCTTTGGTATCTTTAGGAAATTTGCTGCAAACAAATGATCAAAAATGTCATATGTTTTTGTTAAGTCAAAAGAATACGTCCTATACAGGTCTTTCTTTGAAAACTGCTGGTCTATTGTATTGTCTTTCTGAATTAATGCCTCATAAGTCATAGGTTTTTTTCCTACTCTCTCTACTCTATCAATTTTATAATTAGGGTCCCTATAGTAAGCCTTATATGATGCATTACTTCGATCTTGTTCTTCCTTGTGTAAGTTTCATATCTAGACACCTTATAGGTTAACTCTACTAAGTCTCAAAACTCAGTTGAATCAAATTTCTTTCGAAGCCTAAATTCCAAGCCATTTTGAGCCAATCTTACAAATTCAGGCTCTGGTAGCATGACCATGCATTTGTTTCGTGCCCTTTTAAATCTGGAAATAAATTGAGCAACCTTCTCATCAGGCCTTTGGCTCAATCTTGCCAAGTCTGCTATAGAAACTTCAGGTTCTGTTTGGAAAAATGGGGCATGAAAAACTTCCTCAATTTCCTACCAAGTTTGGATAGAGCCAAGTGTAAGGTTTATCTACCATACGAAGGCTGCTCCAGTTAAAGAGTTTGGAAAGAGTTTCAGTTTCACGTAATCATTATTGGCAAACTCACTACACTGGCTTGTAAATCTAGCAATGTGCTCCACCGTTGACTGATTCTTATTCCTATAAAAAAGAGCAAAGTCTGGTATTCTAAACCTCCTAGGATACTTATATACCCGATCCACCCACTTTGGGTAAGGTTTTCTGTACACTGGTGTCTGGACCCCTTGAGCCATAGGTCCACACATTCCCTAATTATATCAGCAATTTGGTCCCTTGGAACTATATTTTGTGCTGCTTGAACCATTATTGGAGGAACAAACACAGGGTTTGAAGGAATTCCATGTGCTTGAGGACCTCTTGGTCTATATGTGGGTGCATTCAAGGCTGGTTGTCCTTGTTACACTGGTTGCTGTTGGAGGTATGGCTAACCTCTTGGAATCTGTCCTGGGAAAGGTCCTATGAAAGATACTACAAGAGGAGGAACATGTGTTGTTTCTCTTCCAGCAATAGGAAATCCCTCCAGCCCCCCAGGTGTAAATTCAAACATAGGATTAATGAAATCCCGTGTGCCAGGTATGGCTTTGAACACAGGATTTGGAAACATCCTCATACCATTCTCTTGTGTTGGCCTAGATCCACAAATTTGTATGGTTTTGCTGGTGGGCAATGGTACATTTTGGTTTGTTGGTGGTCTTGAAGGAGCTTTATACCATGACTGAAGCACAGGCGGTGACCTTCCATGACTATGATTGCTAGTCTGACCATTGGTTTGTTCATTATTTTGCATAGGCTATTTGTCTCGATCCAATCTATGCTGAAGGGAATTCATGTTTTCTTCAGCCTGTCGTTCGATCATTGGTTGATGGGAGTTTACTCGATCCAAAAAAATGTTGCCCATCTTTTCATTGTATACATTAATTGTTGCCCCATAGCATCTACTAAATCTCCCCATGGATTTATTGGGTGGGTAGAAGGGATATTCGAAGGTCCAGTCTCATCGCCCTGTCCAGTGTGTTGGACATGTGTTGTATAATCTGAAGTGCTGGCCTGTTTAACCATTTGTGGAGGATCTGATGGGACATGTGCATCCATTACATTCTCCTCTAGGTTAGGTATTTCTACCTCTCTTTCTACACCCTCTTCCAGACATTCATTTTCTCCTCTTGCTCTACGTCTAGCCATTTTTAATATGTCTCACTGGGCGTGCCAAAAATATATGTTGGCTTTCGAGGGTTAATAATGTAAATTTAAGCATGCCAGTAAGGATCAATCAGTCTTTACAGAATTTTAATTGTCAACCAATTATCAGACGGTTGTGTTGAAATTTTTTCAGCCTTAATGTAAAGGACTTTTACTAGTGGCTTATTTTAGGAGAAATCGATAAGAAAAAACAAGTACAGAACAATTCAGAAATTAAATTTCATTAAGCAAATGAAAACTTACAATGAAGTTACAATGACCCAGCCTCGCAGAGGTTCACAACAACGATTAGTTGAAAATACTCCTAAGAAATAAAGTGCAGTATAGGAATTGAAATGCTGAAATGTAAAGAACTGGAAAAAAATACGAAGTAAATAAACTGGTTTCTGAATCTGAGTCTGGGTCCCTCAATTTGGCACCTTCCATACTATTTATACTCTTCAAGGGTAACCATCGAAGTGGGTTTCCAGTCGTCGAAATGTTCTCCCATGATTGCTGATCATGCTCTCTCACAGTCAGTCCCACTATGCCATTCTTACAGTTAGGCTTCCCTCTTGGATTTGAATTTGAATTCGTCGGTAATCATTGTGTCATGTCATCTTGCGCTTTCTAGCTATTCCAACGTTGCGTAGATCCATTATAACCAATATGACTTGTCACGTGTCTGTCGTTGACTAGAGACTTGTATTAACTCACCGAATTGCCTCTCATGTACCACGTGTCAAGCTATGATTAACTTTTACAAAATATATAGCCAACATTTTCAAATATTGATTATTCATCATTTATGATTATCCATAAAGGAATATAATGATTTGACATTTATTTTGATTTTCAAAATTTTAAAATATCAACTTGAAAATCGAAAAAAAAAAAATTATGTGCAAAAGAAAAAAAAAACTAATTATTTAAATAAATAAATAAAACTGAATTATTTTTTTGTGCAAAACTGAAAATTTTGTGTCTATAATAAAGTACCATGATGATGGAACATTGATATGCAAAATTAAAAGAAAAAAAAAATTTAATGAAAAAACTGATAATGTTCTTGATTTTATTGGATAGTTGAATCAAACCAATAAGTAGAAAAGCAAAAACGTTTAATCTCTTATGCTCTAGTTTTTTTAATCAGTTAGTAAACACAATTATCTGAAACATTACTATACAAAATTGATAATGTTCTTAATTTTAAAAATTGGACAAAAGCTCACTTTGTTTGGTTTGAGTTTTCCAAAAACGATTTTAAGAAAATTCTGCTTTCTTGTTTTTTGTATTTTTTTGTTTTTATTGATTTTTTTAATTTTTTAAGCAACTTTTTAATTTTTAGGCACACCTAACATAAATACACTTAAAAAGTATAATTTTTATGAAAAAAGTCTTTAAACAATTCGCTAAATACCAAAAATATAAAAAAAAATACAAAAATTTAATATATTTTTCATATTTTTTGTGTATTTATTAATTTTTTAAAATATTTTTTCACAAATACTTTACTTTTTAGATACATCTAAGTAAGATATATCTAAAAAAGCAAAAAAAAAAAAAAATACTTAAAATTTTAAAAATATTCACTAAAAACAAAAAACTCAATTTTAAAAAAAACTTAATTCGAAAAATTCAAACCAAACACACTGATAATATTCTCAGTTTTATTAAATATGACTTATTGATTCCAAATTTTTTAAATAGCACCTAAATTACCATAATATTTTTAAATAATTAACTCATAATTTTATGATATGATTAAAAATTATTAATTAATTTAATAACTTATTAATAAAAGAGACGTGATATAATTTCTAGGGTAAATTACATTGACACTCCCTGAGATTTATATTTATTACAGTTCTCCCCTCATCTTTTCAAAATTACATCCCCTCCCTGAGGTTTAAAGTCTCATTACAGATTGCTCCCTGATATTTAAAGTTTTATAACAATTCTCCCCTTCACAGTAATGATCATCATACATAATATTAAATGAACAAGAAGAATTAATGTAATTTTTCAAATATAAAAAAAAAATATAATAAATATAAACATCAAGAGTGCCAATTTAATTCACCATAATTTCTATAACCAGATGCACTTCATATTTTGAACAAATGTAATAACATATTTATAATTTATTAAATAAATTTTTGGGGAATGCACCAATAAATCCCAAATTAATAACTTATACATGGTTTAGTCCTAAAAATTTTCTTATAGACTAAAAGGTCCCATTACAATGTTTCAAACATCATATTAATGTTTCGAACATTAGATTTCGAACATCAGATTAATGTTTCAAATATTAGATTGATGTGCAAATGGGACTAAATGGAGTATAAGAAAACTTTTAAGACTAAATAGTTCAACTTTTCAAAAATTAAGACTTATGGGTAAATTTTTCTAAATTTTTTTTTTTAAAGAAAAAGACAGAAGATCCAAGAACGGGTCCCACAACCCGGACCCCTTCGTAAGCGCGTCGAAGTTCATTTGCGTCACTGACGCGCCTAGGTGGCTGGCGGGGGTCTTGATCTTAAAAAAAGACAGGCAATCAAAATTGAGCACACCACACACCAAGGACACGAGCATCACCACCCATTTCTTCTATTTGTCTTTGTGTTATTGGGTTGGAGTGGGGTGGTCACCGCAGAAAACAAATAACATTCATAATTCTCGGTTTCGCCGATCCTTCTCCACTCTTTCAACACATCACATATATCAAACACATTCCTATAACAGTTGTGTTGTTTTGAATTTTGAGTCTCACTCTCATCCCCTGTTCACTTCGGTTGTTGGTTGTGACTTTGATGATCCCATCTGTATACTGTGTAAAGTGTATTTCTAAAGAGTAAAATCTAACATACATAGATTCACAGACCGAATAGTGGAGGTGGTGGACTCAATCAACTCCCCTCCTCTACAGGCACTTCAGAACAAAGGAATTAGTCTTCTTCTCTTCACCCCCCTCATTCTTTGACTTTGGAAATTCCATCATCTCCAATTCCCTTCTCTTTCCTTTTAATTTAATCTTTTTTGAACCATTCTTCTTCACTCAAAAGAGTGTTTTTTTCTTTTTTCTTTTTTCTTTCGTTCTATATCCATCTGGGTTTTCTGTTGAAAACGAGTTATTCTATTTTGTTCAAGAACCTCTCTTCAACCCAATTCTCTTTCTAATTCATCCATACCATTGTTGTTTTCATAATTAAGTCTATGCAATTCAGGCATAACTGGCATAATTCCGTTTTTTTAATCCCTCAATTTCATATACATATATTTTAATCTTGGAATCTCTACCCAATTCCCTTGGGAATGTTCTTTTAATCTCTTATTCCTCCTCAATTC
Source organism: Camellia sinensis (assembly GCF_055761805.1). Lineage (NCBI taxonomy): Eukaryota > Viridiplantae > Streptophyta > Magnoliopsida > Ericales > Theaceae > Camellia > Camellia sinensis. Next base: position 215,230,685 of record NC_138964.1, on the reverse strand, counting down.
CTATAAACATATATACAAAATTCATCTCTTGTTTATTGGGTTGTTTTTAATTTGGTCTTCTTTGTTTCTCGATGGGTTGTGCCACTTCAAAGCCACGGGTCTGCCGGAACTGCGAGCCACCTCCGCCGGTGCCACAACGAAGCTACTCAATAAACGTCCACCATCCGCCGCAGCAAGAAGGAGACAGTTACCATGTCGTAGCTCTCACTTCCACAACATTGGGTTCTCTCAAGCTCAATCGCAAACACCTTACCTGCGAAGAAGAAGAAGAAGAAGCTATAGCTCCATTGAAGGATGATGAAGATTACAAGAGAAAAACCGAGTTCTCAATGGGAGTGATTGAGGCGAAGACATGGTCTCAGATGATCAACCGAAAGATACCCAAAATTGTCCCCAAAACTCCGATCACAACGCCGCCTGGAGAGCCAGAGACGATCAATATTTGGGAATTAATGGCGGGTCTTGAAGATACAAGCCCTCTTCGACCTGTTCATCATCACCACCGTAGCTTTTCATTTCCAGTGAATTCAATTCCCGATTCAAAACTACAAGAAACTGAGGAATCAAAGCCAATGTGGCTCCAGATCGCTGATAATTCGAATGCAACATCTATAATCTCCGAGTTTGATCCCGATGTCATTTCCAAATTCCGGGAAGCACTTGAAGATCTCCCTCCGGAGAACCCAATTCACCTCAACCCATTGGATTGCACAGATGTGAAGAAAATTGATGTTGATTTCCCGGACTACAAGGGTTTCAAAGACAGAGTAGTCTTATACTTCACAAGCCTAAGAGGTGTGAGGAAGACATATGAAGATTGTTGCCATGTTCGAGTCATTTTGAAGGGAATTGGTGTTCGTGTCGACGAGAGAGACGTTTCGATGCATTCGGGCTTCAAAGAGGAGCTGAGAGAGCTACTGGGAGATGGATTCTATGGTGGTGGATTGCCAAGGGTATTTGTAGGGAAGAAGTATATCGGTGGGGCGGAGGAAATACGGCGGCTGCATGAAGAAGGGAGGCTGGAGAAGGTATTAGATGGTTGTGAATGGGTGGTTGGTGGTGGTGGTGGTGGTGGTGGTGTTTGTGAAGCTTGTGGGGATATTAGGTTTGTGCCATGTGAGACATGTTCAGGGAGTTGCAAGATTTACCATGAAGTTGATTATGATGACGATGATCAAGAATTTGGTGATGAGAGTGATTGTGGATTTCATAGATGTCCTGATTGCAATGAGAATGGGATCACTCGTTGCCCAGTTTGTTGTGATTAATTTCATAACGTATTAACAATTTTTTTATTTTTTCGCTTCTACTTCTTTTGTTTTCTTCAAGTGGTGATTTATGAAAAGATGATACGAATAGACATGACACAGAGTAAAATAATTTTTTTCATGAAGGACCTTGATATGTATAAATTGAATTATTTTTTATAATTGATTGTATGTATTCAAAATTAAAAGGAGATTTATTAACTAACTGATGGTGAAAATGGTGATTAGCGTGTTGTAGTTAGGTTTTGAAGCTAATTTCTGCCAATGTGGTTTCTGCAACACATGAATTATAGGAAGTAGTTGTCTATTTGATATTGGTGCCTCATAAACAAGGGTTGTATTCTGTTTTTAGTTTGCTTACTGTCGTCTCTCTTTTTTTTTTTTTTTGGTAATGAAGATCGAACTTAGGTAAATAAAGAATTAAGCGGTTACATTTCTAGGGTAAAAGGTACCCCTATCATCTTCAAATACTTAAAAGGAAATACAGTTAGGAATAGAAGAAAAAACAAATAGACCCTCATGATTAAATCATTCGTTGGCAAGCAAGTCCGCACATTTGTTTTCCTCGCGATAAGTATGGCTAATAGTCAAGGTTCCGAGCTGATTCAAGAGGTATCTGCAGTCATAAATTAGATTATTAAGTTGATGACAATAGTTGGAGTTACTAAGAATGAGATTTTTCATGATGGTTGCATTTGTTTCCACTTCTATTCCTAAGAGATTCAGGTCAAGAGCAAGTTTTAGTCCATCTCGCATAGCACATAGTTCAGGTCACGAACAAGATAAGAGAGAGTCAGAAGAGAAGATTATCGAGAGCAAAATTATATTATGTGTATGAATAATGCTAGATGTACTAATTAATGTATTAACTAGTATATTAACAGATGATATGATATAACTTTAGAGGTTTTGAGTATTTGTAATTTATATAATATGTAAGGTCAGTAACAATAATATAACACTAGTTGGTATACTAGTGTGTACATTAATTAGTGTATGTAGCACCACCATATATGTATTTGTCTACAATCACAATTCACACTAAATAGATCATCATGTTACACTTGTAAAATTTTTTACTATACCATCGATTTGAATCACCATATGAGAAATGTAATATAAACTTAAAATCTCTGTTTGAATTCTCTCATATTCTTTTATTTTTAGGCCAAGTTTGGCATGTGCCCAAAAAGTCAAAACGTTACTCAAAAAGTTAAAAAGTTATCATTATTCACTAAAGGTCAAAAAGTATGGCTGTACAATTCTCAATCTTAATTTTCCCTTACATACTAATTTATACAATTTTTTATTACACATTTTTTCATAAAAAGTCAAAAAGTTAACCGAAACAACCATATTTTTTTTCTCAACTTTTTAGTCAAAAAAGTCAAAAAATATACTTATTTAAGACATCCCAAACAATCCCTAAGTTAAGAGCCTTTAATGTCAACTATTATCTTTAAACAGACATAATTGATACTTGATGGTTGAAACTTTAACATCAATTACCCCATGGAAGTAGCATGATAGTTGTTTCCTAACTTTGTAAATCAGTTAAGCTCTTATTGTCATGAACTCATAAAAATGATAACAAAAAACAAACTCATAGTCAAATTGGGTCGGCAAGAGAATTGTCACTATTAAGATTTAAGACTTGTATTTAGATTTTAAATTTGTATAAAATTTAAAATAAGAAAAGAAAAGAAGGGGTTTGTGAATAAAATAGAAAGTATTCTTTTTCATAAATTCTTTTCTTTTTCTTTCTTTTTTTTCAAAAATTCTTTAAAAAAATTAAAATTTGTACTTTTTTGTTAGTTTTTTTTTTTTTTTTTTTGGGTGAATACTTTTGGGTTAAAATTTATACTTTTTAGTTAGTTGATAAAAAAATAATTATAAATATAAAAAATATTGCATCAAACAAATCATTAACAATTTAAACTCGTTTTTATAAAAATTGAATCTCACATAAGAAAAAATTAAACCCAAAAAGCAAGGGTAGACCCGACAAACTCATTGGTCATGATAATGAGCCTTGAATTATGAGGCGACTTTTGCACACAAAAGAAGAGGAAGAAAACAAATTAGAAAGAATGAAAAAGTCAATAGTTTATTCGACGGAGAAAAAGCAGTTTCTTTTTTTAAGGAGAGCAGTTCAGCTCAATTATGCTTGCGCCGGTGCCAGGCCGATTCATTTTTAATAGAATAACACTATACCATTTAATTAGTATTAATAACTTTTTGTTAATGAAAATAAATAAATAAATAAAAAATAGGGTCAATAAAGTCCTCTCCAAGAAAATTAGGTGGAGAAAGGTTCCAGTCAACCCAGGTTTTGTGACCAAATAAAAGAGCAATAATGCTACAGAGATTACAAAGATTAAATTTAGGTAAAAAAAAATTTGAGTTTTATGAAGTCTTATAATAAATAAATGAGATATTAGATAATATCAAAATTTTAATATTCAAATTTGATCACCATAATATATTGATATGGTAATATGGTCAAATATTGTTTTCTCTGAAATTTTCAGAGTAAACAAAGATGGGGCAAAGGTGTGGAGTAGCTCTCAATCCTTCAAAGTTTTAACCAAACGACCACTTCATTTGAAGGCATTAAAAATATCTCCAACCCCATGTTCAATTACTCATTTGATTATTAAAAAAAATATATAAAAAATTAAATTGCCTCACCTTAAAGCATTTAGTACATAATTGACATTGATAAAAGTTGGTGTGAACTGAGGAAAGTGGTGTCATTGAGGGACATTCAAATGGTACAAGTATTAGCACCCAAAAAAAAGGTTACTAGTATTGTAAATAAGGCTGTAAATGAATCAAATTGTTCATGAATAAGCTTGGTTTGGCTCATTAAAAGCTCGGCTCGGTTCGTTTAGTAAACGAGCCGAGCTCGAACTCAAATTCAAATATTAAGCTCGTTTAATAAACGAACCTAATTCAAACTCACATAAGCTTGGCTCGTCAAGTTCAGCTCGTTTATGTTTATTTAAATTATATATAAATATATATATATATATATATAAATAATAGTACAAATACATTATTTATATATTAAATAATATTAAAAAAAAATTATCGAGCCGAGCTTGAGTACTATTAATGTTAACGAGCCGAGCCAAACTCAAGTCTAATTTCTTATTGAGCCGAGTTCGAGCTCAATAAATGAGCTCGATAAATAAACGAAAGCTTGGCTCAGTTCAGTTCGTTTGCAGCCTTAATTGTAAGTCAAGGACATAAGGTAGAGCCACCTGTCTATATTTACCTGCTCATCAAGAAATCATCGAATATTTTTTAAACAATACTCTATTACCTAATGGGGCATTTGAACCCAGAAAATCACAAAACGAGAATTTTTTTTCCTAACTAATGAAACAAATGAAAAATGTACTATTATGCTGTGTTTAATTGAGGGATTTAAGAAGAAATTTGAAGGGAAAAAAAAAAGAAAGAAAGAAAGAAAAAAAATAGATTAAATGTGAATAAAATATACCTATATTACACCTAATTTCACACACTTTTTCTCTTTCTTTTTTCAAATCCCTTCTCAAATCTCTCAACCAAACATAGCATTAATGTGCACGAGATTCATGCCACAACTGGGTTCGTTTAGTGTAATCAAACAAACAAAAGCAAAAGCAAAAAAGAAGTGAATTTGCTGTGAACACTCAAAACCACCTCTGTGATCTGAAAATTCCCACGTCTCTGTGTCTCAACCCTACCCTCAACTGAACAATGTATCTAAATAATTATTTTAAATCAAAAAAAAAATATATATATATATATATATATATATATGTATGTATCAGTATCACATTGTGCAGATGGACAATATCAGAGAGTTTTCGAGACAGGTGGAAAAAAAGATTCAACAGTGGGTCAGGGAACAACACATAGCCGGATAAAGGAAAATGTTTGGTAGTTCAAATTTTTGTGGCTCAAATGGCTCAAATCTGTTAAAACGACGTCGTTTTACACTCAAAATCTGTCAAAACGACGTCGTTTTGACAGATTTGAGCCATTTGAGCCACAAAAATTTGAGCTACCTAGCATTGTCGCCGCATAAATGAATAGATGATATATATAATATAACAACCAGAAACATAAATAATTAATTAATGAATTAATTGCATAGTGTTGTTCGCGTAGAACTCTGGCCGTTGCAAATTTGAAGTTGAAGTTGGATTGTGGAACTTTTTAACAAAGGTTTGCTAAGCAGTGGTTGTTAGTTGTGAGCGGCTCAGTAACTATTTTACATATGTGGTTGGCAGACAATAAAAAGCTTTTAAGATTTTTTAAAACTAAAATAATAGTAATAATATTATGGACAAACTTCAGTTTAACTCTGTGGCTTGGGTTAGGCGCGGATTATTCTTGACATTCAGAAATCATCATATAATCTCCATGTGGTTTGTGAACTAAAACGCACCGTTCACTTTTCCATCCAAATTAACTGATAATTGACTATGTAGTTCAAACGCCCATAAAAAGAGTAAGCTACATTTTTAAACCAAAATACCCTTGAACATCTTTAAATTTGCAAAGGTATGCCATCCTTCTCTATCTACTATTTCTCTTTATATTTCTTAACTCCAATCTACTATACCACACCAACTTCCTCTCCCCTCACCAATCTTCCCTCTCTTTATATTTTCCTTCCATTTACATGGCCATACCACCGTCCTTCTCTACAACTCTATGGCCACTTCAAATAAGAAAAATAATAAAACTTGGAAGAAAATGTTAAGTTTGCATCAATTAAAATTTTTTGAAGCTAAAAATTAATATCCACTGACTAACGGATCTGTCTTTTGAAGGGACCTTATGTTCCGTGTATATATTTACATTATATAGGCATATATGAATGAAATTTGGGTAGTTGAGTGGTAATGGATGAGATAAAGTCTTTTAGGATGAAAAAGTATATATTCATAAACTTTTTTTTTTTTTTTTGAGAAATAGTTACTGTGAATGATTTGTGCCAATATAATGGATAGCTACTATGAATGATTTTAGGAATTTAGGATTGGTTTGGGATGATATAAATAAACATATTTTTTAACTTTTTATGAAATATAAATTAGGTATGGGTTGGATTTGAAGTGATGTGATAGAGAGGTGATGTGACTTAAATAAAATGATGTGACTTAAATAGGAAAGTGACTTTTTGACTTTTTTAGGTTATGACAAACAATGCCTTCGTATTTAGATTTTAAATTGATTTGTAAAATATTGAATGACTAGCGTATGCCTGTATCTGAAGGCACGGTATAAATAATATTAGGATTAGAATATCATTGTAATCCCAACATTATTTAAATTTATTTTTTAATTTGATAAAATCACAAATTTATTATAAAATTTTGGAGTTCTTACAAAACTCCTCACGAAAACTCGCTTTTACTTATATAATATATAGTTAGATAGATAGATGTGCCTAGTATGCATACAATTTTCACGAGCATACATACAATACTACTTTTGCTTATATAATTATATAAAAATTGTATGTATGCCCGTGATGTCCTAGTGTATTACGAACATACATATATTGTATGGAAATATGTGTAAAATATATTGAATAAAAAGATTAAAAAAATAGAGAGAAAAATAAAAACAGGAGAAAATAAAAAAATAAAAGTAAAAGAGGAAGGAAGACGGGATCATGGGATCCTGGAAAGATGGATCAGAAAAAGAAAAAGTAAGAGAGAGAGAAGCAGGGAGTAAAAAATGTATATGTACGACATTTTTTGAAAAATATATCTTAACCATTGTTTTATAATTTGAACAGATCTAAGTCATCCAAATGTCCTAATAGGACAAACATATGTTGAAGATTCAAAAACTGTCCTGCTTTATTAAAATATGTTGAAGATTCATATGAGGTCTAAATTTATAAAGTCATCAGATATTCAATATATTTAAAAATAATAATTAATTGTTCAAATTCATTTAATTTGTAGACTATAAAATTCATTAATATAATCTTTATTACGCACAGTAAAATTTGGCTCTTAATTCTGAGATCACAGACTTTTTCATATAATATGAATAAAAATAAGTGAACAAAAAGCAGAAAAAAAAACAAATAAAGAGAAAAATAAAAATGAGAGAAAATAAAAAAAGAAAAAGAAAAGAGAGAGGAACAGGGGATCATGTGATCACAAAATGATGGGTGAGAAAAGGAAAAATTAAGAGAGAAAAGTAAGAAAATAGAAAATGTACATGTAGGATATTTTTTTAAAAATATATCTCAACCGTTGTTTTATAATTTGAATAAATTTGAGCCGTCCAAATATCCTAGTAGGAAAAATGTGTGTAGGACAAATTTAAAAACCATCTTACTTTATTATATAAATTGAATAATATATATGCATTTACTGTTGATGGTGAGAATAAGTGATTGGTTTTTTGGTGTGGAGATGTGTGTGCTTCTTGGATTTCTTATACAAGTTGGAATGAAATATGTTAGAGTTGGTAGCATGAAAGGAAGAAGGAAGAAGAAAGAAAATAAGTGTGTGTGTATATATGTATGTATGTATATTTTCACGTTTAATTTAAAAGAGATAAGAGGAAGAAGATAGGGGCATAAGGGTAAATTTACACATTCTGTTAACAGAAGTTAGTGTGCGCTTTAATTTATAAACCACATGAGAGTTATGTGGTGATTTTCAAATATCAAGGAAGTAATCTGCACCCGGCCCAAATCACAAAGGAGTATAGTGAAGTTTGCCCTAATATTAAATCGCAAATGACAAAAAACTATCACCGCTTCTTTTTAATTTGAAATCAACTTGCTCTACTAGTAAAAATGCACGTTTCAAGTCAATTGGTAGATAGATATATAGTTAGTAATTCTAGTAATGCAAAGAATCGATCACAGAAAATATATATGGTCATACATGTTAGACAGGGAAACCAGAGATGAAACTAGAATTCTGGTGTTGAGAGAGCCAAGCAAAACCATTAAGATTTCAATAAAACTCTCCTAAAATGTAAGGGTTTTTAAGAATTTTGGAGGCCAAGACCGTAGCTGGTTCCTCTCCCTCAGCCCATGAGAGAGACCTGTCAGTCATGGAAGAGTATGCACAACCTGACCCTCCAAACATATGCTTGGACCATTTACAACATAGTGGAAGAAAGAGTACCACCCTGCATCTAGACTTCAAGTTGACAGGTGCTCAATCCCTTCATGGTTCGACTGTATTACATACAATTTGATATTGAAACTTATATTTTTGTGATTAACAATGGTTGTTCTTTTCAGAGTGAACTAGGGCATTAATTTACCTACTGAACTATCACCCGTCTGTCATATGCAGACCATTATGTCCCGTTGTCTTGTCCTGAAAAATTCAGGTCAAGAGGCACAAGCCCTCATTTCACACTAAACTCTTCCTCTTGAACCAAAATAGGCCCCTCTTTGCCAACTATAGGATTGTACATCACCAGCCCATAAACCACTTTATACACTTTGGGGGTTAGCAAAGCATGGCAGACCCTAGTGGCCCCCTACCCATAGACAAGCTGTATGGGAGGCTGCAGACACGGGCATCCATAATTGCTCACTCAAATCGAGTTTGAGTTATGTTGTGCAGAATCATGGTTTCAATTAAGGTTATCCAAATTGTGATCAGAGTCCTACAATCTTAAATTATCAAAACAATCTAAATCATTGTAAAATTGATATTATAGCAGGATCATATAAGTATGATCACGTAAGTAGGTAAGATCATAGTTACGATCTTTGGGCAGGTGATTTTTCACCTTACTTTTAATATACATTATTCTTATTGGTAATTTTACCTTCTTTTTTTTCTTTTTTTTTATTATAAAAAGCAGAAACTTCAGATTCTCCATTTGATCTAAGAGATCCTCTCATTGATCCCACGTAGGATCTCGATTTTAACCATGGTTCCAACCGGACAATAGAGTAATAAATAATAGAACAATTGCACACATAAAAACAATAACATAAATATACATGGTTCGGTGGGTTTTGCCTACTTCTACAGCAAAGAGGGAGAACAAATTCACTATGCTCAATAAGGCTTACAAAAAAAATCTAAACCTTTTGAAGCAGCTCTCTTTCCTAGAACACACTCTAAAACCCTACCAAAAAATTACAATCTATATCACCTAATCTCCTGGCCTCGGCCCTCTTTCCTAGAACACACTCTAAAACCTTACCAAAAAATTACAATCTATATCACCTAATCTCCTGGCCTCGGCCTCAATAAAAGCTCTCTTACGATAATCTTTTAGTGCACAATAAATACGAGACACCTCACAACAAATCATAACATAACCCAACCCCATAAAGGGCATTTTCATAAGGAACCAGAGGTCACAATAACAACAGGACAAATATGCCGCCTACTACCCACCAGGCCACCACCCTTGTGATATAACAATTCTAAAGTTATGAATGTAGCAAAAGGATTGCTTCTTGTAGTGCTGCAAATGAACCCAAATGATCATATCACATTAAGCACAATTAGTAACTCATTATCAAACAAAATACTTTGTTGATGTACAACAAAACTCTCCTGATTTATATGTAAATCTATCTAACATGAACAATTTAAAGAAGTCAAGAATCATTACCGGAAAACGGGTTTTCTTGACCAAAAAAGTTCACTTTTTAACACCGTGACTACCCAAATCAGCTGCAACACTGGCTGCACGAGTGAGAACATCTGAAACCCAAAGAGCTCCCTTGGCAAAGTAACTGCTGTTGACTACAGCATTTGCAGCTGCTACTGCTGTTCTCCCTGTATATGACGCAGCTGTCATGGTGGTCTCTGAAACGTGGTATTTTCCATCCATGGATTTAACAGCCTCCATGCCTGAATAAATCTTTTCAGTGAGCCCGATTCTGTTGCTAAGCTCCACAACTTTGGAGGCTGCAGTAGATGAGACTTGATAGGACTCATCCAAAGCTTTGGCTTTGGTTAATGCATCTTTTCCCAATACATATCCCTTTGCTACCATGGTCTTGACTACTTCTTGTGCCACAGTTATGGCTTCCGCAGGAGTGGAAGCAAACTGATTGATTTGAGTGCCCTACCCAGGTAAAGTGGCACAGAAATGTAACAAGGCAACCCACAAAAGAAAAAAAAAAAAAAAAGGAAAAAGGAGTTTATGAACTTGACTGATTTTTATGCGAGAACTGACTCAATAACTATGTTGCATGGACTCTTCTACTTCCTCCAGTATATCTGTGTCCACCAAATATGATGAGTAAGTGTATGATATAGGTGTCCGACACCCGTACCCATTTTAGACACTTGAAGAGAAGACACTCACATTTGCAAGTAAAGAAAATTTTCTAGCTTGTTACACGAATGGGAGTTAGAAATTTCATGTTCTCTCTAAATCCTATTTAATTCAAAGTACATTTCTAAATAATTTACATTTTATCTAAGAATATTACACAATATGTAATACATATATATATATATAAGTGTTTAAGATGTGTCCCAGTACCCACACCCAACTTTTGGATGCATATTCTAATCTCCTAAGATTTAGGTTTAGGAAGATTTGATACTTAGACATGCATGTGCACGCAATACTCGTATGCTCCATGTAACATGGCTTTTTTTCTTTTTTTTTTTGAACTTATGTAACATAGCTCAATAATGAAAAAATAACCTCTTTTTACTTAGTGATATAAGAATTATGTTAGCTACTTCTACAAGCTACTATTTGCGGATTAATTTCCAAATTTCATAATATCTAGTGATTCCCAAATATTGAATGTTTATTCACTATGTTGTAAAAGATGGCCAAAGATACTTGCTTTACCTCTTTAATGGAACTCTTTTAAGCAAGACTAGACAATTCATGACTTTACGTACCAATAGGGGAAAGAGAAGGTTCATACCATTGAGCTATTTTCATCTCCAAGCTTCCATGACGGGTTATTCCAAGGATCTGATTCATCAATATATGTCCCCCAGCATGATATGCATACATGTTGATCTGCAATTTTAGCTCCCTGAGCAGGACGAATCATCAAATCAAAATTCAAATATCACACTAGATATCTAGATTATAGGAACATCACTTCATAACAACTAGAGCTTCCAAACACAACATGAAAAAGATTCTTCATTAATGCTATATATTTAGCAGATCCAATGAGCTAATACCATAAGTTCTACAATCACCTTTTTATCTAAGGAACAAAAGGACAAAACAAAGAGCAGATCAATGACTTGTAATATTGAAACTGCTGAGGCTGAAAAACATCTTGAAAATCAATTCCTTCTAAAGTTACCCTTACTTTCCCATATCCAGGGGAGGGGAGTGTAAGAAACTTACACTGAGCAAGACAGCAGTTTCCAGAGCATAGGCATCTTTAAATGTCACATAGGCAGTGCAAGAATACTCGCCAGATCTGATTTTAGCAAAATAGAAATTCTCCAATCAGAAACTTGACACAACCAAATAGTTGAGCATATAGATAAACAAGGAAAGCCAGTAGGGCATCCTGTTCTCTAATAAAAGTACCTCGTTTTTTTTTTTTTTTTTTTTTCTCCCAGTTGTAAATATGAAATGCTTAATTTTATGACCAAGGAGATAAAAGAAAAGAAATTATAATTTACAATTAATGACAAACACCAGCTGATATATGCTTTCTTAAAATCTTCTCAATTAATTAAACTATACAACAGATCAAAACAAGACACATTTTGCGGTTAAGAGTGCACTTAGTTGTCAGGTGGCAATTTAATTTTTCAACATTCTATATATCATTTTGTGGAGAAATTCAACATCTTTAACGCATCAACTATAGCTTTTCCCATCTATAAACACAAATGAAAGCAGAACATTAACTTCATACCCTTCAGTAATATCCTATGACAGATCTCACATCAAAAATTGTGCAATGCCTCACAATGCTCAAATGGCCTTGTATTAAAGCATGAACTTTGCCTGAAAAGGCACAAATTTTGAAATGAATCTGTGCCTAAACCCACCTTTTATTAAGCAACTGGAATTTGTGCAACATCTGCTTTCAAACCAGACAGCCAAAAGTACATAAAGCAAAGATCCAAATTTTGACTTTTCACAACAAACCATTTTCCAAAGAGTTTGAAGAATAAAATGGAAAACAGATCAAATTATGACAAGAACTACATAGCAGATTCAAATCCAGTAACCAAAAACTAATTTGTTGAAAACTACCTGATGATTTCCACATGTTCAACTACACCACAGTGAGCAAAAAAATCATAAACATCCTTCTCCGTTGCTCTAGGAGATAGACACGTTACTTCTGCAGTATAGCCACCGGGGTACATTGTTTCAAAGTTCAACCAAGAAAAAGTTGCCCAACTGTTGAACCTGTTTGATGAAAAATAGAAAATGTCAAAAAATCATACACACAAAGGTATTAAAATCATTTAAGAATCATACTTGACCATTAGATACTTCGTCCTATGAATAAGACTATAAAATTTAATTTCTTGCTCGAATAAGACCAGTTTTGGAGGAAACAGAAGAGGTAACACATATGTCAGAAAGAGATAGCAAACATCATCATCTTTGTGCAAGCCCATGATTCTAAGATCAATGTCCCAAGTGGTCTTAATCTATCAAATTCCATTTCAATGACAAATTGAAACAATCAAAATAACCTAACATAACACACAAACCTTAAATGCATCATGTATCTTCCACCATTAACATAGTAATTTTTTTCTCGTTTAGCTTTAGATTAGAAGTTCAGTCCCTCTAAATTTTCCTTCAGTACAATGTTTTCATGATGCAATAGTAGAAAACTCGCACACCAAATAAATCTCTCTCTCTCTCTCTCTCTCTCTCTCTCTCTCTGTACATATATGTATGTATATGAGTGCGTAAATGGCTTCTATATAAATGTTGTTTTTAATTATTATATTTATTTTTTTCATTTTTAAAAGACATTAAGCCACATTTTGTGGTGCCACTGTTTTTGGTTCTTACTTTTTCTCATTGAATAAGTAAAAAAAATTTCAACTACAATTGAGGATGCATTTTACAAGAAGTTACCCTTGTATTTCATAAGAAAGACTCAATGGGGCTACAATTGTGTTTGTTGTCATTGTTTGGAATTGACACACCTAATCAGGATCAGGATCAGGATCAGGATCGATGAGACATGAAACACAAACAAGAATCAACAAAAACACAAAGATATACATGGTTCACCTCATAATAGAATTACATCCACGGTTGTTACGGTTTCACTATGATATACAGAATTTGGTACTTCAACTAGAACATGGCATAACTATGAAATTCGGTTAGTGTTTAGTTAGTGCAATTATGTGAAATTCGGTATATATTACAAAGAGAGAATCCCAATTCCTCAAACATTTTTCCGTGGTAACCTATATTTCGAGCCTTGGTCATATAAAAAACTAGGTAAAATCTGAGATAAATATGTGTACAACGAAAGAAATCTACAAACTGATCCATGCAGTTTTCAAGAAGCAATTCATGAACCAAACGATTGAAAGATAAACATAAACCAGTTTGCAACCTATCAATTCAATGAATTTCAATCAAAACAAACATTTCCCCCAGAAAATCTAACTCAAAAAGACGATTTGAATAGTCTAATTATAGAAAAATTAACAACAAAACACAACGTACGACCTGTCTCTGATCGGAGCTTGAATCGCTTTGACGAAGCAGAGAAGAGAGAGAGAGAGAGAGAGTGGGTGTGTGGCTAGTTGGAATATCGTGCTTGAGGACCAATTACTTTCCGATAACCTTTCTCACAATCACCAAGGATACTGTTGAGTAAAATTTGTCTAAAGTTTCCTAGAGTTATATTGTGTGGTTAAAATTTTTCTAAAGTTTTCTAGAGTTATATTGTGTGGTTGAGATTTATTGACAAGTTACATCAGAAAAATTAATGTAACTTGTCAATAAATTTTAACCACACAATGTAGCACTCTAAGAAATTTTAAAAAAAAATCACTTTAGAGGATCCTTACTCTCTCACAATACTGATCTTAACAATCTACCCATCGAGTGACTCGCGCGCGCGCAAAGATTATTAAACACAGACCAATGAGATGAGACTATGTGAGTGTGTAACCGAATGACTCGCATGTAGGCATTACGGGAAAATTATTCAATATTCTTGTGTGTCCCTACTCTAAGTTAATCATCAATAATTTAATCTCATGTTATTCTTCTATTATCAATATAAATTGTTGTATCTTTTCACCAATCAAAATTTTATAAAACACCACATATCCATACTCCGAAAATACTAAATAATCACCCATTACGGATAAACAAACTCGAATTGATTTCTATTTCACTTATTTGCAATAGTAAGTAAATAAATTAAATTTAAATAATTAATTACTTAAATTTAAATAATTAATTACTTATTTTACTTGATTTAATAAGTCTAAATTTATATAAAAATATTAAAATTTTTGGCTAAACAAAAAATTATTTGAAATTAACCTAAAAATTTTACAAATTAAACTTAAAAAAATTAACTCATTAAAATTTTAAATCAAACTAGTTAATTGTTTAGTTTGTTTCGCTTGTTCATTGGAGGTTTTATAGTTGTATGTCCTCAGGTGGGCTAACTGTCAATGGTCCAATATTGTTTTAGATGGTGGGCCAACAATTCATTTAAAAGTGAGTTGGGTGATCTACCATCCAAGTAGGGCCAAGTGGGGCCGATTGATCATGGGCCTGAATCGGGATCACATAGATGAGTCTGATACTGTGTTTTAAGTGTTAAATTCTTAACCCAATATTTTGTACATAATTTTAAAGAAAAATTAGGTACACACTATTTTCTATTACTATATTTCTAGCGCATTCACAATGGGTGTGGTGAGCTCACATCATATGTGAGTCCTCCCAAAATAAATAGCCATAAAAATAATGTGGCCATAGTTAGACTTATAATTTTAATTTTTTTTCTTTTAATTTGTATAGCATTTAATTTAATTATAATTTATACAAAATAATGTGGCCTACAACATACTCTAATATTTTTGTTGAAAAAAGTAAATAAAACTGATGTATTTGATTAATCATATTTTTTAATTTTTCTTCAAATTATGAAAAAAAAAAAAACTACCCTACTCCAATCTCACCCATTTAACAAAGTATTCTAATTTTTTACTTTGAATATGGTATGGTTACTGAATTTTAAATATCATTTAAAATATCACCAATATATATTATTAAATGTCAATAAAGGTGAGAGAGATATAATTAAACCAATGCAATAGCACTACAAGAATTCACACATTTGCCGACCAAAAAAATTTTGGTCGCAAAAAAATGACATTTGGCGACCAAATATTAATTAGTCACGAATGATCATTATTTTTGGCGACCAAATATTATTGGTCGCAGAAGGTTATATTTTGGCGACCAAAAAATATGTTGGTTGTAAAAAGGGGTATACTTTTGCCGACCAACAACAAATTTGGTCGCGGAAGGTCACATATTTTTTGGCGACCAAAAATTTGGTCGCGAAAAACTTATTTTCAGCGATCAAAAAAAATTAGTCGCCAAATTAGTACTTTTGCCGACTAATATTTTAGTCGCCGTTGATTGAGATTTGGCGACTAAAAAAATTTGTCAGCGAAAGAACCTGTTTTTGCGACTAATTTGAGAGTTTGGTCGCCAAAAGTTCGGGGGGAAATTTGAAACGTGGGGCGGGAATTGAAATTTTTTATCTTTAGCAATCTGTTAGCTCACACATTTTCATTTTCTCCTCTCTCATCTCTCTTTGAAATAGGTGCGACACAAGCCAACAAACAACACCGAACCACTTTCTCTCTCTCTCGTCTTTGCGTTCGATTCGAACCCTAGGCACATTGAATCAATCATTCGGAGTCTCTCTTGGATCTTCAATCAATGGCGTCTTGATCTGGTAATCAATATCTTGCTCTTTATTTCGTTCTTGATTTTTCACATGTTTGGTTGTTGAGAAATAATCATTCGGAGTCTCTCTCGGATCTTCAATCAATGGCATCTTTATTTCTTTCTATATCATGTTTGATTTGTCACGATTTGAGATAATCTGAGTGTGCACTTATGAGTTTTTATCATTGCTTTGAATCGGAGGGATGCAAGGGAAATTTGAAATCGATCTCTCATTCCCCAAATTCACTCACGACTTTAAAGGAGAGAACTTGTGGGTTTTGTGTTTGAGTTTATCATATATATGATAATGGTTTTTAGGATATAGAACTTGATTGAATTTTACAGTTTGTGCATTCAATTTATAGAGATATCTAGATAGATTTTATACTGTTCCATTAGTGACATTGTTTGGTCATTTTTAGGTTTGTGGATAATTTTTTGGTAGAATTTAATAGGATTTACAGACTACAGGTCTTCATACTTTTTATGTTTTGGGAAATTTAATAAATTTTAGAAGTAGGTTGTTTGACAGTTTAGAAAGGTGTTGTTGGATTCTTTGGCTGTCATTATTTTGTAAGTAGTTGCTGCCAAGATCTTAGGGAAGCATCTATCCATGGTGTTAAAGGAGAGTTGGAAAATCAGCTTAATGGGAGAATAGAGTATAAAATAACTGTAATAGAGCAAGTTAAACAATCAAAACTTTGGTTGAAGTTATTAGACAAGTTCTTTAATTGGAAAGCCAACATCAATGGCAGTATTCCGTGCCCACCAAAGGAGTATGGCAGTTGTGGTTGCCTGTCATTCACCTTAAAACGAAATTTTAAAATGAATTGGGTTGCAAAACTGGTAAAAAATTACGAAGAAATGGTTATTGGCTGTAAGGTTTATGTTACTGGTAGTTCACGAGAAATTGGGTTTAACTCTAGGCTCTTCGAATATGCAAATAGAGAGAACTGCAATGACAATTTCTTGTACTGTCCAACTTCTGAAGATATAAAAGTTGATGGGATTGCAGATTTTAGAAAGCGTTGGATCCGGGGTGAACCTGTTATTGTCAAGGAGGTTTGTGATGGCTTGTTAATGTCAAGCTGGGATCCAATGGTTATATGGAAAAGAATTCGAGAGACAACAGAAGAGAAAATGAAGGATGATAGCAGAAATGTGAAGGCTACAGATTTCTTAGACTGGTTTGAGGTAGCCTTCATCAAACTCCCAATTATGGAATGGATAAAACTGACCCCTGATTGTTTATATTTTGTATATTGTTTCATCTATTGTATCTGGATCTCATTTATTGTGTTTTATTTTTTTATTTTTTCTCTTCATATTATTGGGTTGGGTTGATAATTTCCTATTATGCTATGCCAAATGCTCTGATATCTGCCTGTTGTGCTTGATGTGTTAGTAGGTAAATATTGAGCTTGGTCAGTTTATCATGGGATACTCAAAGGGTCGAATCCATGAAAATGGTTGGCCACAAATGTTAAAGTTGAAGGACTGGCCTTCCCCAACTGCTCCTGAAGATTTTTTGTTGTATCAGAGACCCAATTTCATTAGTAAACTACCATTGCTTGAGTACATCCATTCCAAGTGGGGTCTATTAAATGTTGCTGCCAAATTGCCTCATTATTCCCTGCAGAATGATGTGGGCCCTAAGATTTTTATTTCTTATGGGATGAATGAAGAACTTGGTAGAGGTGATTCAGTGAACAATCTCCATTTTCAGTATGCGTGACATGGTGAGTTCCATGTTCTCCTTTCTTAGTGACCAATGTCCATCGTCCTTTAAGAAATATCTTCCCTTTGCATCTCATATGATACAATGGGTGGTAGTTTTGCAATTTCTTCCATTACCTATGCTTTTCTTCCTTTTGGCTGTATGCCATTATTCTTAAACATTTATAAGTGAATTAAGGAGTGAAAATGCTGATAAAAAGAATTAAAGGAGTAAAAGTGTAACTTATGCTTGAAATTATATTTGTTTTGCTCCTGATTTAGGTGGATTCATAATTTTAGATAACACTATTTTAGGGTTAAATCATGAATATATTATTTTTTTTAAGTTAAAATCTTGAGTAGTCTATTTATAGTTTCATATGTAAGTTTTGAAAAGTAGAATTTTTGCCATCTTGAATTAGTTGGTTTTCAGGTGGGGATGATACATTCTTGGACCAATTTTTGGACTTTGTAAAGCTTTTACTGTAGTTTGATGTGTAGGTTCACTTTTTGTACATGGACACCTCCTCGGTGCTCCTTTTTTATTATAATAATACATACATTCTTACTTAAAAAAAGTAGTTGCATATCAAACTTATACGTTACAATCTAAGGAGCCGAATTATGTACCAGGTGAACACATCTTCATTTTGCATATTGAATGATTCATGGAGCTGCTTGCCTTCGAGTGTTATCACAATTGAACTTGTGTAGTAGTGCTAATGCAACCACCTGAATTTGTGCCATCTTTAACAAAATACCCCTGAATATAACGTTTGGTTACTTTACCCTCTGGTGGTCTCTTGATTTAATGTGAATTTGTGAAGTGGTGGAATAATTTGAAGAACGATCTCCTGAACTATGGTGAGGTATACCTTCTGGTGCATACATGTGAAGTAAAGTTAAAAAATTGGCAGCGGAGGATTATGCTTGTAATGTGCCCAAGTTAAAAAATTTGAAATTTTCAGAAAAATAATTTCAGGGCAAATAACTCATCATTTTTTTTATCACTTTATTTAATTGCTTGGTTTTGCATTTATATATAGGATGGTTCTTTTTGCCGAGTGTTCAAGGCTTTACAGCCTTTTGACAAAGAAGAGAAGAAAAAGGTATTTGCTTTTATAATATTTATCTATCTGATTCTTCCCCAATTGTGTTGTTTGTGCCAAGAGAACTAAACTGGATAAAAGACACTGGAACAAAATTTACTTAAGTTGACAAACTACACCAGTTTTGTCCAACTAGATTCCTCATATATAAGTTCTTTAAATTACATTTAAAACATAAAAAATTTACAAAAGAATCTATGACTGACTAAATAGGTCCAACAAATTCATAGGAAGAAGCAGCGTTTCATTTCCCAAATCAGAAACACACCCCAACATGAGGTAAATGCTCACTTCTGTTTCAGCATTTTTCAGTCATCGATTTGTTCCAATTATTAGAAATTAGTTTCAATTTTATGTTATGTTCTATCCTTTTTTCCCCCTAGTAAATGTTCTGATATGGTGCTAAATGTTCTGATATGGTGCTAATATAGAAATCTTCTATCTTTAATTTGAATTGATTTGACATTACATTTTCATTTTCACTATTAAACATGCATTAATAAATCTTTCATTTCCCAAATGATGTTGTTCTAAGTTGCCCACAACTTATAAATTTTGATTATTACCGTATTTTATTTTTGAGATAGTCAATGCAATAGACCAATGTTGCCTCATCGTATACTTCTGTAATATTCCTTGCAGAGTGACATCTAGATCTTTGTTACAGATTTGATGTGAAGTTGCTTGTTTTTTTACAGCATTACAACATGTTGTTACATTGTTTTGCAATTGCTGAAATTGTCAAATGGAGAATCTTCAGAAGATCCAATATATTACGTTTTAATGCGACGCCCTAACAAGTAAGTACCAAAAACTTTGATTAATAATGAAAAAACGAAAATTAGTGGTTGATTCATATTTAGATCATAGCTTATTGTCAATTAAATAAAGGTCGTACTCAGCACAAGACTCCTGCTTTGCAGCAGGGTTTGGGATTCAATTATTGATTTCTCTTCTATTGTCTTTCATAGTATTTGAGAGTGAAGCTTTTCTCCGTTATCTTTCAATAGACCGTATTTAGTTATTTGCATTGAGTAGGAGAAACATGATGTAATATCCTCATTGGGTATATTGACCTGCTTGTTGAGGTTTAGCCATGGTTATTAGAATTCCACATACCAAAACAATCATCTTTCTAGTAACATTGGTCCTGACTGGTTGAATGTAGGAATTATCTTGCTATCAGTGAATGAGAATAGAGAAATGTGGATTGTTATATTTTTGAAGTCGAATCACATTTTGGGTTAATTTGCTGCCCAAATTTCATAAATAATCCACAAACAATTCTCTACCACATTGAGTTAAGAAAGTGAGAAAATTTTATGTTCTGAATCTATTTCTATATGTGTATTTGCATCAGTTTGAACAGTGTTGTATAAACATATTGTTAGATGTAATCATGGAAGTTGGAAATATATCATCAACGCTAGAGACAATGTTGTTTGCTGCATTTGGTAATCTTTCAAGCATATCAAGGTAACTCGTTTCTTAGTTACCTTTTTCGGTCATATTGCCTCAAAAGTCCCTTGTTTGGTTATGAACTTATGAGAGGAATATATGCAAGGATTTTAAAAATGAATAAGATGACTGCATATTATTGTGTGAACATCCCCCTTTCTGTTTTATCGCTGGGCAACATCCTGATATTTACATGTTTCCTCTTTCTTTTTTGGCACTCATTCTCATATAATGTGATTTTCTCCTGCATTAAGTAATTTTGTTATTTTAGGGATAGAATGGAACACGAGGAGGTTTTCTGTTATAACTACAAGAATGATCTTCACTGCTCTGGGTTTTTTGATGCTGGGAACTTTGCTTTACACTCTCTTGACAGATGGCTCTCCATTTTTTTTATCACTTTATTTAATTGCTTGGTTTTGTATTTATATATAGGAAAAATCAGCAAGGACTGCTGTTTATAGGGATAGTGGATTATACACTTGCTGAACATCCAATTAATAAGGATAGTTGATTGTCCTCTTGCTAAACATTCAACCTTTCGTTTTCAACCCCTTAAGTGGTAATATGCATATTGTCCTTGCAGATGGTCGAGAAGACAATTATGTGCATGTCTGAGGCCTTTATGGCAGGAATTGCAGCTGGTGCCGTGGAATCAGTTGTAAGCTCTCCATTTGAACTTATTAAACTTTGTGCACAGGTGAATTCGGCTTCTCGTATTCTGAGTTCTGACACTGTTACAGCAAGGACTGCTGTTTCACCTTTGCTTGCAAGACTATTACCTGGATATTCACCTGATATAAGGACATTGAACCACTCTGTTGGCCTTTTGTTCCCAGAAACATTTGAAGTGGCTAAAACAATATCGATGGGGCCATCATTGAAAAGTGGATCAAAAGTTGGGAAAAGTGGATCAAAAGTTCACGAACTAGACGAGCACCCTCCCCAACATATTTCTTAACAAGTTCACGAAGCTAAATTGTACAAGACTACTTGGCAGTATAAGCATTTTTGAGAGGATTAAATATTTTTGGATGGATGTGTATGGATAACAAATATTAATAATTTTATTTGTTGATAGCTGCGCATGGATAACAAATAGTTATGTTTCAAATTGTTATGCTAGATGGATGTGACTTGTGAATGAAAACTTAGAATAATTGTATTGTGTCGAATGTTAATGATTCAGTTAATTTGAATGATGCATTAAAATTATAGGTTTATTATGGATTAAATGAATTCTTAGGAATTACAGGTGTATTGTTTTCCTGCTTTGGCGACCAATTTATTAGTCGCGACAAATAAATAATTTTTTTTTCGCAAAAAATGACAATTGCCGACCAAGAGTTTTGGTCGCAAAAAATACATCTATTGCCGACTAAAACAGCTCTTGGTCGTGGAAACTCACTTTTGCTGACCAAAAGTTTTGGTCGCGAAAAGTAACAAATGGCGACCAAATTTTTTGGTTGTGGAATGTCACAATTGGCGACCAAACTTTTTGATCGTTGAATGTGATAATTGGCGACCAAACTTTTTGGTCGCGAAATGTATCAATTGGCGACTAAGAAATTTGGTCGGCAAAAGGTGACTTTTTGCGACCAAAGTGTTTTAGCGACAAAATAAATTAGTTGCGGTAATTAAATAATTAGCGACCAAAAATTTAGTCGGCAAATCCAACTTTTGCCGACCAACTAAAATTTTGGTCGCGAATTACTTTTGCCGACCCTCAATTGGCGACCAAAGTAGCGACCAAAAAAATTGGTCGCAGATAACTTTTGCCGATCAAAAATAGACTTTTAGCGACCAATTTTTTTGTTGCCAAAAGTGTTATTTCTTGTAGTGTAGTGTGACCTATCAAAATAACAGCTGAAACTTGATACCTAATTTATCCAAATTTGTTGTGTTATCTTTCTTTTTATTTTTTTTCCATATTAATTTCAAATTATTTGTGAGTTGGGAGAAGTCAATAAATACTGAGATTTCTTTAATTTTATTTTATTTTTTCAAAAAGGTTTGCTTTGTTAATGTTGTCCCAATGTTGAGTCTCGTTGTCAATTGTTTCGCATACTGTAATTTTCACTGTTGTATGGTCTACTTGCTACACAAACCAAGAAATTTTCTAGCAATGAACACCTCATGTTTAATATCTAGATGTTGTATTTGGATTAAGACCTTACGTTTTGAGTGAAAAGCGTAGTCCCTTTCTTTTCTTATTCATGTCTCTAGAAATGCAAATGCAGATGTGCAACAAAATCGACAGGAAACACCCAAAAAAAAAGGGTTTGTATTCAATCTGATAGCAATTCTTGATTGTACAAAATTTAGGTAGAATTGATGTTTAGCAAGAGAGAGACTTCAAAAATGAGATTTAAACACAAAAAGCGAGTTTTGATCACACAAAAAAGTTTCAATCCAAATGTACTAAGTGACATATCAAGATTTGACTAATTAGTACGTATTTAATAAAATGAATATCTCTTAAAAGGATGTATGAGGCATAATCACACCTAATCAACATTTTTCCTTTTGTTACGTCAAAAGTTGAATTATTATTTAATGTGATTGGTTACGACCCAACATAATCATATATGGTCTCGGAAATTTCTCAGCTTAAAAAGTCATGTTTGTAATGAGGTTTTTTTTTTTTTTTTTTTTTTTTTTTGGTGGTTATTATCATTTTTCAATTAGCTTTTGGGGTGGGTTTAATTTTTAGTTTTTTTTTTTTTTTCCAAAAGTTAAAACTAAAACATATTAAAAAAGAAAAAGAAAAACTGTTTAAAATGCTAAACTCAACAAGGCTGTGTTGGGAATAAATTTTTTTTTTTTAATTGCATTTAAGAACCTGACCTAGAAAATATATATATATTCTTATAACATTTTACTGAATTCGACAATTTAACTCAACAGGTGTCTTAGTCAACTCCTTTGTCATTGCCTGTGAAGACCCAGACAAAAAAAAGAAAAAATTAATTACTATAAATGTTCACCGTTTGGTTTCGCCTAAAAGTCGACGTCGTTTTGGTGAGGTTTAATTTCGACCGTCGGATGAATCACTTTAGGAGATTACTTCAGGATTTAAACTTCAGACGATCCTGACGCATAAATAGATGCGTCAGGATCGTCTGAAGTTTAAATCCTGAAGTAATCTCCTAAAGTGATTCATCCGACGGTCGAAATTAAACCTCACCAAAACGACGTCGTTTTGGTGAGTAATTTGGAAAAAAAAAATCAGATCTATTTCTTGTTCTTGTGATTGTGAAGCAGAGTATTAGAGAGACAGAAAGAAAAAATATTTCTTCGCCGGAAATCATCGTTGTTCTCTCTCTTTTTCGATCGAACCATCCGATTTCGCATCGGAATCGACTAACCAGACAGCAGGGCAAGAAGGTGAAGTACCTGACTTTATTTAAGGTTTATTATTCCTTTCTATCTCACTTGTGTGTGGGTTGTAAGGTTTGAGTTACAGAGTCTCTCTCTCTCTCTCTCTCTCTCTTCTTTGGGACTTTGAGAGATCTCTCAATCTCAAACCCATCTACCCAAGTTCAATTCCTGAAACATTATTGTTGTCTTTGTGGGTTGTGAGGTTTGACTAATTCTATAGATACCTATTCTGATATATATATATATATATATATGTATACACAAAAATATTCACTTTGTTGTTGGGCTATGGAGGTTTGTATGGGTAGTGAAGAAAATATATATATATATATATATATATTTTTGTATACACAAAAGCATTCCCTCAATGGAATCGAAAACCAAGTTTTTCTGGTAAGGTATTCAATCAATGCATACAAACCAATACCTGTTTGAATTTTTGTTAGGTTTGTCAATCGTTTATTTGTATTCAATCAATGCATACAAACCAATACCTGTTTGGATCCTCCTCTTCTCTCAACCCTTCTCTTTCCCTCTTTCTGTCTCTCTAATGCTCTGCTTCACAATCACAGGAACGAAGAAGTAGATCTGATTTTTTTTTTTTTTTTTTTAAATTACTCACCAAAACGACGTCGTTTTGGTGAGATTTAATTTCAACCGTTGGATGGATCACTTTAGGAGATGACTCTAGGATTGAAACTCCAGAGGATCCTGACGCTCTATTTATTGATTCAAACACAAATATGATAGTGTGTATATTTGGAAAATGATAATTCAAACAAATTAAAGCAATCACCACCACACCTGGGCTATCGGGTGGAGTGAAGTTGGCCTTAGGTGTCAGATTCTCAATCTTGACAATTTAAATGAAATAAAAAAGGGATGCAAAAAATAAAGAGAGAGAGAAAAAAAAATTAAAAAAAATCAGTTAGCCATGACAATTAAGTAGACAATACTTCGTTAAAGTTAGCTTTTTGGTTTTTTTTTTAAGAAAAAATATGTAAAAAAATAGCCATGTAATATGACCTAAAAAAATCAAAAAATTGACTTTTAAATTTAAAGGTAATGTGCTGTTGGTCATATTTAGAATAAATTTTATTCACATATTTTAATTGGAGGTATAATTGTAAATAAATTTTCTAAATATGTAACAAGACTGATTAAGTAGGACTTCACGTATTAGTCTTTGGGTTAACCTTGATGTTAGAGATTTAGATTAATGTTGACCATGTTATACATCCTAGCAGGAAAAAAAAAATGTAAAATATATGTATATAAAAATTAGGTGAACAAAATGAGTCAAAAGTCTAACAAGTGAGCTTGACATTAGTTTTTTTAGCTTTTGAATTTTTTAGAAGTTAAAAAAGTATTACTGTCAATATTTTTTTCATGTAAATTGAGTTATGTTTTTAATTAATGACAACCAAGCTTTTTTTTCCTCTCTTCTTCAATATGATTGTACCTATTTTTTGTACTCCTTGCCAAGATTGATGTGTGTGTCTGTTACTTGTAAAGGTTTCTATCAATTTCGCAAAAAGATGTCCAGTGGCCCCTCTTGTTCAATATGGCAAAATGTTAGTTATATTTTACAAAACACCTCATAGCCTTTATCAAAAATTAAAGTTAAATCTAGCAATAACTGAATTAAACTTTATATATTGAAGAATTTGCAAGTACAAAAGCCTTTTATTGTTACTACATGTATTCAAAGGGAACACTACTCATATTATTATCACCTCAGAAATGATAGACTCCTTTTTTTTCTTGACCCCACAACTCCCACAGACACATGTCAGTGAGTGATAGGAGGAAAAAAAAAACAAAAAACAAAAATTTGATCAATCTCAAGAAAAAAGGGGTCTCAACCTTTTTCCTTATCACCCCATATCATACATGTATAATAATTAAATTTCTAACCCATGATTGGCCTAGTACTAACTAAATCCTTGAAAGAAGAACAAGCTAGCTATAGAGCAATGTAGAAAAGTTCATTGAATAATCAAACTCCTAATAATGGCAGCTTCAGGACTATTAGCATCAATGGTTGCCAACAATTGAGAGAGTCGGTCGCTTAGATCATCCACCTCTTTGTGCAAGTTCCTTATGTAGTTGCATGTCTCCTGTAACACCTTTGGAGCTGAAACCTACATACACACATATATATGTAAACTATAAGCATATCTGCATCGCATGTACAGAAATAGTTGAAGGTTAGAACCCTCATCTAGAAAAAGAAAATTTTGAATGTAGATGAATTAAGGAGATGAAATTTAAAATTTGAAATTTGAGTAGACATAATAAGAACAATTTAAATGGAAAATGTGTGATATAGGCAATAATGAGAATAATCAACTTAATTACAAACATATGTCTCTTATCCTAATGCAACATAATCATTTGATCATGTCTTAAAATTCATGTAATTGGATATTTTAATATGATTCAACAGTATTGAGAGAGAGAGAGACAGAGGGCAGGGAGGAGGGGGTGGGGATCTTGGCCTTTTCTTGATATACTTACCTAATTGTGCAATAATGTTTAGAATTATCATATCATTGTAGAGAACCCAATCTTAAAAAATAGACGATGAATATGATTTTAGATGGCTTATGCTTAAAGTTATGTAGTTAGGATTAGGTTGTGTGATTTTAAAGTCATTAAACTAGTATTTTAAGTGGAGCAATCGAATTATGTGTTTTACTAACATATGTGATAAAAAAAATAATAATAATAAAAAAGTATCACAAAATCACTGTAAAAAAATTATGACAAGAAAAATTAGACTTACCTTTTAGGATAATCATTTCTTGTAAGTATGAAATTTTGCACCCTAACTATATAAGCATATCTTAAAATTCATATAATTAGTGATTTTAATATGATTCTCTTTTCTTTTCCTTTTTATTTTTTATTTTTTGATCCTGAATTTTAATATGATTATGTTGAGAACATGGTCAAGATGCGCTACGTGTGAATTCTTTTGACATAACATGAGTTGGCACCCACTCCATGGACCAACCATATACGCGACTGTAATAAAGACCCTTAACCTCATGTGTACTTTCTTGTTGCCTACGGTCAAAAATTACATAACTACATATATGGTAAATGATCAATATAAAAAAGAATAATAACCAATTAATATACATTAATATGTGTTTAAGAAGATAAATGGTATATATATATTTTTTTTAAATAGTATTAATATACATTTGTATGTTTAATATTACTGTATTTACAAGAAATAAAAGAAAATGAAATTACATCCCAATCAGGAAAAAAAAAATTACACAAATATAAAAGGATACAAGTCACACTGCACTCTCACAATTTTCACTTACGCCCCCATCGCACCCCCACATGTTTTTGTAATTTTTTTTTTTTTTTTTTTGTGTGTCTATACTACTGTTTTGAAATTGCTCCATAAAAGAATTTTAACTCTAAGACACGCATATATATATATATATATATATAAATACACGCACGTACAAACACTAAAACACATGCATACACAAACTTGTATATACATTTAGAGAGAGAGAGAGAGAGAGAGAGGAGAGAGAGCGAACCTTGTTGGCGCGCCGGTTGCGAATCTCGGGAAGAAGTTGTTGTAACTTGGAGACAAGATCAACGATCTGATCATCTGTGATCCTCGAAGTCCCACCTGAGGACTGCCTTGATCTTCTGCTAGACATAGTTTGTTTGCAATATAGGGAGTATTTGGCTGTGTCAAAAATTGACCCTATGTAGTTTAATATGGAGAGAAAGGAATCTTCACTGGCTTGTAGGAAGAAAGAAGAACTAGTGTTAGATATGGAATGACATGAAAAAATGATAATTAAGAGAGAGAAATATAAAGAGGAAGGACCACAAGAAGAGAAGAGAGAGAGAGGGGAGGGGGAAGAGAGAAAGAGAGAGTACATAACGTAGACAGTGATGTTGGATGTGAAGAAGACAATTGCATGGGAGAAAGCAGTGGACTACACTTGTTATGTTTGTGTGAGAGAGAGAGAGAGGGAGAAGCATAACTTCTTTTTTCCTGTGTGCTCCCAAGTTGGGGTTAGATTTGAAGTGAGAGTGTTTGTTCGAGTGATAGCAAAGTGGGCCTTCGTGTATTTCTTTCAATATACATGACCATGTGATCATTGGGTACTAGTTAACTTCTTCTCCCAATTTAAACAAAATACTATGGGGAATGGTAACAACATTTTTTATACGATGAAGTTGGTCAATGAAAAATGGTAATAAATTTTAAAAGATAGGCAGAGTAGTAAAGATTTTTGAAAAAATATTTAAGATGAGAAATATATATATATATATATATATAATTAGAATGAGACTGGATAGATATGCAAATTTTTCTGCTGTCTCATCAAGGCAAGAAAACAACATGGAGTGAAGAGGTGCGGGACGCTTTCTCATCCGTAGTCTAAAAAAATAAATATTAAATATAACGATTATATCATCTGGCAGTATCACAAAATGAGACATATCATAAAATATATAATTTCACTCAAATTACTTTATCTATATATTTATGTGGTTAATTCTTTGCTACTTTTTGATCCCCAAATGAGAATATGCCAAATTGGCTTCGGATGTCAATTAATTTCATATGTGCAAATTGCATGGACTTTAGACTAGTCATAAATCTAGATCACATGTCATGTTGTTCCTTGTTGTACACAATGACAGTTGAAATCGCAACTGGCACTTTCACATAATAAATTACCCACAACAACAAATCTAACACCATATATTAATATTATTCTGTTTGTCGTAAACATGATCTAATAATATAACATTTCATGATTATGTTGTATTATACAAACCCTAAACATGCATTAAAACAGCGACAACACTATTACCTGTCGAAGCTTCGTCACCAAATAAGAAATCTCTCAGCAATTTTACAATTCTAACTGCCTAAAAAATTTTTGTTTTTAAAAAACATGGGTATGAATCCCATAATGTGTGGGGTTCAAGTGTTAGATAATGTCTCAATGGAACCACATAATTAAATGTGGTGTTATCATTTATAAGAAGCCTACAATTTAAGTGATTCAATTTAGTTAATAGGCTTAAGGGTATATATGTGTTATGGACCTAATGTGTAGATACTAGTTGTATAATTTCTATTTCTATGAGGGGCAGAAATAGAAATTAAAACATATTGGTTAAAGTTGGTTTTCATTACCTTTCAGTTTTAAAACCAATAATAATAATGGTTAATTTATTAGTTTTTATTACCTTTCAGTTATGAAACTAATGGTTAATTTATTAGTTTTTATTACCTTTCAGTTATGAAACCAATAATGGTTAATTTATTGGTTTTCATTACCTTTCAGTTATGAAAACCAATTACAACCTTTAAAAGGTTATGGTCCCTATTCCTTCCCAAGAGTGAAAAAAACAAGAATACTGTTTTGTTTTCTAAATCCTCTCAAGGAGAAACATAAGGCACATAAGGGAAAGGATTAGAAGGCTCTAACAAAGTCAATATTAAGGTTTTATTGACAATCAGACGCTTCCGTTTAACCGTTCATCAATGGATTCAGGTATGTCATTTTGTCTTGATCTCTTGATAATACACATGGTAAATGATCCGAAACATGAAGTTCTGAAATTTATGTTAACAAGTGGTATCAGAGCGGTTATATCATGTGTATTGTCAGAATTGATATGCTTTATTCATTCTATTTAGTTTCCTAGAATCAGATTCTGAATTTTCTTATGGATGTAAATTCTGTTTTTTCCTATTTTGTTCTGTGAAAATGGCAATCTGTTTTCTGGAATTGTAAAATGATTCGGTGGGCAGTTTTTTTTTATATATGTATATATATATAATTGGGATTGCTGCAGATTATATAACATATACGGGGTAACAAATTTAGAAATCTTTAAATTTAATGTAATTTCATACAACGTCTACAGAAATTTAATTTTCTAACATTCTCAATATAAGTCAATTCAAACAAGATGTCACAAAAGTGATCTCTCTTGTCTTGATTGTTTTATATGGAATGTTTTGAAGTTCATGTCTGTGTATCTCATGCGGGTATTTATCAGTCCAAAGACATGATTAATACTTGGCAGAATTACACACACATTTTGTGGTGATAAACATGTGCCAATTGTCAAGGAAACCTAATGTGAATAATAAATCCATCAAAAGATAGATTTGTTATTTGACATAACTTATTGTCAATGTTTGATCATTACAACAAGAATACCACTTACAGTTAATATCACTGCCCAAAGGCTTGGTATTAATGTTGTGCTAGGTATCTTGAGATGTTGTCATTAAATTAATTTATTTAGAGATTATCTGTTTGGTAACTTAATGTGAGCATAATTATTTATTCCTTTTATTTACGGGGTTACAAGTTTTATGATCCCACAAATAGGTCAATATTTGAGACGGGAATTGCAACATTTTTTGAGGATGTTGAGTTTGGGGGGAGAAATCCAGTTAGAGATATTGTCTTTGAGGAGGAAGCAGGAGTAATCCCACTTCCTACTACTTTTGACCAATCACAGGTTCCTATTCCTATACCTGTCATTGCTCGAGAAGTAATTTCGGATCCTCAACCAGACAATGTTGTTCAAGATAATATAGTTCAAACCCCCATTCAAGATGAGGTAATTGTTCCTGAGGAACAAACTCTACAACCTCAACCTCAAGAATCTGTGCCATTAAGGCGATCCACCAGAGAAAGGAGATTTGCATTTTCAGATGATTATATTGTATATCTCCAGGAACATGAGGTAAAAAATGGAATGTCGAAAGATGATCCAATCAACTTTCGTCAAGCCATGGAAAGTTCCAACTCTCATAAGTGGATAGAAGCCATGAATGAAGAATATAAGTCTATGCAAGACAATAAAGTTTGGGAACTTGTCTCATTACCAGTTGGTGCGAAACCCGTAGGTTGTAAATGGATATTTAAAACCAAAAGGGATTCAAATGGTAATGTGGAGAGGTATAAGGCACGTCTTGTAGCCAAAGGCTTTACTCAAAAAGAAGGAATTGACTTTAAAGAAACTTTCTCTCCAGTTTCTTCGAAAGATTCTTTTAGGACAATTATGGCGCTTGTTGCATATTTTGATCTTGAGTTGCATCAGATGGATGTCAAAACAGCTTTTCTTAATGGTGACATTAAAGAAACAATTTATATGGTGCAGCCAGAAAACTTTGTGTCAGGAGACCCAAAGAATATGGTTTGCAAATTGACTAAATCCATCTATGGACTCAAACAAGCTTCTCGTCAGTGGTACTTCAAATTTCATCAAGTTCTCACTTCGTATGGTTTTGAAACTAACGTTGTTGATGAATGTGTGTATCACAAGTTCAGTGGGAGTAAACACATATTTTTGGTTTTATATGTTGACGACATATTGCTTGCCACAAACGATATAAACTTATTGCATGACACCAAGAGATTTCTATCTAAGAATTTTGAAATGAAAGATCTTGGTGATGCTTCCTTTGTATTAGGAATCGAAATACTCCGAGATCGTTCTCGAGGTATTCTGGGATTATCACAAAGGAGCTATATAGAAAAAATACTCATTAGATTTGGCATGCAAAATTGTAAATCAGGTGAAACCCCGGTTGCTAAGGGAGACAAGTTTAGTCTCAGCCAATGCCCGAAGAACAGTCTTGAAATTCAAGAAATGCAGAAGATTCCTTATGCCTCGGCTGTAGGGAGTCTAATGTATGCTCAAGTATGTACGCGTCCGGATATTGCGTTTATAGTTGGCATGTTAGGCAGATATTTAAGTAATCCTGGCATGGATCATTGGAAAGCAGTCAAGCGTGTTATGCGATATTTACAGAGAACAAAGGAATATATGCTCACATATAGGAGATCAGATAAGTTAGAGGTCATTGGATATTCCGACTCCGATTTTGCTGGATGCCAAGACAGTAGGAAATCCACATCAGGCTATATTTATCTGTTAGCTGGCGGAGCAATTTCTTGGAGGTCTGCAAAGCAGACGCTCATAGCTTCATCCACCATGGCTGCAGAATTTGTAGCATGTTATGAGGCATCAAACCAAGGGATATGGCTGCGGAATTTTGTCACTGGGTTGCGTATTTTGGAAGGCACTGATAGACCACTTAAGATATATTGTGACAATAAGTCTGCAGTTTTATATTCCAATAACAACAGGAGCTCGACAAAATCAAAGCATATTGATATCAAGTTCCTAGTTGTAAAAGAAAGAGTGCAGAGTGGACAGATTTCCATAGAGCACATTGGGACAAACTCCATGATAGCAGATCCACTTACGAAGGGACTACCACCCAAGGTCTTTCATGAGCACACTGCTCATATGGGTGTTGTTCTATTTGAGAACATTCTGGTTTAGTGGGAGTTTGTATTTATATTACTGCTTTATGTCAGCCTTGAGTTTTATCTATGTAATTAGATTAATTTCTGCAGAAATGAGGTATTCAGTTTATTACACTCTGTTACGTACTGTGAAGTATTGATCTTAATAAAGTTAAGTAGGACCAGTTGGAAATAGGCATGTACGGATCACATCACATGTAATTTCCATGCTACGCATCCATGATTGATCTATGTCATTTAGCTGTATTCGTATACGTGACCATTGGTGGGTCGAGTTACGATTAATGTAACGAAAACCGCTTTGATCCTATATTAATATAGTTAATGGACAAGATTGTTTGGATACCCTCAAGTTATGATAACAAATTTCTGAGCTCACTAAAGTTAAGCACATTTTTCAGGATACATATGTGGTCCAGTGGGAGATTGTTAGATAATGTCTCAATGGGACCACATAATTAAATGTGGTGTTATCATTTATAAGAAGCCTACAATTTAAGTGATTCAATTTAGTTAATAGGCTTAAGGGTATATATGTGTTATGGACCTAATGTGTAGATACTAGTTGTATAATTTCTATTTCTATGAGGGGCAGAAATAGAAATTAAAACATATTGGTTAAAGTTGGTTTTCATTACCTTTCAGTTTTAAAACCAATAATAATAATGGTTAATTTATTAGTTTTTATTACCTTTCAGTTATGAAACTAATGGTTAATTTATTAGTTTTTATTACCTTTCAGTTATGAAACCAATAATGGTTAATTTATTGGTTTTCATTACCTTTCAGTTATGAAAACCAATTACAACCTTTAAAAGGTTATGGTCCCTATTCCTTCCCAAGAGTGAAAAAAACAAGAATACTGTTTTGTTTTCTAAATCCTCTCAAGGAGAAACATAAGGCACATAAGGGAAAGGATTAGAAGGCTCTAACAAAGTCAATATTAAGGTTTTATTGACAATCAGACGCTTCCGTTTAACCGTTCATCAATGGATTCAGGTATGTCATTTTGTCTTGATCTCTTGATAATACACATGGTAAATGATCCGAAACATGAAGTTCTGAAATTTATGTTAACATCAAGATCATGTTCTTTTATGTTATCCCACATGGGTTATATATATATATATATATATATTTAAATTTCATCTATACATTTCATGTTTTGAGTATTTTTAATTTTAGGTATCTCTTGTTATTATTTAAGGATGCAAATTGAGTGGACACAATCTAAACTACTGAAGTCTAAATTGCAAAATTTTAAGATTTGAATTGCAGAATTTAAAATTTGATCAAAACTTTGGTTAAATTTTTCTGACCCGAATCAAATTCAAAATTTTAGCTCAAATTCTCATAATTCAAACAACCCAACTTTTAAGTATAATATTAATATAATAAACATGAAATATACATATAAAATACTAATTAACTTTTCATTAGATTAAACCATCTTGCAATGTAATATATTTTATTGTTTGGTAGGCATACCTGAACAAATTTTCTTATTATGTTCTATATTTGTAATTTTATGAGATATTTTTTATAAAAACAAATTCAATACATTAATTTAGGACAAAAAGTTTTTTTTTTTTTTGGGGGGGGGGGGGG
This sequence comes from Camellia sinensis, assembly GCF_055761805.1. Lineage (NCBI taxonomy): Eukaryota > Viridiplantae > Streptophyta > Magnoliopsida > Ericales > Theaceae > Camellia > Camellia sinensis. The sequence continues at coordinate 215,196,863 of NC_138964.1, read as the reverse complement.
GGGGGTGGGTATTGAATTTTGGTAAATCTCAAAAAAAATGGAGCAAAAATTGAGTTTGGGCTTATGCAAGTAAGTTCAAGCTACAAATCAAGTTGGACCAAATTTTAATAAATCTTTGAGAAATTAGGATAAATTAATTTACGTGAAGTGTTTTTGAAATTTAAAAAAAATACAATTTGTTTTATATTTTTGATGTAATTATACTATTTTTTTTTTTTTTGTAAAACTAAAATAGATAAAATTAATACATATGGTGTTTAGATACTGAAATAAACAAAATAAATATACATTTAAAAAAATAATATTATCAAATTTTTAAAAAAGTGAATGTAATTTATCTAAAAAAAATTATTTTAATATATAATATATTTTGTGAGTGTGGTGACTTTGGAAAAATTAATAATGTATAGGGTGGAGTCACAAACTCAAATAATTGTGTGTAATTTCCTCCGTGGCAGGGACATGACCACGAGAGTGTCACAACCATCACTGACTTAAGAATCTCCCATGTCACGTGCCTTGCCAGACAGGGCACGTGTCGTGTCCAAAATCTGGTACATTTATATGGGAAAGAGACTTTCCTATTAATAAGAGAGAGAGGCAATGTAATTAAAACCCCCATCCATTTGTCTCTCTCGACCATTATCATGTGAGGTTTTGAAATTTCAGGACCCCACTTAGGGATGTCAAAATACTCAATTCAATTATATTTATTTTAATTTAATTTTAAAAGAAAAGATTTGAGGAAATATTAAAAGGGGTAAAATTAATTTCTAATATATAACTAGATAAGTCAAAATTGTTAAGATTAGACTAAAATATGAAATTGTATCACAAAATTAGTTATATTTGAAATTATAAATTTGCACACAAAACCTAAAATTATCTGACCCATTATCATACCCTAATTGATATGACTGAGACATTCACTTAGGTTTCTTTTGACAAAGAGATTAAAAGTAGTTTTTTGGGATTCACCTCCTCTCCAGTCCTTTACAATCCGACACCCTCTAGCCATATCTACTAAATGGAGACGCGTGACGACAATAGATCCGACGAGTGAGAAGGGAGCCATATCTTTGAAGCTCAAGAGACAAACAAAATGACGCTAATTTTTGTCATTTTGGCCAAATAGAGTGTAAGTAACTGGAACCCTTCATATACACTCTTTTTCTGTAGACCAGATCGAAAACTGAACCCCCTCTCTCTCTCTCTCTCTCTCTCTAGAAGTCCTAAGTCCCCAAATCTCCTCCAATAACAACCAAGAAAAGGACAGATTTTTTTGTTTTCTTTGTTTTTTTTTTTTTTTTATATATATATAAACCCTCTCCATTCCCCATGATTATGAAACAAGTTGTTTGATGGGTAGGCATTTCAATAAGGTTTTTTTTTTTTTAAATTTTATAACTATCCGTTTACGTTTAATCCCCATGAAGAAATCTGTGTGATTATGAAACAAGCTATTTGGTGGGTAGGCATTTCAGTAATTTTTTTTTGTTTTTGTTTTTGGTGTTATAACTGTCCACGCCATGATGAAAACCTGTGTGACTATGAAACAAGTTGTTTAGTGGTAGGCATTTCAATAAGTTTATGTTTTTTATTTTTATAAATCCTCTCTATTTAATCACCATGATAAAAACCTGTGTGATTATGAAAATAGACTTGTTGAAATGTGTTGTGATTTTGAAAAATGTTATTTAAATTGAAAAATGTGTGATTCTGTCTATACTCACATTTTGCATTACAAGTGTATGATAAAATGTCCCAATGAAATACTTTATGATTTTGAAAAATGAATTGTGTGTGATGAAATGCCTATTGACTGGGGAACTTAGTACTTATGCCTCTGTGAAATGCTTATGACTGAATATTAGAGTCCTCCATTTTCCATTTTCTTGGTTTCTTTTTCATTCTATGGGCAATTTGACATTATTAATATAGAGAGATTCTCCATCCTTAGTAGTGTGAAAAACCGAATATACAAATCAAGTAAATAATTAAATAATAATAATATTACGTTCTCAAAATATTTTGGTGGTGAATCCTAAAGTGTAAATTAAATATTTGGAAGGTCTTTTAATTAATTTTTAAACCTAAATAAATTTATAGTAAAAGTCTTTAATTTAGATGTAAGATTTATTATTTAAAAAATAAATAAATAAATTTAAGTGTCAAATTAGTAAGCATATTTTGATCTAATAATATTTATATTTTAATGGAGATAAAAATTAAAATAATATAAAGAGATAGTAAATTAGAGCCTTTTGGTTAGATACATATGTATATAAGGATAACAAAAACTCTAACTCTTGTTATAATTGTTTTCCACAACACTAGATGCCCTAGCAGCCGTGGGTTATGAAGGAAAGTGAGGGATGATTCAATCATCAAGATTATTGTTGTAGCCAAGAAGGAGAACTTTGTGTGTGTTGTGCCTTGTGGCCTCTTAGATTTTCTTCTCTTCTTTCTTTGTTCTTTGTCCTTATTCTATTGCTGTATAATTCATTGATGGAGAAGTTGTAGGTGTATATATTTTGTGTCTATATATATATATATACTGTTAAGAAATCTGAGGAGTTAAATTCATGTAAAAAGAATAGGTATTATTCTTAGTTCAAAAATTCTGTACATAATCACGAACTTTAAAAATCAAGAAACCATATCAAACGAATGAATTTTTTTTACAGTAGATCAATTACATATTGAATTGCATATATGAATTTTTTCATAATTTTTGGGAGTCAAAATCCATATAAACTGATGTGTTCAAATCTGTCCAGAAAACTGGTTTAAACAGTAAATTCGGGAGTGTTGTTCTCTTTGGGTATAAATCCAAAAATTATCAAATGAGCGTCATTAGAACCGGTTACAAGTCTAGTTTCGTACCTTTTTGGCCTTGCATTGATTGCTCATGTATACTAAGAGAACCATTAATTTCTTTAAAGTGCTGCAGAAAATAACCTATTTAGATATAATTAATTGTAGATAATTATTTTGATAAGCAAATCAAGTGAAACCATTTGGGTTTGAAACTCAGGATATATTAGTTGATATCTGGAGGGTTTTAGAATTTTTTGAACAACGTGGAGTGGGTTTTTAATTTTCAAAGTTAGCGAATAGATTGAAAAAACTTATTTAAAACTCTATTTTATCTCAAAGTCACTTTTAGTTAAGTTTCGATCGGAACCCATGTCTTGGGTGATTTTAGACCTTGAAGAACATGAACTTAGGTAATATTTAAGAGTAACGGTGAGTTGAATTGAGTTGTGTTAGTGCGCTTTAGTTTGGGGTTACTTAGTTCTTATTCTTTAATATTTTTAAATTAGTAGTGACATGTAGTTTTCATACTTGGTTCAGGGCACCAGTTGGACTTTCATACTCTATTCGAGGATTATATTATTTCATTTTCAGGTGAGTAGTTTCATGCTACATATTTTTATAAATGTTCCCCTATCCTGAACTGTTGAAAAATTAAATTATTGTTTCAGGATTAAACTGTTTTGATAAATTATTATATTATCAATAGAATCAAATTATTTCTGAAACATATGTGAACTTGGCATACTGTAAACTATTTTTTTTTGGTCTCATGTTTATAATGATGAACTACCATGTTTTGCGAAACTGATGTGTATTGATTATTGGGACCATCTGTGTATTTAGTCCAGGAAAATTATTCCACTGTATGTGGTGACTCTAGCCACTAGGGAACAGATCCAGGTTAGACCGTAATGACTCTAGTGCTCAACGATTGTAAGGAAAAGACCTAGGTTAAGCTAGGTGACCTTCAATCGGGTCGTCTTAGAGAAAAGGCCCAGGTTACCACCCTGAGGATGACTTTTAGTTCGGTATTGGATCCAACGGGGCTTATAGCTTTGAGAACTGTGTGGCATATTATTTGTTATTTTTTGGTACCCAGAAAATTATTGGTGTTCATGTTGTAATCTGTTTTAAGTGAAAAATATCATTTATCATGTTCTTGAGAGACATGAGTATTTTAACTGTTGAACTGTGAAACTTTCTTTTTGAAACAGATTGTCTTTACCAAACTGTATGTCAATCTAGTTTCTATGACATATATCTTATTTTGGAATTGAACCTTGTTTTCAAAACTGTATTTACTATCCATGTTGCTACTCACTAAGCTATCAGCTGACTTAGTTGTTTATCATTTCCAGGCGTTAGAAGGACTTAAAGTGGACTCATGGCATAGTGGGGACTCAATTGCATGGACCTGTAGGACATTCATTTATTTTGTTTTAGATTGTCATGTCAAGGTTGTGCATATTTATTTTTATTTTTATTGAGGTTCATTTAGGATTATTTTGATATGTGGACTGTTTATATCCCATATGTTTGGATGGTATTGATTACGGTTGGTTTTGCCGTTTATACTTGTGGTATGTCACTGGATTGAGTTTGGTTATTTATTATTGGACTATTGTTTAGTTGTTTAATGTGATTATGGATTCATATTTAGGCTTACGTGTGCCTTGGGCTAAGGCCCTGGGGGCCACGGCCGGTTATGCCTAGGTTTAGGGTGTGACAAGTAGGGTCCTCCATTTCTAAGTAGAGCATTAATTTACACATTGACATTGTTTTTTTTTTATATACTAATTATTTGATAAAATGCTACTAGTAGGAGTAACATGTCAATGGCTTACACCTCCATTAGTTTAAGCAACAATGTTCGCCTTTTCGAAAATCGAAGTTGCAAATGTGGGGAGGAATGAAGATGAGAGGAGGAATGATTCTAAAAGAAACAAGGAAGCTTTGGATAAATTGGAGCAAAGATTAGAGCTGCTTGAGGCAAACCAAGGAGCAATGAAATTGCTTTCAATGACAAGCATAGTGTGTGTTGGTTTTAACATGCTAATGGTGTTAATTTGTTTAATGTTCAAGTGAATGTTGTAAACTTATACATTTGGTTTTGGAATGGACGGATGGTTTTATAGAATGGTTGACGAATGAATGAACGAACCACTGTTATTAGTCACTCTAAACTTTATATACATATATATATATATATATCTAAAATTTATTTGTATAACATTAATGAATTCTATACTCAGCTTATATGACCCAAGTCAATGGGGTGTCCCCTTGGTGGTGTTAATGTTTCATATTTTGTTACTTGTTTATTATAAATGGCTCATTTATCCAGCTTTCTAATTTTAAGATGCCAAACTATTTTGTAAACTGTTTGTTCTAAGGAAGAAGTCTTCAAATGATTTAAGCATTGGAGGGATTTTCAATATGGTATTTTACAAATGAAAAAATTATTTTTGCTCTGTTTCACTTGTGGCTGATAACTCTTTTTATGTTGGATCCAGTGATATGTAAGTTAGATGCTCCTTTGTTATTAAAATTTGGAAGCCATATATTCAGACATAAATGCTTATCAATATATCCTTGTAAACAACACATCCCTGTAAATAACCCTTGTAAACAATCCAACTGCACAATCCAACTGCACAATCCTAGTGAATTTAACTCAACCACATTAGTGTTGTCCTGCAATACATCCCTGTAAACAATCTCATACCCACCTCATCAAATATGCTTATCAACAACAATATCTACAAAATCAACTCTTGCGAGATATTCCTCATTGTCCCAAAAATAAAATTCCATACCAAAAAAAAATCACTTCTACGATTCAATCGACCATATAGCAATAGAAAAATTCACAATCCAAATTGACAATAAACATTCCCAAATTTAGTGTTGACAATAAACATTCCCAAATTTAATGTTAACAAAAATCTTTCACTTGCAACAATCTTCATCGGTCTCTAAGAATTTCTAGATATATTGGTGTAGGGGAATTTCAAATAATGTTTAGATTGGGAACCTATGAAGTAAAAAACATAATCAGAATGAGTTCAAAGCATAGAATTGAAGGATACCCACCATAATTCATGTTACATACCTGATTGTAATGTGTGCTAGTCGAGCATTGCAATGACTTAAGCAAAGTAGATCCTTAAAGTAAGGCTTGGAAGTTGGTATATTGAGGCTCTCCATTCCATGTCCAAGGCATTGAATTTGGTACTTTAGCATATTGTTGCCTCATATGTGGGAGTATATTCAAAGATATATGTACATCCTATCAATTAAAATTTCTTCAAAAGAACTCGAATAAATTTTAAAATGTAAAGATAAGAACACAAAAAATTAAATATTACCTACATTGAAGTTGGTACTTAAATATATCGTGGCATCATATGCGGAAGAATATTTGAAGATGTTTGTACATCTTATAAAGATAAGAACTTAGATGAAGCCAAGTAGCAAAAATTGAAAAAATTAAAGAATGTAAAGATCACAAAAAAAATTAAATAATACCTGAACGCGTTGCTTTTTCTTTCTTGAAGTCTCCAGTGCCTTTTCCAAGCTAATTTGTTTCCTTCCACGAATGGGGTCAATCTTTTTCTTCAGTCCCTTCGCTTGAAAGACATTTTCACTACCTTCATTCGTTCTCATTGTAGAGCTAGCATCATTTAATTTTAGTGATCCATTGGTGATACGTATATGCAACCTATTTTGAACAAATGCAAGCAATTTTTTCCTTTCTTGAACACAATCTTCATATGTTTCTTCCAATTTAGATGCCTTGGATGAAATCATAGTAAAGAGGGAGCACAATGACTTGTATCTGCTTCTCTGTTCCAACTTAGGATCAACTTGAATGTCACGTCTTTTGTAATCTTGGACAATTTCAGCTCTTGCTAATTTGGTCTACCTTTTGAGGATATATTGGCTTGGAATTTCCATTATGATCATTTTATCTTTAAGAACCTTAATAACATGACTGCACAATATTCCTTTCATCTCAAACAACCTATAAGAACAAGACAAATTATCATATTTGTCTTTCTTCACTTCACGCATTGTAGATTGTTGATATGCTTTGACAATATAAACCAAACAATCATCCTTGTGAACACAATTTGCTACGTATAACTCAAGTGAACCCACATATTCATCTTGAAATTCTTCAAAGATAGTCTTTGTGTAAACATCTCCTGCCTGAATCAACATCATAACTTGGACTTTTATCGTAGGCAACTTATATGACAATGCATACTCACCTTCATATTCCTTATATCGCTTCTCATTAAGCACCTTTTCGAAGTGACTGAAAAATTGAATGAAATTGTAATCTGATCTCAAGTACTCTTTTAAATCAGCATTTAAGCTTTCACCAAGTTGTGTGCTATTCATCCCTGCTGACCATGTCTACCTAACATATGCCCTAACCCATTTTTTCCTTCAATGAAAAATGCTTTGCAACCAAGAATTATCATGAACATCAAACTCATCTAACATAGCATTTCCAAGCTGCAAAAAATTCATCTTCCTCCTCATACTCATCTATAAACTTTCCTAAAATGCTTCTTACCCCACTAGGACCGCTAAAAATGCCACTCACTCCAAAAGGTCGGCTCTCTCTATTAATCTTGTCTGTTGTATCAAATGTTACAACATCCTCAAATTAACCGTAGTCAATTATCATTCTAGCATCTGCCCAAAAAATATTTGTTATTTTCTCTTCAGTATCCAACTGCATAGAATGAAAGAATGAAGAATTTTGTATCGTTTGATCTTGAAAATACTTCAATGTGCTCCCTATTTCACCAAATTCCAACATTCTTTGTCTTTTTGTTCTTAAATAATTCTCTTGATCTTTTTTCAAATACCCAATACATTCTCTTTTACCTGCCTGTCTACCCATTAACTCATAGGATGACCTAAGAGGTATCCCACAGTCATTTGCCAAATCTATTTCAATATATTGAGAAGTGAAATTTTTTCTTTGGGAAAGAAGCATATGAGCACATGTACTTACTACAAGGGGATGGTTGTATGTTTCAACAAAATTGATAACTCTATACTTCCCAATTTGCTATCAATTTAATGCTCATCAAAGCACCATAACCGGTCCTTGTCTCCACCTTAGGAATCCTTACAGCAAAATCTCTTTTATTAAATTTTCTAAGACCCTCCTTAGAACAAACAAATGTCCTTGAAGTAATTTCACCGGTCATACTTTTGTGAGCGTATTCTTTTCTAATACTAAATCTAACTCTTCCTCCATAAGAATTATAAAAATCATAAGCTGATTGTTCAAAGTCAAATTACATACCTAGTATAGATTTACACTGTGTATCATCCTCGTCATGAACATCCATTTGGGTAGCAATTGTTAAATCATCCATCTTCGATATATGCAATACTTAAAATGCAAAAAAGTAAACATGATTTTTTATGTAAGAAATATGTGAAAGCAGTACATGGCTTAATGTTCTTAAATGATATTGAGGCTCTGTTTTACACATTAATGCTCTGTTTCATACTATCTACAAAATCAATTTTTTCTTTTTCTAAATATTTGATTTGTGGAAAAAAGATTGTTGTGACGCCCCAAATTTTTGGAACATTAAGGGAAATTAAATAAACAAAATGACTTAATAAACCAAAAAGTTGACATCTTAATAGGGTAATTGTCACCACCCAAACCTGCCCCTGTAGGTTTAGCACCGTAACCGGCCAGTAATCCGTGGATTACCGAAGGCCTCTTAACAGATAAGCATATAATAAGGGGCTGCGGAAGCAATTATACATAATAGACAAGGTCCGATGAGCTGTGATAATATATATGGGACATAATATTTCAAAACTTACATATATACATAAGCATGTCAGTCAAAGGACATCAATATTTACAAACATTTACAAAGGTGTAATTCCCAAGACCTGACTTTACAAACAGACAGAGACTAGTATAAATACAAAATAGTCATGTAACCAGACTTCGATCGGAACCTCCTCATGAGGCACAACAGTTGGCTGACAAAAACAGAAATGAAGGCCATCAACTCTAGCCCTGATCACGCGCCAGCTCACTTACATACATAATATAAACTGTGAGCGAAAGCTCAGTGAACAATAACAGAGTAAAGGGGTATCAATGAATGAGTCTGTACAGATTTAAAAATCATAATTTAGTTTCACATCAGATTCATAATTTGTCCAGATCATATACAGAAATCATAAGGTATGCTTAAGTATACGTGATACATCCCTTAGTATTAACAGAGTAGATACAGAACAGATACAGACACGTGAGGGTTACGAATAACCAGTTCCATAAAAGAACCTCCGGATCCGGGTAACAGAAAATAAACACGCTGAGCCCCCATGACGGGGCCTCCAGTACGGGTAACAGAGTGCAGACAGATTAAGTTCCATGATGGAACCTCCGATACCGGGTAACAGCCAACAGATATCACATGATGCTAAGGATGTCACGAATATATATCAGAAATTGGACAATCATTCATTGTACAGAACATATCATTTCAGAAAACAGATCTTAATTCATCACACAGAAAATAAATAAAGTTGAACATAACTTTACTATGTTATTACTCACAATTGGCCTTGAGACAAGTAGACGGAGCAGATTGGTCAAACGGTACTCCGCACGTGACCTACATAACACATAACAGACACACACTTGAAACACACGTTCTAATTGTACATGACTTACTTCGTTGGCTCTTAGTGTGTTTCTACCCTTTAAGTCTTATTATGGAATCTTAAACATGGCCTAGGAATGCCTAAGATGGAATGAGGATGCAAGAATGCATTGGAAAACATTTCTTGAAACTTGCTGAAAATAAGGTCCACGTTCGAGCGTGGCTTTTCCCGCTCAAGCGAACATGCAGACAATGAAACTCCGCTCGAGCGTGACTTTCCCTGCTCGAGCGGACTGTAAATTCTTAAAAAGTACTGGATGCATGATTTTCACGCTCGACGGACGCTCGACCTCCGCTCGAGCGTGAGACCCAGACCTTCGCTCAAGCGTAAATTCCCTCGCTCGAGCGGACTGCAAAACACAAGAACTTCTGGGTATATGCATTTCACGCTCGAGCGTAAACATCGACGCTCGAGCGGAAGTGCATGCACTCAGAGTGCACGCTCGAGCGTGGAGTTTCCCGCTCGAGCATGGATCAAATTTCTGGGATTTCCAGATTTGATCACCAAGCTCAAATCCAACCATTGAACATCCAAAACTCATTTTTCTGGGCCAAAACTTGAGGAAACACATAATAACTCATAAAACAATATGTATTAAAAATCATTTCGAGAAATCATGGCCCAAAAGGACGCCAATTATACAAAATTCAATTTGGAATTCAAAGTTAATTCAAGAACATAACATGCATGCACATTTTTGAGCTAAGGCTCCCCTAAACAAGATCAAAAGCTATTCAATAGCATGAAACTCATTGTTTTCCCAAAATTAAAGTGAACTCAACACATGCACGAGAAAATTCTTGAAAATCATCCTTCAAAATGCTATGAAACATGCATACATGCATGGATTGACCTTTCCCTCTAGTCCTTAAGCTTGATTCTCACATCTTATAACTCAATTTACTTGAATTCATGCATGAACAACATAAATTCATAATCAAGAGGGTGAATTTCCTACCTCAAGCCTTGAATTCTAAGTGTAGAGGCCCAATCTCCCAAGTCTTCTTCAAACTCCTCTAATTTTCTAAGCAACTTTCCTGTTGAATCAATTTCTCCCAACTCTCTCTCTCTTTCTCACGTTGGGCATCAAGAAAATGGAAGAGATGAAATGAAAAAGGTAACATAGTGGGGTCAAAATGGCCTTGTAGACGTCTCGGGAGGGAAATCCCGTTTTGTTCATATGGGCTCACTACAGTTCAGGACTCAAATGTCACGGTCTTGTATCAGATATTGCAGAGTGCAATACAAGACCGATGAATCATCAAAGAGTTCAAATCCGGCAAATCGTTTTTGAAAATAGATTTTTTTAAAAGAAGTGTCAAACATAGACTGCTTTACCAGATATAGAGTCGCCATCTAAATATTTTATTTTGGACAATTTAGGAAACCCTGACTCGTTTGCCTAAGGTCATGTGTCCGTCATCACCAAAGTTGCCTCGGCTCGGGATCTTGGATACAATTGGGGAAGGTCACTTCGTGAGCACTCCCGCTTGCCCGATCAAAGATCAGTCTCTACTAACCATGATATCGAGTTTTGAAAACATTATGTGCTCTTATTCCGGTTATTAGCCTAGATTTACTACGTGATGCACACAGCACACAAGTGTAGATTGGATCGCCTGAATTGGAACAAAACACCTCATGTTTGCTTTTGAAACGGTTTGCTACTCGTAAGTAGGTTGAAATGCGAATTTGCCACCCTCAGTTAGGCTTAGAAAACAAGATGATTTGCCACTCTCAAGTGGGCTTAAAACTCACAGTTAATGCATTATTCCAATTCAGATAATCCAACCTTCACCTACAAGCATTCAGACAGTTATATCACATAAGCACATAGCCTCATGGTAAGCATACTATCATGGCAGTCACTCACACACATGCAAGGATGCTAAAGCATAAATATTTGCCGAGTACTCCAAGCCAAAACAGAAACTAGTTAGTGATCAATGCATAATCCTAGTTCATGTTAAGATGGCTAATGCAACACATGCAAAAATGTAACTAAGACAGGCTCGGCTATTCTAAAATGGCATATGAAATGCAACAACTGATACATGTATTCAACTCGGAATTGAAATACAATACAGTTAGTATGATGCGCCGAGCCCGGTTCATGCAATGCAGATGAATGATGCAAACATGCAAGCATAAGTATGCTAATTGAAACATGTCCTAATCTAACCATCATAAGCTGGTAAATAAAAGGGAGAAAGACGTGGGGTTGGAAGACATACATCACGCACACGCACACTTATTACAATTGTTGGCCCTCTCTCGGATGGTCTGAAAGAATATTACACAACCAAAATAAATAACAAATTATTACACAATACTAATTACTTAACAAATGAATTAGGTAAGCAAAGTAAACTAGCATGCTATGCTACGTGCAATGGACTGCCTCAGCTGTTCCGAATGATGAAGGATGCATGCATACTCGGGTCGCCTTGTCAGGAAATTCCATCGCGACGCCTCGCCTTGCCTTTGTTTGCAATTGATCTCAAAAACTTGCACAAAGCTCTAGAAGGCTGAAACTCCACCTTGGGAAGGCCACCGACCAGTTATTAGCATGGGAGATCACCTGCTGACCACCCTTTGTGATGGAGACCAAAGAGGGTGGTCGGCCTGCTAGAAATCTGGTCGGCCGACCAGTTTCCACCTCTGGTTTCTGATTTTTCTGCAACAAAGGCAAGAGAGAGAAAAGGTAATGTATTTTCAACAAATGTATGCATGACCACTCTCCCCGTCCTTGCACAAGCTCAAGGAAGTGTAGTCCTCGATCCTCGCGCCACCAATCACACATCTTGATACATGATGGCCGAGAAGTCGAATTGCACGACTCGATATGAAATGAATGCACATACAAGCAAGTAAAACCAACAACTCTATCATAGACAGTCAAGAGTGTCGGTGACCGAGAATCGAGGCACGTTTTGTCACTTGGAGTACGAAACGTCCCTCGTTTCCCGTGTTCGGACTAAACCCTACTCCAAACACAAAACAATGAGATGGCATACACAATGCGACTAACATGCAACCTAGCATACGCAATGCTATGGGCTAAAATGGCATACACAATGCACATGACATAACATGGCATACACAATGCACTTACGAAGACTATCATGCGCACATGAACTAAATCGCATATACAAATGCAACTTACACCTATATGAGTGGACCTCAGCCACACTCACATCAGTGGCCATATGATGGAAATGAGACAACTGAAATACATGCAAACATGCACGGATGCAAAGGACCGATCCTAAGGCACAACATGCAGCTCTAACTAAGCATGGAAAATGATGAAGTATGGCATGCAAACACACATTTTTCAGCTCTGAAACATAATGTACAATGGTATTGAATCATGCAAATATGTCACATAATGCATGCAAGATGGCTCGAATACCGAAACTAGTGAAGCGAGTTACACTAGAGGTACACAAAGCAATGTATAAATGGTAAAACCAGCCCTAAACAGACCCTAGGCAGGTCTGAAACAGTGGGAAAATGGTCCAAAATAATGACTCAACATGCAAAGAAACGAAGCTCATGCAATGGTCCGAAAACGAGGCATTTATGCACAACTCTCAAACACGTTTAAAGAGTGGAAATCATGGGAATACGACATTCATATAAGCTCTAAAATATGATGTATAATGACCCCAAAGCATGAAAACACCTCAGTATATGCATGTAATAGACCTCAAATCTCAAAGCTAGGCATGGATATTGAACTACAAACATGCAAAACAAGCATCATTCGACCATGAGACCCAAAAACAGAGTTAAGGCAATCTAAAAAATGCACAAAATCAGCTTAAGGCATGGCCAAAAAGTGCTAACATGAAGGGCCAAAACAACATGCAACATAGGCTAGTAAGCATGGTTTACACTACATGTATATAAAGCACATGAGGGGTCACCAAACCAGCCAAAAACAAAAACATGGCATGCCAAAATATGACCAAAAATTCACTGAAACTCAGTCAACACATGTTAGAATGAAGTGTTCCTTTGAAAGGCCAATGAGAGGGTTGTTCTACACATGTATGATGGACACACAAAATGGAAAAACTACCTCTAAATAGAGGTTATGAGGGCCCTAAAACTCACTGAAAAGGGCCTGAAATGAGTTTAGGAAGCATGCAAGTAAGCCCCTTTGGAAGGCCTTGAAGAGGATTACGCTACACATGTATAATAGACATTCAACATGGCAAAAAGGGCTCTGGATAGAGCCTATGCAGGTCACAAAACTCACAAAAAGTGGCCTGAAACATGGCTTTGAAACATGCAAATAGGGGCTCCTTTGTAAGGCCAACAAAGCTAGTAAACAAAACAATGGGTGAAAGGGTCACCCCTCTCTGATTTTGATGTTCAAAAACACATAATAACCACTGAAAATCTGCTGGATTTCAGTGGTCAAAAGGGCCAACAAAGCTCAACACAAAGGCCCTAATGCATAGCTCAAAACAATGGGAAATGAAACATGCAAGGGGGTAGATGATCCCCAACATAAAAAAGGTCTTAAACAAACATGTTTAGAAGCTCAAAACAAGAATTTTTTCAGTTTATGACAAAGCCTAAATATGCTTGAAAACTAGGCTAAGAGATGAAGCAAATCGAAGACAAAAAGATGGAAAGAAGTGTTACCCTTGTAGAGAAGAGAACCAGCAGCTTTTGGACCAATGTAGCAAACCTTCAACCTCTGAGAAACAGCTCCAAGGTGCTTAGAGTGATGGTGGAGGTGTTAGGATAGGAGGTGGTGTATGATGGTGCAAGAACAATGGAGTTTTGAAGGCCAAATGAGAGAGATACAAAGGGAGAGTGTATGGTTTTTGCCCCAGCAATTTCAGAACCCTTACAATGGAGAGGGAGGGCTTCCTTTATAGAGAGGAGAGGCTAAAGCTTCTCCAAGAAGCTTCAAGGCTAGGTCAAACATCCTCCATACACGTGTATGGAGGATACACCAAATGCCTCCCAGCTGGCACAACTGGAACACACTCAGAGAGACAAAAAAGCAGATGGCTGGCCGACCAGTTCAGGTGGTCGGCCGACCACTCCCTCTGGTCGGCCGACCAGGTTCAAAAGGGTCAAGCTTGAAAGGTGGTTGGCCAGCCCATATTGGTGGTCTCCTAGGTGAATATAACTCAGTGGTGGTATGGGAGACTAGAAATTGTGGCTCAAAAGTGAGGGAGACCACTTACCTGACAAGAAAACCGGCCGGCACGAAAAAAGTGGTCTCCAAGGAGAAAAGGTGGTCTCCCACCCTACTACCACCTTCCTAATAATGAAACTAGGTCCATGCCAAAAATGAACCCACATCGATGTGAAATGAAGGTTCGGGGGTCAAAACGCGCAGCCGAAGGCCCCGAAAATTGACTATTAAGCATCGAAAGTGGCGTGTGACCACGAAGGTGGTCTCCCGGGCCACAGTGTCTCTCTAAGGAGAGGAAACAAGGTGTGTGCCAAAAATCGGAGCAAACAAAGGTAGTTATGCGGTCCCGAACCGAGGCACACGGCTGACGGCTCCAAAAATCGGAAACTGGTCTCCAAACGGGAAAAATGGCCTACGACCACGAAACGTATCCTACGACCACTGAGAGATGGTCTACAAGACCTCTCCCTCCCTTCAGGAAGAGAAAATAGAGAAAATAGGACCTGGTTCGCAAACTGAGGCAAGGCACGAAAAGGTTCCGAAGCCTGAAGGCAAGGCTCTCAGCCGAGATTTTGCAACCTCAGAATGAGCACAATATGCAACATCACCGAGCGCTCAGTTGGTAACGTCTGAATCTTAAGGTCGGTCAAAAATGGGGTGTCTACAGGCCTATTAAGTAACAATTGGTCAAAAGTAATCAAATGACATTAATCAAATTTAATCGCTCCGAACCGAATTTTAATTAAACCTACCATAAAATTTTATAAATCTTAATTAGCACATAAATCAAGTCAATTTCTTATTCGAACGCTGATAAGGCTTTCAATTCGCAAACCGAAACTAAAACGTGAATAGATCTTTCTACACCTAACAGATATAAACACAACAATGCAACACACACATACATTTTAATTCAGAATTTCTCCTTAATTACTAATTAGGCATACTTAATCATGGATTAACGTCAATCAGAGATCGGGGTTATTACAGCAATCCAACTCTCGTACATAACCAAATGTTCAAATAACAATAGATAAAAATTTAAAATTATCCAAATACAACATCAAATGAAATTATAAAGTCCTTAATAGCTATTATATAAAATAATATAATTTATTCGGCTCTAATCGGGGTTTCAAGTCAACCAAGGCTCTACGTTAGTGTTAACTCCATTTCAGTTTCAATTATTTCCTCGCCAAAACTTGGCATAAAACGCAAGGGCAACAAAAATATATGTCATGAGTTTTGCAACACAGTAAGAAAACATAACCAACCTATCATTCTTTTTAAGAGAAAAATAATGAGATTATAAACATGAGATAACAATATAATTATAAACATAAATTACAACCATTAAAATAATTTCAATAATTTTAATAAATTAGGCGACCCTCGAAATCTCATCAAAGAGATTTAACTTACCAACCACTAAGCATGGCAACAGTTAATTTGAAACTCTCCCTTGGTCAAATATTCAAGTGCTACTAACCGTAACTACCAGGGATGCCCACGTCCGGAGTTATATACCCAAGTAGTGGCATCCGTGGTCTGTCCCAAGGAAATGGTCTGCCAGGGGTACGTAACCTCCCTGTGTGCCACCTGCACATCCATCCTTATTCCAAAACCGAATACCGAAAATGGTTCAAATAAGTCCCATGCCATCTTAGGATTTCACGACACAATTTACACGAGAATTCTCAAAACCAGGGGTCACCCTGAATAACCGGTATTAACCGTCAACCTTTAATTTATTACACTCTTTAAAACCAAGACTCACGCTGAACAACTTGTATTAACCGTCAATTGTTAACTTTGTATATGCCGTTAATCATTTCAGTTAATTTTGATATTAATCACAAATAATTCTAAATTTTTAATCACAAGTAATATTATACCAACTCATTAAAATTCCCAACATAAAATATTACACATGTCACACAATAATAAATAAATGTACAGAAATTAAATAAACAATTTATTTAAACCATGGTATGAAATAATAATTTAGATACAAAGAAAATAAACCATAATCACACACATGCATGAATTTTTAATTTACAAGATTAGACTACCACAATATTAAATAAACCAAAATACAACTATACATGGATTACTAATTTACAATATTTGATGAATTAGACCAACACAATGATTGATTTTTATCCAAATAAATAATTGAAGTGATGATCTTAAACCTGTCCAGAAATTTTCAAGTTATACTTTAGGTAATAAAAATTATAAATAAATTATTTATAAAATTCTAAAATTCATGAAAATGTACAAAATATTCAATAAATATGTTTAGATCATTTTTAAGAAATAATTTCCCAAAAATAAGTTATAAATAATTCTGTAAAATTCCCAGAAATTTTATGACACAGATTTATCACATTTTCTTAAATTAATTCCATACTCAAATTCATAAATCCATTCCATAATATAAAAATTTATTATGAAACTAGACTTATCAAATTTCATATTTTAGTTAGAAATTACCAAATTTGGCTTAACATAGAATTTTTAATAAATTTTCAAACATATAGTAAAATATGTTTTATAGTTTCAGATTTAATTAAAAATTTGTATAAATTCGTACAAAGCTTAATAATTGTTGCAAAAATTCATTGATGAACTAGACATCATTCTCAACAACTTTATAGAACAAATCATTTCAAAATTTTGAGCATAAAATTGTCTAAAAATTCGTACAAGTTTCTGGTAGATTGAAGAGTTATATAATCAAACCAAATAAAATCTTTAATCATCTCTTTAATGGCACAAACTGCACATGCAAGTCTAATTCCAATATTATATCATGATTTTAAGGCTACCAATAAAAAATAACCTTCAAATATTTAACATACAAATCACAAATATGAAAAATTAACAATTAAAAAAAATGAGAGGGTTAAAGAGAGTTTTCTTACGATGTTAGGTTGTTAACGGTTTATCGTCCGAATTTGATTTATGATTCTGATCGTAAGATATGACCGTCTTGGCTCCATGATCGTCTTGCTGAAATTTCACATTAATCAGACGCGATCTCACCATTGATCTTCCATTGGATTATCTTAAAACTTTTAGTTGTCGATCATCATCTTAGACTTAGAATTTGCAAGATCTAACCCCAAAAATGGATTCTACACGTCGAAAAACCTACGGGTAGTCATCCCCAAAGTCATAGGACCACTCGATTAACCCAAATGTACTAAGATGCACCGTTGCTCCATGAGCCGAGAAACGCTAGATAAAATTCAATTCATCTTCCCCAACAGGCGCAACATGCATGACAGAAAGACCGATAAATTTAGTTTCAATGCCACTGGTTTAAATACTTGGTATCTTCTTCCTCGTAACTCTGTTTTATCTTATTTTTCTATCATTGGATTTACCTCACGGCCTAGTTTTTGGTTCATTACTCACACGCCTCGTTCTGTCTCTTTTTGCATGCCATCCGATCTCTAAAGTTTGACGAAAAAATTAGATTTTTTTTTCCTACCGTCTCGGACATTTCTTTGAACCATCTTTCGGACTCCATAACTTTCTTAATTCTTAACGGTTTTACTTCATTCTTTCGCCAATCTCTTCAACTTACTTCATACTTTATCTTACATGACCTATTTTTCTCACTTCTTCCTGGAATGGATGGTTTTGGCATGCCGAAAGTAAGCCAAAAACCAACTTTTGAAATTCAAAATAAACCTCTCTAACTTTGTTTCTTTCTCCTCCATCTTCCTTCTTCTTCTTTTTCTTCACCTACAACACTAGTAAATGGTGGTTCTAGATGATAATGGAATTATGTGATGGTGGTGGTGGCGGTCCGACGGTGTGCCGATGGTGGAGAAGGTCGCGGGTTGGTGATAGTATAGGTTAAGGCCGTGGCTATGGAGGTCGGGGTGAGGAGGAAAAACATAGATAAAGAAGAAGAAAGAGAGTTTTGAGAATGAGAGGTGGTGGGGGAGAGGGAGGGAGGGAGAGAGAGAGAGAGAGAGATGAAACGGATAGAGAGAGGTATCAAATTGGAAGAGAAGTAAAATGAGGAAGATGAAAAGAAATTTAAAAAAAAAAAAAAAAAAGAGGAGAAATTGAACACCTGGTGATATGGCATCAGCATGTTCACCACGTTTTGTTTTGGTAATGATAACTGAGAGAGGGGTGCATGTGGAAGGTGAGAAAACATGGAGAGCAAGCCCATTGTTTTTTTTTTTTTTGTTTTTTTTATTGGGTTTTGGTACATAAAATATTAGGTTCTAGTATAATTTGATTACAAAAAAATATAGAGAAGAATATAATAAAAATATCATAAGGTTCAGAAATAAGTCAAATATATTTTATTTTATTTTATTTTGAATAAATTTTTAGTATAAAAATATACAAACTATTAAATTCAAAATATTATGAATAATTATTTAAGAAAATTAAAAATATATATTATTTTTATTATATAAAAATACGGGATTTCACAATTGTCTTCTCCTAAATTCATAGAAAAACTTTACAGAAGAATCTAAAAGCCGAACCCTCATTGATATGACAAAATGGCCTCCCGCCTTCAGGAAATATGATCCATTCAAGGCTAAGGTCCTTGCCTGCAAAGGAAATAATAAAATCAAACAAAACTCAGAATACACTGAACAATGGTGGAGGGGTACTATCCCAAGGAAATATACATAATTGGAGCACTGCAATAGAAAACTATTGCTTCAATTGTAGCAATTAGCCAAATCTGTTTCTGTTTAAGAATGGAAAAAAATATGTTCAGGTGGTGTTTGGCAAGAAGGTTTGGGTGGGTTAGGGACTAAAATAGTCACAAAAAATAAAATAGGCTATTTTAGCTACAAAAAACAAAATATCAAATTCAACTCATAATCATTACAATCTTCTCTCACAAAAAAAGTCAAAAAAGCCAAAAAGCTAAAAAGCCTTTTCCAAACCAGGCTAAAATAGCCCAGGCTAAAATAGCCAAAAAGCCAAAAGCTAAAAAGCCAACCTACTTCCCAAACGGAGGCTCAGTAAAATATATACATATATATTTGTTTCTTCTGTTTCTTTTTTTGATTACAAAGACACAATAACCTATGGACCAAACAGACTAGCAAACATATATAAATGAACATCTAACTTACATATTGATGTATTAGGTGAGTTTTTTAAAATTACCAGATTTTCACCATGATTTACACCCATGTTTGCAAGTCCATGATTCATTGAGGCATTTTATCATACACTTGGAATAGATTTGAACAAAAAAATAAAATACTACAAATCTGACCTTTGGTGTCTATAATTATTTGGATAAACAAAGATTTTCAAACGATGTAGTCCAGGGATGCCAAAGCCTTCCACTGTCGTTGATGGGTTTGCTGATGGAGAGGAGGGAGGCACAAGAATGTAGGTGTAGAGAGAGAAAGAGAGAGACGGAGGGAGGAATTGGTTCTGAATTTATGAAAAAGGCAGGGGAAGGGATTTAAATCTGGGATATGTAATTCAAAATAAAAAATAAAAACTTTCCGTTACTCACCTCCATTTGGCCAAAATGACAAAACTTGGCGTCATTTTGTTCGACTTTTGAACTGCACATACGTGGCTCCTTTCTCGTCGTCGGATCTGTCGTCGCCACGTGTCTCCATCTAGTGGATATGGCTGAAGGAAGCTAGACTGTAAAGGGCTGGAGAGGAGGGAGATCTAGTTTTTTGATTTTTTTTTTTTTAAGTCACATCATATCTTTATTTTTTTACACATTTTTTAAAAATAATTAAAAAAATATTTTTTAACTACTTTGCCAAACAACCCTAATGCCACCCCGACTGGCAACAACTTCATAAACTTATTACAATCATTTTTCTTTACATGATGTTTCTGACAAATGATTTTGTAAATATGTTTTTTATGACTGTGCATTTAATTTTGAAGTTCAAAATAAAATATTGGCTTTATTTGAAAAGGGAGTTAAACTAAAATAATTTACTAAAAGATAGAATAAAATAAAATAGTCAATAACACAAAATGTCATATCTAATGCATAATTATTTTATTTTATTTTCTCACAATTATCAAATTAACTACAAAAAAATAAATCAACTTTTTAACTATAATTTTTTTAACAAGACTAAATTAGCCAAAAATCCAAATAATCAACTTCCTAAATAAGGCCATTAATATGAATCTCTCACATTCATTAATCATGAATATAAAAAATTTCATGCCATCAATAAAAACAAAAAGATGTGAAAGCATCTCTAATTACCCTATTTAATGGTTAAATTTATGCTTCGGCTTCTTTTGAGAATTTGACTATTCTAATTGATTTTTTAATTTTTAGATTTTTTTTTATTTTTAATTTTATTTTTATTTATTTATTTTATCTTTATTAACTATTTTAACCCTAACATGAGTTTCCAAACAGGGCCAAAATGTAAAATGGTGGGAGGTTCCAATCAAATTTGGCAACTTCTCCATAATTGTTAAATGAGTGATGTAAAAAATTCGTACACAATGAGTTGACAAATGAGTGTATATTCATTTCAAATCAAAATGTCTATTAAAGTGATTTATTATTTAAAAATCCAGGTAATTTTTGTATGAATTTTTTATTTACAAATCATTTTACATATTAAATTTATGTGCTCACATGAATCATTTTTTTGGACGCCCTTGGGAATTTTCCCAAGAGCAGCGAATAGCTTTTCCATAATTTTTGTGATTAATAATTGGGGGTAGCATATTGGGCTTCTTGGGCTTGATGTGCTTTTCTCACTGGACTTTTTATCCGAATTTTTTTACCCGGATGGATAGATTTCTAGATGTTGGACTAGCCCAATGTCACCAGTAAGATTATCTCCATCAGTTCGCTTATAATAGTTTTTTGTTATTATAAGGGTTAATTTTTCAGAAATTATTTCCTTAACATATCCCTTATATCATCTCTTAAATTTAGGAATGTTACAGTGACTCCCTACAAATAGGGAGTCACTGCTGCTCTTTTATATCTGAAAAATTCTAATTTTATTTCGCTTAAGGTGTGAATAAGAAGTCCCCTGAATGTCCCGGCTGTATGTCAATGAGTGAAGAAAAAAAATGCTCAAAAATGTCCTAACCGGCCGAGCACCCGAACGTCCAGCCCTTGTGTTTGCTTTTGCTGCTTTCCTTTTTGTAATTGATTGACTCCAACTCTAGTGGTATAAAAAGCCTCCATTCTTGACTTCAAGATATTGTTTAATTATTTTATTATTAAAAAATATTCAAATTTAAAAATAATTAAAATAATTATTTTAATAGAATAGAGGAAGATTAGGGAGCTTGTTGGAGAAGGTAGATGAAAAAGTAATTCTTAAAATAAAAAATAAATTTTTTAATAATATTTTAAAATTAAATTTAAGTATGCTGATAGAGATGCTCTAAGCAAGAGTCGCTGCTTCTCCAACCCAGCTGCCAATGCCTAGTTTGGCTAAGGCTAACAATAAGACCAGGATTGCCTTGAGAATTATTATTATTATTTTTAACAAGGACAATTGATATGCAAATAAGTTACTTTATATATTTGTCAAGAACTATTGTTTCTTAGCAATTTAATAGAATCCATTCGAGGTAATCAAGGAATGAAACTAGCTGAACCCATCCGCGGTGTTTGTAGACTGAATTAACATATATCAAAAATGAAATTGAGTTGTGATAAATTATCCATTTAAATAGATATTGATTCAACCTATGAAAATATTTCGAGTATGTTTGCTTTAATTTTTTAGAAATTTATTTTTAAAATAAGTTCCAAAAAATGAAAAATTAATTTGTTAAAAATAATTATAAAAAAAGAAAAGAAATTCTTACTTATCATTTTTATGTAATTTTATCTTTTAAAATATCAAAAATAAATTATTTTTATCAAACTAATTTCTATTTTTTTTTAAAAAAAAAAAATCTAAAAACCAAACCAAACAAGTCTCTAATGCCCAAGGAAAATTCAATTTTAAAATTTGCAATAAAAGCAGTAACGGTCGAAAAACCAGCTCGATGATGCAATTCAAATTTCAAATTTCAATTTTTTTTGAAAACGGTTTCCAATGAGAGAGCCGTTTCAAAAAAGCCTAACCTTCTCGATATTTATAATCTCCTCAAAATACCGTTCTTTCATTCATTCATTCATCATTTTCTAGCACCAGACGTCTTTGTATACGTCTCTCTCTCTCTCTCTCTCTGCATTTGTAGTAGTAGGCAATCGAGACAATCAAAAATGAGGGAGTGCATTTCGATCCACATTGGCCAGGCTGGGATTCAAGTCGGAAACGCCTGTTGGGAGCTTTACTGCCTCGAACATGGCATTCAGGTCAATCTCCCAAACAAATCCCAATTTTCCTTTCGCTTCTAATGTTTCTTTTTTTCTGGATAAAATCCATTTACATACAATTTTTTTCACAGCCTGATGGACAAATGCCAAGCGACAAAACCGTCGGAGGCGGCGATGACGCCTTCAACACTTTCTTCAGCGAAACCGGCGCCGGAAAACACGTCCCCCGGGCTGTCTTCGTCGATTTGGAACCCACTGTGATCGACGAAGTCAGGACCGGAACGTACCGCCAGTTGTTCCATCCCGAACAACTCATCAGCGGTAAAGAAGATGCTGCAAACAATTTCGCCAGAGGCCATTACACAAGTAAGAAAATTGGTCTCTGTACTCTTTCTGTGATAATTGAGACTCGTAATAATTTTATTATTGGGTTTTTTTGTTAACAGTTGGGAAAGAGATTGTGGATTTGTGCCTCGATCGAATTCGAAAGCTTGCTGATAACTGTACTGGGCTTCAAGGGTTCTTGGTTTTCCACGCTGTTGGTGGTGGGACTGGTTCTGGCCTCGGATCTCTGCTTCTCGAAAGGCTTTCTGTTGATTACGGAAAGAAATCGAAGCTGGGTTTCACTGTTTACCCTTCTCCTCAGATTTCAACCTCCGTTGTTGAGCCGTACAACAGTGTGTTATCCACTCATTCCTTACTAGAACACACTGATGTTGCAGTACTTCTAGACAATGAAGCCATCTATGACATTTGCCGTAGATCTCTTGATATCGAGAGGCCTACGTACACTAATCTCAACAGGCTCGTCTCTCAGGTACTACAATTTAATATTTCACAACCAATTCATTCTTTTCTTCGTCAATAGTGAAGTGAAGGGATTGTGGGTCTGATTTGATTGAATTTGAACCCTCTACGTGTTCAGGTTATTTCCTCACTGACTGCGTCTCTTCGTTTCGATGGAGCTCTCAATGTCGATGTCAACGAGTTCCAAACCAATTTAGTCCCATACCCAAGAATCCACTTCATGCTTTCATCCTATGCCCCAGTTATCTCCGCAGAAAAGGCCTACCACGAGCAACTCTCAGTTGCAGAGATCACAAACAGCGCATTCGAACCATCTTCTATGATGGTGAAATGCGATCCTCGCCATGGCAAGTACATGGCTTGTTGTCTGATGTACAGAGGCGATGTGGTGCCCAAAGACGTGAATGCTGCAGTGGCAACCATCAAGACGAAGAGGACAATCCAGTTTGTGGATTGGTGCCCAACTGGGTTCAAGTGTGGAATCAACTACCAGCCTCCCACGGTGGTGCCTGGTGGTGATTTGGCTAAGGTTCAGAGAGCGGTTTGTATGATCTCGAATTCAACAAGTGTTGCTGAAGTGTTTTCGAGGATTGATCATAAGTTTGATTTGATGTACGCGAAGAGAGCATTCGTGCATTGGTATGTTGGGGAGGGTATGGAGGAGGGTGAGTTTTCGGAGGCGAGGGAGGACTTGGCGGCGCTGGAGAAGGATTATGAGGAGGTTGGGGCAGAGTCAGCTGAAGGTGAGGATGATGAAGGTGATGAGTATTAGATGGCAGTGTTTTTGAATGGAAAGCCAATGGACTCAATTGGTGTACAATTTGGAGATGGAATTAGGACTTGATTGTGTTTGTCTCTGTGTTTTTGTTTTGAACCGACTCTGTTTCTTTTAATGTTCTGATCAATCCAAGGATAGTTCTATGGATCTTGAATTATATTGATGTGTTGTTGTTTGCTATATTTTCTTGGGGCCATCCGCAATCATGACTGAAATTTGAATGAAAAACTAAATTAATATGAAAAGCACCAATGGCAAAAACACCACTCAATCTTACTAGGTAGCTCAAATTCATCTAGGCTTGAATGGCTGAGGTACCAAAACAATTTTTTTCTTTTATTTTCTTCTTCCTCTGTGTTTAGATCTGTTCTTCCTTTTTTTTTTCCTTTTTCATTTCCTCTTCCATAAACTTGGAATCAAAAAAAGAGGCAGAGGGGAGAGAGAGAGAGAGAGAGAGAGATAAGTCGGGCTATTGAATCCCTATTTTTTTTTTTACCTACGAAGCTTTTATTTAACACCAATTATTTTGATTCTTTTTAAAAATAAATATGCAAATATAACCAAGGTTTTGGGGGGGTTTGGGTTTCGGCCATACTCACAATAGAGAAATCAAACATAAACAACATTGTATTTAATCGGTAAATAGGAGAGGGATTTGAAAATATAAAGAAAAAGATTACCAACTCTCACTTGTGTTGTTTTCAAATTGTAGATGCTGAGAAAATTTTTCTTTGAAAAAATATTCTTGTGCTATGTTAGCATAAAAAAAATTATGGCTAAATTAATTTAACCTTATTTTTAAAAATACAGTATCACACGAGCCTCTTACTTTACCATCATTCATTAGTTATATAAATAGATAACAATAATCACATCTTTTATAATACTAACATTTTTTTTTTAGTTTTAATTATTTATTTTTACATTACATGCATTAGTTTTATTTACTTCAATATTAATGGTTTAATTATTTTAATTTTGTGAAATTTATTACTGTGTATAATTTTCAAACTGGTGTTAAAAATTATAATAACACCAATTTCAATAAAAATTAAATGACAAAATTTAGTATAACTATGAAAAAGAAGAGTGTAAATAGTAATTCCCTTCATAAAAGAACAAAAAAGAGGGCCTAATTTGTGATTTCACAGTAGGTACGGACTGCGTGAGATCCTCTATTGTTCTTCCTAACTGTACAGTAGATACTCCTAAGCAGGAAGGAAGCTGAACACTTGAGAATCCTAACCTAACCCACCAAATTCACTCCAACTTCAGTGTTTTGCACATGCCCGATTTAAAATTCTGATGCCAATCCTCCTGCCCAAAATGAAATGTAAAAAGAATAAGTTAGTCTGACTAATTATTATAAATTATAATTATATATAATATATGACATAAATGAGATTCAATTTAACCCGAACCTGAATCCAACCCATAAATAATAATTGCCATAGAAATTATTAAAAAATATTTACACAAATATTTTTTTAAAAAATAATAAAATTACAAAACTCAAACTAGTAGAAAATCCAAGATTGATGAATGATCAAGATTCACACAGGAGAATCTCAAATAATGAAACTTAAAGACCATAACAAACTTGTAAATATATCAACACGTAACACTTTAGGAATGCAACAAAAATAATGGTAGACACTTAAAAATTTGTATGCAGTGTCACTATTGCGCGTGAAGTACAACAGTGATTGTTATGCGACTTGTGAAACTCATTTTGTATCATATTTTGATGATTCAAATCGTTCATACTTTAATAAATATCAAGAACAATAACATTAATGACTTGTTCATCAAATAACATCTTTATATAATAATAAAAAATTAATATATATATATATATATATATATATCAAATTAAATACAAATGTTATTTGATGAGGAGATTATTAATACTCGATCAACTTGATTTACAAGTATGTTGTTCTTAATACTTTTTAAATTTTCAACGGTTCGGATCATCAAAATATGACCCAAAATAAGTCTCATGAACACACTGAATCCTAAAAATTCTATCAAATGTCTCGTGTGGGACCCTCACAATTTGAATTTCATATAGATCTTATACTCATATGAAATATTTGGTAAATTTTTTTAAAATTTTTGGAGCATGCAGTATTTTTGGTGCAATAATTTTCCCTTGTGGTGTGTTTTGTTGCCTATCAAACGGTAGTAGGCATTTTACTTATCTAAATATTACTATGCCTCTGTTTGGCAAGATGGTTTTCAGGCTTTTTTGACTATTTTAGCCACAAAAAACAAAATAGGCTATTTTAGCCATAACAAACAAAACATCACATCTAACCCATAATCATTACATTCTTCTCTCACAAAAAAAGCCAAAAAAGCCAAAAAGTCAAAAAGCCTTTCCCAAACCAAGCTTTTTAGCCCAGGCTAAAATAGCCAAAAAAGCCAAAAAGCC
The DNA here is from genome assembly GCF_055761805.1 of Camellia sinensis. NCBI lineage: Eukaryota > Viridiplantae > Streptophyta > Magnoliopsida > Ericales > Theaceae > Camellia > Camellia sinensis. The sequence continues at coordinate 215,169,847 of NC_138964.1, read as the reverse complement.
AAAAAGCCAACCCACTTCCCAAACGGAGGCTATAAAGGATATATTTTATTTTGCCTATCAACTGTTTTATATTTTTACTCCAACCATGCTCTTCATTTTAGCTATTAATCTAAATATTATTAATTTTATAGAATGTCACGTCAACAACAAAGATGGAGGGAAATGATCCTAATGATTGAATACATTTTGCCTAGCGTTGAAGGCTAGCTACATGTAGCTAGTGAATATGAGTTGAGCCAAAATGCCTAATCATATGCCTAGTGCGTTGGAATTGAAAAAAGTGAATCACACTAGGCATTTTAACTAACAAGTATTATATGCCTAGTGCATTGGAGATGCTCTAATATCAACAAACAAATTGGAAACTTTAAGCAAAATCAAATTTCAACTTAATTACGATCTTTGAAAGACATCACAAAATCAAATTTCAAAAGAAATGAAAAAATGGCAAACGATGAACACAATTAAATTCAAGAAAAAAAAACACACATGAATGTCAGAGAGAGATAAAAACGAAGAGAACGAACCTTGATTGGATCAGTGTGACGTTTTGCCGCTGAGAGGCGAAGCAGGTAAGATCGGCCTCGAGAAAATCATGACATCCATATGCGAAGAAACCAGGTGATGATGATGAGCAGAGCCCGAGACCTCACCGAAGTCCTCACCGAGGTGAGAATCCTCCTCTCTGATCCTCAAGATCTGGCTATGCACGTAGACATCATTCTTCGGAGTCCACTGCCCAAACTTCGCCACCGACCTCGGCGATTCCATCTCTTTCGACGATCCAACACTTTCTTGATCGGTCTCGATCTCCGTACCACACACCTTCGGATTCGGCTTGGTGTACAGTTTCCGATCAAATTCTCGTTCTGAAAATCTCTTCCCGCCGATTTTACCTACGGAGGAAAACTCCTTCGATCTCTGGAGATCAGAGCGAGAGTTGTCTTTCACAGCCATTTTGATTCAAAAACCAGACGATCTTTAAGAGAAACAAACAAGGTCTAAGATGATTAACAACAATGGCGGCAAAGGCGCTCGTTAGCAGCGCAATTTAGCTTCAAGTAACCGAAGAAACACGGGACTGCTGTATGGGGGTGATGATGATGTGTATATATAGGGGAAGGAGTGTAACGGAGTGCTGAGGTGGCGCAATATACTTGGCTGAAGTGTTGTGAGTCCACGCTACTTTCTTGTTTTGGGACAAAGATTCTCAATCCCTAAATAACTTTCTCATCTTCTCAATTAATTCATAAAATCATATAAAAATCTTAAAATATAAAAATCTTAAAATATATTTAATAATTATGAATGAAATCTTCTCAATTAATTTATAAAATCATATAATTAATTCATAAAATTATATAAAAATCTTAAAATATATTTAATAATTATGAATGAATTAAAACAGGAGCTAAGATTATTAGAGTGCAGACGATTCTTACACGAACACCATTGAGTTACGTGAATGAATGAAGGGGATCTTTTATTGCGACACGTGTTCGGTTATTGAGGTAAGGGTCACGAGATTGTGTGACCATTGTATCGCAAAATAATTCCCAGTAGTTCAGATACAGTTGCCGGAGAAGTTCATATCTATTTTTTTACACGTCACTATATCTCTCTCTCCCTCCTACCTACCTGAATGCCACGTCACTTATGTTGTGTCCTCTTTAAGTGCAATTATTGAGTAATTTTGTCACCAATAATGTTACATAGCCCCACATAAAAATTTAAAAAATATTCAGAATATTATATTAATGATTTAAATTCATTTTATATATGGATATTAACAAATGATGTGGTATAGTTTTAAAAATTTTAGATATTTATAATTTATATAATAGATAGGGTCAATATTAATGTCATAATATATGTTGATACACTAATTAATATACCAATTAATACATGTAACACTACCGTATATAAATCCCACATTTCATCAAATCAATTTCCACTACATATATCTATTTTGTGTGCCAAACTCTAAGGCCCTAATTTATTTATTATTTTAATTGTAATTAATTTAAATGGCTTAGCACATTTACATTACCTATTATCGGTAAGTCTAACACCAACAATTATTATCAAAAAAAAAAAAAAATCATAGAAATAATAATTTAAGAAAAAAATTTCTATTATAAATAAATAATTGAAAGCAAAATTAACTTTTTAATATATTCAATAAGAGAGTATAAAAATGACCAACTAAATTAATTGTGTTGATTTCCTATTAGCATTTTTTTTTTTTTTGGGGGTTTTGAATGGGTCCTTCTAGAAGTTAAAATAGAGATTTTTGTAGTGATTATGTAACAAATAATGTTAGCATAATTAAATAGTATCTTACATGTTTTTGATATGTTGTGCCGATACATGGCAACTGATAATTATGATACATGATTTCGTAACCGAATTTATTATAAAATAGTGATAATCACAACAGTACTCTTATAGGAATGGCAATGGGGCGGGGCGGGGCCGGGAATCACCCTCCCCGTTCCCGATCCCCGAAACTACAAACTTCCCCGTCCTCGGCCCCGATCCCCGGCGGGGAACCCCTCACCCTCCCCAGTCCCGCCCCCAACGGGGATCGGATTTTCCCGACCCCGAAAAATTCCCGTCTCTGTTTAGCTTATCATCATCAACAACATCATCGATCATCAACACCAACATCATCGATCATCAACAACATCATTTTCATCAACGGTAACATCATCAAAAAAAAAAAAAAAAGACAGATCTGGTAGGAGGGAGGAGCCGAGCCGACGGATTTTCTCAAATCTGACGGTGGCCTGGCGGAGAAAGACAGCCGCGAGAGGCGACGAGAGGAGGCTACGAGAGGCGACGTAGGAGGAGGAGGAAGTGACGGAGAGGCGGCAGTAGCCTGGAGGAGGAGGAGGAGGAGGCGGTGGTGGCCTGGAGGAGGAGGAGCTGACTGCGTTGCGTAGCGTCTGTGAGAGAAGAGAGAGAGTGAGAGAGTGAGAGAAGAGAGACAGATCAGAGAGAAAAGAGATCAGAGATATATAATAGATATATAATAGATTAGATCAGGGATTTGGTATATAATATAATAATAGATATATAATAGATTAGATCGGGGAGAAACGGGGCGGGGAACAGAACCGGGGACGGGGCTATAAAAGTGATCCCCGTCCCCGGTCCGAATTTGATTGGGGATTCAATTTTAACTACCATCCTCGGCCCATCGCGGGTATTTTTCGAGGAAAAACCATTCTTATCGGGGACAGGGGGTCGGGTCCCCGTCGGGCCGGTTTCAAATTGCCATCCCTATACTCTTACGGAAGGTTTAAGCACTAATCATATTATTTTAATTGAATTTCATTTTATTCATACTATGTGGAAGGAAAGAAATTTATGAAGGATTGAAATAGTGAGATTCTTTGTATTAAATGAGATTATCACACTATTTTAATTAATTATAAAAATAAGTTTTATTTACACGAAAAAAAGGTTGTTAGAATGTTGAAATAGGTAAAGTGCCTTAATGAGATTCGCGTTAAGGGTGATTTGAAAAGTTGATTAAAAAATTAATTTTTGATTTTTTGATTTTTGATTTTTTATTTTTTGTAAGTAAAAAATATGAAGAGTGAACTGACTTAAAATAAATTAAAAGTTAAAAGTTAATTTTTAATTAGTTTGCCAAAAAAAACTCCTAAAATCACATCAAATACCAAACAGTGGAGTTGGACATAACAAAATCGTGCGCGAGGGATTGACATGCGTGCGTGAGATATTGGAACATGTATTATGTGCAAAATAAATTATTTAACCAGACTCCGTTTGTTTGGGGTTATAGAAAGGGGATTGAGTTTAGTAGTAAGGAGTGAATTGAGAATGGGGTGTTTGTTTTGAGAGATAGGGAGGGGATTAGTAATCCCTTGGTATTAGTAAGGAGGATGAAGGGGGATTGGTAAGGAGGACGTAGAGATGGTATTAGAAAAATAGTGAGGGGATTATAATTTTTTTTTTTTTTTTTATATATTGGGAATTTTTTTAAAATATAATGTTTAATTTTTTATATTTTTTTATTTGTTTTATTATTTTGTATAAAAATAATTTAACAATTTCTCACTATTAATCCCCTCACTATCAATCTCCTCATTAATAATCCTCTCACTATTAATCTCCTCACTATAAATTTCCTCCATTCTATCTCTGAAAACAAACGGGCCTGAGGACGAAATTGAAAAACAAGTGGCGTGTTGTTTGTGAATTGGGTATTCCCTATCCGATGTTGAAGTCAAATTCAGCTCTCTCTCTTTTTTGTCTTTATTTATTTTTTTATCTTTTTGGGGTATGGATTTGCATAGCTTTTAAGCTTCACCTTACTCAACGGACTAAATGAGGAAATTCAAAAAATATGGTGGGAGTCATTACACGTGTGTGCCTTGCCTTACATTAAATTCATTGGCCTTTTCAGACCAACCCGACCCATTTTACACACAACACTAAAAAGAGGGCTGGTTTGGAAAGTTAGTTATTTTAATATATTATTCATAATTATTTTAGTAGGTTAAATTATTTATTTTTGAAATATGGTTGAATTTTTTTAGTTAGATGTGATATTTATAAGAAAAAAAGTAAAATAATTATAAATTTGATGTGATATTTTATCTTATTAATTATTTTAATTTCTTTTCTTTTCTTTTATAAATTTTAACTTAAAAAGCCAAAAAAAAAAAACTTTTGCCAAATAAGGCCATAGTGATAAAGGGGCGTGTATCGAAACAACAATGATTCATCCCACTAAAAACATTATCACTAATAGTACTAATGCATTAAAAAAGTAAAAAAAAAAAAAAAAAAACACAACTCCAAGACCAAAACATCACATCATTAATGGCGGGACTCACTGCCACCTAATTAGTGGGAGTACTAATTAGTGCTCCCAAGCATTTTTCGTATCGAAAAGGTGTGGCGGGACAGGACGATAGTGGGAGGGGTAAATTGTGTAATTTTAAAAATAATGATATTAATAAAGATAAAAAATGATGTTGTCACTACTAGAAAACTGGACTTTTGAGTCGGCAACATGCCGTCGCATTGAGGCTAAATGTTTTAAAAAAATTGCCGACTCAAAAAGTGGTTAAATGTTTTAAAAAAATTTAACCCACAATTTTCTCATTGAGGCTCCCAAGTTTCGGACACACTCCATTTGGACAATTTGACCCGAAGTCACCGCACTAAGCCCATTTGACCACCATACCTCTTTCAGATATTAAATGAGATATATATTATTTATAGTATATACATTCAATATTAATATAAAAGTAAATGTATAAATAAATATATTTATTAAATATAATCAAGTAAATATATATATCTTGGTTATAAATTTTTTTTTTTTTGCTACGACATCAGTTGCTAACACAAAAAGGTATAATTTTTTGCGTCGGCACAAATTTACCGACGCAAAAGGTCTATGCCGACTCAAAAGGTCTATCTTTTGCGTCGGTAAATTGAACCGACTCAAGTAATGCTATCAAATATTAATTTTTTGTATCGGCCAACGGTGCCGACGCTAAAGGTTTGGTATTTGAGTCAGTAACTTTGTGCCGTCTCAAAAAGGCTACCTTTTGCGACGGTAAAATTTGCCGACTCAAAAAATCGACTCAAAAGGCCCTTTCTTTAGTAGTGTGTATATTATAAATAATGAATGAATTAAAATATGTATAATGAAAAATAAGTATAATATTTAAAATATTAAATTATATATATATGTGTGTGTGTGTGTGTGTGTGTGTGTGTGTGTGTGTGTGTGTGTGTGTGTGTGTGTGTTTAATCAATATAATTGAGGTAAGGAGAGAAATCTAACCCGTCTTGCTTCCCCTAGGATAAGAAAGGGAGATACAATAACAGGTGGGAATGGAGAAATTAGGAGTATCTGTTTGGAATTTTTTGAGTTAATTTATAATTTCTAACTTTTAAAAAGTTATTTTAGACTGTTTGATTAAATTTATTTCAAATAATTTATGTTTCTAACAACTTATTTTGAGTTAAAAAAATTGATTCTAAGAAGCTGCTTACCTCTTATTTTTTATTATCAATTTCTATTGTGGACATGTTAATTTACAATTATACTCTTAATTTTTTTTTATTTATTTTTTAAAAATAGAAAAAGATCCAAATAGATTATAAATTATTATTATTTATTTTTTTATGAGAAATGTAGACAAGTAGTGAATAACAAAAAATAAAAATTAATTAAAAAGTTACTTCACAGTTTATTTAACAAATATTACTCAGCAACTTAAATTTATAATCCAACAATTACACCAAACAGATTAACAACTTCTGATTAAAATCATAATTTATAATCTTTTAAGTTATAATTTATAATCTGTTTTAATAAGTACCCCAAATGGGTTATCTACTCAAACTGAAATATGATTGATATATGATTGTTGAGCAAAGCATCAATATAAAAATAAGAAAAATGCTATAGGTCTCAAATTTTTTATTAAATAAATGACCAAATATCTCATGAGTGTGGACCTCACACTTTTGTAGACTTCACATTTATGTGAGACATTTAGTCATTTATTTAGCAAAAAAATTAATATCTCTAGCATTACCTTAAAAATAATATATCTGTTTTATTTAAGTTGGGACAATAATTTTTAATTTTTTTAAATTTCTACAAATTTGACGACATACAATAGTAAAATTTTAAAATTTGAAACCAAACTCATGACTTCAACACAAAAATAATATATCCATTCTATTTAAGTTGGGACAATAATTTTTAACTTTTTTTTAGGGTGAAGTATCAATAAATTTTAAAATATAATCTTGTGAATTGTTTATCTTTCTTTTTTTTTATGAACCTAAAAATCTCATTAAAGTGAAAATTATATAAAATGATAGCCACTTACACGTTTGGATTTAATTTTTTAAGGACAAAAGTGAGTTTCTCTAAATGTGAAATTGCACATTTAGACAATCCGCATTATAGAGGTTTTGATTTTTTTTTTTTTTCTAGAAAAAAACACATTACGAACAAGAATGTAACACTCTAATGTAATACTCTTGAGAGGGAGATTTATGATCTGGATTGGGCCGTGGAATTGGGCCGGACAGATTTGGGCTGGACAGAGTTGTGCCAGACAGATTTGGGCCGAACAGGTGTTGGGCCAAGTTGTGTGGCCCAGCCTTGAAGGAAGCTGCTCGGTTAAGGCAGCGCGTGGATTGACCGAGCTGCAAGGATCCGTGGTTACGAAGCCGGTCAGGTGAAAGGTCCAGCGCCAGGAAAGGCAAGGTTGGACCGAGGTACCTTTTTGCTCGGCAGGAAGGTCGACCGCAGACAAGCGTGAGTTGTCCCGAGCTCGGCTTTGCCGAGATGCCGCCGAGTCCGGTCCTCATCTGAGCTTAGCTGTTGGAGTACTTGGGCATGAAGCGCAGCATGGCAGACGATGGCCGAGATGGTACTGCCCGGCGGCCGAGCTCCTAGGAGAATGGGCAGGCAGTTGGGTTAGGTGGTGCTCAGCAAGGTTATGCTGACAGATGGGATAGTAGTGCCACGTGTTGAGAGGACACTGGGAGTAGATTTGGGGCGCAGAAGGTATATAAACACGTCTGCGCCCCCCATACGCGGACAGATGAACATTTGGTGAGACATACACTAAACACTAAACACTCTCCCTTCTCTCTATCTATCCCCTGTGTGTGTTCTGACTTGATCGTCGGAGGGGTTTTCCGGCCACACACCGCCGGGTAGCTCACCGCTATTGTGCTCGCAGGTGATCGGACAGAAACGGAGCTTGGAAGAAAGGAGTACAGGCTTGCCGGAATATTTGCTCCCCGTACAATTGGCGCCGTCTGTGGGAATCTTGACAGATAAAACCTTGTCTTCCAGGCTCATCTGATCGCCGTCCATGGTGAACAAAGACGAGATTCCGTTGTCCGCCATCGATGGAGCTACCCCGGAGTTCACCCGACGGAGAGAAGGACATCCTGTCATCCTTCCAATGGCGAACTTGGATACGTTCACTGGAGGACAGTCAGGAGACGCGCGGGATAAGCGCGGAAGAAGTTATGGTCATTCACGAAGTCCAGACGGTCATCGGCAGGGGAGAGAATCACATGCCCGACATCTGGAACACAAGTTGAGGGACCAAGACGCTGTCATCCGGCGAATGGCAGCGGAGATGGAGGAGTTGAAGCGGCATGTCAAGGGGAAGGGTGTAGATGGAGTGGTAGACCACAGGGAGTGCATCCCATCCCGCCGTTCAGAGAAGTCCAGCGCGCAAGATAGCACTTACCAGCCCTCACGTCCGGTGACGACGTCGAAATATTCCTATTCCGCTCGTTCAGAGGACTTGCGGGCAGTCTTGAAGGAACGGGCTCGCCGGCGGGAGGCTCAAAGGGTGCCGGCGTTCCAGCGGCTATCCTACAGGGTTCATGCCAGCGAGGAGGCCGGAATGCCCCCACCCCGCCTAGCGGAGCCACTCCTTGTAGATACAAACTTGACGAGGCTGAGCGCCACCCCTTTCTCCCTGGAGATAGAAACAACACCGCTTCCCGCGGGCTTCCACCAGCCAAAGTTCACGCTTTATGACGGAAAGACCGATCCGTATATGCATGTAAGCCACTTCCGACAGGTCATGGCCGGACGTAGGCGAAATGACGCTCTTATGTGCCTGATCTTCCCGTCGAGTTTAGGCGAGCTGGGCTTGAAGTGGTTCGAGAGGTTGCCAGAAGGGAGTATACAACAGTGGAATCAGTTGGCCGAAGCCTTTGTGACGCGTTTCAAAACCAACACCAAAACGCCAAAGGAAGTTGACCACCTTCTCAGTGTCAGGATGGAACCGAGCGACACTCTCAAGGCGTACAACTCCAGGTACTGGGATACCTACAATGAGATCCTAGATTGCCTAGTCAACCTGGCAATCACCCAATATAAGCGCGGTCTCCCGCTCGGACATAGGCTGAGGGATTCGCTTACAATGAGCCAGCAGACATCCATGTGGCACCTAATGCAACGCATCAATGAGCACATTCGAGTAGAGGATGATGCAGCGACGTCCACCGCGGAGACAACCTCAATGGCAACGGGCAAGTGGGCGACTGGGTTTTAAGGAAGGTCATGGGCAACGCACTAGTGCCGGGTGAAGGCAAGCTAGGGGCAAACTAGGAAGAGCCTTACAAGATAACCGGGCAAGGGGGCATACCACTTAGAGGATTTGGATGGCAAAGGCGTACCCCGGCCATGGAATGCGGCCTTATGTAATTTTTTGAGGGACTTGTTTCCCCTACACTTCTGAATGCAAATACTCTTTTTGTCAATGTAATAGAAGTGAATTACTTTTGCTGAAGAGCTTTGTTGTGTCCGAAATAATAGTGGATGAGGGGCCTACTGTTCCAGCCGAGATGCTTTACTCCGGTTGGAAGAGTTGGCGTTTTGTCCAACTTCGGATTCCCAACCGAGATGGTTTACTCCGGTTGGAAGAGTTGGTGTTTTGTCCAACTTCGAATTCCCAACCGAGATGGTTTACCCCGGTTGGAAGAGTTGGCGTTTTGTCCAACTTCGAATTCCCAACCGAGATGGTTTACTCCGGTTGGAAGAGTTGGTGTTTTGTCCAACTTCGAATTCCCAACCGAGATGGTTTACTCCGGTTGGAAGAGTTGGTGTCTTGTCCAGCTTCGAATTCCCAACCGAGATGGTTTACTCCGGTTGGAAGAGTTGGCGTTTTGTCCACCTTCGAATTCCCAACCGAGATGGTTTACTCCAGTTGGAAGAGTTGGTGTTTTGTCCAACTTCGAATTCCCAACCGAGATGGTTTACTCCGGTTGGAAGAGTTGGCGTTTTGTCCAACTTCGGATTCCCAACCGAGATGGTTTACTCCGGTTGGAAGAGTTGGTGTCTTGTCCAACTTCGAATTCCCAACCGAGATGGTTTACTCCGGTTCGAAGAGTTGGTGTTTTGTCCAACTTCGGATTCCCAACCGAGATGGTTTACTCCGGTTGGAAGAGTTGGTGTCTTGTCCAACTTCGAATTCCCAACCGAGATGGTTTACTCCGGTTGGAAGAGTTGGCGTTTTGTCCAACTTCGAATTCCCAACCGAGATGGTTTACTCCGGTTGGAAGAGTTGGTGTTTTGTCCAACTTCGAATTCCCAACCGAGATGGTTTACTCCAGTTGGAAGAGTTGGTGTCTTGTCCAATTTCGAATTCCCAACCGAGATGGTTTACTCCGGTTGGAAGAGTTGGTGTCTTGTCCAACTTCGGATTCCCAACCGAGATGGTTTACTCCGGTTGGAAGAGTTGGCGTTTTGTCCAACTTCGAATTCCCAACCGAGATGGTTTACTCCGGTTGGAAGAGTTGGCGTTTTGTCCAACTTCGGATTCCCAACCGAGATGGTTTACTCCGGTTGGAAGAGTTGGTGTTTTGTCCAACTTCGGATTCCCAACCGAGATGGTTTACTCCGGTTGGAAGAGTTGGTGTTTTGTCCAACTTCGAATTCCCAACCGAGATGGTTTACTCCGGTTGGAAGAGTTGGTGTTTTGTCCAACTTCGAATTCCCAGCCGAGATGATTTACTCTGGCTGAAGAGTTGATGATTTGCTCAACTGCGAGGTTCCAGCAGAGATGTTTTACTCCGGCTGAAGAGTTGATGATTTGCTCAACTGCGAGGTTCCAGCCGAGATGCTTTACTCCGACTGAAGAGTTGATGATTTGCTCAACTGCGAGGTTCCAGTCGAGATGTTTTACTCCGGCTGAAGAGTTGATGATTTGCTCAACTGCGAGGTTCCAGCCGAGATGTTTTACTCCGGCTGAAGAGTTGATGATTTGCTCAACTGCGAGGTTCCAGCCGAGATGTTTTACTCCGACTGAAGAGTTGATGATTTGCTCAACTGCGAGGTTCCAGCCGAGATGTTTTACTCCTGCTGAAGAGTTGATGATTTGCTCAACTGCGAGGTTCCAGCCGAGATGATTTACTCTGGCTGAAGAGTTGATGATTTGCTCAACTGCGAGGTTCCAGCCGAGATGTCTTACTCCAGCTGAAGAGTTGATGATTTGTTTAATTCCGAAGTTTCAGCCGAGCTAATGTTGCTCGCCGAGAAAGAAGTCGCGGAGCGGACCTTGCTCACCTTCCTTGGAGTTCCTTGGCCGAGCTGTTCTTGTCTGCCAAGAAGGAAGTCGCGGAGCGGACCTTGCTCGCCTTCTTTAGAGTTCCTTGCCGAGCTGATGTTGCTCGCCGAGAAGGAAGTCGTGGAGCGGACCTTGCTCGCCTTCCTTGGAGTTCCTTGCCGAGCAGATGTAGCTCGCCGAGAAAGAAGTCGCGGAGCGGACCTTGCTCACCTTCCTTGGAGTTCCTTGTCGTGCTGATGTTGCTCGCCAAGAAGAAAGTCACGGAGTGGACCTTGCTCGCCTTCCTTGGAGTTCCTTGCCGAGCTGATGTTGCTCGCCAAGAAGGAAGTCGTGGAGCGAACCTTGCTCGCCTTCTTAGTGCGGTCACCGTCTTGCAGACTAAGAACCGAGGAAGAGTTACCCCGGTCAGATAGGTAATCCCAGTCACGCTTGAGCGGACGGAATTAAGGGGCAATTGAGAGGGAGATTTATGATCTGGATTGGGCCGTGGAATTGGGCCGGACAGATTTGGGCTGGACAGAGTTGTGCCAGACAGATTTGGGCCGAACAGGTGTTGGGCCAAGTTGTGTGGCCCAGCCTTGAAGGAAGCTGCTCGATTAAGGCAGCGCGTGGATTGACCGAGCTGCAAGGATCCGTGGTTACGAAGCCGGTCAGGTGAAAGGTTCAGCGCCAGGAAAGACAAGGTTGGACCGAGGTACCTTTTTGCTCGGCAGGAAGGTCGACCGCAGACAAGCGTGAGTTGTCCCGAGCTCGGCTTTGCCGAGATGCCGCCGAGTCCGGTCCTCATCTGAGCTTAGCTGTTGGAGTACTTGGGCATGAAGCGCAGCATGGCAGACGATGGCCGAGATGGTACTGCCCGGCTGCCGAGCTCCTAGGAGAATGGGCAGGCAGTTGGGTTAGGTGGTGCTCAGCAAGGTTATGCTGACAGATGGAATAGTAGTGCCACGTGTTGAGAGAACACTGGGAGTAGATTTGGGGCGCAGAAGGTATATAAACACGTCTACGCCCCCCATACGCGGACAGATGAACATTTGGTGAGACATACACTAAACACTAAACACTCTCCCTTCTCTCTATCTATCCCCTGTGTGTGTTCTAACTTGATCGTCGGAGGGGTTTTCCGGCCACACACCGCCGGGTAGCTCACCGCTATTGTGCTCGCAGGTGATCGGACAGAAACGGAGCTTGGAAGAAAGGAGTACGGGCTTGCCGGAATATTTGCTCCCCGTACAACTCTAATAACATAACACTCCAACACACTAAAAAACTTCTTAGTATACTTTTCTCAAGCGTAACACTCACAGCTTGAAAATATACAATTGTCCAAAACTTACTATGAATTTTTTATACTCATTTTCCAATGGTTTGAAAATTCCCACATCTTTAAGTATTGCATTTAAAAAAAGTACACTAAGAAGTTTCTTTGAGTTTTTTGAAAAAGTATAATAAAAAGTTTTTTTTTAAATCTTACATTAGAGTGTTACACTAACGAGTTTTTTTTGAAGTGTTACATTTAAGTGTTACACTTGGAAAAAATATGCTGACGAGTTTATTTGAAATCTTGCATTTGACTATTACGTTTAGAAAAAATATACTAAAGAGTTTTTTTTGAAATGTTATATTTGAAAAAAAGCATATTAAGGAATTTTTTTTTTAAATTCTTACATTTGAATGTTATAAGGAATTTTTTTTGAAATGTTTCATTTGAAGGTTACGTTTGGAAAAAAAAAAATATACTAAAGAGTTTTTTTTTTAGTCTTATATTTGAGTGTTACATTAATGAATTTTTTTGAGAGTGTTTTAATTAAATGTTACGTTTAAAAAAAATATATTAAAGAGTTTTTTTTGGAGTCTTATATTAGAGTATTACGTTTGAGTGTTACATTAAAATATTACAATTTAAATTATATGTTTACTGAAAACTTATTAATGAGTTTTTATATTTCTTTTGAAACATTTAAAGAATCCCATATTTCAAATTATTTGTAGTACTTTTGAAACGTTTGAAAAAATTTCATATTTCAAATCATTCCAAATAAAAAAAATTCTCATATAAAAATTAATCCCCAATTTGATTCACATATATTGTGTATCTTACCTTTTTAGTAAAAATAAAAATGAAAAAAAAAAACATAATAGAAATAAGAGTATTAATCGTAAATCTAATTTCTAAATAATATATTAAATCTTCCTTTTCAAAATCAATAGGACTAATTGATCTATAAAAAAAACTCTTAAAATTAAACAGATCACCATTTCTAAAGATGAAATTTATAAATAAAATTTTCTTTTTTTCAGTTTCTACAAATTTGACTACATACAATAGTAAAATTTTAAAATTTGTAACCAAACTCATTCGAAGAGTATGATAATGTTATACAAATAAATAAATAAAATATTTATAAAACTTATTAATTTATATAACATTATTTTTCAATTTTATTTGATTTCATCACATCTCATCATCTCAAACACGTGCACAAATATAATTTGCAGGCTTTTTGTACACATTTCTTCTCGTCCCATGTCAACACACAGTGGTCTTTTGGCAACATAAATAAAAGCTGCGTTTTTGCAGCAGAAAACGCAGCTTGAGGAAGCTACAAAAAGCTGGATGAGTATTTGGGAAGTATGCAAATTACTATCCTTTTTGGTCCAACAAGTAACTAAATGATCCAAAAAGGGTCAAAAAATAAATTTCCTAAGTTGGATAAGGGTATTGTGATCATTTTAATGTGATGTAATACCATAAACAAATATTAAACAAAAAAATCAAAACCAGCTTTTTATCAACTTTCCAAATCACTTTCTAAAAAAGATAAAAGTTTGGTAAAAAACTAAAAGTCAACTTTTTACGAACTTCCCAAAACACTCCACAGAAATTCCATCAAATTTTATGGACTTCCAAAACAATCTATCAAAGGATTTGATTACATCATTCAACATTTGAAAACAAAGTACACAAAACAAGTGACCACATATACTAGCATCATATGATAATTGATAGAATCCAAAAATCAAGTCATGATAACTTTCAATCCACATATAATTAATTTTTATGTAAATTTCAAAGTAATTTATTGTGATTCACTGACAAGGATCGATAATCCACCCTCAACGTACTCAACAGGTACAATACATTTTAAAGTCCATTTTGACAAGTAAAAAAAAAAAGTTAGCTTATTGACTTATTAATTTATTTAAGTCACATCATCTCTTTATTATTTTATATGTTTTTTAAAAAAAAAAAAAACTAAAAAAACAAGGTTCATTTTTTTCCTATTTCCCAAAATAAGCCTAAAGGCTCACAAAATCACAAAAAGCAACCCAACATCAAACCTAACCACATCACAAAGGTGATTGTAGTGGTGCAATTAGAATATTAGAAATGTTATGTACTATTAAAATATTTAGAATTCAAATCTATGGTGCTGGGTTTGTACTCCCAAGTGGAGGTGGTGATGGTGATGATGGTGATAGGGTAGTAGAGGTGGAGTTAGCAGTGGTGGCGGTGGTGGTTGGGTGGTGGAGGTAGAGGTCACGGTAGAATGGTGGCATTGGTAAGACTCTAATTTGAATAACGTTTTTCCACCTTTTAATAGTAGAAAATATTTTGTATTGACTACCATTTTCAGTCAAACTCTAGAAAATGCAAAAAAATATTTTCTAGAAAATACATGCTGCCAAAACATATAGAGCATTAATTGGTGTGGTGTGAAAGTGAAACACACCCAAAATAAATATAATTTGTACATCTCAAATTCTTGATACTATTGTTGATATTATTTTCTGGGTACATAGGCATTGGAACAGCGAAAGGAATCCACTTGCATCAACTACTCATTTCATAACTAAAAGCAAAACACAAATCAATAAAACAAGCAAAACTTCAGAATTCTAATCCATGTCAAGCAAGCAAAACTTATACTGACATCCATTCAAATGAAGTTTTGAGAATTGAAGACAGGTAAGGAAACTTACAGGTGATGATAGAGAATGAAAAAGACCAAACAAGACCCCATTTGATATATATTGCTGAAGTACCATTCACTCATCCTCCTCATCTCCATCTCCATCTCCATCTGCAGCCTTCTTAGCAACAGCCTTTTGGTTCTTTCGCTCGACTCTTCCAGGGCATCCACCTCCGAGAGGACTTATAAGAGAGAAACCACCTGAAGGAGGGTAGGTGAGTCCCCCCTCACCATGAGGGCGGGTATATTAACCACTTGCCTCCCAAACCTGGCAGAAAGAAAGGAATATCTATGATGCAACATCTTCAGATTTCAAAAACTACAGAACATTTAAAAGAGTAATACTATGAAAACCATATAACAAACAACCATATCCAGATGTTTCTGCGAGAAACTCTTAGCGGACAGTACTGGAAACCCGTACAAAATAGTTAAATTTGCAGCATTATATAATGCATAAGAGCAACTCCACTGGTCATTGCCAAAGCTATAATTTGGTATGTTAAGTGTCAAAATGTCAAATTTTAAGAACATTGCTCCATTGATGCAAATGCTATTTTGTCACATAAACGCCATATGCCAAATCTGGTCATGCACAGTACATCAATCATAGAAGCGTGTCTAAATAAAATAGAAGTAAAATCCAATTAATCCACATGATTCATGCTGGAAACTAGTTTCTAGTGAAATTCAAAAAACATACCGAGCAAATCACAATATACTAAGGTCTCGTTTGGGAACCATCTTTTTTAGCCAAAAAGCGAAAAAGTTACTAAATTAGCCAAAAAGCCAACAACTCATACCAAAAAATCAAAGATTCTCTTTTCTCTCTACTTTTTGCACATCTTTTCGTAAAAAGCTAAAAAGTCATCCCAAACATACTAGTTTTTTTTAGCTCATATTTTAGCCAAATAGCCAAAAGGTTACTAAATTAGCTTGTTCCCAAACGAGGCCTAAGTAGGATTTCTATGATCTTAACATTGGAATTGAATACAAGTCAAAGGAATTTAAAATTTGTAAAATCCAACTAAGGCCTCGTTTGGGAACAGGTTAATTTAGTAATTTTTTGGCTAGTTGGCTAAAAAGGTAGGTAAAAAAAACTTGTATGTTTGGGATGACTTTGACTAATTACGAAAAGATGTGCAAAAAGTAAAGAGAAAAGAGAATCTTTGACTTTTTTGTATGAATTGTTGGCTTTTTGGCTAATTTAGTAACTTTTTGGCTAATTGGCTAAAAAAATAAGTTCCCAAACGGGGCCTAAATCACAGCATAATTCAAAACCAACACATGAGAATTTCCAAAATGCCTTTTTTTCTAAAAATAATAATAATTGTTACATACAGGTTCAAAAATTGAGTAAAATAGTAAGGCACCTTGGCTTTAATAAAGAAAGAAATAGTTGCGAAGTACCTGATATGCCTCTGCCTAATGAGCACATAGGTATGGTGAATCGACTTAGCCATGCCCGTCTTGAACACTACTGTATGAAGGCAGCGCTCAAGGAAACTCTCCACAGTCAAAGCCAAGACATAATCAAGCTTGTTCTGGCTTACATCCAAAAGCCCATACTTGTTCATCCTCCAAAGAAGGGCCCCACCCTCAAAGATCTGGCAAGGATTTTTCTCATTGAGAGCGAGAAGCATCATTGCACATTATGGATACGGCATAGAGCATACTGAACCCTCTGCAACTCCCTCTTACATTGGAGCCCATACTCCCCCACAAGATTCAGCTCGGCATCCAAATGCTCCTTCTCATATGGACGGCGAGGCTTCTTAAAAGTCCTCCCATCAATAAGCACCCAGCGTTATCCATAACTAAGGCAATTTAATCCAAGCAGAGTAACTTGTCTAACATATAAATAAAAAATAAAAAATTGTAATATAGCTTTACTAGAAATCGCTAAATAACTCATGGGAGTAATTTTTTCTTTCTAAATAACTCATCGGAGTAATTTTTTCTTGGGCTTACACCTTACGATATATCTAAAAAATTACACTCCAATTTACTCCAGGTACAATCTTCACATAAAGGCCTAGTTCAAATTAAAATACAACATTGTCCCCTTATGGCCATGTAGTGCAAGTGTACATCCTAAATTGTTTCAGCTAGGTTTTAGGTACCAAACATTACACTGTACACCCAAAATAACTTATATGAGAAACATTAGTTTAAGCCAAGCAAAGTGAGAAAAAGATGATGGGCAAACAGTTCTGTCACAGAAATGATCTAAAATTCAGAGGAAATTTGAGATAGCATTATTTGATTTTTTAGTTCACAAGCCAAAAACAAAAACTAGTAAAAAAATTGCATCCAAACAAGGATTTGTTCCATGCTTAAATAGCCACCTAAAGATGTGATTGACTGAATGATTTACATTTACACCAACTTTGTCTTCTGAATTTCTCAAAACTTAGCTAAAACAATATCAACTACAACATAACAACCTTACACATTGTTAAAACTAGTCTCATCTGCTAAGGAGCTGGGGATACTACTGCTGTGCTGGGCAACCTGAGCGGGTTCTGATTGTTTGGAAAGGATTTGTGATGGCCAAGAATCTGAGGATGATGGATAACGAGCATGTGGTTTGCTTATGTTTGACGGAAGCTTAGACACAGATTCTAAAGTATCAGAATTGTGGTATACTTGGAGGTCATGATGATGCAAGGGAACATATAGAGGACCCAAAACAGTTGCTGGCTGCGATGCATGGTCAATTACAGGTATGATAAGTTGACCTTCCTTGAACTGTGATGCAGTGTCATGATGTGATCGCGAGTGATGTAACTCCCACGCAGAATTAGAATGAATCCTCTCTTGTACCTCACTATTCAGCTCCTCAACCTGACCTTGAAGGGTAGAATTTTCCTCTCTCAGCTCATTCGTCTCGGTACTTACCTGTCATCAAATATCCAAACAACTGATATCTTATACAATCAATATATAATTGCACTTATCAAATACAAATATTTATTGCTTCATGCGCTAAAATCCAGTTTTCCACATTAAGGCGTATTGAAGGAACTATTAATTCCTTCTGTCAATCATTTTGAGGAATCTTGTGCAACTAAATTGTTTTCTTGAAATCCTATGGTCTAGGCTTCTTACAACGCAATGATTCAATGAAGATTAAAACCTTCAGTCCACTGGAAACAAACTCACATAGAATCCACCATACAACAATAGAAGAACATGGGGTATTCATGCCTGTTAATAACCATCAAATTTTCCTTGAAGCAAATAAAAGGAAATTTTGGTCCTGTATGTTTTCCTTCAGGAAAAAGAAAATTAAGTTGCCAGAGAAAAGCAGGTTGAGATTTCAGGAAGCTTACATAGTGAGATTCGGATAAAAGAGTTGTGTTTTCCATTTTGAGACAGTCAACCTGAGCAAGCAGGTCACGTAGTAGTCGAGTAGCGTTACTCAATATAGAGGCCTTTCCATTGTTCTCATGAGATGGGTCTGGATAACAAAGATGGCGAGATAAACTAAGAACCATCCCTTTAAAACATGTAGGGGACTATAAACAAGGCAGCACTAATCAACTTGGACAGATGCATCAACATTAAGCATCATGCAACAAGAAGTAAATTGAACATGAAAAGATTACCAAGGGTGTTGCCGAGCTTGAGAAAAAGATCATTCAAATGATCACGTTTTAGTTTCTCCCTCTCAGCTTTATGAATCTTCTTTGGAACTTTCCTTGGGTTCTTTTTGCTGCATGAAGACCTGAAACATGATAGCTTTCAAAACGACAGAAAAAACAGACAACAAAAACACTCACAGCAGTATAATTTCATATTTAAGCTAAAGCAGACTATTGGAGATAAATGTAATGCACTTATTTAATGTACACTCTTTGGTTTATCAAGAATTGGTGATAAACAGGAGAGGAAAACCTAAAAGACGTGATATTAATCCCTAATCTATTGCAGTTAAAATGTTGGAGATGCTCACTAATAATTAGCTTTATATGATTTCCTAATGCATATTAATTTTACAAACTTAATGCATCATGTATAATCAATAGGTATTACGGAATAAACTTGCAAAGTACAAATCTTCTCAATCTTAAATTTGTTGCACACCCCTCCAAGATACCTACTCCGCTATGTTATGGAGGATGACATTTCTAAGGATGTGAATGTGCAAAAGTCTATAAACCCCCATATATCTTTTTAATAGTGACTTAAACAAAAGTAGATATCCACATCAAATGTTTCCTGGATTCTGTTATTGATAGCATTGATGGATTCAAGCTTCCCCACCCACCCACCCCCCAAACAAGATAAAATGTTAGATGTTGGTAGAAAAGTCAGATTATAACAAAGGGCGATATCTCACCACACCCTCAGCATTAATGGATTCAAACTATTTACACCACTAGAAAACTTTGATTTTGTATGTGATGAAGAACTCAAACGTTCAATTTCGGATGAATAGAACTCAGTAAGGTTAGACTAGTGAACACAAATCAATATCTGGAAAATTCTATGCACCAACCTATACAAATGATTATGTATGGTGCTGATTATGGACAGGTGGACAGTCAATTAATACATAAGTAATTTCAATCCATGTAACAACATAATATGTATTGTGCAAGATAATTCTTTACAAAAGGTAGTTTTATATCATATACAGCCTTTGTAACCTGTGGTTTTCAATTAACGTTCAAGTTCCTCAATCCTCAAAACCAAATTGTTTCTAATATTGAAACTATTTAGATTCTTCAGCCTCCGAAGGTGCACCTATGCATATGAAAGATCAAAACAAAAACTTCAACTCTCCTACCATGACCACGCTAAGTCAGGGGAAAATCAACTCTAACCACCAACTATCTAATATGAGTGCAGCCTTGACTTGTTTGTTTTAGGATTTCATTGCCATGAATGATCACTTTTCTCCTCTTTCCCATTGAAACTTGTAAATGGAAATCTTTATAAAATGCTTGCCCTTAAAAAGTTAGAAGTACATATCTTGAACAACTGACCTGATAATTGGTTCCTCTGACACCACATTGTTATCATCACTTGATTCAACAGAAGCCTCTGAAACCATGCTCATCTTTCTATACCAACTAAATTCAAATTCCTACATGGCAACAAAGAAACACCCTGAGCAAACAAAACCCATGAAGCTTAACAAACATACAGTTGAAATTCAGGCAACCAAACAAAATTCGAAGCAGGGAAAAACTTAAATCCTTCTAAATCTTAGTATGCTCAACTCAACCATCAATTTACTTGCATTCACATTATATAAAACTCTGATCTATTGGTAATAAGCTTCCATGAAACTATTAGGAAGTTCAAAGAAACCATTTACAAATACAAAAGCCCCTTTGGATTTGTGTCTTGTTTCCCACCAAATAATTAAATGAGAATAATAATATTTCCAAAAATTCACTGGCTTGTTTTCAAGCTTTCCTTAATACCAAACATCCACAATGAAACTTAATTTTAAAAAGGGACAAATAATTTAAATTTTCACAAAACTATCCTGCCATGACTGCAATTAGAGCATCTCCAATCCTTCATCTTTTCTTTCATCAAATTTAAATTTGATGAAAAAGTACTCACAAATCACCTCCAATCCTTTCATCAAATGTTCATCAAATCAATGGAGAGTCATTTTTTTCATCAAATTTAGATGAAGCATTGGAGATGATTTTTTTCCCCCCATAAAATTTGATGAAAAGGGAAATTTGGGATAACAGGGTAATTTTTAAAAAGATTTTGATGAAAATTTGTTGAAATTATTAGAGTAGTTAATATCAAATCAAATTTTTACTCAATTTAGAATCAAATCAGATGAAAAAATTGGTGAAGGGTTCCTATAAAAACACACACACAGTGAAATTGAATTTGTCGTTGGGAAGTAGATTTGGAAACAATGAACAAATAATTTATATATGCTTACGTATTCATGTAGGATGACAAAGCATGGAAGAAATGGATAAACCCTAGCATCGCAAATGAAGAAGTTGAAAGCAGTGAGGCATACCTTGGGAATTTGAGAGAGAAAAAGCAATAGAATAGAATGGAAGAACAAAGTTGAGAGAGGTTGAGAAGATGAGAGATGATACTACTACTACTACTGTTCTTCTTGGATAAAAAGCTAGGGTTGTGTGTTGTGAGTGAGTGAGTGTGTGTGTGTGGATCTAGGGCTCTTGGACCAGCAAAGGAGATGGCCGGAGTATATATTCCACGCAACGGCGTGTGTCTACCGCCTGCTCCTTACAGGAACCACATGAGTACGTCACGTGTTCCACTTGTGGTGCCGTATTGCTAATTGACAATAATACCCTCCTCCTGTAACTTACAAATCATTCACCATAAGTGTGACCAAAAAAAACAAACCCTCCCATCTTGTGGAGTGGATCTGTTTGGGTTGTGTGTTCACCACGACAACCATTTTAATTATCTAAATTATTTATTTTTTAGATTATAGTGTGTTTATTATTTATAAAAAAAAAATTTATTGATTTAATAATTATAATTATATTCATTCGTGATATTTATTTGTAAAAAATAAAAGAAAAACTAACTTGGCTAATCAACTTGATTTTTTTTTATGAACAATCTACTTATTGTAATATAAAAAAATCAACAATTTAAATTATCAATACAGAATTTGTGATAGCCCCAGTGAACCTAAACAACATGTCTAGTCCACAAACACATGCTAAATCAACAACAACAACAACAAAAATTATTTAACTTTGCTTAAATTTTGTAGGCTCCAAAATAAAAGAAGTAAAATTTATTTTATCCTCTTAGGTCATGTTTGTTTGGACGGATTAGATTAGGTTGGATTAGCATTCTCATGACTAATCGTCCTAGAATTACGAATTCTTTTAAATTATGTATCTTATCTTATGTTTGGATTGAGTTAGGATTGCAAGGATATTCAGATTTTGGCTTAGTCCTCCAATTTATATTTCACCCCCCTCTGTGGGATGAATAGTCCATCATATGTAGGATACCATATTCGGATGGATTGTTAGGCCATACTTCAATTGTTTAATCAAACATCGAATTAATAATTTTATTGGACTATTAATCCCATCTCAAGCTCTTATTCACCCAAACAAACACGGCTTTATAGTTGAGGCCAAAGCATTGTTCCCTATGGTTCAAATATAGATAGAAAATGTAGTTTTGAACTAAAATGCAACCGTTGACACCGTTAACTATAGTTATAAAATGATACTTTTTTTTGTTATTTTTTGTCTCTCTCATCTCTCATACACATAATTTATAATGTCTAATATTAATTCAATCAAATCACAATTAATTATAAATTCTTAATTATTTATTGTAATTCTTCTTTTTGTTATTCTAATTTTAATTTAATTATTTTAGATCACAATTAATTTTAAAATATTTAATTATATATTGTAATTCCTAACTTTTTACTTAACACAATGCTATTTGAACTGTTATCTTTTTTCTAAGTATTTATATTTAGTTTTAAAAAAAAAATATTGTATTTGCAAACTACACTTTTACATAGAAAATGAAAAATAAATTTATTTGTGCTTGATTTGCGACACTCCGAGTCCTAAATTTCTCAAGATGTACCAACAAACAAACAGTAATTTTGAGGATGAAAATTTAGTACCTTTTTAATAAGTGTGATGAATAGTTCAACATTTATATTGACTCTGTTGTGATTGTTGATTGCTATAGTTTAACTTTTTTCACTTATTAATCAAAAAAAAAAATGATAGTTGAAAAAATTGTGATTCAATAAAAAACCACAAGAGTAAAATAGCAAAAAGAAAGACAATGTGTAATAATAAGTGTAGTTGATTAAACCAAATAATGTTGATGGTAAAGATTAAGGATTAAACCTAGAAAAAGAGGGAAAATAAAAAGATTTTAAAAAATAAATAAATAAACTAAAAGAGATGAAGAAAAAAAACTCAATGCGAAGAGATTGATTTGGTTAAATATGGTTTTTTGAGGTTAAAAATTTGCAATGTACAAGACATAGCATATGTTTGGTGTGGATTATAGGAATGATCATACCTTATTTTAATTTAGGAATCTGTGCCAAATTGTTTGGTGTAGTTTCTGTTTACAGCTTCTTAGGCAGAAATAGCTTAAATAAGTTGAGAAAAACTAATTATTTAAAAGTTGAAAAAGGGGTACTTTTGATTTTTACTTTCTGATTATCAACTTTTAACTTATAATGAATTACACCAAACATCACCGTAGGTATGGTTTGGGATCTCCTTTTTAGAGGCTTTTGTTTTTTTATAAGGGGACAGAAGCTATAATATTTGAAAATAACTTTTTTAATTGTATGGAAAAATCGTAATTAGCTGACGTATATAACTTATTTTTTATCTTAAATTCTCATTGCCTTTAGTAGAGAATCAAGTCACAGTACAAAACTAAGGATACGTTGATCTTTTTACATTGATACTTAAAAACTTTTTTTTTTTTAGATGGTTCGGAAATGATAACAGAAAGATCAAAAACAAACAAAGAGCTAAAGAGGGCTAGACCCTCTCATACACGATGCCGACCATATCAGCCACAAGTAAAGGTCTAAGGGATTGTAGAGGGTCATCATACACCTCCAGGTCCACAGCTTGAGCAGCTCCTAAACGGGCAAGTTCATCAGCACATTTGTTCCCTTCACGATAGATGTGTGCAATGGCACATTCAGTGCGTTGGAGAAGTGCCTTGATGTCAAAGAGAAGAGCTCTAAATGGATAGCGCTGAAACTGTTCATCTGGGGTGGAAATCTGGTTCACAGCCACTTGACAGTCTGTCTCTACTTGGATGTCTCTCCAACCTTTCTCCAGAATAATGGTGAGGCCTCGATAAATTGCCCACAGTTCTACCTCTAGACTAGTTGCAGATTCCAGCTTTCTAGTGTAGCCTAACACCCACTGTCTTCTTTCATCTCGAAACAGATCACCAAAGCCTCCTTGACCTGGTTCATCTTTAGCATAGCCATTCGTATTTAATTTTAGTTTACCTGTATAAGGAGGCAACCAAGCAATTAGTTTGGGGACACGGTGATCAGTGGCAAGGGGAGACATTAAGCTTCATGAATATTAGAGGCATATTGGAAGGCTTGGAAAATGCTATGAGAAGCATTACCATCCACATTGGCAAACACTTTATTATTTCTATCCTTCTAGATTTGCCATAACAGAGCAGCAAACCAAGTCTTCCAAGGGATGCCTCTAAATTCTTGTTTGTTATCCTTAAGATTGGATACAATCCAATTCTCAAAGGTAGTAGATTCAGCCTCCTTTTGCCATTGATCATTTCTAACAATCTTCCAAATGTTCAATCCCAAAAAAGATGGAGTAGATCTTCGCAATGCATATTGCAACAGGGACAAAAAACATTTTCCGCGAGTCTTCTAACAACCCTTATTTGATTTGTAAGCAATTTATTTTGCAAAATGAGCCAGAAAAACCCCTTAAGTTTTTGGGGCAACTTGAGTTTCTAGATCCATTTCCAACTTACTTCAGGGTTCCCAGCCTCAGTGATTAAATCATAAGTTGAGGTAGAAGTGAAAGAGCCAGTGGAAATGCCTACCCAGCAGGGTTTATCAGGTAAGTTAGTGAGTCTAGGCGGGAACACACTTTTAACGCTGGTAATATCCTGAGGGGTTAAAAAATTCTCAACACTACCAAGGTCCCAACTCAAGCTATTATCAAAAATGGCGGTGACAGTTGTGTCATCACAGTGATTTCCAGGAGAAGCGTCTGCCAGAGGTTGATTGCCACACCACCAATCTTTCCAAAGTGACACTGTAGCTCCATCCCCAATGGTCCACTTAATACCTTTCCTAAGAACATCTTTACAATGAACAATACTTCTCTAAATATGTGAGCTACTCTGCTTGGTAGACCAAGTGAACAGGTTGTGATTTTGTAAATACTTACTTAAAAACTTTTGACAACCAATATTATACACAAATTTGTTGCATTGAATTTTTAACTTTTAAAACCAAGTCCATAAGACCTTTAAGTCTTATCTTTCTTGGTAGCTCTTCCTTCGTAATCACTAATATTTGTTCATAAAATAGAAAGTTATTACACAGATGTGTGTAAATTAAATAAATAATAAAATAAAAATAATTCAGAAAATAATTATACAAATTATTTTCTGAATTAAATGCTTACAAAAATTAGTGTCGAAACTTGAGTTGAACACAATCTCCTTAAAGTAGATTTCGCCCTCACTCCAGTGTTTGCAAAGACAAGCAAACACAATATTAGTCCAGTTGATAAGCCACAAGTTTGGAGACAAGCAACAAAATAGCAATCAACAAGCTAAAATTAAAGCAACAACAATTTAAAGGCTTTGCACAATGTAAAGGCAAAATGAACTTTTCATTACTCAAAAGAAGGCATTATAAAAGTTGAACAATGCACAAAAGTTGCCTTGCCATAAACAAGGTTAGGGTAGTGGGCTTGGGTTGTTCATAGTGGGGCTATAGCCTTTATGGGCTTACCCATGTCAGGGCCCATCCCAAGTATCTCAAGTTAAGGTATATAAATCCATTTAAAACCTTAAGTCTTTCCAATGTAGGACAAGCACATTTCACAAATGAATAAGAAACTCATCTAAAACCATTCCACGAACCTAAAAACGTGTATTGAATTCTCATTCATCCATAAATGATTTTGGGCAATCAAATATACGATTTTATTCACTACGCGACATTAAAAATGAATTAAATTAGAAACGTTAAAAATAACGCTTGAATCTCACCTTAATTAATATTCGAAGTGAACCAAAAAAATAAAATTATACAAAAAGTCGTTTTCCAACAATTAAATGATGTAAGCATCGGCAATAAACCTCTTGTACGAACACTCATCAAAATAAGAGAAGACAAAATAAAATTTTAATATTATGCAGAAATCCCTTTCATATAAGGAAATTTGAGAGCATTGCTTGTCTTTAGTATGCCATTTGTCTAAATTGGATTGTAGAGTATATTTAAGTGTTTTTTCCCCCTCTTTGTGGCTGCTTTAGACCCTCAACCATATAAAAAAAAAAATAGAAAATTATTTTGGGTATGATTTATTTTTTGATTTTATTATTTATTATAAAAAATATGTATAAAAAAATAGAAAGTTAATATGATAGAAAGAAGCCAATAATCAAACATCAATGCCTAATTGTCCTTGGAATAATAATCACATTGTTTAGTTTTAAAAAATTGAGTTGTTATTTTTTGTGTTTTCTATTTTTAGTCAGAAAATTTAGAGGCATTTATTCATAAATCTCTCTTCACTTATTTATGTTTCACTTAGTTCAAATTATTTTTTTATATTCTAGTAAGTCTTATAAGTGACATAATTATCAAAATACGTCTAATAATAATATTCACATTAATAATATGAATATTCCGTGACGTGAATATTCACTCGTCAATGTGAACATTCACACTGTAAAATATAAATGTTCACATCATCAAATTACTAAGCGTTCAAAAAATATTTGTAAAGGTAAAATTATCCATAAAATACCTTAAATATGAGAATTAAAATTTAATGGATCAAATGTCCAAATATACGACTTATTGAAATACAAAAATATTTTATGGACTAAGATGCTGTTTGATAAATTTGAAAACTGAAAAATGAAAATTAAAAATGAAGTATTGAAAACTGAATGCTGAATTTATTAAGTTAAAAAGTTGTTTGATAAAAATTTGAGTGCTAAACTAAAAATATATTGTTTGATATGTATAAGATTAAATTTGAAATTTATTATTTTCAAATTATATATTTTAATTTTTATATTGTGATGGTAGTGGCAGTGGCAGTGGCAGTGATGGTGGTGGTGGTGATGGTATGATGGTGGTGGTGTTGGCGGCAGCGGTAACGATTGTGGTGGCGGTAGCGGTAGCGATAGTGATCGTCGTGATGGTGGTAGTGGTGGCGGTGATGGCATGATAGTGGTAGTGGTTGTGAGTTTATAATAGTGTATACTAGTACTTATATTTAATATTTATAAATTCAGTCAGAATTAAGTAAGTATGATTTAAAATTTACTTAAGTTTCAATCTACATTTTAAGATGCACTTAAATTTTTAAATGATATCAATTGTAGTTATCAAATAGACTTAATCAATTATCACTTAATATATTTAGTTTTAAGTGCTGAATCATGTTAACAAACACCCCCTAATTGGGATACACGTACTTGAAAAATGATTTCCTAATAAATCTCTAAAAAATTTAATATTTAAGATTTAAAAAAAAAAAAAAAATAGATGCACTTAACTTAGATATACTTTAAAAGTATAATATTTACGGAATTTTTTTTTAAAAAACAATTCATCAAATACAAAATATATATATATATATATAAAAATTCAATACATTTTCGTATTAATTCTTGTGTATTTATTGAATTTTTAAAATATTTTTCACAAATATTTTATTTTTAAAGTGCATCTAAGAAGTAAGAAATTTACTTAAAATATTAAAAAAAATTACTAAAAATAAAAATAAAAAACTCAATTTTTAAAAAATCAATCAAAACCAAATAAAGTGAATAGAATTTTGGATAAATTTCATATTACCCCTTTTTTTTTATTATAGATGAATAATAATAGAATTTTGTATATATTTTATTTTATTCCTTTGTAATTTTGTCCACATATTGATTATATCCTATCATTTAAAAATAATCGCATAATCTTCTTATAATTTATGGATTAAAATGCATCATCATGCATTCTGCCAAAGGTAATCATAAGTGTAAAATATTTGTTAGGACATAGGCCTTGTTTGATTGTCCGAATATAAAATGAAAGATATAATATGCTTTGGGATTTACTCAATATATGCAATGAATAGGATATATATAAATTGGGGAAATTCTATTTCCATACATTACTTCCTTTCTTTCCACATATTTTCTCAATACACACACTAAATAAATTTAAATTATGAACTTTCACTCAATACACATCTTACCATACCACACCGTTGTTACCGCCGGCGGCAACACCTCTTCTTGCCCCTTTCATTTCCAGTCGTTACCCCACTTCTCCCTCCACCCGTCAGCGCCACTTCTGTGACCTCCATCGCCGAAATCGATCTCTGATTTCCTCTCTCTCTTCTAATCGCGAAATAGGGCTGTTATTGGCGCCACCATCGTGACCTCAACCCTCTTCCCTTGAGATTGATCCCTCTCTCTCTTTTCTCTCTCACAGTTGCGAAGGGGGCAGAAAGTGGAGGCGGTGAAGATTTGCTTGGTGGCGGGGAGAGACGAAGACAAAGGAAGATCGCGGTGGTGGGCAATGAAGGCGGAGGGAGATCGCAGTGGTGTGTCAATCTTTTTCTCAAGCAAAGGAGGGTCATAGTGGTAGGGAAGAGGCGATGGGAAGAGTGAAAGAGGGGAGAGGCGGCGGCCATGGATGGTGATGGTGGAAACTGATGGTTTGAGAGAGTTAGAGTTAGAGGTTTGGGAAAGGGATATTTTGGTAATTTAATTTTAGGACAAAAATATAATTAAAAAAATCATTAAGTGTGTTGAAAAAGAGGAAGTAGTGTATGGAAATAGAAGCTCCCTAACATATCTCGTGCTAATATTTGTTGAGTTCAGGATACAATACTAAATATTTCTTATTCATGTTTGTTTTACAAAAAGAATTATGGGATATAAGCAACAAACATACATTAATGTCTATTTTGTCCCTATACCTATCAACAGGTAATATATATGTATGTCCATTATATCCAATCATTTGCCAATACATATACAAAAATATTTTGAAATTCTAATTTGTGAGCTCTAATGTGCACGTGGAGCCCATTTGATGTGATGTTTTGGCTCTTTTTTTTTTCTTTTACTCTCCACCTCACTGGAGCTCAATTAGAACTCTAGTTTTTTAGGGATGTATCATTGTTGATATATATATATATATATATATATATTATATTTATATGTATATTAAATAAAAAATTATCAATTAAGTAATAACATAATCAAAATTAAATAATAATGTAAATTTTTTTAAAATATATAAGAAAAATAATTTAGAATCAATTAAGATTTAAAAAATTTTAAATTATTTTTCTAAATTTAATTGTGTATTCTAAATTCTTACAAATAAAAAATACATATTCTAGTTTAATTACCAAATTTAAAAAAATAAAATAAAATACATATCATGGTTTATTTGGCGCACTTATTTATTTAATTCTCAAATTGGTAAATATTTTTTGAATTAAAACTTTGAAAATTCAAAACCTTTTAAATTAGAATAATTATAAATATATTTTTTTATATTTAAAATTTAAAAAAATTAAATTAAAACTTTGAATCTCAAAAAGGAAATAACGTTTTTGTTTATATATGTAAAAAATTCAACTGTAAAAATTTAAAAATAAAATTCATGAACATAATTTTTTTGGTCAAATATAATCAGATTTTTCATATACATAATCAAATTTCTTATTGTAAAGTTCATATATGAACATAATCGGATTTCCCATTATAGAAGGGTAAAATTGTATTTTTAATTCTTATCCCATCTGATGGGACATGATATAATAGGGGGAGTGAGTATTGTATATCCACCCATTTTGAGGGATCAATTCTGCTACAAGCCTCGAATGAGGTCTGCTGCGAATGGCTCAAATGACCTAGCGGTCCTTTCTTGCATGCGTCGGCCACTTGCACCAAACCTATAAATTTCACATGCCTAGAAACTGAAAGAGAAAACAAATCAAAAAGAAAAAGAAAGGTTTCAAGCTGAACAAAACAACAACATTAAAGATTCCATTCCTTTTCAAGTCCTTTGTTCTCTTCTTTTTTCTCACAATACAAGCAAAGATGAATCAATAACAATGTGTCAAAAACACACTTTTAAAGATTCTATATATATATATATATATATGTATATGTATGTATGTATGTATCCATTTATTTTTATTTTTTTTTCATGGTAGTTTCCATCACAACTACACACTATATCTCTTTCTAAATTGTGATCCCACCTTTCCTTTTCAATCTTTTGAACAAATTTGCTCTCTGTGGTAATCTGCAACCAATTAATCATCACCCACACCACACTCATCATAAAATACTCATTATTCAAACCATTCCATTTTGTACCCATCACACCATTTTATCATTAAACAAACAAATCAGACCAGCCTAACTCTTTCTTTGTTCTTCAAAATAGTTTTGCTATTTTGTTTTTGTTTTTGTTTTTTTTTTTTCTTGGTGAATCTGAGGTCTGTCTCTATCTCTGCAACTGTTAATGGGTTTTGAATACAGGAAAGAGAGAGAATAAGGATAGAGAGAGAAGAAGCCCACGCGTTGGTTGAGATTTGAGGCATTCGAGCCTCGAAGTGTCGAGGTACCAAGCATTTTTGTTTAAAGGATATACAATCCAATTGTATATTTGTTACGATCCAAACCCGCCTCTAAGGGTTTAGCATCGTAACCGGTCAGTAGTCCATGATTACCAAAGGCCTGCTTAACAGTAATAACAATTATACAATAGGAGGCGCCGGCGGAAGCCTGTAAATATTAAAATATGATGTCCAAAGAGCTGTGAGGACTTAAATGCACAAACAACTTATATATACATATACCAATACAGACATAAGTCCCAGTCTATATTCAGTATATATGTAAAAACTGAAGTCCAAAACACGTCTAAGTACAAAATAAAAGACATGTTGGGAAATTAAATCCCAAAGCCAAAACAACTTAGGAAACATTCACTTGAAGTGGATTTAGACCACCCCAAACAAAGCCTTGACAATAACGGTTTGGAATCTCGTGGTGAGGCACAGTAGGTTGGCTTGGCAAAACGAATTTAGACTGACGCCGCTAACTTTGCTTCGGCGCCTGACCACCTACATATATACAATAAACTGTGAGCTAGAGTCCAGTGGATAACGAATGTGTAAAGGGGTTAAGAATGAATGTTCTTTCAGTAATTAAAACAATCAATTGCATCTGTAGATCAGTCATTCAATCAGTGTCTCATATTTCATGTCATATCAGTCATTTAGAGATCATAGCAGTCATACGCGGTACATCTAATAGCAAAACAGTACAGTAGGTCTTAATAGACCGAGCAGTCAGTTGATGGCCATCAATACAGTAACAATAGTTCCAATGATAGGAACTGATAGAGATCTCTGTAACAGTAGCAGTAGCAGTAACAGTCAGTTGCTATGGATGCCACGAGTATAGGTCATAAAATAGGACAAACATTCATTCAGTGAACAATATCATTTCAGAAAACAATACAGTTAATCATTCAGAAAGTAATTATAATTTAACATAGCTTTACAACATCGTTACTCACAGATGGCTCCACTAGCAGATCAGATAATGCAGACAATTCAGATAGATCAGGAGAACAATAGCGCGTGACCTACACAAACCCATAACATATACACATCGAAACACAATATCAATTCCTTGATCAAGCTTGACTTTTCTTGTCTTTTTCTGTCTAAGTAGTTCGAGATTCTACTACGTGTATTCTTCCTTTATTCAAATGAATCGGATTCTTATTTCATATATCTTTTCGTTACTAAATCATTCTTTTCTGAAAAAACCAATTCTTACTTGGCTTCTTAGTCAGGTATTACTAAGTTAATGACTTATTCTTTCAATCAACTAATTAATGTTGATTGTTAGCTTATTAATCTTTATTGAGCCATAAATCATGTCTAGAATGCTTTGGAAAGAGATGAGAATAAAAATGTGAACTAAATGCAATTTTTCAAAATATGCTAAAAATAGGATCTTCGCTCAAGCACCACTTTGGTCGCTCGGACGGACTGTAAAATTTTACAAAACTTTTGGGAGCTCGATTTTCACGCTCGAGCGAAACTTTCCTCGCTCAAGCGAACAGTGTAAATTCTGGAATTTTCAGAATTGTAATTGAAGTTCAAATTTGATATTCAAAGCCTCAAAACTTGTATTTTTGGGTACACAAATATGGAGAACTATTGTATAATTTAGTAAACACTCACATTTAGAAATCATTTATTCAAAATCATGCTTCAATTGCCCAAATTTAGATTTAACTCATTTTCTTTATATCAAACCCACAATTTTAAAACATGAATTAGACTTTCCAAACTCTTGAAATTTCATGATGCATGTAAAAATAGAACCCAATTTTATTATTAACAAAAATCACTTAACTATGAATTACACAAATAAATTTCTTAGAAATTCCACTTAACTCAACTTTTAACCAAAAACTTAATTCGTAATCACAGATGTTCTAAAATGTGTTTAAATTGAATAAAACTTTTAAATTAAATTACATGAATGGATCAAAGATCAAAATCATACAAATTCCTAATTTTCAAAGCTTTTCCTTTTTCTCTTCAAAATATGAGATTGAATTAGTTCAAATTCTTCAAAATCCATGATGCATGTACAATTAGAGTTTAAAACTTACAAAATTTGTTCATGCATGTAGAAATGGAACTCAAATTCATGCAAGAGTACAAAAATCAAACTCAACATAATTGATTTCTAAATTAATTTCCATAATTATGAATCTAATTTAATTTTCATCATCTTCTTGCTAATTTTGTTCTAATTGTATGAAATTGAAGCACCAAAACCCTTGGAAAATAATGATGCATGTGAAATTAGAACTCAAATTCATCAAAGGTGACTAAAAATCATACTCAAAGATGAGTTTCTAAATCAATTCCTTAATTCTTGAACTTAACTTAATTTTCTTCATTCTTTTCCTTGATTCCCTCATATTATGTATTTAAATTCAATTACCTCATAAATTTAGGTGTTGAAGAGATTGCCGATAAACATTTGGATTAGAATTTCATACATATTAGTCTTCAAGATCTTTCTTTTATCTTTAATCCCTAGCTTTCCATCAAATTCCTTCCGGCCAAAACATTGAATACGCTTCATCTCTCTCTCTCTCTCTCTCTCTCTCGGATTCTTTTCTTTCCAGCCGAACAGATTGATGATAGCTTTAAGGCTCTAACTCTTCTTGATTTCATCTATTATTATTTTATTCTTTTCATTTAGTGGGACACTTGGCCTTATTATATACACCCATGTGGTGTATTAATTAATTCTTTAACTAATTAATCTTGCCTAAAATACTTAATTGAGATTGAACTTTGATTATATCTAGCTTAATTAACCATCTATAAATTTTTAATTAGTTATGTAAAAATTCTAACCCAATTAATCATGATTAAGTACAAATCTCACTTAATTTAATTAGTCAAATTTGACTTCTTTTATATTCCAATTAACTATATTTAAATTTATTAATCTGAATCAGATTTTTAATCAAACTCTCAAGAGGCTCCAAATATTAAATTAAACCCATTGTCATCATCAATTTTGATTTTTCAAACTATTTAGGCTTTCAATTCCTAATCAGACTTTAAATTTCCGTCAATAAATTACTTATTCAAATTGGATACCATATAAATAAATTTAATTCGTAATGATCATAATCCTCAATTCTCATAATTTAATTAATTTAATTAACTTCAATTCGGACCCAATTAATTAAATCCTAATTTTACTAAACTGAATCGAATATTTAATTAAGCTCATTCATTTTATCTTCTTTAGCCATTAGACTTTCAAAATAAATACTTGACAAAACCATATGCCAACTAGGCCCAATAATTCTCATAGATTCTAAATCTCATAATTCTTGATACTTCTCATAATGACTAATTAAAATCCGAATCTCCTTAATTAACTAAGTGTTAATCATTATACGTGGTGAGGTTGTTACAATATTATATCCTCTTCCAAAAAAAATTATAAACACATGATATATAGGGCTCACAGTATATAATTCAAACTAACCTTCATATTCAAGAATCAAACAGGCCTAAGGGATTTTGTACGGATTTTAAAATTTTGGGAGATAAACTACTTAAAGTAAACAATAAGGGATTATAAATAATTTTTTGTTTATTGAAAAAATGAAAAAATCTATGCAATTTGTACACTGTGATAATTTGTATACAAAGCTATTTTAGTATTTTTGCTTGAGTGATGATACTCGTTAATCAATAGACCATAAGGCCCTATTTATTTATCGGATATAAAGGCGGGACATGGGTGTGAGGCCAGATATAATATGGGATGGGTCTCACATATTTTTTGTCTTTCTATATCCTGTGTTTGGTTGCTCCAGATATGGAGAGTTCAGATAGTATATGATACAAAAGGGAGATATATATTACCACCTCCCTCATGGTATTATATATCTCTACCGTCGGATATAACTTATCTTTCATATAAAGGTCAAAAATAATTACTCTCTTCTAATCTCATCTTATATTTTATCTTAACCAAATATAATATAAGTGATCTGACAATATATATAATTTATCTCATACCTTATAATATATTATATCTTATATTTATTTTTATATAATTTATCTCATACCTTATAATATATTATATCTTATATTTATTTTTAGATATTACGTATCTTTTTCAAACTCTTATATTCAATAACAATCAAAGGCCTAAGGGACTTATGTGCCTATTGGCATGTGCACGAGCCGAACAACAAAAATTAAAATTTGTCATATAGTTTTTTTTTTTTAACATGCAACTTAGGATTTGTTTCGGAAGTGGGTTGATTTTTTGACTTTTTAATTTTTTTAATCTGGGGCTAAAAAGCCTAGTTTGGGAAGAGCTTTTGGCTTTTTTGACTTTTTTGTGAGAGAAAGAATGTAATGATTCTGAGTTGGAGGTGATATTTTTTCTTATTAGACTAAAAAGCCTATTTTGTTTTTTTGTGACTAAAATAGTCAAAAAAGCCCCAACCAAGACTTCCCAAACGAAGCCTTAATTGGCATGACTAGAAACTTAGGGGTTATTTGGGATGTCCTAAATAAGTATACTTTTTATCTTTTTGAACTAAAAAGTTGAGAAAAAAAAATATGAATATTTAAGTTAATTTTTTGACTTTTATAAAAAAATATGTATTAAAAAATTATATAAATTAATGTAGTGGAGAAGATTAGATGGAATAGGCTGTACAATAGGCTACAGCGACGGCAGAGTGTTGTTTGGGAGATGATTCCTTACTTTTTCGCCATTGAATTGGGGGTGTTGTTTGGCCTGTGGGTGCCCACCACGAATCCCGTTTTTCTAATCAAAACCGTTCAATATGTAGAACTCATCGAGTACTATATTCTTATAAAAAACCACATTAATCGGATATTGATAGCTATCTGATCGGAATAGTTTGTTTTCAACCGTTAACAATGACACCATCCATTTTATAAAATTATTTTTGATTTGATCATATAGTTAATGATATCTGATAAATGTGATGTTTTACAGGTGTATAGTACTCGACTATTTCTACACATTGAACGGTTCAGATTATTAAAAAGAGACTCGTGATAGGCTCCTACAAGCCGAATAATACCGTGATATTTGTACACCTAAATAACTTCTATTTTTCCCACAAGTCAGTTCGCTGCTTTGCTGTCAGAGTTGTTTGACAAGCATTATGTATAAAATTATTTTTTTAATATTTTTTTTAGATAAATAGTGATAATTTTTTAATTTTTTTTAAGTAACTTTTTCTTTTTTTTTTTTTTTTTTTTTTTTTTAACAATCCAAACCAGGCCTTAAATAAATTATACAGTGTGCATAAAAATGCATAGAATAATATGTATATATATATATATTTAAAGTTATCTTGTCATGTAAGGCATTTGTTAAAAACATCACTGACTCTTCATTATTATTATTATTTTCATCTAATTTGATTTTAGACTCGAGTAAAAATTTAATTTGATATGAATTATTTAAACTAATTCATCAATTAAAAAAAAAAAAAAAAAGCTTCTCTTCTCCCAAATTTTCCTTTTTATTAAATTTGATGGATAGAAAATCTTCGACATTTTTTTATTTAAAATTTCATCAAATTTAAATTTGACGAACAATTTGATAAATTTTTAATTTGATAAAAAAAAATTCTCCATTAATTTGATAAATATTTTATAAAATAAATAGAAATTATTTTTAATATTTTTTTATTAAATTTAAATTTAATAAAAAAAAGAAAAGAGTTAGGGATTGAAAATGCTATAACAATATCCATAATAATAAATAGGATAAATTACACTTATCTCCCCAAAGATTTTTGACAAATATATGGATCTCTCCTGTGATTTCAATAATTACAGTAACCTCTCCTACTTTACTTGACAATTTCAAGATTTTCCCATTCCGTTATTTTGTACAAACGATGATAGTAGCCTATACAAAATGACCATAGTAACATTGATTTTGCCTGCGAAAAGACGAAAATGCCTTTGCAAGAGAAGTGAATCCAATAAGAGCTTTCACTTCTCATCAAATTTGCCAAAGAAGCCGAATCCTTCAAGTCTGACTATGCCGATCTCGCCAAGCAAGCTGGCCTCCCCTCCCTCAAGCTCGGATCCGCTGTTCACTTTACCACCATGACCACAACCACGACCTAGTCGTCTTTTTATAAGGAACCCATCCACCACATTGCCGCTGATGTCTCCAAAACCCTAGAACGAGCCCTAACCCTAGTCTGTAAGTGCAAGTGGAGTGGCGTTCTTCAACAGGTGTTTGTCATCACTACCAACGCTGACTTCCTCAAGGTCTCCAGCCTTCTGGAATCATCCATCGTTGACATCAATTGGCTTCTCTCTATCGCCAGCAACGACCCCATCCTGGCCATGCTCTAGTCCTCCATCGTCTCCGTCTAAATGGGGCATCTTCTCTACGATTGCCTCGACGTCGCCAACAATATAGACAACGATCGCAACAAGAAGGTGATGGTTGAAGAAGGTGGAGTTGTACCATTGCTGAAGGTTGTTGAAAGAATAAGCTTCTCCTAATGCTCAAATGGTCGTCTCCCTTGCTTTTTTCTACTTGGTTAATGATCAAGACAGGGTTCGATCCATTATTCGCGAGCTGGCTGTACCCTTAACTGTTAAGGTTTACATTCAAAATGTTTGTGAATTATGTGATTCCAATAAGAATAGAGATATATATAATTACAATATACAACGGTATTATGTAAGGTTTTTTAAGGATGATAGGTTCTGAAACTGAAAGTGTGAAGATTAAGGAAAATTGCAGATTTTCCAGGAAAATTTAGGAAAGGAAAGATTGAAAAGGAAATAAAAAAGAAAATCTACATAGAAATTAAATGAGAAGATTGTGTATACGTTGATATACAGAGAGACAGAGAAAACACCTCTGTCTCTTTGTCTTTTTCTTTCTCTCTCTCTTTTTGCCTTTCTCTCTCTTTAGCTTCTTCGTCTTCTTCACACAGATCAACTTTCTTCACGTTGCTTACTATCGTCTCTCTCTCTCTCTCTCTCTCTCTCTCTCTCTCTTCTCTCTCTCAAGAATTCAATGTGTATTGTGAATGTAGCTGATTAAGGATTTTGTGAACAAAGGGCATTTTTGTCTTTTCACAGGCAAAAATAAAAGTAATATGGTCATTTTGTATAGGCTATTAACGTCATTTGTGCAAAATAGATGGAATGGGAGAATCTTGACATTGTCAGGTAAAGTAAGGGAAGTTACTGTAAGTATTGAAACTACAGGGGAGGTTCCTGTATTTGTCAGAAATCTCAAAGGAGGTAAATGTAATTTACCCTAATAAATATCTCATAAAAATGGGAGCTTCTATTTACACACACCAAATCTACTCTATACACACACTTAATGATATTTATTTTTATTACAATTTTTATCCCTAAGTGAAATTACTATTTTAGACATCATACCCAATTCAAATAAACAAACGTCTCAATACACATCCAGACTTCCCATCCATCTGTTGCTCAAGCTGTTGAAGCTCCAAGTTCGTAACTGCTACTTCTTCTATTGAAGCTGTTGAAGCTCCAAGTCCATTGAAGTTGTTGAAGCTATTGAAGCTCCAAGTCCATTCGTAGCTTTCCATTTCTATTAGTTTACACACTAACCTCATCCTCATTCATCATTGTTATGGAGGATTTCTCTTCTGAAAATTCAGATTTTCAGAAGCAAATAAATGTTTATGAGAAAGATAGCCAAGGAAATGTGAGTTTTGCAATGTAAAAGTCTTTTCTTTTTTTTTTTCCCAGTGTCGTTCGGATAACCAGAGCCGAATTATATCATTTTGTTCGGAAATCTACTACTGAAATAAGTATTTAGGCCTCGTTTGGGGACTTACTTTTTTAGCCAATTAGCCAAAAAGTTACTAAATTAGCCAAAAAGCCAATAACTCATACCAAAAAGTCAAAGATTCTCTTTTCTCTCTACTTTTTGCACATCTTTTCGTAATTAGCCAAAAAGTCATCCCAAACATACAAGTTTTTTTTACCTACCTTTTTAGCCAAATAGCCAAAAAGTTACTAAATTAGCCTATTCCCAAACGAGGCCTTAATTTCGGAAGTTGTTCGAAATAAGTTAAATTTTACAACATTCAACTTTCGAAATTTTAAAATTAATTCGGACAACTATTTCCAAAAATTAGCATTTTGTTCAACACTGTACTTCCGAATGAAGTAATTTTTTTTCCCCATTTTATATTCCAAATTTGTAAAATTCATACCAAATTTACAGTTTTAAATTGCAAATTAATCTTTATAATGCCATTAAAAATTTGTAATATTATACAAAACATGTAGGAATATGTGTCAACTCAAGGAAGTCAGGTTTGCGCAGATAGTGTATTGGATTACACTACTTAATTCACAACTGAACAGGTTTACTCTACGAAATTATAATGAATATGTTTCGAATTGCTCAACAAATGTAAATGTTTGATAATATTTATTTGACTTTGTAGGTATTCAAAAATATGGATGAAATGCTCAACTGGGTACGTGAAGTTGGAAAGAGAAATGGTTTGGTCATTGTAATCAAAACATCAGACTATGGTGGAGGGAAAAAAAGTCCCAGGATGTATCTTGCTTGTAAAAGGAGTGGCCAATATAGAGTGACAAAGAAGTTAAAATATGATGGCAGCAATACATTAAGAATAACCGATACGAAGAAGTGTGGTTGTCCTTTTGATATGAGGGCTCACAGGTTTACCACACATGATGAATGGACATTGATCGTAGTATGTGGATTGCATAACCATCCACCTGCAAAGCACCTTGAGGGACATTCATATGCGGGGAGGCTGTCAAAGAAAAAGAAAGCATTGTTAATGGATATGTCAAAGAGCATGGTTCAGCCAAAAAAAATCCTAGCAACCTTGAAACAGTGAGATGCCCTCAATGTAAGCACACTTAAAACCATTTACAATGTACGCCATCGAAACAGGGTGGTACAGAGAGCTGGAAGATCACAGATGCAACACTTATTGGGTGAATTGGCCAAGTATAATTACATTGAGCGCCATCGACGTGAAGAGTCCATGATGACTGTGACAGACTTGTTTTGGGCACATCCTACTAGTTTGGACTTATTTCGGTCTTTCCCACGTATATTAATTACGGATTGCACATATAAAACCAATAGATATCGTCTTCCTCTTCTTGAAATTGTGGGAGTGACATCAACTGAAATGACTTTCTCTGTAGCTTTCACATACTTACAGTATGAGAGGGCCGATAACTATGCGTGGGTGTTAGCTACATTGCGTGATGTCATGGATGGTTTTGTTTTGCCATCAATTATTGTTACTGACAGAGAGCTAGCCTTGTTGAATTCCATACAGAAGATATTCCCAAGTGGCAGACATTTATTTTGTTGTTGGCATATCAGTAAGAATGTATTGACCAAATGCAAGAAAATGTTTGAGACACGACAGAAATAAGAGAAGTTCAACCATGAATGGAACTCTTTAGTGTATTCATCTTCTGAAATTTAATACAATGAGCGTCTTAAATCATTACTTAAGGAATTCAGTAGTTATCCGGATGCAGTAAACTATGTCATGGATACTTGGTTGGTTCCTTACAAGGAGAAATTTGTGGCGGCATGGACAGACACGTGTATGCATTGTGGTAATGTTACAACCAACCGGTAAGATTGCTTTTGTTCAATATATTAATAAGTGCCATGTACTTGATTTTAATGTCACTTACATTAAATTGAACAAGGCTGAGGGTGCACATGCAAAGACAATTGGGTTCATGTCAAGTCTTATTTCAGGCATCATTTGAGAAAATACACAATCTGCTTGAGTTGCAACACACTGATATCAAGGCTTCATTTGAGAAAAGTCTAACTGTTGTGCAACATCAATTTAAACCTTCTCAGTTTAGGGAGCTACGGGGTAGTGTGTCTCTCTCTACATTAGAGTATTTGCTTGTAGAGAGTAAGAGAGCCAATTCCATTGGTATTGATGATGAAGCTTGTGGATGCGTCCTTCACCACACTCATGGTTTACCTTGTGCCCATGAGATTGTTGACTACATCAGACAAGATTGTCCTATACCACTTACTACCATATACTCACAGTGGAGGCAACTTCATATCTCCATATGCAACAAAGAAGAGGAAACAGATGTGACTTGTCATGTAGAAGTAGAGTTGTTTGTGAAAAAGTTCAATGAAAGTGATAGAACCATGCAATTGGAGCTTTTGAAGAAGTTGAAAGAGATTGTATGTCCAGGAAGCACTTTTCTTGTTGAGTCGGAGGTGAAGCCCAAAACACGTCCCCCGGATCATAAGAAGATCAATGTTTCTACCCTTCGTGACCCGTGTAAATTTGAGTTGGTGCAATCTGGACATGATTCCTTCTCACCTAGGGACACTCAAATCACTACGTTAGCTTCTACTCTGGAAACCAAGAAGAAGCGACTTGTTAAGGGAAATGAGAAGGTGAATGCGAAAGGGAAGGTGTACATTACTAGAACAGTGAAACCTGATGCATATGTTGATGCTTTCCCTTCTGGGTTGAAACCATACATTAAGTTTGTCAAGGATATAACTGCAGATGGGAATTGTGATTTCAGGGCTATAGCTGTTTCAATTGGTCATGCAGAAGATGATTGGGCTCAGGTTAGGCGTGATCTTTTGGGTGAGTTGCACACACACAAAGAGGAATACATTACACTTTATGGGTCGTACGAAAGGTTTGAAGAATTGACAAGCATATTGTCATACTTTGAAGACAATCCTGGATACTCACATTGGATGACTATGCCAGACATGGGGCGTCTTGGTGCATCGTGCTACAATCTTGTGTTATACCACTTGTCATTACAACAATGGCCCACCTTTTTACCTCTTAGAACAGTGCCAGTACCTTAACTTGATAGACGTGAGATTGTCATTGGGTTTGTCAATGGAAATCATTTCGTCCAGGTATAACAGAAACTTATCAATTTATGCATGTACAAGCAGTTATGAGGTATGACCACTAACTCAATTGACATTTGGTGCAGGTTTTTTAGCAACCAAGCCATCCAGTTCCTCTTATAGCCACTAATTGGAGAAAATACCATCACCCTTGCACTGCCGACTGGGATGATGCATATGTGCGCCGCATTCAGCATTTCAAGGACATTATTCATGATACTGCAGCTACTCAAGAGACATTTGATGTTGTTGATGTCGCATGACACATGTATGCATTTGACAACGTTAGAATTATGGAAGAAATTAATGGATATGTTTTTGATGTTGATGTGTTCTGTGGCATGGATTGAATGTTATCGACCATTGTTACTATTCCATTCTAATAACAAAATATCATTTACAAAATCTACGACCATTGTTACCATTCCAACAACAATGCCACGAATGTCATCATTACAACAATGTTCTAATAAGAAAATATTAACCACTGTTACCATTACAACAATGTCATCTTATAAAAAACACCACAAAAAATTCATCAACTAACAAATATCATGTCACGAATCAGCTGTATGCCTACGCCTAGGCCTACGACTGTATGTCAATGTCGGAGATGAAAAACTACCTCCAGTACAACTAGGTCCAGCAGAACTAGGTCTAGCTTCGTTAATGTGCTGACCTTCAAGGACATGCGTCATATCCTCAATAGCCTGGTAAAGTCGATGAGGATGTCAAATCCCCTCCTCATAACCAACCTGAATAATAGGATGTGCAATCTGTAGTGCATGTACAATACGCTGCATTTGAAAAGAATATTACATTTTAGGAAACATATCAGAAAATAAAAAGTAAGTTACAAATGCATAAAAAAGAATAATATATACTACATCGGCATGTTAGCTGAAATCCTGATGGTCATGGACACGCGGTTCATCAGTGTGCTCAACATATAGGTGCGTGATGTTCTTATACCAATCCATGTAACCCGATACACATTCCCAAGGCTGACGAACTGGTGTGTTCCTCCGCTGCTCAGACAACACGTGGTTATCCCAAGCCTCCCAGATCATATCCAAGTATCTATACATGACTGTATATCGTGCAGATATGTTGCCTCGAGCACCACGACTGGGAGCTAGCAGTGCATCTAGGATGGTTTGAACCCTGTCAAACTGCCTCAGAACTCTATTTGGATGATAGGGTTCGACCACGTCTAAACACTTTAAGCATCCATGGTAGAACGTAACTGGGTTACATGGATGCCAGTCTCTGCAGTTGTGGTATGGATCCCAAATAACCTATAAACGTAAAGTGTTTTTGAATTAAAGTATATAAAGGGTAAGATAAATGGAAAGTATTAAAACTATCTCAGGACGAGTAAACTTACATCAGTCGCTACCAAACTGTCAAGCTCCACTTGAAAAGATTTCAAATGATCAATGGAGGAACCCGCCTCTCTCCTAGATGCCCAATGGTACACGTGTGGCATGTCTTTATTGTAGCCCATGTTCTGGTGATGTCAGAATGCTCGGAAGTGCTCATAAATCCACATCTCCAAAAGAGTCATATAACCACCCATCTGCTTAACACCGAACCAGCTAGCATACCCCAACTGTCTGTATAAAAATGCTAATGCAGCAACACCCCAGGCGTAAGTATGAACGGATCCCAAATCCATCAATAAGGCAAGGTAAACAACAGGAACCCTATCGCCACTCTTGTCACTGAAGAGCGTACATCTCAACAGAAACAACAAATAAGCTCTAGTAGCGCACTGTATAGCCTCATCTAGGTCTGAATCTGTGACACTAGCAAACTGACTTCGCAACCACTCAAGCCTGACTGAATTCCCACTAGCAGTAGAAACCTCTTCATGTGCTACACGTTCAGTAATCCCAAGCCATAAACCAGTAGTGTAACTCAATGATGATCCGTCACATCTGGTACGCTAACTGATCTGCCTACAATGGGAAGGTTAAGAATAGTGCCAACATCATCCAAGGAAAAGGTCATCTCACCAACTATCATGTGAAATGTGTTCGTCTCAGGTTGCCATCTCTCAACAAAACTAGAGATTAGAAGCTTGTTAACGAACCGATAAGTGCAACGAGCTAACTGTGACAACCCAGACTGCTCAATAATGGCTTTAAATCTGGTGTTGTTGTCTAATGACCACCATGGCCATGCAAGGATCTTTAAAGAGTGATTATGAAACTTTAGGGGCCCTCATTCCTATAACACAAATGATATCTCATTAGAAACTACCATACAACACACACATACAAAAAAATTAAATAAAATAAACTCATATACAAATGAATTTCACTTCTACTCAGGAATGTTTACCTCCCCGTGCCAAATAGCTGCAACGACATGACTATTGAAACTCCGCAGTATTGATGGATCAGTCGGTCCACCTGGAAAAGCATGAGTAAGGTACTCTTCCTGGAGAGTAGGAGAATCGAGTAAAGAGGCATCCTCCACAACAATGTCAGGCATATCATCACCTTGAACTCGTCTTTGGCTTTGGCTTCGACTTCGACTGGCACTGGGGATATCATATTCTACCGAAACTGGATCACGACCTCAACTACGACCTCGACCTCGTCCTCGCCCACGCCCTCGTCCCCGTTCATGGTCAACATCCAATTCACGACGTCGTCTATTTGAAGCAGTAGGTGGGACACGTTGTTGACATTTAAAATCCATATTATCTGCAAAAATTAATATGTTTAATGACTATACAATTGTAACAAGAATATACAAAAGAAAGGAGGAAAAAAAAAACAAACAACAAACAAACTGTTCGGAAGTTGAAAACCGAAAGTATATATACTGTTCGGAAGTTGAAAACCGAAACACAAAATTAATTTTGGAAGTAGAATGTTGTTCGAATTTAAAATATTCGGAAGTTGACTGTCGAAATAATGAAAAAATTTCAGAAAGCTACTGTTGAAATAAATGACTATTTTCGGATTTCTACTTCGGAACAACTTCCTTACTTTCGGAAAACCAGTTTCGAACCACTTGTTTACACTCCGTGGCCGTTCGTTCGTTTTGAAAATGATAAAAACAAAACTCTACATTACAAATTAAATAGGAATGAGGATTGAAAAGTAAACTCACCTAAATACGAAATGAGGATTGAAAATGTGCTGGAATGCTTCAATGGGATGTCTTGATGGATGTAGCTTTGGGGATGAAAGTTGTGTGAAGCAGGGAGTTACGGGATAATGTGTGAAACAGGTAATGTGAGA
Source organism: Camellia sinensis (assembly GCF_055761805.1). Taxonomy (NCBI): domain Eukaryota; kingdom Viridiplantae; phylum Streptophyta; class Magnoliopsida; order Ericales; family Theaceae; genus Camellia; species Camellia sinensis. The sequence continues at coordinate 215,125,213 of NC_138964.1, read as the reverse complement.
GATGCAGCTTCAATGGGTGTATTTGCACCGTTGGGAGAGCTAGGTTTGAGGGTCTGGGTTGTGTGTGTGTGTATGAGGGTATATGTGAAATGAACCGTGTGTGCAGTGAGTAAAATAATTAGGAATTAATTTTTTTGGTGTATGTAGTAGAAGGATGCGCAGAGAGTGTATATTGTGTGTGCAAATAGAAGCTCCCCATAAAAATAAAAAATAAAAAATGGATAAAAGAAATAAGAAAAATGCTTGGTTTACTAAAATAGCGGGAGTCTAATTCGATCTGAATGACATGGCTGGACGGCTGATTGAATGAATGGCATCGCCTTTGTTAATTATGATTGTCACTCTTATCAATCGCAACTGTCATCATTGTAAATTGGTATTTGCCTGGATGACTGACATCCTCCCGAATGACTGGTCAAACGACCTCTCGAATGATCGGTATGTACAAATTAACAAAACCAAATTCAATTAGAAGTAACATTACTGAATAAAAAAGCAAAAAAGAAAATTGTAAGACCAGACAAAAACAGTTTTTTTTTTTTTTCTTCAAATGAGAAGACAAAAATAGTTGCATATTACTTCTAAGGGCCTTTCCCCATTTTCTTCTTATTCGGTTCAATCTCTTGCTGCTTTCACATTTCATCTATCAATTCCCACATTCCTCCATCAACTCTCTTCATTCCAAACCCTAATTCACTACTTTCGTTATCCATATCATCAATAAACTAAGTCACTGACAATCGTGAATTTTCAAACCCTAATCAACGCAGATTCGATCTTCGAAATTCAATCAGTTTGGTTTGGGGAATTGGAGAGACGATGAGTGCTCAGAAGAAGAGGAATTTTCAGATAGAAGCTTTTAAACATCGGGTCGTGGTGGATCCAAAATACGCAGAGAAGACTTGGAAGATCTTGGAACATGCGATTCACGAGATATACAATCACAACGCTAGTGGCCTTAGTTTTGAAGAGCTTTACAGGTTGATTTCTTGACTTCGTATTAAGATTTTCCTATTTCTGTGTTTTGTTATTGAGATTGCAAAGCGAAGATGATATGATTGATTCCTTGTTTTCTGATTGAGTTTGTCTCTGGAATTATTGTTTTGTGAATCATTTTATACTCTATGAAACCAAGATGTACCTCCAAAACGCTAATCGAAAAGAAGTTCAATAATTTTCTGGTTTGGGGGTTTTGGAAGTTTTGGTGTGCAAGGAATCAAAAACACTTAAGAGGATAAAATTCAAGTGTTTTCAGTCCGAGTTGCCCCAAGGGCCACTAGAGGTTTGTCCTATCGTCAAGGATTAGTTGAGGCATCCTCAAGCTGCCTGAACATCCAGTTATCACAAAAATAAAAAATAAAAAAATGAAGACAAACTTGTGAGGCATATGCTTACTATGCCGTGCATGCTTGGTTATGACTCAACTATGTGGAAACAACAATGCAATCTTGTGCCCAGCCAACCTCAAACCTTTAACTTAGCCAAGAAGTATATATATATATATATATTTATAATTCACAAATTTTGTTGGGTTGGTATTGTATGCGACTCTGAGGTTTAGTCTTGACTGTGTGGATACTTATCTAGAGGGCATGACTGGAAAAGCATTCAACATGTAGTGTCTGTACTATAGTTTTTCTAGAAATGCTAGTTGCAATTGGTTTAAACTACATGTTTTTGTGGATTAAATAGATTACTGATTGGTGAAGAATTTAAGTTTGTTAGAAATTAAGGAGTTGGACATATTCATCATTTAGTTTGTTAGAATATGACTGTTGGTTAGATTGCCTAGCATAAACATTTATACACACATTTTATTTTCCCCTCTTCTTTCTTTGACTTGAGAATTCAGGGTTTTCTAAGTGAGAATTCTCTTTTGTCAGATGTGTAGTTATCTCTCTTTGTTTCCTCCCCTCAATTTTATTTTGTGATTTTCCTGACTCTCTTTTCTTCTCTCCTTCCCTTCTTTTCTCAAATTCTCCCCCACTGTTGCTTCTCCTTCTCCTCTTCTTTCCTTCCCTTCTTTTCTCAAATTCCCCTCAACTGTTGCTTCTCCTTCTCCTCTCTATTTCTCTTCCTTCCCTGGAGCTGCTCCCTTCCATTACTGTGTTTCATCATGGACCCATTGTTTCATTGGTGGTGCCCTCTAGGATGTTTTATCTGTTCTCTCTTTGTTTAAACATACAGTTTAGGGTCAGTTTGTAATTGGAACCATATCTCAAAGTGTGGTGAAGATGTGAAAAGAGGAGTACCTATCATTTATTGTTATGATCTTTTTCTTGAATTTTCTTTGAAGATTGAATTCATAATTCATTTTGCTATAGATAATGGGGAACTTATTTCAATATCTGCTTCCATAGTGTGGCCATTCTCAAATGCCTGGTCTTTGGTTGACCGGTTGAAAATGTACTATTATGACTAGATATTTGGAACTTGGAAGGTTTCCTAATTAAATGCAATGAATGAGGATAAATGTAATGCCATGTTTCTAAAACCAGGATCATTGATTATGATCTATCAGTCATTTTATTTTTGTTTGGTGTAGCTGAGACAAGGAAGGCTTCTTTTCTTTTCTTTTTCTTTTTAAAATTCTGGATTCAGCTTTATTTAGCTGGTCTTACCAGAACTATATTCCTTCAACATATAAAGCCCACTGAAGAAAGACTCTGAAGAACTTAGGTGGATTTTTGTGTGATACGCGCATCAAGCGTTTTGCCCCAGTTGTTAAATGTCTCACATTTCAGTCCTTAAGCTCCTTGAAACTTTTATGTCTTTTTTTATAGAATGAACAATACTCTACTAAAGAGAACATTCATCTATTCTAGTGTGCCCTTTGTAGCAGTTCGTGGAAGCCAGGGGCTCGTGTTTATTTTTTAAAAGCAGTTTGTTGTCTATGTGGTGATTTACCTGGAATCAATTTGAATTTTTTCATCAAGACATTAATGTGAAATGTTGCATGTTGGCAAGGACATATTAAAAAGCTTTTTTGCTAACTTCCATCAGTTTTGCCTCTGAATGCTCTGTGCTTCTCATAATTTTGTTATGTATTTAGGAATGCTTACAATATGGTTTTGCACAAATTTGGGGAGAAACTGTACTCTGGACTTGTGTCGACTATGACATCACATCTAAAGGAAATAGCAAGATCAATTGAGGCTGCACAGGGAGGTTTATTTCTGGAAGAGCTAAACAGGAAATGGGCAGACCACAACAAGGCATTGCAAATGATCCGAGACATATTGATGTATATGGACAGAACTTTCATCCCTAGTACACACAAAACCCCAGTTCATGAGCTTGGGTTGAATTTGTGGAGGGACAACATTATCCACTCTAGCAAAATCCAACCAAGGCTTCAGGATACACTCCTTGAACTTGTGCAGAGAGAAAGGACCGGTGAAGTTATAAACCGGGGTTTGATGAGGAATATCATAAAAATGTTAATGGATTTAGGTTCTTCTGTTTACCAAGAAGATTTTGAGAAACCTTTTCTTGAAGTCTCATCTAATTTCTATCGTGGTGAGTCTCAACAGTTTATTGAGTGCTGTGATTGTGGAGATTATCTAAAGAAAGCTGAGAGACGCCTGAATGAAGAGATTGAGCGAGTCTCCCACTACTTAGATGTGAAAAGTGAAGCCAAGATCACTAATGTGGTGGAGAAGGAGATGATCGAAAGTCATATGAATAGATTAGTCCATTTGGAGAACTCGGGCTTAGTTAATATGATTGTGGATGACAAATATGAGGACCTGGGAAGGATGTACAATTTGTTCCGAAGAGTATCTAATGGACTCTCGATAATTAGAGATGTCATGACTTCTCACATTCGGGATACAGGTAAGCAGCTAGTTACTGATCCAGAAAGGTTAAAAGACCCTGTAGACTTTGTGCAGAGGCTCTTGGATGTTAAGGATAAACATGATAGGATTATCAGTTTGGCATTTTCCAATGACAAGACGTTCCAGAATGCTTTGAATTCTTCATTTGAATATTTTATCAATTTGAATCCTCGGTCTCCGGAGTTCATATCTTTGTTTGTGGATGATAAGCTCCGGAAGGGACTGAAAGGGGTCAGTGAGGAGGACGTTGAGATCGTACTGGACAAGGTGATGATGCTTTTCCGTTACCTCCAAGAGAAGGATGTGTTCGAAAAGTATTACAAGCAACATTTGGCAAAGAGGCTTCTATCTGGGAAAACCGTCTCTGACGATGCAGAGAGAAGTTTGATAGTTAAGCTCAAAACGGAATGTGGGTATCAGTTTACATCAAAATTGGAAGGTATGTTCACTGACATGAAGACATCTCAGGATACAATGCAAGGGTTCTATTCTAGCATGGGTGCTGAGATAGGAGACTACCCGACACTCACTGTTCAGGTCCTGACTACGGGCTCTTGGCCAACTCAGTCAAGTGCCACGTGCAACCTTCCATCAGAAATCCTCGGGATATGCGAAAAGTTTCGGACGTATTATCTTGGGACCCACACTGGGCGGAGGTTATCATGGCAGACGAATATGGGCTCGGCTGATTTAAAAGCGACATTTGGGAAGGGCCAGAAGCATGAGCTGAATGTTTCCACATACCAGATGTGTATCCTTATGTTATTTAATAGCGCTGATCAGCTAAGCTATAAAGAAATTGAGCAGGCAACAGAAATACCCGCCTCGGATCTGAAGAGGTCTCTGCAATCTTTGGCCTGTGTTAAGGGGAAGAACGTCCTACGAAAAGAACCGATGAGCAAAGAAGTTGCTGAGGACGATGCATTTCTCTTCAATGACAAGTTCACGAGCAAGTTGTACAAGGTAAAGATCGGTACAGTTGTGGCACAAAAGGAGTCTGAGCCGGAAAAGCAAGAGACTAGGCAAAGAGTGGAGGAGGACAGGAAGCCCCAGATTGAGGCGGCGATTGTGAGGATCATGAAATCGAGGCGTGTGCTGGATCACAACAATATCGTGGCAGAGGTCACGAAGCAGCTGCAATCGCGATTTCTGCCAAACCCTGTTGTGATAAAGAAGCGAATCGAGTCGTTGATTGAGAGAGAGTTTTTGGAAAGGGACAAAGTGGATAGGAAGTTGTATCGGTACCTTGCTTGAAGAATTTACTGTGTGATTGTCTCATTTTATTGTGGCTAAATGTGGTCTTGGCTGGTGGAATTGTATGTTGAATGTTGTTCTTGAATCATTGCAGGCTCAGTTGGGTTTTGATTGAATATTTTTACTTCATGCATTTCGGTGCCTCTTTGCATTGCTCTCTCTCTCTCTCTCAAATTTGCTATTATTTTTTTTTTCATTTCTCAGTTATTTGATATTTTTCCATAATAACATTTTTAGTATTGGTAGATCATACATTGGGCTTGAATTATAGAATTTAAATAGTTAACTTACAAGAGGGGTAAATAATTCTAGGATTTAGGTATATTTTTTAAACAGTATTTGTGTCTTTTAAGTTAAGGCAGCCAAGTTGAACAGAAGATTAGAGTTTCAGTTCCAGTGAAATAGTACGTACCTTCATCCATTACTTGCAAAGTACTACTAGGAGAAGAATTGGATTCGTCTTTCATGGGAGATGCAATTTGGAAGATAGTTTAAAGTCGGAGATGAGATATTGAAGAAAACCAAATAGATTTAAACAGTCAACATCAATCTATTTGGTTTCCTCCAATTCTCACATACAATTTCAACACATATAACTCAAACTCATATATATCAATTATACATTTAAAAATGATAGTCCAAAGTCGGAGATAGGATATTGGAGGAAACCAAACAGATTTGAACTAGCAACGTCAATAAATCTCTTGGATTTCCTTCAATTCTCACATACGAATCGAACACACGCATAGCAAATATAAATTTGAAGTTCAAGAGTAAGTGGTAGGTGAGAGGTTGGAGGAAACTGAGCCGTATTTACAAGGGATAAAGAGAGCCTCTAATCAAGAGGTTTAGTTTTCTTCAACTCTGACTTAAGAGACCTCTCTTTTCACTGCAAGGCTTTTGAAGGGTAGACAGGTATTTATAAACTTTTGGCACATAAGAAAGCACAGAGTTCTCATTTAGAGTTGGGTGGTTGGAACCGAATTGCATGCTGTTAAGTGGTTTGTATAGTACAAAGTACATACACTCTCTCCCACGAGTAATTATTTTATTTTTCAAGAATTTCATATTAATTGTGTCTTCAACCAATAGCAATAAATTAATAACAAAGAGATGTTAGACAAGTTATAATATTTCATTGATTGAACACATAAACACATAATCTTCCTTCATTGATTAGACACATAAACACTTGATAATTTCTTCCACCCTCTACTTGTTTGACCAAGTAGCCTGGTTTTTTTAAATGGGGAAGTAGGCCATTAATTGCACCATTTCAAAGGGTTATTTATTTTTTAACATTACAAAGATAATTTTCAAAATGGGAGTAGGACATTAATTTTTGAAGAGATTATAAAAAAAAAATAATCTTAGCATTTATAATCTTTATAATAAAATAAATTTTAAATTTTGAATTATATTAATTTAAACATAATATTTTAATTTATTTTTAAATTAAATCATTTGTTTATTTTTATTAAGTAAAATTAACTAGAAAAATATATTTTAATCATTATATTTCAAGAAAAATAATATTTTAAATATTTTATGTATATTTACATTGAATTTAATAATTAAAATATCATTTTTCAATCAATTTTACTTAACAGGAATAGATAAATAATTTTTCAATCTAAATCAAAATATTAAAATTTAAATTGATAAAATTAAAATTTTAAGATTTATTTTATTATAAAGGTCAAACTCTTAAAGTTTTTTTTTTTTTTTTTGGATAAGATGCACTAATTTTTAGATTTAATGAAAGTCTAGCCATCAATCCCTCTACTCTTAGTCTTTGGATTAACTACACTAATAGTCTCTATAGTTTGAGACTTGTATCACTTTGGTCCTTGACTTTTCAATTATAAAACATTTGATCCTGAATTTTGAATCTTGTTCCAAATAAAGACAATTGAAAATATCATTAGATTTTTTAAGGGTAAAATCGTCAATTTGATAAAATATAAACTAATTTGACAAAAATAAATGTCAAAAAAATATTTTTAATTTTTTAAAAATTATTTTTATCCACCAATGATAAAATTATGTAAAATTAATAAAAATTACATGATCAATTTTTTAAAATTAATTTTACATGATTCATCATCCAAACACATAATAAAAATTAATTTGGTAAAAAAAAAAAATATCTAAAAAATTTATCAATTTTACATAATTTTATTTTTGATGAGTAGAAATAATTTTAAAAATTCAAAAATATTTGTTTGACATTTATTTTTGTCAAATTAGTTTATATTTTATCAAATTGACAATTTTATCCTTAAAAAATCTAATGATATCTTCGATTGTCCTTATTTGAAACAAGATTCAAAATTCAGAATCAAATATGCCACAATTGAAAAGTCAGAGACCAAAGTAACACAAACCCCAAACTATAAAAACTATTTGTGTAATTTGCCCTAGTCCTTTTAAGGAGTCTAAAAAAGAGGCAAAAAGGAATGATTGAGTTTTTGGAAAGTTGTTATTTTATTAGACTGTTTTAATTTTTAACTATTTTAGTAGGTTAAAATTTTTGTGTTTGCAAAGATGATTATTTTTTTTATTTTTTGTAATTGGATGTAATATTTGTAAGAAAAAAAAAATAATTATAGATTTGATGTGATATTTTATTTTATTAACTACTTTAGCTTATTTTACCTTTTTATGAATTTTAGTAAAAAAAAAAAAAAAGGTAAAATTCAACTTGCCAAACACCCCCTATACATCACCTGAACAATAATTATAGCCCCACGACGAAATGGTTTTCCCCTCATAATACTTCATTTGCTTCACCAACCAAAAAATAACACTGGATAGATATCAATCCCCCGGGAAGCCCAGCATGCACAGCAGAGAAGAAAGCAGCTCTCGCGGCAGTCAGTTAACTACAAGCTAAGCTAAAGTGTTTTTTGTATATAAAAAGGGATCTGAAATAACTGAAAAACTATAATTCAAAGAGTTTCTTTGACACTGCCATGAACAAAACTTTGAAAGCTAATGGAAAGCCAGACATGATAGTTCAGCTGTCCTCCTATTCCTCATCACTGCCTTCGTCGTCATCATCTTCCTCATCATCATCGCCTTTTTCCTAGGAGTCACAAATTTGGAATAGAAATGAGCTCAAATATATGACAAATTTTTTGATTGGCCTCACCAGGAAATGTCACTTGATCAGATGCAATTGGCTAACAATATATACACACAAACCATCCATTAATTGATTTATAAATGATATATATGATATCAAGATATCATGGCGTGCAAAAAAAAAGGTAAGAAATTTGGGAGGCAGTGACCATTATTGTTTCGTGTTGTAGTGTTGGCAAAATTCGTAATTGTTACACAACAATGAAGTTAGTGATGGTTGCAGTGGATAAGGGATAGTCATACCTATCTGCTGAATAAGATCTCAAGGGAGACGGAAAGAAAGAGTTGCATACAAATAGTTAATAATGTTATAATGTTATGGATCGTAATATGGTTTCATTGAACTTACCTCATCCTCCTCGTCTCCATCAGAATCATCCTCATCAGCTTCCTACAGCAGTAAAGTTGCAAAGTTCCAATAAGCCCAAATGAAAGGCAGAAAGGAAATATTAATTTGAGACAAAAGTAAAACACAAGGAGAAAAAAGATTACATTGTTGAAATATTTGAGAGGATTGGGCCACAAGTCCTCCTTAATTATCTCCGCCACCTGCAATTTCAAAGCAAAAGGTAAAAAGTTAAATGAAAAGAAAGAAGACAAAAGCAAGATTTTAAGTATTTTCTCCAATTTAATCCAAAAGTATCAATCAAGACTGGATGTCACAGAAGGATGAAATAACACAGGAAAAAATTATTAAACATGACATCAACTCATCAGTAATTGCCATAAAGCCATGCACCTTCAGACTACTAATCAATAAAATTGAAATATATGTATATAATAGCAGCATGTTGAATAAAAAAAATTTACCTCATCATGAAGCCCCTCAACAATATCTTTTGGTTGAGTCTCACTAAACCACCTAAAGAAGCTGCATTGATACGAGGACATTGAATGAGTAGGTAAGCATAATACTACAGCCCAAAACATAAAAATGAAATTGTCTATTTACTATCAATGAAATCATTGTAAAAGTCCAACCATATTAAGAAGAGCTAGAGATCAAAAGTAGGATGGCATAAATATGCATATTGAATTGTGCACAGTAAAGATTTTTGACAACCCTATCATACCTCACAAACTACTTGCACAACTGAGGTTATACAAAAAAGATTTCACAATCTTCCAGCCTGTGGAGGCAACAGTGAGATTTATGGTTTATTCAGGTAGAGGAAGAATTGGAGGAAGGAAACGGAAGGAAAGAAAGGGGGAGGCATTGACAGAGTTCCCATCACTTGGTAGGTGGTACAAAGGAATGCGGGAAGGAAAGGAAGAAGAGAGGGATGGAAAGAGGGAGGGGGGACACTTCCCCTCCACATTCTCAAAATCCCCTCCACCTAAAAAAAGTGACCAGAAAGTAAGATGGAAAAGGCAGAAACCTTTTCTCTTACATTTTTTGCTTTTCAAACAACACGTTTAATGGAGAGAATATTATGTAAAATCAAGCAACATTGTTCCTTGATTCTTCCTTTCCTTCAGGCTCAAACCAAGCAAAAGAAGGAAAGACAACTTTATTTCCTATGATAGTAGCTCTATGTACCCTTCTAACTTTTCGTACTTTGTACCAAACTTTACAAAACTAACACCAAGGTACCGATAATGCTTACATATGATTTAAATGACAATACATCCACAGAAGCACATTTTGGTTGCATCTTTTTTTGTTTTGTTTTGATTTTTTAATTTTGTAGTCATAGATGATGAGGTATTGTATTGCGGCGAAAAAGAATTTACAGCATTTATGCTATACACATCAACCAAATTTAGGAAGTTTGTGGCCTCAAGACGACAAAAGGGAACTAGATCATGGAAGATAAAATATTTGTTTTAAGTTTAAGATAATTTCTCATCACTTATTTATTAGCAACAAATTTCAAGCAAAAGGACGCCCATTAAATGGGCAAAACATAACAACCAGATCTCCCTTCTCAAGAAAGATAACAATGTTCTGAATAGGAAAAATTGGATATAAACAAATCAACATAAATGCAACACGATAAAACTATGTAGCTTCAAACATTCGTCTCTTGAATCTTGAGTTAACAAAATCTGTAACATTTAACAAATAACAAATGAAAAAAGAATGAGGATGCAAATGTTTTTATGACAATATGGGGGAAGCAACACATATCACATACAAAAAATTCAATTATCTTAACTATGAAAGTGCCAGTTTACTGGTCAACCCTAGGGCCAGACAGCCAACAAGCAACAAAAAAAGTAAATTTAGTGCTAAAAATATCTAAACCTTGCCTAATGCACCTTAATGGTAATAATTGAACAAACAAACCATGCTTAAACCCCAAATCTTTTATTCAATGTCTAGGGGCAATTTTGGATACATCTTCACATGGGAAAAACTAATTGAATCATCAAAAGAAACATGGAGTAAAATCTAATTTTTAGTCAATAAATGGAAATCTAGAAAATAAATAAATAAATAAATACTCAAACAATGGTCAAAGACGGAAATCTAAAAAGCAAACCTCTAACAATGGTGCAAGGCTAAGTAATGACCAGACTTAAATTAACTTGGGGTGAAACAGAAATGCAAAGTAACGGTCAACTGAAATATCAAATATATGTGGGTCTCTTGCAAGTTTTGGAACTACTAAGACTTGCACCTAAAATAAAGTTCAACAACCTTTTATTGTGTTTGTTTCCAAAAACACAAAAAATAAAAATTGAGAAAGCAATACCAAAACTCTCTCGCAATGTACTGTTATGACTGTCTATACCTCAAATTTGTATATCATATCCACAATCTGTGATAATGCTTGTAGCAATGTAGACAACTGATCATTCCTTCAAGAAAGGAGGTCTTGCCTTACTTGCCCAAATTTGAGGCATCTAGCATAACATTTTTTAGCTACTGCTACAAAATTAGCTTTAGCAAAGAAGACAAAAATAAGTGAGAAAAGATACCTCTCATCAGAAGGCGGCCTTTTGTTTCCTTTCTTCTCATGATTAACTCCATTAGCAGCACCCTTCACATGTTGAAGCTCATTCTTAATAATATATGAAAATAATTAAATATAAAAGAAGATATGGAGGGTGCTTACCATGCCTTCCTTCCACTTGATGTTTGAGCCAGTTATCTTCGTTGTTCCCTCGTCCAAGAATGTAAAGGTTTTCATCAGCTTTGAATCTTCAAAATAAGGATTAGGTTTGAAGTTCTAGAAGTTTGAAACATGCAAAAGAGTTAATGAGAACTCAACAAAAGATCGATTGTAAGTGTGTAGGCGAATTATCTATTGGAAGTACCTACAGAAATGGAATAATGAACAACTCTTTTATGAAAGCCTAACCCAACTAAACAGGATGAGAGGAAGAAAAACTTACAAATGTGATGGAGTATCCTAACTTCAGGTCTTTAAAATCCTCCACATCAAGAGAATCTAGATACTTGAAAATCTAAGTCAAGTGAGAAAATGTGAGATTATTGAAATGTTCATTCCAATCCAATAATGTCCGGGAGAAGTTGAGGATATCATCCTCATGTATTGATAAGGCCGTTTGGCAAAGCTTTTAAATTTGGTTATTTAGATTATAGCTTTGAAAAAAGATGGTGTAAAGTATTTGGCATAGCTTATTGCATTCAACGTAATATAGCTTAATCAACATGTTTTTAGCAACACACACACACACACACACACACACACACACACACACACACAAAACTATGATTTTCTTAACCGCCCAGGGGTACTTTTCCAGCTTAACTTTTTTACCTTTTGGACACTAGACAAAAAGGCCTCTTAATATTTTTATAATTGGGTGTACCTCTTTTTTAAAAAAAATAAGTGAGCTCTAAATATAGAGCTCTAATTTGAGCTCTAATGATGTGTCAAAGCAAAAAAAAAAAAGAAAAAAAAAAACAAGGTAGAAACATCACATCAGGGTGGGACCCACCTTCTCATTAGAGCTATTAGAGCTCCTATATTAGAGCTCTAAAGCATTTTTGTTTGGACATTATACTTCAAAAAACTACTTTTTGGATTATTTGCAAAACACTGTCAGCTTTTTCCCATATTATCCAAAAGGTTGCACCAAACACTTTTACAACTTATTTAAAGCATTTTGAGCCGATAACAAAAAAGCCATCATCTTAAAAGCTAACTTTCAAGTTTTGCCAAACGAGGACAATATCATATCCCAATAATTCAAATAACAAAATAAAAATATAGTAAATTAATGTTGAATAAATAAATAAAGGAAATGTTGTAGGCTTAAATGATTCATTATATCAAAATAAATGTTCAAATTGATCTTTTTCCGTATCACGTGCCAAACCTTTGAGTCTTCCTCGCTCAAAAGATCACCAAGTGCAGGATGACTCAAGAACTGCACAGAACAATAATGCAGAAGTAATTAAAACTGTGGAAAAAGTAAAAATCAGTGAACTTAATAAATACACTTAGTAAGCATGAATAGAAAGGCCGTTGGTTACTTACAGCAGTCAACCAAAAGTCAGGAATAGATTTGATGATCTCATTTCGTTTAACATAGACGGGCCTGCGAATCTCATTATACTTCTGCTCAACCGCCAAAACTTTCTCGCTGGCTTCTTCATTAACCTGTTGGATACCGATGCAATAATTGAGTTTCATTTGATAGAGGTAATGGTCGATAGAAAAATCATAAATGATAACAGATTATGCATCCAAAAGAAGACTGTCCAACCACTGATAGTAATTAACATCAACAAGAATAGCTCTTCATGTTCTATTAGACTAGTCTGATATATGCATGTCCAGAGATGTGTATATAAGATGGTTAATGGCATACCATCTTGAACTTTTCGTTGAAGTCCTACAACTCATCGAGTCAGACAATGAATTCAAGGAAGATGCAATCAATTTCATCCTGATAGCTTTTGAAGCATAACTTCAATTTCTTTCCAACATGGACGAAGCATAGCTATTGAAGCACAAGTTTTTCAAATTTGTTCTATTACTCCTTTAATTTATGAGCCATAAATAAGGATAGGAAGAAAAGAAAGGCATGTTTGTGTTTTTATCCTGTATGAAAAATGGCCTTCTAGGTTTTTAAAAATTCTTTTATTGACCCCGAGTATTCTTACAATGTATACTGCATGAGCCCAAATTATTTCACTAGTTACGTAATAGCATCAATTCTATTGATTTGACATGTAAATGACATTCATTTTTTTATTATAAAAATCATAGATATAGATTTTTTATTTATATAAATTATATTTACCAATAAAATTCCTCAAAATGACAGTCTAATAAATTATACACTTGGGAGCCTAATTATATAGCACAAAAATTGTATGAAATAATTAAGATAACTATTAAGAAATAACTGACATAGATTTATTGATTTTTCTTACTATTTTTTCATAATGCTTATATAAATAATTATCTTTTTTCCAAAAAATAAGTAAAATTTATGACTGACTTCCTTGCTTTCCATGGTCCACAAGGTTCTGAAAAGCGGTTGCGGTCGCCGTAACGGTGGCGGTGACGCGGTTGCGGTTGCGGGGTGTAAAGACCGTAGTGTAACGGTTGCGGTAACCGGAACCGTGAATTTTTTTATTTTTTGCACAATTTGAAAAAAATTTACCGATACGCATATTTTTTTCCCATGATCATATTTATTGGGTTAAAAATAAATATTGATCAATTTTTGTAAATTTTTAAGTATGATGTAATATATTTCATATTTTTAAATCACTATAAACTGAGTTTTTTACATTTTATTTTAATAATTAATGACTTTATATTATACAAAAAATCAATCACCAACTTATATATAAGATAAATAATGACAAAAGTAAAAGAATAAATAAGAGCCTAAATATATATATATATATATATTTTAACCAAGTCAAATAGATAATGACCACACTTATTATTGTTATTATTTTCAAACAATATATAGATAGACCCACACAAACAAAATGGTTTAGTGATAGCAGCTGAATAGAATAGCATAGGTCTTACAGTTTCAACAAATCAATAACATGTTCTTCAGCTTCCCTCTTCTCTCTCTATCTCTTACTCCTCCATTTTCTCTCTTTATCTTCTCTCTTCTCTCTATCCCTCTTCCCCCATTTTCAACTTTTTTTTTGTATTTTTTCGGAAGAAACAGTTTGGAACCGTTACGTAACGGTGCGTAACAGGCCGTTACGGCTGTTACGGCACTGTTACGACCGCTACGGCAGCCGCTATGGCTGACACACCTGTGAATCTCAATCACACTGCAAAAGCGGCCGTAACGGGTGGCGGTAACCGCCAAAACCGTTACGTAACGGCGTTACGTAACGGTTGAGGCCGCTTTTTAAAACCTTGATGGTCCACCACCACCACCACCACCACCACCACCTTCGAAACCTTAGTTTCTTCCCCTAGATTTATTTAATAGGAATACAGAGAAGGATAACAATTGTTGTAGTCAAAGAGTTAAAAGTTAAAATATTACTATGAAACAATTCAAAATTTTCATTTTTCATTTATAGGTTCAAAAACAAAATTGGTGCAAATTCAACCAACTAATTTTTCTTTTCCAACTAAATGTTGCCATAGGTGTGGATTAAATTGGGATTTGATGTGTGCACTTGCTACATTGGCTTCATTACCAAATAATGGCACTCAATAATGGGTAAATATGGTTATGGCTGGCCAATAGGTAAATCATTCATATTCGATATTATTGATAATCATAATCCTCTTGCTACTTGATTACAATAGTGTAGTTGAAGTGGGTGTAACAAAATTATGCAAAATGAAGATTAGATATAGAGATGCACAAGAAAGGAAAAGGCCATTAATGTGGGCACTTTTGTTTACCATGTATCATATAACGAATTGAACTACGCCTGATGTGGGTTCATTTTATTTGAAAATGGTTTACATTTAGTAAAGTTCACTCCAAGTATTAAGCATGCACTTGACGTAACTAGTTGAAAATTTTCCACTACAGTGAGCAAGATTTGCATACATGTTAGCTTCTTTCCATTGTCCATACATAAGGACACAAAAAACATGTTGTGACTGGATCCCATATCTTGTGTCTTGCCGACACTAAGGATTGGGTTGATATGACAAGTTGACAACCATAGGTAAACGAAAAAACAATGGGCCAAGAGTAAAAACAAAATAACACTTTTCTTCACATCACAACCCACAAGTGGCGGAAGAGAATCTAAAGATAGTAGACAATTAAATTATAATTACAGGCCCTTTATCCATTCAAACACTTGAGTTGAGTTAATTATGCAACAATATTTGAACCCCAACCCATTAGCTCACAAGACCACGTCTTTATTGAAACCCTAAACACCCCAATGTCTTGAGTAGTTGTTAACTTGTCATTCACTCGAAATGGTGATCCCACTCTTAACATAAGAATCAAAGAGCATACCGTGAAACCACCTAGGCAATAGGCTTGACCCCTTTCACACACACAACAACCTGAGCCTATGCATTACCATTCATGTTGACATTGGCAACTCATGGATTGCAACTAATAGTTTTACACACAATATGAACATAAAAGCCAAAAAAAAAAAAAAAGGAGATTCACACAATGGTTAACATGCATCCCAAGAAAACAAAAGAACAAAGAAATAGTTAGTCAATTAAATTAGAAGGGAAACTAAAAGACTATAAAATCAGGAGGAGTCCTTGAATTTATTAAAAATAGTCCGAGGGTTACAATAAACG
Source organism: Camellia sinensis (assembly GCF_055761805.1). Taxonomy (NCBI): domain Eukaryota; kingdom Viridiplantae; phylum Streptophyta; class Magnoliopsida; order Ericales; family Theaceae; genus Camellia; species Camellia sinensis. Next base: position 215,109,282 of record NC_138964.1, on the reverse strand, counting down.
CAAACCATCCTAGTTGCACTGCAAAACATACCATGAAATGCAGAATCAATGCCTAACAAAAAAAGGGGGCTACTAAAAAAAAAAAGACCACAAATTCACGCAATGCTAGTACAATGCATAAACATGAGAAAACCTCCAATCCAATGAGAGTAATAACATTCAAAACAAATCTTTATTCTACATCAGATGAAAAAGAACCAAGCAGACAAGTCGGGAATTGAAGCGAACCTTCTCGAGCTGGTCTTGGACCTCTTGCAACTTTTCGATGGAGAGAACGAGTTCAGTGTCAATGTGATCGGAATCTTCGACCTCGGTTCTGTCGGAGACCTTCGATTTCTTGCCACGGTCAGCTACCATCGTTGGTGTGGCTTAAAACCTAGCTCTGCGTCACTATATCAATGTATATGGAGGTGAGGAAGACAGGTGTGTTTGTAGTGGGACACACAGAGAGAGAGAGAGAGAGAGAGAGAGAGAGAGAGAGAGATTTGGACCCGAAGGACAGCAAACACAACACTGTTGGCTGAGACCAGGGTGGTTTGGCTACTCCTACTACTACCGCCTAACTTATGGGAGGCTCTATTTGCACACCGCTTTCTCTATCAAGACAAACCATTTCTAAAGGCACATCAAAAATAATTTATAAAAGTAAATATTTTTTTCATCACACATCACAAATTTATATAATTACTCTTACTCACACACCCACCCGCAACAATATACACACAAAATTCCATATTTGCCCCCACACAGCCACACACCCCACACCCACGATATTCATCTCCCCCTCCATTCTCTATTCACACCGGTGAACACCATTGCTGAAAGCACTCATCAAGACATCGTCGGTGGTGTTGCTCAACACTGTTCTGAAAAAAAAAAAAAAATTATAACTGTTCGGCAGTACAGAGTTGAATTAAATGAAAAAGTTCGACCGTAGTAATTTGAACAAATTGCACTTGTTCGATTGTAGTCTGTTGGACAGATATAAGTTGTTCGATTGTAGTATGTTGAACAAATGTAATTTGTTCGATTGTAGTCTGTTGAACAGATATAAGTTGTTTGATTGTAGTCTGTTGAACATATATAATTTGTTCGATTGTAGTTTGTCGAACAATGATATATCATTCACCTTTGGTTAACCGAACAATGATTTACTACTCATAAACGAAAACGAAGACGGAAAAAAAAAAAAAAAAACATTTTCATTGCTCCATTGTTCCGAATGAGAATTGTCAGATGCATCATTCATTGAATACAATCAAAATCTTCAATAATACTATATTTTTGATTATTTGTTGAAGGGTTTTTGATTTTGGTTTTAGGGTTTTTGGATTCTTGACAGAGAAGATACGTAAGGAACAAGTTTGAAATTGATGATTTATATTATATTAATTCTTGTCCTTTATGGTAAATACACAAATGAGGTGTATCATAACTTGTCCTTTATAGTCATTTCACTTAAGGTTAAAATTGTAATAAAAATAAATTAATTAATGATTTGCCTTGAGAAGAAAAATGGTGCGTAAATAGAATGACCCCTAACTTATTTATACGAGACGAGGAAATCTAAGAGCAACTCCAACCACAATCACTATTTATATTTATACGAGACGAGGATATGAGCGCAACTCTAATCACACTCATTACTTTTCATTACTTAGGTGCCGTTTGGTAACACTTTCGTTTTCAGTTTTCAGTTTATATTTACAAAAATTTTAAAAACTCAAATAAAAACTTGTTTGGTAAAATTTTTGATTTATAAATCAGTGGTCTCAGTTTATAAATTTGGCCAAAAAATGAAAATACAAAAAATGTGTTTCCATTTTGAGTTTTCAGTTTTTTTTTTTTTTACCACTTAACACTAGCCACCACCCGCCACAATTTTCCACCACCGTCTTCCGCCACCACCACCCACTACCACCTGCCACCACCACTCACCACCCATCTGCCACCACCACCCACCACTCGCCATGTCCGCCACCACCACCCACTACCCACCTGCCATCTACCCGTCACCACCAACCACTAACCACTACCATCCATTGCCCGCCACCACCACCTGCCACCTACTTGCCACCACCACTCACCACCCACCTGCCACTACCACCCACCCACCACCACCACCCACCTGCCACTCACCCGCCACTACCACCCACCACGCACCACCACCATCACCCACCACCCACCCGCCACCCACTTGCTACCACCACCCACTACCCACCACCACCCATTATCGTCACCCACCACCCACCCGCCACCCACCTGCCACCACCGACCAACTACCACTACCACCCACTTGCTATCACCTACCACCCGCCACCGTCACCCACCCACCCACCACCACCACCGCCACTACCATCACCCATCACCCACCTGCCACTACCACCCACCACCACCATCCACTCGGTACCACCTACTACCCGCCACCGTCACCCATCCATCCACCACCACCTGCCATCTACCCGTCACTACCCACCACCACCCGCCATCCGTCACCCACTTACCACCACCACCAACCACTCGCCACCACCACTACCACCACCCACTCGCTACCACCCGCCACCGTCACCCACCCACCATCCATCACCACCCATCACCCACCATTACCCGCCATCCGCCACGCGCCTACCACCACCACCCGCCACCGCCACTACCACCACCACTCACTACCTGCCATCGTCACTCACCCACCCACCACTACCACTACCACCACCCACCACCACCTACCATCCGCCACCCATCTGGTACCACCACCCACCACCTGGCACTACCACCACCACCACCACCACCACCACTCACTCGCTACCACCCACCACCCGCTGCCGTCACCCATCTACCCACCACCACCACCACCCACCACCACCAGCTACTCACCACCCACCGTCACTACTTTTCATCACCTTCTTCCGCCGCCACTTGCCATTTCTCACTATTTTTTATATTTTTAAATTTTTTAAAACATTTTGTCAATTACCAAACACGTTTGTAGTTTATGTTTTTCTAAAAATAAACAAAAAATAAAAAAAACCAGTTTATAAAATTTTTGTAAATATAAACTGAAAACGTAAACGTTACCAAACACACCCTTAGGCTTCGTTTGGCAACCGAACTTTTTAATCAAAAAGTCAAAAAATTATTAAATTAATCAAAAAGTTAATAACTCATACCAAAAAGTCAAAGATTCTATTTTCTCTCTACTTTTTGCACATCTTTTTGTAAAAAGCCAAAAAGTCATCTCAAACATACTAGTTTTTTTTAGCTCATATTTTAGCCAAATAGCCAAAAAGTTACTAAATTAGCCTGTTCCCAAACGAGGCCTTAAAGTATAAAAGAAGTATATTTTTTATTTTACCTAATTACTTTAGTTATTGTATTTTTCAATCACACTCTTTATTTTAGTTAATCATTTAAATTAACTTAATTAATTTTTAAAATAAACAAATACTAGTTGTTAATATTTTACTAATATAATTTTGTAATAATAATAAATTAACCCATACAAAACTTATAGAATGAGGAGAAAAAAAATACAAAATACAAAATAAGTTATTACGTAATTCATCAAACAGAATTGAAAGAACATATAAAATTGTTACACACACATATATATATATATAAAATATATAAAATCCCAAATCCAAGACATAAATATATAAAAATGTAAAATATATACATACATAATTGTTTGGAGAGCCTCTGGGGCTCTTCAATTGTAGCCACAAAAAAAATAGGATGGTAAAGTAGTGTACGGGGAGCAAATATTCCGGCGTGCCCGTATTCCTTTCTTCCGAGCTCCGTCGATGTCCGATCACCTGCGAGCAAGTAATGGTGAGCTACCCGGCGGTGTGTGGCCGGAAAAACCCTCTGACGGTCAAGTTAGCACACACCTTCGAGGGAATAGAGAGAAGGGAGAGAGTGTTTTAGTGTAAGGATTTCTTACAGATATGTTCGTGTGTCGCGTATGGGGGGCGCAGGCATGCTTTTATACCTTCTGAACCCCATATCCACTCCCAGTCATCTCCTGACACGTGGCTCTGCTATCCCATCTGTCAGCATAAACCATGCCATTCACCACCTAACCTCAACTGCTAGACTTCACAGTTGGAGCTCGGCATCCGAGCTGTTCTACCTCGGCCATGTCATGCTTCAAACCCATGCGCCCAGCCGGACAAACACATGAAGGGCTGGGCTAGGCGGCATCTCGGCAAAGCCTAGCCCGGGCTCCTCCTTTGGTCGGCCTTCTCGCCGGTCAATCAACTACCTCGGCTGACCGCGCCTTTCCGAGCGCCGGTCTCTCGGTCTGTCTGGTTTCGACCATCCTCGGACCAAGCATCCTGGTCTGACCGGTCACTTCCCGACCGAGCAACTTCTGCACGGTCCGGGGCGGCACACACAGTCCAAACCCTGCCCGGCCCAAGTTCTGGTAGCCCATCTCCGGGTGAACAGTTGATCATCTCGGCCCAATGCACTGCTGGGCCCTCAACTTGCTCGGTCGATACCCCGGCCCAACACCGGATCATAAATCACCCTCTCAATTGCCCCTTAATCCCGTCCGCGAAAGCGTGACTGGGATTACTTACTTCGACCGAGATAACATTTCTCCGGTCGTCAAGTCGCCAAGCCTTCACCGAGCTAATCTGCTATCCTTCCCTGGTCATGTTCCTCGGCTTACAGCCTTTTCGACGAAAGTAGCTCGGCTGGCTCTTCGTCTCTTCATCCTGTCGCTTCAATCCTGACGTAGCCATAAATGGGGACACGTGGCGAGCACCCATTGGTCATCGAGAAGCCAACCCGCCGTTCTTGTCAGATTTTTGAATTTGGGCGGCCTTTCACCCTTACTTATACATCACCCTCCTCAAGCCATTTCTTCCTACTACCTTTCTACTATCTGACGATCCAGAGCTCAAGCCCTCTCCTCTATCTCGACTGCCATTTCTCATTCTTGGAAGAACAACCCCCTTCCTCCAAAGGTAAGGTTTTCGATCCCCCTAGTTGCTATTTTCTTTCGTATTACACACATTAGGGTACAAAAACATAGCTATTAGGGCATAGGTCGTAGAACCCGCATTAAACCTTCCACTGTTCTTGGTGTTCTTCGTCTTCCTGAAGAACACTGAAGAACTGGGGTGAACCGGGCTCTGGGCCTTCTTTTGATCCAAAAAACCGACCAAACCGGGCAAACAACATGTTTGTTTCAACCAAAGCGAAAACCGAGATAACAAAAGGACTTGGCCGTTCAACCGGGCTAACATCTGGTCCGCTTGGGCGACCGGGCTCCTTAGATAGAATAGACAACCGAGGTGGTGTGGCACCCTAATGACCGAGCTAAAATCCAGCACCTTTCGCGCGACCGCGCTCACACTTAACACTTGCCATCCTTTTCCTGCAGAGTCCAAGGGGACCATTGTCATTCCTGAGGCTCTCAGGACCGGGCAACATCCAATACACAGAGCCAAACCCCTCAGCCGGGATACCGTGAGCCGGCCAAAAATGGGGAAATTCCGCTTCCTAGTGGATACTCCGGCTGCGCTGGCTACGTTCAGGGAGGAGTACGGCGTCCCGGCCGATGTCCACCTGCAGCTCGCAGAAGAGGAGACCACACATTGGGGTAGGGAGGAGTGCCCCTTCACCGTGCTATCCATCGTTGAAGGGGGTCTTCGTTTCCCGCTCAACCCTCTCATAACCGAGTTCCTCCGCCGCACCGGGCTGGCACCCACACAGGTGTCCACCAACACTTATAGAATAATCAACGGCGTTCACGAATTGAACCAACGGCTAGGCACCAACTTAGGCCTAGCTGAGATATTGAGGCAATACACAATGGGCCACACCGGTGACGGCCTAGCTTACTACTTGAAAATAAGACCGGGCAAGGAAAAAATCGTAACCGGCACCCCGGATAAAGATATGCACGACGATGATTTTTTCTGGGTGTCCGGCAATTACGAAACAGCCGAGGTACCGGGCTGGCGCATAAGCAAGGACTTCGGTTCTTCATGTAAGCCACTCAAACTTGCTCGGTGAACTTAATTCTTTAGTTTCACTAACCGGTTTCCCTGTTTCTTTTGCAGCTATCCAAGCCTTGCAAGCCAACTACCAGTTCCCCAACGTCGAAGCAATTCGGGCCGTGCTAAGGTACCGTCACCGGGATTGCAACGATTTACTCGGCTATACCCCGACGTACCGGTATTCTGCCCCGCGCCGGAGTAGAGTAACCGACTTCCTCAGAGCTCCTTCGCCACCTCCAGATCCAACCCTACCCGACGTCCCGCTAATCCGGCTGACCGAGGAGCAAGAGATGGCAAAGCGCAACAGAATCAAAAACCTTCTAACCGCTACCTCGGCCGAGATACCGAGCGTTGTAACCCGGTCGCCAGCCGCCGGCCAATCCAGCAGCGCCGTGGTCGCCCTTGCTTCCCCAGCTCCAGCTGCCGGGCAATCTGCCAGAGAAGCGCGCCGAGCTGGAAAAAGACCAAGGGCAGATCCCTCCGCCGAGCTCGTCGCCGAGCTGACAACCGAACATCCAGCTGAAACTCCTGCTCCCGTGCCCGCTTGGCGTCCTCAGCTGAAGCACCGGGGACAGGACATCCCGGCGACGGCTTCGATCAAGGCTGACAAAGAACATTTGCTCGCCTTCGATCTCTCCAAAGCATTTCTCCTTCCGGGCGACGTGGTCGGCAGCGACCACGTCCCTGACACCCGGCTGGTGAAATCCTCAGTCAAGTCCATGGCCAGGGTAAGTCGGCGTTCTTCTGAAAATTTCACTAAGTGTTTGCCCGGTACTTTTTCTGCTCGGTCTCTTTCTGATCAACTTTGCTTCTTTGTGCAGGCCATTCAAAAACAACACTTGGTTTTGGAGCGCATCCACCGGCTTAGGCAGAAAGCCAACGATACTGCTAGCCAGGTTGAAAGCCTTCAAGCCGAGCTCGGCCGGGCTAAAGCTTCTCTCGAGATGGCCAACAATGATAACAACAGACTGCTCGGTCAACTGAATGCAGCCGAGAAAAAACAAAGCGAGCTCCAGGCCGAGGTTGACACTCTGAAGAAGGAGAAGAAGAAGGCTTGCCGGGCTGCCAACAACGCGGGTTTCAACGAGGCCGAGAAGAATTACCAGAAGCAAGTCTTTGCAACACAAGACATATACTTTAAGGCTGGCTGGAAATCCGCTTGCGAACAGCTCGGCCAGGGCTCTGACACCGACGTTTTTGCCAATCCTCCCAAAGCTTCACTACCGGTCTACCTCGTGCCATATGCCAACGATGTTTTCAGCGCTTTACAGACTGAGGCCGAGGAGGGACTTGAAGATGGGGACGGGGAGACAGATTCTGAGGAAGAAGAGGCCGAAGTGCAAGAGCAGCCCGACAATGAGGAGCCCGGTGAACAAGATACCGGTCCAACCGTTGACCTTGAAGCCGGCGAGGACGAATTCACTCATCTATCCCCTCTAGTTTAATTTTCTTCTCTTTTGTATTTTTGCTTTCAACACTGCTGATGTAACCGGGCTTGGTCCCCACTTTTTGTAATAAATTTCTTATCAATGAAAATTCAAATTTTTGCAAGTGTATGCACGGTTGTAATCAGTTCTGTCTTCAGCAAAACATCTCGGTATAACTCATCGAACCGGAATACATAACACGGTCTAAGTACTTCAGCAGAACAAGACCAATTCATGAACCGAAATAGCCATCTCGGCTGTAACAAAGTTGAACAAATCAACACTTCCAACCGGAATACACCATCTCGGTTGTGAATCCTAAGTTGGACAAGACACCAACTCTTCCAACCGGAGTACAACATCTCGGTTGGGAATCCAAAGTTGGACAAAACACCAACTCTTCCAATCGGAGTACATCATCTCGGTTGGGAATTCTAAGTTGGACAAGACACCAACTCTTCCAACCGGAGTACATCACCTCGGTTGGGAATCCAAAGTTGGAGAAAACACCAACTCTTCCAACCGGAGTACATCATCTCGGTTGGGAATCCAAAGTTGGACAAAACACCAACTCTTCCAACCGGAGTACATCATCTCGGTCCGGAATCCAAATTAGACAAAACACCAACTCTTCCAACTGGAGTACATCATCTCGGTTGGGAATCCAAAGTTGGACAAAACACCAACTCTTCCAACCGGAGTACATCATCTCGGTTGGGAATCCAAAGTTGGACAAAACACCAACTCTTCCAACCGGAGTTCATCACCTCGGTTGGGAATCCAAAGTTGGACAAAACACCAACTCTTCCAACCGGAGTACATCATCTCGGTTGGGAATCCAAAGTTAGACAAAACACCAACTCTTCCAACCGGAGTACATCATCTCGGTTGGGAATCCAAAGTTGGACAAAACACCAACTCTTCCAACCGAAGTACATCATCTTGGTCCGTACACATTAAAACAATAATCCAAGTGCTAATGCAAAATGACTTCTATAATTTGACAAAAAGAATTACATTCTGCTTTGCAAGCCAAAAAATTGCTTTACAAAAAGAGGAAAGTAAAAAGCTTAAAAATAATACAATTTCAAGTTGGCCGCATTCCATGGCCGGGGTATGGCTCTTCCCTCTAGATCCTCCAAGTGGTAAGCCCCCTTGCCAGTCAGACCAGTGATCTTGTAGGGTCCTTCCCAATTTGCCCCTAGTTTGCCTTCTCCTGGCACCAGGGTGTTGCCCATAATCTTCCTCAAAACCCAATCCCCAACTTTGAACGGTCTGGGGTGCACTGTCTTGTTATACTTCTTGGAGAGCTCTTGTTGGTAGGCGGCCACATGGATGAGGGCTTTCTCCCGGCGCTCTTCCGCTAGGTCCAACTCCAAGGCAATAGCCTCGGCATTTAGCTCGGGCTCAAAACTCTCAGTTCTGAGGGTGGGCATTTCAACTTCCAAGGGTATGACCGCCTCCATGCCATAAGCCAAAGCAAATGGAGTTTCCCCGGTCGAACGTCGCGGGGTTGTTCGGTATGCCCAAAGGACGCTCGGTAATTCTTCAGCCCACTTGCCCTTAGCCTTTTCCAACCGTTTCTTCAACCCATCCAGTATAGTCTTGTTTGATGCTTCGGCTTGACCATTGGACTGCGGGTAGGCCGGGGTGGAGTTGTAGAATTCTATCTTCAGATCTTCACAAAATCCTCTGAATAGGCGACCGTCAAACTGGGTGCCGTTGTCAGAGATCAAAATCTTGGGGACACCAAACCGTGTGACAACGTTCTGCCAGACAAATCGCTTCACGTCTTTTTCTTTGATGGTTGCCAAGGGCTCAGCTTCAACCCACTTTGTGAAGTAATCTGTGGCCGCGATGAAGAATTTCCGGTTGCCCGGTGCTGTTGGCAACGGTCCCACTATATCTAGCCCCCACATGGCGAAAGGCCAAGGACTGGTGAGGGGAAGAAGTTCGCTGGCAGGCTGGTGGATCTGATGGGCGAATTTCTGGCATTTCTCGCACTTGCGGACATATTTTTACGCGTCGACCTGCATGCACGGCCACCAGTATCCCTGCGAAATAGCTCGGTAGGCCAAGGACTTGCCCCCGATGTGGCTGCCACAAATGTCTTCATGAATTTCAAACAAGAAGGCCTCCACACTGTTCGGGTGCACGCACTTGAGATACGGACCGGTGAAGGACTTCTTATACAACGCGCCTGATGGAGAGAGCCAAAACCGCTCTGACTTCACCCGGATTTTGTGTGCTTCTTTCTTGTCCGCGGGAAGAGTCCGGTCTCTGAGGAACAAGATCAAGGGGTCCATCCATGAAGGACCTAGCTCGGCGCAGAGTACATCCGTCTGCCCGGCGTTTTCAATGCTTGGCCGCGGAAGAAAGTCAATCAACAGGGGGTTTGGAGACGTGATATCTACCATGGAAGCGAGGCCGGCGAGTTCATCAGCCCGGCCGTTTTCTTCCCAGCCAATCCGCTGGACTCTGATTGCCTCAAACTGCTTGATATGGTCCCTGACCAGAGCTTGGTACTTCGCCATCCTGTCGTCCTTCGCTTCATAAATCCCTGAAACTTGGTTAACCACAAGCTGGGAATCACTATATACCAGAAGCTCGGCAGCCTTCATTTGAATTGCGCTCTTGAGCCCAGCAAGAAGCGCCTCGTACTCAGCCTCGTTGTTAGACGCCGGGAAGCCGAGTGTGATAGAATGCTCAATGGTTAGGCCGTCTGGGGATATAAGAACGATACCTAGGCCGGCACCATGACGGTTGGACGCTCCATCAACAAAAAGCTTCCACATGTCCCCCACAAAAAGCTTCCAGCAGTCAGATGGGTCCTGAGAGTTGCGAAGGGCAATGGGATCACAACTGCTCGGCTGTGCGGTGTCAAGTTTGGTGTTGACCGGTTCAAAGTCAGTGCCCCTTGGTGATTCGACACCGGACTCAGCAAGTTGGTCCGTAATGCCCAAGTCCGTAGGCGAATCACCAGGTTGCGGTGTGAAGCCGGCCGCAGGTTCCGAGCTGTCTGGAACCATTCCTCGCCCCCTTGATGATTCGGCACCGGACTCAGCAAGTTGGTTCTGAATGCCCAAGTCCGTAGGCGAATCATCAAGTTCTGAGCTGTGTGGAACCATTCCTTCCCCCCGTGGTGATGCGGTACCGGACAGAGTGGATGGGTTGGTGAGACACAACTCCGTCATCGCAGCACCGGGAGGTATTACCGTGCAAACTGAGGGAACTTCGATGGTGCGCGCTAACTCCGCGGCGCGACCTTCTGCAGCTGGTTGTGCCTCGGTTGGCATTGTGTGCGTCTCATCATCTGCCTCGGCAATATCGACCGGGCATACCGGATGAGTGCCAGGTGAGAACTCGGCAACAAAATCGGCCAAGGTTTGGGCTTTGATCGCGGTGCGCGGCTGGAACTTCACATCGAACTGTCCCAACTCGACCGCCCATTTTAAAATTCTGCCTGAAAAGTCTGCGCGCTCAAACAAGGCCTTGAGGGGGAACTCGGTCAGTACGACGATGGTATGGGCGTGAAAATAATGTGCCAATTTCCTCGAAGCCATCATCAGTGCCAACGCAAGCTTTTCCAGCGGCAAGTACCTCGTCTCAGCCGGCAGCAAGGTCTTACTTACGTAAAAAATTGGGAGGTGCTTGATTCCTTCAGCCCGGACTAACACCGCACTTACTGCGTGCTGGGAGACGGCAAGGTAAAGGTAGAGTTCCTCACCGGGCTCTGGTGTAACCAACAGCGGCGGAGAAGACAAATAATCTTTGAGCTCGGCCAGAGCTCGGTCACACTCGTCATCCCATGAGAACTTTGACTTCAATGCTTGAAAGAAAGGGCGGCAGCGATCTGATGACCGGCTTATAAATCGATTAAGGGCGGCGGCCATCCCGGCCAGATGCTGCACGTCCTTAGCCGAGCTGGGCTGCTTCAACTCTTGCACGGCTCTAATCTGAGTAGGGTCTGCTTCGATGCCTCGGTTCGTGACTAAGAATCCCAAAAATTTCTCGGATCCCACACCAAAGGCACACTTCGAGGCGTTCAAGCGCAACTTGTACTTCTTCAGAATGGCGAACATCTCGGTTAAGTCGGACAAATGGTTTGCCTCATGTCGGCTCTTTACCACCATATCGTCGATGTAAGCCTCCATTGTCCGACCGAGCAAAGGAGCAAACATTTTGGTCACCATCCTCTGAAAGGTTGCCCCGGCGTTTTTCAAACCAAGGCATAACTCGATAGCAGAAGAGTCCCCTTGGAGTCGTGAAAGAGGTGATCTCTTGGTCAGGCCCATGCATGGCAATCTGGTGGTAGCCGCGGTACGCATCCAAGAAACTGAGCCGATTGTGTCCAGCCGTCAAATCCACTAGCTGGTCAATGCGCGGCAAAGGGAAGCTGTCTTTTGGACAAGCTCGGTTGACTGTCTTGTAGTCGACACAAACTCGCCACTTTCCATTCTTCTTAGGCACCACTACCGTGTTGGAAATCCACCGAGGGTAGTGCACTTCCTGTATTGCTCGTGCTTCAAGCAAGTTCTTTACCTCCTCTGCTACTACCTCGGCGTGATGCAGCGCCGATCTCCTTGTTCGCTGGATGACTGGCTTTGCTCCAGGGAAGACATTAAGGTGATGGCAGATATAGCTTGGGTCAAGGCCAGGCATGTCGTAGGGCGACCATGCAAAGACTTCGATATTCGCCATCAAAAACTCAATCATCTCGGTTCTCTCCATGGCCGAGAGACTTGAACCGAGCAAGAAGAATCTGTCCGGCTGCTCGGCATCAATCCGCACCTCAACCAATTCTTCAACAGCCTTGTCTTCGGCTTTGGTGCCAACATCATCCAAGACACTCCGGTCCTCCGGTCCCTCGATCATTTGAACGAATCCCTTGGCAGCCCGACTCCCGTTGACCGCTACGAAACATTGCTTGGACATGACCTGATCACCCCAAATCTCCTCGATTGCCCCCATAGCCGAGGGGAATCTCATCACCTGGTGGTAAGTCGATGCTACGGCTTGCATGGCGTGAAGCCATCCTCTTCCAAGGATAAGGTTGTACGTTGAAGGCACTTGTAGCACCCAAAACTCCACTTGCTTGACCACGGATCCTGCTTTGACCGGCAAGATAATCTTTCCCAATGGCCACTCCGGCTGCGAGTTAAATCCAACCAGTGGCGAAGTGGCCGGAGCCAAATCTGTCTCACGGAGTTTGAGCTGTTTGAACGCATCATAATACATGATCTCGACCGAGCTTCCCTGGTCGATCAAGATCCGTCTAACATCAAATTCTTTGACGCGCAGTGTTACTACAAGAGCATCGTTGTGCGGCGTCTAGATACGCTCTAAATCCCTTGAGGTGAAACTAATCACGTCTTTCTCTTCTGTCTTCCCCCTTTTGATGGCAGGCTGTACTGACAAAACTTCCTTCATATGCTCTGCCTTCTTGATCATGCCCCGGAGTTCGCAAACACGCTCCGGTTCTACGATGCCGTGGATGACATTAATAACTCCTTGTGGTGGTGCATCTCGGTCATCCTGTCCCCTGGGATCGACCGGTGCCTGATTCGGTTTCACGCCGCCATCGATGTAAAGGTCCAGATGCCCGGCCGCAACCAGTTCTTCCAAGTGTTGGCGCAAAGGCAAACAATCCTCAGTCCGGTGGCCCCTCTCTCGGTGAAACGTACAACGATTCCGCGGATTGTAGCCCTTTTGTCCATCGCCCAACTTAGCAGGAAACCGGACATACTCCTCGTCTCGGATTTCACTAAGTATGCGATAGATTGGAATCTTGAAGACCGTGGTTATGCCAGTCCTCGCCTTCATTCTTCTGTTTGCGTCCTCAATGTCATCCCGGGGGTAATCATCCCGGTCATTCCGACGTCCTCTTCCCCGGTTTTTACGATTTGAACCTCGGTCTGATTCCTCTGCTCGGTCATTTGAGCGGCTGGACTCTTGCCCAACTGCGTGCACTTTGCCTGCTGTCTTCTTGTCTGTTCCGACCGGAGTGGCCTTCACGGTGGAAGCTGATGCATCATCCTCTACTCGGATATGCTCATTAATGCGCTGCATGAGTTGGCCCATGGAGGTCGGTTGGTGCATGGTAAGCGAGTCCCGCAGTCTATGTCCGACCGGGAGACCACGCTTATATTGCGTGATTGCAAGGTTGACCGGGCAGTCTAGGATCTCGTTGAAGGTTTCCCAATACCTTGAATTGTATGCCTTCAGTGTGTCGCACGGTTCCATCTTGACACTCAGCAAGTGATCGACTTCCTTTGGTGTTTTTGTGTTGGTTTTGAAGCGCGTAACGAACGCTTCGGCCAACTGATGCCACCGTTGTATGCTCCCTTCCGGCAACCTCTCAAACCACTTTAAGCCCAGCTCACCTAAACTGGACGGGAAGATTAGGCACATAAGTCCGTCATTTCGCCTATGTCCGGCCATGACCTGTCGGAAATGGCTCACATGCATATAAGGATCGGTTTTGCCGTCGTAGAGCGTGAACTTAGGCTGGTGGAAACCTGCCGGAAGCGGCGTTGTTTCTATTTCCAGGGAAAAAGGGGTGGCACTCAGTCTGGCCAAGTCTGTATCTTCAAATATTGGCACTGTTTGGCGGGGTGGAGGCATTCCGACCTCCTCGCTGGCATGAACCCCGTAGGAGAGCCGCTGGAAAGCTGGTATTCTCTGAGCTTCGCACCGGCGAGCCCGCTCCCTTAACGCTGCCCGTAGGTCCTCTGACTGAGCAGAATAAGAGTACCTCGACGTCGTCGCCGGACGTGAGGGTTTGTAGGTACTGTCTTGCGCGCTAGACTTTTCTGCATGCATGTCGGAATCACCAACCTGGTAACTCCTGGTGATGGAAATGGACTGAGTACGTCGTTGACTCTGATCGCCTGACCGGCGGGACGGGGTGCGCTCACTGTGGTCTCCCACTCCAGCTACCCCTTTCCCTTTGACATGCCGCTTAAGATCCTCCATCTCCGCCGCCATCCGTCTGATAACAGCGTCTTGGTCCTTTAACTTGCTCTCCAGTCGCCTGGCGTGTGAGTCTCTCCGCCGGTGACCGTCCGGACTCCGTGAACGCCCATGACTCCTTCCGCGCTTATCCCGCGCGTCTCCTGACTGTCCTCCAGTGGGCGTCCCCAAGTCTGCCATTGGATGGACGGCAGGCGGTCCCTCTCTCCTTCGGGTATACTCCGGGGTGGCTCCGTCGATGGCGGACAACGGGAACTCGTCGTTGTTCGCCATGGACGGCGATCAGATGAACCTGGAAGACAAGGTTTTGTCTGAGAAACTTCCCACAGACGGCGCCAATTGTACGGGGAGCAAATATTCCGGCGTGCCCGTATTCCTTTCTTCCGAGCTCCGTCGATGTCCGATCACCTGCGAGCAAGTAATGGTGAGCTACCCGGCGGTGTGTGGCCGGAAAAACCCTCCGACGGTCAAGTTAGCACACACCTTCGAGGGAATAGAGAGAAGGGAGAGAGTGTTTTAGTGTAAGGATTTCTTACAGATATGTTCGTGTGTCGCGTATGGGGGGCGCAGGCATGCTTTTATACCTTCTGAACCCAATATCCACTCCCAGTCATCTCCTGACACGTGGCTCTGCTATCCCATCTGTCAGCATAAACCATGCCATTCACCACCTAACCTCAACTGCTAGACTTCACAGCTGGAGCTCGGCAGCCGATCTGTTCTACCTCGGCCATGTCATGCTTCAAACCCATGCGCCCAGCCGGACAAACACATGAAGGGCTGGGCTAGGCGGCATCTCGGCAAAGCCTAGCCCGGGCTCCTCCTTTGGTCGGCCTTCTCGCCGGTCAATCAACTACCTCGGCTGACCGCGCCTTTCCGAGCGCCGGTCTCTCGGTCTGTCTGGTTTCGACCATCCTCGGACCAAGCATCCTGGTCTGACCGGTCACTTCCCGACCGAGCAACTTCTGCACGGTCCGGGGCGGCACACACAGTCCAAACCCTGCCCGACCCAAGTTCTGGTAGCCCATCTCCGGGTGAACAGTTGATCATCTCGGCCCAATGCACTGCTGGGCCCTCAACTTGCTCGGTCGATACCCCGGCCCAACACCGGATCATAAATCACCCTCTCAAGTAGCTAACCCAATAGCTAGCCCATTAGAACTCAAAATTAGACTTACATTGACTAAAATGCCTAACAAACCTTGTTTAAATATCCCTTTGAAAATGCTCTAAGCCCAAAGGAGTTTTGGGTACTAGAGTGGGATCTATTAGTGTCACGACCCAAACCAGCCCCTGTAGGTTTAGCACTGTAACCGGCCAGTAATCCGTGGATTACCAAAGGCTTTTGAACAGATTAGCAAATAATAAGGGGCTGCGGAAGCAATAATATAAAATAGACAAGGTCCAATGAACTGTGATAACGTACATAGGACAAAACATTTCAAAACTTATTTATATATACATAAACATGCCAGTCCAGATACACAATATTTACAAGGTATTTACATAATATACTTCCCAAGACCTGACTTTACAGAGCATACACAAAGACCAGCATGAATATAAAAACAGCCATGGCTTAGGCTTCGTTCGGAACCTCCTTGGGAGGCACAACGGTTGGCTGACAAAACAGAACAGAAGGGCGTCAATTCTGGCCTTGGTCACACACCGGCTCACCTACATACATAATATAAACTGTGAGCTAAAGCCCAATAAATAATAACAGAGTAAAGGATTTAATGAATGATGTCCGTCACAGAGTTAGAAATCAAATTCTTATCGGAACAGATTCATATACATATTCATAATCATTTCCATATTCAGATTTCGCATATAATCATACGTGGTGCATCCCTTAGCGTTAACAAATTCGATGGCCCATAAAGGGACGACCTTGAAGGCATTCTGATGACTCATGTGCACATAGACGTTTCTGATGACCCATAAAAGGACCTGATGACCCATAAAGGGACACATATCATATGATGCTAAGGATGCCACGAATAACTTTCAGAATTTTGGACAACCATTCATTCATTTCAAACATAGCATAGCATTTTCAATAACTAATTACTTCGTATCATAGTATTCAGAAAATACTTAACATTAAACATAACTTTACAAAGTTATTACTCACAGATGATTGGTAGCCCTAACTAGATGGTAAGGCGGCCCTTCACTTGTTCTGAGGCGCGTGACCTACATGAACACACATACGAACACACACTTAAAACACACGTTCGAATTGTACATAACTTATGTCGTTTGTTCTTAGTGTGTTTCTAACTTTTAATTCTCATTATGGAGTCTTAAATATGGCTTAGAAATGCCTAGGATGGAATGAGGATGCAAGAATGCGTTGGAAAAACATTTCACAAGATTTGCTAAAAATAAGGTCCACGCTCGAGCGTGGCTTCCCTCGCTCAAGCGGACATGCAGACAATGAAGCCCCGCTCGAGCATGGACTTCCCCGCTCAAGCATACTGTAAACCTCGACAAAAGTATTGGATGCATGATTTTCATGCTCGACGGGCATTCGACCTACGCTCGAGCGTGAGACTCAGAACCTCGCTCGAGCGTGGATTCCCTTGCTGTAACGGACTGTAAAATACAAGAACTTCTAAGTATATGCATTTCACGCTCGAGCGTATACTTCCACGCTCGAGCGGAGTGCACGTACTCAGGGTGCACGCTCGAGCGTAAAGTTCCACGCTCGAGCGTGGATCAAATTTTTGGAAATTCAAAATTTGATCACCAAGCTCAAATTCGACTTTTGAAGCATCAAACTCAATTTTCTGGGCCAAAAACTTTGGAAAACACTTAACAACTCATAAAACAACATGTTTAAAAGATCATTTCAAGAAATCATGGCCCAAAAGGATATCAATTTTGCACAAACTCAACTTAAATTCAAAATCAATTAATGAACATCACATACAAGTACATTTTTGAGCTAAGGCTCTTCAAAACATGATCAAATGCTACCAAATCACATGAAACTCATTGTGTTTCCAAAATCAGAATAGACTCAACACATGCATGAAGGATTTCTTGAAAATCATCATTCAAAATGCTATGAAACATGCATGCATTGACCTTCCTCTCTAGCCTTTAAGCTTGATTCTCATATCTTATAGCTTAATTAACTTGAATTCATGCATGAATAACTTAAATTCATAAACAAAAGGGTAAATTTCCTACCTCAAGCCTTGAATTCTAAGTGTAGAGGCCCAATCTCCCAAGTCTTCTTCAAACTCCTCTAATTTCTAAGCAAACTCTCTTGTTGAATCAATTCTCCTAACTCTCCCTCTCTCTCTCTCGGTTCTCTCCCTTAGAATGAGCTCAAATATGATCAAAATGAATAAAAGAGGTGAGTGAGGCTCAATTAGCCTAATAAGTAGTAATTTGTTCAAAAATAAACAAATGACATTATTTTAATCAAATTTAATCGTTCCGAACCGAATTTTAATTAAACCTACCATAAAATCCTATAAATCCTAACTAGCACATAAATCAAGTCAATTTCTGATTCGGACGCCGATAAGACTTTCAATTTGCAACTCGAAACTAAAACGTGAACAGATCTTTCCACACCGAACAGATAAAGACACAAAAATAATGCAACACACATGTAAATTAATTCCAAAACTCTCCTAAGTTGCTGTTAGGCATAATTGAATACGGATTAATATTAATCAGAGGTCCGAATTGTTACAATTAGGCCTTGTTTGGGATAATAGTTTTTTCTAATCTAAAAGTTAAAAAAATTATTATAAATTGTTATATTAATTTCTTTATTTTTTCACATCTTTATATATTTTAAGAGTTGCTTTGAAAATTAATTATTTTAGTCAATTTTTTATTTTTTACACAAAAGACGTATAGAAAATTATGGATCAAGGGTTGTTGCTGCGAGGACCTTTCGAAGTTTTTCAATTATATTTTAATAATTTAAACGGCTTATATTTTAAGGTTGGTTAAATATATCATTTATTTAAAAAATTAAGTTAGTCGGACATCAATACTCTCATGACTAGCTCCTAATTATTTTTTAAAAATTATTAAAATTATATTAATAATTTTTTAAAATAAATATGCTTTTATTATGAGATTGCATGTGTTTAATTTACTTTATTTTTTATATGCATGATTTACTCAATAAATTTTAAAATATAAACGGTACAAATTATCGAAATAAATTGACAAGCCCCATAGCAGGAACCCAATTCTAAAAAATATAGAGAATAATTTTTTGACTAATTTATGATGTTTTCAAAACAACCCTAAGGCTTTGTTTGGAATCATTTTTAAACGAGTTTTCCGCTTGGTATTTTGAATATAATGTTTGGATAGAGTTATGGAATTAATTTTCCACAACTCTGTAGAAAACTCTATTTAAGAGTGCGATTTTTGAATTTTTTTTTTTCAAAATTTGGCTTAACTGGTCATCCCACCCGTCGTTCGGCCGCTTGATCGGAACAGTACAATTTTTTTTTTTGATATGTTAATTTTTATATATTCAAAAAAATTATTTTTTGAATTTTTTTATGTGCTTTAATATAATTTTGAGTTGTATGTTTGGTTATGAGTTGTAAATTTTTATATCAAATATCAAATATCACATTAAAAATTCCCTACTCATTTTAAAACTATTTTCAAAACAATTTCACCAAACAAATTTTTCAAACTCAAATTATAATTTCAAAACTCACAAACTCAAAATACAACTCATACTATTATAGTTACAAAATTCTACCAAACACAATCTAATTTTTTTTTTCCCTTGTCGTTTCATTCTGCCCCCCTCTTATTATCACCACTAACTAACTACATCTGCAACTATTGTCATCGGTGACCTCCCTTAACAGTTATTTCCACCTATTACACTTCATTGATGTCAACTAGTTTTAGTTATTACTGGCCGAAAATCACCTTTAGCCACTATTTTTGGCGACCGATCACCAACTTCGACTGTTATCGATCAGCTTTAACTATTATTTATACTCACCATCAATTGCTTTTGGCTATCATCAACCCACCTTTGATTGCTTGCCACTCATTTTATTAGTTTTTAAAACAAAATTTTTAAACATATGTACTTTTATATTTATAAAAAAATAAACATAAATATATTTTTTTAACAAAAATTAAGAAATTATAGACTTTACCAAACAATACCTTGAAGTTTAGATATTTTAGTATGAATTGAAAATATTAAAGGTTAATTATATCATAATAATATAATTATTAATAAGTATCACTTTAATTTATTATTATAATTATATTAAAAAGATGAAATTATTATTTTAATCTGAACTAAGGGAGGTAAGCGTAATTTATATTAAAAATAAAATAAAAAGTTGTTGGAGAAACCAAAACTAGAAGAAAGATTTCGCGAAAGAGGAGCATCAGCCAGGAAGGCAGAGAGAGAGAGAGAGAGAGAGAGAGAGAGAGAGTGAGTGTAACCCTATCTACTCTGTAGGACCCTTGTGCATTTTCGGTTTCGGAGAAGAAATGCAAATCATAGCTTGCAATTCCAGTAACCCTCTTCTCCAACCTCCTCAACGAACTCAGGTCCCACCAAAAACAACACACTTGTGTGGTCGTCGCGAGCTATGTTTCGATGGCATCTCCTCCGTCTGTTCTTCCTCCGAACCTCGTCATCCCGATTCCCCAGACGACAACTTCGACCTTTCTCCTCATTCCGCTTCCACTCCAAGGTAAATTCCATTACTTGAACTCAATGATTCGTCCTTGTTATGTTCTGCGACTACAAATCTCCTAAATTCATTGTCCATGTGTTTGTGTGTAGCGAATTATAAGTGTTTATTGGTTATTAGTTCAGAAATTTTTGCTGATTGTGGAAAATTTTGTGTAATTTGTGAGGGTGATAATGAGAATGGAGGTGGGTAGTTGAATTGAAGGTTGCGGTTATGGTTTTTGCTGTTAGTAATTGAAGAGGTGTGGTGTCGAGGACGTGCCGTGGGTTCAAGATGTTTCTGTCATGGATTTGAGCCTGGATATCAAACCCACGCTGGGTGTTTGGTTGGGGGATTTGGAAAGGGAAAGAGAAAGGCAGGAGAAATGTAAATAAAATATACTTATATTTTAGCTAATTTCACACACTTTGACCCTTTCTTTTTTCAAATTCCTCCTCAAATCCCCCACCAAACACATGCTTAGAATTTTTTGTTGGCAATGACAGTGGTGAGTGGTCCTGTTGTAGGTGAAATTGAAATTGGTGTGGCAGTTATGGTCTGGTCGCTTTGAGAGCATCTCCAATCTTTAATATTTTTTTTCCATCAAATATTTGTAAAAAATTCTAAATTTATCCTAAAAATCTGTTTTAACCATTTTTGGCGATAGAAAATCATCTTCAATCCTTACTCTTTTTAAAATTTCATCAAGGGTAAATTACATTGATCTTCCCTGAGGTTATTGACAATTGCAAAAGCCTCCCCTTTGGTTTTTGAAATAACACTAACCTCCCATTTGCTTTCCTGAATTGTGGCTGTTTCCCCCTTCTCCATAACAACTGTCACTAATGTCAACAAAAAAAATGCTGAATTCATCAGTTAAAATTTTAATACTAGAGAGCGCCACGTATCAATCAAGACCCAAGTGCCATATACAATACTATATATGTAGACAATACCAAATAGCAGATATCAGTTTTCTAGTGTTGAAGGTGACAATGGTTCATTAGTTCAAGTAAGATAAAAAAATAAAAACAGAGATGCTGAAGTAAATAAATTCTATAATTCAGGATTAATATGAACAAAAAAATATATACAAACATTAGTTGTTAGTTGGCAACTTGGCAGATTTTGCAGTTTGAACTGATTGCCAGAAGATAACCATGGTGTTCAAGGCAAGTAACAAGATTTTAAACAAAAATAGATATCTTATTTAAGAACAAAAATTTGCTGGAAAAATTCATAGATAAGTCAAGGCATCAGTGACTGTTGTGCGTGATTCATGTGTATTTTTGTTTGCTGTTCAACTGTTTGATGAACCACTTAGCAGCAATACATTTACATGGTAAATAAGAGGGGTTGGGGAAGGCTATGTACATGTTATAGAGGGGAGAGTGGAGGGAGAGAGAGAGCAACAACCAAACTGATTTTATTTTTTTTCCCCCCTATTTTGTGTTGCACTACAAAACCCAATTAAATTTAAGAAAGAAATTGTGTTGGCAATTTCTTCTCTTTTATAGTTAAAAAATTGGGCAAATTACATATACCTCCCTTGAGGTTTGGCTAAATTACAGATACCCCTCTGAGGTTTCGGAAATTACATCTCGCCCCATAAGGTTTGTATTTTCATAACAATTTGCCCCCTGAGGTTTAAATTTCATAACAAATTACCTCCTAATTTGTTATGCAAATATAGCATTCAGGGGGGAATTTGTAATTTCTCAAACCTCAGGGGGTATTTGTAATTTAGCCAAACCTCGAGGGGGTATATGTAATTTGCCCTAAATAATTTGTCAATGGATGCATGATTAGACTCTGAATGGAGTTTGTGGATGGTGATATTAATGGAGAGGGAAAAGAGAAGTGATGCGGATTTAACTAATTTTGTGATTTTTGTAGCCAAGGAGGCTTGGTGTGGTGGTGGTGGAGTTTGGATAGTGAAGTTGCAGAATGTCAAGGGGGGAGAGAGGGAGAGATGGGTCTCTTGATTAAAAAATGAAAAAAAAATAGTGAAAGGAAGTGAGAATACTATTGTTTTTATTTTATTTTGAGGTGCCTTTATTATGAGGGTCAAAAACGTAAAATTATATTGCTCAATAACATTGTTAGGTCTATAAGTCTAATAGGGGAGGTTAGTGTCATTTAATAACTTGAAGGGAGGTTTATGTTATTATGAGAAATCTCAGGGGAGGTCTGTGTAATTTACCCTTCTATCAAATATTGAGTAAAAATATGACGTTTGGAAATTGGTGCATCCTTGATTTGGTGAAACAACCGTCTCTCCTTTGATTTGATACAGATTTGATGAAATGTTTGGAGCACAATTTTAGCTATTTTCTCACCAAATTTGAATTTGATGAAAATTTGATGAATGATTGGGGATGCTTTTACAAGTGGCTTGGCATTACAGTTATGGGCACTGGCATTTGCTGATGAGTAATGCTATATAAACTAACAAATTGTATAAACTTTTTTTACTTGGTGGGACACCTATCATATCATTATACTGGATCCTATTTTAGTTTTCATAGTTTCTTTATTTATGTGACACATCAATTAGTAAGAAAAAATTTGTAAGATTTATTAGTTTGTATAGTGTTTTCTTTTGCTGATTGTGGAGGTGTGCATTGTCAGCAATGCATCTGAAGGTTGTCATGGTCCTCATGGAGTGGTGGTAATTAGCTTGTGTTTGTGGGTGAATTTGGTGTGCTGTGATGTGATTTTGTTTTCAAATTGTTCACCTGATTTACTGTAAACTTGTATATGTGATATCCTTATCTATCATTTATTTTTTGGTTTCCAAATACTGTAAGCAAATGCAGTCATTGGGCCCTTATTTTGTCAAAAAGCAGAAAAAAGAAAAAGAATCATACTATTTAAGTTCATTTTCTTTATTGTTTCAGAATTTCCTCATTAATCCTTCTAATGCTTATAGGATTGCTTATGATCATAGCAAAGAGTTGATTGAAGTTATAAAGAAAAATTTTCTTTTCACAACACGTCGGACATTTTTCTCAAGTTTATTCATGTACTTGTGTTATCATCCTTCAAGGTACTTACCAGGTTCGCACAATTCAGCTTTGTTTCCTTTTGACCAATTCCTTTTAGGTTTAAATTGTGTAATAAGATTTATTTGTCGATCATGTCTTTTATACACCTTTTGCTTTGCTGGCTATGAATTTGCTGCATCTCATTGACGTTTTACGATGTAGTAGCGTTTCATTTGAATGGCTTGTTACTCATTCCTTGGCCTATGTTTTAAAGTATGGGTCCAACTTTTACATTTGTAACTCAAATTTCATCTTTATTAAACATACTTGTAAATACTTGTCAAAGTTGGTCTTTGTTCACTCTAGCTTCATATTTTTGGGGATCTTTTAGTGCTTATCTACAGTTTGCTTCATTTTACATATATACAGCCCATGCTTTAGGGGATCCATCTGTGACAGTTGAAGAAGTTACACCCTCCGTTTATTCTTCTGGGGCACTCTTCCCTTCCGAGGTTCACCTTCAACTGCACCAGCCAGTTGTTTCTATTTTTCATTCTGGATGGCTCATTTGTCAGTTTCACACTCCTCTCAACTGGATTTTTATGATGAGTCAGTTGATTTGTGTCTACTTGGCAGGAAAGGACTGTGCAACTCTTTGAGAAGAACACTTACTCCGTTGTCAACATCTTTGATGTAACATTGCGTCCTCAACTTAATGTGACGGGTGTGGTTGAGGTAATTTTGTTCCGTGAATATAAGAAATATGTTTGAATACTTTTATGGTGCTAAAAACAAACTGATAAAAGTATTTTTCTCACAATTTCATAAACGTTATTAGACATCTCATGTATGGCATTCTTTGTCGATATTACCATCTTCTCATGCTTATAAGCTTTTGACATGGTTGCAGTATAACATGTCATTGTATGCATAATGGCAGGTCCCTGAAGGAAATGGTTCTGGAGTAGTCTGGGATGGACAAGGTCACATTGTGACAAATTATCACGGTAAGTCAGTTGAAAAATTCAAAGGGCTTTTACATGGATGAAAGATAAATGATGTTATTGACAAGCGCATAGTTTTACTTTGGTTATGCTCAATTAGAAAGAGAGGTGATTCATTATGACGGAGAACCTGCAAATTGTGCTGAATTAAAACATAGCATTTTGTGTGTTACTGTATTTTTTTTGTCTACTTGTTTATTGCAAGGAATTCTACCTTGTGTCTTTGGTTTTTTGGCTGACCCTATTTGGATCTCATCAAGTCCTGTCTTACATCTTTACATGTTTAAATATGTTCTAATGCTGATTACTTCCGAGTTGTTTCTTTGTACACATTTGAAAGTAAAGTTGATTCTCAAATATTTGGAACTATTATGTTGATTTTCAAATGGTTGGGTTCTTGGTGATATGTCTTCATTAATTCTGTAGATAGTGCTAATTAATCATTTTAAATTGCATAATGGGCTATTGAGATTCTGAACAAATCAAATTTGTGTTGATATTGCCCAGTAATTGGCAATTCTCTCTCAAGAAATCCGAGCAGTGGGCAAGTCGTTGCACGAGTCAATATTCTTGCTTCAGAAGGGTGAGAATCACAGTGCCTTTAGCCTCTATTGATAGGTTGAACTGCATAATTGGATGGTCAATCTTCAGTTAAGTAAATAGAATTCTTACTCACATTATTGTTTCACGTCAGTTCCTTATTATGTATAGTTTTTGAAAAGGGTACAGAAGAATTTTGAGGGCAAATTGATTGGTGCAGACCGTGCTAAAGATCTTGCTGTCTTGAAGGTAAATTTTCTTTGAACATTTATATATGCATGGAAGTTCCATGATGGAACTCTGCTAATGATACCTCCAGGTTTTGTTGCTTCTTGTTTAATTCAATATTTTTTTACCCTTTATTATCTCAACCAAGGTGCATTATTCACCTTTTTTACCCTTTGCTTCTTGTACAATTCAATACTTTTTTGTTTTTTTTTTGAGAATAGAAATTACCTTCGTTTTTTTTTCTTCTTTCCAAATCATGAATTGTAAAGATTCAGTTATTATTTATAAAATACATAAAAAAATCTAAACAATTAAATATTAATGATATCTTATAAATATGCAAAGTTTATATATAAATCAATAAACACCTTGTTTTGAATGATAAGCGCATGTTGTAATAGGTAAGATGGCAAGAGATGTTGGTCAAATCCCTGATGTGATCTATGAACTTATCGTACTGATTATGCTATGATTTATGACAATTGATATATTCGTATACTTTTATGAATTAAAGAAAACAAGAATCCCAGATTCACCATATGAGAAGTTAAAAAATTCAAAATTTCAAATCACCAAAATGAGATAAATTTAACACCATGTGTTCAGATATGATATTATACACCCATCACAAGATTCACAATTTCACAAGTTCCAATTCTAACATTTGTATTTTGTGCTAAAATCAAAGTCTATATATACCCTATTTCAAAAAGAGATTATAAATCTATAGTTGTGTCAAAAGGTGGCCATTCAAAAACAAAAGTTAGGAGACAAAACTCAAAAACACGAGAAGTCTTCAATCTTCATTAAAGGGGCCAATAATAAAAGTTCTATGATTCAAATGATTCAAATACTCATCCCAGAGGGTCCAAAATACCCAAATTAACATGCTTTTTCAAGCCTCTCATTTGATGCCTCCAGAACAGAGCAAGTGGATGTTACCATCACTGTCACTTTAGCTGCTGGAGGGGAATTGTTAAGTGACATTCTTGAAATCTTGTTTGCTAAGTAAGTAGGGTGTTTGCGTAGGTGCTATAGTCTTGCCAAACCGTTCAGCTGGAGATGCATTTGTATTTTTGTCTTAGTTCCTTCTTTCATCTTTGTCATGAATGCTGGGTGATTCAACTTTACTGCCTTCATCTTTAAAAGTGCACGTATTTGTGAGTCAATTGTTCATGCCTGTCAAGAGATTTGCGCATCCTCTATTTTTTTAAGCTTGATTAAATGATCAATCCATAGAATTGTGTTTATCATGTAGATGTTGAGGTGATCTTTAAAATTTCTTAAAGGATTTTGTGTTTTGCTGATCCTTTAAGGCTGTATAGTTTTTAAATATTGAGATCTTCTACTCTTTTAATTATAAATAACACAATAGGTGGAAGCCACTGAAGAACTGCTGAGGCCTGTCAAGGTGGGGCAGTCATCTTCTTTAAGAGTTGGCCAACAGTGCTTAGCCATTGGAAATCCATTTGGTTTTGATCACACTCTCACTGTTGGGGTTATCAGTGGACTAAATCGAGACATATTTAGTCAAACGGGAGTCACAATTGGTGGTGGAATTCAGACAGATGCAGCCATCAATCCTGGAAATAGGTATTATTTAGGTCCATTCTTTCTATGCAGAAATCATAATGAACAGGTTTTACTTCCCCTCCTGACATCAAAATTATCTGATTCCAATTTTTTTCCATGCTCTTATATCGGGACTTTTCACCTTATCAGAACAAATGGTTATGATGTTACTTGTGCATTGCCAACTGTATTTTTTTCTTGTTCTCATGGCAGTGGAGGTCCTCTATTGGATTCCAAAGGAAATTTAATTGGAATTAACACAGCAATATTTACTCAAACAGGTAATGTCTTCTCCATCTTTATTGCATTATACGCGTTTTAGAATCTAAACGAAATAATGGAAGTTCCTTAGACCTACGTACTCATCCGAGAGGTGACCTGAAAAGTGCTTGTTGATGCCTATAAAGTCTCCATTTACCTCTGGGGACTCTAAAAAAAAAAACCTCCTCATATGCATTTATGTTTTCTGGCGTGGCAGGGACGTCTGCTGGTGTAGGATTTGCCATCCCATCCTCAACCGTGATAAAGATAGTACCTCAGTTGATTAAATTTGGAAAGGTATGTTCTGTTGCTATTCAATTATGCAGTTCAGATTCCTACTAGTTATTAAGTGTCTAATCTGTGCCTTCTGGTCTTACTTTTCTCTGTAAAATCTTTTGGCTTTAGGAACCACTATCAACATTTCAACAATGATTATTTTGAAAATCATTTTATAGAAATTTGCTCAAGACACAGCATGCTTCTTAATTGTTCCATCAATCAAAAAGAAAATAATTTTACAGTGTGTTCCATCCATGTTAGGTTGTGCGAGCTGGTTTAAATGTGGATTTTGCTCCAGACCTGATTGCAAATCAACTTAATGTTAGAAATGGAGCTCTGGTTCTGCAGGTATGCACCTCCATAATTGTCAATATCTCTGCATCTGGGCTTTACATATCTACAATGTTGCGAAATTGAAATTTGAGAATCTCTTTTTTGCCATGGCATCAGCTATATTTGCCTAAATTTACTTTGTGGTGTTGTAGGTTCCTGGAAATAGTCTTGCAGCCAAAGCTGGGATACTTCCCACTACAAGGGGCTTTGCTGGTAATATTGTGCTTGGGGATATAATTGTCGCGGTGGACAACAAACCTGTGAGTTGTCTCTTGCTCCAACTCTTCTTTTACAATTTATGTGGTGTTTCCACATATTATTAAGTTGCTAGCTTTAGTGTTTGCATATTGATGGACTGAACAATCCTTTAATATACTTGGTGCATCTGTTGAAAGGTCTGGACCAAAATTCTCTGAGCTTTGCATCTATCATACTCTCTCTCTCTCTCTCTCTCTCTCTCTCTCTGGTGACTATCTATGATATTCTATGCTGTCCTCTTGTGTCTGCTTAAATTTATATTCTTGCCATCTAGTAAAGCTAGCTTCTTCAGGGAATTGCTCTGTATGTGTGTGGCAATTTGGTGACTGTTATAGGTGGAAATATAGGCATTTCGTTGCATATTTTAGATTATGAGAAAAGCTTCTGTAATTTGAAAATATTGACTAGAGGACTGTTGGCATTCATTAGATATTTAGTCTTCCAATGTGTTTTATGTAGTACCTGAATTGGGTGTCTTTTTGCTTTCCATATAATTTGTAACTGTTATATTTCATTTGGTGTTTAGGATTTTACTTTTGAAGTTTTGGTCCATCATTAATATCATGCGCATCCTTGTCTTGCACATGGAGAGGCAAATTGACTAAACTAAACAGGGTGTAGAAGCACACACAAATAGTGCACAATATCATCGTACTAAAAGCCCAAGTAGTTAAGAAATGGGCCAATAGTTGAGGACTTTCTGCTTTAGATGCTTTAGCCATCAAGATGGAATCATTTTGCTTTGTCTAAATTTTAGCCCCATTACAAGGTTGTCATGCATTTACTCTCTTAAATTTATTCAGCAATCAATCACTCATTATTGTTCCTTGGTTAAGCAGGTTAGAAGTAAAGCTGAGTTGTACAAAGCATTGGACGACTACAATGTTGGGGATAAAGTCCTCTTGAAGATTCACAGGGGCAACGAGAACTTGGAGCTGCCAATAGTTTTAGAGGAAAAAGGTTCATGACAAAGGGGAGCAATAATTTGACTTGATATGTTAGTTTTAGTTATGATTTATCATAGCTTTCAAAATTTAAAACAGAAAGTGCGAGAGTGCCCTAAATGGGTGATGTAAGAGGTTATTCATGTATTTGTAACCATTTCGTTGTATTTTGATTTTAATAAATATTTTGAAAAAGAACTATAATTGGATCGAGTTAAACTTTGGGCCTGAAAGAAAAGCCCATCTAAAACAGGGGTGCTACCCACAAAAAGTCCAAACTATAATTGGACCGAGTTGACTGTTGGGTCAAAATGGGGATCATTTTATTTGCACCCAAATAATAACTTACTAAAATTTTAATTTTTATTATACCCTAATATAAATTTACTAATAAAGGCAATACACAGTAAACGTTAAAATATATATTTTTCTTTTTATGGTACGCCCAAATCACATTCTTCGTATTTAACTCTTTTCATCTTCTTCTCTAAGTTTTAATTATTTTCTTTTCATCTTTTTCATTTTAAAATTCCGATTCACCTTTTCAAAATTTACTATTATCATTAATATCATTGTTATCAAAAGGGTTTTTTGGGTGGTTTGATGAATTTTCGCAAGCAAAAGTAATCAAGTTATCGTCTAACCATGCATTGGCATTGGGACAAGATGGTAAAGCCATGAGCGGAGCAACCTAGAAAGATGAAGCCATTGTTGCAAACTTCTTCGTTTCTTCACAAAACCTAAACTGAGTAAAAACCTTTTTTTCTTTTTCATCCAGGGAAATTAAATAATACTTGTTTTATAAAACCCTTTCAAAAATCTCTTTTTTTTTTTAAAAAAAAAAAAAAAAACACTTGTCCTTCACCGGTGATGTTCTCTGTATGTGAACAAAAAGAATAACTGTAATGAGAAATCTGTTTAAAGATCTTTGAAAGGGTTTTACAAAATTGTGTAATTTGGAGTTTTTGATTTGTTTATTGTTTGGGTGTATCTTGAAGGATAATTTAAAAAAAACATATGGTGTGTTAAGAGAAAATTATAACTCTAAATAATTTAATAAAGTGTACTAAAAATTAAGTGTACTTAATGAATTTTTGGTGCAAATAGAATTTCTCAAAAAAAGTCCAAACTATAATTGGATCGAGTTGAATGTTGGGACATCTATCTGGGCTCTATACACAGGTGGCAACGTGGGCTTCCAAGCCCATACAATATGTGTTCGGCTTACAAAATGATTCCGCCCTTTCCAAATCACGAAACATGTTTTTTGTTTGGTTATTAAGAAAATAATATAAAGTACGGGACAATTATTTATTTATTTTAATTTTTTTGTCAATTAATATGAGATTATTTACAATATAAAAAAAATTATATCTGAACAATTATAACTTAAAATTTTTAGTTTTAGATATCCCTTTTCCTATATTTTTCATGATTTGTTATCATTGGAAAGAAAATTTATACTCAAATCATTTAGGAGTAATGTTAGAGATCTCAAAAGTTCTGTTAAAATTTTTATCAAATGTCTCACATGGGTATGAGACCCACACCCATATGAAGTTTATTGTATTTTTTTTAATCTCAAAGAAAATCAGTATAATTTACCCTAAAAATAAATATTAATCTATCTATAATTGTACTTACGTGCCTATTCGACTTGAGTTTTGGTCTGTTGAAGCTTGGCTCAAATACTAAACAAGCTTAAAAATTTGGTTTGAGCTCATTTATTTAAGAAACAAGTTAAGATCAAAATTTAAACAAATTTTAAACAAGTCAAATTTGAGTTATCTATAAACAGCTCGGTTCATTTGCATCCATAACAAGACACAAGTGATAAGCATTCTGGCACCTTATTAAGACGTCAAGGATTTTACTCTTGTGATAGATTTTTTATTTTTTTTGGTTATATACTTTATTGTAGTGATATATTTTAATAAAAAAGAATATATACAATTTATTTGGGTCGGCATAAACTTGCTTAATTAATTGGAATGTTTTTAATTAGTGAAATTGCTAGGAGGTCACCTATCAATTTTATGCCTAAATTATTCAAGGAAAATGACTTAGGTGGATTATTAGGCGATTTTCAATAATTGCAGACATTCCAAACATAAGACAAGTGGACCCAACAACAATCTAAAATTTACAAATTCATTGAAAAAATAGTTTTATTAGGCACATATATATATATATATATATATGTATATAAGATTGATTGTTTTGAGAAAGCTACATAATAAAAACCTTAGAGACTAAGTTTGGTTTCTTCATGTGTGGGATTAGTGTGAAAATGAATTTTGGTTGTAAGTGGATGATCTTCGATTGTTTCATGTCTTTTGTTTTGTTTCTTTTAGTGCAAACTAAACTTTTCTTCATTGTATTGGATAATCGAATGTGATGATACAGTTACTACACAACGGGTCCCAGGTGGAATGGGTTGGACTAATCCACACTTCTTCAACCGGTAACTGAGTGTTCAAGCCCACCAGAGAACTTGCACACAGGTTCAACAGGGGAACGGGGAGTCCCTCAGCGAACCCTCCGACGAGCAAGTTAGAGAGAGAGAAGTGTAATGTAGAGATATGAATTGGAGATAGAAAAACTTAACCTTCTTCTTATCTTCAACGTCTGCTTATATCCTCTGGTAATCATTTCGCCGTCCCTTCCGACCTGCCACCTTGGCCGAAAGTCTATGCTGTAGCTTACCTTGTTCAGGGTGAGGGGGTGTTGTTCCGACGGAGAGGTGTTGTCATAATAAATGCTGTGATGGACTGCATTAATGGCGATGTGCAGTGACAATAACTTTACAGATCTTTGTCTGCTGATGTGGCTTGTCCTTTACTTGCCACATGTCTGAATATCATTGGTTCTTCGTGCCATGTTGGCTTCCAGCTGTTCAGGATCTTATCAGTTGGGTTATGTGTTGGGCTCTAAGTGTTGGGCTTGGGTTGTTCATAGTAGGCTATGACCTTTGTGGGCCTAACCACGTCAGTAGTCCTCCATTCCCAAGTGCAGCTTTAGCCCAACGAAGGGAATACTAATGGAGAAGATGAGGAGGACCGACCGCGAAGGGTGGCTGAGTGGAAGGGCCGACCATGAGGAGGGCCGACCGCGAAGGGTGGCCTAGTGGAAGGGCCGACCATGAGGAGGACTAACTGCGAAGGATGGCCGAGTGGGAGGGCCGACCATGAGGAGGACCGACCGCGAAGGGTGGCCGAGTGGATGGGCCGATAATGAGGAGAGCCGACCGCGAAGGGTGGCCGAGTGGAAGGGCCGACCATGAGGAGGACTGACCGTGAAGGTTGAGGTGGGGGGACCGGGGCTCAAGAGGCGGCGTGTCACGTGATGACTTGAAGTGGAAAATACAGGGTAATGGGGGTGGCAGTGAATCGTGATTGTACACATGGCAGCATCTCATAGGGGGGAGATTAGGCGTTGGGCCAAAAATAAAACTTTTTTTAAACTTTTTATTTTATTTTTTCAGTTTTGTACATTAATGTTCCATCATTATGCTCCTTATAAATACAAAATTTTCAGTTTTGCACAAAAAAATAATTCAATTTTAAATTATTTTTTTTTAAAAAAAACATTGATGTAACTTACTGCTACTGCTCCTCCCAAAAAGTTGATATTCTTCTCATTTTATAATTCAGCAATGCTAGGTATCATGAAAAACCTTTTATGAAAATAATTATGAAAGCTTTGTGACCATTGGATTACACTTAGAATAAAACACCACACACTAATCAAGCTAATCCAAGGATCATAAATATTTCATGATTATTTTTATGAAAATTTTTGCATGATCCCTAACTTTTCCCTTTATAATTATACATACCCAACGAATAACCCTACTGCTGCTGGCTACATATCACTGGTTAGAACAAAAATGACAGCAACACATTGAACCCATAAAACCAACAGAATGTAAGCACAGCGAAATCTGCTTATGCTATTCTTGTCATTTTAGTAAGTTTTATTAAAAACTTCTCGAAGTCCTACATTGAATGGAAAGCTAGAAGAATGTACACAACAGAAAATCAGTTTTTGCTTCGAAAATGGAGAACTTAATTACCGAATTTGAAACCACAAAACGGAAAGGGGAAATTGTGAATTTGTTGGAATATGATGAAGCTAATTTTCCACATAAAAACCAGAAAATCTGTGCTTACATTCCCAAAATGTAGAACTTACTTTCTGAAATCGAAACCACTTACCAGGTTCTCACAAACTTGCATTTGGTTTCAAATGATGAAATTAATTTCTGAAATCAAAGCACAGAACATTGATTTCTATGCTCAAAGGAATTTTTGTTAGAACAATCTTCTGTATACAATAAATAAATTGAAACCAAATGAAACAAATAAAATAAATAACTTACAAGATTTATTTTACCGAACCGAATATTTAAAAGATCAAGTAGAGTGTGTGACACTCTGTCCTTAAGACAGATTCGCCCCGCTACGGTACTTACGATTAAGTGGCGTTTATCTCCCAGTATACAATGATCTTCACAAATTGTAGTAGCACTCAAAAATAATTTGTACGGCGAATCAAACCTGTGTTTTATACTCTCAAAGTATTTCCTAAAATTAATATGAGGAATATATGCAACAGAGCAAAAATTGGACAGCAAAAAGATGATTTTTTCAATCAATTTTGGGATGCCAAAGACTGCTGAAATGGCTGGTATTTATAGGCATACAAATATGTCCGAACAGGTGCTATCTAGAACTGAAGAGGTATGAAACTGTTTGAACAGATATAATTCAAAAATCCAAACATATCTGCTCGTAACTGCTAGACAGATTTGAATCTGTCTGGGCAGTTTTTATAACTGTAAAAACAGTTTGAACCTGTTCCGGATTTCAAATGATTGAAAATTGTTCATATTGATTAATCAGTTGTAGAATTCAGATTTGAAAAGAGGCATTAATTTTTTCCCCAAGAAATTTGGAAAAAAATTTAAATAAATTTTGTCCAAAAAATTAATATAAGACTTGACCCATGCTCGGACAGACGGCGGCACGTGTGTGGTGGTTTGGGCTAAGGTTTCATTTGTCCATAACTCCTCCCTTCTACAAACTTAGGATACCCCTTGGGGCCCAACCCAAGGTTGTACACTTAGAGCTTATATACTCACAAAAGTTCTATTAAAGTTTCAATGTGGGACAACCCATTTCAAGGAAACCCACATTTAACTCTTTAAACGTCTATTCCACGAACCCAAAAATGACGTCAAGTTCCCATTCACTCATAAATAGTTTTGACAAACAGTCTTCACCATGTAACTTACCATGCGACAATGAACACATCACCTCTTTCGATCCACCTTAAAAGATGTATGGGACCCTCTCTATTTTGGTTTCAAAGTTGGCTCAAAATAAGCCTATAGAAACCATTATTTCCAACAATTCTAAGATTAAACTAGGGATTTGGTGCAGAAATCAAACCACATAAGTTTTAGATTAATCCACAAACATCATTTTCGATATGAAAGTTTTATTTTGGTCGAAATGAAACCAGAAAACCAAGATGTTGTTGGAGAAAATTTCATTTCTTACAAATTGATTAAGAAGAATGAAAATCAAAATCGAAGGGGAAATGGAGATGAAATGAAAACATGATGAAGCACAATCCAAATAACTAACCTTTTTGTCGTCTGATCTTTGTCACCCGCAGCTCAAATCAGCCACACCTGAATAGCGTCTTCGTGGCCTGCCTGAGTCGTTGCTCCGGTGTTGTCAACCTTGGCATAGCAACGGAAGCCAACTCTGGAAATGGTTTGGTAAAGGTAATAAATGAAGCAAGACATAGGCTGTTAGGAGTACAGTTGTAGACTATACTATGCCTATTGCTTTTTCACATCACGTGAAGAATAAAATCCCTAAACATATTATTTTGAAAACTGTGTTTGGTTTTTTGAATAACCAAACAAGAATTCTAAAATTTTCAAAACACTGTGTTTGAAAAACAAGAATCAAATAAAGTGATTAGTTTTTTTTTTTTTTTTTTCACATAATTTTTTTTTAGTTTTTTCAATTTGAAAGTTGGTATTTTAAAATTTTAAAAATCAAAATAAATGTCAAATCATCATATTTCTTTATAGATAATCATAAATGATGAACAATCATTATTTGAAGAACAATTTTGACTATTTAATGGAATTTGAAAATCTAAGAAATCTTAATTATGATTTAATTGAGTATAAGTTCATAAATTAAAACTTAGGTGTAAACGTCCCTCAAAAAAAAAAAAAAAAAAAAGTGTAAAGATGTAAGGGGCATACTTGACAATTTAAACGAGTAAAGTGAAAATTAATTTCCTTTTAGAGATAAAAGCTACAAATAATCTTTTGTAATAATTATTATATGAGCAGAAAACATTTGTGGTCGCGATTATTATTATTTTTTTATTGTGACCATTATGCTGACGAGATAATCTGTTTCCAAGATCCCATCAATGTGGATCTTTAATTTAATTAATTAATTAATTATATATATATATATATGTATGTATTTGTCTAACATCACTCGAGTTCACGATTATCACTTTCTTTGTGTTGATGCTAACTTGTCCATTTCCTTAAATTACTTTACTTCCAATCAATATTCATCATAAATGGTTATCTAAATTAAACCATACCACTATAGTAGCTTTGTTTGGTATTATTTATAAATTAGTGTAGGTAATCCATACTATATACGAAATTAAATAATAATAAATAAATTTATTTTTTAATTAATTGAAAATAATTTTAAAAAATAAATAAGTAAATTTCAATTATTTTTAACTAAGTGACTGTTTGAAATTAATATTTTAAATGACTTTTTAACTATTTTTAAGAGATAAGAAAAGTTTGAGAATGATTTTTTTAACGGTATGAGAAAACGTGAAGAAAATTACTGAGCTTGGCTAAGAATATGAAGTTAACTTCACTCCGTGACTTGAATGAATAAAATCTTAATTTAAAAAATCATATTTGTTTCTAAATTAAATAATTTGAAAGATATTAGCATATGTTGATTATAATTTTTGATCTTTTTCTCATAATATTATGTATACAAAAACAAATTTATAATATTTAGGCTGAGTATGTCATTTGATTTGTCTCTATGATTTTGTGAGATTACATGCCATTTGAAGAAATTATGAGTGATTTTTTTTTTTAAATAGAAAAAACTACTTTATTGATAAATACAAAGTATATTTATACTGAATCAAACATCAATACATACATTTGTGAGTCCTTCATATTAGTTAGAGATTTAAAAAAAATTATAAGCGAAAGATATGAACATTCAGTTTGTTTGTGCCACAATAAAAAAATTAAAATAAACAAAAATCATAATGGTCATAGTCATGCACTTATAATATTACTCATATGTATGATGACTAAATAATCAATACATATGTCAAACCATTTGCATGAAAAATGTTCAAAAATTACAAGCAATTTTAAAAAGAGAAAAAAAGAGAGGCAATTATAAAAAAGTTATTGAAATAATGGGTATTACTAAAATTAAAAGTAGTATGGTTAGATATTCATAATTTATAACTATCTAATAAATAATATGCTAAGTGTAAGGGGAGTAAATATTACTTCTGTACTCCTTGCAACCAAACTCTATGTTGTAGGACAATCTTCACCGTATTTAAAAGGATTTAATTCTGTTGTGTACAAAACAACAACAAGAATAAAAGAAATAGAGAAAAGGAGAGAATATGTTTGATTACAAAAATCAAACTCGAAATAAAAATAAATAAATAAATAACAGATTTTATTTTGTTACAAAAACAAAATTAAAATCTGAATAAATAAATAAATAAAAACAACACTGAAAGTAATTAAATAACTTACTTGATTTAATTTCTTCGAATTATTTTTTCTGATCAAGTCCAGTGTTTAACACTGTGTCCTTAAGACAGATTCGTCCTCTCCACGGTGCTTTCAGAATTCGGACGTCTATCTCCCAGGATGAAATGATCTTCCACAAACAATAGCAGCACTACTAATTGTTTGCCTTACGAACACACTAAGTGTTTACACTCTTTCTTTCGAAAATAAAATGCAGCAAGATGAAGAATAGAAAACAGAAGTGAAATACGAAATTTCTGAATGTAAAATATCAAATGAGGGTGGTCCTATTTATAGATGTGAAGGTGGCTCTTGGATTTGAAATAAACAGGTATGTAACTCTTGGTTTTGAATTGAACAGGTATCATACCTGTTGGGTTTTGAATTCAAACAGATTTGAATTAATTCAAACAGATAGTAAAACGGGAAGGGCCCTGTTTGGGTGTGCATTAATTCCAAAACAGTTTATTTCTGTTTGAAACCGGGAAGGGCCCTGTTTGGATGAACAAATAATCCAAACCAATTTAATTTGAATTATGGATTTTATTTTAATAAAAAATAAAATTAAATTCAAATGTTTTTGGCCCAAAAAGATTAGAAGCCCAACCCCACACCACGCACCCGCGCCCAGCCCAGCCCGCCCGACCGGACGGACGGACGGCGGCGGCGCGCGCGCGCGTGTGTGGTGATTTTTGGGTCCAATGGGTCTAGCCCATTTTGCCCATAACCTCTCCCTCTAAAACACTTGGGTACCCCTTGGGGCACACCCCAAGTATCTCACCCTAAGCTTTATAAACCCTTTCAAAACCTCCCACCAAATCAATGTGGGACAAGCCAATTTACAACCTTAAGGAATTTCCACCAAAACTCCATTTCCATGGAGCACACTTTGGCTTCAATTTTCCATTCACTCGGTAATGGTTTTGAGCAACCAAATATACCACGTGAATCATAACGCGGCATAGAACGCGTTACCACTTTGACCCGAGTAAATCGACACTCGGGGCCCACCTAAAAAATAGACCAAACTTGAGGAAAAATAACCATTTCCAACAATCCCCCACATGAATGGAATTTGATGACAACGGAAATGCAACAATATGCAGACTTAACGAAAGAGTATAAGTCGAAAATATCTTGCATCAGGATAGGTAGTTTTCGGCTTTGAACCTTCCCTAGTGATAACCTATCGGACTTACTGGCTAACCAATGGACGCGATGCCTTGAATTGTTCAGCCGTTTGTGTAAGCCAAGACAACAGATTTCACACAAAATATCTTCTAACACATCGTGGTTCTCACTGTTGTGTTCATTTTGGCCTTGAACGCACCTGGTTTTCATAAGTGTTTCTAGAGAATTTAGCCTCTTCATTCTCATAGAACCGGCCCCAGTTCAAAACTCATATAGGTGATTCTTATTGTGAGTATCTCTTTATACTCGTCTTGATTTTATGCCTTAATCAAGATATAAGTAATCATTAAAAGCAAAGCTTATCCTTATACCTCTGCATACAACATATGTTGCAGATATCACTCTCACCATAGGAATGGGTAGGAATTTTAATCCCTTGGTGATTTCTGGCGAGCCGTACATAACTTAGTTGTCCCTTTGAACTTAGTTCTTGGGATCTCCAGTCATATAAGTAGGGTTACCATTATGACGACTCTTATGTAATAGGCTTTAATCCCATCCCCTTCGATGAACTATACACTAGCTCTTTTGTCAAACCTTTTGTTAACGGATCCGCAATATTCTCTTTAGATTTTATATAATCTATTGAGATTATTCCGTTTGACAACAATTGCCTGACGGTATTATGTCGACGACGAATATGTCGTGACTTACCATTATACATATGATTCTGTGCCCTGCCTATTGCAGATTGACTATCACAATGAATGCAAATAGCTGGCACAGGTTTTGGCCACATTGGAATGTCTTCTAAGAAGTGACGAAGCCATTCTGCTTCTTCACCTGCTTTGTCTAAAGCAATGAACTCGGATTCCATTGTGGATCGTGCGATGCACGTTTGTTTCGTGGACTTCCAAGAAACAGCAGCGCCTCCTAGAGTAAAGACATATCCACTAGTGGATTTTGAATCTTTAGTATCCGATATCCAATTGGCATCACAATAACCTTCGAGTACTGCTGGATATCGAGTAAAGTTCAAACCATGATCACGAGTAAATCTTAGATATCTAAGAACTCGAATGATTGCTTTCCAATGGTCTTCTCCAGGGTTACTAGTGTACCTACTCAATTTACTTATAGCATAAGCTATATCAGGACGAGTACAATTCATTAGGTACATTAGGCTTCCAATGATTTGGGAGTATTTTAACTGAGACACTGCATCACCTTTATTTTTCGATAAATAAAGACTGATGTCTACAGGTGTTCTAGCTAAATTCAAATCATCCTTGATAAATTTATCAAGAATTTTCTCAATATAATGAGATTGAGATAATGCATATCCGTCAGATGTTTTAGTAATTTTCATTCCTAATATAACATCTGCGACCCCCATATCTTTCATATCAAATCTTTTGTTAAGCATCTGCTTAGTTGATTTGATCATGTTTTGACTGCTTCCAATGATAAGCATGTCATCCACATAAAGACAAACTATGACATATCCTTGGTCAGTGTTCTTAACATAGACGCACTTGTCACATTCGTTTATCTTAAACCCATTAGTAAGCATTGCATGATCAAATTTTTCATGCCATTGCTTAGGTGCTTGTTTTAATCCATAAAGGGATTTTACAAGTCGACAAACTTTCTTTTCTTGCCCTGATACTACAAACCCTTCGGGTTGTTCCATATAGATCTCTTCATTTAGATCACCGTTTAAGAAAGCTGTTTTAACATCCATTTGATGTATTTCTAAATTAAACAACGCTGCTATAGCAATAAGCATGCGAATGGATGTTATTCTTGTCACAGGGGAATATGTGTCAAAATAGTCCAGACCTTCCTTTTGTCTGTAACCTTTAACAACAAGTCTTGCTTTATACTTGTCAATTGAACCATCTGCTTTCATTTTTCTCTTGAATATCCATTTATATCCAAGAGGTTTAGAACCTGGTGGAAGATCCACCAATTCCCAAGTATGATTTTGCATAATGGATTCAATTTCATTATTAACAGCCTCTTTCCACAAAGGTGCTTCAGGACCTGTCATTGCTGCCTTAAAGTTTTGAGGTTCATTTTCTAACAAGTATGTCAGAAAATCTGGACCAAAGGATTTTGATGTTCTCGCTCTTTTACTTCGTCTTGGTTCATCATTAGTTAAATCCTGTTGGTCGAGACTATTACTAGTCTCTTGTGTTTGATTGTCAGTAGTCTCTTGACTTTGTGTACAATCATAAGTTCTTTTCTGTGAACTTAATTCCTGTCCTTTCTTGTAAGGAAAGACATGTTCAAAAAACACAGCATTCTTTGACTCTATAATAGTGTTCACATTTATATCAGGTATATCTGATTTATAAGTCAGAAACCGATATGCACTACTATTCTGAGCATAACCAATAAACACACAATCTACTTTTTTTGGTCCAATTTTAGTCTTTTTAGGAACAGGTACTTCAACTTTTGCCAAACACCCCCACACTTTTAAGTATTTGTAGGAAGGTGGTCGACCTTTCCACAATTCATAAGGAATGCTTTTGGTTTTCTTGTGGGGTATTCTATTAAGAACATAATTAGCAGACAATATTGCTTCCCCCCACAAGTTCTGTGGTAAGCCTGAACTTAGTAACATGGCATTCATCATTTCTTTTAGGGTTCTATTCTTCCTTTCAGCAATGCCATTTTGCTGTGGAGAATAAGGGGCTGTAGTTTGGTGAATAATGCCATGTTGTGCACAAAATTCATTTAATGGTGCATCATATTCACCACCCCTATCACTTCTAACCATTTTAATGGTTTTACCAAGTTGATTTTCAACTTCTGTTTTGTAGAGTTTAAACATTTCTAAGGCTTCATCTTTACTTCTAAGTAAATAAACATAACAATATCTTGTGCAATCATCGATAAATGTTATGAAATACTTTTTGCCACCTCTAGTTTGAATAAACTTTAAATCACATACATCAGTGTGAATTAATTCTAGAGGTTCGGTTTTTCTTTCAACCGATTTAAATGGAGCCTTAGTTAGTTTCGCTTCTACACAAATTTCACATTTATGATTAGGATTAATTTCAAACTTTGGTATATAATCTAAACCAATTAATCTACGCAAAGCATCAAAATTCACATGTCCTAATCTACCATGCCATAAATTTGACTCAAGAATATAAACAAAAGATGTGTTATTCTTATTCATAGCAACTTTCGGTACAACTGTCATTACATTTAACTTAAAGAGACCATCACTCATGTATCCCTTACCAACATACATACCACTCTTTGTTAATACAAACTTATCAGACTCAAATACAAGCCTAAAACCATTTTTACTTAACAAAGACCCAGAAACTAAATTCTTCCGGATGTCAGGTACATGTAGTACGTTGTTGAGGGTCAGTTCTTTCCCTGATGTCATCTTCAAGATTACTTTCCCTAGTCCAGCCACAGCAGAAGTAGAAGAATTTCCCATGAAAAGTTGTTCACAATTTGCAGCCTCATTGTAGGTAGTGAACATCTTCTTGTCCGCACATATGTGACGAGTTGCTCCAGTGTCAACCCACCACTCTTTGGGATTTCCAACCAAGTTAGCCTCAGACACCACAGCAGAGAGGTTGATGTCATTCACTCCGTCAGAGATGTAATCCAATTCTGTTACATTGGCCTGATTGGTGGTCTTCTTACTTGTACTTCCATGATTCTTTTTAGGGCGGCGGCAGTCAGAAGCTCGATGTCCAGTTTTGCCACAGTTATAGCATTTTCCTTTGAACTTCTTGCTACTATCGCCTTGTTTAGGACCATCTCCAGTAAACTTTCTCTTTTTGTTATGTGGTTTATGAACTTGTTCAACCACATTTGCCTTGGACTCAATGGGATTTTTCCCATTCCTCTTTTCAGCCTTTCGGTTATCTTCTTCAATTCTTAATCTTACAATCAATTCATCCATAGTCATTTCTTTGCGTTTATGTTTTAAATAATTTTTGAAATCTTTCCAAGCCGGTGGTAACTTTTCCACTAAAGCAGCGACTTGGAATGACTCGCTAAGAGACATACCTTCTGAATGAATATCATGCAAAATTATTTGAAAACTTTGAACTTGAGATATTACCGTTTGGGAGTCTACCATAACAAAGTCCAGAAATTTACCGACGACAAATTTCTTCGTGCCGGCATCTTCTGTCTTGTATTTCTTCTCCAAAGAATCCCACAATTCTTTTGCTGTTTTCAGAGGACTGTATACATTATACAGCATATTGTCAAGGCCATTTAGGATGTAGTTTCTGCACAGGAAATCTGAATGTTTCCAAGCATCTACAGCGGCAACAACTTGCCGATCACTTTCACCCTCTTTAAGTGCTGGAGCCTCTTCATGGAGAAACCGGGCCAAATTAAGAGTTGTAAGGTAGAACAGCATCTTCTGCTGCCATCTCTTAAACTCGGTACCATTAAATTTTTCCGGTTTTTCTCCATGATGAACATGGTTCTGGATAGGGACCGATGTAGGTGTAACAATAGGAGTACCACTGCCAGATGCAGTTTCAATTGTAGTAGCCATAATCTCTGATTACAAAAATCAGAAAATATTAAAACACAAATTAATTTTCTAGTTACTAAAACCAGAAAATAATTATAACAACAAAATAATTTTATTTTCCTTGTTACTAAAACTTGAAAAATAAAATATCACAAGAATTTTCTGTAATACCAAATAATATTCTGAATTGTTAATGACACCAGTATCGTACTACTAGTAGTTGTCAAAGAAAAGAGACAGTATATTACTACTATCTGTCAAATAGCATAAATCACTATTTGTTTTTCCAACCAGAATATTAATTTGAAAACACAGAAAATTAAATACAATGAAGATACCCAAAAAGGATTCTGTCTTAAGATTGTTGGACAATCTTCACCGTATTTAAAAGGATTTAATTCTGTTGTGTACAAAACAACAACAAGAATAAAAGAAATAGAGAAAAGGAGAGAATATGTTTGATTACAAAAATCAAACTCGAAATAAAAATAAATAAATAAATAACAGATTTTATTTTGTTACAAAAACAAAATTAAAATCTGAATAAATAAATAAATAAAAACAACACTGAAAGTAATTAAATAACTTACTTGATTTAATTTCTTCGAATTATTTTTTCTGATCAAGTCCAGTGTTTAACACTGTGTCCTTAAGACAGATTCGTCCTCTCCACGGTGCTTTCAGAATTCGGACGTCTATCTCCCAGGATGAAATGATCTTCCACAAACAATAGCAGCACTACTAATTGTTTGCCTTACGAACACACTAAGTGTTTACACTCTTTCTTTCGAAAATAAAATGCAGCAAGATGAAGAATAGAAAACAGAAGTGAAATACGAAATTTCTGAATGTAAAATATCAAATGAGGGTGGTCCTATTTATAGATGTGAAGGTGGCTCTTGGATTTGAAATAAACAGGTATGTAACTCTTGGTTTTGAATTGAACAGGTATCATACCTGTTGGGTTTTGAATTCAAACAGATTTGAATTAATTCAAACAGATAGTAAAACGGGAAGGGCCCTGTTTGGGTGTGCATTAATTCCAAAACAGTTTATTTCTGTTTGAAACCGGGAAGGGCCCTGTTTGGATGAACAAATAAAAAATAAAATTAAATTCAAATGTTTTTGGCCCAAAAAGATTAGAAGCCCAACCCCAGCCCGCCCGACCGGACGGACGGACGGCGGCGGCGCGCGCGCGCGTGTGTGGTGATTTTTGGGTCCAATGGGTCTAGCCCATTTTGCCCATAACCTCTCCCTCTAAAACACTTGGGTACCCCTTGGGGCACACCCCAAGTATCTCACCCTAAGCTTTATAAACCCTTTCAAAACCTCCCACCAAATCAATGTGGGACAAGCCAATTTACAACCTTAAGGAATTTCCACCAAAACTCCATTTCCATGGAGCACACTTTGGCTTCAATTTCCCATTCACTCGGTAATGGTTTTGAGCAACCAAATATACCACGTGAATCATAACGCGGCATAGAACGCGTTACCACTTTGACCCGAGTAAATCGACACTCGGGGCCCACCTAAAAAATAGACCAAACTTGAGGAAAAATAACCATTTCCAACATGTGTTACTTCAAACAGCGTCATATAGTCTGAAAACATAGTGAAGGTGAGCTATCCAATGGGTGTGTTGTTGGAAAACCCCTCCAACGGTCAAGTTAGCACTCTTGAAGAAAAAGAAGGAATGCAGAAAGAGAGAGAGAGAGTCGTTAGAATTTGCTTACCCTTCTCAGAGTGAAGTTGTGCGCCTTATCTAGGCTACTACCTTACTTTCTAAGGTTGTGTGTGCACTACTTCTTTTTGTCCTTTGTTGGACGCATAACAGTATTGCCCTATCTTTTCCTTACACGTGTGTGCATCAATACTGCCAAACAACATTGGTCAAATTGCCAAATGGTATTGACATGTACTTTGAGCTGATTTCTCTCCGTACTTCATTGGGCCATATGGAATGCCCTGACCGAGCCTTCACATCTAGCTCAATTTCACTTTAGTTACATTCAACCGCGCTAACTCTGCACGTTCTTATGCCGAGCTAACTCCATTTGGCCTATCAAGCTATCTCATAGCTTGGCCAAGCCTTTTTAGGACTCTTTGCTTTTATCCGGTCGAAGTCCTCATTTGCTTGTTACCCACACAGCTTCTACATGCTAGCTTAGCTGGGGATCTTTAGTTTGGTCTTGGACGACGGCCTCATCCTTGACTCAACCCGACTATTACCAAGGTGTGGGCTCTGCTCGGCCCACAACTCAAGTTTATCCAACTTGGTCCAACAT
Organism: Camellia sinensis; assembly: GCF_055761805.1. NCBI lineage: Eukaryota > Viridiplantae > Streptophyta > Magnoliopsida > Ericales > Theaceae > Camellia > Camellia sinensis. The sequence continues at coordinate 215,064,962 of NC_138964.1, read as the reverse complement.
TCGAGACGATGCACTAAACCATTGCGCGATCTAAAGAGAAGGTCCACACTAGATTTAGCTCAACCCATTTGTTCAATAGAAATTCCCCTCTTACTAAGTAATGTCGACTTAAGCAAAAATATGATCTCACATGCATAAATGATTATCTAAATGACTTTCACAAAAAATTTCAAATGATTTGTAACTTTACATTTAATAACTTCCATGAAAAATTCCAAATGATTTGTAGATATACATTGAAACCACCAAAATAAAAATAAATAAATAAAAACAAAAACAAAAACAAAAACAAAAACAAAAATAAACAAACAAAGCTTACGTGTTGTCAGCCTGAGTAACCATAATCCTAAGTTTTGATTAAAGTAGTGAAGTTAGAAAATAATCAAAATAAATCACTTAAAACCAAAATTGGAGGTATTAAGATTAAAACATGCATTTTTTTAGGATAAATCTATCATTGTACCATCAACTTTTCCTGACTGCTACATATCTAACGAAAAATAAATATATAAATATAAACTAAAACTCTAAAAAATGCAACAATCATAAAAATATTGTAATAGGTCATGGGTTAACATCCACAATTAAAAAAAAAAGAAAAAAGAAAAATATTTAAAACCTGAATCAGAAAAATTAATAAAACAATTGAAACAGATATTGATACCATATTGTGGTGAAGAAGAGATTGAAATCTTTAGGTAGTATAGCTGCTATGATTGTTTACGGTTTTTGAATTGACAATAACTAGTGGTAATCCGTGCTATGCACGAGATTTTATAAATTTTTTTAAAAAATTATTATAAATATGTTAAAGTAATTTTATATTTTGTTTTGTAGTATATATGAAATTTATAAGTTAATTTTTATGTTTATAACTTTTTAAATTATTAGTTTAAAAAAACTATTTTAAGATGTTATTTCACTATAATTCTAATTAAGAGAATCTTAAATCATTAATATTTTTTTATCAAATTATAATTTGATAAAAATTTAAAAAGATGAAGCGTTGAAAATTGTTTTTCCCATCAAAATTGATGAAAAGAAAAAAAAATTGGGATAAGAATGAAAGTTCTTTTAAAAATTGATAAAAATTTAATGAAAAGTTAAAGTAATTCATATCAAGTCAAATTTTTTATTCAAATTTAAAATCAAATTAGATAAAAAAAAATTAAAAAAAATGATGAAAGGTTAGAAATATTCTAAAACCTTCTTATTCTTAAAGACTATAAATCCATGTGCGTATTATATTCATATTGTATTTTTAGTTATAAAATTAAAACCAAAAGAAATGTAACGTAAATTATTGGATTGATAACAGAAATATCGTATCAATTATTGTTAAATATCACTTCACTTCACATTTAATAATAAAATTATATATTTGTCTTAATTATAACTTTTAAATTTGTATATTTTCATAACAAGAAGAGGTATATCATAACTCATATAACCTTATTTAATTAGGTTTAACTTTTTTTTATTACAAATTATCAAAATTGCACTAAATAGATTTATATGTGGTTGGTTGAAATAGTGAAAGTTTTTTGAGGGATTAAACATTTTTCATTTGTAAATATCCTACCTATTAAAAAAAGAAAAAAAAGAAAAAGAAAAAAATGTGTAGCTTTTGGATATGTGTTTATCAATTATTTTTTTTGTAGACATAAACAATATGTTTCAATTTAAAAAATTAAAAAATATTTAAAAAAAAATAGATTGGGTTTTTTGGAGATAAAAGAAGCCATCTAACCCCTCTATATGCTATTTTGAGATGAACTATTTTAATCACATAAAAAAATAAAAATTATATTTAGAGATTATCCCTATATATTATGCTATTATATACAAATATAGTGGTAACAAATTAATTAATATATATGAAAAATTATACTACGCTTTCATTTCAATTAATTGAATTATGATTAAAAATCCGATCAAAATCCTTGGCACAGAATGGGCATAAACACTCCGATTGCAATCATCATCACCAATAATTCTTCTCCACCATGTAAACCTATAAACAAACACACAAATCTCACTAAAACCGAAACCGAAACCAAAACCAAAACTAAACCAACAACAGAGAAAGAGAATCATACAGGAAAAAAAATAAATTTTAAAGACAAATAAATTTATGGAGTGGTAAGATATTACCACCAACAACTTAGATCTCGTCCCGCCTAATCCGTTAGCTCCTCCCCCAGTGCCCGCGAAATCTAGGAGTTTGGATGACTAATCAGATTATTCTTTAAATAAGACTTGAAAATTGATTAATTTGTCTCATTAAGTGATTTAAAATTTTGATAGATATACATCAAAAAATAGATAATTGTATTATTAAATCATAATTCAAATTTAGATATTATCATATCTTTTTGAGATCCATATCTAAATTATTATCTTCTTTATTTTTTGTGTTGTTTAATTTATTTAAGATGGAGTTGTGAGTTTCTATTTTTTTTTAAAATTTAATTTATCTATGGTTTCTATTTGTTTTTGATTATTATTATTTAGGTCAATTATGATGTGAGTTAGATATGTGATAGGTATATGAGTTTTACTGATTTAAAATACGATAGTGTGAGATATTTTCAAATTAGATTTTTTTAGATAGACTTTAAAGATTTTTAAAATTTAAATTAGATATTGAGAGGCAAAAGAAAGATTTTAACTGAATAAATAAAATCATATTTATTAATTTTATCTGTTTGTATATCTGATTTTTAACTTTTTTTTGTTATGTTATAATATAATATATAAGATATAGATAGATATCCACAACTCTTATGAAAAATATTATCTAATGTTTTTGAGTGAGAGAGAAGGAAGACAAGTTTTAATATTTTCTTTTGAAAATCGATAAGAGAGATTAGGATGGAAAAATTATGAAATATTTTTATTATCTTTCCATTTGAGATCCATAAGTTAAGGGATAATTATTATTTTTAAAATAATTAAATAGGTTTGGAAGAAGTTGAAAATGGTGTGTATAAGAGAAGTCAAAAAGGTTTATGAAAAGTCAATAAGTGCAGAGTTTTTTTTTTTTTTTTAAATCCAAAAATTAGAAAATTAAGATTGAGATATTGGAGCTCTCATAAGGTTTGTGGGTTAGAAACCCTCTTTTCCTTATATAATATACTAGCATATCATTCGTGCTATGTACGGGATAAAATAATATATTATTTATTAAAAATACGATAATTATATTTATTTTTTTTATATTTTATCTCTCGTAAATAAATTTTTTATATATAAATTTAAAGGTTTTGTTTCAAATGTTCCTTTACTATAATATATAGTATAGATAGATTAAAATTGTTATATTGACAATTAATAATTAAAATTGTGCTTTTTTATAAATAAAAAAAATGACATAGTTCTAATACTTCACTATTTTAGAATAAAAATATATAAATTTTTAAAAATTATCATATTGGTTTTTGAAAGGAAAATAATTAAAGAAATTTTAAAAATTTAATGAGTAAGAAAGAATCATCGTAACATGTAAAACTATCAAAATTACGGTTATACCAGCAAATCATTCAAACCAAAAACGGTTTAGTTTAATCAGTTAGGTCAAAAGACCAACCAGCTTACACAAAAATTAATTAATTAAAACTTTTATATTTTATTTTATTAAAATTTAAACTGTCACTAACTATGAAAAACAATCTATTAATTTAAATTTAAAATCGACACAATATAAATTTAAAATTATAATAATCTATCTCAAAATTTATAAGTTTTAAAAACAAATTTAAAATTATCATAATTATCTCATAATGTTTGTATTAAGGAGCAGCAATAGTGATATTGAAATTATCGATATATCTATATATTTTATAAAAGAGTACTTTTAAATAGAGATATTATGAGAGTTTCAAAATCTCATACAAAATTATTTTTAAAATCAAAACCTCGATGTAGGATTGTAAAATAAAAGTTAAATAGAAGCTAGCCAATGTGAATTTTCTTAATTGTTTAAAATTAGGAAAAATAAAAAATTTAGTATGAGATATTGATTATAAGGTTTTTCACTAAAAATCTTCTTTTGATTAAATAAATGGGAGCATAAGATTCACTTTGTGTAAGTGAAATAATTTACTTTTTTCTTCTTTTCTCGATGTGGGATTATAAAATAAAAGTTAAATGGAAACTAGCCAATGAAATTTTTCTTAATTGTTTAAAAGTTAACAATTGTTTGGGCAAAAAGTTTATTTCGAATCAAGTAATTTTGGTCGTTTAATCTTTAATTAGGTCAATCTTTAATTTATTTTGAATCAAACAAATTTAACCAATATATTTTGATAAAAGCGCTAAAATCGCAGTTAAACGAACGAATTAGTCAAACCGAAAACGGTTCATCCTATCCACTAGGTCAAAGGACCAATCAATTTATACAAAAATTAATTAATTAAAACTTTTAAATTTAAATTGTCTTGAACTGAAACATACACAATACTATGATATTAAATGAGAATATAAGGTTTATACAGTAAAACAACTCATTTTTCTTCTTTTTCCTGATGTAGGATTGTAAAATAAAAGTTAACAGTTATCGGGACGTTCATTTCTAATTAAGCAATTTCAGTCGTTCAATTTTTAATATGGTCAATCTTAGTTTATTTCAAATCAAATAAATCTAAGCAATATATTTTGATAAAACAGTTAAAACCGTGGTTAAACCAGTAAATCAATCAAACCGAAAACGATTTAACTTAATCAGCTAAGTCGAAAGACCAACAAATTTACAACAAAATTAATTAATTAAAACTTTTAAATTTTATTTTAAAATTTAAACCATCTTGAATTGAAACATACACAATACTATAACATTAAATGAGAGTATAAGATTCATTTTATATAACTGAAACAACTCACTTTTTCTTTCTTTTCTCGGTGTGGGATTGTAATTATTTTAAAATTAAATATTATGGGAGTTTCAAAATCTCATACAAAATTATTTTTAAAATCATGTGGGATTATAAAATAAAAGTTAAATAGAAACTAACAAATACAGATTTTCTTAATTATTTAAAATTAAGAAAATCAAAAAAAAGTTGGTATTGATTATAGGGTTTTTATCAATAAAAATCTCTTTTTGCTTATGCTGGAACAATCTTATGTGTAAAATAAATAATTTGAAACTAAAACAAACAAATAAAAATAAATTACTTACAGAATTTATTTTATCGAACCGAATAAAATTTAAAAGATCAAGTCGAGTGTATGACACTCTGTCCTTAAGACAGATTCGCCCCACTACGATGCTTACAGATAAATGGCATCTATCTTCTAGGATACAATGATCTTCACAAATTGTAGTCGCATTCCAAACAATTTGTACGGCAGACCAAACCTGTGTTCTATACTCTCTTAATTTTTTTCTAAAAAAACTAGTATGAAGAGAATTTATGCAAATGAGCAAAACCGGGAGGGAACGAAGAGAATTTCAGATTTTCCTGGATGTTTGTAATGTGAAAACTGCTGGAACAGGCCTGGATTATATAGACCCGAACAGGTCTGAATTTCAAACCAAACAGGTAGGATTTGAATTCAACAGGTGCAGTTACTGTTGGAACAGATAACTGCTAGGCAGTTTCTATCTGTTTGAAACTGTTGGTAGATTTGAATCTGTCGAGGCAGTTTAAATCTGTTATGTGTAGAAACTGTATCTGTTCGGGTGCAAGAAATTTGAAAAACTGTTTGGAAAAATTGGACTGGAGGAGCTAACATTGGACAGGAAATTAAATTCAAGTTTGAATTAAATTCGTTAAGAATTTTGGAAAAAATTCAAATAAATTTTCTCCAAAAAATTAATATTAGAATCGACCCGACCCATAACCCACACCCGCGCTCGGCACGGCAAGGCTCAACTCGGTCGGTTGGACTGTAATGCCCTCAAATATTTCATATAAACCCAACATTTTTGACATGCATAGACATAAGAGAATAAAACATATTTCCATTCATCAGAGTATTAAGTACAAAAATATTACATGTTGACAACAAAAGTAAATGCCCTATGGGCTTACAACTTTCCAAGTCAACACTTGGGTTCAACAAAAGAAGAGTTCTAACTCTTTATACAAAATAAGCCCTTGGCTTGATTAACATGTAATACATAAAGAAAACAACAAAAAGATCTTCAAGCCTCCCAAGCTATGTCCTTGGAGGTGGCATATCACCTGAACCTGAAAATGATGTCCCATATAGGGTGAGCTAATGCCCAGTAGAGATACACTAAACCAAGTATGAGAAATAACTAAAACAATAGCATTTGATATATGGTTGACGCTTACAAATCAACTTACAACACTTTTCAATTCAACATCAAATGCATCCATTTTTCATTTCAGTTTCCTTCACTTATACAATTTCGATTTATAATTATGGCTCAGAACCTGGCCAAACAATTCAATGAGACTATAACACATCTTAAAACACTTCCATACTTCATAATTCACATGAGAATATAATTCACATTAAAACACTTCCATACTTCAAATGATACACAGATTTACAGTACCAGTGGAGTCCATCCCTTATCTCCTTCTAAACAGGTTTGAGAGTCCATCCCCTATCTCCTCTCAAACCATGGAGTACATCCTCTATCTCCTCTCAAACAATATACATGTACAATGTATTTAAACACTAATCATATACAATGATCAATTAATACACACATTTGCTGTATTATTCTAACCGTCATATTCAATGACATATTCAATGTGATTAGTTTCAGTTTTCCCTAATCATCATACAATGTCTACGACAATCAAGACTATCCTCCATCGATAACCCAAAGCAGTTATCTCTAAACAGATAATAAATTTATCAATAGACAAAATATCGACATTTTCACAAGTGAGTGATTAAACTATTCAACTACACCATTCAATCCCACAACTTCCTAATTTCATGAATTTCAACTTAATTACACAATTTCCCAAAATAATTATTTAAATTAATTGGTCACAATAAATTAGGGCTTTAATCCCTCTATTTTCAAATGTTTCCCCCAAGGCCAAACTTCACTCATAATTCATAAACAACCCCAATTTCAAGTCTCTAATACATATTTGACTCAAAACATAGAAAACCCCTCTTTTATAAATTACACTACCAACCCTAACATTTCCCAAAATTTACCCAACAACACCAACTAATCAAAATGACTAAAATTTATGTTAAAACTCATAGAATAGAGTAGGTTATCCCTACCTCAAGAGAAAAGACCAAATAGAGGAGATGAAGAAAACCCAAGATACTCCAAACACCCACTTTTTCGGATCAAAGTGAAGCCCACTCCAAGCACAACCTTTCTTACAAAGGGACTAGGCTAGAAACACACTAGAACTAGGTGCATTTTTAGAGAGAAGGTAAAAGTAGTGAGAGAGGCAACTGATCTAGGGTTTGAGAAGAAAAGAGATGTAGAAAAAGTGAAGAAGAAGCTGCTGCTGCGAACTGATATATTTGATGCTCGCTCGAGCGAAGGAGTGGTCGCTCGAGCGTAGAAAACCTCGCTTGAGCCAACAATTCGAAGCTTCAGGTTTGCACCCAGAAGCATGCTCGAACGAAGAAAAGCTCGCTCGAGCGAAGAAACTCAAAACATAGTCCTCGCTTGCTCGAGCGAAGGAAAACTCGCTCGAGCCACGAAATGCAACCATCAGGTCCAGAACCAGATGCAGACGCAAGCTCGAGCGCAAGACTTCTCGCTCGAGCCGCCAGACACAACACCCAACTCTCGCTCGAGCGAAGGAACCCTGGCGCGAGCGAAGGATCTAAAACACAGGGCTCGCTCGAGCGAAGGCACCAAAATCTGGGCAGCAACCATTTGCTCCCAACCACAACCAACCTGTTACAAACCTGCCCAACACAACCTAAAAATCAAATATATAGAATTGAAGGATGGAAACAAGATATATACAACAACCAACACCACAGAACCTAAGTCCGGAGTACAACAACCAAAGGAGAGAAAACCGGGATCCCTATAACCTCCCCCCTTTAAAGAATTTTGTCCCCGAAATTAGATATAAGTTTCAAAAACATGATTTCTCAATTCTCAACAATATTACAATTCAATATTCAACATCTTGACCCATTACCGGTCATCCCATCTCTATTCAAGAGGCAATTCACAATATATTGTACAACATGCATTTTCTAAAATCCAACAATTTCCAATATACATGATTCACAATCCCATAACATATTTCAATGTTAATGATATATTTGCATTCCTACAACATATTTAACATATACAATGCTAAATTAAACTTCCATTCTCAAGACATGCTTAACCATTACAACATTTCCATAAACCAAAACATATATAATGTTTTACAACTTAAGACATATTCAATGTCCTTAAAGTTTATCAATACAACAAAATTCCCAATACATGGTTAAACATTTACAAACAAGTCCGGGTATTTCTCGCGGACATCCAACTCTCGTTCCCAAGTGGCTTCCTCAACCCCGTGATGTTTCCACAAAACTTTCACCAAGGGTATCGCCTTGCCTCGCAAGACTTGATCCCGCCTATCCAAGACCCAAACCGGTCTCTCCTCATACGAGGCATCCTCATCTACCTCTAAGTCGGTCCAATCCAATACATGCGATGGATCCGGCTCGTATTTCTGAAGCACACTAACATGAAACACGTTGTGCACTCCGGACAACTACGGTGGCAAAGCTAAATGGTAGGCAACCTCGCCAATCCTCTCAAGGATCTCAAAAGGGCCAATAAACTGAGGGGACAACTTCCCACTCTTCCCAAACCTCATCAAACCCCGTCTAGGTGATATTTTCAAGAAACATGATCACTCACCCCAAATACCAAAGGCCTCCTCCTACGGTCGGCATAACAGTTTTGACGACTCTGGGCTGTGACAAGCCTCTTACGGATAAGCTCAACTTTTTCTGTCGTCTCCCGAACCAACTCCGGGCCCAACAAAGGTGCATCATCCACCTCGGCCCAACACAGTGGAGACCTACACAGTCGACCATATAAGGCCTCAAACGGTGCCATACCAATGCTCGATTGGAAACTGTTGTTGTAGGCAAACTCCATTAAGGGCAAGTGCCTCTCCCACGACCCACTGAAGTCAAGGGTACAACCTCGAAGCATATCCTCAAGGATCTGTATAGTACGCTCGGACTTTCCGTCAGTTTGAGAATGATAAGCCATGCTAAAGGCCAATCTAGTACCCAAGGCACTCTGCAAACTCTGCCACAACCTAGTAGTAAAACGTGGATCTCTATCTGAGACGATCGACACTGGAACCCCGTGCAACCTCACTATGTCTCGAATATACAAGTCGGCAAGATAATCTACCGAATCTCTCACGCGTATAGGAATAAAGTGTGTCGACTTAGTCAACCAGTCTACAACCATCCAAATAGCATCACTACCCTGTTGAGTCCTCGGAAGACCTACAATGAAGTCCATAGTGACATGTTCCCACTTCCACTTGGCTATAGGCAAGGGTTGCAACAAACCCGCTGGCCTCTGATGGTCGGCCTTCACTTGCTGACAAGTAAGGCACTTAGATACAAAAACTGCCACATCTTTCTTCATACCCCGCCACCAAAATTGGTGACCCAAATCATAATACATCTTAGTACCTCCCGGATGCACCGCAAGGCATGAATGGTGAAACTCTCGGAGTACGTCCTCTCGGTAAGACTCCGGTACAAACAGACGGTCTCGGTATCTCACACTTAGGTCGGGATACACAGTCAAACCCTTCTCAACCTTTCCACTGGAGATCTTCTCCTAGAGGGATTCTACCTCAAGGTCACCTCTCTGTGCCTCTAATACTCGATTTACAAGTGTAGGCTGCGCAGCTACTGAAAACAAAGCTGCAGACTCAACAGATTCGCCCAGAAGCAAATCAAACTTGCCAAGTGCACCCAACATCTCCCACTCCCGGATGGCTATACAAGTTACATCACTAATGGATTTCCTGCTAAGGGCATCGGCCACAACATTGGCCTTTCCCGGATGATAATGCAACTCGAAGTCGTAATCCTTAATAAATTCCATCCACCTCCTCTGTCTCTAGTTCAAATCTTTCTGTGTAAACAGATATTTCAGACTCTTATGATCCAAGAACACCTCGAACCTCTCACCATAGAGGTAATGCCTCCAAGTCTTCAAGGCAAAAATTACAGCTGCTAACTCTAGGTCATGTGTAGGGTAATTCCTCTTGTGTATTTTCAACTGCCGCGAGCCATAGGCTACTACTTTCCCCTCTTGCACCAGCACACAACCTAAACCCTCTCGTGAAGCATCACAATAAATCGCATCACCCAAACCTCTCTCCGGAATAATCAAAACCGGAGCGGTGGTACGTCTAACTTTCAGCTCTTGGAGTGACTTTTCACAAGTCTCACTCCATACAAATTTGACCCCTTTCCGCGTCAATCTAGTCAAAGGCGAAGCTAGCCTGGAAAAATCTTTCACAAACCGGCTGTAATACCCAGCTAATCCCAGAAAACTGCGGATCTCAAAAACACTCTTAGGCTGTGCCCAATCTTGCACTGCCTCTATCTTGAACGTATCAACAGACACCCCTTCTCCGGAGACTACATGGCCTAAGAATTTAACCTCTCTTAGCCAGAACTCACACTTTCCGAACTTGGCATATAGCTTATGGGCTCTAAGCAACTCAAGCACCACTCTCAAGTGTTCCCCGTGCTCCTCCTCAGAAGGTGATAAATCAGAATGTCGTCCACGAAAACGACTACAAAATGATTTAAGAATTCCCAGAATACCCGGTTCATCAAGTCCATAAACACTGCCGGTGCGTTGGTGAGCCCAAAAGGCATCACCAGAAACTCATAGTGGCCATACCGCGTACGGAATGCCGTCTTCGGAATATCCTCCTCCCTGACCCTCAACTGATGGTAACCCGATCTCAAGTCTATCTTAGAGAAACAACGGGACCCTTTCAACTGGTCAAACAAATCATCAATGCGAGGCATAGGGTACTTGTTCTTAACCGTAGCCCGATTCAATTTCCAGTAATCAATGCAAAGTCTCAAAGCCCCATCTTTCTTCTTAGCAAAAAGGGCCGGTGCTCCCCACGGCGAAGTACGAGGGTGAATAAAGCCCTTATCTAGCAATTCCTGGAGTTAAATCTTCAACTCATTTAACTCGGCTGGGGCAAAACGATAAGGTGCCATGGAAATCGGCGCTGTGCTAGGCACTAAATCAATAGAAAACTGCACCACTCGATGGGGTGGTGTAGACACCCCATTTTTGACAGCCTTAAGACTCAGACGTCATCGATTGAGCACTCGGTGATAGTGCATGTTGTGCTCGTTTCGAGCTTCGGAGTTTTGGCTAAGAGCCTTGCCTCCGGGTCTTCGAACTCATTGTGTTTTGGCTCGGTTTACGGACTGAACCTTGTTTCTCTTCTTGGAGGGAGAGAGAGGTCTTGTAGACTATCTCTTTGTGGTCGTAGACCACTCTTCGCGGTCGTAGACCACTTTTTCCGTTTGGAGATCAGTTTTCGATTTTCGGAGCCTTCGGCCGTGCGCCTTGTCTCGGGACCGCTTAACGTTCTCCGTTTGGCTTGGTTTTTGGACCACACCTTGTTTCCTCTATCTAGAGGGACACTGTGGTCAGGGAGACCACTTTTGTGGTTGCATACCACTTTTGGTGCTCAACAGCCAGTTTTCGAGGCTCCTGGCTGCGTGCTTTGCCTTCCGAACTCTCGTTTTGCATTCGTGTTGGTTTGTTTTGGCACAAACCTTGTTTGGAAGGTAGTACAAGGGTGGGAGACCAGTTTTTCTCCTTGGAGACCACTTTTCTTCTTGCCAGCCGATTTTCTGATCAAGAAACTGGTTTTCTTGGTCTTTAGGCCACCTTTGTTGGTCTTCCACTACACCATTGGCTTGCTTTCAGTGTGGAGACCACCAATTCCCCCTGCCGACCACTTTTTTCCCTGGGAGACCACTTGAAGTGGTCGGTAGCTTTCCCCCTGTTTTGTCAGACTGAATGGATGCCAGCTGTGCCAGCTGGAGGGCACAGACTGTATCCTCCATACACGTGTATGGTGGGATTGCATCCAAATTTTAGTTTCTCCGAAAAGCTTGAACCCTTTTTTCTTCTATAAGAGAGGCTCTCCCTCTCCATTCCAGAGGTTCTGAGTTTTTCCTAAGGCACAAGTGTATATCTCCCTCTATATCTCTATATTTGGTGCCTAAAGTGTGCGTTGTTCTTCACCTTTACACCACAACTCTTAACCATACACCTCACCATTGAACTGAGGTTCTCAGAGGACCTTTTTGGAGGCTGAAAAGCTGGTTTTTGGCTGAGAAACTTGCTGGTATTGCAGTGCTTCAAGGGTAACCTCTTTTCTCCCCTTTTAAGCTTTGTCTTGATCATTCTCTTAGCCATACTTGCATGCTTATTTGAGCTTTATTTTCAACTAAAAAAAGCTTCATTTTTGAGCACTTAACATGTTTGTTTAAGGCCTCTTGGGTGCTGAGGATCTCTTATCCTCTTGTATGCCTTGTTTGGCCTTGTTTTGTGCCATGCCTTAGGGCCTTTGAGCTAATCCTTGCTTGGCCTTTTAGCCACTGAAATCCAATAGATTTTCAGTGGTTGGCATGTGTTTTTGAGGTCCTAAATCAGAGAGGGGTGACCCTCTCTCTTTTTGTCTTGTTTACTTGCATTTTGGCCTATCAAAGGAGCATACATTTTCATACTTTCAAGGCTTGGTTCAGGCACTTTTTGGTGACTTTTAGGGCCTGCCTTAGCTCTGTCTATGACTTTTTTGGTCACCTTGTGTTTGCTTCTTGCATGTGTAGTGTATTCCCATTCATGGCTCATCAAAGTAACATGTCATCCTAGCATGTATTAGCTCCATTTCAGTGGGTTTTTGGTCATCATTTGACATATCATGGCTCTGTTTTTGGCTGGTTTAGTAGCCTTTCACATGCTCCATATGCTTGTAGTGTAAATCTTATTCACTAGCTTCGAGTGCATGATGTTTTGGGTCTTTATTCTAGCACATTTTGGCTGTACTCTAACATGGTTTTGTTCATATTGTGGGCTACCTTAGCTCTGTTTTGAGGCTTCTTGGTCGAATGATGCTTGCCATGCATGCTTATAGTGTAATAGCCTTGACTAGTTTTGAGTTTTGAGGTAGCTTGCATGCTTAACTTGAGGTATTTGCATGTTTTGGCATCATTGAGAATGTTATTTCAGAACATGTAGGGCTGCTACACTTCCATATTTTCCACTCTTTAAGTGCTCTTTAGAGTTATGCTTTTATGCCTTATTTGTGAGCCATTGCGTGAGCCCCATTTTTATGCCTTTCAAAGCCATCATCCCAACTCATTTTGTTACTGTTTTGGCTTGCATAGGGTCTGTTTGGGGTTGGTTTGGTCATTTGAGCACCGCCTTGCATGTCTCTAGTGTAATATGCTTCACTAACTTTTGATACTTGAGCCTTTCAACATGCATTGCGTGAGTTGTTTGCATGATTTGAAGTCATTTTGTATGCCATTTCAGTGCTGGAACACATGCCATTGTACTCCATGTTTCATCTTTTCAATGCTCTTGGAGAGTTGTATTTTGTGCCTTAGGCTTGGGCCATTGCATTATACATGTTTGTGTGTGTTTTGGTGCCTTGATTTCATCATCAATGGCCGCTGATTTGGACATGGCTGAGGCCTATTCATTTCGGTTTAAGTCCATTGCGCATTGAGTATGTCATGTAGTTCGTAGCATTGAGCATGCCATGTTGTTACATGATTGATCATTGCACTTGTGCATGCCATTTTCATTGCATTATGTATGTTGTTTACCACGTGCATTGTGTATGTTAGTGTCATGAGCGTTGTGTATGCCATATAGTTCATAGCATCGTGTATGCTTGTTTGCATGATCATCCTTGGCATGCTTGCATGTCCAAGTTGTGTTGCATTAAGTTGCATGATTGAGTCGCATTGTGCATGCCATGTTTGTTGCATTGTGTTTGGAATAGGCGTTAGTCCAAACATGGGAAACAAGGCACATTTCATATTCGAAGTGATGAAACGTACCTCGATTCTCGGTCGCCGACACTCTTGACTATACATGACGGAGTTTTAGGCTTTAGGTGTTTGTATGTGAATTCATTCCATATTGAGTTGCGCAATTCAGCTCCTCGGCCATCATGCATCGAGATGCATGATTGGTGGCCCGAGGGTCGAGACCTACACTCCCTTGAGCTTATGTAATGATAGGGAGGGTGGTTGCGCATACATGTGTTGCAAATACTTTGCCACGCCCATTTCTTGCTCTCTGTTGCAGCAAACTAGAAACCAGTAGCAAAAAGTGGTTGGCCGACCAGATAAAGTGGCAGGCCGACCACTTTTTTTGGTTTTCACCACAAAAAGTGGTCGGCAGGTGGTCTCCAAAGTCAAAAACTGGTCGGCAGCCCTCCTACAGATTCCCATGATAGAGTTTCAGCCTTCTGGAGCTTTTTGCAGTGTTCTGAGACCAGTTGCAAACAGAGGCAAATTGGGGCATCGCGATGGATTTTCGCACGAGGTGACCGGGCATGCATCCTTCGTCATCCAAGGCAGAGTTGAGACGGCCTATTTCATATAGTTTACACGCTTATTCAATTGCTAACTTAATAAATTAATTAGAGTTGTGTAATAGTTAGCTGTGGCTTATTATTCATTTTGTTGTGTAATAACTAGTTTAATTAGATTAGCTTAGATTAGCTAGTTGGTTCTGTATTATTCATTCAGACCCTCCGTTGAGAGGGCACAACTGTTGTAAATAAGTGTGCGTGTGTGTGATGCATGTCTTCCAACCCCCATTTCTTTCTCCCTTTTATTTACCAGCTTACGATGGTTAGTTTTAGGGCATGTTTCAATTAGCATCCTTATGCTCACATGTTTGCATCCATTCATCTGTCTTGCATGCACCGGGCTCGGCGCATTATCCTAACTTCATTGTATTTCAATTCCTGTTTGAATACATGTATCAAATTGCATTTCACATGACATTTTAGAATAGCCGAGCCTATCTTAGTTGCATTTTGTATGTATTGCATTAGGCATTCTTGACATAGCTAGGATCATGCATTGATTTCTAACATAGCTTTTGTTTTGGCTCGGAGTACTCGGTAAGTGTTTATGCTTTAGCATCCTTGCATATGTGTGAGTAATTGCCATGATAGCATTTTTGCCATGAGGCTAACTGCTTATATGATATAACTGCCTGAATGCCTATGGGTGAAGGTTGGATTACTTGAATTGGAACAATTCATTGATTGCGAGTTTTAAGCCCATTTGAGAGTGGCAAATCACCATGTTTTCTAAGCCCACTTGAAGGTGGCAAAATTCGCATTTTAGCTTACTTGCGAGTAGCAAACCGCTTTAAAAAACAAATATGAGATGTTTTGTTCCAACTTAGGCGATCTAGTCTATACTTGTATGCTGTGTGCATCACATAGTAATTCTAGGTTAATAACCGGAATAAGAACGCATGCGTTTTCAAAAACAAGATATCATGTTAGTAAAGGCCGATCTTTGATCGGGCGAGCGGGGGTGCTCATTGCATGACCTTCACCTCTCGTACCCAAGTTTCCGAGCCGAGACAACTTTGGTGATGACGGACACGTGGCCTTAGGCGCGAGTCAGGATTTCCTAAATTTTCCAAAATAAAACATTTAGGTGGCGACTCTGTATCTGGCAAAGCAGTCTATGTTTGACACTTTTTTACAAAAATTAGTTTTCAAAAACGATTTGCCGAATTTGGACTCTTTGGTGATTATCAATCTCGCATTGCACTTTGCGAGATCAGATTAAGAACCGTGACATTGAGTCCGAACTGTAGTGAGCCCAATGAACAAAACGGGATTTTCTCGGGACGTTCGGGCGCGTCTACAGGTGGCAAACTAACAAGATCCTTGGGAAAGACGTCTGAGTACTCACAAACCACTCTCGGCAATACAGTCTGGGTCTTATCACACTCATTACTCATACAGCTAGCGAGAAGACAACTAAGCTCACTTCGCCCTCGCGGATCATACACTGGTGGCAAAACACTACCAACCCAGTCTCCCAAGAAGTGGAAACAATCCCTGCTCAAGGTACACACAGTAACCCGCTGGCGGTAGCAATCAATAACAGCCTGGTATGACGATAGCCAGTCCATACCCAAAATCACATCAAAACCCGACATAGCCATAACTACATAAGAAAATGGAAGTCGGCGGTCGACAACCTTAATGTCACAACCTCTACACCCCTACTTCAAAATCAACTCACCCCCAACAGGTGATACAACACAAATAGGAGATGCTAACTGCGCCAACTCCAACCCCAAAACAGATGCAAATGCAGCAGATATAAAGGAATGGGATGCACTCGTATCAATCAACACATTAGCAACCGAGTTGCAAAATAAAAAGGTACCTCTCACAACAGATGGAGCCGGTACAGATCCTGCGCGATAACAGCATACATACGCCCTGAAGGTCTCTGATCTACCTGCTCCCCTCTCGGAGCATAAGTCTGCTGTACAGACTGAGACGATGAGGCTCCCTGATTGGCCCTCGAGGCCTGAACTGACTGAGCTGGCTGATGGCTCTGAGTCTGCCTTGAACCAGATGCACCAGATATGCCACTCAATTGCGGGCAAAACCTCTTCAGGTGCCCCGCCTGACCACACTGGTAACAAGAAATCGGCTGACCTCTGCCCTGACTCTGGCTTTGAGGACGAGCCGAAGATGAAGCTGCTCTCTGCCCTCCTCCCCTCTGCGGGCAAGCTGGAGACTTGTGGCCCAGCTGACCACATTTTTAACAAGTAAAGTCTCCCTAACGGCCTCTTCCAGAACCTGAACTCGGCACTGGAAAGGTAGATCTCACAAAAGCACCCTGTGACTGTTGAGGTTTAGAACCCCTCTACCTCCTGCCATCCCTTTGGCCATCCTGACTCCTCTTGGAGCCCTTCAACCTCTCATTTTCCTCGTGCATAATAATCTCTATATGGGCCGCAGCATCCACAAGGTGTCCATACTCCCGAGTCATGGACCCAGCAACCCTAACCTTGAGTCCGTGCCTCAACTTCCTCTCGAACTCCAGACAAAGGTGTTCCTCAGACGCCACCAGCTTAGGTGCAAACTTAGATAAACTGGTAAATGCGGCCTTAAACTCGGCCACTGATGAACTCAGTTGCTTGAGTTGACAGAATTGATCTCTTAACTTCTCCCTGACAGCGGGAGACAAAAACTTCTCCTGGAAGGCGTCAACGAAAGCCTCCTAAGTCCCACCAATACGACCCCTAACAAACTTCCACCACTGACCCCCGTCTCCCTTCAGCTAGAAGGACACCAAGGTCACCTTCAAAGCCCCGTCTTCGATGTCAAGCATCTCAAACGTCTTCGTCATCTGCTCAAGCCACTCATTAGCCTTAAGTGGCTCTTTTGGATCCCCCAGAAACTCATCCGGATTAGACCGAAAAAACTCCCTCTTCAGAAAAGAAGGCCTTGCCTCAACCACATGGGCCTGGACTTGATTTTCAGCTCTGAGAGTGTCCATCGATTCCCTCAATGCTCCTGTCATCTCGCGGGCTAAGGCGTCCATGGCCTGCTGACCTACTGGCTCGGCCACATTGGCCTGACCAACACCCTCCTACTGTGCCGAAATCTCATCCGGTATAGGCATCTCCTGCCTCCTAGGCCTACCTCGCCTACCACCACGTTCTCGTCCTAACATCCTAATAAAGGTAACGAAGATCATTAGCACATTCACAAATGTGCCGAAGCTATAACACTCGCGTCCTAATGCATTGGACAACAGTAATTCATTACACGTAAGCACATAATCATATAAGCACTTACAAATTTCATTTCCAGATAATGACAGTCCCGAGGCGTTGCTAGAGTTCCAGTTAAAAATAGCATTGATCAGGTGCTTTTCTAACAGGACTCCCAGAAACCCAATGATCCAATCAATATCGTAGAAACTAAATCCCATACCCATATAGTCACATAAACATGTTATCAAATAAACATATAACATCATGCATAAGTCTCTAACAAGCGAGACAAACCCATTGTGGTACTAACCACTTCCTGCGTACCCAAAGTATTCGAACTTGGTACGCTCTGATACCAAGTTGTAACACCCTCAAATATTTCATATAAACCCAATATTTTTGACATGCATAGACATAAGAGAATAAAGCATATTTCCATTCATTAGAGTATTAAGTACAAAAATATTACATGTTGACAACAAAAGTAAATGCCTTATGGGCTTACAACTTTCCAAGTCAACACTTGGGTTCAACAAAAGAAGAGTTCTAACTCTTTATACAAAATAAGCCCTTGGCTTGATTAACATGTAATACATAAAGAAAACAACAAAAAGATCTTCAAGCCTCCAAGCCTTTCAAGCTATGTCCTTAGAGGTGGCATATCACCTGAACCTAAAAATGATGTCCCATATAGGGTGAGCCAATGCCCAGTAGAGATACACTAAACCAAGTATGAGAAATAACTAAAACAATAGCATTTGATATATGGTTGACGCTCACAAACTAACTTGAAACACTTTTCAATTCAACATCAAATACATCCATTTTTCATTTCAGTTTCCTTCACTTATACAATTTCGATTCATAATTATGGCTCAGAACCTGGCCAAACAATTCAACGAGACTATAACACATCTTAAAACACTTCCATACTTCACAATTCACATGAGAATATAATTCACATTAAAACACTTCCATACTTCAAATGATACACAGATTTACAGTACCAGTGGAGTCCATCCCTTATCTCCTTCTAAACAGGTTTGAGAGTCCATCCCCTATCTCCTCTCAAACCATGGAGTACATCCTCTATCTCCTCTCAAACAATATACATGTACAATGTATTTAAACACTAATCATATACAATGATCAATTAATACACACATTTGCTGTATTATTCCAACCGTCATATTCAATGACATATTCAATGTGATTAGTTTCAGTTTTCCCTAATCATCATACAATGTCTACGACAATCAAGACTATCCTCCATCGATAACCCAAAGCAGTTATCTCTAAACAGATAATAAATTTATCAATAGACAAAATATCGACATTTTCACAAGTGAGTGATTAAACTATTCAACTACACCATTCAATCCCACAACTTCCTAATTTCATGAATTTCAACTTAATTACACAATTTCCCAAAATAATTATTTAAATTAATTGGTCACAATAAATTAGGGCTTTAATCCCTCTATTTTCAAATGTTTCCCCCAAGGCCAAACTTCACTCATAATTCATAAACAACCCCAATTTCAAGTCTCTAATACATATTTGACTCAAAACATAGAAAACCCCTCTTTTATAAATTACACAACCAACCCTAACCTTTCCCAAAATTTACCCTACAACACCAACTAATCAAAATGACTAAAATTTATGTTAAAACTCATAGAATAGAGTAGGTCATCCCTACCTCAAGAGAAGAGACCAAATGGAGGAGATGAAGAAAACCCAAGATGCTCTAAACACCCACTTTTTCGGATCAAAGTGAAGCCCACTCCAAGCACAACCTTTCTTACAAGGGGACTAGGCTAGAAACACACTAGAACTAGGTGTATTTTTAGAGAGAAGGTAAAAGTAGAGAGAGAGGTAGCCGATCTAGGGTTTGAGAAGAAAAGAGATGTAGAAAAAGTGAAGAAGAAGCTGCTGCTGCGAACTGATATATTTGATGCTCGCTCAAGTGAATGAGTGGTTGCTCGAGCGACCAGACACAAAGAAACCTCGCTCAAGCGTAGAAAGCCTCGCTCGAGTGAAGAAAAGCTCGCTCGAGCGAAGAAACTCAAAACATAGTCCTCGCTCGCTTGAGCGAAAAAAAGCTCGCTCGAGCCAAGAAATGCAACCATCAGGTCTAGAACCAGACGCAGGCGCAAGCTCGAGCGCAAGACTTCTCGCTCGAGCCACCAGACATAACATCCAACTCTCGCTCGAGCGAAGGATCTAAAACACAGGGCTCGCTCGAGCGACAAAAGTCTCGCTCGAGCGAAGGCACCAAAATCTGGGCAGCAAAAATTTGCTCCCAACCACAACCAATCTATTACAAACCTGCCCAACACAACCAAAAACTCAAATATATAGAATTGAAGGATGGAAACAAGATATATACAACAACCAACACCATGGAACCTAAGTCCGGAATACAACAACCAAAGGAGAGAAAACCGGGATTGCTATACGGACGGACGACGGCAGTCGCGCGTTCGCGCGCGTGTGGTGGTTTGAGCCAAGGTTCAATTTGTACATAACCCATCCCTTCTACAAACTTGGGGTGCCCTTTGGGGCTCAACCCAAGTTTTGTCACCTAAAACTTATATACACACATAAGTTCTCTTAAGTTTCCAATGTGGGATAACCATTTCAAGGAAACCCATATTTTACTTCTTGAATTGTCCATTCCACGAACCTAAAAATGACGTCAAGTTTTCATTTACTCACAAATGGTTTTGACGAATTGTCTTCATTGTGTGATTTGCCATGTGGCAAGGAACACGTCACTTCTTTGGACCCATCCCAAAAGTCGTGTGGGACTTACTCAATTTTGGGTTCAAAGTTGGCCCAAAATAAGCCTATATAAACCAAATGTCCAACAATCCACCACATGAATGGAATTTGACGGAGAGAAAATAAAACAACATGATCTAATCGCAGAGAGTACAGAAATTAGAAATATTCTGCAAAGGATAAGTAATTTTTGGCTTTGAACCTTCCCTTGTGAGACGCTATCGGATTTACTAGCTAACCAGTGAATATGATGTCTTGAACTATTCATCCATTTGTGTAAACCAAGACAATAGAACTCACACAGTATATCTCAAGACACAATTTAGTTCACACTATTGTGTTCATTTTACCCTGAACAACCTGGCCTTTCATGAGTGCTCTAGAGAATTGTAGCCCTTCACAAATCTCATAGAATCGGCCTCGTTCACACTTATATAGGTGATCCTGCCATACTCCATTAGGTATTCTTAGATATAAGAATCATTAAACGTATTACTTAACCTAAAACGCTGCAGACATTACTATTTTTATCATAGAAATGGGTAGAGTTTAACTCCCTGGTGATTCTTATGAGTCATACACAACTCGGTTGTCCCTTTGAACCTAGATCTTGGGATCTCCAGTCAACTAGGTTGGGTTGCCGTTGTGGTAACTCTTATTTAATAGGCTTAAGTTTCATTCCCCTAGATGAATTCTCAATTAACTCTCTTGCTAGCCTTTTGGTTAGTGGATCCGCTATGTTGTCTTTAGACTTCACATATTCAATGGAAATAATTCTATTAGAGAGTAGTTGTCTCACGGTGTTATGTCGACAATGAATGTGTCACAACTTATCATTATACATATGACTCTGTACTCTACCAATTGCTGATTGTCTATCACAACGTATGCATATAGCAGGCACCGGTTTTGGCGACATTGGAATATCTTCAAGGAAGTGGCGAAACCATTCTGCCTCTTCCCCAGCTTTTTCTAAAGCTATGAATTCTGATTCCATAGTAGACCTAGCAATGCAAGTCTGTTTGGAAGATTTCCAAGATACAACCTCCCCACCGAGAGTAAGGACATACCCACTAGTGGATTTTGAGTCTCTAGTATTCGATATCCAATTTGTATCACAGTATCCTTCAAGTATTGCTGGATATCTAGTATAATTTAACCCAATGTTATGAGTAAATCGAAGATATCTTAGAACCCTTATAATTGCTTTCTAGTGTTCTACTCCTGGATTACTTGTATATCTACTTAATTTACTTACTGTATAAGCAATATCTGGGCGAGTGCAGTTCATTAAGTACATTAAGCTTCCAATAATTTGGGCATACTCTAATTGAGAAATACTTTTCTGTACATTCTTAGAAAGAAACAAATTAACATCCATAGGTGTTCTAGCAAGATGATCATCATCTTTGTTGAATTTGTCAAGTATTTTCTCAATGTAATGAGATTGTGACAAAGCATAACCTTCTGATGGTTTAGTAATTTTCATACCAAGTATTATATCAGCAATCCCTATGTTTTTCATGTCAAAATATTTATTCAACATTTTTTTGGTAGTTTTAATCATGTTATTATTACTACCTATGATGAGCATATCATCCACATAAAGACATACTATAACATAGCCTTTGTTTGTGTTTTTAATATAAACACATTTGTCACATTCATTAATTTTGAATCCATTTGACATCATTGCCTTGTCAAATTTCTCATGCCATTACTTTGGCGCTTGTTTTAAACCATATAATGATTTAACCAATTTACACACTTTCTTTTCTTTTCCTGGAACAGAAAATCCTTCTGGTTGTTCCATGTAAATTTCTTTATCTAACTCACCATTTAAGAAAGCGATTTTCATATCCATTTGATGAATTTTTAGATTGTACAAAGATGCAATGACAATTAGCATTCTAATGGACGTTATTCTAGTAACTGGTGAGTATGTGTCAAAGTAATCAAGATCTTCGTTTTGTCTATATTCTTTGACTATAAGTCTTGCATTGTATTTGTCAATTGATTCATCCGCTTCCATTTTCCTTTTGAAAATCCACTTGTACCCAAAAGGTTTACAACCTGGTGGCAAATCCACCAATTTCCAAGTGTGATTTTGCAGGATGGATTCAACTTCATTATTTACAGCTTCTTTTTATAAACTAGACATAGCTTCTTTAAAAGTTAAAGGCTTATTTTCTAACAAAAATGTTAGGAAATCTGGACCAAAAGTTTTTGAGGTTCTAGCACGTTTACTATGCCTAGGTTCATTTTCCTCATTTTGATCTATCTCTTACTCTTGTTCTTGATCTTTTCTTTGATCATGACTAGTAATAGCATCAAAAGATCTTTTATTAGTACTAGTCTCTTGTCCAGTTTTATTTGGAAACACATGTTCAAAGAAAGACGCATTCTGAGATTCAATAATAGTATTTACATGCATTTTGGAATGTTCTGACTTAAGAATCAAAAATCGATATACACTACTATTCATGGTATAACCAATGAAAATGCAATCAACAGTTTTAGGACCTATCTTAGTCTTTTTAGGACTAAAAATAGCAACTTCAGCCAAACACCCCCACAGTTTTAAGTATTTGTAGGATGGTACTCTTTCCTGCCACATTTCATAAGGTGTTTGATTCACTTTTTTTCGGGGTACTTTATTAAGTATATAATTAACAGAAAGTATTGCTTCCCCCTCACAAGTTCTGAGGTAATCCAAAACTGATTAACATGGCATTCATCATTTCTTTTAAAGTCTTATTTTTCCTTTCAACAATTCCATTTTGCTGAGGTGAGTAAGGAGTGGTGGTTTGATGAATTATTCCATGTTCTTTACAAAATCCACCAAAAGGTGATTTATATTCACCACCTCTATCACTTCTAAGTTTCGTAATTTTCTTACCAAGTTGATTTTCAACTTTATTCTTATATTGAATGAAAGTTTCCAAAACTTCATCCTTGGTTTGAATTAAATAAACATAACTATATCTAGTATAGTCATCTATAAAAATGATAAAATACTTTTTCTCTCCTCTAGTTTGAATTGATTTAAAATCATAAATGTCACTGTGAATTAATTTAAGTGGTTCCATCTTTCAGTTGTATGGAAAGGAGATTTGGATAATTTTGTCTCAACACAAATTTCACATTTATGATTTAAATCAATGTCAACTTTAGGTAAACATTTCATATTAATTAATTTACGCATAGATCCATAATTAACATGTCCAAGTCTACCATGCCATAAATTTGAAGACTCAAGCAAGTAAGAAGAAGATGTGTTTTTATTAATAACAGAGGGTATAACAATCATTACATTCATTTTGAAAAGGCCATCAGACATGTAACCTTTTCCTACATACATCCCATTTTTGGTAAGTACAAACTTGTCACTTTCAAAAACTAGCCTAAACCCATTTTTACTCAACAAAGATCCGGAAACAAGGTTCTTACGAATGTCGATACATGCAGCACATTGTTGAGAGTCAGTTCCTTTCCAGATGTCATATTCAAAATAATCTTTCCTTGTCCTTCAACTTTAGAAGTTGAGGAGTTGCCCATAAAAAGTTGTTCACCGTTGTCCACTATAGAATAAGATGTGAACATCTTTTTATCGGCACAGATGTGGCGAGTAGCACCAGTGTCCTCCACCATTCTTTAAGATTTCCGACAAGGTTTGCCTCGGAAACAATTACAGAAAGATTTATGTCATCAACACCATTAAAAATTTTGTCCACTTCGGTCATATTGGCTTGAGTAAGCTTTTTGCTTGATCTTCCTTTGCCTTTGCGCTTGCTATGACAATCTTAGGCCCTATGTCCCTCTTTGTCACAGATGTAACATTTTCCATTAAACTTATACTTTTTATTTTCTCCTCCTTTAGAGCCTTATGAGAAACTTTCTCCAGAAAACTTTTATTTCTTTGCTTTTGGCGCATGTTCCACCACATTTGCCTTAGACTCCATTGGATGCTTACTAGCCCGCTTCTCAGAATTACGGTTGTCCTCTTCAATCCTCAAATGCACAATAAATTCCTCTAAAGACATTTCTTTGCGCTTGTGCTTGATGTAGTTCTTGAATTCCTTCCAGCCTTGTGGTAATTTCTCAATTAAGGCTGCAATTTGGAAGGATTCATTGAGAGACATGCCTTCTGCGTAAATGTCAAGCAGAATGAGTTAGAGATCTTGAACTTGGCTGATCACAGTCTTAGAATCAACCATCACAAAGTCCAAGAATTTGCCAACCACAAATTTCTTTAAGCCAGCATCTTCTGTTTTGTACTTTTTCTCCAAAGACTCCCAAAGTTCCTTTGTCGTTTTGATAGGACTATAGACGTTGTATAATGTGTATCAAGTCTTTTCAAAATGTAGTTCCAGCAAAGGAAATCAGTATGTTTCCAGGCATCGACCGCAACAACTACTTGCCGGTCAGTTTCATCCTCTTTCAGAGTAAGAGTAGGAGTATCCTCACGGAGAAAACGTGCCAGGTTGAGAGTAGTAAGATAGAACAAAATTTTCTGCTGCCATCTTTTAAAATCAATTCCTAAGAACTTCTCTCGCTTCTCACCTTGATTGACAGGCACAGTCACAACAGATAGAGGGATTGACGTAATTGCAACCACCATACTAGTACTTGTTTGAGCATTAGTTTGACCAGTTTTAGTAGCCATGAATTTTAAATTATAAAACAAAATTATAATTAGAATTTTGTACTATACAGAAAATTTTAAACCAAAGCCACAGAATTAAATTCTGTAAAAATAAAAGAAACAAGAATTGTAATTTTTATTTTCATTTAATTTGAAAATAAAAATAAAATTTTATTTAAACAAATTAATTCCACACAGAAAATTAAATTTCTGTAACACTTCAAAAATTAAAATACTGAAACAAAATTTTAATTAATAAAAACACAGAAATTATTTCTGAAAATCAAAAATTAATTTCTGACAAACTTCACAAATAAATATTCTGAATTGTTAGTGACACCAATATATTATTACTAGTTGTCAAAGAAAATAAACAGTATATTACTACTATTTGTCAAACAGTATATTACTAATATTTGTTTTTCCAACCAGAATATTATTTTATAAAATCACAGAAAATAATTTTTGTAAGAAGAAGAAAGAGAAAAGAAAACAAATGTAAAATTCTGTAAAAACAGAATAATTCGAATCTGTCTTAAGATTGTTGAAACAATTTTCTGTGTAAAATAAATATCTTGAAACTAAAACAAACAAATAAAAATAAATTACTTACAGAATTTATTTTACTGAACCGAATAAAAATTTAAAAGATCAAGTTGAGTGTGTGACACTCTGTTCTTAAGACAGATTTGCCCCATTACAGTGCTTACGGATAAATGGCATCTATCTCGCAGGATACAATGATCTTCACAAATTGTAGTCGCATTCCAAACAATTTGTATGGCGGACCAAACCTACGTTCTATACTCTTTTAATTTTTTCCTAAAAAAACTAGTATGAAGAAAATTTATGCAAATGAGCAAAACCGGGAGGGAACCAAGAGAATTTCAGATTTTCCTGGATGTTTGTAATGTGAAAACTGCTGGAACAGGCCTGGATTATATAGACCCGAACAGGTCTGAATTTCAAACCGAATAGGTAGGATTTGAATTCAACAGGTGCAGTTACTGTTGGAACAGATAACTGCTAGGCAGTTTCTATCTGTTTGAAACTGTTGGGAGATTTGAATCTGTCTGGGCAGTTTAAATCTGTTATGTGTAAAAACTGTATTTGTTCGGGTGCCATAGATTTGAAAAAATGTTTGGACAGTTTAATCTGTTTGGAAAAATTGGACTGGAGGAGCTAACATTGGATAAGAAATTAAATTCAAGTTTGAATTAATTTCGTTAAGAATTTTGGAAAAAAATTCAAATAAATTTTCTTCAAAAAATTAATTTTAGAACCGACCTGACCCACAACCCACACCCGCGTCCGGCACGGCTAGGGTCGGACATCGGCGGCGGCGCGCGCACGTATGTGGTGGTTTGAGCCAAGGTTCAATTTTTTCATAACTCCTCCATTTTACAAACTTGAGGTGCCCCAAGGGGCCCAAACCCAAGTGTTGCTACCTAGAACTTATATACACACATAAGTTCTCTTAAGTTTCCAATGTGGGATAACTATTTCAAGGAAACACACATTTTATTTCTTGAATTGTCCATTCAACGAATACGAAAACGACATCAAGTTTCCATTCACTCATAAATGGTTTTGATGAATCGTCTACATCGTGTGACTTGTCATGCGGCAAGGAACACGTCACCTCTTTGGACCCATCTCAAAAGACGTGTGGGACCCACTCAATTTTGGGTTCAAAGTTGGCCCAAAATAAGCTTATATAAACCAAATTTCCAACAGCTTATATAGGGGTTGTTTGTTTGCCCTTTTTTTAGCCAACTTATAGCTTCTAACTTCTGGCTTTGGAAAAGCTATTTTAGACTGTTTGGTTAAACTTATTTCAAATAGTTTTTGATTCTAACAACTTATTTTAACTCAAAAAAGTTGATTCTGAGAAGCTGCTCACCCCTTACTTCTGATTATTAGCTTCTGCTGTGGAAATATTAATTTAAAGTTATACTCTTAGATTTTTTATTTTTTATTTTTTTAAAAATATAAAAAGACCCGAATGGACTATAGATTATTATTATTATTATTATTTTATGAGAAATGTATACAAATAATGAATAACAAAAAATAAAAGTTAATTGAAAAATCTACTTCACAACTTATTTAACAAACACTACTTAGTTAAGAGGAAGACCATCTCATTCGCAGCACCAAGAAGATCAAGAGTAAAGAGTCAATGGAGGAGGAAGAGATGGAAATCACTGAGGAGGTTTCTCCCCTACCAAATCTCCCATCTCAATCTCAAACATCTAGCCCTAAGAAATTAGATACATCAGTTGAGGGACCCAAAATTAAATCATTCAAGGATGCCTTCGCAGCACCTAGAAGCAAAGACTTCTACTTTAATGAGCTAGAAGACAACATCAACACTGAGGAGGAAGATGAGGATGAAGACACAAACATCCAAGATGGGCCTACTCCACAGAGGGACGATAGGATACCCACAATTGATTTCCCAAAAAAATTATTGAAAGAAATCAAACAACCTTGGGTCAATGCTCAGCTTATTAGACTACTTGGGAAAAGTATAGGGTATATAATTCTTTGTTCTCGAGTCAAAACACTCTGGGGGCTACAAGATGATTTTGATGCAATTGATCTACGAAACAACTACTTCCTATTTAAGTTCTCATTTCGAGAGGACTGTGCAATGGTTTACTCAGGTGGTCCATGGGTAATCATGGATCACTATCTCATGGTACGCAAATAGGAGCCTAACTTCAAGGCATCAGAAGCCTTTGAAACCACCACAGCTGTCTGGGTTAGGTTTCCGGAGCTTCTGATTGAGTACTTTCAAGAAAAAGTTGTATACACCATTGCGAGGCAATTAGGGAAACCTTTGAAGATTGATCTTACCACTGCCATGGCCACAAGAGGGCGCTTTGCAAGAGTTTGCATTGAAGTGGACCTTAGCAAACCACTTTGTCCCAGATTCATTCTAGGTAAGAAAAGTTACAATATTGAATATGAATCTATTCATTCAGTTTGTTTTCATTGTGGCAGGGTGGACCACTACAAGGAGCTATGTCGATTCAAGGCAGCACACCGAACACATTAGATGAACAGAACTCTAGCTTGCCGCTGGCAGGAGACCCACCAGTTGTGATGGAGACATCCCAAATGACTCTTTCAGTGGATAACAGTCACCTACAATAGACTGGATTAGAGGAAGGGGATAAAACTTTTGGGCCTTGGATGCTTGTGCAAAGGAAAAGCAGACGCTCAACATCATACAAGGAAGCCCACATTTAGGAGACCAGCCCAAACATCAATAAATATGCGGAGCTGGGCAACATTAGCCATCAGGAGGAGGAACATAACAGAGGTAAAAAATCTACTAGATCAAGCCATGAGAAAGAGGCCTATAATGCCCACTCAAACAAAAAGCTCACCACCCTCAGTCAAAGAACCCCAAAACTATCTCTGGATCTTGTAACACCTTCGCAGTTAGTAGATCCAGAACCACAAGCCAACACATGTGATATCTCACATCTCACATCTACAAATTGCCAGGGGACAGTCCCCATTAGCCCTGTAAAGTTACTTACCCAACTTGCAAATAATATTCACCTGCAAGCAGATTTACAATCCTCAGAAATCCCAGTGGTAGAGCTCATCGAAGATAGACCTACCTCACACCTACCACCACCCCCCACCATTATTTCTTCCCTTAATCCTACACATACCCTTACTATAAATCTTCAAGCTTCTTTGCTAGAGGGAGACTCGCGTCACAGCAAACCACCAGATCCAGGAACACACAATGGAGGCCGTGGAAACTCCACTACCACAGAGTTTGGTGCACAAGATGGAGGTGTCACGACCCAAACCCGCCCCTATGGGTTTAGCACCGTAACCGGCCAGTAATCTGAGATTATCGAAGGCCTGTTTAACAATAATACAGTAATACAGAGTACGGGGGCATGGCGGAAGCGAAGATAGTAAGTAAACAGTGTCCAATGAGCTGTGACGGTCTGTATCCAAAAAGACTTTTCATACATATATACAATCAGTGCAAAGCAGTTTGTACAACATTTACAATCATCCAAGTCAGGGACTTAATCTCTATAAAACAGTACAGTATAGTGTATCAGTCTATACAACATTACAAAACAGATTTAGAGACAGACGGGGGAAATTAAAACACCCCTAAGCCATAGCTAGGCAGGCTCGGAACCTCGCAGTGAGGCACATAGGTTGGCTTGACAAAACTGGAGTTACCCCGACGCTTCCAGCAACGGTCCGGTGCCTATACACCTACATATATATATATATGAGCAGTGAGCTAAAGCCTAGTGAATAACATAATGCGTAAAGAGGTTAAGAATGAATGTCCTTACAGTATTGAAAACAATAATTTCAATCAGTATGTCAGTTATTCAGTCATTACAGTCATATGTGGTACATCCAGTAGCAAAAGAGTACAGTAGGTCTTATCAGACCGAACAGTCAGTTGATGGCCATCATATCAGTAAACAGTAGTGGTTCCAACATGGGAACCGACAAAGATCTCTGTAACAGTAGCAGTAACAGTAACAGTAATAGTAACAGTAACAGTAACAGTAGTTGCTAAGGATGCCACAATACAGTTCACAATTAGGACATCATTCATTCAGTAGCAGTATTATTTCAGAAAACAGTACAGTTCAATTGTTCAGAAGATAATCATATTTGAACATATTTTTACACAGTTGTTACTCACAGAGTTCTGGGCTACAGTTAAGCTAGAGCGCGTCCTCAGATGCCAACCCTACACAGTTTACAGGATGAACACACACTAAGTTCACATTCGGGAAACAAAGACTTAGTCCCTACTTAGACTCGGTGTGGTTCTACATCTATATCCTCATTAAAATGCCTTAAACTAGGCCTAAGAATGCCTAGGATGGGATGAGGATGCAAAGATGCACTTTAAAAGTATTTTCAGAATTTTCAAAAAATAGGGGTCCCGCTCGAGCGTCGATTACTCCGCTCGAGCGGACATGCAGACAAAGGTTTCCGCTCGAGCTCAGACTTACTCGCTCGAGCGTACTGCAAAACAGTCAAAAGTGCTGGATAGGTGAAATTCATGCTCGATTGGGCGCTCGACACCCGCTCGAGCGTAAGACACAATGTCCCGCTCGAGCGTAAATTACTCCGCTCGAGCGGACTTCAAAACAGTGTAAAGTGCTGAGAGCACGAATTTCACGCTCGAGCGCTAGTCACTCCGCTCGAGCGTGAGTCCAAAATCTGGAAATTCCAAATTCGAACCTCAAGCTCAAAACCAAGTTTTAAAACATAAATTTTGATCCTCTTGGGCTAATTTGCTGGAAAACATTTGTAAACTCATAGAACAACATGTTTCAAAGGTCAATTGTAAAACCAAAGCCCCAAAGGAAGATCAATTCAACTCAATTTCAAACCAAATTTCAAGAACATAACTTCAATTGAACATGCAAGACTTTAAGCAACTTTCAAGCTTCAAATAATTGCTCTAGTGAGCCAATCTTTACAAAACATGATAAATTCGTGCACTAAAACTCTAATATGAACATGCAAGTAACAATCTTCCATGAAAACAACTTCAAACTCATCAATATAGGCATGCATGCAAGGAATGAGCTTCAATTCAACATTATAAGGCTCAATCTAGGCTTAGATCACTAAGGACACAAGAACCATGCATGAATCAATTCAAAAACAAGTTCAAGAAGGTGGATGTTCTACCTTAAGTCTTGTATTCAAGTGTAGAAACTCAATTTGCACAAACTCTCTACAATTTCTTCAAGTTTCCAAGAAAACTTCAAGATGAACAACTCAATTCTCTCAATCCCTTCTCTAAGTCGGCTATGCTCTCAAGGAATGGCTGAAGAAAATGTTTTGTCTAAGTAATATGTAGGTAATGGCCCACTATAATGGCAAAGTTGCGATTAAGTCCAAGTTTGCAATTTATCAATAATTAATCTAATTTAAACATACCAAATCACATTTTAATTAAATATGCCATAAAATCACATTAATTCTAATTATCATAAATCGTCAATCAATTTCAGATTCGGCCGCCGATAAGGCCTTCAATTTGCAGTTTAAACATAAAACATGAACAGATAATTAAACAGTCAAACAGATAGACATGCATTTAAACTAGTACTTTCAATCAATTAGTTCAGTATTCCAGTCAGTTCAATTACTAATCATGTTCAGTCTCAGTTTAGCAGTAATCAGTAGCGTTATCAATGATCAGTGGTGAGGGTTATTACAGTCTCCCCTCCTTATAAAGAGTTTGGTCCTCCAAGCTCGAATTACCTTCGTTTTGGAAGAAAACAGGATTCAGTGGGAACAGTTCAGGATATCTCTTGGCCATGTCATCTTCCCTTTCCCATGTGGCATACATGCCACCATGGTTTTGCCAGTCCACCTTCACTAACGGAATATCTTTGTTTCTCAACTTTTTGATCCGTCTGTTTACAATCTGAACAGGCCGTTCTTCATAAGTGTAGTCATCACTTAGCACTACACGGGTCGGCTCTATCACATGAAAAGGATCCTGGAGGTAGTCCCTCAACATAGAAATGTGGAAGACGTTATGCATATGCTCTATTTCAGGAGGAAGCGCTACTTGATACGCCACCGTACTGATTTTCTCAATAATCTCATACGGTCCGACGTATCTCGGCGCTAACTTACCTTTGACTCCAAAACGAGTCTGGCCTTTCATTGGTGTCACCTTCACAAAAACGTGATCACCTACTTCATACTCCCTGTCTCGTCTTCTGACATCCGTATAACTTTTCTGTCGGCTCTGTGTGGTTTTCAGTCTCTGTTGGATCAGTTTTACTTTTTCTATAGTTTCATAGACAATCTTAGGCCCAAGCAAAGGCCCATCTCCAACTTCTGCCCAGCAAATCGGACATCTACATTTTCTGCCATACAATGCCTCGAAAGGCGCCATACCAATACTTGAATGGAAGCTGTTGTTGTAGGCGAATTCAGCCAATGGCAAATGACTTTCCCAATTTCCCTGAAAATCAAGGACACACATTCTCAGTAAGTCCTCTAGAGTCTGAATGGTTCTTTCTGACTGGCCATCTGTCTGAGGATGGTATGCACTACTCCGTCTCAGTTCGGTACCCAATGCAGTTTGTAGGCTTTGCCAGAATCTCGATGTAAATTTCGAGTCCTTATCAGAAACAATGGACACAGGCACTCCATGCAGTCTAACAATCTCATCAATATAGAGTATAGCCAATTTGTCCGCATTATAAATTGTTTTGACAGGTAAGAAGTGAGCAGATTTAGTCAGTCTATCAACAATAACCCAAATTGAGTCCATACCTTTATTGGAGCAAGGTAAACCAACAATGAAATCCATGGTGATATGTTCCCATTTCCACTCCGATATAGGTAAGGGTTGCAGTAAGCCTGTGGGTCGTTGATGTTCAGCTTTAACTTGTTGGCAATGAAGACATTTTGATACAAAATCAGCAATCTCCTTCTTCATTCCCGGCCACCAGAAATTCAATTTCAAGTCTTGA
Source organism: Camellia sinensis (assembly GCF_055761805.1). NCBI lineage: Eukaryota > Viridiplantae > Streptophyta > Magnoliopsida > Ericales > Theaceae > Camellia > Camellia sinensis. Next base: position 215,032,228 of record NC_138964.1, on the reverse strand, counting down.
TACATTTTTGTATTTCCTGGGTGGATAGACAGTTTCGAATTATGGCCTTCATGTATAACTCTCTTTTTAAGTTCAGAGTCATTCGGTACACACAATCTTCCCTGAAATTTCAGTACATTATTCTCAAATTTGAAATTCGGTCTCGGTTTAGATTCTCATTCATCGATGATCTTCTTCAAGACGTCATCTTGTTGCTGTCTCTCTTTAATCTCTTCAATCAGTGCCGGTTGAGCAGAAATAGCAGCTATTGTTCCACCTTGTTCTCGCAAAACAATCTCAATTTCAGACTTTTCAAGGTCACAAAGCAACTCTTTCTGTCCAGTGAGTAAACAGGCTAAGTTCCCGATCGATTTTTGACTCAGTGCATCGGCAACAGTGTTGGCTTTCCCGGGATGGTACAAAATCTGTAGGTCATAGTCTTTAATCAATTCTAGCCATCTCCGCTGTCTCATGTTCAGTTCTTTCTGTGTGAAGAAATATTTCAAACTCTTGTGGTCAGTATATACTCCACATGTCGCCCCATAAAGGTAGTGACACCAGATTTTCAATGCAAATACTACTGCAGTAAGTTCCAGATCATGGGTCGGGTAGTTCTTTTCATGCGGTCTTAGTTGTCAAGAAGCATAGGCAATAACTCTCTCATTCTGCATTAAAACACATCCCAAACCCTTATGAGAAGCATCACTAAAAATGGTAAAACCATCCGTACCTGAAGGTAGGGTAAGAACCGGTGCAGTCACAAGTCGAGTTTTCAACTCTTGGAATGCTGATTCCCTTTGGTCAGTCCAGTCAAATGATATCCCCTTTTGAGTCAATTGAGTCAACGGTAAAGTAATTTTGGAGAAATCTTTGACAAATTTTCTGTAATATCCAGCAAATCCCAAAAAGCTTCGGACTTCTGTAACATTTGTTGGTCTAGGCCAATTCACTACTGCTTCAACTTTCTATGGGTCAACTGAAATTCCATCCTTGCTAATAACATGTCCCAAAAACATAACATGATCAAGCCAAAATTCACATTTAGACAGTTTAGCATACAGTTTCTGTTCTCTTAGGGTCTTTAAGGCAAGTTTCAGATGATGTTCATATTCTTCTCTACTCTTGGAATAAATCAGAATGTCATCTATGAATACAACAATAAAGTCATCGAGGAATGGTTTAAAGATTCTGGTCATGAGGTCCATAAATGCAGCAGGTGCATTGGTAACTCCAAAAGGCATAACTAGGAATTCGTAATGTCCATACCTCGTTCGAAAAGTAGTTTTATCAATGTCTTCTGGTTTAACTTTCAGCTGATGATATCCGGATCTGAGATCAATCTTAGAGAAAAATTGAGCACCCTTTAACTGATCAAATAAGTCATCAATACGCGGAAATAGATATTTATTTTTCACAGTTACCTTGTTCAATTCACGGTAGTCGATACAGAGTCTTAGTGAGCTGTCTTTCTTTTTCACAAATAAGACAGGTGCGCCCCACGGTGAAGTACTAGGCCTGATGAACTTTTTGTCTAACAGTTCTTGCAGCTGAACTTTCAGTTCTTTTAATTCAGTAGGTGCCATTCTGTATGGAGCTTTAGATACTGGCTGTGTACCCGGAATTACATCAACAGTGAACTCAATCTCCCTATAAATCAAATTCCCTGGTAGATTATCCGGAAAAACATCTGGGAATTCTCTGACTATAGGAATACTGTTCACATTAGTACTATCATCAGTAGGTACAGTCAATACATAACACAGATACCCTTTACACTCCTTCTTAATCAATTTACAGGCTTTCATGGATGAAATCAGATACGGGGGAGGTACTACTCCAACCCCATTAAACACAAATTCGGGTAAACCAGGTGGACGGAAAATCACTTGTTTAGTTACACAGTCAATAGTAGCATGATATTTTTGTGACTAGTTCATTCCCAATATTACATCAAAATGGTCAATGTTCAATGGCAGTAAATCGATATACAGATGCATATCCCCAACAATAATTTCACATGCAGGGTACATATAAGCACAAGTCATAGATCCCCCAATTTCACATGCAGGGTACATATAAGCACAAGTCATAGATCCCCCAACAGGTGAAGAGACAGCTAACAGATAATTCATGGGTTCTAATGGTCTATTCAATTTTCGCAAAAAGGCATGTGATACGTATGAATGTATAGACCCCGGATCAATCAGTACATAAGCATTTTGGGTACAAATAGAGACGATACCTGACACGACGGTCTCGGTATTTTGTATGTCTCCCGGTACGAGTGCGAACACTCGGCCTTGCCTCATAGGCTTTTTCCCAGTAGCTTTGGGGTTGGGTTTTGGTGGAGCAGTTGATGTTGCGCCACTGGCTGCAGCTTTACTATTGCCCTGAGGAGCAGAGGGGCAATCTTTTACCATGTGGCCCACCTTGCCACACCTGTAACAAGCACCAAATAACTTATAACAAACCCCTTTGTGTTTCTTACCACATTCAGAACAGGGTCGTATGGAACCACTTCCCTGACTGGAACTGGTGGTTGACCCTGAGTTTTGCTTTTTGTTCAGTGGGTTGTTTCTGCCTTTCTTGAATTTAAAACCCCGTTTTTTCCCGCGCCGCTCAGTTGCGGGTGTTTCAGTCTGTTTCAAAGCTTCAATGTTTGCTTTAGCCATGATTGCTCTGTCAAGAACATCTACATACTTCAACAGTTTCAGTACATTTATTCTGTCAAGAATTTCCACATTTAGGCCGCCTTCAAACTTCCTGGCCTTTTTGTAGTCCGTGTCCACCATGTGTGGTGCATATCTAGCAAGTTCAGTGAACTTTGTTTCATACTCTCCTACGGACATGGTACCTTGTTTCAGCTATTCAAATTCAGTCACCTTTCTGTCCCTGACACACTGAGGGAAGTACTTTTCGAAGAAGGACTCCTTAAATTGAGCCCAGGTCATGACAGTATTTGGATCACGGATTAACATCCGCCACCTTCTCGCCTCTTCTTGCAAGGTAAAGGTGGCCAACAATACTTTATGTGCTTCAGAGTACGGGAACATTTCAAATAACTTTTCTGTTTCAAGAACCCAAGCTTCAGCCTTTAAGGGTTCAAGGCCTTCCTGAAAGGATGGCGGTTTCATCTTGCTAAATTTCTGTGTTAGAGCTATGATATCATCATTAACAGGTGGCTCTGGTTGTATTGGAGGAGGTGGAGGCTGTTGGTTCTGTTGTTGTTATAGTCTTGCGGTTAATAGTTCCACCATTCTCTCCAACCTCGCCATTCTTGCCTCAGAGGATTCAGTTTCATTAGCAGTGCTTGCATTATCCATTTCACTATATGTAACATAGTAATAATAAACATAGGAAGTTGCATACTTTAAACATTTAAACATGAGCAGTTACATGTTTCAACACATTAACACATATTCATGTCATGTCCACACACACTTTTCATTCTCATGTGAAACCCTAATTACTTTTCTAGGACACCCTATAGCTCATTTGGACACGTGTATGCGGTATAACTCGTGGTTAAGTATCGCTCTGATACCACTCTGTCACAACCCAAACCTGCCCATATGGGTTTAGCACCGTAACCGGCCAGTAATCCGAGATTACCGAAGGCTTGCTTAATAGTAATACAGTAATACAGAGTACAAGGGCATGGTGGAAGCCAAGACAGTAAGTAAATAGTGTCCAATGAGCTGTGACGGTCTGTATGCAAAAAGACTTTTCATACATATATACAATCAGTGCAAAACAGTTTGTACAACATTTACAATCATCCAGGTCAGGGACTTAATCTCTATAAAATAGTACAGTACAGTGTATCAGTCTATACAACATTACAAAACAGATTTAGAGACAGACGGGAGAAATTAAAACACCCCTAAGCCATAGCTAGGCAAGCTCGGAACCTCGCAGTGAGGCACATAGGTTGGCTTGACAAAACTGGAGTTACCCTGACGCTTCTAGCAATGGTTCGGTGCCTGTACACCTATATATATATATATGAGCAGTGAGCTAAAGCCCAGTGAATAACATAATGCGTACAGAGGTTAAGAATGAATGTCCTTACAGTATTGAAAACAATTATTTCAATCAGTATGTCAGTTATTCAGTCATTACAGTCATATGTGGTACATCTAGTAGCAAAAGAGTACAGTAGGTCTTATCAGACCGAACAGTCAGTTGATGGCCATCATATCAGTAAACAGTAGTGGTTCCAACATGGGAACCGACAGAGATCTCTGTAACAGTAGCAGTAACAGTAACAGTAACAGTAACAGTAACAGTAGTTGCTAAGGATGCCACAATACAGTTCACAATTAGGACATCATTCATTCAGTAGCAGTATTATTTCAGAAAACAGTACAGTTCAATTGTTCAGAAGATAATCATATTTGAACATATTTTTACACAGTTGTTACTCACAGACTTCTGGGCTATAGTTAAGCTAGAGCGCGTCCTCAGATGCCAACCTTACACAGTTTACAGGATGAACACACACTAAGTTCACATTTGGGAAACAAAGACTTAGTCCCTACTTAGACTTGGTGTGGTTCTACATCTATATCCTCATTAAGATGCCTTAAACTAGGCCTAAGAATGCCTAGGATGGGATGAGGATGCAAAGATGCACTTTAAAAGCATTTTCAGAATTTTCAGAAAACAGGGGTCCCGCTCGAGCGTCGATTACTTCGCTCGAGCGGACATGCAGACAAAGGTTTCCGCTCGAGCTCAGACTTACCCGCTCGAGCATAGTGCAAAATAGTCAAAAGTGCTGGATAGGTGAAATTCATGCTCGATTGGGCGCTCGACACCCGCTCGAGCGTAAGACACAATGTCCCGCTCGAGCGTAAATTACTCCGCTCGAGCGGACTTCAAAACAGTGTAAAGTGCTGGGAGCACGAATTTCACGCTCGAGCGCCAGTCACTCCGCTCGAGCGTGAGTCCAAAATTTGGAAATTCCAGATTTGAACCTCAAGCTCAAAACCAAGTTTTAAAACATAAATTTTGATCCTCTTGGGCTAATTTGCTGGAAAACATTTGTAAACTCATAGAACAACATGTTTCAAAGGTCAATTGTAAAACCAAAGCCCCAAAGGAAGATCAATTCAACTCAATTTCAAACCAAATTTCAAGAACATAACTTCAATTGAACATGCAAGACTTTAAGCAACTTTCAAGCTTCAAATAATTGCTCTAGTGAGCCAATCTTTACAAAACATAATAAATTCATGCACTAGAACTCTAATATGAACATGCAAGTAACAATCTTCCATGAAAACAACTTCAAACTCATCAATATAGGCATGTATTCAAGGAATGAGCTTCAATTCAACATTATAAGGCTCAATCTAGGCTTAGATCACTAAGGACACAAGAACCATGCATGAATCAATTCACAAACAAGTTCAAGAAGGTGGATGTTCTACCTTAAGTCTTGTATTCAAGTGTAGAAACTCAATTTGCACAAACCCTCTACAATTTCTTCAAGTTTCCAAGCAAAATTCAAGATGAACAACTCAATTCTCTTACTCCCTTCTCTAAGTCGGCTATGCTCTCAAGGAATGACTGAAGAAAATGTTTTGTCTAAGTAATGTGTAGGTAATGGCCCATTATAATGGCAAGGTTGTGATTAAGTCCAATTTTGCAATTTATCAATAATTAATCTAATTTAAACATACCAAATCACATTCTAATTAAATATGCCATAAAATCACATTAATTCTAATTATCATAAATCGTCAATCAATTTCAGATTCGGCCGCCGGTAAGGCCTTCAATTTGCAATTTAAATATAAAACATGAACAGATAATTAAACAGTCAAACAGATAGACATGCATTTAAACTAGTACATTCAATCAATCAGTTCAGTATTCCAGTCAGTTCAATTACTAATCATGTTCAGTCTCAGTTTAGTAGTAATCAGTAGCGTTATCAATGATCAGTGGTGAGGGTTATTACAGGAGGGGAATACGCTGAGCCTCTTACTAGAACCAGGGATAGAAGCAATTCATTGCGCAGACATAATTTGGTGGATCGAACAACTAAAGGTGAGAATCAAGCCAAGTTAGAGCACCATACCAGGGCCTCCAATGCACTCATTGCAGATGGCATCCATGAGGTCAATAGACCAAGATCATTGTAGGATTCGTAGTATCTTCACGAAACTGGATTCTAACCCATTACCACAATACTTATCCATGGATTCTATGAAAATATTGATTTAGAACTGCCACGGGGCAGGAAATAACACCTTCAAGCGCAACTTAAGAGAACTCCTCAACACCCATAAACCTGAAATTCTGGTCTTTATGGAAATTAAAGTTCCATTTAGTTCCCTAGGAAATTTCTTTAATAATCTAGGATTCTTAGCCTCCACAGTGGTTGATTCCATAGGTAGAATGGGAGGAATATGGATGCTCTAGGACACGACCCATGTTAATGTTCGAACCTCTTCTGTTTCTAACCAATATATTCAAGCCACCATCCACAGAGAACACTATGAAGAATTGATCTTTTCTGCAGTCTATGCTAGCCCCAACCCAGCAATTAGAAATAATCTTTAGGAGGATCTGGAGAGGACAACTTCCAATATGCACCAACCTTAGTTGGTTGCTGGAGACTTCAACGACTTCATTGACCTAAGTGAAAGAAGGAGCTTCTCTCCCAACCATACATTTACTAGAACACAGAGATTCAGAGACAGAATCAACAATTGCAACCTTATTGACTTGGGTAGTGTAGGCCCCCAACTTACCTGGACCAATAACAGACAAGGTTTTGCCAACATAATGAAATGATTGGACAGAACAATGAGCAACAACCAATGGCGAGCCCTCTTCCCCGAAGGCACTGTAAGGACTCTACCTCACACTTACTCAGACCACTCCCCCTTGGTGGTCTTCACCCAAGGTAGACATCCTTCTAACTAGCTGAATAGGCCTTTTAGATATGAAGCAGTTTGGTTTTGTCATTCTAATTTTATTCATGTTGTTCAGAATTCGTGGCTGAAAATGTCCAATAACCTTTTAGAAGCCATTGATACCTTTACTGACAATGTTAAAATCTGGAATAAGAAAGTGTTTGGTAACATTTTCAATAGAAAAGAACCCTTCTTGCTCATATTGAGGATATCCAAAAAGCCAAAGCACTTGCCTTCTCTCATAATCTCCACTTTTTAGAAAAGGACTTGGTCAAACAGTTCAACAACACTCTTTTTCAAGAAGAAATTTTTTGGTTTCAAAAATCCAGATCCAAATGGCTGACTTTGGGGGACAAACACACTAGATTTTATCATATTTTTACCCTTAACAAAAGGAGGAAACTTAAAATTAATGTTCTTAAAGATGATGAGGGCAATTGGATTTCTGGAATGAATGATCTTAAAGCTCACATCATCGACCACTTTACTAACCTTTTCAAGTTTGAAGAGACTACCATTGTTGAGGGTGGAATAATATTGCTAGAACTAGACTCACACCCGAAGATAATGATAGGCTCTTAGTTCCCATTTCCAACTCTGAAATATGGTAGGCCATCAAAAACATCAAAGCTTTCAAAGCTCCAGGCAAAGATGGTATTCAAGCTATTTTTTTATCATCAATATTGGAACATTGTTGGCCTCTCTTTTTGTGATTTCATCAAAACATGCTTTCAAAATAAACTTGTCCCTCAGGAAACAAATGAAACTCAAATAGTCCTCATACCTAAACTTGACAACCCTGAGACCATTAAACAATTCAGGCCTATTAGCCTTTGCAATGTCACCTATAAGGCCATTACCAAGATTATTGTCAATAGAATTAGATCCCTTCTCCCTGACCTCATTAGTCCTAACTAGAGTAGTTTTATACCTGGCAGAACTACAACTGATAATATTATCATTAACCCGAAAATTATTCACACTCTTAGGCTCAAGAAAGTCAAATTTGGGGGTATGGTTCTCAAAATTGACCTGGAAAAAGCTTATGATAGGTTCTCTTGGGATTTCATCCAACATTCTCTTAAAGAATTTGGCCTTAATTCAGATTGGATTACCCTTATTATGAACTGTGTTTCTACTGTTAGATCTTCTATTATCTGGAATGGTGAGACCTTCCCCAGCATTAACATGGGAAAAGGCCTCCATCAAGGAGACCCTTTCTCCCCCATCTCTTTGTCATTTGCATGGAAAATCTTTCAAATAAGATTAAAATTCAAACTGATAGTGGTAGATAGAAGGGACTTAAGGCCTCCAAACATAGCCCTCTTATCTCTCACCTGTTTTTTGCTGATGATCTCATTTTGTTTGCCAAAGCTAATGATAGAAATTGTGAATGTATTATGGAAGTTCTCTCTGAGTTTTGTGACATGTCTGGTCAAAAAGTTAACCTGCTTAAATCCAAAATGTTTTTCTCTCCAAACCTTTCTCAAAGTGAAGCCCTCCCTCTCAGCCATATATTTGGCATACCTTTGACTGATGACTTAGGTAAATACTTAGGCATACCCATTCTCCACCACAGAATTAACAAGACTCTCATAAAGGATGTCATTGAGAAAATGTCCAAAAAACTTTCTAGATGGAAAGCCAAGAGCCTGTCCTTAGCTAGTAGAACTACACTAGTGAAATTTGTCACATCTACTATACCTAACCACTTGATGCACACCTTGGAAATCCCCAGACATGTTTGTGACCACATTGATAAACTGAATAGAAACTTTCTGTGGGGTAGCACTGAAGGAGGTTAGGAAAATTCATCTTGTTAACTGGAACCAAGTGTGTAAAAACAAAAAGCATGGTGGGCTTGGTATCAGGAAAGCTAGAGAGCAAAATTCAGCTTTTATTTCCAAATTGGGCTGGAAGTTAATTAGTAATGCTGAGGATCTTTGGTGTAAAGTTCAAAAAACAAAATACCTCAGAAATAATACTTTATCCAACTAGCCAACCAAAAGAAGAGTCTCTCACACTTGGAAAAGCATTATCAAGAATATGGATGTATTGGATAAGAATATCAAGTGGAATGTGGGTACATGGGAGAACATCTCCTTATGGACTGACTGGTGGTGCGGATCACAGTCTCTTTGCAAAAAATACCAAGGACCTCATATTGATAACACCATTAGAGTAAGTTCTATTCTAGATGATAAGGGACAATGGAATCTGTCTTTTATTGAAATAGTCATATCTCAACAAGACAAGGAAGACATTCTCACTATATTCAGCCCCAGGTATGTGACATTCACTGATGGCCCAATTTAGAAGGGCTCTACCAATGGTAACTACTCCACTGCAGCAGCATACCAAGCCTTATCAGGACAGGATAACAATGGGGAAGACTGGCAGTGGCTGTGGAAGATGAAGGCTCCTTAAAAAATTAAAAGCTTCATGTGGTTAGTGGTGCAAGATAAACTCCTAACCAATCACCAGAGGCTAATCAAAAATCTTACCTTGGCTGACACTTGTCCCAAATGCCAGCGCAGTAGGGAAGACATCTTCCATCTTCTCAGAGGTTGTCCTAAAGCAAAATCAGTTTGGCTATTTCTGAGAGACTCCAACTGGTGGCAACAAAGCATATCTACTTCAATTCAGGATTGGATCAAAACTAACCTTAAAAGTACGGTGCAAGTCAATGAAATACAATGGTCCTTAGTCTTCATAACAACACTTTGGAACATCTAGAAGAAAAGAAACAGAGTGGTCTTTGAGAACCACACTCAACCCCCATCTGTCAGTGTCAAGCTTATTTTAGAGCAAGCAAGGGCAGCTCAACAAGCATTTCAGAATTTCCTCAATCCAAATTACATACACCCTATGCTAACTAATTGGTCTTGTCCTATTGCAGGTAAACTTAAACTCAACACTGATGGCTGCTCCAAAGGTGATCTAGGACAGTCGGGCTATGGTGGACTACTCAGAGATGAAGTTGGCTCCTGGATATGGAGTTACCATGGTTACCTAGGCCGTTGCACTAGCCTAGAAGCGGAAATCTGGGGCATATACAGAGGACCGACCATTATTATGCAAGGGTTATCCAACATTACCATTGAAACTGACTCTCAGAATGCAATGGAAATGCTCAGAGAAGGTGCTTCCACTACTTCACCCTATCGAGCCATTATTGAAGATGCTAAATTCCTTCTCAGTAGGTGCCAATGCTCTATCTAGCATACTCCTAGAGAAGGAAACCATAGTGCTGATGCTTTGGCCAACATTGGAGTTAATAAACAAGAACATCTTGTGTATCTTGAGAACCTACCTAGCTCTTTACTTTCTTTTCTTATCACTGATATGGTGAATGCTAACTTTGTAAGGGATTAACTTATCCCAGGACTGCTCTGTCTGGAACTCTTTGTTTAACTTATTCCTATGAATCAAAAAAACAAAACAAAACAAACACTACTTAGCAACTTAAATCTATAATCCAACAGTTATACCAAACAGATTAACAGCTTCTGATTAAAGTTATAATCTATTATCTATTTTAACTGCTACACCAAACGGGGCCATAAATAGGAGCATAAGATTCACTTTATATAAGTAAACAATTACTTGTTCCTTCTTTTCCTGATGTGAGATTGTAAAATAAAAGTTAAATGAAAGTTAGCCAATGGAGGTTTTCTTAATTGTTTAAAATTAAGAAAATTCAATAATTTATATAAATTGGAGTATAAGATTCACTTTATGTAAATGAAACAATTCACTTGTTTCTTTTTTTTTCCCGATGTGAGATTGTAAAATAAAAGGTAAATGGAAGCTAACCAATACAAATTTTCTTAATTGTTTAAAATTAAGAAAATTCAATAATTTTAGAATGAGGGTTTGGACTTTTCCCTCAAAACCCCCTTTATAAGATTGACTTTATATAAGTGAAACAACTCACTTTTTTATTTATTATTTATTTATTTTTTTCCGAGGTGAGATTGTAACACTATATATAAGTGAAACAACTCATTTTTTCTTTCTTTTCTCGATGTAGAATTGTAATTATTTTAAGGTTAAATATTATGAGAGTTTCAAAATCTCAAACAAAATTATTTTTAAAATTAAAATGTCTATGTGAGATTATAAAATAAAAGTTAAATGGAATCCAGCAAATGGAAATTTTCTTAATTATTTAAAATTAAGAAAATCAAAAAAATGAGTATGAGATATTGATCATAGGGCTTCTCATTAAAAATTTATTTTTGCTTATATAAATTAGTTTATTTCAAATTTAATTAATATATTTTGATAAAATCGCTAAAATTACAGTTAAGCCAACGAATCAATCAAATCAAAAATGATTTAGCCTAATCGGCTAGGTCATAATTAATTAATTAAAATTTTTAAAATTTAAACTATATTGAATTGAAACATACACAACACTACAATATTAAATGAGATGAAAGTATAAGATTCATTTTATATGAGTAAAGCAACTCATTTTTTTTTCTTATTTTCCCGATGTGAGATTATCAAATAAAAGCTAGCCAATGGAGATTTTCTTAATTTTAAAATTAAAAAAATCAAGAAAATTAATATTAGATATTGAAACTTTTACAAGGCTCCTCACTAAATGGGATGAAAGTATAAGATTTATTTTATATGAGTAAAATGACTCATTTGTTTCCTTCTTTTCCCGATACGAGATTATCAAATAAAAGCTAGCTAATAGAGATTTTCTAAATTGTTTAAAATTAAAAAAATCAAGAAAATTAGAATGAGAATTTGGAGTTCCTAAAAAGTTTCTCACTAGAAAGTTCATTTTCCTTATATAATATATATATATATATATATATATATAGATAGATGTGTGCTGTAAATTCGTTAATTTTTTTGAATGATTATATCTATACTATACGTATATATAGTATAGATAAACATGGAATAATAGGAAATTAAAATTGTAAATTATGGGATTTATCATAAAAGTGTTCTCTTCTTAATTGAATTTTAAAAACCATAAATCATGGAATAATTATCTAATAGAATTTTTTCTTTTTAATTTTGTAAATTAAAAAAAAATCAAGAAATTAGATAAGGGATTTTGAAACTGTGGTAAGGTTTTTGTTACATATAGATATAAATATAGATACATTTTTCTAAAATATTTTATTATTTTTAATTTTGTTTGTAACAGAATTTTTTGGCAATTTGTAAGATATATATATATATATATATTTGGTGAGAATAAGAGATTTGAAAATTTATTCTACAGATAGATTGTGTATGAAAATATAGAAATAAATGTGCATAGGAAGTCAATCTTTAAATATTTGAAATTTGACATCTTTATTTTCTTATTCTGGTGAATTGTTTCCTATATTTAATAGCAAAACAAATATGTATTTTGAATATTTTCCTTTTAAAAATCATAAATCATAGATTAATTTAGATTTTTATTTTTATATGGTTAAATGAAAGCTAGTCAAGAGAGATTTTCTTAATTGTTTAAATTGAAAAAATAAGAAATTGATATTGAGCATGTGGAGGTCTCACATCCCGGGTGCCTCTATTTACAGATCATAGTTTATCTCAAGGCAAACCACTTCTAAAGACACACCTTTAATAATTTGGTAAATAAATATTTTGCTCAATACACACCACAAATTTACATATTTACCCTTACACACCTCACCCACCACAATATACCCACAAACTTCTATCTTTACCCTCACTCACTCAATACATACCATAATATCCTTCTGCGATCTGATGGATTCTTTTGGTGATTGTACGATTCTCAACTATATAGTCAAGCTCTAGAAAAGTTACGATCTTAGGTGATTCTACTACTGTTACTGTTACTGTCACTGTGAATAAAAATCTTCACCCTTTGTTGATGTTCTTGAATAATATGGAGTACTACTACTACTACCACCAATAAGCAAGCTCAGTTGGTACCCCTGCGATCCTGTTTGAGTTAGATTCTCAACTCCTCAAACGAGATCATCAACAGGTACTGTTTGTCTAATCTCTTTCTTTTTTTTTTTTAATTATTAAAATATCACAAAAACTGTTTGAAACATGAGTTGTTATTAAAAATTAACAAATGAATTGTTGCTTATTTCTTTGATAAAAATCTTTTTTTTTTTTTTTTTTTCCCTCTCATCTTCCTTTCATACTTGCAGTCTAAAAAAAAAAAAAAAGGGAGTATGGAGGTCTGGAGCTTATCAATCTGCAGTTTTGTAAGTATTTCTAATGATGTCCTTTGTGGTAATTATACATATGGTGTGTATTATAACTTATCATTTTACTTGAGGTTAAAATTATAATAAAAAATAAATTAATTAATAGTGTGCCTTGAGAGAAAATGTGGTGTGTAAATAGAGCCTCTCCTCACATCCCTTCTCATTAGAAATTCTTTTTTCCTTAATATATAGAATAGATTAACTGTTATAATAATTATTTTTTACATTATTAGCTTAAATGACTCAAAATAAATTGTAAACTTTTTGTCCATACATATTTAAGGATTTCAAATAAGCTCTAAAAGTTATAAATTGGAACTTAAAAAAATCTCATTTTTTTGGACCAAATAAATTGAAAAAACTCAAATAAACTATAATATAAATTTATAACCAAACACCATTACTAAACTTTTTTTGATTAAATAAGTTAAATGAGTTAACTTATAAATATTACCGAATGAGAATAATATTAATTTGAGTTTAAAAACTAATATATGACTACGTTGTCCATCAACATTTAATTAGTGAAGCTAAAGCTCATTTTTTTTTTTAATTTTTAATTTTAATTTTTGTTGTCTTTAGGGGTGGGAAGCTTCAAACGTCACAATCAAACTGATATTACCCTATACCAATAATTCCAATCAATTTCATGGATTTCTACTTTTTCTTCAATCATAACCACACAAGGAGCAAATTTTAGTAGTTTTTTTTTTTTTTTTTTTTGATTGAAAAATTTACAAGAAAAAATAATATTATTAGAATTTTAAATGAATCATAAGCCAAGGTTGATTGGTATGTAGGGATATTTTTATTTGTTTGAGATGGGTACAGGAAGATATATCCCTAGTGGCCATGTATAAGGTTTGAATTGTAACTTAAAACATACGAGTTACTAGGTTTAAAATTAAGTTGAAAAACGATATTTTTAAAGAATTTTCATACAAATTTAATTAATGATAGTTTTGATAAAACACCACATAAGATCAATATAGAATGATTTGTCACATTTTGATTTTATCACTTTAAAACATTAAAACTCTATTAGTGATTTACCTTTTCTTCTATGACACTACTCAATTAAGATTATTAAAGTCAATAGATACGATTCTTGAAGAAGTTTCATACATAATTTAAGATCAAAATAATGTGGCAGTGACATTTTTGATAGAACACTGCACATAAAATCAATACAGAATGATTTGTCAAGTTTTGATTTTATTCCTTTAACGCATTAAAACTCTATGATAATGATTTACCTTTTCTTGTATGATAGACCTCAATTAAGATTATTACTAGATACTATTCTTAAAGAAGTTTCATACAAAAATTAAGATTAAAATGATGTGACAGTAACATTTTTTTTTTTTAAATAAAAACACTATACATAAAATTGATACAAAATGATATGCAAATTTTGATTTTATCATTAAAGCAATAAAGGCCTATTAAATTCATCGGTATGTAGAAACCATGATGTGTGATTAGGTGATGTGATGCCTTCCTCAACATTATTCTTATATGTCAATAGCATATTATTGTTAGAAAAATGCCCCATACACCCACTGGGGTCGACCCCCAGTGAGGTGGCACTCCATTATTGGCCAAAAAAAAATTGTTTTTTTTTTTTTTTTTTTTTTTTAAAATTTCAACCAGTGGGGGTGCGACACCTCACTGGGGGTGCGACCCCAACTGGGGGTATGCAGCATTGTTGTTATTGTTAATGTCATTAATTAGTTAAGTAATAGTTGCTATTGTGGACTCCTACATGAAGCATATTGTTAATGTCATTAATTAGTTAATTAATAGTTGCTATTGTGGACTCCTACATGAACTTTCACAACTATTCTTTCTAGAGAATGATCAAAGAGTATGACACCTTTTTAATTAGGTGAAAAAAGGGAGATTATAATCTCACCCACCAAAATGTCGTTCACATACGGGTTTTAAATAGTCAAAAATAGTTATGTGAGAGGAAAGTGCATCATGGTTCATGAGAAAAGAGTAAAAATATACAAATAAAAAAACAATGCATAAAATTTATATAAAAAAAAAAGATGTGTCATTTTATTCATTTATTTGAAAATAAAAGACCTTTGCACGTCATAATGAAATTGGGGCCAATATCATAAAAATAACTATAAATTAAGGACAGACTAATTGTTAGATTAATTTAATTAATAGGATCAGCTCAATTGGCCACTTGGCCCACTCCTGTACACACTTCATTGAGTGGCTAGTGAGTCAATCTTTACTAGCTGTGTAAAAGATTGATCATCTTGTTCCTTACTAAGGGTCTTTTTTAATTGTTTATATCTTTCTTATTATAAGGCTCCTTGTTGTATTGATAGAGTTATTGTTGGAGTTCGACTTAAAATTATATGTTGCTAAACTTTCTTACATAATTGAATGTCTAATTTTATATAATCTCTTGATATTCGTAAATAATCTTATATTGATTGACATAAAAATAAAGACAAATGCTAACAAGTATCCTCTATGCATTGTTTAATGTTGCGATTAGTGTAAAAAAGTTTTTTGAAATTCGTAAAAAAAAAAGTGATTTAAAATGAGTGAAAAATTTTATAAAATTAATAAAAAATATATTAAGTTCTACACTTGTATTGTCTTTTTCTTATACATGAGACATTTATTAGTAAGAGCCAACAACAAAAACTAATAATTGTTGGGTTAATGTAAGAAGAGGCTTGGTATGAGTCAACAATTAGAATGTGAATTTACTACATTGGGAACATGGTTGTGATGTTAAGGGATTAAAGGTCTCACACAAAAAGGGTAAGAAAGCTTGGGTTTGAAGAATTTTGACCCATTTTCCAACTAGGGTTGCACGTATGGGTTGCAAACCCTAGGTCATTCATGGAAACTAGACAAGAAAGTTTGGAGAATTGCATTTGGAGTTCCCAGTTGGGCAATTTTGACTCAAAAAAATTTCACACCCCTTTCATTGATGGTTTGTTGCTTGCCCTCCATCTAGCAGACATGGTTAGGAAGCTTAAGCAAATGTCCAAAATGAGACAAAAGGACTATGATTTGAGCACCCACACTACTCAAATTATTGAAGTAGTTAGGTCTTGATTTCTAGATACTTGTGTGTTTTTGTTTGTCTCAATTTACTCCTAATTATTAAATTATGTGAGAATTTTAAGACATAAATATCAAAACATAATATAATAATTAACATATTAGAACGTGGGACAAGAAAATTTGAGAATAAAAGATCCAATAACAAATGTCTTTAGAGCACAAGAAAAAGATAAATAATAAAGAACACGAGATACTTTTAACAAATTTCATAATATTTTTTGTTGATTTGAAACTTTTTTTAAAAAAAATAATTTTCTTTTCACTATTTTCAAAACACTTCTTACACTGACTCTAAATATTAAACAATGTCCGAGACACTTGTTAGCATTTTTCATTAAATAATGAAAGTAGAAAAAATACCCAAGATTTTCATTTATTGAGATGATTTAAGGAAACAGCATTATAGCCTTTACACATAGGTATTTAATTTAAACTAATTTGTAGCAAGCAAAGGGGTCACCCATGTCCATTCCCTTTGGAAGTTTTGTGGCTTCTTAGAACCTGGTTTTGGCATTTCCAAGAAATTGAAAAATTCAGGAAATTTCACTCTCCGATGTCATAAACTTAAGGGGAAATTTGTTGGAAAAAATAATTTTTGTGGACTTTAATTTAATATTAAAGTGCGGTGACTTTAATTAAATATTAAAGTGGGTCCTAACTATTTTTTGTGTTAGGTTCAAGTGAGCTAAAAATCATTGAGTTTTGAATAAGAAATTGCCAAGAAATTGCTTCATGATGTTAGATTCATGAATAGGATTTTAAAGAGTATTTAAATCTTTTTTTTTTGGCTAAAGGGTGCGAATCCTTTGGGCATCCATACTTTTCATTTTGTGGAAAGGGGCTATGGATGCTTGGTGTTTTAATGACTAGCCTTAAAGGCTGTAGGCTTTTCTTCTTTCCCTTATACATGTATAAATTGAGACCCTCCTGTCAAGTTTCAATACAGAAATTTTTGCTTCCATTTTACAAGTCAGTTTGCTTGATAGTTCCTATTGTGAGAGAGTGCTGCCATTGTTTTGTTCGCTAAGCTAGACAGATAGTGCTTCTGCCGTAGCTGGTTTTGACCGTCGTATCCTGGGAGACAGACGTCGGGTTTCCTCAAGCACTCGACCCGTGAGGCGGCGAAATCTGTTTTAAGGAAACTGCTTCCGTGCAGGCTTCGGTTTTGTCTCTTTACCCTTTATTATTTTTTGTGTATTTCTGTTAAAATTTAATTGTAATTATCAGCATATGTTCTTGGTATATAATTTGTTTTCTTCATAAATCTATTTATTTAATTTCACAATTTTGAACAACAAGCTTAAAACAGATTTTATATATCTTTTCTATGAAATTGATTGAATAGATTTATATAGACTATTAAGTTAGTTTTGTATAATGTTACTAGGAATTGTTGCGGAATTGCTCACTATTTCAATAATTGTAAATTATGCAATGGTACTCTCTAATTGCTTAGTTTAATTAGAATGCTCTATTATAATTTGCATACTTAATTGTATTAGTATGATCTTGTTTTATGCGTATGGTTCATCATTTCCCTACCATGATTTGCATGAATTTTAAGGTTATAAAATATAATTTATGGATGTTGCAATTTTGACATGCTTATTCTATTCTAGTCTCAATTTGTTACATGCTTATTATTTTCTAGGCTAGATTACATAATTTAATGTATTTGGAGTTATAGAGTTTTATGAATTGTGTACATGATTAATCTAAATTATCTAATTGTGTGCATTAATATGAATTATGTAATTGGGTGCATTAATCTAAATTATCTAATTGGGTGCATTAATCTGAGTTATTTAATTAGGTGCATTAATCTAAATTATTTATTTGGGTGCATTAATCTGAATTATTTAATTAGGTGCATTAATCTGAATTATTTAATTGGGTGCATTAACTTTGAATTTGACTTATCTATTTAGAGTTATTAGTTTAAATGTTTATTATGAATTAATTTCATTCATGACTCATGAGTATTGAACTTTATTTTAAAGTTGTAATTTAATTTTGAAGTTACAAATTATATTTTGTTTTGGTACCTTATATTAGTTGGTTACTTATATAATTAATAGTTGGCGAGATGGTTTCAATTATTTATTATAATTAAATTTTTTAGATTATTTGTTTGTATTTTGTTGTGGTTTGCTACTAACTTTTTTTGTAGGGATACCAATGCGAAAAACAAATATAAAACCAAATGAATAGAATTTGGAATGTAAAAACAAAAATGTTTGGACTACTAACGTTTGTGTTGAATAGGAATACCTTGGACTACATAGAATCCTTATGGATTGGCTATTTTATCAAAATGTTTGAAGCATGTTTGCTTGAGATGTAATTGATTTGTTTACCAATTTGTAGTAGCAAGTTTTATTTACTTATATTGTTGTAGCAATGGTTTTACATTGCTTGTAAAAGTTTTGGACCCTGGTTTGCTTTAACCTAGTTCATCCCTAAGAAAATTTAATTCTTAATTTGTTTATCACGGACTAGGAGTCAACATGCTCTTAAAAGTTTTTTCAAAAGGTTAACTGGGTTTTAAGTGGGACCGATGTGACCCCTCCAGTCTTCCTGAGAACTTTCTTGACCATGTTCGATTCTAGGTTTTGTGGTGAGACTAATTTTTGAATTAATTTTTCTTCTAAGGGATTTTCTAAGGGTTAAGTTTAATTTCTGGAAACACAGAAGTGATATTCTGGTGTAATTTTCGAAATGGAAACTATCACTGATGCTGCTGCTATTGCTAATGTTAGTGGGGATTTGAACCCCGGGGCAACTGGATTGCCAACCCCTACTGCTGTGACCTCTATGGTCAACTTTGGTGTTACTCCGGCTGTTCCGGGAGGACCGCTTAGTCACCATGAGCGCCCAGAAAAATTTGCTAGGGAAAACTTTAAGAGATGGCAGCAAAAGATGCTGTTTTACTTGACCACGCTAAACCTTGCCAAGGTTCTGAGTGAGGATCCTCCAGCCGTGGCAGAGAATGAGCCTGACAGGCAGAAAGTCATAGCGCTTGACACATGGAAGCAGACAGACTATCTTTGCCGGAACTATGTGTTCAACAGCTTGGCAGACTCACTCTATAGTGTGTTTTGTTCCAAGAGCTCAGCAAAAGAATTATGGGAATCTCTGGACAAAAAGTACAGGACTGAGGATGTCGGGGCAAAGAAATTTGTGGTTGGTCGTATCCTTGACTTTAAAATGGTAGATTCTAAAACTGTGATAAGCCAAGTCCAGGAGTTCCAAGTGATCTTGCATGAAATTCATGTTGAGGGGATGCCTTTGAATGAGTCATTCCAAGTTGCTGTGATCATTGAGAAACTTCCCAATGGTTGGAAGAATTTCAAGAATTACTTGAAGCACAAGCGCAAGGAAATGTCTATTGAAGAGCTGGTTGTTCGACTCCGGATTGAAGAGGATAATAGAAAGAAATGAGGGAGTACCTCCTCAGTAAAGGCCAATGTCGTTGAGCATGTCAAATCTTCTGGGATAAGGAAGAAGCCCCCTGTGAACAAGAGCTCTAAGCTGGGGCCAAGGGGTGGTGTTGCAAAGAAGTCGACTTACAAGCCGCAGGAACCTGGTTATCGGTTCTTTGGGAAGTGTTATAACTGTGGTAACGAGGGGCATTGGGCTAGTGACTGCCGCAAGCAGAAGAAGCCATACAAGACCAAACCTCGTGCTCATATGGCAGACTTACAAGAGCACTCCCATGAGGAGGATGATATGCACTTGTCTGCCGTTGTCTCTAAGAAGTGATCGTGGTGGTGAGTATGAATCTCCGTTTATTGAGACTTGTGCTCAATCTGGGATTATTCACCAAACCACGACGCCTTATTCTCCTCAGTCTAATGGGATTGCTGAGTGTAAGAATAGGACGCTAAAGGAAATGATGAATGCAATGTTGATAAGTTCTGGATTGCCACAGAACTTGTGGGGGGAAGCAATTTTCTCTGCAAATTACATTCTGAATAAAGTACCCCAGAAGAAGGTGGACAAGACGCCGTATGAGTTATGGAAA
This sequence comes from Camellia sinensis, assembly GCF_055761805.1. NCBI lineage: Eukaryota > Viridiplantae > Streptophyta > Magnoliopsida > Ericales > Theaceae > Camellia > Camellia sinensis. The sequence continues at coordinate 215,011,970 of NC_138964.1, read as the reverse complement.
GGCGTTAAGCCTTCGTATAAATTCTTACGAATGTGGGGGTGTCTTGCAAAAGTGGCGATTCCTACACCCAAACGGGTTAGGATAGGCCCGAAATCTGTGGATTGTATATTCATTGGTTATGCACATAATAGTAGTGCATATTGGTTTCTTGTTCATAAGTCTGAAATTCCAGACATACACAGGAATACCATCATGGAGTCAAGGAATGCATGTTTCTTTGAAGACATTTTTCCTTGCCGAACCCATGCAGGGGTTCCAAGGTCTTTGGAGCAATTTGATGAGCTTGCTAGTGAGGATGATCATGTTGATGATCCAGGTGATGATCAAATTGAGGTTTTAGATGAGCTTGTAGACGCGCCCGCGTGGGGCCCCGCTGCAGTTCGGACTCGATTTGTGTCACGGTTCTTAATCTTGAACCAAAGAGTCCAAATCTGGCAAATCGTTTAGAGAAACAGATTTTTTGAAAAGAAGTGCCAAACATGGACTGCTTTGCCAGATACAGAGTCGCCATCTAAATATTTTTTAAATGGGGAAATTTAGGAAACCCTGACTCGGTGCCGAAGGCCACATGTCCGTCATCACCGGAGTTGTCTCGGCTTGGGAGCTTGGGTACGATCGGGGAAGGTCAGCTATGAGCACCCCCTTTCGCCCGGTCCGAAGACCGGCCTCTACTAACCATGATATCCGATTTTGAAAACGTTATGTGTTCTTATTCCATTTATTAGCCTAGAATTACTATGTTATGCGCGCAGCAAACAAGTATAGACTAGATTGCCTAATTTGGAAATAAGCATTGCATATCCGTTTGTTTTAGAAAACACTTTGGAATTTGCTACTCGCAAGTAGGCTAAAATACGGATTTCAACGAGTTTCTCCAACTCAAACAATCTAACCTTCACCCACAGGCATTCAAACAATTTATCACATAAGCATTTAGCCGCATGGCAAGCATACTGTCATGATATCATACACACGCATGCGATATGCTAAAGCATGATAATACTTACATCGTACTCCGTGCCAAAACAATAAACTAATTAGCCAATGTACATGGTCCTAGTTCATGTCAATTTGACTAATGCAACACATATAGGGTGCAATTTGGAGCAGGCTCGGCTAACATGGCATGTGAAATGCAATCAATTGATGCACGTATTCAATTTGGAATTGAAGTACAAATGCAGTTAGCATGATGTACCGAGCCCGGTGCATGCAATACTGATGAATGATGCACGCATGCATAGCATAAGGTATGCTAAATTAAACATGACCTATTACTAACCATCATAAGCAGGTAAGTAAAAGGGAGAAAGAAGTGGGGGTTGGAAGACATGCACACACTCACCCACACTTATTACAAATTTACCCTCGCTCGGAGGGACCAAAAGAATATACAAATTAATTATTACAGACCACTTAATTAATTAACAAATTAACTAAACTATGGAAAGCAGTAAAGGCCTCGGGAAGAGGATCCAATGAGCGTGTGCTCGGGTTTGCTCGGAAATCCAATGCCATGCACAAGTTTGCCTCCGTTTTCCCTGCTCTGCTCCTCTGAAAATTGTACAAGTCCTAGGATATTCTCTCTGCACACTGTGGAACACCACCGGCTGAAGGGAACGGCCACCGGCCAAGGGAAATGATCACCGGCCACAAAGTTGATTCATCGGCCAACACTATTTGCCGGTCGGCACTAAACACTGCCGGTCGGCAGAAAGTTCTTGCAGAAACCTGTTTGACAGCAGCAGAGGACAGACAAGGCATGGCAATGCATTTTCAAAGCAATGTGTGCACCACCACATCCCTTATCATATTTATGACTCAAAGGGGGGTGGTACTCGATTCTCGGACCACCAATCGCGCATTTCAATGCGTGATGGCCCAAGAAACCAAGTGTGCATTTTCAATGTGGAATGAAATGCACATAAACAAACAATGAGCTCAACCTCTATCATACTCAAGTCAAGAGGCCAAGCATGCATGCCAATGCAATGCATCCTAGGCATGTGAGCTAGTATGTAACATGGCAATGCAAACAAGCAAGCAATGAACAAGCATGCAAGCTAATGGACATGCAAGACATGATGCAATCAAAGCATGCAAAGTGTAAGACATGTAACAACATGTAAAGAGTGGGCTTAAACCAATTTGGGCAGCCCTATACTAGGCCCAAAACAGTGGCCATAATGATGCAAGTGAGGCAACAAAATACATGGAATACATGCACAATGCATTAACCAAGCTTAAGGCACAAAAATGCAACTCTACCAAAGCATGGCAAAGAGGGAATATGGCATACAATGGTGCATGTTCCAGATCTGAAATGGCATGCCAAATGACTCCAAAATGACTCAAAAGCATGCAAACACTCATGTAATGCATTGTTAAGGACTCAAGCACTAAAGCTAGTGAAATGCAATACACTATAAACATGCAAAGCGATGCTTGAATGATGAGACCAGCCCCGAACAGTCCCTATGCAGCCCAAAATAATGCTAAAACATGTATGAAATGTAGCCAAAACAATCTAGCGTGCTTGGCCAAAAACAACATACAACATAGGCTAACAAACATGGTTTACATGGTAAGTGTGTGAAGCATATGGAATCTCACCAAACCATCAAAAATCAGTGAATAAAACATATGAAAATAGGCCCAAATAACCATTGATATGCAACGATGGCATGCAAAAATGATGAGTTACTTTAGAGGGCCATGCAAGGAGTTATTAAGCACATGCAAGATAGACATTTAGCAAGACCAAATCAACTCTGAAAATGAGTTCTAAGGGTCCTAAAACCCACTGAAAAATGCCTGAACCGAGCCAAAGAAGTGTGCAAACATAGGCCCCTTTGTAAGGCCAAAAATGCAAGTAATGAAGACAATAAGGAGAGGGGATGACCCTCTCCTTCTTAGGACCTCAAACCACCATCCTCACCACTGAAATCCCTCAAGATTTCAGTGGTGAGGAGGCCCAAACAAGGTGGTCCCGAAGCTCACCAAAAATAGCACAAAATGGGGCCAAACAAGGCCTAAGAGGGGGTAAACGACCCCAAACACAAAAGTTTCCTTAATGAAGTATCTTAAACACAAAAAACAGAAATTTTTTATGTTATACACAAAGCTCAAAACAGAAAGCAAGACAGGCTAAAAACTTGTGCAAAAACGGGGATAAAAGAGGGTAAAGTGTGCTCACCCTTGTAGCTCAGCAAAACAGCCCCTTTTTTGGACCAAAACTAGCTCCTTTAGCCTCTGAAAATGACCTCCAAGATCCTTAGGGTGGTGGTGGATAGGAGGTGGTGTGTAATGGAGCAAGAACAATGGAGTTTGGAGCTTGGGATGTAGAGATATGGAGGGAAGTGTATGGTTTTTGTCTTAGACAAATTCCTCCAACCCCCTTGAATGGAAAGATAGGCTCTCTATTTATAGAGAAGATGGAGGCTTGAAGCTTCTAAGAGAAGCTAAGCAAAAAAAGGGTCAAGGGGGTCAAGGGGGTCAAGCTTCTCTTAGAAGCTTGGAGCAAAAGGGCCAAGCTTCTTGGAGAAGCTAGGCAAAGGGGTCAAGCTTCTTGGAGAAGCTAGACAAGGGTTCAAGCTTCTTGGAGAAGCTAGAATAAGGGTGTAAATGGTGCAAGCTTCTCTTGGAAGCTTAGAAGGGTTCAAGTTTCTTGGAGAAGCTTGGAGCAAAGGGTTCAAGCTTCTTGGAGAAGCTAGAACCAAGGTTCAAAAGGTTCAAGCTTCCTCAAGAAGCTAAAACCAAGGGTTCAAAAGGTTCAAGCTTTCGCAAGAAGCTAAAACCAAGGGTTCAAAAGGGTCAAGTTTCCTCAAGAAGCTAAAAAAGGTCAAGCTTCTTGGAGAAGCTAAAAAGAGTCAAGCTTCTTGGAGAAGCTAAAAAAGGGTCAAGCTTCCTGGAGAAGCTAAAAAGGTTCAAGCTTCCTCAAGAAGCTAAAAAGGGTCAAAAGGGTCAAGCTCCCTCAAAAAAAGGTCTCGGCTAGGAGAAGTGGCCGATTGATCAAAAACAGTGATCGGCCGACCAAACACAATGCCGACCGGCAACAAAGAGTGCCGACCGGCAAAATACATTGTCGATGGCATAAAATCACTGGCCGGTGGCCTTAAGCCGTGGCCGGTGATGTGTGGGGATGCCTCACAAGGCATTCCCTGCCCCTCTAAGGCAAAACACAAGTGTTTGGTGCAAGACCAGACACAACACAGTCGAGTCGAGAGATCCCGAGGCAAGGCGCGCAATCGAGACCTCCGGGAACTCAAGACGAACACAAACAAGGGTAATCACCAAGTGTTCCAATGGTGACGTCCAAGTCTTGAGGACGGTAAAAAATGGGGTGTCTACAGAGCCCAGATGGAGTAAAAGGGCTAGGACATTCAAATCTTTTGGTCCAGACTTCTTGACTTATATGGTTGAGAACGAACCTCAAACTTTCCACGAAACTGTGACTTCTCCTGAGAGTACTTTATGGAAAGAAGCGATCAAAAGTGAGATTGACTCCATCTTATAGAACCACACTTGGGAGTTGGTAGATTTACCTCCAGGTTGTAAGCCTTTAGGCTGCAAATGGATTTTTAAACGAAAGATGAAGGCCGATGGGTCTATTGACAAGTATAAGGCGAGGCTCGTTATCAAAGGGTACAGGCAACGAGAAGGCCTGGATTACTTTGATACGTACTCACTTGTAACTAAGATAACATCCATTCGCATAGTGATTGCGATAGCAGCTTTGCGCAATCTTGAGATACACCAGATGGATGTAAAGACAACTTTCTTAAATGGGGATTTGAATGAAGAAATCTACATGGAGCAGCCTGAAGGGTTTTCAGCTCCAGGACAAAGCAAGAAAGTCTGTAAACTCGTCAAATCTTTGTATGGTTTGAAGCAAGCGCCTAAACAATGGCATGAGAAGTTTGACAATGTAATGTTGTCAAATGAGTTTCGAATCAACGAATGTGACAAGTGTATTTATGTCAAAGACACTGATAGAGGTTATGTCATTTTGTGTCTATATGTTGATGATATGCTCATTATAGGTAGTAACGATGAAATGATCAAAACTACCAAGAAGTTGTTAAACTCTAAATTTGACATGAAGGATATGGGCATTGTAGATGTTATTCTGGGAATTAAGATTACTAGAATCTCTGGCGGAATTGTACTTTCTCAGTCTCATTATGTTGATAAGATACTTGGGAAGTTTAGTGGATCAGATACGAGTGTGTCATCGACACCTGTAGACTTAAGTCTACACTTTACCAAGAATAGTAAAGAGAGTGTCTCTCAGTTAGAATATTCTCGGGTAATTGGAAGTTTAATGTATCTGATGAGTTGTACTAGGCCAGCTATAGCTTACTCGGTTAGCAGGCTTAGTAGATACACAAGTAATCCTGATGCTTCTCATTGGAAGGACATTGTGCGGGTATTAAGGTATTTACGCTACACTCGGGATTATGGGCTGCATTATACTCGATATCCAGCGGTGTTTGAAGGATATAGTGACGCGAATTGGATATCAGATATAAAAGACTCAAAGTCCACTAGTGGATATGTGTTCACTCTTGGTGGAGCAGCCGTGTCTTGGAAATCTTCCAAGCAAACGTGTATATCTAGATCAACGATGGAATCAGAGTTTATTGCTTTGGATAAAGCAACGGAAGAAGCAGAATGGCTTCGCCATTTCATTGAAGATATTCCACGTTGGTCTAAACCTGTGCCAGCTATTTGTATTCATTGTGATTGTCAATCTGCAATTGGCAGGGCACAGAGTAATATGTATAATGGAAAGTCTAGACATATCCGTCGTAAACATAATTCCATACGACAAATACTCTCGAATGGAGTTGTCTCTTTAGACTATGTAAAGTCTAAGGACAACATTGCAGATCCGCTAACCAAAGGGTTAAGTCGAGTGTTAGTCGAAACGTCGTCAAGAGGAATAGGGTTAAGGCCTTTGGAAGTTACCGGAATGGAAACCCAACCTAGTTGACTGGAGATCCCAAGATCTAGGTTCAATGGGACAACCTAATTGCGTATAACGGTGGTATGTCACTGAGGAGGTTAAACCTCCAGCCATTCCTTCTATTAGTGATACTTGCAAGTGTAGAGGATAAGCTGAGCTTTTAATGACTCTTATGTGTTAAGCTGTTGAGCTAAGTATTGCAGGATACTTTAGTAGAGTCACCTATGTGAGTTTGAAGTGGGGCCGTTTCTAGAAGAATTGGGCAGGCCAAGATTCTTTGAAACCACTCGCTGAACCAGGCTAGTGTCCAGGGCCACACAGGGCACACCAGTGAGAACATAATGGTGGTAGGAGTAATTCCCGCGTGAGATCTATTGTCTCAGTTTACATAAACGGTAGAGCAGTTCAAGATGTCTTATTCACTGATCTGCCAGTAAACTCGATAGGTTTTCACTGGGAGAGGTTCAAAGCCAAAAGCTACCTTCTCTGATGTCGGGGTTAGTCCGTTGTACTCTCTCTCAGAGTCTTTATTGTTGAACGATGTCCGTTTGTTGAGTCATTCGGTCAATTTTTATTCATGTGGGGGATTGTTGGAAAAAATGATTTTTGGGGACTTTAATTTAATATTAAAGTGTGGTGACTTTAATTAAATATTAAAGTGGGTCCTAACCATTTTTTGTGTTGGGTCCAAGTGAGCCAAAAATCATTAGGTTTTGAATAAGAAATTGCCAAGAAATTGCTTCATGATGTTAGATTCATGAATAAGATTTTAAAGAGTATTTAAATATTTTTTCTTGGCTAAAGGGTGTTAATCCTTTGGGCATCCATACTTTTCATTTTGTGGAAAGGGGCTATGGATGTTTGGTGTTTTAATGACTAGCCTTAAAGGCTGGAGGCTTTTCCTCTCTCCCCTATACATGTTTAAATTGAGACCCTCGTGTCAAGTTTTAATATAGAAATTTTTGCTTCCATTTTACAAGTCAGTTTGCTTGATAGTTGAGAGAGTGCTGCCATTGTTTTGTTCACTAAGCTAGACAGATAATGCTTCTGCCGTAGCTGGTTTTGACCGTCGTATCCTGGGAGACAGATGCCGGGTTTCCTCAAGCACTCGACCCGTTAGGCGGCGAAATCTGTTTTAAGGAAACTACTTTCGTGCAGGTTTTGGTTTTGTCTCTTTACCCTTTATTGTTTTTTGTGTATTTCTGTTGAAATTTAGTTGTAATTATCAGCATATGTTCTTGGTATATAATTTGTTTTCTTCATAAATCTATTTATTTAATTTCACAATTTTGAACAACAAAATTGACTCATGCCTCCTTTTCTTATATAATAACATAATAGCCCCACTAACTTTTTAATTGGTTTCTCATGCACGGGAAATATTTTATGTAACAGATATGTCACATGAATTGAGATAATGTGTATTTTTCTATTCATTAATTGATATATGATTAAAATAAAATTTTAGAAGTTACTTTTTGCTCAATCCGAGATGCTGAGTATTAACCATATGATATATAATTATAAGCCATCATGTACAGATATAAAAAGCGAAAGATAAGATATAACCTGTATTTAAAAAATCCAGAGGGGGTGATGATCGTCCTTGCTTGCCACCCCGTTGGTCCATCTTTATGCATGTTTTTTCTTATTTATTTATTTTTTATCAAAGAGGTAATTTATGATGTCAGCATAACACCACTAAAGTCAAATAGTCAACTTTTTTTTCCAAGTAGTTGAACTGCACCCGTCTTACAGTTTGGTGAACTACACCAGTTTATTATGCATGTAGAGGTGTATCCTAAAACACTTATTAATAGCCTATGCACCCAGCTTATGAAAAAAGAAAAAGAAAAAAGAATAATGTAAACTGTTTGCCTAACTTTAGATTTCAAATCTAGAGCATCTAGGAAAACTGATATATGAAATTTTTGCTGTCAAAATAGATTAGATTTACTGATATAAGAAATATAATTAGGGCAGAACAGCCTAAATCACAAAGCAAGTCGTGTTTTTTTCCTTTTTATAAATAAAAATTGTGAGTTCCAGAGGACCAATCATATTGTCTTGGAAGTAGCATATGGTCTTTATTAGAAAGAAGATATATTTCAAACATAGGTGCAATTGAATTAACAACCTAATAAACCAATATGAGGGTTTGTTTGAGAGTCTTTAAGGAAATTTCAATAATTTTATTGTGTTCTATAAGTATGTGGAAATAAGTATCTATGATTATGATGAACAGTTTCAAGTGTTTTAATTTTGTCAAAGCCCATCTCGAAGCATAGAATCGTTGTTTTGTTTTTTTTATAAAAAAAATGGTTGGTGGTATGGGATCATTCACTTATTGATCATGTTTAATTTTTCTTTCCATTCAACACTCCGGTCTTCAAGTAGCATCGTGGTGTTCACACTTCACACAAAAGCCAAACTTATATTATCATAGCAATTCATGTAGAAACAAAATAAAAAATAAAAAACATAAGGAAGAAGATAAAGGAGGCACTTTTAAAAGAAAATCTTCAATTAAAATACATAAAAAGTTCATAAAACATAATAATAAGACGCAAACTAAACCCAAACACTAGGGACAACACAGTTGCGATAAGAATTGCAATTTTTTATTTATTTTTTTGATGTGTGAAAATGTGAAGCTAAAATTACCCTCTCCTAGAAACCAGACCCAGAAAACAAATTATCTACAGGTAGAATTGTTTGTTTATTGTAGCATCCCTGAAAGAGAGGTTTTTGTTGTCCTTTCGAGGGTCAAAATGATTCTTTATTATATATTCTCAAGAGGGTCCCCATGACAAATTTCATAAGATTCAAAATATCACACTGCTCACAAGTCACACGTTCATATATCTGACAGAGACAGCCAAGGAATAGAAGCTCTGAGAAGAATGGAATAGAAAGTGGCATTTTTTTGAATTCAAGAATTAATGATATTTATCTCAAAGGAATACCAACAGGAATGAGAGAATCTCTAGATTGAATATAAATTTGAGGTATTGTATTGAAACTTGGTTAGCAAAAAACAATTCAACAACGATTATTTTATTGTGTGTGATAAAACTATCATCATGAGAAGACTGATTTGTCAGTTAGCACTGATTAGAAGAAGATATAAGGAGGAGCATACATGAACATGAGAAGTGGGAAATCAGTATGATTTTAATATCCCCATAAAAGATGAGTTTGAAGTCTCTTGAGATCACAAATTTGGATTTAAACGAACCCAAATGGGCTCATAGAGGGAAGTGAGGTCGATTTGAAGTCCATGGCTTTGACTTGTGTTCCTTGGTAGCTGTTTTTAAGAGAGCTTAATTAGTTTAAGTTTCTCATTAAGTTAACGTGATTTTCACAGACACACTCTCTGTTACAATTGACCAGAAAGGGCGGCTGAAGCTCCGGAGGCAGACCCCTCTTCAGGAAGCAGATAGTGGCTTTGACCCAAGTGATTGTACGCTGTGAACTCACTCTTGAGTTCATGCCATTCAACTGTTTAACATCTTAAGCTGTTCCACCACAGCATTAACAACAAACCTTGATATTTTCACTAGTGGGCCTGGTTTGGTATTCCAAAAAGTTTCTTGTTTTGGTACAAAACTTGCTTCAAGTTTCAGATTGGTAGAAAATATACATACATGATCAGTTCAGTTCAAAGATACACATCTAGCTAGATTTCTTTGGTTCTGGGAGATACAAGGAAGAAAAGTATGGATGAGAAAAGTGAGAGTGATAAGATGGATGATGTCATGTTGCCAGGTTTTAGGTTTCATCCCACAGATGAAGAGCTTGTTGGGTTCTACCTGATAAGGAAGATTCAGCATCGAGCACTTCCTATAGAACTAATTAAGCAAGTGGATATCTACAAATATGATCCTTGGGATCTTCCAAGTAAGATAATCCATCTCTCATGCATCATCATGTTTTATGAAGTTTTTTGATTATGAAAACACACTGTCTTCTTCTTCTTCTTCTTCTTCTTCTTCTTCTTCTTCTTCTTTAAAGTTTTTTGTTTTTGTTTAATTACTTGCTTCATGGTTGGGTTAGTTTACAGAAATAGACAATTTTCTTCTCTTTCATTTTAATCTGTGCTTCCTAGCAACAAAATAAGTTTAATTATTGTTTCCTTCTACAGAATATTATTACATGTTGCAATCACAGATAAGATACTGAATCTGCTAAAACTCTTCCACATTTGGAGGATTCAGTTGTCATGTTCTGAAACTGTTTACATATTGAAGTAATGTATTCACTTGAACTTCCATGCTATCATTGTTCTACATGTTTATCAACTGAAACCATTCGAGGAAACCTTTTGTAATCCTAAAACTCAACAACTATATTTTTAGCATTTTATAGCAATCATTCCTTACTAATACAACTTACTTCCTTTTCCTCTAAAATTTTTCATCAGACCTGGCATCTACTGGGGAAAAAGAGTGGTACTTTTACTGCCCCAGGGATCGTAAATACAGGAACAGTGCACGGCCAAACCGTGTCACCGGAGCTGGTTTTTGGAAGGCCACTGGAACCGATCGGCCAATTTACTCCTCTGATGGCACCAAGTGCATTGGTTTGAAAAAATCCCTAGTGTTCTACAGGGGCAGAGCTGCTAAAGGAATAAAAACTGACTGGATGATGCATGAGTTCCGACTACCTTCTATCTCTGAGCCAGTATCGCCTAAAAAGATTTTTGATAAAAACCTTCCTCCAAATGTAAGTCTATCACAACCCTATGTTCTAGTTTTTCACTTCTATGTGGAGTATTATTAGTTAGATCGATCACACATTAAACCGTTATTTTCTCTTTTGATCCATAGGATTCATGGGCAATTTGTAGGATATTCAAGAAAACTACTTCCATGGCACAGAGAGCCCTTTCTCATTCTTGGATATCTCCAATACCAGAAACAACAGCTTCTGATATATTCACCCAGGGTGCACACTCTACTCGTTTTTCAGAGACCATGTCCTGCACAACTGAAATTGGATCAACCATCCAGTTATGCAGCAATAATGACTTACATCAGGTCTCTACTGCCAGTTTTTCTGCTCTAGATATCCCCTCATATAAACCCATGAATCCAACACTCGGCAAATCATCTCCTTTTTCCGTTCCAAATGGAGATCTTCCCTCCGGCTTCATGTTTTCACCTCTCGAACCCACCACCAAGAATACAAATGATGTTAGTTCAATGCTTTTTAATCTGTCCCCTGCTCTAATCGGGGATGTTAACAAGACCTCCGAGAGTATAGACTTTGAAGGGCAACAACTACAGTTCAATGGTTTCTCTACCAGTTCACCACAAGATATGCAAGGAAGCATAGGCAATGAAGAGGATCACATGGGTTTGAGGAAAATTCCAAGTGCAGGACATGGTAATAATCAATGGGGAAGCGTTCGATCGATTGGTTTTCCTTTCAGTTTGCCTTCAAATCTTCCTGATGCATGGAAACCCTCCAATCTGCCCTGGGATTCACCTCCTTATCCTAGTGAGATGTCCACTACTTATTCCACAAATAAATGTTATATTGATTGAATTATGTATGGGGTAAGTAGTTTACGTCTCACTTTGGATTCAGTAAGGGATTGCATCAGAAACATATTCTATTTACAGCTTACTGTACAGTTTTCCTATATTTGCAACACACATTTTGGAAATATGTTTTGTTCAACCTGTCCTATTCTTTACTTTTTTTTGTGTGTTTCTTAATTTATCTTCCTTTTTGTATTCGCGACCAAACCAGAGGTCTAAGAATTTTGGTGCTCCAGTCTAGGAATTTAAAATTAATGAGTCAAGGTAAAAGTTGCACACTTACTGCTACATGCCTAAAAAGTAAGAGAAGCAAAAGAATAATTAACATTAAGTTTTTCGTAACATGATGACCTACAACTTACAAGTAAGAAGGAACTATAAACCCTTAGTGAACGAACAGCTTGGCAAAACAGAAATAACATGGACATCAGTGCTGATTTACAAATATACTCTATGGCCAAGCCAGAAATAGTAGATTTGGCATTTGACAATGACTTGATATAGCAATCTGTTTCATGTGTTGGCATTAGTGATGCATAACTCTATTTTGCAAAGAGACATTCTAAAAGACAAATGTAAATTTACCTGAAGTGGCAGTTGATAAAGACTTGTACCTCATCCGGGTTGTTTCAGCCATTACATGAACCATGTTTCTAGAACCAACTTCCCATAAATTGTTACTTGAGCTTTTCTTTGTTGATATATGAAATTCCTCTCTTTTTCTATATCACATTCTCACATCTACTTAGATGTACAAAAGAATACTTTCTTAGTCAAGTCAAGTGGAAGCATGATCAATACCACCTACATTTCATTAATCTACTGATATGGACTTGCAACTGCACTATGAACAATATTGTTGAATTGCAAAGACAAAGAATTTTAGAAGTTATGATCGATGTGGGCTCAAAGGTGGCCCACCGAGCCATATTGGACGAGTCCTGACTTCTCTCCAACTGAGAGAAGCTGAAATAGTGCAAATTTCAGGACAATCTCAAGAAAGGTCTCTGAATGTTCCAAAAGAGGAGATGCATAGTTGATCACATTTGAAGTGTTGCATGAATAAGAATACAAGAAAATTTTTAAAGACTCGCCTAAATGGTTGACTCAGTCAAATTTTTATTTTTCTTGTTATTTGTTACTGCTATTTTTATTAATGTTTTTTTAAATTTTTTGCTCTATATGTCCTATATTTTGATAGCTTATTTGTATACATGGCTGCTCCAAAAATATTGGTCAAGGAATTAATTCAAAATTTTGATTAAAATTTATTATGCAATTTTTTTTTTTAAAAAAAAAAAAAAAAAAAATCTCACTTGTCAACAAATAAGAAAAATAGATTAGGAGTGTCCATAAGTTGATTTGATTTGAGTCGTACTAAATTTAAAATCCGTAGTCATGATCAATTTTAAAATTTTACAATCATCCATTGAACGAACCCAAACCCAACTCAATATAGTTCGAGTTGGTTTGACATTCCACTATAAATAAAAAATAATTAAAATAAACAAGTCTTTAAAGACCAAGAACTATGGAATTGAGATACATTATTTGTTTAGTGAAATCCAACTCAAGCTTAAATGCAAGCAATACAAATTAAATTCAATTAGATTTCTTTTAGGTAAAAAATTAAATACAATCAAACCTATTTTAATAAACAAAATAGATGAAAACAAATCACATAGAATTATACAAAATATTGGTTCAGTTCTCAAGTTGGTTTGATTTGAGCAACACCTAAACCAAGATGAATCTAATCTTATCGAGTTGATGATTTCAAGATCCAAAACCAAACCAATACACTTAGAAATCAAACAAAACTGATACACTCAGAAACTGAACCAAACCAACACAAAGAGGTCAGATTGGTTCAATGTTTGATTTACTGGGATATGTTGCACCCCTAAGACAGAAAGGTCTAAGTGCTTTATTTAATTTAACAACTAAACGAAGAACGTATCTCAATTTCATACCCCGAGAAGTCATGAATAACCCAAGTAAATATGAATGAAGTCCTTAAAAAGAAAGAGAATTCATAGGCAATAGACAGAATTGCAGGAGGCAAAAAAAAAAAAAAAAAAAAAAAAAAAAAAAAAAAAAAAACAGTTACTGCAAATAAGGGTTGTGCAACCTCCCAGCAAAAAATAGAAATAACAAAAAATAATAAGAGGTGCAACTGTTGATGGGGAGAAGAGTGATTGGATTGGAAAAGTGAAATACTAGACTGCTTTGGGTTGGGTTGTGAAATTCAATTTGCAAGCCCAACCTATTTATCAAATGGATCAAAATGTTGGCCCAGTCTAGCTTTAAGGGCCAAAATATTTTTTTCAAATCCTGAAAAATAGGACTAAGTTGGACGGGCTGGATGGACCAACGAACAAATGCCCAAATCCCCCGCTCTTGGGGGATGCCCTCGGCATTGAGGAACATGTACTATGGTGTATGTGCGACTCGTTGGAAGGAGCGAAATGATGGAGACTTTACTCTGTGTCTTGACCCATCCATAGTCTACTAATCTGAATGTCTTTCATCCCCTAGTCTACCCCGTGCAGGTCAATCAGTTTGATCTGATGGGTCAGTCACAGTCGGGTTACGGGTTAGGATGGTTATCATATTCAGCCTCTTCATTCTTGGGCCTTTTACATTTTTTTTTTTTAAGATCATTCCCCCCCCCCCCCCCCAAAAAAAAAAAAAAAAAAAAAAACTCTACATAGACAGCCCATTCCCCAAGCAAAATTAGCCATATTACGTAAACATTAACCCATTGCAAATTCCATAGATAGATAGATAGATAGATAGATAGAAATGAACTAAACAAAATAAAATTTGTTCATAAATGTAGAGGTTCACTTGAACAGTAATGCTGGTGATTGTAAACTCAAGGCACAAAAAAACAGGCCATTGGCCAAGCAAAATTAGTCATACTAACCCATTTCAAATTCCATAGATAGAGATAGGAATGAACTAAAAAATAAAAATTGTTCTCAAAAGTAGAGGTTCACCTAAAACTGTAATTGTGGTATTTCTAAACACAAAACACAAAAAAACAGACTTAGGGGGGGAAAGAGAGACAGAGGATGTCATACCCAAAGGCATCATGGCAGTGCATCCCTTCCCGAACCGAAGAAATCCAACCAACTCGTCGCTAACAACTTTCCCGGTGTCCAAATCTACCTCACTAAAAATCAAATAGTTTTTGTTATTAAAAAACAAGAAAAATCTTGAATTAAAATCGTAATCAACTAAAAAAATATGATTAGCTTACATAAATGTTTTTTCATGTGCTTTGACTGTAGTTGAAGCAATGTAAGAAAACTTTGGAACAAAGTTCGGTATCGCAAATAAGAGACATTCCATAGCGTCTTTGACTCGGCGAGCACCACACAACTAGAGATTCAAATATTAACAGACAATTAACACAACCAAAATAATTAGAGCATAAAAAATAATTTAATTAACTACACTCACCGTCCTATAGTCAGCAAAATGAATAAGAAAATTCCTGTGAAATTTGACAAGGCCGTATGTTTGCTTATACACATGGCTATTAAAGTCGAAACAGTCACATAGATCAGCAAATTTGGCATAGTTTAATTGATCCATCCATCCCGTCATTTCAATCGGATCTTTGTCAAACTTCACGATTTGTTCATAGAGCCGTAGGTTGGTTTCAAAATAATCCCACAACTTGAAAATTAATTTAATCATGTCCACAGTATCGAAAAACGCAGCATTTCCATATATGAAATATGCCCTGTCACTTTATCAATTAGAAATTTAATAAACTAACATAAAAATAAAAATAAAAATAAATCACATAAAATAAGAAAAACAAGAAAAGAGAGAAAGTGTCACGCCCTAAACTCGCCCATAAAAGTTTGGGCATGACCGGCTCGAAGATGGGCCTCAAAACATCTTACAAAACATCGGGGCCTAAAACGGAAGCAATTAATAATCAAATATGTCATCCATTGAGCAGTGTTTACATGCCAGGATTACAAAACATTCCCATCACATACATAAGTCGCATTCATATATGTATATACAGACCCGCATATACAAACCCAGCCCAATAAATGAGGGGTGTAGCCAAAACATTCAAGAGTGAAAAGTAATACATATCAATCAACGTTTGACAAAAGTACTAGTGATCCAACATTATGTGCCATGAAAGGAACTCTACAAAAACAAAAAGGCTTTACTTTAATTGATTAGACATAACGGGGTCGACAAAGAGCTGCTAGAGCTGGACTAGGACTGGCCTCCGGGCTGATTACCTACATAGATATACATAACACAGAGTGAGCGAAACTCAGTGAATAATAGCAATGCAAGGAAGTTCATATAGATAAACATAAAACACAATGAACAGATATTTATAATTCATGTGCTTGTCTTGATCCTGCATTTACTTCCAAAACGGCCTCGGGTCCAACATTATTCAGAACGGCCTTAGGCCTAGCATATCAACAGCTATTTGGAACATTGGAGGGTAGATAGAACATCGACATGTCTCTACCTCCCTTGGCCTTAGGCCATGAGTCATAAACAATTCATATCATGTTAGGGTCGATGAGACATCGGCTTGTCCCCATCTCCCTCGGCTTTAGAGCCGCCCATAATAAGTAACTCATATCAAAACGACCTCAGACCCATTGACAGCGAAACAGAACGACCTTGGGTCCATAATAATACCATGTTCGAATATTACAACACAAGGGTTCCAGTTATCCACTATACCAAGAACACAACCCATTCACGAGTAATGATATATCAACGATAATTATCGGAAGTAAATGGTACACAACATTACACTACTATTACTCACAGTGCTGTGGAGTGGCAATAGTCCCTTCCTGTATGTGACCTATACACAGCATGCAACCCATAAGTCAGTTACTTTTCTGTAGACAATATCTGATTCGTTCAACTCTTATTTATTTTCAAGCATTTTAGAAGGTTCAAATGCACATTTTAATAATTCCAAAGGGTCTATCAGAAGAAAAGAAGTACGCATAATTTTTACCCCAGGGCCGCACGTGCGGAAGTCCTCCACTGCACGTGCTTTTATTTCAGAACCTCAAGTTTTCCTCCCCTGTTTTCTGCACGTGCGGCTGTGAGCCCCGTACGTGCGGTGGTGTTTCCTGTACATGCGGCCATGAGCCCCACACGTGCGGTCATAACCCCTGTTTTGAGCAATCCGAACTAAGGCAAAAATCCAAGTAAGCAAACACATCATAAGGTACAAAATAGGGGAAATCAACTCAATATTATGATATAATACCACAATAACATGAATCACAAGCTTAACTAGATCATAATCCCCTCCAAATTCATATTCATAACTCAATTCTCTTATATTTCTAGATTTATTTGGTTTATCAAATATATATAACCATCTAAATGTATAGGTGAGTGCAAACATGTAAATCAAACACATAAAACTAAGGAATAAAATGTAATTCCCCTCCATGTAGCTCAAAATAATGTAAAACAACCAAGATACAAGAAGCATCCCCCCAATTTACCAATTATCATAAACACGACCTTTATTATAAACCCTAGCTTACATGAATGTACAAAGTTCCTACCCAAATCAATTAGAGAGGATATTCTTGGTGGATTTACCTACCTTGAGCTCAAATCTCTAAAATTCTTCTCAATTCCTTCAACATTCCCTCTTGTTGAAGCCTCATTTCCTTTCTCTTCCTCTCTAGAACTCTCTCATTCTTAAGAGATATTGTCTTTGGTGATGAAAAGTTACCAAGTTAAGAGTCTAAAAGGTTTACTTAAGGGTTGACTACAAATTAATCAATTTAATCATTACAAATCAAATTTTTACAAAAAGTCATATTATGATCTAAAAATCATGCTCATCACAATAATAAGGTCAATTTCGGATTATCGCGCTTCTAAGGCTTCCAATTACTAATCCAACCGTCACAATTGTAATAGATTTTTCACATAACTGACAGATATAAATCCATAGTCATATAATTCACACAATTAAACTTAATTTCACATGAGATTTCACATTTAGCATGTAATTACACATATAATGAGAGGCTGAAAGCATATAAGAGGGTCGGGTTATTACACTCTCCCCTCCTTAAATAAGTTTGGTCCCTCAAACTTGTTTTACCTTAAGGTAGGAATAATTCCGGATATTGGTGTTGCATTTCCTCTTCTCTTTCCCAAGTAGCTTCTGTCCCATAATGTTCCTGTCATTCGAATTTTACCATTGGAATTACCCTGTTCCGTAGTTGTTTCACTTGCCGGTCCAAAATTCAAATCGGTTCTTCTTCATAGGTTAATTTATCATCCAAAGTAATTTGGTGGTAATCTATGACATGTGACAGATCTGGGAGGTAACTTCGTAACATAGACACATGGAATACATTATACACTTGGCCCATACTTGGCGGAAGAGCAACTCGATAGGCTACCGGACCCACTTTTTCTAGAATTTGGAATGGACCAACATATCGGGGTGTTAACTTACCCTTTTTACCGAATCTTGGGTGTCCCTTCATTGGAGTGACTTTCACAAAAACATGATTACCTACGTCAAATTCCAAATCTCTCCGTCGGTGATCCGCATAACTCTTTTGCCTACTTTGGGCGGTTCTTAACCTTTCTCGAATAGTTTTAACCTTCTTTGTCATCAACTGTACAATTTCAGGGGCCAATAACAATCTATCCCCAACTTCGGCCCAACACACGGGGGAGCAACATGGTTTCCCATACAAGGCTTCATAGGGTGTCATTCCAATGCTCGAATGGTAACTATTATTGTACGCGAATTCCACCAACGGTAGATGTGATAACCCTGTTCCGTATTATGCTAATTAATCTTAATTATGATTATGATTATGTGTTTAATATGATTTTGGGTTCCATTTATATGATTATATGTGATTTTGAATTTCTATCTGTTCACCGTAGGAAAAATCTGTTCAACTTACTGTTAGAAACTGAAAATTGAAGGTCCTATTGGCCATAGAAGCCGAAATTGATTATGCCGTCGTGATTATTGTAATTTTTAGAGCCTATGGTGAAATTTAATTGGAAATTTAATTGGAAATTGATTCAGATCAAAATAATTCGAGTAAACTGATTGAATTAAGCTCTATTATTAACCTTAATCAATTTGATTAAGAGAGGGACTATATAAGGGCCTTATTACACTCAACTCTTCATTTTGGTGAGCTCAAAATCTGAAATCACTCTAGAAACGGAGAGGGGAGCCAATTCTAGAGAGAGAAAGAGGGAGAATTTTGCATTTTTGGCTCAAGGTTTGTGAATTTGGAAGCTTAACTCCAAGATCTAACTACAATTGTGAGGATTGAAGCTCCTAGGTAAGTAATTGAGCAAAAACTTATGAGTTTAAGTTGTAGTTTTGTGAATCCAAAGTTAGATGGCAATTGAGACCATAATTTGAGATGTAATTGATGAATATGGAGCTTGTATGTACATTCATGTGTATAATTACCATGACTTGCCATATAGTTGCATATTCGAAGGTAAAGCATACTAATCATGATGAAATTGAGATCAATGTATGCATGCATGTAGCAATTTGTTATGAGTCCTCATGTTTGTGTATAAGACATGTTGATTAGGTTGAATTGGAAGTCATTTAAGACATGCATCCATGAAAATGAGACTATGGACTCAACTACATATTTTGGAGATGAATTTGGCAAGAATGGTATGAGTATGAAATTGATCCATGGGAATTGAACTTCAAAATGTTGTAATTTAGCATTTGTATCATGTTAGAAGGTTTGCATGTGAAGTATGAGTCATAATATGCAAGTTACATTAGTTTGAATGCAAGTTTGAAGCTCAAACAGCTTGCTGGAAAACCCAAAATTCGACATGTCCGCTCGAGCGGGGTAATGGCCGCTCGAGCGTGAAATGCTAGTTCCCAGAACTTTTGCAGACATGGATGTTCACTCGAGCGGAGAGATTTACGCTCGAGCGTCAAGCCATGTAGTTTGACTTTCAGCTCGAGCGTCCGAAGTCACGCTCGAGTGTAAAAATGAGACAACCAGTATTTTTGCAGACCCAATGGGTCCGCTCGAGCGGTCAAAGCCATGCTCGAGCGAGGAGCCCTGCTTCAGAAATTTTGTAAAGATGTTATGTGTTTCATTTTCCATTCTCTTTCATTTCTAAGCACTCTTAGGCATACATTAAGTATTGTAAATGAGTTAAAAGAATAAGAAAGAAGCCTAAGAGAGATGTATAGATTAAGAACGGATTGAATCAATTATGACCCATATGTGTTATGTAATGTGTAGGGTCGAGCTCCAGGACAAATCCACCGGCTGAACACTGTGAGTAATATCTTAGTAAAGATATTTGAAGTATGTTATTTGTCCAATTGCTTATTTCCATATCAATCTTTTAACTTTGTTAAACAGAATTATGGACAAATATTTGTTATGCCATATGATTGGGCCAAAAGCCGTCGGACACCGCTTGACATGAATGATTGGGCCAAAGGCCATTTGAAACGATTGATTGGGCCAAAGGCCATCGGACAACGTTTGACATCAATGATTGGGCCAAATGCCGTTGGACACCGTTTGATATGAATGATTGGGCCAAAGGCTGTCGGACATCGTTTGACATAAATGATTGGGCCAAAGGCCATTGGACATCAATGATTTGGGCTTGAAGCCGTTTGTTAAGGAATGAAGTGGGCCAGAGGCCGTTTGATATGTTCGGGCTTGAATCGTCTAATGTACTAAATAATGCACTAAATAGAACCCTAAATGGCCCCAAGGCCGTTTGATATATGTGAATCACATTCATGTACCTTCTTTATTTGATATTATTCACTAGGCTTTCGTTCACGCTCATTCATGTGTATGTAGGTGAGCCAAGAGATGTCCAAACCCAGCCTCGGTGAAATATGCGGAAAATAGTCAAGGTTTTGAAGATTCAGCCCAAACGTCTCACGTACGAGACTCGTCTTCGCCTCTTTTGTTCTTTTGTTATAATTTTGCTACGATGGCGAAAACGTTGGATCACTTTTGTATATAAACGTTGGGTTTGACTAACTTAGACTTGATTGATTCTGTATGTACAGAACTTTATGTTGTTATTCCTTTGATGTGAGTTATTAAGATATATATATATATATATATATGGATTGTTATGATGTGCCATGTAAGTACAGCTCTATGGACAAAAGTTTTAAATTCGCTTCCATTTTGGCCCCGTAGCTCTGTTCAAATACGTTCTATTTGGTTAGAGGCTATAGGTAATCTTCTGATTACTGGCCGGTTATGACCTAAATCCATGGGGGCGGGTTCGGGTCATGACAGTAGATGAGTTTCCCAACTTCCTTGGAAATCCAAAACACACATTCGTAGCATATCTTCTAAGCTTTGTATTGTTCTCTTGGATTGACCATCTGTCTAAGGGTGAAAGGCTGTACTGAATTTCAATTCTGTCCCCATAGCGTTATGTAAACTTTGCCAAAATCTTGACACAAATTTCAGATCCTTATCTGACACAATCAAGACTAGAACGCCATGGAGTCTCACAATTTCATTTACATAAATCACAGCAAGTTTATCCGCATTGTACTGAGTTTTCACAGGTAGGAAATGAGCGAATTTAGTTAACCGGTCCACAACGACCCATATAGAGTCCATACCTCGAGGTGTTCGCGGTAAACCCATAATGAAATCCATAGTTAAATGTTCACACTTCCACTCCGGGATTGGAAGGGGTTGAAGCAAACCTGCCGGTCTTTGATGCTCTGCCTTTACTTGCTGACATTGCAAACATCTCGAAACAAATTCTGCAATTTCTCTCTTCATATTCGGCCACCAAAAATTTTGCTTTAAATCTCGATACATCTTAGTACTTCCGGGATGTATTGAAAATCTTGAGGTATGTGCTTCTCCCATTAGGTTCTTATTAATTTCTGGTACATTGGGAACGCATAATCTGCCTTGAAATTTTAGTACTGAATTTTCAATGATGAATTCAGGTCTTGGTTTCGTTTCCATCTTATCATAAATCTTCCTTAAAAGTTCATCTTCCATTTGCCATTTGATTTCTTCGATTGGTGTCGGTTGGGCTGACATTGCTGCTATTATAGCATCCCGATTGTGCATCACAATTTCTATGTTCATTTTTTCCAATTCAAATGATAATTCCTTCCGTTTCATGAGCAAACTTGCCAAGTTTCCCATACCTTTTTGACTGAGGGCGTCTACAACCGTATTGGCTTTACCGAGATAGTAATGGATTTGAAAATCATAGTCTTTAATAAGTTCTAACCATCGTCGCTGTCGCATATTCAACTCCTTTTGGGTAAAGAGATACTTGAGGCTCTTATGATTGGTGTAGACTTCGCATGTAGTGCCATACAAATAGTGTCACCATATTTTTAAAGGAAAGACCACCGCTGCTAGCTCAAGATCATGTGTGGGGTAGTTCTTTTCATGGGGTTTAAGTTGGTAAGAGGCATAGGCAATGACCCTCCCATTTTGCATGAGTACACAACCTATCCCTTTATAAGAAGCATCACTGTAGATCACAAATCCTTCGGTACCCGATGGTAAGGCAAGAATCGGTGCTGCAGTTAATTTTGTTTTCAATTCCTGAAAGGCAGATTCCCGCTGTTCTGACCATTCAGACAAAACACCATTCTGAGTCAATTGGGTAAGTGGTACGGCAATTTTGGAGAAGTCTTTAACAAACCTTCGGTGGTACCCTGCTAATCCCAAGGAACTACGCATCTCGGTCACATTAGTGGGGGTTGGCCAATTCACAATAGCTTCAATCTTGTGTGGGTCAACAGAAACGCCCTTCTTCGTTATAATATGTCCCAAGAACCCCACTTCATGTAGCCAGAACTCACATTTCTTCAACCTTGCATACAATTTCTTGTCTCGAAGTGTCTGAAGAATTAAACAAAGATGGCTTTCATGAGCTTCCGTATCTTTTGAATAAATGAGGATGTCGTCGATAAACACTACTACAAACTCATCCAAGTAAGGCTTGAAGACACGATTCATTAAATCCATGAATGCTGTCGGTGCATTGGTGACTCAAAAGGGCATAACCAAGAACTCATAATGACCGTACCGGGTTTGAAAGGCAGTTTTCTCAACATCCTCAGCTTTGACCTTCAGTTGGTGATACCCAGACCGTAGATCAATTTTCGAAAAGACTTGTGCCCCTTGTAGCTGGTCAAATAAATCATCGATCCTAGGCAATGGGTACTTATTCTTGACTGTTACTTTATTAAGCTCCCTATAATCCACACACAATCGAAGGGTCCCATCTTTCTTCTTCACAAAAAGGACTGGTGCGCCCCAAGAATAAATGCTCGGGCGAATGAACCTTTTGTCAAGTAAATCTTGCAACTGAACTTTCAACTCTTTCATTTCAGCCGGTGACATCCTGTAAGGAGTTTTGGAAATGGGTTGAGTTCCCGGTACTATTTTAATTGTAAACTCAATTTCACGATCCACTAACTCTCCTGGTAACTCTTCTGGAAAAACATCCGGAAAGTCACGGACGATTAGAATTGCATCAATACACCCGGTCATTGATTGCCCCTCCAAGACGCTACACAAATACCCCCGACACCCTTTCTGTAATAATTTGCATGCCTTCATTGCAGAAATTAGGTAAGGTGGAGAAATCACTCCATGCCCCTTAAAAGTAAACTCCGGCTGTCCCGGGGGGTGAAAAATAACATGTTTGGACGTACAATCAATAGTCACACAATGCTTGCTTAACCAGTCCATTCCCAAAATTACATCAAAGTAAACCATGTCAAGAGGTAATAAATTGGCATACACCCGGACATGCCCAATTAAGAGTTCACATGCAAGGTAGATAAATGTACAAACTATAGGATCCCCCAAAGGTGAAGACACACACAACATATAAGGTAATGGTTCCATAGGTCTATTTAAATGGCGGACAAATGTTTTTGACACAAAGGAGTGGATAGAGCCTGAATCAAATAACATATGAGCAGAATGACCATATATAGAAATTGTACCCGATACTACCGCTTCAGCATTTTGCATGTCACCCGGAACCAACGCAAACTCTCTTTCTTGCCTAGTGGTGTCTTTAACATTGGTGGATTTTGTAGCTGGCTTTGTGCTTGGAACTGGAGTCGAGCTTGCCGAACTTGTAGTGGTTCTATTCCCATTTTGCCGATCCCTTTGAGGACAATCCCTTACCAAATGACCCGTTTTGCCACACTTAAAACATGCCCCGGTCACCCGATAGCAAGTCCCACAATGTCTTTTTCCACAATCCGGACAAATGGGTGCCGAGTCACGGGTAGGGGTGGAAGCACTTGAGGTTCCCAAATTAAGCTTCGTACTTGGTGGTGGAGTCGTTGGTCCCCTTGGTACTTGAGTATTCTGCCTCTTCCCTTTCCATTCAGAAATCTGACTCTAAGCAGCAATATTTCCCTCTGCCATGACTGCTCTTTCCAATACGTCAACATATATAGGTAATTTCAACACATTTATTCGATCAAGAATAGCGTTCCGTAATCCCCCTTCAAATTTCCTTGCATTTTTATAGTCCGTGTCCACCATATGGGGTGCAAAACGGGCTAGTTCCGCAAATTGAGCTTTATACTCCACGACAGTCTTGTTTCCTTGTTTCAAAGTCTCAAACTCAGTCACCTTCTTGTCTTGCATACACTGCGGAAAATATTTGTCATAAAAGAGTTCCAGAAATTGGGCCCAAGTGAACTTTGATGTTCAATCCTCGTAAGCATCCACCACCTACGTGCTTCGTCTTCGAGAGTAAAAGCGCAAGTTGTACCTTCTGGGCTTTAGTGCATGGAAAAACCTCAAATAACTTCTCTACACCCAACACCCACGCCTCTGCTTTCATCGGATCAATTCCCCCCTTAAATAAAGGTGGCTTCATCTTCTTGAATTCTTTCGTAAGTGTAATTGTCCGATCTTCAGCGTGATGAACTTGCACCACTGGCGGAGGTACTGGTGGCGGTGGTGGTTGTTGTTGTTGCTGTTGCCGTAGAGTTTCTACCATTTCCATAATTATCCTTTCCATTCTGTCTAGTCGTACGGAGGTAGAATCCTCCGGATCATCCATCCTTGTCCTCACCATGATCTACATAACAATTAATTATAACACACACAAGAGACACACAAGTAGACATGAATAATAACCATTTCAGAATATTTACCAGAAACTGTTACAGATACGAATCTCGTTGCTATCTACCACTTAGTATGCATAAAAAATATCATGCATGGAACTTAAGTCTTTTCTAGACGCCCTGAAGTTCAATGGATTCGTGTGTGAGATAGCAACTCGTGCTCTGATACCACTTGTTACGCCCCAAACTCACCCCTAAAAGTTTGGGCATGACCGGCCCAAAGATGGGCCTCAAAACATCTTCCAAAACATCGGGCCCTAAAACGAAAGCAATTAATAATCAAATATGTCATCCATTGAGCAGTGTTTACATGCCAGAATCACAAAACATTCCCATCACATACATAAGTCGCATTCATATACGTATATATAGACCCACATATACAAACCCAGCCAGTAAATGAGGGGTGTAGCCAAAACATTCAAGAGTGAAAAGTTATACATATCAGTCAACGTTTGACAAAAGTACTAGTGACCCAACATTATGTGCCATGAAAGGAACTCTACAAAAACAAAAAGGCTTTACTTTAATTGATTAAACACAACGGGGTTGACAAAGAGCTGCTAAAGCTGGACTAGGATTGGCCTCTGGGCTGATTACCTATATAGATATACATAACACAGAGTGAGTGAAGCTCAGTGAATAATAGTAATACAAGGAAGTTCATATAGATAAACATAAAACACAATGAACAGATATTTATAATTCATGTGCTTGTCTTGATCTTGCATTCACTTCCAAAACGGCCTTGGGCCCAACATTATTCAGAATGACCTTAGGCCCAACATATCAATAGTTGTTTGGAACATTGGGAGGCAGATAGAACATCGACATGTCTCTAACGCCCTTGGCCTTAGGCCATGAGTCATAAACAATTCATATCATGTTAGGGTTGATGAGACATCGGCTTGTCCCCATCTTCCTCGGCTTTAGAGCCGTCTATAATAAGTAACTCATATCAAAATGGCCTCGGGCCCATTGATAGCGAAACAGAACGACCTTGGGTCCATAATAATACCATTGTTCGAATATTACAACACAAGGGTTCCAGTTATCCACTATACCAAGAACACAACCCATTCACGAGTAATAATATATCAACGATAATTATCGGAAGTAAATGGTACACAACATTACACTACTATTACTCACAGTGCTGTGGAGTAGCAATAGTCCCTTCCTGTATGTGACCTACACACAACATGCAATCCATAAGCCAGTTACTTTTCTTTAGACAATAGCTGATTCGTTCAACTCTTATTTATTTTCAAGCATTTTAGAAGGTTCAAATACACATTTTAATAATTCCAGAGGGTCTATCAGAACAAAAGAAGCACACAAATTTTTTCCCTTGGGCCGCACGTGCAGAAGTCCCCCACTGGACGTGCGGGAAAGTGGGCCACATGTGCGACTTTGCATGTGCTTTTATTTCAGAACGTCAAGTTTTCCTCCCTTGTTTTCTGCACATGCGGCTGTGAGCCCCGCACGTGCGGTCGTAACCCCTGTTTTGAGCAGTTCTAACTAAGGCAAAAATCCTAGTAAGCAAACACATCATAAGGTACAAAATAGGGGAAATCAACTCAATATTATGATACAATACCACAATAATATGAATTACAAGTTTATAACACCACAATAACATGAATCACAAGCTTAACTAGATCATAATTGAAAATCCTAAGTTATTCGTGATTAGATCAAGATTTAATTACTCAAATTCCCAATCATTCAAAACACACAATCTAAATCATCAAGCACTTACGAAAGTGATTTAGATTGTTATTTTCGAAAAACAATAAATCGACACAAACCATTTTTACGTGAAAAAACCACAATTGAAGCACCTTCAATTGTGATAAAAAATCACGGGCGAAACGCCACTAATCAATCCACTACTGAAGAAAGAAAGATTACAAAGATAACAAACAAATTACCAAACGCATCCAATTTGTCTTCAAACCTTCTGTAAATCTTTCATCACAGTCTTCGTCTTGGAATTAATTAATATGAAGTTGAATCCACAACTTCTATTGTCGAATCAATGACCACGCACAATATCAAACTCCTTTGATGCTCCACGCTTGAATCTCCGGATTCCACCAAAGAAGAACACTCTTGAATATGAAGAAACAAACTCTTTGATGTATGTATCTCAAATCATATATAGAAAACAGGGGCCGCGCACTCCGCTCGAGCGCAGGATAGTCCGCTCGAGCGGATCCACTAAAACACGCGTGTGAATAAACAGGTTTCCGCTCGAGTGCTGGAATCCACGCTCGAGCGCGAAATCACACATCTCATTATTTTTGCAAACACGCCCAACAAAGGGACCTAACAATCTCCCCCTTTGTCAATTCCCGAACAAACTCTTTTAACAATTTTCCTGAAAACACACGCACTAGACAACCTTACTAACACAACCTATTGGATATAAGAAAACAAATCTGAAGCCGTACAAAAGGTTGAGTTAAAAATAATTTAGAACAATCCACCAATCATCCACCTGTAAATCAGCGAGCAACAGACCAAAAAATAAAAACTGTGGAACTTCATAAGAAGATAACAAATGTCTATGAAATAAAGTAAAGCCCACAAAATCAATAGATATATTAAAAAAAAAAAAAAACTGCAATTCGAAAAATTATATCTAAAATGAAACAACCAAAGTGTATATCCAAAATATACCACCACCACCACCACCACCACAAAAAATTCTCCCCATTTTTGGCCGGGAGCCCAGTACAAAAACAGTCCAAGAAACAAAGATCTCAATCAAGCATCAGGTGGAGGAGGATGAGGCTGCTGTAGCTGAAGCAAAGATATAATGTGAGCAAGCTGAGTAGAAGTCTGAACGGAGGACTGCTCCAATTGTCCAAGTCGGCATCGAAGGCATCAAGACGAGCATCCAGAAGATCCAACCGCTGTGTCACAGCCTCCTCAAAATGACAAAGTTGGCCATGAAAAGTCCAGAGTGGAACATCAGCCTCCTCTGCACCAGCTGTCGCAGCATCAATCTCTGCCTCCTCGGTGAGACCATTTGTTGTACCTGTAGAAGGACCAACCCTAGTAGACTCCCCTTTGACATGTGCATGACTCTGTGAAACGGTCTTCTTAGTGAAGGGTTTAGAAGGGGAGGCATACTCGTCGTCCTCCAAGATTGGAATTTCAAGCTGAGATAATAGACGGTTGATTAAACAACCATAAGGAAGGCCTAATTGCTTGTTGCCAAAAACTGCAATCATCTTACGAAGAATGAGAGTAGCTAGATTGATGGAGAGATGATGAACAATACATAAAAGAACAAACCCTTGTTCTTGATTAATTTCAGAAGAATGAGTGGTGACAATGATATTAGCACAAACAATGAGATTAAGCAGTCGAAACTCGGGAAGGAGTTCAAACTGTTTAATCAAAGCTCCTTTGACCCAGTTATGATGAGCACCACACAAGACTTCAGCCACCTCATTAAAATCACAAGTAGGATGAATAGGAAAAGGATAATGCTCTGGAAACACACGGTCAATGCCAAGGAGCTCTTTAATAAGATCGGGTGAAACAGAGATGGACTTAGAACGGACCCACGTCTTGAAGGAAGGACCAATATCATCTATATTCTCAATATTGCAGTTAAACTCACGGACCCAATCTAGGTTTTGGCGTCTGGAGAAGGACAAAACCAAGTCTGCGCCTAATGGATCGAACAAAGGACGGATGGGAATAGACTCGAATGTATTTGGCTGGACATGACGTTCGAGATGAACAGTCCTAGACGCGAAGGACTCTCTGAATAGCTTGGCTTTTGGGGCAGAAGGAAATCGATTGGGGTTATAAGAAGGACGAGACACAGTAGATTTTCGATGTTTGGAGGCAGACATGGTGAGTCCAAAGATAAGATGACTAAACCCAAACAAGACAATCCCAAAACCAAAGTAGAAAAATAATAGAACAATGTAGACAAAACACACAAACCATTAGTAACCCAATAGATCCAAGAGAAAATAATGCACTGAAATAAGAGTAATAAACAGAGATGTAAAACCAAATTTCAACATGCACAACTCTACTAAGTATAAGGCTATAGAACAAGATCCATAAGAATAACCCTAACAAAATAATTAACTGTGAAACCAGAAATAGGAAAGAAAACAAGTGCAACATATATAAAATTCCCAAACTCAACATTAAGCCTCGTAAAACTCTATGAAGGTGTGTGTAACAAGTGTACGAAGAAAGACCTTAGTCGAAATCAAAACAAAAAATCGAATACCCAAAGCAACCTCCATAAGAGCCGAAACGAAGAACACAACACAGAGAGAGAAGAGGGAAGACTTACGATGGTTGAAACAACGAAGGAAATCAATGGAGGAAGGCTGAAGCAATGTTCAAGAGAGTCGGATTCCAAAACCCTAGATGAGAGAGAGAAACCCTTTGCAAGGAATTAAAAAAAATGCGACAGAAATAGCGGGGAAGGATTTTATACTTAGGGCATTCCGCTCGAGTGGGATAAACAATGCCCGAGCGTAGTTTCTTACGCGTGTCATACTGCTCAAGCGAATAAAATAACGCTTGAGCTCAAAAAAGCTGCTCTCAGAATCTCGCGCTTGCTGCAAAAATGCTGGAAAAGGTAAAACCGTGCTCGAGTGCAAATAAGTACGCTCGAGCGGATTAAAAAAACAACAAAGACCCAAAACACCTTTCTGAGCAGTTTAAAGAAAACATCTCACACTACGGGAGAGACCTGAAACAAAAGTAAGTGAGCACAAAAGCCTAAAGGTGATCCTAAGATGAATAATCTACAAACCATGAAGTCTGCATACTTGCAATTAACACTATAAGAAGTATAATCATAAGTAAATCAGATAAATTCAAATCAATGAACATAAGCTACATAAGAATGTACAACTCAAAAACCAACATGAGAGCTCACAGAATGAAAGTGTGTGTGTGTGCAATCCTTGAGAGGCCACAGAGCTAAAGTTAATCCTCGCAGTGATCGGATGGCTGGACCTTCGGCAAGAGTAACTGAACATCATTGAGAAAAGTCAAACCACTAGGAATCACGGGATATTTGATGAGTAAACACGGAGGCTCTCCCTCAATCAATGGGTCCCTTTATATATATATATATATATATATGTTTAAACTTTTCTTTCTTGTGGGCACTCACTGGTGGCATGTACGCTCAAGAGTATGGAGACCAAACCAGAGAAGAATGAAAATAAAAAAGATGGCCTGGTTGGTGCCTCTGAGGTAGCCTTTTCCTAATGCTCGGACTTCAATGAACTGAGGGAGAAACCGTGGAAGTGAAAAATGATGGTAGATGGTTAAGAGACTCAACATCACCCATGATATACTAGTATAGGTCAATTCCTCTAAAAAAGTACAAGAAACACTGTTAGTGGTTCATAGAGAACTTTGATCACTTGTGCAGAAACCCCTGCAATAGTTTATCTCAAGGATGTATACAGAATGAGATCATGAAGTCAATGAGCATGGGGATTCAGAATGAGATATGAACAAAGAAGAATGAGATCTTATAAGCAATATATCAGCGTTCATATACATTTAGATGCAAAGATGACAGGAATCAATGACAATGAGATTATAGCACCCAAGTACACATAAAAGCAATCACTCACTCACCCTCAAGTAACAGGTAACACCCTAGTGACTGAGCACGACACCCAAGGTCTTTCTAAGGAACTCAAACCGAAGAAGATCAAGGGGTTTTGTAAAAATATCAGCTTTTTGATGCTCAGTGGGTACATGTTCAAGAACAATAAGGCCATCTTCCACTAACTCTCGAATAAAATGATGACGAATGTCAATGTGTTTGGTGCGAGAGTGTTGGACATGATTTTTTTGAAATGTTTATGGCACTTGTGTTATCACAGAAAAGAGTGAGAGTGTTCTAATTTATCCCATAATCATGAAGCATTTGCTTCATCTACAATATTTGTGCACAACAACTCTCTGCAACAATGTACTCAACCTCAGCAGTCGAAAGAGAGATGGCATTTTGCTTTTTGCTATGCCAGGCAACCAAATTATTCCCAAGGTAAAAACACCCCTGGATGTACTCTTCCTATCATCAGCACACCCTGCCTAGTCGACATAAGAAAAACTAGTAATTTCAGTTGTAGTATTAGTAGAAAACCAAACCCCATACCCCAATGTCCCATTAACATATTTAATGATGCGTTTGACCGCAAGAAGATGAGACTCTTTAGGACTAGCTTGGTAACGGGCACAAACACCTACACTGAAGCAATATCAGAACGACTGGTTGTGAGGTAAAGAAGACTCCATATCATACTCCTATAAAGGGTAGGATCAACATCAGTACCAGAGGAATCTTTGGAAAGGTGAAGACTGGTGCTCATGGGAGTGCGTGCATGTTTGGAGGACTCAAGACCAAACTTTGACACAAGATTTTTGGCTACTTGGTCTGAGAAACAAACATCCCAGAAGGAGACTGTTTAATTTGAAGACCCAAGAAATAAGACAACTCTCCCATCATGTTCATCTCAAACTCATGTGTCATGCAATCCGAAAAATATTTCACAAGATGATCAGTAGTGGATCCAAACACAATATCAACATAAATCTGAGCAAAAAGAATATGAGACTTAGTATGTTTCACAAATAAAGTCTTATCCACACTATCCCTTTGAAAGTCATTGTCACGAAGAAATGTAGTAAGTTCATCGTACCAAACCCGAGGGGCTTGTTTCAACCCATACAAAGCCTTGTCTAACTTGTAGACATAGTTTGGACATTTAGGGTCCTCAAACCCTTTTCGTTGCTCAACATAAGCCTTTTCTTTCAAGTACCCATTCAGAAAGGCACTTTTCATATCCATTTGATACAATTTGAAACCAAAAAAACATGCAACACCAAGTAAAACACGAATAGATTCGAGACGTGCAACTGGGGCAAACGTCTCTATTAGACTTATTTATTTTGATGATTTATTTAATTATATTTTAATTTATTTGAAAAAGAAAAATAGAATCCAAAATTTATTTTGATGATTTATTTAATTATATTTTAATTAAAATTTATTTTGATGATTTATTTAATTATATTTTAATCAAAATTTATTTTGATGATTTATTTGAAAGAGAAAAATATAATCAAAATTTATTATGTCGTTGTTAGAATGTATTTAATATTTGATTAAATCAGTAGTTCAAACAGCCCAAAACAAAGGTTCAAAAGGTTCAAGTGGAAGATATTTAAATTAGTAATATGGAAGTACAACGGCTATAAAGGTTCAAAAGGCCAAAAGGTTCAAAAGGTTCAAGTGGAGGATATTCAATTTAGTAATGATGGAGTGGAAGATATTCAAATAGGTAAGATGGAAGTACAACGGCTATAAACGACTATAAATTTAAATGACTACAACGGCTATAAATTCAAATGAATACAACGGCTAGAAACAACTATAATTTTCATTATATATACCAAAGCCTCTAATGTAAACAAGTTACAAAAAAATCTGAAAATATTATTTGAGCTATAATCACTCACATCTATTCTCAGAAATTATACACTGAGCCTTATAGCATTAAGCTCATCTTTCTTGTGTGAGATTTACAGAAAAATCAAAGCTTCATTTTATATATCTATCTTTGAGAGATATTTATTGTAAGCTTTCTTTGAAAGCAAAAATACCATTTCATCTTGTAAAAGTGTTGCAAACACTGTGTTCTTGAAATCTTGAGAGTGATTGTGAATCACCAAAGATTTGCAAGGGTTTGGGCTTGTGAAGTCTGTGTAAAATCCGTGGAGGATTGCTCCATTTGTAAAGAGGTTGCTAGCACCCCTGTGAAGCTAAAAGATAGTGGAAATCTCAAGTGAAGCTTGAGGAGTGGATGTAGGCTTGGTTGAAGCCGAACCACTATAAATATGTTTGTCTCCTCTTCCCTAATCTCTTCACTTTCCTACTACTACTGTAGCTATCAATTATTCATGTGTTAATAATTTGATTTATCCTGTATGTTAGTTATACATTATTGCTATTTTACTTGATCATTTACTGCTAAGTTTATCATTGTGCTTGTTAATAATTTATTGTACTAGTAGTTCATTTTATTGGGGTATTATTAATTTTAATTTGTAGAAACCTAATTCACCCCTCTCTTAGGTTGCTTTTTGGGTAACAATTGGTATAAGAGCCTGGGACTTTTGTTTAGATTTAACAATCTTGAGTTTTTGATCCATAGCAACCATGTATTCTACTTACTCTGCTGTAGGACAAACCAGTAATAGGCTACCTCTCTTTGATGGTAGTCATTACATTCATTGGAAAGAAAAAATGACTTTGTATCTTTAAGTTACCAATTATGCTTTGTGGCTCATTATCACTAAATGTCCTAAAATCCCTACCAAGGTAGTAGACCATATCTGTGTGCCTAAACTTGAGGATGAATTTGATGAGCGTGATTATAAACTCCTTCAAGCTAATGCTAAAGCCAAGCTTATTCTTGTGTGTGGACTAGATGCAAATGAGTACAATAGAATTTCTGGGTGTATTACTGCTAAAGAGATTTGGGATAAATTTGAAATCACCTATGAAGGAACTAGCCAAATAAAAGAGTCTCAGATTGACATGCTTATTCATGATTATGAACTCTTTACTATGGAATTATTTGAATCTATTTCTGAGATATTTTATAAATTTACCAATATTATTAATGCTTTAAAATCTCTTGGTAAATCTTATACTAATGATGAGCTTGTAAGAAAAATACTTAGGTCTTTGCCAAATGAATGGGAAGCTAAGGTTATAGCTATCCAAGAAGCAAAAGACCTAACAAAATTAGGCATTGAAGAACTCCTAGGCTCACTCATGGCTCATGAACTTTCAATGATGGATGGTAGCAAAAAGGAAGCCATTGGGGAAGAAAACGATGGAGTAGCCAACCTGTGTCTCATGGCTCTTGGAGAAGAAGAATCCACTCAAGATGAGGTAATTTCTAGTTATGTAGAACTTGAAAGTGCTTTCAATGAATTACATTGCATATTTAGAAATGTTTGTGTTAAGAATTCTAAATTAAAGAAATTAGTTACTTCTTTTTCAAATGATGTTGGTGTTTTAAAAATGAAAAATGCTACTTTGAAAAATGACTTTACGTCTATTGCCAATGAGAAAAATATTTTGAAAAACAATGTTGAGGATTTAAACAAAACTCTTGAAAATTTTGTAAAAGGAAAAGAAAACCTCAACAAGTTTCTTGGAAATAAAAGATGTGTTTTTGACAGAGTAGGCATTGGTTTTGATCCTCCTAAACCTTTTATGAGATTAAATGTTCTTGAGACCAATCCCCATGGACCTAAGAAAGTATGGGTACCAAGAAAGAAATCAAGATATTTTGTAGATGGAATCTCAAAGAACACCAAGGATTTCGAGAGGAAATGCACAACAAGAGTGTTCAATCTAAAGAGCAAAATCAGCTCCTACAAGAAGAAGAATGATTAAATGAAAATCACTAAGATGAACAATAGAGGTAATGTATGGGTGAAGATTCTAAAGAGGTAAATGAAGGTATAACTCCTAACACACTGTAGACACGCCCCGTGGCCCTCATGCTACAGTTCGGACTCAAATGTCACGGTTCTTAATCTGATCTCACAATGTGCAATGTGAGATTGATAAATCACCAAAGAGTCCAAATCCAGCAAATCGTTTTGGAAAACTGATTTTTAAGAAAGAAGTGCCAAACATGGACTGCTTTGCCAGATACAGAGTCACCACCTAAATATTTTATTTTGGGGGGAAATTTAGGAAACCTTGACTCGTGCCTAAGGCCACGTGTCCGTCATCACCAAAGTTGCCTCGGCTCGGAAACTTGGGTATGATTGGGGAAGGTCATCTATGAGCACCCCCGCTCGCCCGATCAAAGATCGGCCTGTACTAAGCATGATATTTTTTTTGAAAACATATGCGCTCTCATTCCGGTTATTAGCTAGCTTACTACGTGATGCGCACAGCATACAAGTATAGACTAGATCGCCTAAGTTAGAACAAAACATCTCATGTTTGTTTGTAAATGGTTTGAAGGTGCTACTCGCAAGTAGGCTAAGACGTGGATTTGCCACCTTCAGGTGGGCTTAGAAAACATGATTTTGCCACCTCAAGTGGGCTTAAAAACTCACATTTGATGAATTGTTCCAATTCAAGTAACCCAACCTTCACCCACAGGCATTCGGGCAGTTCTATCATTTAAGCAAATAGCCTCATGGCAAGCATGCTATCATGGCAACACCCACACTCATGATCCTAGTTCATGTTAAGATGGCTAATGCAACACATGCAAAATGCAACTAGAAATAGGCTCGGCTATTCTAAAATGACATATGAAATGCAACAATTGATACATGTATTCAACTAGGTATTGAAATACAATGCAGTTTGTATGATGCGCCAAGCCTGGTGCATGCAAGACAAATGAATGGATGCAAACATGCGAAGCATAAGTATGCAAATTGAAACATGACCTAGAACTAACCATTGTAAGCGATTAAGTAAAAGGGAGAAAGATGTGGGGTTGGAAGACATTCACACACACACGCACACTTATTACAAAATTCGCCCTCTCGACGGAGGGTCCGAAAGAATAATACAAACCACCTAATTAACTAACTCGCAAGCTAATTAATTATTACACAACACTTAACTAATTAAACAAATCAATTAAGCTATATAAGCAGTAAAGAGGCCTCGGAAAGAGGGACAGATGTATGCATGCTCGGCTCCGCTCGGAAATCCATCGCCATGCTCATGCTGCCTCTGTTTACACTGCTCTGCACCTTTGAAGACTGCACAAGTCTCAAGGATGCTTCTGAACCACTCCCTGAGTGTTGTGGGAGGTCATCGGCCAAGGGATATGGCCACCGGCCATGGGGAACTGGTCATCGATGATTTGTTCTGCTATCGGCCGACAATGCATGGCCGATCGGCACTGAAAGTAGTCGACCGGCCATCTCTTCCCGTAGAATTCTGTTTTTGCTACAGCAGAGGACAAACAGAGTATGGCAATGCATTTTCAAGGTAATGTTTGCACCACCACCCTCCTTATCATGTTTAAGACTCTAAGGAGTATGGTTTTTGACCCTCAGACCATCAATCACGTGTTTCAACGCATGATGGCCAAAGGAGCCAAGTGTGCACATTAGTGTGAAATGGATGCACAAAAACAACATGAGGGGCCTTAACCTCTATCATGCTTGATCAAGAGGCAATGCATGCACACACAATGCAATACGGAAAGCATGCAAACTGTCATATAATGCAACATGATTGACTCGGAACTAATGGCATGCCAACTCAATGCAATGCAACCTAAGTATGCAAGTAAAGCTAATGCAACATGAGTATGCCAACAACAATGTCATGCAACCTAAACATGCAAAGACAAGCAATATTAAACCAATGTAATGAATGCATGATTAACTTAACAAAGTAACACAAGCATGCAAATATGAGGTCATATAACAAGCATGCAACATGTAATGCAATATGCATGCAACAACATGCAAACCACATACTCAATGGACTTAAACTAAAAATGGACAGACCTCAGCCATGCCCAAATCAGTGGCCATTATGATGAAATGATGACATGAAATGCAAGGCAAGCATGCATGCCAATTGGCCTATCACCTAGGCATAAGGACACAACTCTCAAAACATGAGCAAGGAGTGACAAACATGATAATATGGCAATGAAGTAAGCTCTGAAATCTCATATGAAATGATGCCAAGGCATGCAAACATCACAAGTATAGCATGGTAGAGGCCTCAAAACTCAAGACTAGTCAAGGCATTTGTACTATAGCTATGCAATGCATGAAACATATGGCCAATACGACCCAAAAAAGTCCTAGAGCATGCCAAAACAATGACAAAACATGCATGGAGCAAAGCCAAAACAAGCTAGCATGAAGGGTCAAAACATGGAGTATGTAAGGCCAATAAAGAGGTTTACACTACACCTACCAAAGCCAAGCATGTGATGACTTAACCAACAAAAATCAGAGTTATGGCATGTCAAACTAACACAAAAAATGGGCTAATACCAAGTCAACACATGCTAGAATAACAAGCTCACTCATTAGGCATGCAAGACTAGTGAAGAGGACTTACACTACAAGTGTAAGAAGCAAATGAGGGATGCTCTAACCAAGT
Source organism: Camellia sinensis (assembly GCF_055761805.1). Taxonomy (NCBI): domain Eukaryota; kingdom Viridiplantae; phylum Streptophyta; class Magnoliopsida; order Ericales; family Theaceae; genus Camellia; species Camellia sinensis. Next base: position 214,975,077 of record NC_138964.1, on the reverse strand, counting down.
AAAAACAGAGCTATATCATGGCAAAATAGGACCAAATACACACTGAAATGGTGACCCAAAAGCCTAGGCAAGATGGCATACACATATGCTCATTCTTAAGGCATAAATAACCAACCCTTCAAAGCATTGAAAGAGTGAAAAATGTGAAGGCATGGCCATGAAACATGCTCTGAAATATCATTCCAAATGATGCTAAATTATGCAAATAGCCCAAGCAATGCATGCTAGTGGCTTGGAAACTCGAGGCTAGTGAGCTAAAATGCACTATGGCTATACAAAGCATGGCATGCATGACCAAAACAACATAAATTAGACCTTAAGCATGCTAAAACATGGCCAAAAGCTTCTTGGAGTTAAGCCAAAATCATGCTAGAATGATAGTCAAAAGCATGATGCATGTTAGGCTAGTGTACAAATTTACACTACAAGTGTATGGAGCATGCAAGCAACAACCAAACTAGCTTAAAACAAAGTTAGAGAAGCCCCAAAAAGTCACAAAAACATGCTTGAAAAGAGCTAACATAAGCCACAAAAAGATGCTACTTTATAGAGCTAACAAGGCATGGCATGAAGAGACAAGGATGGGAGGCTATCCCCTCCCATTTGGGACCTCAAAACAAGCTTTTTACCATTGAAAATCCTCTAGATTTCAGTGGTTCTAAGGCCACAAAATTTTTTTTTGAAAGGCCTTAGAAGATGGCTCAAAAGCTATACAAATCAAGGAGCAAAATGGAGGAAACACCTCCTAGACAAACAAGGCACAAACCAAGACTTTTAGGACTGAAAAACAAAGGAAAAATAAAGGTTTTTGTAGTTCAACACCACCCCAAAAAACAGCCCCAAAGTAGTGTGCAAAGATGGTGAAGTAAGTGTGCAAAACAAATACAAAAGAGGAGAGGTGCTTACCCTTGTAGCACAGCAGCAAAAGGGCCTTTTTGCTGGCTCAAATGACCTTCCAACAGTCCAAAAATGAGCTCCAAGGGACCTCAGCCCACTGATATGCAACTTTGATGAAGGAAGTGTATGCAAACAAGAAGTATTTCTCTACTTCTATGCACTTCTATGCATAAAACTCTACTTCTATGCACCAAAGGAGCAAGAGAGAGAGACTCTAGAGAGAGAGGCAGAGATCTTGTGCTGGAAGTTTTGTAGAGAGAGAGGGAGTTTAGTGAGAGAAGCTCTCAAGCTTGTCCAAGAAGTTCTAACTTGCAAAATGGGAGATATAAGTTCATATATAGCACAAATGAGCTTTTGGTCGAAAATATTTGATTATAGGACAGCTGGAGCTTGCTGGAAACAATTGGAGATGAAATATCTTCAAAAAAAATGAATTTGGGTCACTTTTGGCCAACCGGCCATCTTCAGTGCCGGTCTGCTACTTGTGATGGCCGGTCTGCTACTTATGTGGCCGATCTGTTACTTTTGTGGCCGACAACACATATTTGTGGCCGACAGGAAATTCTACTCTGTAGGTCCAACTTCAAATGGGCATAACTCTTTCATATGAACTCCTTTTCAGGTCATTCTTGTGTCCAAATTGAAGCCCCAGAAGTAATATTTCCAATGGTGGAAGCCTTGCATCAAAATTCCAACTGTGAAAAAAGTTATGCCTCTTTTGGTGAATCCACTCAGTTTCGGTCCAACCGGAATGATGCCCAACTTCAACCAATCATATCTCCCCCATCCGGACTCAGCTTTAGGAGATTCTTGAGTGAAAAAACAAGGCCCGAAAGTCTCCTTTCCAACGGTGGTAGCCTCATAACTTAAATCCAAGTGCATAGACAGATAAGCCTGATTTAGCGAGGATCGCTCGACTCTCTTTAAGCGATTCATACCCAACTTCTTCCTCAGCTAGGTTTCTTCCCTCTTCTCCTCTTTTCTTTAACTCCAAACCGCTAAAAAAGGTGTTTTGAAAGATTTTTTTTAAAGATTTCATCTCTCTTTCATTCATTTCCACTCTGTTTTGACTTAGTTTACCAAAAAGTGCAACATTTAACGAAATGCGAGCCTCAGAACATTGTAGGAACTTTATTTCAAAAATATTTTGAAAGAGAGGGTTTTAAGGTCTAAAAACCATCCAAAATAGCTTTGGTCCAAAATGGGGTGTGAGGTTATGATTTAACTCTTTCCTTGCCGCAGAAATTGAACCTTTGTCCTGCACACCTTTCATCACCAAAGAAACAATCAGTAGCGCCCAAGTCTTAAGGTCGGTCAAAAATAGGGTGTCTACACACACCTTTAAGCTTAAAGTTCTATATTCTTTAATGTGTGATTTGTGTACAATAGGTTGTGTCTAATCATTGCTTCCATGGACCCTAAGTGTACTAAGTTTGCTAAATCATGTTCTGCTAGTTTCTTTCAAACCTTCATTGAACTCAAAAATGAGAATTATATTATTTTGATGAATGCCTATTAGAATATGAATGATTCATGTATTCATTAACAGTGTATGTCATGTCATCCATTGCTATGAAAAAGAGATAAGAAATGATAAATATTTTTTGTGAGCATACTTTTCACATCTTATAGATGACTTCATACTAATATGCTAATTCCTTTTTGATTCATATCTTTGTAGAATCAATTTTGATGTCATAGCATGTTTTTGAGATGTATACTATCTATATTTTGAATTCTACATTTGTGATCTCAAAGATATGCTCAATATGAAAATTTCATGCTTATATGCTTTACATTGGAATATTTGAATGAGTTGTGAAATTCCTTATGATCCATCAACAATGTCTAAATGAAAAAAAGTATCATACGTTTGTAGAGACATTGCATCTATCCTATTGAATATCTTTTGAATATGGATTATATTGGCATACATCTAATGAAATGCTTGTGATTGATAAATTGTTGAATTAATTGTTTATAACATTCATGTTGTGTTCCATATTGAGTAAAATGTTTTATTACACTTGAGTATGTGGATTGAATTGATGAAAATGTCTCTTGATAATGTTATGTGATTAAATGAGATTGTTGCATCATTTTTTTTAATAAAACAAAGAGCGTAACACTATTTTCTTATGCATATTATGCTATTTGCTACAACTTGAAAATTTTGAAAAATTGCATTCCAAACTCTTGTTTGATCATTGAATTATTTTTCACTTTTTGAGTTTGTGATAAGAAGTGATTTGTGCTGTATTTTTATTGAGTAATAGTGATTGTTCTATGAATGCTATATATACACAAATCACATTAGAAAAGGGTAGCACCAACTTAGGGGGAGAAATCATTTTGCTAACATACTTGTTAAACCCTTTTGAGATGAATTCCTCATGAAAGAAAATTGAAGATTGAAAAGCTTCCATCTCTTGAACCTAACGTATGCCTCGTATACTCTCTTAAGCTTTTGAGGTAAAAATTCTATCTTATAGCCTTTGAGCTAATACTGTTATTACTTTGATATGAAAAAGATTGATTATGCTTCATATGATTTGCAATGCATACTCTTTGATGATGCTCTTGGCTAAAAATCATGCCTACGCTTAAAATGTGTGCTATATATTGAAACTCATGATTTTTCTTGGCATATGAATTGCTATACCTTGAACATGCTTCATTTTTTGGATTTACATTAGCTCCATGAGATTATATTGAGTTTAACCTATTATGAGCAATATTTGGTATTCTACATAATGCTTGAGTTATGATTGTTAAATCTTCTAAATTGCATATTGGTATCCTTGGTAGATTGCATGTTGGTATCATTTTGGCATCCTTATTGGTCACATTTGGCATCCTATTTGATATTATTGAGGAGAACATTTCAGTTATGAGCTTTCATTTATCATATCTCCTATTGATTTTGCCAAATGAAACAAGGGGAAGAATTTCAACTTGATTATTTTTTAAAATCCCCTCAGTTTTTATTCTGTTTTTGATAACAAACTTATAGGCTTTGTCACGACCCGAACCCGCCCCCATGGGTTAAGGACATAACCAGCCAGTAATCATGAGATTACCTGCGGCCTCAAACCAAACCAGACGTAACTCATCAGAGTAAAGAGGCCAAATGGAAGCAAAATTTAAAACTTTGTTCATAGAGTTGTGCTTACATGGCACATCATAACAAACCATACATAAACATGTTAATAACTCACATCAGAAGATACAGTAATATAAAGTTCTATACAGACAGGATCATTCACATCTAGGTCAGCCAATCAAAACTATATACAAACGTAATCCAAAATCCTCGCCAACATGACAAGATAAAATAGAATAACAAAAGGGTGAAGACAAGTCTCGCGTGTGAGATGTAGGGGCTGACTCTTCAAAACTTTGGTTGTTCCACACAAACTTCACTGGGGCTGGATTTGGACCTCTTTTGGCTCACCTACAAACACATGAATGAGCGTGAGCCAAAGTCCAGTGAATAATAACGAATAAAGAAGATACATTAGAATAACATACATCAGACAGCCTTTGGCCCATTTGTCTTTCATTCATGTCAGACTGGCCTTTGGCCCAACCATTCTTTCAATCATGTCATACTGGCCTCTGGCCCATTCATTTATCATTCAGATCATACTAGTCTCTGGCCCATTCATTTATCATTCAGATCATACTGGCCTTTGGCCCATTCATTTATCATTCGGATCATATTGGCCTCTGGCCCATTCATTTATCATTCAGATCATACTGGCCTCTAGCCCATTCATTTATCATTCAGATCATACTGGCCCCTGGCCCATTCATTTATCATTCAGATCATATTGGCCTCTGGCCCATTCATTTATCATTCGAATTAACGAACTTATAAGACTAACATAGAAGTAAGTAATAGGACAAATAACAAGCTTCAGATATCTTTATTAAGGTATTACTCACAGTGATTGGCTGGTTGATTTGCCCTGGAGCTTGACCTTACACATCACATAACACATATGGGTCACAACCGATTCAATCCATTCTTTAATTCACATATTCCTCTTTAGGTTTCATTCTTATCTTCTTATCTCATTTACAATGTTTAATGCATGCCTAAGAGTACTTAGAAGTGAAAGGGAACGGAAAATGGAACACAGAATGCATCTTTAAAATTTCAGAAACAGGGGTCCCCTGCTCGAGCGTGAACTTCCCCGCTCGAGCGGACCCCTAAGGCCTGCAAAAGTACTGGTTTTGTCATTTTCACGCTCGATCATGAATTTTGGTGCTCGAGCAGAAGGCCTCACTACATGGCTCCCCGCTCGAGCGTGAACTTCCCCGCTCGAGGGGACACTATGTCTGCAAAAGAAATACTGGGAGCTCGAATTTTATGCTCGAGCAGCGGTTCCCCCGCTTGAGCGGACATTAAATTTTCTGGATTTTCCAGAACTTGTTCTTGAGCTTCAACTTGATATTCAAAGGCGCTAAACACATGATTTTGGCTCAAATTTCACATATACATGTACTAACATGGTACTAACACCAAATCACAACATTATGAAGCTCAATTCCATGAATTACTTATATGCATGACTCAAATTAACCCAAACTCATTACCAACTCATTAAATTCAAACATTCAAAACTCACACCTCCATGATTTGCACATGCATGTGAGAGATACTCATTATTCCCAACTTAATTGATGAAGAGATGATCAAATACATGGACTCCAACCAAAATTCAACATGGATTACACACTTTATGCCCAAACATGGAAATTTATAGTAATTTCTTACATGCATGTGTTCCATGACTTCCAATTCTTCAAGACCAACTCATTTTCATCATGATCAATTCATTTTATGTTCTTTATCATCATTCAACTTTGAAATCACAAAGTTACAAGCTAAAATTCATAAATTCACTCACCTAGGAGCTTCAAACACCTAAGCTCTAGCCAATTCTTGAGTTTAATCTTCAAGATTTTCACAAACTTGAGCCAAACACAATTCTCCTCCTTCCTCCCTCTTTAGCCGACCCTCTCTCTTTTCTTGAGTTAGAACAGCCAAATAGAATGCTAAAGAGGAGATTTGAGTACATAGTGCCCCACTTATATCATTTCCCTTAATTATACTTATTAATATTAAATAATTTGAGCACTACACCATTAAATTAATCTAATTAATTTGATCTGAATTAATTTTCAATTAAATTTCATCGTAGGCTCTAAAAATTACGCCAATCGCAATGGCGCAGTTAATTTCAGTTTCTGTGGCCGATAGGGCCTTCAATTAAAATTCCAAAGTAGATAATCAAACAGATATTCCTACGGTGAACAGATAGAAATTCAAAACCACACATGTTCACATAATGGCACACAAAATCATATCAAACACATAATCGCATTCATAATAAGGAACAATTAGTATAATAAGGAACAGGGTTATCACAGTCTTCCCCCTTTTAGGAAGTTTGGTCCTCCAAACTTAATTTACCTTTGTCGGGAAACAAATGTGGATAGCGTAGTCGCATTGCATCCTCTTTTTCCCATGTAGCATCCATCCCATAGTGTTCTTTCCATTCCACTTTAACCATTAGGATGGACTTGCTTCTCAGCTGTTTCACTTGCTGGTCAATGATTCGTTCCGGCCATTCAGTGTACTCCATATTTTCATCAATAGCTACCCGGTGATAATCAATCACATGAAACGGGTCTCGGAGATAACCCCTCAACATCGACACATGAAACACATTATGGATTTGCTCAAACCCCGGTGGCAAAGCAACTCTATAGGCAACTGGACCAAGCCTTTCCAGAATTTGAAACGGCCCAATGTAACGGGGCGACAATTTGCCCTTCTTTCCAAACCTAACTTGGCCTTTCATTGGAGACACACGAATAAACACATGGTCACCAACCTCATACTCAAGAGATCTTCTCCGAACATCTGCATAATTCTTTTGTCGATCCTGAGCTGTTTTGAGCCTTTGCCGAATAGTTTTGATCTTCTCAGAAGTGTCTTGCACAATTTCAGGCCCAAGTAAAGCTCTATCCCCGACTTCTGTCCAACAAATTGGTGATCTACACCTTCTACCATACAAAGCTTCGTATGGTGCCATACCGATGTTGGAGTGGAAGCTGTTATTGTATGCAAACTCTGCAAGTGGCAAATAGTCTTCCCAACTCCCCTGAAAATCTAAGGCACACATCCTTAGCATATCTTCTAACGTTTGTATAGTCCGTTCTGATTGCCTATCTGTATATGGGTGGAATGCAGTACTAAATCTTAGTTCTGTCCCCATAGCTTCCTGCAAACTTTTCCACAGTCTAGATACAAATTTTGGATCTTTATCCGACACAATAGATACCAGAACTCTGTGTAAACGGACAATCTCATCAACATATATAGTAGCCAATCTATAAGCATTAAATGTAGTTTTGACAGGCAGAAAATGTGCAGATTTAGTTAGTCTATCAACTACAACCCAAATAGAATCCATACCTCGAGGAGTCCGAGGTAGGCCAACAACGAAATCCATAGTCACATGTTCCCACTTCCATTCAGGAATAGGGAGGGGTTGAAATAGACCGCCCGGTTTCTGATGTTCAGCTTTAACTTGCTGACACTGAAGACATTTGGACACATATTCTGCAATCACTTTCTTCATCTTAGGCCACTAATAGCTTTGTTTCAAATCCTGATACATTTTATTATTACCCAGATGCATAGCAAACACTGATTTGTGGGCTTCATCTAAAACCCTTTTCTTTAATTCCGGAATATTTGGGACACACATTCGGTTTCGAAACCTCAACACTTCATTTTCAATACTAAACTCTGCTTTTGGACTTGCCTCAAATTCATTAATCACCTTTTTGAGGAATTCATCCTTTTTTTTTTTGTTTCTGTTTAAGTTCCTCAATGATTGCCGGTTCAGCTGAAATAACGGCTATCAATCCGCCTTGTTCACACAATACCACTTCGATTTCAGACTTCTTAAAATCTTGCAAGATCTCCCTCTGTTCAGTAAGCAAACAAGCCATACTCCCTGTTGATTTTCTGCTCAAGGCATCAGCAACTGTATTAGCTTTCCCGGGGTGATACTGAATCTCAAGATCATAGTCTTTTATTAGTTCCAACCATCTCCTCTGGCGCATATTCAACTCCTTCTGCGTAAAGAAGTATTTCAGACTTTTGTGATCTGTGTAGACTTCACACTTTGCTCCATACAGATAATGCTGCCAGATTTTCAAAGCAAAAATAACTGCGGCCAATTCTAGATTATGTGTTGGGTAGTTCTTCTTATGTGGTTTCAACTGTCGGGAGGCGTAAGCAATAACCTTTCCGTTCTGCATTAATACACAACCCAAACCTTTACAAGATGCATCACTATAAATCACAAAATTTTCCGTACCTATGGGCAATGTTAATACTGGTGCGGTGGTCAGTCTCGTTTTCAGTTCATGAAAGCCAGATTCTCTTTCGTCATTCCATTCAAATCGTTGCCCCTTGCGTGTCAACTGGGTAAGAGGTACAACTATTTTTGAAAAATCTTTCACAAACCTCCTGTAATACCCGGCTAAGCCCATAAAACTGCGAACTTCTGTTACATTTGTCGGTGTAGGCCAGTTCACAATTGCCTCTATTTTCCGCGGGTCCACTGAAATCCCTTCCTGGTTGATAACATGACCTAAGAAAACAACTTCATCCAACCAAAACTGACATTTCTTTAGTTTAGCAAACAATTTCTTCTCCCTAAGTATTTGTAGGACAGTTCTCAAATGATGTTCATGTTCAAGTTTATTCTTGGAGTATATCAAAATGTCATCAATAAAAACCACAACAAATTCATCAAGGTAGGTTTTAAAAATTCAGTTCATTAGGTCCATAAACGCTGCAGGTGCATTAGTTACCCCAAATGACATAACAAGAAATTCAAAGTGACCATACCTCGTTCGAACGCGGTTTTCTCAACATCTTCTGCTTTTACTTTCAACTGGTGATACCCGGTGTCACACCCCAAATCCGGGCATGACCGGCCGTGGCCCACAGGGACTTAGCCCAAGGCATACGTAAGCCTAAACATAAATCCCAAACCATAAAGAATAAATGTGATGATAGCCCAGAAATAAATGAATCAACACTCAATCTAGTGACATACCACAAGTGAAAAACAAGTCATAACCAACTTCCTAAAAATATATATGGCCTCGTTTGGGAAGTGGCTATTTTAGTAGGCTATTTTAGTTTTTGGCTATTTTAAGTAGGCTAAAATTTTTTTGTTTGGGAAGATGATAGGATTTTTTTGTGGTTGGATGTGATGTTTGTGAGAGAAAAAGTGAAATGATTATGGGTTTGATGTGATATTTTGTCTTATTAGCTATTTTAGCTTATTTTGTCTTTTTGTGATTTTTAGCCTAAATTTGGCTATTTTTTTTTCTTCCCAAACACCCCCTATATACTAAATGGGACACAAACTGCCCACAAAATAAAATAATTCTAAATAAAATCCAACCACAATATATGCACAAAACTCGACAAAGCAACCTAAAACAAATTAAATAATGCCCTAGAGGTCCATGTAATTGAGTCCCCGCTACGCCATGAGTCCACTCTAAGTCCTTCTAACACTTGGAAATGGTAAACAACTAAGTCAGCTGATAGCTCAGTAAGTAGCAACTTGGATAGTAAATACAGTTTTGAAAACAGGGTTCAATTCCAAAATAAAATATATATCACAGAAACTAGATTGGCATACAGTTTGGTAAATACAATCTTGTTTCAAAAAGAAGGTTCCATAATTCAACGCTTAAAATACTCATGTCTCGTAAGAACATGATAAACGACATTTTCCACTTAAAACAGATTATAACATGAACACCAATAATTTTCTGGGTACCAAGAAAAACAAATAATATGCCACACAGTTCTCAAGGCTCTGAGCCCCGTTGGATCCAATACCGAACTAAGAGTCATCCTCAGGGTGGCACCTGGGTCTTTTCTCAAAGACGATCCGATTGAAGGTCACCTAGTTGTTTTTAAAGGTCTTTTCCTTACAATCGTTGAGCACTAGAGTCATCATGGCCCAACCCAGATCTGTTCCCTAGTGGCCAGAGTCACCACACACAGTGGAATAATTTCCCTAGACTAAACACACACATGGACGGAGGGACCGAATAAGAAGCTAACTAACTAATTTAAGCTAATTAAACTAATTATTACAAAACAAACTATTTAACTAATCCTAGTTAACTAACTATTACAAAACAAATTGAAATAGCTAAACGCATTAACTATTAAAGTATAAAACGAATGCTTAATCTAGCTAAGTAAAGAAGCTAAATAAAGCAGTAAAACAGGAGGTTCTCAGAGGGAGAAGACTGGATGCATGCTCGGTCGCCTCGTTCGGAAATTCGTCGCGATGCCCTAATTTGCCTCTGTTTGCAATTGTCCTCAGAACCTTGCATCAAGCTCCAGAAAGCTTCCAACTCACCTTGGAGACCTGTGGGAGGTTGGCCGACCACCTAGGGAAGTCACCAGCCACTGGCCGACCACTTTCTGTGCTGAAAACCAAAAAAAGTGATTGGCCAGCTAGTTTTTCTGGCTGGCCGACCAGTTGTTGCTGCATTTCTCCAGTTTGCTGCAACAGAGAGCAAGAAAGGGCATGGCAATGTATTTGCAAGATATGTGTGCACAACCACCCTCCCTATCATTTCATGAGCTCAAGGAAGTGTGGTTCTCGACCATCGGGCCACCAATCGAGCATTTCAATGCGTGATGGCCGAGAAGTCAAATTGCACAATTCAATATAAAATGAATGCACACATAAACACATAAGGCCTAGAACTCTATCATGCTTGATCAATAGCATCGGCGACCGAGAATTGAGGCACGTTTCATCACTTTAAGTATGAAACGTCCCTCATTTCTCGTGCTCGGATTAACACTTAATCCAAACAACAATGCAACAACATGGCATACACAATGCAAACAACAACTTAGCATACTTAATTCAATGTGACATGATCAACTTAACAAAGCTAATGACATGCGAACAATGATAATGCATGTATGCACAATGCAATGCTACAAGGGCAACTTAGCAATGCTAGGAACATGCATACTCAATGCAAAGAAACAACTTGGCATACACAATGCAATATACATAAGCATGCACAATACAAACAACATGAAAGCCAACATGCTCAATAGACTTAAACCAAATGGAGGTAGACCTTAGTCATGCCCAAATCAGTGGCCAATGGTGATAAAATTAAGGCACATGAAGCATAAACAAGCATGCATGCACAATGCATTGGCCATCAAGTAGGCCTAAGAACACAACCCTCAAGAAGGCTCAAGGAGTGACAAATGCGAAAGTGTAGCAACACTAAATGCACTGAAATAAGGTAAGAAATGATGCCAAATCATTCAAACAACACAAGCAAAGCATGTAATGGTCCTTAAAGCATGAAGTTAGTAAAGAGGACTACAAAGGGGGCATGCAATACATGGCATAAATGCATGAACCAAACAAGGACAGAGCTGGAATAGGTCAAGACAATGACCAAAACATGCTAAGTTAGGGGCTCAAAGGTCAAGGCATGCAAGCATACAAGCTAAGCCATAAACTAGACAACAATGCGCAACACTCAAAGGCACTTAAAGAGTGAATGAAGCAGGAACATGGCAATGCTAAATGCTCTGAAATAACATGATAAATGATGCCAAATCATATACATGATGCAAATGAAGCATGCTATGGTGCCCAAAGCTTGAAGCTAGCAAGAGCACTTGTACTACAACTATGCAAAACATGAAGCATATGGCAAAGGCAACCCAAAACAGTCCTAGAATATGTCAAAATGAGTCTAAAATATGTATGGAAGGAAGCCAAAATAAGCTAGCATGGTGAGCATGAAGCATGGAATATGCGAGGCAAATAAGGTGGATTACACTACACCTATTAAGACCAAGCATGGAATGAATTAAGCAACAAAAATCAGGGTTATATCATGGCATAATAACCCAAAAAAACACATTGAAATGATAGCTCGCAAGCTTAGGCATGAAGGCATAAAAATGGCTCATGTTTAAGGCATAAAGGGCAAACCCTCCAACGCATTGAATAAGTGAAAGCTGTGAGTGCATGAACATGAAACATGAACTAAAATCACATTTTACATGATGCCAAATCATGAAAATAGTTCAAGTAATACATGCAAATGGACTCAATACACAAAGCTAACAAGCTAGATTGAACCATAGCTATGCAAAATCATGGCATGCATGACCAAAACAACACAAATCAGAGCTAGAGCATGGTAAAACATGGACAAAAGCTTTTCAGAGTTAAGCCAAAAGCATGCTAAAATGACATGTTAAAACATGAGACACATTGGGCTAATTCATGGAATTACACTACAAGTGTATGGAGCATGCAATGGGCCATCAAACCCACCCAAGACAGAGTCATGGCATGCTAAAACAACACCAAAAACCTACTGAAATGGAGTCAACATAAGCTAGAAAGACATGCTACTTCATGAAGCATACAAGATTAGTTTATGAGATTTACACTACAAGTGTATTATGCATGCAAGGGATGATCAAGACAACCAAAAACAGTGGTATGACATCTCAAAATAACCCCAAATACATGCTAAGAACAAGCCAACCAAAGCTTAATAAACATGCTCAAACATGAGGCATATGAAGCAAGTATTCAAAATACAAGGAGAGTGGATGACCCTCTCCTATTTAGGACCCCAAAATCACCTTTCCACCACTGAAAATCCTCTGGATTTCAGTGGTAGAAAGGTCATGCAAAGGTTGCAACAAGAGCCTAAAGGGATGGCTTAAAACAAGGCCTAACAAGGCCTAAGAGGGGGTAGATCACTCCTAATAGAAAAGTGACCTTAAACAAACATTTTAAGTATGCAAAAATAGAACTTTTTCCAGTAGAAAGTTAAGCTTAAATCAGCATGCAAATAAGGCTAAAAGCTTAAGAAAAAATGGGGGATTTAAGGGTTAGAAACTCACCCTTGAAGACCACCTTTAAAGCTGCAACTCCAGCTGCTTCTCTGAGCTCAAACTAGAACAAGAACTCCAAAACAAACCTCAAGAAGCCTCAGCAACACAAGGATGGTGTTTGAGTGTGTGTTTGTGTGCAAAAGTGAGACAAAATGACACTTTAAGGCACAAAACAAGAGCAAAATGCAGAAGTATAGATACAAATGTATATCTATCACTCAGGCTCCAAAATTCTGAACCTAGAGGAGAGAGGAGGAGCCTCCCTCTTATAGAGAACAAAAGCTAAAGCTTCTCAAGGAAGCTAAGCTTCAAGGCTATCCCTCCATACGTGTATGGAGGATGGCTCTAGTGCCCTCCAATTGTGCCAGCTGGAGGAAAATATCTCCAAAAAGGTGACAAAAAGCGGCCGACCACTGGAAGTGGTGGTCGGCCAGCTACTAAAAATGGTCGGCCGACCACTACAAGTGGTCTCCCACAATAAAAACTGGTCGGCCAGGGGTAAGAGAAGTCTACACACTGAAAACAAGCAAGTGGTGTGGTGGCCGACCAGAAAAGGTGGCCTAAAGACCAAGAAAGCCAGTTATCCGACCAGAAAATTGACTGGCAGGAGGAAAAGTGGTCTCCAAGGGGAAAAACTAGTCTCCCACCCTTGTACCACCTTCCAAACAAGGAAAACAAGGTTTGTACCCAAAACAAACCAAAAATGATGCAAGACGAAAGTTCGGGAGGCAAGACGTGCAGCCGGGAGCCTCAAAAGCTAGTCTACAAGCACCAAAAGTGGTATACAACCACAAAAGTGGTCTCCCGGACCACAGTGTTCCTCTAGGCAGAGGCAACAAGGCATGGTTCAAAAACCATGCCAAACGGAGAATGTTAAGCGGTCCCGAGACAACGCGCGCGATCGAAGGCTCCAAAAACCGAAAACTAGTCTCCAAACGAGAAAAGTGACCTACGACCACAAAAAGTGGTCTACGACCACAAAGAGATGGTCTACAAGACCTCTCCCTCCCTCCGGGAAGAGAAAACAAGATTCGGTCCACAAACCGAGCCAAAGCACAAAGAGTTCAGAGGCCCGGAGGCAAGGCTCTCAGCCAAAAACTCCGAAACCTTGAAATGAGCACAACATGCACAATCACCGAGCGCTCAATCCGTGACATCTAAGTCTTAAGGTCGGTCAAAAATGGGGTGTCTACAGTTGTCCCTCTTTGATAGAACTCGAAAGTCATAAATGACGGGAGTGAATGTCAAAGCCCAGAGATGACCCATTTTTGACAAGGCCGAAGACTTAGACACACAGGCAAGATAACAAAGAGATGCGCCCGTAGGCTGAGGCAAGATGCAAATGACATGCACGAAGCCGAGCATAACTTATGATCATGCAAAGAAAGCTGTAATGAAGCAGTTATACACAATAAATGCAACAGTTTAAGAAAACGAATACAAATCAAACTACATTACATGCAGAAAGGATGTAAGAGAATTATACAATTCTCGCTACGTCTCACACGGAGTACATACAATACCGTATGGTCGCACTGGCTTCAAATAAACCGTACATACAATATCGTACTTGCATAAGAAAACAACTCAACAGGCACAATATAGTTAGAAGCACATGTTCAATCATTACATCAAGATGCAATTCCAATGCAAGATAAACGTGTGCATACACAATGCCGATGGAAACATGCATAGCAATGCAAGTGAAAAGTGCATAACGATGCAACCGGAACGAGCATAACAATGCAAGTGAAAAGTGCGCAACAATGCAAGCAAAGTGAAAAGTGTGTGACAACACGAGTGAAGTAGGTGCATAACAATGCAAGGTAAACGTGCGCGACAACGCAAATAAAGTGCATAACAATGCAACAAGTGGTGTGCATAGCAAATGCAAGAAAAGTGCAACTTCAAAAGCATGTTTGAAACAAAATGTTGAGTAAAGAAGTACAAGCCTTAAAGAGAGCAACTCAACCGTAACCTCCAATTTACCTCTCGAAGGGGTCACAACGTACTCAAAAAGGATACACCTTGCTCTTGACGAGTAACGATGAGCCACGCATCGAAGACTTGAATTGAAGATCCCGCGGAGACATTCTTGAGCTGAAAAGTGTACTTTTCTTGTACTTTCTTGAGAGCCGAGGACTCCAATTATCACCAAACACACATAGGGAGAACAAAGGGACCTTGGAGACCACCTAGGAAGGATTGTCGACCACCTAGGCTAGTGGCCGACCAGAAAAATTGGCTGGCCGACCAGTTTATGAAAACAGGGGCAGTTTTGTCTTTTAATGCTCGGATCTTTAAGTACACAACTCCATATCAGTTTTGCTCACACCTCCAAGGCCGAAATCAACTTCTCTTCCTCCTTAGACCCTTTTCTCTTCCTCCTTAGACCCTTTTCTCTCTCAGATCTGCATTTTATACGCATTTTCCAACGCCCCACGTGAAGTTGTTTCGCGAAAACTTTTGATTCTCTTCATCTTGAGCCGATTAAAATTTGTTTTCTGAGCTTCTTTCTCCATTTTCACCACTTGAGGTATGTTTGTCTCAAGGTTTAGCACCTTTTCTCGAGCATTGACTTTTATTGACTTTTTCTCTTCCTGAGAGTTGACTTTTGTTGACTTTTTGCAATTTTGGCTCATTTCGCTCATTTTTGCATCATCTTGCAGATTTATTCAGATGGCCAACGATATTCCGTATGGCGGAGGTCCTCCATATGCAGAGGACGAGCCCGACATTATACCGTTGCCTCCAAGGATTCGGCCGTTCGACCCAGAGGAGTACGACCCGCAGGAGCACATTCTTCCTCCTAGCACTTTTCACCATTTCACGGACTTTGCGCGGCATGCACCGCAGACCTGCTGCTACGGGAGTCAGAGTCCCATCTATCTCATCTCGCATATGAGGTACGTACTTTACTTTTGTATTTCTTGCACATTCCATGTTTTCGCTATATATCATAGCTGCTCGTTCTGAACACATTCACATATATAGTACTTCCGCTTACAGCATCCGATTCATTTGGCACACAACTCTCAATATAACACTTTGCTCACTTGGTACACAGCTCTTAACATAAAACTTTGCTCACTTTGCACACAGCTCTTAACATAACACTTTGCTCACTTGGCACACAGCTCATTTGGGCACACAGCTCATTTTTAGAGTAGTGTGAACAACTAAACAAGTCAAATCATCTTTTCTTATCCAAATCTTTTTGGTCTTAACAAAATCAGGTCTGGTGGTCTTGGTAAATGTCTTGGCGTTGTGAACACCCTCATGTATCTTGGTGTTCTGCCTAGACATGTAAGGTTGTCTCCTAACCCAAAAAGTATTTGAATTTCTACTCCTTTGAGACACCTTACCAAACAATTCAAAGCAAAAAGGACGAATGTGGCCATACCTACCACAATGATGACAAATAAAAACAGGTTTTACCTTCCTTTTGTTGATCTTACCCCCTTTAGGTAGATGAAGAGAGGGATCACCGTGGTGTACCTTCAGCTTTCTCTTTGCTTGAGTCTTCAGGTCATGTGATGTAGAGGCTTGTTCCTTATGAGCTGTCGCATTACCATAGCCTAGCCCACTTTTGTCACAACCCATTTGTTGAGACCTGAGGATGTCTTCTAATGATTTGGAACCTTTGTTCCACATAGTAATTGTGGCTCTAGCAATTCAGAGTTCTTCATCTTTGTGACAAACCATCTCTTCCAATGTAGCATGTGACATCTCAAGGCTTTCAAGCTTCTCTTCATATGTGGAATACACTTTCATGAGTTCATTCCTTTCAGTTTCACAGGATAGAAGTTTCCCACATAGGTCTTGCCTGTCACTAGAGATCTTGATGACATTCTGCTTAGCTGTTACAAGTTCTCATTTTAGCTTGACATTCTCGCTTTCACATGCATTGAGCTTGAGAGTGAGTTTGTCATTGATCTTGGACAAATTCAGAGATTCATCGTAAAGCGTTTCGTAAGCTTGTTGTAGATCATCACCATTAATCTCATCATTGTCTTCTGATGTTTCATCATCTTCTTTTTGCTCCTCATTCTCCTTGACCTCATCTAGTCGAGCAACTAAGGCAGGAAAGGTGATAGATGGTGGTGACGATGACTCTCATCTTTTATGAAATTGGCTCAGAATGTCCCATGCATCTTTAGCCTTTGTGCAGTGAGCAACCCGTTGCTGTTCTTCATCAGAAATTGCTCTACGAATAGTGATCAGAACTCTCTGATTGCTCTGATTGTCAGCACTTTCAACATCCTTTTCAATGGCTTGCCAGCCTTCTGAGTCGAAAGTTCTCAAAAACGCTCTCATTCTGATCTTCCAATACAAGTAATTACTCCCATCAAAGGTGGGAGCATAATGCAAATTCTGGCCACGAGCAAATTCCACTGGCTTCAGAAGAGGTTGAGTGAAAGTGGACCAAAATGCTATGAAAGCACTATCCCCGTCTTCACCAGATTCAGTTTCTTCGGGTTCTTGCTCCGACCCGCTTTCATCATCCCAAGTCACTATGTAGACTTTCTTCCGATTCTTTTTCGAAGGACATTCAAGGGCAATATGTCCAAACCCTTGACATTCATAACACCTGACCCCTTGCCCCTTTACAATTTTCTTTTCAGTTTTTGGAGCAAGTTTTGGTGGAAAAGTTTTGGGTTTATCATTACTTTTGTCTTTTGAAATAAGGTCTCTGAAATTAGGCTTCTTTTTCTTTAAATTTTTTCGAACTGTTT
This sequence comes from Camellia sinensis, assembly GCF_055761805.1. Classification (NCBI taxonomy): domain Eukaryota; kingdom Viridiplantae; phylum Streptophyta; class Magnoliopsida; order Ericales; family Theaceae; genus Camellia; species Camellia sinensis. Next base: position 214,957,422 of record NC_138964.1, on the reverse strand, counting down.
AGTAAACATAGCTGTCATCTCAAACTCTAAATCAAACTCAGTCTCAAGAGTTTTTGCAATCTCATGAGCACTAGTGAAAGCCACACTATCTTTTTGTTTTTTCTTAGAAATTTGGTGGGCTTCAAAAGTCTACAAGTTTCCAACCAACTGATCAAGCTTGAGGGTATCAACATTCTTAGCCTCCTCAATGGCTATCACTTTTGATTGGAACCTCTTGGGTAAAGACCTCAAAATTTTTCCAACAACTTTAACTTCAGGGATTTTTTCACCGAGTGTGAAACAGGAATTCATGATATCATTAAGTTTAGCATAGAAATCATCAAACGTCTCATCATCACGCATAAAAAGGGTTTCAAAGGCAGAGGTGAGACGTTGAAGTTTTGACCTTTTAACAGAAGTAGTACCCTCGTGAATCGTTTCAAGAATGTCCCAAGCCTCTTTTGCTACGTCACACGTGCAAATACAACAAAACTCTTTAGGTGTAACGGAGCAAAAAAGGGAATTGAGAGCCTTACTGTTCCAACTCGAGTTTTGATAATCGGTTGTGTCCCATTTATCAAGGGGTTTGGAAATATCAATACCATCAATGGTGACAATAGGTTCACTTCACCCATAGATCACACAGTGCCAAACTTTCTCATCGATGGATTTTAAAAACGCTCTCATACGAGCTTTCCAATAAGAATAGTTTGTACCATCAAGTAACAGAGGTCTATGGATTGAGTTACCTTCACGAATTAAATCCATATCACTAATCACACAAAATCACACTCCTATAGTTTTGATAAAAACAAAGAGTGACTTACTTTGATACCAATTGAAAATCCTAAGTGATTCGTCATTAGATCAAGATTTAATTACTCCAATTCCCAATCATTCAAAACACACAATCTAAATCATCAAGCACTTACGAAAGTGATTTAGATTGTTGTTTTCAAAAAACAATAAATCGACACAAACGATTTTTACGTGGAAAAACCACAATTGAAGCACCTTCAATTGTGATAAAAAACCACAGGCGAAACGCCACTAATCAATCCACTACTGAAGAAAGGAAGATTACAAAGATAAACAAACAAATTACCAAACGCATCCAATTTGTCTTCAAACCTTATGTAAATATTTCACAACAGCCTTCGTCTTGGAATTGATTATTATGAAGTTGAATCCACAACTTCTATTGTCGAATCAACGACCACGCACAGTATCAAACTCCTTTGATGCTCCACGCTTGAATCTCCGGATTCCACCGAAGAAGAACACTCTTGAATATGAAGAAACAAACTCCTTGATGTATGTATCTCAAATCATAGGTTTAAAACTCACTAAAAAATATCAAGGAAAACTAACGAACAAGCCCCAAAACAAAACCCTAGAGCTTCCAAAGCAAATCTAGAAAACTTAACCCTAAAATAAGACTTAAACACATATATATAGAAAACAAGGGCCGCGCACTCCGTTCGAGCACAGGATAGTCCGCTCGAGCAGATCCATTAAAACACGCGTGTGAATAAACAGGTTTCCGCTCTAGCGCTGGAATCCACGCTCGAGCGCAAAATCACACATCACAATATTTTTGCAGACACGCCCAACTACTGAGGTAGTACACATTCCGCTCGAGCGGGAAAGCCAAAAAACAAGGAAAAATTACAACTCTTTAAAACAGAGTTTTTTCATGGATTCGGCAACAAAGGGACCTAACAATAATCCCCCCCAAATTTATATTCATAACTCAATTCTCTTATATTTCTAGATTTATTTGGTTTATCAAATATATATATAACCATCAAAATGTATAGGTGAGTGCAAACATGTAAATCAAACATGTGAAACTAAGGAATAAGATGTAATTCCCTCCATATAGCTCAAAACAATGTAAAACAACCAAGATACAAGAAACATCCCCCCAATTTACCAATTATCATAAACATGACCTTTATTATAAACCCTAGCTTACATAAATGTACAAAGTTCCTACCCAAATCAATTAGAGAGGATATTCTTGGTGGATTTACCTACCTTGAGCTCAAATCTCTAAAATTCTTCTCAATTCCTTCAACCTTCCCTCTTGTTGAAGCCTCATTTCCTTTCTCTCCCTCTCTAGAACTCTCTCATTCTCAGGAGATATTGTCTTTTGTGATGAAAAGTTACCAAGTTAAGAGTCTAAAAGGTTTACTTAAGGGTTGACTACAAATTAATCATTACGAATCAAATTTTTACAAAAAGTCATATTATGATCTAAAAATCATGCTCATCACAATTATGAGGTCAATTTCGCGTTATCGCACTTCTAAGGCTTCCAATTACTAATCCAACCGTCACAATTGTAACAGATTTTTCACATAACTGATAGATATAAATTCATAGTCATATAATTCACACAATTAAACTTAATTTCACATGAGATTTCATATTTAGCATGTAATTACACATATAATGAAAGGCTGAAAGCATATAAGAGGGTCGAGTTATTACAGAAAGAGAAAACACACATCAAATCCTTGCCAGTCAATTTCGTTGCACCATCATAGAGTTTGTAGAATAAATTGAGAGCAAGCGGACACGGTCCATTATATCCTCCAAGCTTTTCAACCTTGAAATCCCCAATTTCCTTCTTCAGTCCATTTTTGAAATCCATGGAAGTTGGCTCGAAAGAATCAATTTAACTATTCATTCTTTTGAGACTCTGACTCCTTTCTCAAGATCTCCATGAAATTCATTGCGAAACAGCATCACCTTCAAACCACTACCTATTTGTCTGAAGACAACCAAGCCAAGTTAGAGCAAATTAATATCGACGAAAATAAATCTACATATTATCGAAATAATCATCGATAAAATATTAAGGAAAAAAACAAAACAACACCCACCTGAAGACTTTTTGATACTCACGCTGAAGACCAGCTACTATAGTATGGACCCAAATCCACTGTTTCTTGCTTGACTTATTAAGCCATTTTCTAAAACTCATGAGAACTCTCTTTGTAACGGATACAATGGTGTCACCATGTTTGATTATGTTCATGAAAAACGGCTTAACAAATGTTGGATCATTGTATGACATCTGTCGTTTGAAACGAGCCATCACTTCCCGGTCATTCTCTTCCTCATTCACCGTCATCGGAAAGACATCTAAACTTGCTTCATCGGAAAAATTAGAGAAAGTTGTGGACCCTCTTCTTTTGTCGATCTTACCAGTAATACTACGGTAATGAATACGAGCCTTGCTAATGACCCAGCTCACAGAATCAGTACGTTTCATCTTCATTTTCTGAATGAATGAGAAAATACAGAACAAAACCAATTGAAAAAAAAAAAGAAGAAAAAATTGTGATCAAAACCAAAAACACAACAAGAAATAAAAGCAAAAAAAAAAGAAAAAAAAAAGAAAAGAAAATGAAAGAGATGAGGGGTCGGACGCTTAAAGTCTCACCACAATCTAGACCTCCTCTCCTCTAGAACTCGCTCATGGATTGTTCTTCAGCCATTGATATTATCCTAGAGTGATTTCTGGGTAACTTCCTTCTTCTCTCTATATATATCTATATCGATATATGATATGGTGCTTTGCCTCAATACTGTAGCCTTCCAGCTAGGGTGTCCTTGGCAAGAGATTTGTTTCCAATAGTGGGATTATTTTGAACGACTAGTGTTATGTTGTTTTTGGCCCGGATATTTGGTGAGTGATTTAAAATGGAAAAAAAGAAAAATGTGTAAAATTAAGTAAAATATAAATATACTAGCGTATGCCCGTGCGTAAAGGCACGGTGTAAATAATATTAAGATTAAAATGCAGTTATAAAAATATATTTAACAGACTATACTCTACAATTCCAAACAAATCAAATATAAAAAAATTAAATATCAAAAAATGCACACCAGCCAGTACTCTGCAATTTAAAAGAAATTAAAACTAAAATGCACACCAGTTAGTGCTACTCCTACCAATCAAATTATAACTACATAAGAAAAACAAATATTATATTGTCAAGACCCACGCCTGACAACACAAAAAAGAAAAACAAATACATATCAGTTTAAGGTTTAGAAACACCAATCCAAATAAATTGAAAGCTATATAAATAAAAAATGAAAAAGAAACATAACAAAGAGAAGATTGTGAAGATCATCAAACCTGCAAGAGTTTTGAAATGAAAAGGACAAAAAAAGAAAAAGAACAAAGAGAAGATTGTGAAAATCATCAAACCTGCAAGAGCTTCGAAGCAGAATTCAAACAACCCAATTCTTCTTATCAGGTTGCCTGAACATCATATTTAGGTACGTAAACATATATTTTAGTAACAGATAGATCATATTATCAGTAATTTAAAAATTAAAGAAGTCAATTCTATTATTAGGTACCTAAATAAGCCAGAAACATTATAAAAATTATATTACAGTGGTACCTAAATAAGCCAGAAACATTATATTTAGGTACCTAAACATATAATGTTAGATACCTAAATATATATTATTTGTCATAATATATATTTATTATAAATCTTCAACCTGTGAAGCCAGAATTGAGCTTCACCAATCATCAAACCTGAAGATCATCATAAACTAGATTAATCTTCAACATATTTGGTGATATGTTGCAACCTGTTACATTGAAATTGAGATCTCTATTTCTTGCCACAAATGGAGAGGAGCCAAACCAGAGCAACTAAATAAGCTTATCTGTCAATAGGTTTAAGTTAAGAATTGCAAAACTCACAATACTTTTCTCATATATGATAATATGAGCAGAAATGGGCTTTTCTCCGAAAAACTATGCAAGCTTACACATGTATTTCAGCACCTAAGTCAACAACTCAACTTGACTAAAAAGATTAGCAATCAAATGGAACAAACAGATTTATTATAACCATTATAGACCTCAATTCCACCAACAAACAACACATCCAAATGTATAGAATTCCTCTTACCAAGCCTGAATTCACCTCCAAATTCAGACCCAGCTCCCCAAATTACCTCCAATGACAGCAACCCACCAACAAAACTACTTCTATTAAGTCTTAAAAGTCAAAGCCCAACAAAAATTCTATTTTTTCTGGCAATAACAAACACAAACGAGTACTCTGTTACTCTAGATATATGATCAGAGGTTAATGAAAGAAAAACAATAAGGTTTTTTAGTTCTTAATAGTAATCCTATAAAAGAATAAAAATATTATAATATCAGGTATAGTGAGCTAAAACTTTGTGTAAGTAGAATTTTCCTTTCATTTTATTAGGCAGTTCAAAAAATGTTTTAACTTTTTGTGTTCATAGAATTACACTGCCTTCGTGCTTGTTGTTGACTTGAATTGGCAAGGAGTCAATTACAGTAAATTGGCAAGGAGTTGGTTACATTGTACTGTAAATCTTCTTCCATCTATGACATTATTTATATTTGTGGTATATGACTGTAGTTGGGAGGATTTAAATGCATCCTAAAATTTTAAGCGCATTGAGAGCCTGCCCTCTAATAATTGTATGCATACCTAGGATAAATGGCAAATATACCAAGTAATTCATGGTTTCATATATTGATTTTTGGGAAATTTAAAAAAGAAAAAAAAACTTCAAAATTTTGACCTTGGTAACAAATCAATCCTAACTTGAAATTATTTTAATTCTAACCATTCATTTCTATAGGCCATTTAAACAGTACAATTTTTTTCCCTTTATTTTGGTGTTGACAGTCATTTGCTACCCTTACCATGATCCATCACTAACCCCATCTCTTCTCCCCATCTACCACTACTCCTCATTTTCCTCACCTCACTACTACTCATCTCATTCCTTTCTCAATTCATAAAAATTTCAGTAAAAAAATATGAAGTGCTTTCTGAACGAACCTTTAAACATGAAGCAGAGATGGTTGGTTTATTTTGTATCTGCACCAACACAGTTTTGTATCTGCACCAACATAATTGAAACAAATAAAATTAAGATATAGGTAAGTGAGTCCTAGCTTTTTATCACAGTATAGAAACATTTAACTTCTTTTAAGAAAATTCAGCAAAAATTCAGAGCATTCATTTCTAACTTGAAATTATTTTAATTCTAACCATTCATTTCTATGGGCCATTTAAACAGTCTTACAATTTTTTTCCCTTTATTTTGGTGTTGACAGTCATTTGCTACCCTTACCATGATCCATCACTACCCCCATCTCTTCTCCCCATCTACCACTACTCCTTATTTTCCTCACCTCACTACTACTCATCTCATTCCTTTCTCAATTCATAAAAATTCCAGTAAAAAAATATAAAGTGCTTTCTGAACGAGCCTTTAAACATGAAGCAGAGATGGTTGTTTTATTTTGTATCTGCACCAACACAAAATAAAATACATCACCTCTATCTTATTTGTAAATTGTGTTTTTTTATTTTATTTTTAATTACATGATTGTGAATGCATATAATTGGATTGGAGTATATAATAGATATTGGGTGAATCATAATTATGAATGAGCCATAGCCAAAATTAACATTTGAGCCAATTTTGATAGTTGTATTGTTTAGAAGGTAAAAAATACACATTGAAATAAGATTGTGTTAACACATTTCAATTCAATAAACTGGCCTAACTTTGTTAACATTATGCTTTACTTCTTTTAGCATTCTTATGTATGGAACCGAAACCAATTTTTAAGAGAACTTATGAAACTATCTTGTTTGCTTTCAATAAATGTAATATGTTTGTGAAGCTTCATGCTTTATGCTGAAAACCTTTAGGAAGGCATTGTCAAATAATTAGTCTAATAGTTTTTATGCTGTCCTTTTTATCAACTCATATCTTATCTGATTCTTTTCATGAGCTATATTTAGATAGATGTTTTAATTGTCTAATTTAAATACAATGGGCTATTTCTTTCTCACTATAATTCTAATTTTTAACAATCAAATAAAAACAAAAGATCACAAAACATTACTTTGCATGTTAAAAAAGGAAACTCAATTCACACATTTATCAAAAGAACCCAAATCATTTATCAAAACACTAATCATATTTGAAACACTTCAATCTCATTGATACTTTATTTGGTTCACTAGAATGAGATAAATGATGATTCCCATTGCAATGAATTTTTCATTATTCTTTTAATCAACCAAACATAAGAAGTGTAAGGAATCTTTGCACTTTATTAGAGAAGATTAACACATAGTGAAAAAAAAAATGTAATGATAGGAAAAATCCAAAAATCAGCAAATTTGACTATCCAAGCCTATATACAACAATTCCTATTTAGCAAAGTTGAGAGCTCTATCTGCTAAACAACAATTTCCAACAACACATAAAACATATGTTAAAAAACTTAAATCCCATCCCAAAAATGTCTGATTTCCTGAGATGAGAAAACAACAAAGAAAAACAACCCATTTCCATTATTCATTCATAATCAACAATGATTCAAGATACAATTTTAGCCTACTCAATCCATTTCAAAAGCATAACAACAAACTAAGCATCACTGTAACAATGTAATAAATATATATATATTTTTTTTTTAAAAAAAAGGTCGAATGTAACAATCAATCTTCAAAACAAACTAAAATAGATATGAATGAATAATGAAATGAAATGAAATGAAATGATGGGTGTTGAAGGTGGGGGTGGGGAGAGGGCTTTGAGCGAGGGAGTTACATATCAGAGCCGTTGGGGTGGGAAGTGGTTTTTTGGCTAAATGTCATATAAGACTCTGTATTTTCCTACCTCTTCATTTGGTTTTCCCCTTTGGCTTGACACACTTTTAACTTGGAGCACGAAATTGATCAATTTTGCAATATGCATTCATCGGACTGGACCAAACAGTTGAATATAGTTCTCTAGTTGTGTGTAAACTTGGTGTTTTATCCAGTTCTTGAAAAACCATTTTGACTTAAGGTTATATTAGTTGCTAAAATCAGAGGGCTTAAGTTTTGCTATTTTTTGAATACATACTTGGGTTTTATATAGCCAAATAGAAAACCAACTACAATTAAAAAATAATGTAAGCAAAAAGCCACAACTATATAAGAAGCCAAAAAGCAAGACACTCCATTTCAATTATCACAATCCAATTTACCGGATTAATAAATGATACTGATTACTTGAAAGTAGAAAAATGAAAGAAAAAAATAGGAAAAACACAACCCATCATTGGATTATTAATAGGAAAAACAACCCCAAAATGTCTGATTTCCTGATTAATCCCTAAAATCAATCAATCAATTTCAATTATAACTTGCTTAATACAATTATAAACTGCTTAATACATTCATAATCAAAAGCATGAACAACAAAATGATTCAAAAATTATAACCTGCTTAATACAGATTTATGGATAAATAATTCAAAAGCATGAACAAAAACAATGTAACAATCAACAACAATAACAATATAACATGCTTAACACAATCCACAACAGGTGGGTATGGAATTAAATTGGAATTATATTTAAATGAAAAAGAAGAAAAAAGTAAAATTGTATTTCATTCATATAATTTTAGGGTGTATCATGTACAGACACTAAAAATTATTGGTTCAAAAGATTGGTATTATCGAAATTGGTTTTCTTCTATAAATTGAAATTAAACAAAACTAAGATGAGCAATATAGAGTAGGGATGAGGTTGCCAATTAAAATTTTATTCAAGTCTAAGCATATGGGGGAAAAAAAAAACAAACAAACAAACAAAACAAAACAAAAACAAAAACAAAAACAAAAACAAAAACAAAAAAGGAATCTCAGTCAGGAGTTTAATTTTTTAATTTAGAAATTGTTGATCAGTCAAGCACTCAGATACATGACTGATGTCAGAAGTTTAATTTTTTAATTTAGAAATTTTTTAATTTAATTTTTTAAGGCAAGAAAGTGATGTCCTCAACTTTGATTATGTTCACAAATTAAACTTGCAACTCAGTTATTGTTCAATCACTCTTCTTGGACAGTAATGGATAAACAAAAATGATGACATGTTATCTAACAAAGATATACATAACAAAGAAAAATGCAAGAATGATGATTACATAGGTTATATAATCTATACTCTAACTAATCATCCCTTCAAGAAGATGGCAAACAGCCATATTATGATTGTCTATTTGCTTTAGTTTTCATTGCTCTTCTGGCCAAAGCAGAGGAGAACGAACCTACTTTGACTTGTTCACCAACTAATAGATTGTAGTTTAAATCATGAAAAGAGACATGAAACCATATAAATCATGAAACCATATAAGTTCATCAGCAGTTTTCTTTACTTCTTTTACACGTCGAGACATGATTTTTAGGGGAAAAGAGACCCAAAAAAAAGAAAAAGAAAAAAGAGAGAGAGAGAGAGAGAGAGAGAGAGAGAGAGAGAGAGATAGAGAGGGAAAAAGATGAGGCAATTCAAACCATATAAAACGTCTTAACCATGAACAATAACAAATAAAGCCAATCTCCAAAGATATCTTAATAGCACTTCCAAACACAATTAGACTCCAATCAAAATTGAGTGAATTCCTGTAACAAAGCCAATTAATCCAAGAACTTGACACATTTCAATGAAGCAACTTCTAAAACATATCTTCTAAAGCACATCTTATTATTACTATTTTTTTTGTAATTATTCATGAAACAAACAATAGAAACCAATATGGTGGATACAAACCAAAATGTATATAAAAAAGAATGTAGTGAAATCAAGCTACAACCAAACTGCAAAATTAAGACAAAAACACAAATCCAAATCCTACAAATCCAAATCCTCCAAACAACACATTTCACCAAATCAAGCTCACTACCAGAATTGTGCAGCTAAATAAGAAAATATGGGATAAGATTGTGCAACAATACATACCAAAACAAATAAAAGACAAGATACCCTTTATTGGTTTTGTTTCATATGGTAAAATAGCCCCTTTTGTTTTCACCAAATCAAATATTTCCTGCGTTTCTTACCTAACAGGATAGAAATTTTTTCAAACCCTTAGAAACACAAACACAAACACAGCCCTTTAGATGAGAGAAAACAATTGTCTTGATTAATCCATTTCATGAGATGAGAGAAAACAACTCAGAAAATTTCCATAAATGATTAAAAAAACATGAAGAGAGTGAGAGTGAGAGTGGGGGGACTGAGACCTTGAGGGGAAGAATACGACGACGACCACCGAATCAACGAAGAGCCAATGAAGCAACAAAGAACCACCGAAGCAATGATGATGAATGGGTTTGAATACAACCACTGTGGCAAAGAAAGAGAGAGAAACAGTGTTGATGAAATGGGTTTTAGGAGGTGAAGGGGGAGTGAAATGGGTTTGAAATGTTTTCAACTTTCAAACTATATCCAACGGTGAAATGAACAATCTCAACCTTTAAATCCATAGGATAGATGTTCCATTGGGATTCAAACCCACTTCAATTAAACTAATGTAAAACAATGAAACTCTCAACAACCAATTCCAAAGACTTCTGCTTGAACAATATGATACTGTGAAGGGCCTATTCGTGAATTCTATAATTTTGTTAAGGGCTTATTCGTTGAAATAAAAAAAATGAAATGTGGTTTAGATTTAAATGAGACAAAATATATTTAAAAAAAAATTAGTTGATAATTGTAAGAAAAAATTAATAAATCATACTTATAAATTTGATTTTAATAAACCCAAATTTTTATAAACCAGACTAAAAAAATTTGATTCTTGCTCCCCCTACCCCACCCAAATAATGATAATTGTAAGAAAAAATTAAAAAATCAGCCTTATAAATTTCCTACACAACCAACCAAAACAATGATCAATCACAAACTGTAAACATCAGACACAATGTTTCAATCACAAATTGGACAATGTTTCACCGAATCAACGTTTAAATGTTTCAATCACAAAAATTAATGTTGAAATTAATTAATTAATTATAAAATTAGATTAGAGTTTAGTAAAGAGTAAAGATTAGAGATTAGAGATTATAAAATTAGATTAGAGTTTAGATTAGATTAAAGATTAATTAGAGTAAATTAGATTAGATTAAAGATTAATTAATTAATAAACCAGGCTTAATTAATGTTTCAATCAAAAGATTATATTAGAGATCATTATCAATAAAGACTAAAGATTAGAGTAAAGATTATCCAAAGATTACCCAAAGATAGAAATATAAATACTAAAGAAAAAGCCCAGGTTTGCTCACCTGAACCGTATGTATACCGGATTATTTCTTTGTTGAACACCATTGTTCCCTTTTGCAGTCCCCTTGTTCCTCTTTTGCAACGGCTCCGTCATTGTTGATGAAGATTGGGAGAGAGAGGGAGGAAGAGACAAGATGAAGAGAGTAATACGGGGTTTGGGGTTCAATCGCCAGCAAGGGTTGGGCGGAATGGGCTCCGATGGAGGTAGAGAGAGAGAGGAGGTGCCGTTGTCAATATTCAAGGGTGTTTGGGGTTGCCACTGTTGATGAAGATTGGGATGGCGGAGAGATGGAGGGAGGTAGAGAGAAGATGATTAAAGGGAATGGGCTCCGACAGGGAAGGTTGGGCTCTGATGGAGAGGGAGAGGGAGAGAGAGAGAGATGAGGGGGGCTGTGTGTTTTCAAAATTTGAAATCAAAAAAGAGATTAATGGGAGAGACAAATGGGAGTGAGAGAGAGAGAGGGTCTGTTGAAAATGAGAGAGACAAATGGGGTGAGATATTTTGAGCCCGTAGACTAATGGTCCAAATTTTGACACAGGTATAAAAGTCACATCCGGATTCAAAAAGCCTCTTGCCTTATTATATAGATAACAACAAAACTATAAGAACATAAAAGAAACAATATTGCACTATAGTTCCTATTTATCAATTTTAATCACTTTTGTAGGTATAACTCATAAGAGTAGTCCCAATAACTGACAGTGTTTCCTACATTGTCTTAAAAGGTACATTTTCACAACCATCAATAAATGCATCTTTAGATGGGAGCCTTCAGCCAATGAAAACTGAAACCCAACATGCACAGCAATATGTTTCTAGAGATTGTTAGTCCCACTAAAAGAATTGACAAATTTTAGTTCCCATATAGATTAGACTTTATGTTTCTCTTGATACCATGAGCAGCACCAAACCATGGCATACACCAGAGGAAAAGTGTGCCCCTTACTGTGATGAGATACAGAGAGCAATTATTTGAACCTAGGTCTCTTCAAAAAAAATAAGCATAATTAAACCAACAGGAAATAAATAAATAAAAGGTTTAGTTTATAGCAGGAAAGAGTTTAGAGGTTGTTTTGCATAATTCATTGCCATTGCCTGGTGCTTTTATGATTAATTTGCTATACGTGTTCTCTTTAATAAGCGCAAATTATTTGCATGGTTCAAGGCTAGTCCAACAATTATGCTTAATTTATTCATTAAAAATCGATAATAAATCACAATGAATTATTAATACAAAGGGTCTAGTACAGCTTAGGTGGAGGGCAAAGAAGGCCACCTTCCACAGGGGGGTTGAGCAGAAAAGAAAGTACTATTTACACCAAAAATAACAATGACGAAATAAATAAATAAACAAACAACTATATAAAACCTATAGCGACCCCGGTCTTTTCCCATTTGATTATTGTATCCGGACTTAGGTTCCGTAGATTTTGTCATTGTATAATTGTTGTTGTTGTTGTCCCTTATTTTCTCATTTGGAATTATAGGATGTGTTGGGCAGGTTTGTTTCAGGTTGGTTGGGTTTAGAAACCAAGTGTTGCTGTCCAGAATTTTGGATCTTCGCTCGAGCGAGGAGTTTGTCGCTCGAGCGAGATGTTGTTTTTGGTTCTTCGCTCGAGCCGGGGTTTGGTAGCTCGAGCGAGAGTTTGCGTCTGGTTTGGACCTGTAGCTTTGCATTCTTGGCTCGAGCGAGCTTTTCTTCGCTTGAGCGAGTTAGTTCGTTCTTTGCTCGAGCGATAGTTCCTTCGCTCGAGCGTGTGTCTGGTTACAGACCTGAGGGTTTGAGTTCTTCGCTCGATCAAGTTTTCTTTCGCTCGAGCGAGCTTTTGGGTTGTTGGCTCGAGCAAGGCTTCCTTGGCTCGAGCGTAGCTTCTCTGTGTCTGGTCGCTCGAGCGACCAAGTCTTCGTTCGAGCGAGCCTGTCCAGTTTATATACGCAGCAGCGGGTTTTGATCAGTCTTTTTCATCTTCTTTTTTATTCCAAACCCTAGGTCCGACTTCTCTCTCTCCCTACTTACCTTCTTTCTTAGGTTTGATCTATTTAGAGTGTGCTTCTACCCTAGTTGCTTTATTAAAAAGATAGAGGGAGTCGAGGGCTTTCATTTAATCTGAACATTTGGCGATTTGGAGCACATTGGTATTTGGGCACTCATCTCTGTCTTCACCATTTGGGTTGTTTTCTTCGAGGCAGGGATTTCCTACTCCATTTTATAGGTTTTGTTCTAAGTTTTGGTATTTTGATATGTTGGGGATACTTTGGTAAATTTTGGGAAAAACCCTAGTTGTATTATCAAATTAATTTGTATAATTAATTCATGGAATTGGGGAATTCATTGATTAAATGGCGTAGTTGGATAATTTGAATCATTTGTCTATTGAATTGTTGACATAGTTATTTTCAGTTTAGAAATAACTCTTTTGGGCTATCGGTGGAGGATAGTCGTGCTTGTTGTAGACACCGCATGTGGATTAGGGATAACTGAAACTAATCACATTGGTTGAGTCATCCATTTTGACTGCTGAATTAATACAGACATTATGTGTATTGATTGTGTGTTATATGTTATGTGTTTACATACATTGTTTTGTGTGGGAGGAGATAGGGGATGAACTCCACGGTTTAGGGGAAGATAGGGGATAGACCTCTAAACCGGATTTTGTTTGGAAGGAGATAGGGGATGGACTCCATTAGCATCACTTTTATGTGCGCTTATTTATATAGAAGTGTTTTTATTGATACAGCACTAAAATGTGTATCAATCTGGAAGTATGAAGTGTTTTGATTTGAGCTTGAGTCTCATTTGTTTGTTGACATTGGAAGAATGTGAATATGATATATATAATTCACTGTTGTAAGTTTGGCCAGGTTCTGAGCCATATTGATAAAGTTGGAAAGTAAAACGTGTCTTAGACAATAGTGTTATGAAACTGTAAAATGAAGTAATTGATTATCTTGGTTAACCATCTATGGAATGCTATTGCTTTATTCATTGCTTATATTTGGTTTGGTATATTTCTACTGGGCTGTGGCTCACCCTTTATGGGAACACCATTTTCAGGTTCAGGGGATAAGCTACCTCCAAGGACTTAGCTTGGAAGGACTTGGATTTTGAAGACTATTTTTTAGCTATTGTTTTTCATTGTTAGTACATGTAAACACTCAAGCCTAGGGCTTTATTTATATTTGAGTTAGAACTCATACTTTTGTGTCCAAGTGTTGGCTTGGAAAGATGTAAGCCGGTAGGGCATTTACTTTGATGTTACATGTAATGCTTTTGTTTAGTAAGACTCTGATGGATATTATAATGAATTATTAAAGTGTTTTCTTTAAATAATGCATGTCAATGATATATATATATAATGGGTTAATTCTGAGGGTGTTACAAAACCCATGAACCTTTCATACATGTCTGAACCACTTTCACATGAACCTCAAGCTACATTGTAACAAACCAATAAAACTATGATATACACACCTATAAGGCTTGATTTTCAGTTCAATTTGGCGTAGCAATGTCTGTATCAAGAAATGAACCAACTGAACAGGTTTTGATATGACCATACCCTAAGCTTGCACCAGAGCAAGTGCCTTGAACTAAACCAAACTAAACTAATCCTACCAACTAAAGTCTTTATAAGTCTCAGATTGCAATAGATGAAATTGAACCCCTGGACGGCAAATTTGATCTCAGAGGATTCTGATGAACCCCAGTAGTCACAATACTCCTACTCAATCCAACTCAACTTGTAACACCATTTAGATATTTTATTTTTTACATTAGTTCTAGCCTGTGGATAGTTTGTCTTATAGCACAATCAAAAGTGAATATAAGAGAAAAAAGGATTGACATTGCTTTTGTGCTCGCATTGACTGATTTTTGACATTGGTTTTTTTTGAGGGTTTCCCTCTCTTGACACAGAAATCAGTCAACTATAAATTGATTTTTAACCAAGAGAAACACTTTATTGACTAAAGATCGGGAAGTTATCTTCAACCTTTGTTAGATTATCTTGTTGCCTTTCTTCTGTTGTTTCTCATGGCAGGAGAGGATATCCTCTTGCCTTCTCCTTATCATTACACCAATAAATTCAATCTCAAATCAAACATCAACAAATAAATAAATAAAACTATTAAAAAGTATAAACTAAATTTCCTTAAGTATCTCATAAACAAATAGCACAAACATACTTGATTCCAAACGTAACAAATATATCATTCTACCACAAACAAACTTACATGTGACAGTAATAAAATTAGATTGTATTCATCTAAATGAATTAATAATGCTGCAATGTTCTAAACTATTAAAAAACCAGGCTTGTAAATTTCCTACACAACCAACCAAAACAATGATCAATCACAAACTGTAAACATCAGACACAATGTTTTAATCACAAATTGGACAATGTTTCAATGTTTCACCAAATCAATGTTTAAATGTTTCAATCACAAAAATTAATGTTGAAATTAATTAATTAATTATAAAATTAGATTAGAGTTTAGTAAAGACTAAAGATTAGAGATTAGAGATTATAAAATTAGATTAGAGTTTAGATTAGATTAAAGATTAGAGTAGATTAGATTAAAGATTAATTAGAGTAAATTAGATTAGATTAAAGTTTAATTAATTATAAAACCAGGCTTAATTAATGTTTCAATCAAAAGATTAGAGTAGAGATCATTATCAGTAAAGACTAAAGATTAGAGTAAAGATTATCCAAAGATTACCCAAAGATAGAAATATAAATAGTAAAGAAAAAGCCCCGGTTTGCTCACCTGAACCGTATGTATACCGGATTATTTCTTTGTTGAACACCATTGTTCCCTTTTGCAGTCCCCTGGTTCCTCTTTTGCAACGGCTCCGTCATTGTTGATGAAGATTGGGAGAGAGAGGGAGGAAGAGAGAAGATGAAGAGAGTAATACGTGGTTTGGGGTTCAATCGCCAGCAAGGGTTAGGCGGAATGGGCTCCGATGGAAGTAGAGAGAGAGAGAGAGAGAGGGGTGCCGTCGTCAACATTCAAGGGTGTTTGGGGCTACCACTGTTGATGAAGATTGGGATGGCGAAGAGATAGAGGGAGGAAGAGAGAAGATGATGAGAGGGAATGGGCTCCGATAGGGAAGGTTGGGCTCTGATGGAGAGGGAGAGGGGGAGAGAGAGAGAGAGAGAGGGGCTGTGTGTTTTCAAAATTTGAAATAAAAAAAAGAGATAAATGGAAGAGACAAATGAGAGTGAGAGAGAGAGAGGGTCTGTTGAAAATGAGAGACAAATGGGGTGAGATATTTTGAGCCCTTAGATTAAATCAATCTAATGGTCCAAATTTTGACACAGGTATAAAAGTCACATTCGGATTCAAAAAGCCTCTTGCCTTATTATATAGATTTTCTATTTAGAAACGAAATAACCAAGTGTACCTTTCTATAGTTCCTACAATTACTAACCTTCCTCCATAAAGACTTGTGGCATCATTAATTTAAACAAATTAAATTGATTAACTCCAAGATCCTGATTTCAATTAAAAAAGAAGTGATATTGTTGGGTGCAAGGGGATACATGGAGCCATGTGAAACAGAGGCAAATATAGAATGGCATTAAATAAAATAAATGGACAAAGTTTTAATTCTAATTGCAATGAAAAGAAGGGATAAAGAAGTGGGGTTGGAAACAGCTAAGGAGGGTTGTTTTCTATATCAAATCAGTGATTGTTACATTACAGCTTTTGAAAGTTTGAGTAGTCATTTTGTTTTCTTTGGTGCTGAAGTTGAAATTAGAGAAAGTTTCAAAGGACCTTGTTTAAAGCCAAGAACAAAGTCAATAAATTCAAGCTCTTTTCATCTCCTTGAGATATCCATATCTAAGACTAAGAGACACTCCTCCTGAATGGATGATTGGGCTTAATGTGTTACACTTAAAAAAGAAGCTGGTATTTCTTTCTTCATAAATATGATTTATTTAGAAAAATATTCAGAATTTAAATAGAGTTGAATTTGTCTCTGGTCCACTGTAACAATTAAGAACATCAACACTTGTTCTTGAGTACAAAACCCAATAAAAAAAAATTTAACAAACCTTTCAGTCAAACCCAGAAATGACAGTAACGAAAATTTCATTTTCTCTACTTCTGCCGCCCCTTTCTCGGCAACCAAACAGGAAGAAAGAAAAAATAAATAAAACCTAAATAGAAGAGGGGGAAGGGAGAAGTGAGAGAAAAACTTCTGGAACTTTAGTTATGAAGTTACATTCTTTACATTCAGTCTTTACATTCTTTCTTTCTTTTTCCCCCTCTTCAAATGGAAGACATAATAGACTCCTCAAAACTTCTGGAACTTTAGTTATGAATTAAATCATTAAATCATAAAAACGGGGGGCAAAATGTGTTTCTTTTGCAAATCAATCACTAACCATAAACAAAACCTAGCATTTACATACAACTTTAAACCAATTTTATGTATACAAAAGAAATTCATAATACCCAATTCTAGAAATTCAAAACCTAGCATTTACATACAACTCCATAATCCATAATACCGAATTCTAGAAATTCTGTACTCAATTCTATTTGGGTTTATGAACAAATCCATAATCAATTTGTTGTTCTAGAATTGTTGTTCTACAACATATTGATTATGGATTTCATTAGGGTTAATCACTAAAACAACATATTGATTATGGATTTCATTAGGGTTAATCAGTAAAACAACATATTGGGTTTTCTAGATTTCATTAGGGTTAATCACTACAACTTCCACCCCTATTTTCAAAACCCAAATAGAAGGGGGAGAAATAGAAGAAGATATTGAGGCAGATGGAGCAATATTCTGGAAATAGAAGAGGGGGGAAACCCTAGATTCTTACACCACCTAAAAAAAACAACAAAAAACAACATGGAGGATAGCTTTCTACCTTGGAGTTGTGTAGGGAGAGAGGAGACAAAGATTCCGGATATCACCACCGGGGCTATATTCCGTTGGAGCTAATCACCATCGGAGAGAGAAAGCTTGGTGGAAAGAGGAAGATATGTGGTGGGAAGAGGAAGAGGTGTGAGAGATTTGAAATCAAAATGAGAGAGAGAGAGAGAGAGAGAGAGAGAGAGAAGATGTCTGTGTAAAAGCTAAATGGAACCATTGAAATGGAAAACTGATGTCGGTGTAAAATCAAGATGTCTGTAAAATCTAAAAGCTAAACGAAAAACTGATCTCAATCCTTCATATTCACCCAAAAAATTTGAACCATTGAAATGTCCAAGTGAGGGAAACATTTTCAACAATGGGATTGAACCAATCTAACGGTTCATACTTTGACAAATAAACAAAGGTCCCATCAAATATTCAAAAACCTCTTCCCTTATTATATAGATTAGTGTATGTCCATTTCTGAAGGTACGGTGTAAATAATATTAAGATTAGAATATAATTATAATCTCAACACTATTTAAATTTATTTTTTAATTGGATAAAATTACAAAATTATTATAAAATTTTGAAATTCTCACAAAACTCCTCACGAAAACTCGCTTCTGCTTATATAATATATAGCTAAATAGATAAATGTGCCTGGCATACATACAATTTCCACAAGCATACATACAATATTGCTTTTGCTTATATAATTATATGGAAATTGTATATATGCCCAAAATGTCCTAGTGTATTACGGGCATACATACATTGTATGAAAATATGTGTAAAATATATTGAACAAAAAGGAGAAAATAAAAAAATAAACAAATAGAGAGAAAAATAAAAACGGGAGAAAATAAAAAAATAAAAAGAAAAGAGAGAGGAAGGTGGTATCATGGGATCATGGAAGGATGGGTAAGAAAATTAAAAAATAAGAGAAAGAGAAGCGGGAAAGTAGAAAATATATATGTAGGATATTTTTTGGGAAATATATCTCAACCATTGTTTTATAATGTGAACAGATCTGAGCCATTCTCAATGTCCTAGTAGGACAAATGTGTGTAGGACAAATTCAAAAATCATCCTGCTTTATTAAAATATATATGTTGAAGATTCATATAAGGTCTAAATTTATGAAGTCTATTAGGTATTCAATATATTTAAAAATAATAATTAATTGTTCAAATTCATTTAATTTGTGGACTATAAAATTCATTAAAATCTCCACTACACACAGTAAAATCTAGCTCCTAATTCTGAGATCGTAGACTTTTCCATATAATATGAATAAAAATAAGTGAACAAAAAGGAGAAGAAAAAAAACAAGTAGAGAGAAAAATAAAAATGAGAGAAAATAAATAAAAAAATAAAAAGAAAAGAGAGAGAAAGGTGGGATCATGGGATCATGGAAGGATGTGTGAGAAAATGAAAAAGTAAGAGAGAGAAACGAGAAAATAGAAAATGTACATGTAGGATATGTTTTGAAAAATATATCTCAGCCGTTATTTTATAATTTGAATAGATCTAGGTCGTCTAAATATCCTTGTAGGACAAATGTATGTAGGACAAATTCAAAAATCATCCTGCTTTATTATATAGATTAGTGTATACTTGTGTCTAAAGATATGGTGTAATTAATGATTAGATCAAAATATAATTGAATATAAAATTATTGAGTTAAAATGTAATTCATCAAATTTGTTACTAAAAATTTAAGGCAAAATATAAATACAGGTATGTTGGTTTCGAATTTCAGATGAATTTTGTAAAATTATCCGGACATAAATACACCACAATAAAATTCAAGTAAAATCTGAAAAAGGTAATTTATTGTAAGAATTTAAACATTTCATTTATATTAGTGTTTGAGACGGTATACTATGTTGTTTATGTCTTGTTGGTTTTGTCACCGATGTGGCCAACAAAATTCTGTTAAAAAAAAAAAAAACTCTTGTTTTTAGTTTTTAAACAAATCACTTTTATCACCATTTTTTTTATAACAAAACCCAATTTAAATTTTGAATTCAAATTTGTCAACCAAATAAAAAAAACAATTACTCTGTTTGTTTTCCATTTATAAAATTTACTTTTCAAAAAATTATATCTTTTCGTTTTTCATTTTTTTTTTTGTTTTCATTGAATTTTTAAAATATTTTACACATTATTTTTTAATTTTTAAACACACCCAACATAAAGTAAAATTTAAAAATATAATATTTGTGAGAAAAATCTTTAAAAATTCACTAAATACCAAAAATATAAAAAAAAAATTACGAAAATTCAATACATTTTTTTTGTTTTTTTGTGTATTTATTAATTTTTAAAAATATTTTTCCACTAATATTTTACTATTTAGATAGATCTAAATAAGTTGTATCTAAAAAAAATTTTTAAAAAATGTTTAAAATTTTAAAAATATTCACTAGAAACAAAAAATAAAAAAACTCAATTTATAAAAAATTGAATTCAAAAAATTAAAATCAAATACACTAAATATTTTCCACAAACATTTTTTAACATAACCACTTTTTTTTTTTAATGATATTAATAATTATATTACTTCTCTTAATAACCAAATGATTTGTTTTTTTTTTCCATATTTTTTTAATTATTTAAATTTTGATTTCAACTTTGAAATTTAGAAAAGTGAGGCGAGATCTGAGAGAGAAAAGAGGGAGGGTGGATGGGTGCAGAGTTTTTTATTTATTTATTCATTTATTTTTTTTATGTGTTTGACTTTTAAGCGGGAAGTTGAAGTAGAGTGAGAGAGAGAGAGTCTCATCTCTACCCATGCCTAAAAGAACTTGCCACGTTGACATATTGGAATATGTAAAAATATATGTATATATATATATATATATATGACCAATTAATATACATTAATGTATGTGTATTTAGAAAGAAAAAAATTAAGTATAAATCTAACCTTTGGTATAGTTAACAAAATGGCTGCCCCAAAACTTAAACTCATAATATCAAAATTATTAGGTCAAGATTTTACTATTGAACCAATAGTCAACCCTTCTTGAAAATATATATCATGTTAAATTTTTATTGGATACAGTGTAAATAATGTTGGGATCAAAATAATAGTCAATTACCCAAATCAATTCTCTCGAGAGAATACTCATTTTCAATAGTAAAAAAAAAAAATCAAACTTTGAATACAAAATAGAATACAAAATAAAATTCAAAATCCAATCCCAACACAACATACATTACACCAATGTAGGTAAACCCAAAAACATACCCAAAAAACAGAGTAGGGAAAATGAGACAAATCAAGAGATAAAGTAAACGGCTCAATTCATCTTTAAACAAATTAATTAAATTAAACACCAAGCATTGATAAAGCAACCAATCAATTAAACAATCAATAAACAAAAAATCAAGGTGAGTTCAGAAGGATATTATATGATGGAAATGGTGAAATTCCATTTCTGCTCTCTTCCAACTGTCATGGTGTTGAGTTCCAAGGAGAGCTCCACTTCACCTATAATGATCAAGGTGAACTTCGACATGCCTTCTATGTGATCACTAGTAGCATTTGCAGGATATCTTGAGCAATCTTAACTTTTACTTGAGCTTTTCTTTGTTGATAGAGCAATACTGGGTGGCCCGAAAAGAAGGTTGGCTCAAATGGCTCGAAATTCACTTTGCCGGTCGTCTAGGAGGACTTTTGGCCAGTCATTTGGTAAGGAGGTTGACAACCGCGGTCGACAAAGGTGACAACCGCAGTAGACAATCTTTCACCCGGCCGTCCGGGCGGACGTCCGGCCGATTATACGAGCGGACGACTGGCCAACACCCATTTAGGCCATTTGAGCCCCTCCTTTTCAGGCTACCAAGCATTTTTCTTGTTGATATATGAAATTCCTCTCTTTTTCTATATCACATTCTCACATCTACTTAGATGTACAAAAGAATACTTTCTTAGTCAAGTCAAGTGGAAGCATGATCAATACCCCCATACCTTTCATTAATCTACGGATATGGACTTGCAACTGCACTATGAACAATGTTGTTGAATTGCAAAGATAAAAGAATTCTAAAAGATACGATCGATGTGGGCTCAAAGGTGGCCCACCGAACCATACTGGACGAGTTCTCACATCTTTTCAATTGAGAGAAGCTGAAATAATACAAATTTTAAGACAATCTCAAGAAAGGTCTCTAAATGTTCCAAAAGAGGAGATGCAGAGTTGATCACATTTGAAGTGTTGCATGAATAAGAACAGGAGAAAATTTTAATAGACTTGCCACTTGCCTAAATGATTGACTCAGTCAAATTTTTATTTTTCTTGTTATTTGTCATTGTTATTTTTATTAATTTTTAAACTTTTTTGGGCTCTATATGTCCTCTATTATGATATCTTATTTGTATACAAGGCTGCTCGAAAAATATTGGCCAAGGAATTAATTCAAAATTTTGATTAAAATTTACTATTCAAAAAAGAAAAAAAAAAAAAAAAGCACACTTGTCAATATCAACAAAACAAATAAGCAAAATAGATTAGGAGTGTCCCAAGTTGATTTGATTCAAGTTGTACTAAATTTAAAATCAATAGTCATGATCAGTTTAAAATTTTTGAAATCATCCACTAGAACGAACCCAATCCAACTCAATTTGGTTCGAGTTGGTTCGACATTCCATTATAAATAAAAAATAATAAATAATTAAAATAAACTAGTCTTTAAAGACCAAGAACTACGAAATTGAGATACATTATTTGTTTAGTGAAATCCAACTCAAGCTTAAATGCAAGCAATACAAATTACATTAAATTAGATTTCTTTTAGGTAAAAAATTAAATACAATCAAACCTATTTTAATAAACAAAATAGATGAAAACAAATCAATATACATAGAATTATACAAAATATTGCTTCAGTTCTCAAGTTGATTTGATTTGAGCAACACCTAAACCAAGATGAATCTAATTTTATCGAGTTGATAATTTCAAGATCCGAAACCAAACCAATACACTTAGAAATCAAACAAAACCGATACACGCAAAAACCGAACCAATCAACACAAAGATGTCAGATTGGTTCAATTTTTTGATTTACTGGGTATGTTGCACCCCTAAGATAGAAAGGTCTAAGTGCTTTATTAAATTTAACAACTAAACGAAGAACGCATCTCAATTTCATATCCTAAGAAGTCATGAATAACCCAAGTAAATATGAATGAAGTCTTTAACATGCTTCAAATATATATATATATATATATATAAATATAAATATAGCTACCAATCCAACACAACAGTAATTCCAAAACAGAGTCAATACCTATAAATTAAAAAGTCTCCAAATAACTTCAGGCATATAAATAAAACAATAATGATTCATCCCCCCTTTTCCTCCCACCCCCTTTGACACCCTCTCTCTCTCATTGGTTACATTTTTTTTTTCTTTTTCTTTTTTTTCCTGCTCCTCCAATCACCACCCGCCACGTGGCAAGGGGGTGAGGGGGTGACCCCCAAAAGGGGGTCCCAAACATTATTCTAAATAAAATTATAACTTTCTAAAGTACAGACCACAAAAACAATGAATTCCTACAAAACAATGCCGACAAACTTAAACTGGGCCATTCTTTAGTTATATGAACAATCCCCAACAACTTCAGGCCTCAAAAAACAGCATCTTGCCATCAAGAAAATCATCGAATATGCGGGCTCTACAGGACGTCCTCAATACACTACCAGTTACCCTGTGACGTAACAAAGAAAAGACGGCTGCAAAAGAACATAATATTATAAAAATATGGAAGTATAGACAAAATTAGGCAAATTAGATAAATTCAAATTTAAAAAATGATTCACTGTGCACAAATTGGAAAATAAAAATATGGAACATATATAAGAGCATCTCCAACCGTGAATCAAAAATTTCACCAATTCTGAGTTCAAAAATGGCCATTTCCTGAATTTGATACTTCAGGCTCCAACGGTTCACCTTCACCAAATCTATCCCGGGACAACCGGGTGGTCGACCGGCCGGTTGACCGGTTAGTCCAAAATTTTTTTTTTTTTTTTTTTTTTTTTTGCGAATTGTCTGAACTTTTTTTGAACTTTCTGAACTTTTTTCGGGACAACCGGGGTGGTCGACCGGCCGGTCAACCGGCCGGTTGACCGGTTAGGCAAAAAAATTTTTTTTTTTTTTTTTTTTAACGGTTTGAACTATTTTTTCTGAACTGTTTGAATCTTTTACTGGTTGACCGGTTGGTCAACCGGCCGGGCAACCGGTTGGTCGACCGGTGTAGCATTTTCAACGGTCAGTAACAGTGATTTGGTAAAATCTGTGTCTTGATCTCAGTTTGATGTCTTGTTTGCTGAATTCTCATTTTGGTATGACTTTGGTGCAACCGTTGGAGCGTGAAAAAGTGGGTTTTTCATCAAAATTTAAATCTGATGCTGGGTTTGGTTCAGCGTTGGAGATGGTCTAACTTACCAAAATTTTGTAAAATTATTCAAGCATAAATACACCCCAATAAAATTAAAGTAAAAACTGGAAAAGGTAATTTATTGTAAGAATTTAAACATTTCATTTATATTAGTGTTTGAGCCAGTGTACTATGTTGTTTATGTGGGTAAAAAAATTCTGTTAAAAAAAAACTCTTCTTTTCAGTTTTTAAACAAGTCACTTTTATCACCATTTTTTTTTTTTGAACAAAACCCAACAACAAATAAACAGAGAAACAAATAAAGTTCAAGAACAAAGGACATGGACAGGAAGTAGATGATGAGCACTTACAAGGCAATGAGCTACCAAGGTAGGCAATCCATGAGCCGTATTTTATGATCAAAAACATAAGAATGGCAAGATAAGACAAAGGCAACCATAAGCTCGGTAGAAACTCGAATCTTGGTGCAATGAAGACTGGAGAAATCAGTGCCAATCCAAAACAAGCAAAAATCATCACCAACCAAATGAACTAGGGTTGGCTTCATTTCATATGGATCCTCTTTGTATGAATCCAAAAGCCAACAGATTTGAAAATCCGTTATGGGCATCTTGATCAAAGTTTTCTGAACAAAATCATAAGCAAACAGTGACTGAAAATTAATCCAGTAGATAGTGGTAAGAACGACAATAGGTGTGCTAAGGAAGCGACCACATTTTAGAGGACCCAAACATTCCCAAATATTTTTTTCAACGTCATAGAGACACAAGGCTTTTGTAAGTTTAGAACAAACAAGGATTTTGTCAGAATATTCGCCTGTAAGAGGGGCAGCAAAGAAATGCAGAGATGCAAGAGAAGCAGGCGGAAGAAGAGAAGGCGGGGGATTAGGCAAAGGATTCCATTCACCGGTTGTAGTATCTAAAAACTCCCCCCAAACGCCTGGAATATCAGCAGGGTGGTGACCACCAAACACATAGAGCTTTCCATTGACACCAAGAACCGGAGTATTTGATCTACCACATAGAGTGGAAGGACCTCTCTTCCAACCCTCATCCAGACGATTAGTATCAAGAAACCTAACTTTACGAGACCATCGACCTTTCAAATTCCCTCCACGATGATCCCCTCCAATGCGATATATAGTGGATCCGACAACAGCACAACAAGCACCGTAACTACAAAACTTGTTCAACTTCATAAACGGAGAGAGTATTGGTGGATCCTCTCCTTGGTGGTGTTGCTCATGGCAGAAAGCCATGTATGCTCCTCTGATTTCTGAGGATGGGATTGGAAGAAGCAACCTTGCTTTCTCCTCTTCTTCCTCCTTCTTCTTGTCCTTATTGCTTGACAGATTGACCATATACCATTCACTTGGATTATATATCTCTTCACCGCTAGAGACACACAAGCAGAAATTTTTCTCATAAGATAGCTGTCCTGTAGATGATGATCCCTCGCATTTTACCAGTACTCTTTTCGTTTTCCCCCAACTCGTTAACTGCCCCAGCTCTGCCATCTGAGAAACGAAAGGAAAGTTTGTTCATCCAGAAAAACAAATTTTTTTGGTCGATTTGTTTTGTGATTTGAAAAAAACACAGCAATAATTAAAAACTAATCATACCAACAAAACACTATATGAGTTCTCTCAACTAAAAATCCAACCCAACAAAACCCTAACGCTGTGTTTGGTTGGGGGATTTGGGAAGGGAAATGGAAAGGGAAATGGAAATGAAAGGAAAAGGAGAAAGAATTAATAGAATTCCAAATCCCAACTATGTTTGGTTGTGTTGGTTATAAAATAGAATTGATGTCCTAAAAGGTCTCCTATTTCTTTATTTATTTCTCACCCCCTTTCTTTTCCCATATATTTTTTATTATAACCAAACATAAATAGGATTACATTTCTCATTCCTTTTCCAAATCCCACCCCAAAAACCCCAACCAAACACAGCATAACTGAAAATTTGATAGCTTAACCTCAGAGAGCAAATAAACGATCTCTACGAAACATCAAACATCAAACTCCAAAACTACTACTCTAAGTTCCAATATTAGATTCTCTTCGAATTAAAAAACATACCTGAGACCGAGATAGGTGGATTGTGCTATTCTGATGGCCCAGTAGTCCTCGGAAGAAAAGGACGAAAAAAAAAAATATCCCCTCCTTTTTGTGGCCCTCTCCTCCGTTGATGAACTTGTTCAAACACAGAAAGGAAGGGTATATATATGGGCGAATATGATTCTAGGGTTTGGGAAGGGTTTCCCCGCCAATCGTGTCACCAAAAACGAATTTCCCTGCGGAAAATAATATCTATCTATATTATATATTAAGTAAAAATGTATTTTTAACCCAAGTTTTGTGGAAGGTTTAATTTCTTAATCTAAATTTCTTGATTTTTTTATTAAAAGAAAAAAAACTTGACATTTATTAACTTCTCCCAACCGCCAAGTTTTACACTCGTAATAACACTTTAATGCATTAAGAACAAGCATAAAAAAATTTCTTTGAAATCCAACAAATATGAATTTCTTGAAAAGTCTCAACACATATGATAATTATCCCTCATAATAACACTTTAATGCATTAAGAGCAAGCATAAAAAAAAAATTTCTTAAAAAGTCCAACACATATGATTATTATCAAAATATTAAACTTTAATATAATATAAAAAATGAAAAAAAAAAGACATTTAAAAAAAATTTAAAAATCGCAATTCACATATATAGATAATTGTAAATATATTAAGAAAAATGGGGTTTCTAAACCCCAAGCCTTGTGGGAGCTCCAATCTCTCAATCTTAATTTTCTAAATTTTTGATTTAAAAAAAAAAAACTCAACATTTATTGATTTAGTCAAAATCTCCTTATCAGCATTTATTAACTTTTTTCAATCCACATGCCTGCATTTATTGATTTGGTCAAAATCTCTGATTAACATTTAAAATCCCCTCATACAAATAATTATAGATACAGCCTGTGCATAGTTACTGCAGTAGCCTTTTTAATTTCTCCTGTAAACTATGGTTAGTGATAAAGTTGTTAAATTATTTTTATAAGAAAATCTTTAAAAACATAATTTATATATTAAAAAAATTAAAATAAATATAAATATCTGTAATTATTCCGTGCATAGCATGG
This sequence comes from Camellia sinensis, assembly GCF_055761805.1. Classification (NCBI taxonomy): domain Eukaryota; kingdom Viridiplantae; phylum Streptophyta; class Magnoliopsida; order Ericales; family Theaceae; genus Camellia; species Camellia sinensis. Next base: position 214,929,838 of record NC_138964.1, on the reverse strand, counting down.
GTGATAGGCTAGTATATTATATAAAGAGTATCGTGTTTTTAATTTGAGTAAATAACACTTTGTCTCTTTAAAATTTCATTCATTTCTTACTTTAATCTTTTAAGTTATTTTTTTTTTTTTTTTTACTTTGGCTCTTTATGTTTACAATTCTTTCTACTTTAGCTTTTTATGTTTGTAATCTTTCTCATTTTGACCCTTTAAGTTTAATTTTTTTTACTTTGGTCCTTTATGTTTGCAATTCCTCCCAATTTGACCCTTCATGTTTGTAATCCCTGCCACTTTTCTTCTAGACTAACTTCCATCTAAAAAACGAATAGAATCTATCACATCACTAACACATCAGCTCCATATGTGATGTAAAAAATTCACTAAAGATGCAAAAAATAAAAAATAAAAAATAAAAAAAGGAATTTTTTTTTAGTCTTCAGTGAACTTTTTTTTTTTTCTTCAAATTTGTTCATAAACATTATTACATTATAGATGCATCTAGATTAGATGTAACTAAAAAAATAAAAACAAATTTAACTAAAAAAGGAAAAAAAATTTCAAAAAGACGAAAAAAAAAAACCGATAGTAAACTTTTAATTTCAGAATTGACAATGTAGGTGTTTGAATCAATGTATTTTCATTTTTGTCGTCTTTAGTAAACTTTTTTTATTTTTTTTAGTTAATTTTTTTAGCTGCATCTAATTTAGATGCATTTATAATGTAATAACAACGTTTATGAATAAATTTAAAACAAAAGTTCAATAAATACTAAAAAAAAATTCTAATTTTTTGGGTTTCTATTTTTCATTTTTTGCATCTTTAGTGAATTTTTTACATTATACATGGAGCTGATGTGTTAGCAATGTGGCAGATTTTGTTATTTTTATTTTTATTTTTATTTTATGGAAGTTAGTCTAGGAGTAAAATGGGAAGGATTGTAAATATGAAGGGCCAAAGTGAGATGTATTGCAAACATGAAGGACCAAAGTGGGAAAAATCAAACTTAAAGGGCCAAAATAGGAAGGATTGCAAACATGAAGGATCAAAGTGGGAAAAATCAAACTTAAAGGGCCAAAATGAAAAGGATTGCAAACATGAAGGATCAAAGTGGAAAAAATCAAACTGAAAGGGCCAAAATGGGAAGAATTACAAACATGAAAAGCCAAAGTGAGAAAAATTAAACTTACAGGGTTAAAATGAGAAATGGGTGAAACTTTAAGGGGGCAAAGTGTAATTTACCCTTTTAATTTTGAAAGCTCTAGGAGCTTCAAAACTCCAATCCAATTATGTTGATTTTTTTGTTATTTTTTAAAAAGAAAAATATATCATTGGCTATTAAATTCACCTATGACTTAGGAATTTAAATTTCAAAATTTTATACCTAACAATATACACATACTTTAAGGAATTGCTTTCCATAATAAAAATATATTATATATTTAACCTAAATAATTAATTTTTTTTTTAGTAGGAATTACTAAATCCCTTCCTTTAGAAAAAGGCTTATATTTTACTGCTTTTAATTTTGAGAACTCTAGGAGCTTCAAAACTCCAATCCAATTATGTTGATTTTTTTGTTATTTTTTTATAACCCGTATGCAACCCACTCTACCCAACTAATCCAACCCAGTTTCTTGATATGCAGATCTTGAAGAGAGACGACCATTTCTTGTGTATTTTCTCCTTCTTTGATAGTAAAGCCCCCTTGTCCTTCTTCGCCTGTGGACATAGGCTTATATCCTAACCACATATATGTCCGTGTTCTTGTACGATTGCTTGTTTTACTTTCTCATTTTTGTTTGTTCCGTCATAATAGTTCCCCACAAAAAGATAGATGAACTTTGAAGTGGAACATCAATTACTCATTCTAGAAGATATGATCGATGTGGGCTCAAAGGTGGCCCACCGAGCCATACTAGACGAGTCCTGACTACTCTCCAACTGAGAGAAGTTGAAATAGTGCAAATTTCAGGACAATTTCAAGAAAGGTCTCTAAGTGTTCCAAAAGAGGAGATGCATAATTGATCACATTTGAAGTGTTGCATGAATAAGAATACAAGAAATTTTTCAAAGACTCGCCTAAATGGTTGACTCAATCAATTTTTTATTTTTCTTGTTATTTGTTACTTCTATTTTTATGCTCTCTATGTCCTATATTTTGATATCTTATTTGTATACATGCCTGCTCCAAAAATATTGGTCAAGGAATTAATTCAAAATTTTGATTAAAATTTATTATGCACATTTTTTTTTTTATAAAAGAAAAAAAATCACACTTGTCAATATCAACAAATAAGCAAAATAGATTAGGAGTGTCCATAAGTTGATTTGATTTGAGTTGTACTAAATTTAAAATCAATAGTCATGATCAAATTTAAAACTTTGAAATCATCCACTAGAACGAACCCAACCCAACTCAGTTTGGTTCAAGTTGGTTCGACATTCCACTATAAATAAAAAATAAAAAATAATTAAAATAAACAAGTCTTTAAAGACCAAGAACTATGAAATTGAGATACATTATTTGTTTATTGAAAGCCAACTCAAGCTTAAATGCAAGCAATACAAATTAAATTAAATTAGATTTCTTTTAGGTAAAAAATTAAATACAATCAAACCTATGTTAATAAACAAAATAGATGAAAACAAATCAATATACATAGAATTATACAAAATATTGGTTCAGTTCTCAAGTTGGTTTGATTTGAGCAACACCTAAACCAAGATGAATCTAATCTTATCGAGTTGATGATTTCAAGATCGAAAACCAAACCAATACACTTAGAAATCAAACAAAACCGATACACTCAGAAGCCGAACCAAACCAACACAAAGAGGTCAGATTGGTTCAATTTTTGATTTACTGGGTATGTTGCACCCCTAAGATAGAAAGATCTAAGTGCTTTATTTAATTTAACAACTAAACGAAGAACGTATCTCAATTCCATACCCCGAGAAGTCATGAATAACCCAAGTAAATATGAATGAAGCCCTTAAAAAGAAAGAGATTTCATGGCAATAAACAGAATTACAGGAGTGAAAAAAAAAATAGTTACTGAAATAAGGGTTGTGCAACCTCCCAGCAAACAATAGAAATAACAAAAAAGAATAAGAGGTGCAACTGTTGATGGAGAGAAGAGTGATTGGATTGGAAAAGTGAAATCCTAGACTATTTTGGGTTGGGTTGTGAAATTCAATTTCCAAGCCCAAACTATTTATCAAATGGATCAAAATGTTGGCCCAGTCTAGCTTTAAGGGCCAAAATATTTTTTTCAAATCCTAAAAAATAGGACTAAGTTGGACGGGCTGGATGGACCAATGAACAAATGCCCAAATCCCTCGCTCTGGGGGGATGCCCTCGGCATGGAGGAACATGTACTAGGGTATATGTGCGACTCGTTGGAAGGAGCCAAATGATGAAGACTTTACTCTATGTCTTGACCCATCCATAGTCTACTAATCTCAACGTCTTTCATCCCCTAGTTTACCCCGTGCAGGTCAATTAGTTTGATCTGATGGGTCAATCAAAGTCGGGTTACGGGTTAGGACTGTTATCATATTCGGCCTTTTCATTATTGGGTCTGTTATCTTTTTTTTTTTTGGTAGATCATTTCCCCCCTCCTAAAAAAAAAAAAAGAAAAAAAAAACATTTACGTAGACGGCCCATTCCCTAAGCAAAATGAGCCATATTACATAAACATTAACCCATTTCAAATTCCATAGATAGATAGAAATGAACTGAAAAAATAAAATTTGTTCATAAAAGTAGACGTTCACTTGAACAGTAATGCTGGTGATTATAAACTCAAAGCACAAAAAAACAGGCCATTGGCTAAGCAAAATTAGTCATAGTAACCCATTTCAAATTCCATAGATAGAGATATAGGAATGAACTAAAGAAATAAAATTTGTTCTCAAAAGTAGAGGTTCACTTAAAACTGTAATTGTGGTGTTTCTAAACATAAAACACAAAAAAACAGACTTAGGGGCAGGGTCGGAGCCACCAAAGGCTTAGGGGGGTCACGTGCCCCTCCTAAACTTATAATATTTATACTATTACCCATATAAATAAAGGTTATGTATTATTTATTCTTTATAAAATTCAATAGTGACCCTCCTTAAATTATGTAAAATTTATTGTATTTTTAAATTTTTAATTTTTTTTTTGTATTTTATTATTGTTAGAAATTGGGCGCCCATGTGGCATGACCCTTTGAACCTTTTGAACCTGAACCTTTTGAACCTTATCCATGTAAGTTTGAATTTGAATTCAAAACTTATTTGGATAACCATTTAGGATATCTATATCTATCATATCAATAGATATGGATAGATGGATAGGTAGATATTGGTTGTTATATATTTGATTATATACATATGATATGATGGGAATAATATATCGATATCAGATGCGTTATGTGGTTTTTACGTATAACCTTTTTTCCCAGACTCTCTCTCTCTAACTCTCTCCCATATGAGAACAATCCCGCTTCTGCACTGTGACTTGTGTGGGTGATACTCCTTTTGTAGTATCACTTCACTGCTGGGTTGGTTGTTCACATCCTGGAAGCACGTGATTTATCCACGAGATTCTTCGCTTCAGGCTCTACTAAAAGGTATGACTATGAAATTTTTCCCGCTGCGTCATAAAACTTTATGATTTACATTGGTATCAGAGTGGCAGCTCCGCACGCGTGCTGGGCCGCCGCTGAGCCGCGTGCTGGGCCGCTCACTGAACTCGTGCTATGTCACAATTAATAATGGAATTAGAATATTTTATCATTTTTTTTAGACATGCCATAATCAGTGGGAGGTTGTTCGGTTGAGAGAAATCTTTGTAGATTTACTCTCGAAAACTAATATTTTGCGCATGAATTAAATTAAATTTTGGATAATTGTCACCTGTGGCGCAAGAGATGATTACGAGCGTAGCGAATTTTCGATCTTGTGACTTGTGTAATATTGTCACTATTTAATTTAGATTTTTATGGCAAAATTATATTATGCTAATCAAATTAATCCCAATGCGAATTTCTCTCTAAATTGATTTAGCTTATGGAAGTTAATTTGGTTGACCTAGACTTAGTAGAGATGTTCAAACGTGAACAATGTAATCCCATTCTTTAGATGAGCAAAAGTCTTGGAGACTTTAGGTCAAACCTTAATTGAGCCAAAGTAAGGAAACATGACTCACAGTCGCCGTGGTTTTGTTGCCTATTTTGGCATAATAAAAACTAATATGTGCACTATGGTTAGCGGCACGCTACGTAGTTTTGGTTGGCGAGTTTTGGAGTTATGGAATTAGTAAGCCCTCAATAGATCTGTGTATGATCTTGACTATTGAGCTGCGCGGATTGACTTTGTAATTTGACTTGTAATGATGTTACATCATTGGATGAAGTAACATTCAAGAGTTAAGTCATCCAAGAAATGCGAGCTTAAATGAATTAGTCATTAAGTGTAAGATGAGTAGCCAGTATGAGTAGTGTTTTGCTCTTTATCCAACTGTTGGGAGTGGATAGAGAAAAATTTCACGCACTATAATAGTGTGCATTGAAGTATCACTTGAAGTCAAAGATTAGCGCTTAGTAGCGGCAAAATCTATTAACACCAAGTAAAAAGATTAGCGCCAAGTGGCTGCAGAATCTATTAGCATTGCCAACTTGTCTAAGTCTGGACACTTACTGTTTCCACACTCGAGTATGAGACATGATGAGGTGCTTCTTTGTATGATTCCTTTATTAAGCTAACGTTTTGTTTTGAATAATGTTTACCACTAAGCGCAAACGTTGCAGCATAGTAATGAAAAGGTCAAGGCCGACAAGGTTGTTATGACTCTAAGAATTTGACGCATCACTTGTGGTGTTGAATTAGACTGTTTAGCCTAATTCGCGCTTAAGTTACTTCCGGAGCTGTCATAGATTGATAGCTTATTCTCTCCTTCTTGTGGATAGTAGAATTAATTGCAAGTAACTATGAAGCGAGAAACAGAGAAGGCAAGAGGAGTATCGTCATCTTTCAATTAGATGTAGTAAAGTATATGGAGAATAAAATTAACTTGAAAGTGCAAGGGATTAGCACTTACTAGTTAAATTTACAACTTAGGCGCACTTAGTATCTCCATGACATCCTTTTATGATCTAGTGAACATGAATTAGTCATGAGTCATTACCTAGTTGGGCCTAAACCTTTAAACTTGTCTTCGAGAACTCATACATTAAGATGATTCGAATTAGTTTATGACATTGATCATGAACCGGTGGCTTATTATACTTAATCACATTAATGAGATGATGACACGATGGTTTGAGTAGGCCTTCTTGGGCCCACTCGTTTATGATATCCTGCTCTTATGTGAATGTGTGACTTTGTTCGCTGTGGGTGCGCACAAGTAAGTAGGAATGCCGTAGAAGGTCATTTGTTTTGGCGCATTTAGTCCACTATGATATTTGTGACTAGATATGTGTAAGGGTATGACAGCTAAGCCTCAAACTCGACACATTTATAGATTACGATACGCATCTGAGTCAAGACTATTTAATCTCCCATAAGTCAAAAGTTTTGAGATGACTTTTGACATTGCACATATGAGGTCGAGATCAATTAGATAAGAGCTTTTGTGCTTTTAGTTTTGACCAAGGTGGCGAATATCTATTTAAGTTTTTTTTAGAAAGCTCTGTGAAGAGAAATGGATGCTTAGAAAATTGATTATTCCTAGTACTCAACAACACAATGGTGTAGTAGAGATAAGGAATTAAATATTGTTAATGTTAGGTGGATAATGGCGCAAAATGTTTCCCAATTGGGAATTGCACTAGTTTGTTGCCTATATCCCTAACTAAGTGCCCTCCATATCGGATTTTACACTCCATTTGAGTAATGGGTTAGCAGAGAGCCATCTATGGGCGATCTGTAACCGTTAAGCAGCCTATCTTTATTTTACTTCTTATAAGGTTGCGATGTTAAGACCTAGGGTTCTATAGCGCATTATTGTATGCTGTCTTGTAAACACATAGGGTCATGTGGCGCATTATTGTATGCGGTCATGTAAACCCTCCGGGTCATGTGCATATAGGTAAGTAGCTTTGTGGTAGTGTAACTAAGTCACATAAAGTTTTCTTAGTAAATGTGACGTGAATAGAGTTTTGGAACTCTATAAGATAGAGAATTCTAAGCATAGCGCTTTTATGTAGCCTAGTTGAGAATGGAAAGAAATTTCCAATATCCTAGGGACAGTGGGAGCGATATGCCTACTAATGGATTAATCCATTAGAGAAGAATACTCTACATTCTTAGTTGCGTGGTAACGAATGTGAAGATTTTCCACGTCATCACTGGGTGATAAAGAGCCTAGGATAATGCCAAAGGCTCTAGTCCCCTGTTTTTAGAAAGTGGATTAATGTTGCGCAGTTTAAGACAAAGTCTTTGAGGATTAACCATTTCTATAATTTGGTTGACTTTCCATTATGACGTGAAACTATTCTAAAGTTATGCGTAATTTGGATAGGCATTGTTGAGGCATAAGGCTCGCTAGATACTGAAAAGTCGCACCATTGAGGAAAGTGTAAACCATGAGAAGACTTCTTCCTGGGGAGTGAGGTTATTTTGACTTAGGCTATGATTGACATAAGTTCGGAACATTGATTTGTGGACATTGTGACCCAACTTTCTCGTTGGAGAATTGGATAAGTAGATCCGTAGGGATTTACCTTCTGCTTTTATGGTGAAAAGTTAGGAGCACAAAAAGGTTGCTAGTTCCAATAAATCTTTTACAGCCTAAAACAGTTATCCAAATAGTGGTTCTTAGATTTCGTCAAGTCATGATAGTGTAGACGTGCCCAAGAACTCATCGAGCTCCACGCGTGAGGGCGCGAAATTCGTTTGCTCTCTAGCTACTACAAGTTCAGACTCATGTCACGGTTCTGAATCTAATCTCACAATGTGCGATGTAAGATCGATAAATCACCAAAGTGTCTAAATCCGAAAAATCGTTTTGGAAAACTGATTTTAATAAAGAAGTGCCAAACATGGACTACTTTGCCAGATACAGAGTCACCACCTAAATGTTTTATTTTTGGGGAACTTAGGAAACCCTGACTCGTGCCGAAGGCCACGTGTCCGTCATCACCAAAGTTGCCTCGGCTCGGGAACTTGGGTACGAGAGGGGAAGGTCATGCAATGAGCACCCCTGCTCGCCCGATCAAAGATCGGCCTTTACTAACATGATATCTTGTTTTTGAAAACACATGTGTTCTTATTTCAATTATTAACCTAGAATTACTATGTGATGCGCACAGCATACAAGTATAGACTAGATCGCCTAAGTTGGAACAAAACATCGCACGTTTATTTGTGAAAATGGTTTGAAGTTTTCTACTCACAAGTAGGCTAAAGCGAGGATTTTGATGAACTGTTCCAATTCAAGTAATCCAACCTTCACCCACAGGCATTCAGGCAGTTAATCAAATAAGTAGTTAGCCTCATGGCAAGCATGCTTTCATGGTAATACTAACACACATGCAGTATGCTAAAGCATAAACATTCACAGTGTACTCCGAGCCAAAACAAAGAACTAGTTAGAAATCATGCATGATCCTAGTTCATGTTAAGATGGCTAATGCAACACATGCGAAAATGAAACTTAAGATAGACTCGGCTACCTAGAATGTCATGTGAAATGCAACCTGGTACATGTATTCAAATTGGAATTGAAATACAATGCAGTTAGTATGATGCGCCGAGCCCAGTGCATGCAATACAGATGAATGAATGCACACATGCAAGCATAAGGATACTAATCGAAATATGCCCTAAAACTAACCATCGTAAGCGGTTAAGTAAAAGGGAGAAAGAAATGGAGGTTGGAAGACACGCATCACACACACACACGCTTATTACAACAGTTGGCCCTCTCGACGGAGGGACCGAATAAGAAGCTAACTAGCTAATTTAAGCTAATTAAACTAATTATTACAAAACAAACTATTTAACTAATCCTAGTTAAATAACTATTACAAAACAAATTGAAATAGCTAAACGCATTAACTATTAAAGTATAAAACGAATGCTTAATCTAGCTAAGTAAAGAAGCTAAATAAAGCAGTAAAATAGGAGGTTCTCAGAGGGAGAAGACTGGATGCATGCTCGATCGCCTCGTTCGGAAATCCGTCGCGATGCCCTAATTTGCCTCTGTTTGCAATTGTCCTCAGAACCTTGCACCAAGCTCCAGAAAGCTTCCAACTCACCTTGGAGACCTGTGGGAGGTTGGCCGACCACCTAGGGAAGTCACCAGCCACTGGCCGACCACTTTCTGTGCTGAAAACCAAAAAAAGTGGTTGGCCAACTAGTTTTTCTGGCTGGCCGACCAGTTGTTGCTGCATTTCTCTAGTTTGCTGCAACAGAGAGCAAGAAAGGGCATGGCAATGTATTTGCAAGATATGTGTGCACAACCACCCTCCCTATCATTTCATGAGCTCAAGGGAGTGTGGTTCTCGACCATCGGGCCACCAATCGAGCATTTCAATGCGTGATGGCCGAGAAGTCAAATTGCACAATTCAATATAAAATGAATGCACACATAAACACATAAGGCCTAGAACTCTATCATGCTTGATCAATAGCATCGGCGACCGAGAATTGAGGCACGTTTCATCACTTTAAGTATGAAACGTCCCTCATTTCTCGTGCTCGGATTAACACTTAATCCAAACAACAATGCAACAACATGGCATACACAATGCAAACAACAACTTAGCATACTCAATTCAATGTGACATGATCAACTTAACAAAGCTAATAACATGCGAACAATGCTAATGCATGTATGCACAATGCAATGCTACAAGGGCAACTTAGCAATGCTAGGAACATGCATACTCAATGCAAAGAAACAACTTGGCATACACAATGCAATATACATAAGCATGCACAATACAAACAACATGAAAGCCAACATGCGCAATAGACTTAAACCAAAAGGAGGTAGACCTCAGTCATGCCCAAATCAGTGGCCAATGGTGATAAAATTAAGGCACATGAAGCATAAACAAGCATGCATGCACAATGCATTGGCCATCAAGTAGGCCTAAGAACACAACCCTCAAGAAGGCTCAAGGAGTGACAAATGCGAAAGTGTAGCAACACTAAATGCACTGAAATAAGGTAAGAAATGATGCCAAATCATTCAAACAACACAAGCAAAGCATGCAATGGTCCTTAAAGCATGAAGCTAGTAAAGAGGACTACAAAGGGGGCATGCAATACATGGCATAAATGCATGAACCAAACATGGACAGAGCTGGAATAGGTCAAGACAATGACCAAAACATGCTAAGTTAGGGGCTCAAAGGTCAAGGCATGCAAGCATACAAGCTAAGCCATAAACTAGACAACAATGCGCAACACTCAAAGGCACTTAAAGAGTGAATGAAGCGGGAACATGGCAATGCTAAATGCTCTGAAATAACATGATAAATGATGCCAAATCATATACATGATGCAAATGAAGCATGCTATGGTGCCCAAAGCTTGAAGCTAGCAAGAGCACTTGTACTACAACTATGCAAAACATGAAGCATATGGCAAAGGCAACCCAAAACAGTCCTAGAATATGTCAAAATGAGTCTAAAATGTGTATGGAAGGAAGCCAAAATAAGCTAGCATGGTGAGCATGAAGCATGGAATATGCGAGGCAAATAAGGTGGATTACACTACACCTATTACGACCAAGCATGGAATGAATTAAGCAACAAAAATCAGGGTTATATCATGGCATAATAACCCAAAAAAACACATTGAAATGATAACTCGCAAGCTTAGGCATGAAGGCATAAAAATGGCTCATGTTTAAGGCATAAAGGGCAAACCCTCCAACGCATTGAATAAGTGAAAGCTGTGAGTGCATGAACATGAAACATGAACTAAAATCACATTTTACATGATGCCAAATCATGAAAATAGTTCAAGTAATACATGCAAATGGACTCAATACACAAAGCTAACAAGCTAGATTGAACCATAGCTATGCAAAAGCATGGCATGCATGACCAAAACAACACAAATCAGAGCTAGAGCATGGTAAAACATGGACAAAAGCTTTTCAGAGTTAAGCCAAAAGCATGCTAAAATGACATGTTAAAACATGAGACACATTGGGCTAATTCATGGAATTACACTACAAGTGTATGGAGCATGCAATGGGCCATCAAACCCACCCAAGACAGAGTCATGGCATGCTAAAACAACACCAAAAACCTACTGAAATGGAGTCAACATAAGCTAGAAAGACATGCTACTTCATGAAGCATACAAGATTAGTTTATGAGATTTACACTACAAGTGTATTATGCATGCAAGGGATGATCAAGACAACCAAAAACAGTGGTATGACATCTCAAAATAACCCCAAATACATGCTAAGAACAAGCCAACAAAAGCTTAATAAACATGCTCAAACATGAGGCATATGAAGCAAGTATTCAAAATACAAGGAGAGTGGATGACCCTCTCCTATTTAGGATCCCAAAATCACCTTTCCACCACTGAAAATCCTCTGGATTTCAGTGGTAGAAAGGTCATGCAAAGGTTGCAACAAGAGCCTAAAGGGATGGCTTAAAACAAGGCCTAACAAGGCCTAAGAGGGGGTAGATCACTCCTAATAGAAAAGTGACCTTAAACAAACATTTTAAGCATGCAAAAATAGAACTTTTTCCAGTAGAAAGTTAAGCTTAAATCAGCATGCAAATAAGGCTAAAAGCTTAAGAAAAAATGGGGGATTTAAGGGTTAGAAACTCATCTTTGAAGACCACCTTTAAAACTGCAACTCCAGCAGCTTCTCTGAGCTCAAACTAGAACAAGAACTCCAAAACAAACCTCAAGAAGCCTCAGCAACACAAGGATGGTGTTTGAGTGTGTGTTTGTGTACAAAAGTGAGACAAAATGACACTTTAAGGCACAAAACAAGAGCAAAATGCAGAAGTATAGATACAAATGTATATCTATCACTCAGGCTCCAAAATTCTGAACCTAGAGGAGGGAGGAGGAGCCTCCCTCTTATAGAGAACAAAAGCTAAAGCTTCTCAAGGAAGCTAAGCTTCAAGGCTATCCCTCCATACGTGTATGGAGGATGGCTCTGGTGCCCCCCAGTTGTGCCAGCTGGAGGAAAATATCTCCAAAAAGGTGACAAAAAGCAGCCAACCACTTGAAGTGGTCGGCCAGCTACTAAAAATGGTCGGCCGACCACTACAAGTGGTCTCCCACAATAAAAATTGGTCGGCCAGGGTAAGAGAAGTCTACACACTGAAAACAAGCAAGTGGTGTGGTAGCCGACCAGAAAAGGTGGCCTAAAGACCAAGAAAGCCAGTTATCCGACTAGAAAATTGACTGGCAGGAGGAAAAGTGGTCTCCAAGGGGAAAAACTGGTCTCCCACCCTTGTACCACCTTAAAAACAAGGAAAACAAGGTTTGTACCCAAAACAAACCAAAAATAATGCAAGACGAAAGTTCGGGAGGCAAGACGTGCAGCCGGGAGCCTCGAAAACTAGTCTACAAGCACCAAAAGTGGTATACAACCACAAAAGTGGTCTCCCGGACCACAGTGTTCCTCTAGGCAGAGGCAACAAGGCATGGTTCAAAAACCATGCCAAACGGAGAATGTTAAGCGGTCCCGAGACAACGCGCGCGACCGAAGGCTCCAAAAATCAAAAACTAGTCTCCAAACGGGAAAAATGACCTACGACCACAAAAAGTGGTCTACGACCACAAAGAGATGGTCTACAAGACCTCTCCCTCCCTCCGGGAAGAGAAAACAAGATTCGGTCCACAAACTGAGCCAAAGCACAAAGAGTTCAGAGGCCCGGAGGCAAGGCTCTCAGCCAAAAACTCCGAAACCTTGAAATGAGCACAACATGCACAATCACCGAGCGCTCAATCGATGACATCTGAGTCTTAAGGTCGGTCAAAAATGGGGTGTCTACAGTTGTCCCTCTTTGATAGAACTCGAAAGTCATAAATGACGGGAGTGAATGTCAAAGCCCAGAGATGACCCATTTTTGACAAGGCCGAAGACTTAGACACACAAGCAAGATAACAAAGAAATGCGCCCGTAGGCTGAGGCAAGATGCAAATGACATGCACGAAGCCGAGCATAACTTATGATCATACAAAGAAAGCTGTAATGAAGCAGTTATACACAATAAATGCAACAGTTTAAGCAAGTGAATACAAATCAAACTACATTACACGCAGAAAGGATGTAAGAGAATTATACAATTCTCGCTACGTCTCACACGGAGTACATACAATACCGTATGGTCGCACTAGCTTCAAATAAACCGTACATACAATATCATACCTGCATAAGAAAACAACTCAACAGGCACAATATAGTTAGAAGCACATGTTCAATCATTACATCAAGATGCAATTCCAATGCAAGATAAACGTGTGCATACACAATGCCGATGGAAACATGCATGGCAATGCAAGTGAAAAGTGCATAACGATGCAACCAGAACGAGCATAACAATGCAAGTGAAAAGTGCGCAACAACGCAAGCAAAGTGAAAAGTGTGTGACAACACGAGTGAAGTAGGTGCATAACAATGCAAGGTAAACGTGCGCGACAACGCAAATAAAGTGCATAACAATGCAACAAGTGGTGTGCATAGCAAATGCAAGAAAAGTGCAACTTCAAAAGCATGTTTGAAACAAAATGTTGAGTAAAGAAGTACAAGCCTTAAAGAGAGCAACTCAACCGTAACCTCCAATTTACCTCTCGAAGGGGTCACAATGTACTCAAAAAGGATACACCTTGCTCTTGACGAGTAACGATGAGCCACGCATCGAAGACTTGAATTGAAGATCCCGCGGAGACATTCTTGAGCTGAAAAGTGTACTTTTCTTATACTTTCTCGAGAGCCGAGGACTCCAATTATCACCAAACACACATAGGGAGAACAAAGGGACCTTGGAGACCACCTAGGAAGGATTGTCGACCACCTAGGCTAGTGGCCGACCAGAAAAATTGGCTGGCCGACCAGTTTATGAAAACAGGGGCAGTTTTGTCTTTTAATGCTCAGATCTTTAAGTACACAACTCCAAATCAGTTTTGCTCACACCTCCAAGGCCGAAATCAACTTCTCTTCCTCCCTAGACCCTTTTCTCTCTCAGATCTGCACTTTATATGCGTTTTCCAACGCCCCACGTGAAGTTGTTTCACGAAAACTTTTGATTCTCTTCATCTTGAGCCGATTAAAATTTGTTTTCGGAGCTTCTTTCTCCATTTTCACCACTTGAGGTATGTTTGTCTCAAGGTTTAGCACCTTTTCTCGAGCATTGACTTTTATTGACTTTTTCTCTTCCTGAGAGTTGACTTTTGTTGACTTTTTGCAATTTTGGCTCATTTCGCTCATTTTTACATCATCTTGCAGATTTCTTCAGATGGCCAATGATATTCCGTATGGCGGAGGTTCTCCATATGCAGAGGACGAGCCCGACATTATACCGTTGCCTCCGAGGATTCAGCCGTTCGACCTAGAGGAGTACGACCCGCAGGAGCACATTCTTCCTCCTAGCACTTTTCACCATTTCACGGACTTTGCGCGGCAGGCACTGCAGACCTGCTGCTACGGGAGTCAGAGTCCCATCTATCTCATCGCGCGTATGAGGTACGTACTTTACTTTTGTATTTCTCGCACATTCCATGTTTTCGCTATATATCATAGCTGCTCGTTCTGAACACATTCACATATATAGTACTTCCGCTTACAGCATCCAATTCATTTGGCACACAGCTCTCAATATAACACTTTGCTCACTTGGCACACAGCTCTTAACATAAAACTTTGCTCACTTTGCACACAGCTCTTAACATAACACTTTGCTCACTTGGCACACAGCTCATTTGGGCACACAACTCATTTTTAGAGTAGTGTGAACAACTAAACAAATCAAATCATCTTTTCTTACCCAAATCTTTTTGGTCTTAACAAAATCAGGTCTGGTGGTCCTGGTAAATGTCTTGGCGTTGTGAACACCCTCATGTGTCTTGGTGTTCTGCCTAGACATGTAAGGTTGTCTCCTAACCCAAAAAGTATTCGAATTTCTACTCCTTTGAGACACCTTACCAAACAATTCAAAGCAAAAAGGACGAATGTGGCCATACCTACCACAATTATGACAAATAAAAACAGGTTTTACCTCCCTTTTGTTGATCTTACCCTCTTTAGGTAGATGAAGAGAGGGATCACCGTGGTGTACCTTCAGCTTTCTCTTTGCTTGAGTCTTTAGGTCATGTGATGTAGAGGCTTGTTCCTTATGAGCTGTCGCATTACCATAGCCTAGCCCACTTTTGTCACAACCCATTTGTTGAGACCTGAGGATGTCTTCTAATGATTTGGAACCTTTGTTCCACATAGTAATTGTGGCTCTAGCAATTCGGAGTTTTTCATCTTTGTGACAAACCATCTCTTCCAATGTAGCTTGTGACATCTCAAGGCTTTCAAGCTTCTCTTCATATGTGGAATACACTTTCATGAGTTCATTCCTTTCAGTTTCACAGGATAGAAGTTTCCCACATAGGTCTTGCCTGTCACTAGAGATCTTGATGACATTCTGCTTAGTTGTTACAAGTTCTCATTTTAGCTTGACATTCTCGCTTTCACATGCATTGAGCTTGAGAGTGAGTTTGTCATTGATCTTGGACAAATTCAGAGATTCATCGTAAAGCGTTTCGTAAGCTTGTTGTAGATCATCACCATTAATCTCATCATTGTCTTCTGATGTTTCATCATCTTCTTTTTGCTCCTCATTCTCCTTGACCTCATCTAGTCAAGCAACTAAGGCAGGAAAGGTGATAGATGGTGGTGAAGATGACTCTCATCTTTTATGAAATTGGCTCAGAATGTCCCATGCATCTTTAGCCTTTGTGCAGTGAGCAACCCGTTGCTGTTCTTCATCAGAAATTGCTCCACGAATAGTGATCAGAACTCTCTGATTGCTCTGATTGTCAGCACTTTCAACATCCTTTTCAATGGCTTGCCAGCCTTCTGAGTCGAAAGTTCTCAAAAACGCTCTCATTCTGATCTTCCAATACAAGTAATTACTCCCATCAAAGGTGGGAGCATAATGCAAATTCTGGCCACGAGCAAATTCCACTGGCTTCAGAAGAGGTTGAGTGAAAGTGGACCAAAATGCTATGAGAGCACTATCCCCGTCTTCACCAGATTCAGTTTCTTCGGGTTCTTGCTCCGACCCGCTTTCATCATCCCAAGTCACTGTGTAGACTTTCTTCCGATTCTTTTTCGAAGGACATTCAAGGGCAATATGTCCAAACCCTTGACATTCATAACACTTGACCCCTTGCCCCTTTACAATTTTCTTTTCAGTTTTTTGAGCAAGTTTTGGTGGAAAAGTTTTGGGTTTATCATTACTCTTATCTTTTGAAATAAGGCCTCTGAAATTAGGCTTCTTTTTCTTTAAATTTTTTTGGAACTGTTTAGTAAACATAGCTGTCATCTCAAACTCTAAATCAAACTCAGTCTCAGGAGTTTTTGCAGTCTCATGAGCACTAGTGAAAGCCACACTATCTTTTTGTTTTTTCTTAGAAATGTGGTGGGCTTCAAAAGTCTACAAGTTTCCAACCAACTGATCAAGCTTGAGGGTATCAACATTCTTAGCCTCCTCAATGGCTATCACTTTTGATTGGAACCTCTCGGGTAAAGACCTCAAAATTTTTCCAACAACTTTAGCTTCAGGGATTTTTTCACCGAGTGTGAAACAGGAATTCACGATATCATTAAGTTTAGCATAGAAATCATCAAACGTCTCATCATCACGCATAAAAAGGGTTTCAAAGGCAGAGGTGAGACGTTGAAGTTTTGACCTTTTAACAGAAGTAGTACCCTCGTGAATCGTTTCAAGAATGTCCCAAGCCTCTTTTGCTACCTCACACGTGCAAATATAACAAAACTCTTTAGGTGTAACGGAGCAAAAAAGGGAATTGAGAGCCTTACTGTTCCAACTCGAGTTTTGATAATCGGTTGTGTCCCATTTATCAAGGGGTTTGGAAATATCAATACCATCAATGGTGACAATAGGTTCACTCCACCCATAGATCACACAGTGCCAAACTTTCTCATCGATGGATTTTAAAAACACTCTCATACGAGCTTTCCAATAAGAATAGTTTGTACCATCAAGTAACAGAGGTCTATGGATTGAGTTACCTTCACGAATTAAATCCATATCACTAATCACACAAAATCACACTCCTATAGTTTTGATAAAAACAAAGAGTGACTTACTTTGATACCAATTGAAAATTCTAAGTGATTCGTCATTAGATCAAGATTTAATTACTCCAATTCCCAATCATTCAAAACACACAATCTAAATCATCAAGCACTTACGAAAGTGATTTAGATTGTTGTTTTCAAAAAACAATAAATCGACACAAACGATTTTTACGTGGAAAACCACAATTGAAGCACCTTCAATTGTGATAAAAAACCACAGGCGAAACGCCACTAATCAATCCACTACTGAAGAAAGGAAGATTACAAAGATAAACAAACAAATTACCAAACGCATCCAATTTGTCTTCAAACCTTATGTAAATCTTTCACAACAGCCTTCGTCTCGGAATTGATTATTATGAAGTTGAATCCACAACTTCTATTGTCGAATCAACGACCACGCACAGTATCAAACTCCTTTGATGCTCCACGCTTGAATCTCCGGATTCCACCGAAGAAGAACACTCTTGAATATGAAGAAACAAACTCCTTGATGTATGTATCTCAAATCATAGGTTTAAAACTCACTAAAAAATATCAAGGAAAACTAACGAACAAGCCCCAAAACAAACCCCTAGAGCTTCCAAAGCAAATCTAGAAAACTTAACCCTAAAATAAGACTTAAACACATATATATAGAAACAAGGGCCGCGCACTCCGTTCGAGCGCAGGATAGTCCGCTCGAGCAGATCCATTAAAACACGCGTGTGAATAAACAGGTTTCCGCTCTAGCGCTGGAATCCACGCTCGAGCGCAAAATCACACATCACAATATTTTTGCAGACACGCCCAACTACTGAGGTAGTACACATTCCGCTCGAGCGCCAATGGTCCAGCTCGAGCAGGAAAGCCAAAAAACAAGGAAAAATTACAACTCTATAAAACAGAGTTTTTTCGTGGATTCGGCAACAAAGGGACCTAACAATAATCCCCCCCAAATTTATATTCATAACTCAATTCTCTTATATTTCTAGATTTATTTGGTTTATCAAATATATATATAACCATCAAAATGTATAGGTGAGTGCAAACATGTAAATCAAACATGTGAAACTAAGGAATAAGATGTAATTCCCTCCATATAGCTCAAAACAATGTAAAACAACCAAGATACAAGAAACATCCCCCCAATTTACCAATTATCATAAACATGACCTTTATTATAAACCCTAGCTTACATAAATGTACAAAGTTCCTACCCAAATCAATTAGAGAGGATATTCTTGGTGGATTTACCTACCTTGAGCTCAAATCTCTAAAATTCTTCTCAATTCCTTCAACCTTCCCTCTTGTTGAAGCCTCATTTCCTTTCTCTCCCTCTCTAGAACTCTCTCATTCTCAGGAGATATTGTCTTTTGTGATGAAAAGTTACCAAGTTAAGAGTCTAAAAGGTTTACTTAAGGGTTGACTACAAATTAATCATTACGAATCAAATTTTTACAAAAAGTCATATTATGATCTAAAAATCATGCTCATCACAATTATGAGGTCAATTTCGCGTTATCGCACTTCTAAGGCTTCCAATTACTAATCCAACCGTCACAATTGTGACAGATTTTTCACATAACTGATAGATATAAATTCATAGTCATATAATTCACACAATTAAACTTAATTTCACATGAGATTTCATATTTAGCATGTAATTACACATATAATGAAAGACTGAAAGCATATAAGAGGGTCGAGTTATTACAGAAAGAGAAAACACACATCAAATCCTTGCCAGTCAATTTCGTTGCACCATCACAGAGTTTGTAGAATAAATTGAGAGCAAGCGGACACGGTCCATTATATCCTCCAAGCTTTTCAACCTTGAAATCCCCAATTTCCTTCTTCAGTCCATTTTTGAAATCCATGGAAGTTGGCTCGAAAGCATCAATTTAACTATTCATTCTTTTGAGACTCTGACTCCTTTCTCAAGATCTCCATGAAATTCATTGCGAAACAGCATCACCTTCAAACCACTACCTATTTGTCTGAAGACAACCAAGCCAAGTTAGAGCAAATTAATATCGACGAAAATAAATCTACATATTATCGAAATAATCATCGATAAAATATTAAGGAAAAAAACAAAACAACACCCACCTGAAGACTTTCTGATACTCACGCTGAAGACCAGCTACTATAGTATGGACCCAAATCCACTGTTTCTTGCTTGACTTATTAAGCCATTTTCTAAAACTCATGAGAACTCTCTTTGTAACGGATACAATGGTGTCACCATGTTTGATTATGTTCATGAAAAACGGCTTAACAAATGTTGGATCATTGTATGACATCTGTCGTTTGAAACGAGCCATCACTTCCCGGTCATTCTCTTCCTCATTCACCGTCATCGGAAAGACATCTAAACTTGCTTCATCGGAAAAATTAGAGAAAGTTGTGGACCCTCTTCTTTTGTCGATCTTACCAGTAATACTACGGTAATGAATACGAGCCTTGCTAATGACCCAGCTCACAGAATCAGTACGTTTCATCTTCATTTTCTGAATGAATGAGAAAATACAGAACAAAACCAATTGAAAAAAAAAAGAAGAAAAAATTGCGATCAAAACCAAAAACACAACAAGAAATAAAAGCAAAAAAAAAAAGAAAAAAAAAAAGAAAAGAAAATGAAAGAGATGAGGGGTCGGACGCTTAAAGTCTCACCACAATCTAGACCTCCTCTCCTCTAGAACTCGCTCATGGATTGTTCTTCAGCCATTGATATTGTCCTAGAGTGATTTCTGGGTAACTTCCTTCTTCTCTCTATATATATCTATATCGATATATGATATGGTGCTTTGCCTCAGTACTGTAGCCTTCCAGCTAGGGTGTCCTTGGCAAGAGATTTGTTTCCAATAGTGGGATTATTTTGAACGTGTCACGCCCTCAACATAAACCCATTATATATATATCATTGGCATGCAATATTAAAAGAAACCAATTCATTATCTCATTTATCAGAGTATTACAAAAAGAAAACATTACATGTAATATCAAATTAAATACCCTATGGGCTTACATCTTTCCAAGCCAACACTTGGACACAAAAATATGAGTTCTAACTCAAATACAAATAAAGCCCTAGGCTTGAATGTTTATCAAATAAAAACAAATAACTAAAGATAGTCTTCAAAATCCAAATCCTTCCAAGCTAAGTCCTTGGAGGTAGCTTATCACCTGGACCTGAAAATGATGTTCCCATAAAGGGTGAGCCACAGCCCAGTAGAAATATACTAAACCAAATATAAGCATTGATTAAAGGAATAGCATTCAATAGATGGTTAACCAAGATAATCAATTACATCATTTTACAGTCTCATGACACTATTGTCTAAGACACGTTTTACTTTCCAACTTTATCAATATGGCTCAGAACCTGGCCAAACTTACAACAGTGAACTATATATATCATATTCACATTCTTCCAATGTCAACAAACAGATGAGACTCAGGCTCAAATCAAAACACTTCATACTTCCAGTTTGATACACATTTTAGTGCTGTATCAATAAAAACACTTCAATATAAATAAGCACACATAAAAGTGATGCTAATGGAGTCCATCCCCTATCTCCTCCCAAACAAAATCCGGTTTAGAGGTCCATCCCCTATCTTCCCCTAAACCGTGGAGTACATCCCCTATCTCCTCCCACACAAAACAATGCATGCAAACACATAACATATACAACACACAATCAATACACATAATGTCTGTATTAATCCAGCAGTCAAAATTGATGACTTAATCAATGATTAGTTTCAGTTATCCCTAATCCACATGCAGTGTCTACAACAAGCACGACTATCCTCCACCGATAGCCCAAAACAGTTATTTCTAAACTGAAAATAAATATATCAACAATTCAATAGGCGAGTGATTTAAATTATCCAACTACGCCATTTAATCAATGAATTCCCTAATTCCATGAATTTAACCATATTTCCCCAATTCCATGAATTAATTATACAAATTAATTTATTAATACAACTAGGGTTTTTCCCAAAATTACCAAAGTACCCCCAACATATCAAAATACTAAAACTTAGAACAAAACTTATAAGATGGAGTAGGAAATCCCTACCTCGAAGAAAATAACCCGAATGGAGAAGACAGAGATAAATACCCAAATTCCAATGTGCTCCAAATCACTAAATGTTCAGATTAAATGGAAGCCTTCGACTCACTCTATCTTTTTAATAAAGGATCTAAGGTAGAAACTCACTCTAAGTAGATCAATCCTAAGAGAGAAGGTGTGTAGAGGGAGAGAAAACTCGTAACTAGGGTTTTAGAATCTGAAAGTGTATGAAAAACTGATCTGAAACACGCTGCTGCCTATTTAAACCTGACAGGCTCGCTCGAGCGAAGACTTGGTCGCTCGAGCAACCAGACACACGAAAACCTCGCTCGCTCGAGCGAAGAAAATCTCGCTCGAGCGAATAAACACTGCCTTCAGGTCTATACCAGACGCAGTCGCTCGCTTGAGCGAAGAAAATCTGGATCGAGCCAGAGGACACAAAAACAAACCTCGCTCGAGCGACCAAATCCTGGCTCGAGCGACCAACCCAAAAACTGGACAGCAACACTTGGTTTACGAACCCAACCAACCTGAAACAAACCTGCCCAACCCATCCTATAACTCCAAATGAGAAAATAAAGGTCGACAACAACAAATATACAATGACAGAATAAATGGAACCCAAGTCCGGATACAATAATCAAATGGGAAAAGACCGGGGTCGCTATAACCTCCCCCCCTTAAAAGAATTTCGTCCCCGAAATTAAGCATAAGTTTTTTTTTAAAAAAAAGGTTTTTTTTTTTATAATATGACAATTCAATAGTAAACAACTTGACCAAAACTGGTCATTTCATCTCTTATCAAGAAGCATCTCATAATGTGTATATAAAACAACATATATTTCAGCTTGCATCACTATTATGCATTATTCCTTTCAATATTAGCAATTCCCATATCATATTCAATTGCATGATATATACAACTCATTCAACAATGTAATCAACATATGCAATGTTACACTAAACTTCTATAATGAAGCAAGTTTCAAGATACACCCATTTACTAAAACATACTCAATGTTTTACAACTTAAGACATATGTAAGGCTCTTAAGTTCAACAATATTACAAAATCTAAATACAAGATTACAAATCGATAACTATGTCCGGGTATTTTTCGCGAACTTCCAACTCACGTTCCCAAGTGGCTTCCTCCACTCCGTGATGTTTCTACAAAACTTTGACCAAAGGGATGGTTTTGCCTCGCAAAACTTGATCACGCCTATCCAAGACCCGAACCGGTCTCTCCTCATACGAGACATCCTCATCAACCACTAAATCGGTCCAATCCAACACATGTGATGGATCCGGCTCATACTTCCGAAGCATACTCACATGAAACACGTCATGTACTCCGGACAGCTGCGGCGGTAAAGCTAAACGATAAGCAGCCTCGCCAATCCTCTCAAGGATCTCAAACGGACCAATGAACCGAGGGGACAACTTCCCGCTCTTCCCAAACCTCATCAAACCCCGTCTAGGTGATATCTTCAGAAAGACATGATCACCTACCTCAAACACCAAAGGTCTCCTCCTACGGTCTGCATAAGATTTCTGACGACTCTGTGCTGTAACAAGCCTCTTACGGATAAACTCAACTTTCTCCGTCGTTTCCCTCACCAACTCCGGACCCAACAGAGGTGCATCACCCACCTCGGCCCAACAAACAAGAGATCTACACGGTCGGCCATACAAGGCCTCAAACGGTGCCATACCGATACTAGACTGGAAACTGTTGTTATAGGCAAACTCTACCAACGGCAAGTGCCTCTCCCACAACCCACTAAAGTCTAGAACACAACCCCGAAGCATATCCTCAAGGATCTGAATAGTACGCTCGGACTGCCCGTCAGTCTGTGGATGATAAGCCGTGCTAAAGGTCAACTTAGTGCCTAAGGCACTCTGCAAACTCTGCCACAACCTGGCAGTAAAACGAGGATCTCTATCTGAGACGATCGTCACTGGGACCCCGTGCAACCTCACTATGTCCCGAATGTACAAGTCGGCAAGATGATCTACCGAATCTCTCACGCGCATAGGAATGAAGTGCGCCGACTTAGTCAACCGGTCTACAACCACCCAAATAGCATCACTACCCCGCTGAGTCCTCGGAAGACCCACAACGAAGTCCATAGTGACGTGTTCCCACTTCCACTCGGCAATAGGCAAGGGTTGCAACAAACCCGCTGGCCTCTGATGTTCGGCCTTCACTTGCTGACAAGTAAGGCACTTAGATACGAAAGCTGCCATATCTCTCTTCATACCCCGCCACCAGAACTGGCGACCCAAGTCCCGATACATCTTAGTGCCCCCCAGATGCACCGCAAGGCGTGAATGATGAAACTCTTGGAGTACCTCCTTTCGACAAAACTCCAGCACAAACAGACGGTCTCGGTATCTCACACTCAGGTCGGGATACACCGTCAAACCCTTCTCAACCTTCCCACCGGAAATCTTCTCACGGAGGGTTTCTACCTCATGGTCACCCCTCTGAGCCTCTAACACTCGAGTCACGAGTGTAGGCTGTACAACAACAGAAAACAAGGTCGCAGCCTCAACGGATTCGCCCAGAAGTAAATTAAACTCCCCAAGTGCACCCAACATCTCCCATTCTCGGATGGCTATACTAGCTATGTCACCAACAGGTTTCCTGCTAAGGGCATCGGCCACCACATTGGCCTTTCCCGGATGATAATGCAACTCAAAGTCAAAATCCTCTATAAACTCCATCCACCTCCTCTGCCTCAAGTTCAAGTCTTTCTGTGTAAACAAATATTTTAGACTCTTATGATCCGAGAATACCTCGAATCTCTCACCATAAAGATAATGCCTCCAAATCTTCAAGGCAAATATCACAGCTGCTAACTCTAGATCATGCGTAGGGTAATTCTGCTCGTGAATTTTCAACTAACGTGAGCCATAGGCAACTACTTTCCCTTCTTGCATTAACACACAACCCAAACCCTCTCGTGAGGCGTCACAATAGACTGCATAACCCAACCCTCTCTCTGGAATAATCAATACTGGAGCGGTGGTCAGTCTAACTTTCAACTACTGGAATGACTTTTCACAAGTCTCACTCCATACAAATTTGACTCCCTTCCGAGTCAATCTAGTCAAAGGCGAAGCTAATCTGGAGAAATCTTTCACAAACCGACGATAATACCCAGCTAACCCCAGAAAACTGCGGATCTCAAACACACTCTTAGGCTGTGCCCAATCTTGCACCGCCTCAGTCTTGGATGTATCAACAGACACTCCTTCCCCAGAAACTACATGGCCTAAGAACTTAACCTCTTCTAGCTAGAACTCACACTTCCCAAACTTAGCATAAAGCTTATGGGCTCTAAGTAACTCAAGCACCACTCTCAAGTGTTCCTTGTGCTTCTCCTCAGAAGGTGAATAAATAAGTATGTCGTCCACGAAGACGACTACAAAACGATCTAAAAATTCCCGGAATATTCGGTTCATCAAATCCATAAAAACTGCCGGTGCATTGGTGAGCCCAAATGGCATCACCAGAAACTCATAGTGGCCATACCGTGTACGGAATGCCGTCTTCGGAATATCCTCCTCCCTGACTCTTAACTGATGATAACCCGATCTCAAGTCTATCTTTGAGAAACAACGAGAACCTTTCAACTGATCGAACAGATCATCTATACGAGGCATAGGGTACTTATTCTTAACCGTAGCCCAATTCAATTTCTGGTAATCTATACAAAGTCTCAAAGCACCACCTTTCTTTTTAACAAAGAGGGCCGGTGCTCCCCACGGCGAAACACTAAGACGTATATAGCCCTTGTCTAGTAACTCCTGGAGCTGAATCTTTAACTCAACTAACTCGGCTGGGGCAAAATGATAAGGTGCCATAGAAATCGGCGCTGTGCCGGGCACTAGGTCAATAGAGAATTCAATCTCTCGATGCGGTGGCAAACCAACAAGATCCTCGGGAAAGACGTCCGAGTACTCACAAACCACCCTTGGCAACACAATCTGAGTCTCATCATCCTCACTAATCGAAAGGTTAGCAAGTAGACCACTAAGCTCACTCCGTCCTCGCGGAACATACCCCGGTGGCAACACATTACCAACCCGGTCCCCCAGAAAATGAAAATACTCTCCGCTCACGGTACAACAAGTGACCCTCTGGCGGTAGCAATCAATAACTGTGCGGTATGACGATAACCAGTCCATACCCAAAATAACATCGAAACCCCTCATAGGCATAACTACAAAGGAAAATGGGATTCTATGATAATCAACCTCTATATCACAACCCCTAACACCTTGTTTCAAAATCAATTCACCCCCAAGAGGTGACACTACACAAATAGGAGATGCTAACTGTGCTAACTCCAACTCCAAAACAGATGCAAATGCAGCAGACACAAAGGAATGGGATGCACCCGTATCAATCAAAACATTAGCAACCGAGTTACAAAACAAGAAGGTACCTCTCACAACTGATGGTGCCGGCACAAGATCCTGCGCGGTAACAGCATACACACGTCCAGATGACCTCTGATCAACCTGCTCACCCCTAGGAGCATAAGATTGCTGCACCGACTGGGACGATGAAACCCCCTGATTGGCTCTTGAGGCCTGACCCGACTGAGCTGGCTGCTGACCCTGAATCGGCCTCAAACCAGATGCACCAGGTGTGCCACCCAACTGCGGGCAATACCTCTTCATATGCCCCGGCTGACCACACTGATAACACGAGAGTGGCTGGCCTCTACCCTGGTTCTGGCTCTGAGATCGAGCCGAAGATGATGCTGCTCTCTGCACTCCTCTCCTCTGAGGACAAACTGGAGACTTGTGGCCCAGCTGGCCACACTTGAAACAGGTAATGTCTCCCTGACTGTCTTTCCCCGAACTAGCACTCGGCACAGGAAAAGTCGATCTAGAAAAGCTACCCTAAGACTGCTGAGGATTAAAACCCTTCTGTCTCCTACCATTACTCTGACCATCCTGACTCCTCTTGGAGCCCTTCTGTCCTTCCTCTTCCTCCTGCATCATGATTTCCATGTGGGCTGCAGCATCAACCATACGCCCATAATCCCGAATCATAGTTCCCCCAACTCTCAGCTTGAGGCCACGCCTCAACTTCTTCTCAAACTCGATACAACGGCGTTCCTCAGACGCTACCAACTCAGTTGCAAACCTGGACAAACT
Organism: Camellia sinensis; assembly: GCF_055761805.1. Taxonomy (NCBI): domain Eukaryota; kingdom Viridiplantae; phylum Streptophyta; class Magnoliopsida; order Ericales; family Theaceae; genus Camellia; species Camellia sinensis. The sequence continues at coordinate 214,903,313 of NC_138964.1, read as the reverse complement.
AGTAAATGCAGCCTCAAACTCGGCCACTGAAGAACTCGACTGCTTAAGCTGGCAGAACTGGTCTCTCAGCTTCTCCCTAACTGCTGGAGATAAGAACTTTTCCTGGAAAGCATTCACAAAAGCCTCCCATGTACCTCCTATACGACCCTTAGTAAACTTCCACCACTGACCCGCATCCCCCTTCAACTGGAAAGATGCCAAGGTCACTTTCAACCCCTCGTCTTCGATGCCAAGCATCTCAAATGTCTTCGTTGTCTATTCGAGCCATTCATCTGCCTTAAGCGGCTCTTTAGGATCACCCACAAATTCATCCGGATTAGACCGGAAGAACTCCCTCTTCAGAAAGGAAGGTCTTGCATCCGCAACAATAACCCGAGCTTGATTCTCAGCTCTGAGAATGCCTATTGACTCCCTGAATGCCCCTACTATCTCTCGGGCTAGAGCGCCCATAGCCTGCTGGCCTACTGGCTCGGCCACATTGGCCTGGCCAATTCCCTCCTGAACTGCCGGAATCTCCTCTGGCACAGGCACCTGCTGCCTACCCGGCCTACCACGCCTACCGCGTCCTCGTCCTCGTCCTCGTCCCGACATCCTAATAAAGGAAACAAAGACGTTAGCACATTAATAAATGTGCCGAAGCTAAACACTCGCGTCCTAATGCATGGGACAACAATAATTCATTCCACGTAAGCACATAATCACATAAGCACCTACGAATTTCATTCCTGGATAATGATAGTCCCAATGCGTTACTATAGTTCCGGTTGGAAGCAGCAGTGATCAAGTGCCTTTCCAACAAGACTACAAGAAACTCAAGGGTCCAATCAACATCCTAGAAACTACATTCCATACCCACATAATCACATAAACATGTTATCACATAAGCATATAACATTACACTAAGTCTCTATCAAACGAGACGAACCCAATGTGATACTAATCACTTCCCACGTACCCAAAGTATTCAAACCCGGTACGCTCTGATACCAAGTTGTCACGCCCTCAACATAAACCCATTATATATATATCATTGGCATGCAATATTAAAAGAAACCAATTCATTATCTCATTCATCAGAGTATTACAAAAAGAAAACATTACATGTAATATCAAATTAAATGCCCTATGGGCTTACATCTTTCCAAGCCAACACTTGGACACAAAAATATGAGTTCTAACTCAAATACAAATAAAGCCCTAGGCTTGAATGTTTATCAAATAAAAACAAATAACTAAAGATAGTCTTCAAAATCCAAATCCTTCCAAGCTAAGTCCTTGGAGGTAGCTTATCACCTGGACCTGAAAATGATGTTCCCATAAAGGGTGAGCCACAGCCCAGTAGAAATATACTAAACCAAATATAAGCATTGATTAAAGGAATAGCATTCAATAGATGGTTAACCAAGATAATCAATTACATCATTTTACAGTCTCATGACACTATTGTCTAAGACACGTTTTACTTTCCAACTTTATCAATATGGCTCAGAACCTGGCCAAACTTACAACAGTGAACTATATATATCATATTCACATTCTTCCAATGTCAACAAACAGATGAGACTCAGGCTCAAATCAAAACACTTCATACTTCCAGTTTGATACACATTTTAGTGCTGTATCAATAAAAACACTTCAATATAAATAAGCACACATAAAAGTGATGCTAATGGAGTCCATCCCCTATCTCCTCCCAAACAAAATCCGGTTTAGAGGTCCATCCCCTATCTTCCCCTAAACCGTGGAGTACATCCCCTATCTCCTCCCACACAAAACAATGCATGCAAACACATAACATATACAACACACAATCAATACACATAATGTCTGTATTAATCCAGCAGTCAAAATTGATGACTTAATCAATTATTAGTTTCAGTTATCCCTAATCCACATACAGTGTCTACAACAAGCACGGCTATCCTCCACCGATAGCCCAAAACAGTTATTTCTAAACTGAAAATAAATATATCAACAATTCAATAGGCGAGTGATTTAAATTATCCAACTACGCCATTTAATCAATGAATTCCCTAATTCCATGAATTAATTATACAAATTAATTTATTAATACAACTAGGGTTTTTCCCAAAATTACCAAAGTACCCCCAACATATCAAAATACTAAAACTTAGAACAAAACTTATAAGATGGAGTAGGAAATCCCTACCTCGAAGAAAATAACCCGAATGGAGAAGACAGAGATAAATACCCAAATTCCAATGTGCTCCAAATCACTAAATGTTCAGATTAAATGGAAGCCTTCGACTCACTCTATCTTTTTAATAAAGGATCTAAGGTAGAAACTCACTCTAAGTAGATCAATCCTAAGAGAGAAGGTGTGTAGAGGGAGAGAAAACTCGTAACTAGGGTTTTAGAATCTGAAAGTGTATGAAAAACTGATCTGAAACACGCTACTGCCTATTTAAACCTGTCAGGCTCGCTCGAGCGAAGACTTGGTCGCTCGAGCGACCAGACACACGAAAACCTCGCTCGCTCGAGCGAATAAACACTGCCCTCAGGTCTATACCAGACGCAGTCGCTCGCTCGAGCGAAGAAAATCTGGATCGAGCCAGAGGACACAAAAACAAACCTCGCTCGAGCGACCAAATCCTGGCTCGAGCGACCAACCCAAAAACTGGACAGCAACACTTGGTTTACGAACCCAACCAACCTGAAACAAACCTGCCCAACCCATCCTATAACTCCAAATGAGAAAATAAAGGACGACAACAACAAATATACAATGACAGAATAAACGGAACCCAAGTCCGGATACAATAATCAAATGGGAAAAGACCGGGGTCGCTATAGAACGACTAGTGTTATGTTGTTTTTGGCCCGGATATTTGGTGAGTGATTTAAAATGGAAATAAAGAAAAATGTGTAAAATTAAGTAAAATATAAATATACTAGCGTATGCCCGTGCCTAAAGGCACATGTAAATAATATTAAGATTAAAATGCAGTTATAAAAATATATTTAACAGACTGTACTCTACAATTCCAAACAAATCAAATATAAAAAAAAATTAAATATCAAATAATGCACACCAGCCAGTACTCTGCAATTTAAAAGAAATTAAAACTAAAATGCACACCAGTTAGTGCTACTCCTACCAATCAAATTATAACTACATAAGAAAAACAAACATTATATTGTCAAGACCCACGCCTGACAACACAAAAAAGAAAAACAAATACATATCAGTTTAAGGTTTAGAAACACCAATCCAAATAAATTGAAAGCTACATAAATAAAAAAATGAAAAAGAAACATAACAAAGAGAAGATTGTGAAGATCATCAAACCTGCAAGAGTTTCGAAATGAAAAGGACAAAAAAAGAAAAAGAACAAAGAGAAGATTGTGAAAATCATCAAACCTGCAAGAGCTTCGAAGCAGAATTCAAACAACCCAATTCTTCTTATCAGATTGCCTGAACATTATATTTAGGTACGTAAACATATATTTTAGTAACAGATAGATCATATTATCAGTAATTTAAAAATTAAAGAAGTCAATTCTATTATTAGGTACCTAAATAAGCCAGAAACATTATAAAAATTATATTACAGTGGTACCTAAATAAGCCAGAAACATTATATTTAGGTACCTAAACATATAATGTTAGATACCTAAATATATATTATTTGTCATAATATATATTTATTATAAATCTTCAACCTATGAAGCCAGAATTGAGCTTCACCAATCATCAAACCTGAAGATCATCATACGCTAGATTAATCTTCAACATATTTGGTGATATGTTGCAACCTGTTACATTGAAATTGAGATCTCTATTTCTTGCCACAAATGGAGAGGAGCCAAACCAGAGCAACTAAATAAGCTTATCTGTCAATAGGTTTAAGTTAAGAATTGCAAAACTCACAATACTTTTCTCATATACGATAATATGAGCAGAAATGGGCTTTTCTCCGAAAAACTATGCAAGCTTACACATGTATTTCAGCACCTAAGTCAACAACTCAACTTGACTAAAAAGATTAGTAATCAAATGGAACAAACAGATTTATTATAACCATTATAGACCTCAATTCCACCAACAAACAACACATCCAAATGTATATAATTCCTCTTACCAAGCCTGAATTCACCTCCAAATTCAGACCCAGCTCACCAAATTACCTCCAATGACAGCAACCCACCAACAAAACTACTTCTATTAAGTCTTAAAAGTCAAAGCCCAACAAAAATTTTATTTTTTCTGGCAATAACAAACACAAACGAGTACTCTGTTACTCTAGATATATGATCAGAGGTTAATGAAAGAAAAACAATAAGGTTTTTCAGTTCTTAATAGTAATCCTATAAAAGAATAAAAATATTATAATATCAAGTATAGTGAGCTAAAACTTTGTGTAAGTAGAATTTTCCTTTCATTTTATTAGGCAGTTCAAAAAATGTTTTAACTTTTTGTGTTCATAGAATTACACTGCCTTCGTGCTTGTTGTTGACTTGAATTGGCAAGGAGTCAGTTACAGCAAATTGGCAAGGAGTTGGTTACATTGTACTGTAAATCTTCTTCCATCTATGACATTATTTATATTTGTGGTATATGACTGTAGTTGGGAGGCTTTAAATGCATCCTAAAATTTTAAGCGCATTGGGAGCCTGCCCTCTAATAATTGTATGCATACCTAGGATAAATGACAAATATACCAAGTACTTCATGGTTTCATATATTGATTTTTTGGAAATTTAAAAAAGAAAAAAAACTTCAAAATTTTGACCTTGGTAACAAATCAATCCTAACTTGAAATTATTTTAATTCTAACCATTCATTTCTATAGGCCATTTAAACAATACAATTTTTTTCCCTTTATTTTGGTGTTGACAGTCATTTGCTACCCTTACCATGATCCATCACTAACCCCATCTCTTCTCTCCATCTACCACTACTCCTCATTTTCCTCACCTCACTACTACTCATCTCATTCCTTTCTCAATTCATAAAAATTTCAGTAAAAAAATATGAAGTGCTTTCTAAATGAACCTTTAAACATGAAGCAGAGATGGTTGGTTTATTTTGTATCTGCACCAACACAGTTTTGTATCTGCACCAACATAATTGAAACAAATAAAATTAAGATATAGGTAAGTGAGTCCTAGCTTTTTCTCACAGTACAGAAACATTTAACTTCTTTTAAGAAAATTCAGCAAAAATTCAGAGCATTCATTTCTAACTTGAAATTATTTTAATTCTAACCATTCATTTCTATGGGCCATTTAAACAGTCGTACAATTTTTTTCCCTTTATTTTGGTGGTGACAGTCATTTGCTACCCTTACCATGATCCATCACTACCCCCATCTCTTCTCCCCATCTACCACTACTCCTCATTTTCCTCACCTCACTACTACTCATCTCATTCCTTTCTCAATTCATAAAAATTCCAGTAAAAAAATATAAAGTGCTTTCTGAATGAGCCTTTAAACATGAAGCAGAGATGGTTGTTTTATTTTGTATCTGCACCAACACAAAATAAAATACATCACCTCTATCTTATTTGTAAATTGTGTTTTTTTTATTTTATTTTTAATTACATGATTGTGAATGTATATAATTGGATTGGAGTATATAATAGATATTGGGTGAATCATAATTATGAATGAGCCATAGCCAAAATTAACATTTGAGCCAATTTTGATAGTTGTATTGTTTAGAAGGTAAAAAATACACATTGAAATAAGATTGTGTTATCACATTTCAATTCAATAAACTGGTCTAACTTTGTTAACATTATGCTTTACTTCTTTTAGCATTCTTATGTATGGAACCGAAACCAATTTTTAAGAGAACTTATGAAACTATCTTGTTTGCTTTCAATAAATGTAATATGTTTGTGAAGCTTCATGCTTTATGCTGAAAACCTTTAGGAAGGCATTGTCAAATAATTAGTCTAATAGTTTTTATGTTGTCCTTTTTATCAACTCATATCTTATCTGATTCTTTTCATGAGCTATATTCAGATAGATGTTTTAATTGTCTAATTTAAATGCAATGGGCTATTTCTTTCTCACTATAATTCTAATTTTTAACAATCAAATAAAAACAAAAGATCACAAAACATTACTTTGCATGTTAAAAAAAGAAACTCAATTCACACATTTATCAAAATAACCCAAATCATTTATCAAAACACTAATCATATTTGAAACACTTCAATCTCATTGATACTTTATTTGGTTCACTGGAATGAGATAAATGATGATTCCCATTGCAATGAATTTTTCATTATTCTTTTAATCAACCAAACATGAGAAGTGTAAGGAATCTTTGCACTTTATTATAGAAGATTAACACATAGTGAAAAAAAAAATGTAATGATAGGAAAAATCCCAAAATCAGCAAATTTGACTATCCAAGCCTATATACAACAATTCCTATTTAGCAAAGTTGAGAGCTCTATCCGCTAAACAACAATTTCCAACAACACATAAAACATATGTTAAAAAACTTAAATCCCATCCCAAAAATGTCTGATTTCCTGAGATGAGAAAACAACAAAGAAAAACAACCCATTTCCATTATTCATTCATAATCAACAATGATTCAAGATACAATTTTAGCCTGCTCAATCCATTTCAAAAGCATAACAACAAACTAAGCATCACTGTAACAATGTAATAAATATATATTTTTTTTAAAAAAAAAGGTCGAATGTAACAATCAATCTTCAAAACAAACTAAAATAGATATGAATGAATAATGAAATGAAATGAAATGATGGGTGTTGAAGGTGGGGGTGGGGAGAGGGCTTTGAGCGAGGGAGTTACATATCAGAGCCGTTGGGGGTGGGAAGTGGTTTTTTGGCTAAATGTCATATAAGACTCTGTATTTTCCTATCTCTTCATTTGGTTTTCCCCTTTGGCTTGACACACTTTTAACTTGGAGCACGAAATTGATCAATTTTGCAATATGCATTCATCGGGCTGGACCAAACAGTTGAATATAGTTCTCTAGTTGTGTGTAAACTTGGTGTTTTATCCAGTTCTTGAAAAACCATTTTGACTTAAGGTTATATTAGTTGCTAAAATCAAAGGGCTTAAGTTTTGCTATTTTTTGAATACATACTGGGTTTTATATAGCCAAATAGAAAACCAACTACAATTAAAAAATAATGTAAGCAAAAAGCCACAACTATATAAGAAGCCAAAAAGCAAGACACTCCATTTCAATTATCACAATCCAATTTACCAGATTAATAAATGATACTAATTACTTGAAAGTAGAAAAATGAAAGAAAAAAATAGGAAAAACACAACCCATCATTGGATTATTAATAGGAAAAACAACCCCAAAATGTCTGATTTCCTGATTAATCCCTAAAATCAATCAATTTCAATTATAACTTGCTTAATACAATTATAAACTGCTTAATACATTCATAATCAAAAGCATGAACAACAAAATGATTCAAAAATTATAACCTGCTTAATACAGATTTATGGATAAATAATTCAAAAGCATGAACAAAAACAATGTAACAATCAACAACAATAACAATATAACATGCTTAACACAATCCACAACAGGTGGGTATGGAATTAAATTGGAATTATATTTAAATGAAAAAGAAGAAAAAAGTAAAATTATATTTCATTCATATAATTTTAGGGTGTATCATGTACAGACACTAAAAATTATTGGTTCAAAAGATTGGTATTATCGAAATTGGTTTTCTTCTATAAATTGAAATTAAACAAAACTAAGATGAGCAATATAGAGTAGGGATGAGGTTGCCAATTAAAATTTTATTAAAGTCTAAGCATATGGGAAAAAAAAAACAAACAAACAAACAAACAAAACAAAACAAAAACAAAAACAAAAACAAAAAAAGGAATCTCAGTCAGGAGTTTAATTTTTTAATTTAGAAATTGTTGATCAGTCAAGCACTCATATACATGACTGATGTCAGAAGTTTAATTTTTTAATTTAGAAATTTTTTAATTTAAATTTTTAAAGCAAGAAAGTGATGTCCTCAACTTTGATTATGTTCACAAATTAAACTTGCAACTCAGTTATTGTTCAATCACTCTTCTTGGACAGTAATGGATAAACAAAAATGATGACAGGTTATCTAACAAAGATATACATAACAAAGAAAAATGCAAGGATGATGATTATATAGGTTATATAATCTATACTCTAACTAATCATCCCTTCAAGAAGATGGCAAACAGCCATATTATGATTGTCTATTTGCTTTAGTTTTCATTGCTCTTCTGGCCAAAGCAGAGGAGAACGAACCTACTTTGACTTGTTCACCAACTAATAGATTGTAGTTTAAATCATGAAAAGAGACATGAAACCATATAAATCATGAAACCATATAAGTTCATCAACAGTTTTCTTTACTTCTTTTACACGTCGAGACATGATTTTTAGGGGAAAAGAGACCCCAAAAAAAAGAAAAAAGAAAAAAGAAAGAGAGAGATAGAGAGGGAAAAATATGAGGCAATTCAAACCATATAAAACGTCTTAACCATGAACAATAACAAATAAAGCCAATCTCCAAAGATATCTTAATAGCACTTCCAAACACAATCAGACTCCAATCAAAATTGAGTGAATTCCTGTAACAAAGCTAATTAATCCAAGAACTTGACACATTTCAATGAAGCATCTTCTAAAACATATCTTCTAAAGCACATCTTATTATTACTATTTTTTTTGTAATTTATTCATGAAACAAACAATAGAAACCAATATGGTGGATACAAACCAAAATGTATATAAAAAAGAATGTAGTGAAATCAAGCTATAACCAAACTGCAAAATTAAGACAAAAACACAAATCCAAATCCTCCAAATCCAAATCCTCCAAACAACACATTTCACCAAATCAAGCTCACTACCAAAATTGTGCAGCTAAATAAGAAAATACGGGATAGGATTGTGCAACAATACATACCAAAACAAATAAAAGACAAGATACCCTTTATTGGTTTTGTTTCATATGGTAAAATAGCCCCTTTTGTTTTCACCAAATCAAATATTTCCTGCGTTTCTTACCTAACAGGATAGAAATTTTTTCAAACCCTTAGAAACACAAACAAAAAGTCCAACACATATGATTATTATCAAAATATTAAACTTTAATATAATATAAAAAATGAAAAAAAAAAGACATTTAAAAAAAAAATTTAAAAATCGCAATTCACATATATAGATAATTGTAAATATATTAAGAAAAATGGGGTTTCTAAACCCCAAGCCTTGTGGGAGCTCCAATCTCTCAATCTTAATTTTCTAAATTTTTGATTTAAAAAAAAAAACTCAGCATTTATTGATTTAGTCAAAATCCCCTTATCAGCATTTATTAACTTTTTTCAATCCACATGCCTGCATTTATTGATTTGGTCAAAATCTCTGATTAACATTTAAAATCCTCTCATACAAATAATTATAGATACAGCCTGTGCATAGTTACTGCAGTAGCCTTTTTAATTTCTCCTGTAAATTATGGTTAGTGATAAAATTGTTAAATTATTTTTATAAAAAATCTTTAAAAACATAATTTATATATTAAAAAAATTAAAATAAATATAAATATCTGTAATTATCCCGTGCATAGCACGGGTGATAGGCTAGTATATTATATAAAGAGTATCGTGTTTTTAATTTGAGTAAATAACACTTTGTCTCTTTAAAATTTCATTCATTTCTTACTTTAATCTTTTAAGTTAATTTTTTTTTTTTACTTTGGCTCTTTATGTTTACAATTCTTTCTACTTTAGCTTTTTATGTTTGTAATCTTTCTCATTTTGACCCTTTAAGTTTAATTTTTTTTACTTTGGTCCTTTATGTTTGCAATTCCTCCCAATTTGACCCTTCATGTTTGTAATCCCAGCCACTTTACTTCTAGACTAACTTCCATCTAAAAAACGAATAGAATCTATCACATCACTAACACATCAGCTCCATATGTGATGTAAAAAATTCACTAAAGATGCAAAAAATAAAAAAAGGAATTTTTTTTTTAGTCTTCAGTGAACTTTTTTTTTTTTCTTCAAATTTATTCATAAACATTATTACATTATAGATGCATCTAGATTAGATGTAACTAAAAAAATAAAAAAAAAATTTACTAAAAAAGGAAAAAAAAATTCAAAAGACGAAAAAAAAAACCGATAGTAAACTTTTAATTTCAGAATTGACAATGTAGGTGTTTGAATCAATGTATTTTCATTTTTGTCGTCTTTAGTAAACTTTTTTTATTTTTTTTAGTTAATTTTTTTAGCTGCATCTAATTTAGATGCATTTATAATGTAATAACAACGTTTATGAATAAATTTAAAACAAAAGTTCAATAAATACTAAAAAAAAATTCTAATTTTTTGGGTTTCTATTTTTCATTTTTTGCATCTTTAGTGAATTTTTTACATTATACATGGAGCTGATGTGTTAGCAATGTGGCAGATTTTGTTATTTTTATTTTTATTTTTATTTTATGGAAGTTAGTCTAGGAGTAAAATGGGAAGGATTGTAAATATGAAGGGCCAAAGTGAGATGTATTGCAAACATGAAGGACCAAAGTGGGAAAAATCAAACTTAAGGGGCCAAAATGGGAAGGATTGCAAACATGAAGGATCAAAGTGGGAAAAATCAAACTTAAAGGGCCAAAATGGGAAGGATTGCAAACATGAAGGATCAAAGTGGAAAAAATCAAACTGAAAGGGCCAAAATGGGAAGAATTACAAACATGAAAAGCCAAAGTGAGAAAAATTAAACTTACAGGGTTAAAATGAGAAATAGGTGAAACTTTAAGGGGGCAAAGTGTAATTTACCCTTTTAATTTTGAAAGCTCTAGGAGCTTCAAAACTCCAATCCAATTATGTTGATTTTTTTGTTATTTTTTAAAAAGAAAAATATATCATTGGCTATTAAATTCACCTATGACTTAGGAATTTAAATTTCAAAATTTTATACCTAATAATATACACATACTTTAAGGAATTGCTTTCCATAATAAAAATATATTATATATTTAACCTAACTAATTAATTTTTTTTTAGTAGGAATTACTAAATCCCTTCCTTTAGAAAAAGGCTTATATTTTACTGCTTTTAATTTTGAGAACTCTAGGAGCTTCAAAACTCCAATCCAATTATGTTGATTTTTTTGTTATTTTTTTATAACCCGTTTGCAACCCACTCTACCCAACTAATCCAACCCAGTTTCTTGATATGCAGATCTTGAAGAGAGACGACCATTTCTTGTGTATTTTCTCCTTCTTTTGATAGTAAAACCCCCTGTCTTTCTTCACCTGTGGACATAGGCTTATATCCTAACCACATATATGTCTGTGTTCTTGTACGATTGCTTGTTTTACTTTCTCATTTTGTTTGTTCCGTCATAATAGTTCCCCACAAAAAGATAGATGAACTTTGAAGTGGAACATCAAATACTCATTCTAGAAGATATGATCGATGTGGGCTCAAAGGTGGCCCACCGAGCCATACTAGACGAGTCCTGACTACTCTCCAACTGAGAGAAGTTGAAATAGTGCAAATTTCAGGACAATCTCAAGAAAGGTCTCTAAGTGTTCCAAAAGAGGAGATGCATAATTGATCACATTTGAAGTGTTGCATGAATAAGAATACAAGAAATTTTTCAAAGACTCGCCTAAATGGTTGACTCAATCAATTTTTTATTTTTCTTGTTATTTGTTACTTCTATTTTTATTAATGCTTTTTTAAAAAATGCTCTCTATGTCCTATATTTTGATATCTTATTTGTATACATGCCTGCTCCAAAAATATTGGTCAAGGAATTAATTCAAAATTTTGATTAAAATTTATTATGCACATTTTTTTACAAAAAAAAAAAAAAAAATCACACTTGTCAATATCAACAAATAAGCAAAATAGATTAGGAGTGTCCATAAGTTGATTTGATTTGAGTTGTACTAAATTTAAAATCAATAGTCATGATCAAATTTAAATTTTTGAAATCATCCACTAGAACGAACCCAACCCAACTCAGTTTGGTTCGACATTCCACTATAAATAAAAAATAATAAATAATTAAAATAAACAAGTCTTTAAAGACCAAGAACTATGAAATTGAGATACATTATTTGTTTATTGAAAGCCAACTCAAGCTTAAATGCAAGCAATACAAATTAAATTTAATTAGATTTCTTTTAGGTAAAAAATTAAATACAATCAAACCTATGTTAATAAACAAAATAGATGAAAACAAATCAATATACATAGAATTATACAAAATATTGGTTCAGTTCTCAAGTTGGTTTGATTTGAGCAACACCTAAACCAAGATGAATCTAATCTTATCGAGTTGATGATTTCAAGATCGAAAACCAAACCAATACACTTAGAAATCAAACAAAACCGATACACTCAGAAGCCGAACCAAACCAACACAAAGAGGTCAGATTGGTTCAATTTTTGATTTACTGGGTATGTTGCACCCCTAAGATAGAAAGATCTAAGTGCTTTATTTAATTTAACAACTAAACGAAGAACGTATCTCAATTCCATACCCCCGAGAAGTCATGAATAACCCAAGTAAATATGAATGAAGTCCTTAAAAAGAAATAGATTTCATGGCAATAAACAGAATTATAGGAGTCAAAAAAAAAAAAAAAATAGGTACTGTAATAAGGGTTGTGCAACCTCCCAGCAAACAATAGAAATAACAAAAGAAATAACAAAAAAGAATAAGAGGTGCAACTGTTTATGGAGAGAAGAGTGATTGGATTGGAAAAGTGAAATCCTAGACTATTTTGGGTTGGGATGTGAAATTCAATTTCCAAGCCCAAACTATTTATCAAATGGATCAAAATGTTGGCCAGTCTAGCTTTAAGGGCCAAAATATTTTTTTCAAATCCTGAAAAATAGGACTAAGTTGGACGGGCTGGATGGACCAATGAACAAATGCCCAAATCCCTCGCTCTGGGGGGATGCCCTCGGCATGGAGGAACATGTACTAGGGTATATGTGCGACTCGTTGGAAGGAGCCAAATGAGGAAGACTTTACTCTATGTCTTGACCCATCCATAGTCTACTAATCTCAACGTCTTTCATCCCCTAGTCTACCCCGTGCAGGTCAATTAGTTTGATCTGATAGGTCAATCAAAGTCGGGTTACGGGTTAGGACTGTTATCATATTCGGCCTTTTCATTATTGGGTCTGTTATCTTTTTTTTTTTTTGGTAGATCATTTCCCCCCTCCTAAAAGAAAAAAAAAAAAAAAAAAAAAAAAAAAAAAAAAAACCATTTACATAGACGGCCCATTCCCTAAGCAAAATGAGCCATATTACATAAACATTAACCCATTTCAAATTCCATAGATAGATAGAAATGAACTGAAAAAATAAAATTTGTTCATAAAAGTAGAGGTTCACTTGAACAGTAATGCTGGTGATTATAAACTCAAAGCACAAAAAAACAGGCCATTGGCTAAGCAAAATTAGTCATATTAACCGATTTCAAATTCCATAGATAGAGATATAGGAATGAACTAAAGAAATAAAAATTGTTCTCAAAAGTAGAGGTTCACTTAAAATTGTAATTGTGGTGTTTCTAAACATAAAACACAAAAAAACAGACTTAGGGGCAGGGGCGGAGCCACCAAAGGCTTAGGGGGGTCACGTGCCCCTCCTAAACTTGTAATATTTATACTATTACCCATATAAATAAAGGTTATGTATTATTTATTCTTTATAAAATTCAATAGTGACCCTCCTTAAATTATGTAAAATTTATTGTATTTTTAAATTTTTAATTTTTTTTTTGTATTTTATTATTGTTAGAAATTGGGCGCCCATGTGGCATGACCCTTTGAACCTTTTGAACCTGAACCTTTTGAACCTTATCCATGTAAGTTTGAATTTGAATTCAAAACTTATTTGGATAACCATTTAGGATATCTATATCTATCATATCAATAGATATGGATAGATGGATAGATAGATATTGGTTGTTATATATTTGATTATATACATCTGATATGATGGGAATAATATATCGATATCAGATACGTTATGTGGTTTTTACCTATAACCTTTTTTCCCAGACTCTCTCTCTAACTCTCTCCCATATGAGAACGATCTAGCTTCTGCACTGTGACTTGTGTGGGTGATACTCCTTTTGTAGTATCACTCCACTGCTGGGTTGGTTGTTCACATCCTGGAAGCACGTGATTTATCCACGAGATTCTTCGCTTCAGGCTCTACTAAAAGGTATGACTATGACATTTTTCCCGCTGCGTCATAATACTTTATGATTTACATTGGTATCAGAGTGGCGGCTCCGCACGCGTGCTGGGCCGCCACTGAGCCGCGTGCTGGGCCACTCACTGAACTCATGCTATGTCACAATTAATAATGGAATTAGAATATTTTGTCATTTTTTTTAAGACATGCCATAATCAGTGGGAGGTTGTTCGGTTAAGAGAAATCTTTGTAGATTTACTCTCGAAAACTAATATTTTGCGCATGAATTAAATTAAATTTTGGATAATTGTCACCTGTGGCACAAGAGATGATTACGAGCATAGCGAATTTTCGATCTTGTGACTTGTGTAATATTGTCACTATTTAATTTAGATTTTTATGGCAAAATTATATTATGCTAATCAAATTAATTCCAATGCGAATTTCTCTCTAAATTGATTTAGCTTATGGAAGTTAATTTGGTTGACCTAGACTTAGTAGAGATGTTCAAACGTGAACAATGTAATCCCATTCTTTAGATGAGCAAAAGTCTTGGAGACTTTAGGTCAAACCTTAATTGAGTCAAAGTAAGGAAACACGACTCACAGTCGCCGTGGTTTTGTTGCCTATTTTGGCATAATAAAAACTAATGTGTGCACTATGGTTAGCGGCACGCTACGTAGTTTTGGTTGGCGAGTTTTGGAGTTATGGAATTAGTAAGCCCTCAATAGATCTGTGTATGATCTTGACTATTGAGCTGCGCGGATTGACTTTGTAATTTGACTTGTAATGATGTTACATCATTGGATGAAGTAACATTCAAGAGTTAAGTCATCCAAGAAATGCGAGCTTAAATGAATTAGTCATTAAGTGTAAGATGAGTAGCCAGTATGAGTAGTGTTTTGCTCTTTATCCAACTGTTGGGAGTGGATAGAGCAAAATTTCACGCACTATAATAGTGTGCATTGAAGTATCACTTGAAGTCAAAAGATTAGCGCTTAGTAGCGGCAAAATCTATTAACACCAAGTAAAAAGATTAGCGCCAAGTGGCTGCAGAATCTATTAGCATTGCCAACTTGTCTAAGTCTGGACACTTACTGTTTCCACACTCGAGTGTGAGACATGATGAGGTGCTTCTTTGTATGATTCCTTTATTAAGCTAACGTTTTGTTTTGAATAATGTTTACCACTAAGCGCAAACGTTGCAGCATAGTAATGAAAAGGTCAAGGCCGACAAGGTTGTTATGACTCTAAGAATTTGACGCATCACTTGTGGTGTTAAATTAGACTCTTTAGCCTAATTCGCGCTTAAGTTACTTCCGGAGCTGTCATAGATTGATAGCTTATTCTCTCCTTCTTGTGGATAGTAGAATTAATTGCAAGTAACTATGAAGCGAGAAATAGAGATGGCAAGAGGAGTATCGTCATCTTTCAATTAGATGTAGTAAAGTGTATGGAGAATAAAATTAACTTGAAAGTGCAAGGGATTAGCACTTACTAGTTAAATTTATGACTTAGGTGCACTTAGTATTTCCATGACATCCTTTTATGATCTAGTGAACATGAATTAGTCATGAGTCATTACCTAGTTGGGCCTAAACCTTTAAACTTGTCTTCGAGAACTCATACATTAAGATGATTCGAATTAGTTTATGACATTGATCATGAACCGGTGGCTTATTATACTTAATCACATTAATGTGATGATGACACGATGGTTTGAGTAGGCCTTCTTGGGCCCACTCGTTTATGATATCCTGCTCTCATGTGAATGTGTGACTTTGTTCGCTGTGGGTGCGCACAAGTAAGTAGGAATGCCGTAGAAGGTCATTTGTTTTGGCGCATTTAGTCCACTATGATATTTGTGACTAGATATGTGTAAGGGTATGACAGCTAAGCCTCAAACTCGACACATTTATAGATTACGATACGCATCTGAGTCAAGACTATTTGATCTCCCATAAGTCAAAAATTTTGAGATGACTTTTGACATTGCACATATGAGGTCGAGATCAATTAGATAAGAGCTTTTGTGCTTTTAGTTTTGACCAAGGTGGTGAGTATCTATTTAAGTTTTTTTTAGAAAGCTCTGTGAAGAGAAATGGATGCTTAGAAAATTGATTATTCCTAGTACTCAACAACACAATGGTGTAGTAGAGATAAGGAATTAAATATTGTTAATGTTAGGTGGATAATGGCGCAAAATGTTTCCCAATTGGGAATTGCACTAGTTTGTTGCCTATAACCCTAACTAAGTGCCCTCCATATCAGATTTTACACTCCATTTGAGTAATGGGTTAGCAGAGAGCCATCTATGGGCGATCTGTAACCGTTAAGCAGCTTATCTTTATTTTACTTCTTATAAGGTTGCGATGTTAAGACCTAGGGTTCTATAGCGCATTATTGTATGTTGTCTTGTAAACACATAGGGTCATGTGGCGCATTATTGTATGCGGTCATGTAAACCCTCCGGGTCATGTGCATATAGGTAAGTAGCTTTGTGGTAGTGTAACTAAGTCACATAAAGTTTTCTTAGTAAATGTGACATGAATAGAGTTTTGGAACTCTATAAGATAGAGAATTCTAAGCATAGCGCTTTTATGTAGCCTAGTT
Source organism: Camellia sinensis (assembly GCF_055761805.1). Classification (NCBI taxonomy): domain Eukaryota; kingdom Viridiplantae; phylum Streptophyta; class Magnoliopsida; order Ericales; family Theaceae; genus Camellia; species Camellia sinensis. Next base: position 214,886,495 of record NC_138964.1, on the reverse strand, counting down.
GAGAATGGAATGAAATTTCCAATATCCTAGGGACAGTGGGAGCGATATGCCTACTAATGGATTAATCCATTAGAGAAGAATACTCTACATTCTTAGTTGCGTGGTAGCGAATGTGAAGATTTTCCACGTCATCACTGGGTGATAAAGAGCCTAGGATAATGCCAAAGGCTCTAGTCCCCTGTTTTTAGAAAGTGGATTAATGTTGCGCAGTCTAAGACAAAGTCTTTGAGGATTAACCATTTCTATAATTTGGTTGACTTTCCATTATGACGTGAAACTGTTCTAAAGTTATGCGTAATTTGGATAGTCATTGTTGAGGCATAAGGCTCGCTAGATACTGAAAAGTCGCACCATTAAGGAAAGTGTAAACCATGAGAAGACTTCTTCCTGGGGAGTGAGGTTATTTTGACTTAGGCTATGATTGACATAAGTTCGGAACATTAATTTGTGGACATTCTGACCCAACTTTCTCGTTGGAGAATTGGATAAGTAGATCCGTAGGGATTTACCTTATGCTTTTATGGTGAAAAGTTAGGAGCGCAAAAAGGTTGCTAGTTCCAATAAATCTTTTACAGCCTAAAACAGTTATCCAAATAGTGGTTCTTAGATTTCGTCAAGTCATGATAGTGTAGACATGCTCGAGAACTCATCGAGCTCCGCGCGTAAGGGCGCGAAATTTGTTTGCTCTCTAGCTACTACAAGTTCAGACTCATGTCACGGTTCTGAATCTAATCTCACAATGTGCGATGTAAGATCGATAAATCACCAAAGAGTCCAAATCCGACAAATCGTTTTGGAAAACTGATTTTAATAAAGAAGTGCCAAACATGGACTGCTTTGCCAGATACAGAGTCACCACCTAAATATTTTATTTTTGGAGAACTTAGGAAACCCTGACTCGTGCCGAAGGCTACGTGTCCGTCATCACCAAAGTTGCCTCGGCTCGGGAACTTGGGTACGAGAGGGGAAGGTCATGCAATGAGCACCCCCGCTCGCCCGATCAAAGATCGGCCTTTACTAACATGATATCTTGTTTTTGAAAACACATGTGTTCTTATTTCAATTATTAACCTAGAATTACTATGTGATGCGCACAGCATACAAGTATAGATTAGATCACCTAAGTTGGAACAAAACATTGCATGTTTATTTGTGAAAATGGTTTGAAGTTTTCTACTCACAAGTAGGCTAAAGCGAGGATTTTGATGAACTGTTCCAATTCAAGTAATCCAACCTTCACCCACAGGCATTCAGGCAGTTAATCAAATAAGTAGTTAGCCTCATGGCAAGCATGCTTTCATGGCAATACTAACACACATGCAGTATGCTAAAGTATAAACACTCACAGTGTACTCCGAGCCAAAACAAAGAACTAGTTAGAAATCATGCATGATCCTAGTTCATGTTAAGATGGCTAATGCAACACATGCGAAAATGAAACTAAGATAGACTCGGCTACCTAGAATGTCATGTGAAATACAACCTGGTACATGTATTCAAATTGGAATTGAAATACAATGCAGTTAGTATGATGCGCCGAGCCCAGTGCATGCAATACAGATGAATGAATGCACACATGCAAGCATAAGGATACTAATCGAAATATGCCCTAAAACTAACCATCGTAAGCGGTTAAGTAAAAGGGAGAAAGAAATAGAGGTTGGAAGACATGCATCACACACACGCACGCTTATTACACCAGTTGGCCCTCTCGACGGAGGGACCGAATAAGAAGCTAACTAGCTAATTTGAGCTAATTAAACTAATTATTACAAAACAAACTATTTAACTAATCCTAGTTAACTAACTATTACAAAACAAATTGAAATAGCTAAACGCATTAACTATTAAAGTATAAAACGAATGCTTAATCTAGCTAAGTAAAGAAGCTAAATAAAGCAGTAAAACAGAAGGTTCTCAGAGGGAGAAGAGTGGATGCATGCTCGGTCGCCTCGTTCGAAAATCCGTCGCGATGCCCTAATTTGCCTCTATTTGCAATTGTCCTCAGAACCTTGCACCAAGCTCCAGAAAGCTTCCAACTCACCTTGGAGACCTGTGGGAGGTTGGCCGACCACCTAGGGAAATCACCAGCCACTGGCCGACCACTTTCTGTGCTGAAAACCAAAAAAAGTGGTTGGCCAGCTAGTTGTTCTGGCTGGCCGACCAGTTGTTGCTGCATTTCTCCAGTTTGCTGCAACATAGAGCAAGAAAGGGCATGGCAATGTATTTGCAAGATATGTGTGCACAACCACCCTCCCTATCATTTCATGAGCTCAAGGGAGTGTGGTTCTCGACCATCGGGCCACCAATCGAGCATTTCTATGCGTGATGGCCGAGAAGTCAAATTGCACAATTCAATATAAAATGAATGCACACATAAACACATAAGGCCTAGAACTCTATTATGCTTGATCAATAGCATCGGCGACCGAGAATTGAGGCACGTTTCATCACTTTAAGTATGAAACGTCCCTCATTTCTCATGCTCGGATTAACACTTAATCCAAACAACAATACAACAACATGGCATACACAATGCAAACAACAACTTAGCATACTCAATTCAATGTGACATGATCAACTTAACAAAGCTAATGACATGCGAACAATGCTAATGCATGTATGCACAATGCAATGCTACAAGGGCAACTTAGCAATGTTAGGAACATGCATACTCAATGCAAAAAAACAACTTGGCATACACAATGCAATATACATAAGCATGCACAATAAAAACAACATGAAAGCCAACATGCTCAATAGACTTAAACCAAAAGGGGGTAGACCTCAGTCATGCCCAAATCAGTGGCCAATGGTGATAAAATTAAGGCACATGAAGCATAAACAAGCATGCATGCACAATGCATTGGCCATCAACCCTCAAGAAGGCTCAAGGAGTGACAAATGTGAAAGTGTAGCAACACTAAATGCACTGAAATAAGGTAAGAAATGATGCCAAATCATTCAAACAACACAAGCAAAGCATGCAATGGTCCTTAAACCATGAAGCTAGTAAAGAGGACTACAAAGGGGGCATGCAATACATGGCATAAATGCATGAACCAAACATGGACAGAGCTGGAATAGGTCAAGACAATGACCAAAACATGCTAAGTTAGGGGCTCAAAGGTCAAGGCATGCAAGCATACAAGCTAAGCCATAAACTAGACAACAATGCGCAACACTCAAAGGCACTTAAAGAGTGAATGAAGCGGGAACATGGCAATGCTAAATGCTCTGAAATAACATGATAAATGATACCAAATCATATACATGATGCAAATGAAGCATGCTATGGTGCCCAAAGCTTGAAGCTAGCAAGAGCACTTGTACTACAACTATGCAAAACATGAAGCATATGGAAAAGGCAACCCAAAATAGTCCTAGAATATGTCAAAATGAGTCTAAAATATGTATGGAAGGAAGCCAAAATAAGCTAGCATGGTGAGCATGAAGCATGGAATATGCGAGGCAAATAAGGTGGATTACACTACACCTATTAAGACCAAGCATGGAATGAATTAAGCAACAAAAACCAGGGTTATATCATGGCATAATAACCCAAAAAAAATACATTGAAATGATAGCTCGCAAGCTTAGGCATAAAGGCATAAAAATGGCTCATGTTTAAGGCATAAAGGGCAAACCCTCCAACGCATTGAATAAGTGAAAGTTGTGAGTGCATGAACATGAAACATGAACTAAAATCACATTTTACATGATGCCAAATCATGAAAATAGTTCAAGTAATACATGCAAATGGACTCAATACACAAAGCTAACAAGCTAGATTGAACCATAGCTATGCAAAAGCATGGCATGCATGACCAAAACAACACAAATCAGAGCTAGAGCATGGTAAAACATGGACAAAAGCTTTTCAGAGTTAAGCCAAAAGCATGCTAAAATGACATGTTAAAGCATGAGACACATTGGGCTAATTCATGGAATTACACTACAAGTGTATGGAGCATGCAAGGGGCCATCAAACCCACCCAAGACAGAGTCATGGCATGCTAAAACAACACCAAAAACCTACTGAAATGGAGTCAACATAAGCTAGAAAGACATGCTACTTCATGAAGCATACAAGACTAGTTTATGAGATTTACACTACAAGTGTATTATGCATGCAAGGGATGATCAAGACAACCAAAAGCAGTGGTATGACATCTCAAAATAACCCCAAATACATGCTAAGAACAAGCCAACAAAAGCTTAATAAACATGCTCAAACATGAGGCATATGAAGCAAGTATTCAAAATACAAGGAGAGTGGATGACCCTCTCCTATTTACGACCCCAAAACCACCTTTCCACCTCTGAAAATCCTCTAGATTTCAGTGGTAGAAAGGTCATGCAAAGGTTACAACAAGAGCCTAAAAGGATGGCTTAAAACAAGGCCTAACAAGGCCTAAGAGGGGGTAGATCACTCCTAATAGAAAAGTGACCTTAAACAAACATTTAAGCATGCAAAAACAGAACTTTTTCCAGTAGAAAGTTAAGCTTAAATCAGCATGCAAATAAGGCTAAAAGCTTAAGCAAAAATGGGGGATTTAAGGGTTAGAAACTCACCCTTGAAGACCACCTTTAAAGATGCAACTCCAGTAGCTTCTCCGAGCTCAAACTACAACAAGAACTCCAAAACAAACCTCAAGAAGCCTCAGCAACACAAGGATGGTGTTTGAGTGTGTATTTGTGTACAAAAGTGAGACAAAATGACACTTTAAGGCACAAAACAAGAGCAAAATGAAGAAGTATAGATACAAATGTATATCTATCACTCAGGCTCCAAAATTCTGAACCTAGAGGAGGGAGGAGGAGCCTCCCTCTTATAGAGAACAAAAGCTAAAGCTTCTCAAGGAAGCTAAGCTTCAAGGCTATCCCTCCATACGTGTATGGAGGATGGCTCTGGTGCCCTCCAATTGTGCCAGCTGGAGGAAAATATCTCCAAAAAGGTGACAAAAAGCAGCCGACCACTTGAAGTGGTTGGCCAGCTACTAAAAATGGTCGGCCAACCACTACTAGTGGTCTCCCACAACAAAAACTGGTCGGCCAGGGGTAAGAGAAGTCTACACACTAAAAACAAGCAAGTGGTGTGGTGGCCGACCAGAAAAGGTGGCCTAAAGACCAAGAAAGCCAGTTATCCGACCAGAAAATTGACTGGCAGGAGGAAAAGTGGTCTCCAAGGGGAAAAACTGGTCTTCCACCCTTGTACCACCTTCCAAACAAGGAAAACAAGGTTTGTACCCAAAACAAACCAAAAAGGATACAAGACGAAAGTTCGGGAGGCAAGACGTGCAGCTGGGAGCCTCGAAAACTAGTCTACGAGCACCAAAAGTGGTATACAACCACAAAAGTGGTCTCCCGGACCACAGTGTTCCTCTAGGCAGAGGCAACAAGGCATGGTTCAAAAACCATGCCAAACGGAGAACGTTAAGCGGTCTCGAGACAATGCGCGCGACCGAAGGCTCCAAAAACTGAAAACTAGTCTCCAAACGGGAAAAGTGACCTACGACCACAAAAAATGGTCTACGACCACAAAGAGATGGTCTACAAGACCTCTCCCTCCCTCCGGGAAGAGAAAACAAGATTCAGTCCACAAACTGAGCCAAAGCACAAAGAGTTCAGAGGCCCGGAGGCAAGGCTCTCAGCCAAAAACTCTGAAACCTTGAAATGAGCACAACATGCACAATCACCGAGCGCTCAATCGATGACATCTGAGTCTTAAGGTCGATCAAAAATGGGGTGTCTACAGTTGCCCCTCTTTGATAGAACTCGAAAGTCATAAATGACGGGAGTGAATGTCAAAGCCCAAAGATGACCCATTTTTGACAAGGCCGAAGATTTAGACACACAGGCAAGATAACAAAGAGATGCGCCTGTAGGCTGGGGCAAGATGCAAATGACATGCACGAAGCCGAGCATAACTTATGATCATACAAAGAAAGCTGTAATGAAGTAGTTATACACAATAAATGCAACAGTTTAAGCAAACGAATACAAATCAAACTACATTACATGCAGAAAGGATGTAAGAGAATTATACAATTCTCGCTACGTCTCACACGGAGTACATACAATACTGTATGGTCGCACTAGCTTCAAATAAACCGTACATACAATATCGTACCTGCATAAGAAAACAATTCAACAGGCACAATATAGTTAGAAGCACATGTTCAATCATTACATCAAGATGCAATTCCAATGCAAGATAAACGTGTGCATACACAATGCCGATGGAAACATGCATAGCAATGCAAGTGAAAAGTGCATAACGATGCAACCAGAACGAGCATAACAATGCAAGTGAAAAGTGCACAACAACGCAAGCAAAGTGAAAAGTGCGTGACAACACGAGTGAAGTAGGTGCATAACAATGCAAGGTAAACGTGCGCAACAACGCAAATAAAGTGCATAACAATGCAACAAGTGGTGTGCATAGCAAATGCAAGAAAAGTGCAACTTCAAAAGCATGTTTGAAACAAAATGTTGAGTAAAGAAGTACAAGCCTTAAAGAGAGCAACTCAACCGTAACCTCCAATTTACCTCTCGAAGGGGTCACAACGTACTCAAAAAGGATACACCTTGCTCTTGACGAGTAACGATGAGCCACGCATCGAAGACTTGAATTGAAGATCCCGCGGAGACATTCTTGAGCTGAAAAGTGTACTTTTCTTGTACTTTCTCGAGAGCCGAGGACTCCAATTATCACCAAACACACATAGGGAGAACAAAGGGACCTTGGAGACCACCTAGGAAGGATTGTCGACCATCTAGGCTAGTAGCCGACCAGAAAAACTGGCTGGCTAACCAGTTTATGAAAACAGGGGCAGTTTTGTCTTTTAATGCTCGGATCTTTAAGTACACAACTCCAAATCAGTTTTGCTCACACCTCCAAGGCCGAAATCAACTTCTCTTCCTCCCTAGACCCTTTTCTCTCTCAGATCTGCACTTTATACGCGTTTTCCAATGCCCCACGTGAAGTTGTTTCGCGAAAACTTTTGATTCTCTTCGTCTTGAGCCGATTAAAATTTGTTTTCAGAGCTTCTTTCTCCATTTTCACCACTTGAGGTATGTTTGTCTCAAGGTTTAGCACCTTTTCTCGAGCATTGACTTTTATTGACTTTTTCTCTTCCTGAGAGTTGATTTTTGTTGACTTTTTGCAATTTTGGCTCATTTCGCTCATTTTTGCATCATCTTGCAGATTTCTTCAGATGGCCGACGATATTCCATATGGCGGAGGTTCTCCATATGCAGAGGACGAGCTCGACATTATACCGTTGCCTCCGAGGATTCGGCCGTTCAACCCAGAGGAGTACGACCCGCAGGAGCACATTCTTCCTCCTAGCACTTTTCACCATTTCACGGACTTTGCACGGCAGGCACCGCAGACCTGCTGCTACGGGAGTCAGAGTCCCATCTATCTCATCGCACGCATGAGGTACGTACTTTACTTTTGTATTTCTCGCACATTCCATGTTTTCGCTATATATCATAGCTGCTCGTTCTGAACACATTCACATACACAGTACTTCTGCTTACAGCATCCGATTCATTTGGCACACAGCTCTCAACATAACACTTTGCTCATTTGGCACACAACTCTTAACATAAAACTTTGCTCACTTTGCACACAGCTCTTAACATAACACTTTGCTCACTTGGCACACAGCTCATTTGGGCACACAGCTCATTTTTAGAGTAGTGTGAACAACTAAACAAGTCAAATAATCTTTTCTTACCCAAATCTTTTTGGTCTTAACAAAATCAGGTCTGGTGGTCTTGGTAAATGTCTTGGCGTTGTGAACACCCTCATGTGTCTTGGTGTTCTGCCTAGACATGTAAGGTTGTCTCCTAACCCAAAAAGTATTCGAATTTCTACTCCTTTGAGACACCTTACCAAACAATTCAAAGCAAAAAGGATGAATGTGGCCATACCTACCACAATGATGACAAATAAAAATAGGTTTTACCTCCCTTTTATTGATCTTACCCCCTTTAGGTAGATGACGAGAGGGATCACCGTGGTGTACCTTCAGCTTTCCCTTTGCTTGAGTCTTCAGGTCATGTGATGTAAAGGCTTGTTCCATATGAGCTGTCGCATTACCATAGCCTAGCCCACTTTTGTCACAACCCATTTGTTGAGACCTGAGGATGTCTTCTAATGATTTGGAACCTTTGTTCCACATAGTAATTGTGGCTCTAGCAATTCGGAGTTCTTTATCTTTGTGACAAACCATCTCTTCCAATGTAACTTGTGACATCTCAAGGCTTTCAAGCTTCTCTTCATATGTGGAATACACTTTCATGAGTTCATTCCTTTCAGTTTCACAGGATAGAAGTTTCCCACATAGGTCTTGCCTGTCACTAGAGATCTTGATGACATTCTGCTTAACTGTTACAAGTTCTCATTTTAGCTTGACATTCTCGCTTTCACATGCATTGAGCTTGAGAGTGAGTTTGTCATTGATCTTGGACAAATTCAGGGATTCATCGTAAAGCGTTTCGTAAGCTTGTTGTAGATCATCACCATTAATCTCATCATTGTCTTCTGATGTTTCATCATCTTCTTTTTGCTCCTCATTCTCCTTGACCTCATCCAGTCGAGCAACTAAGGCAGGAAAGGTGATAGATGGTGGTGAAGATGACTCTCATCTTTTATGAAATTGGCTCAGAATGTCCCATGCATCTTTAGCCTTTGTGCAGTGAGCAACCCGTTGCTGTTCTTCATTAGAAATTGCTCCATGAATAGTGATCAGAACTCTCTGATTGCTCGGATTGTCAACACTTTCAACATCCTTTTCAATGGCTTGCCACCCTTCTGAGTCGAAAGTTCTCAAAAATGCTCTCATTCTGATCTTCCAATACAAGTAATTACTCCCATCAAAGGTGGGAGCATAATGCAAATTCTGGCCACGAGCAAATTCCACTGGCTTCAGAAGAGGTTGAGTGAAAGTGGACCAAAATGCTATGAAAGCACTATCCCCGTCTTCACCAGATTCAGTTTCTTCGGGTTCTTGCTCCGACCCGCTTTCATCATCCCAAGTCACTGTGTAGACTTTCTTCTGATTCTTTTTCGAAGGACATTCAAGGGCAATATGTCCAAACCCTTGACATTCATAACACTTGACCCCTTGCCCCTTTACAATTTTCTTTTCAGTTTTTGGAGCAAGTTTTGGTGGAAAAGTTTTGGGTTTATCATTACTCTTGTCTTTTGAAATAGGGTCTCTGAAATTAGGCTTCTTTTTCTTTAAATTTTTTTGAACTGTTTAGTAAACATAGCTGTCATCTCAAACTCTAAATCAAACTCAGTCTCAGGAGTTTTTGCAGTCTCATGAGCACTAGTGAAAGCCACACTATCTTTTTGTTTTTTCTTAGAAATTTGGTGGGCTTCAAAAGTCTACCAGTTTCCAACCAACTGATCAAGCTTGAGGGTATCAACATTCTTAGCCTCCTCAATGGCTATCACTTTTGATTTGAACCTCTCGGGTAAAGACCTCAAAATTTTTTCAACAACTTTAGCTTCAGGGATTTTTTCACCAAGTGTGAAACAGGAATTCACGATATCATTAAGTTTAGCATAGAAATCATCAAACGTCTCATCATCATGCATAAAAAGGGTTTCAAAGGCAGAGGTGAGACGTTGAAGTTTTAACCTTTTAACAGAAGTAGTACGCTCGTGAATCGTTTCAAGAATGTCCCAAGCCTCTTTTGCTACCTCACACGTGCAAATACAACAAAACTCTTCAGGTGTAATGGAGCAAAAAAGGGAATTGAGAGCCTTACTTTTCTAACTCGAGTTTTGATAATCGATTATGTCCCATTTATCAAAGGGTTTGGAAATATCAATACCATCAATGGTGACAATAGGTTCACTTCACCCATAGATCACACAGTGCCAAACTTTCTCATCGATAGATTTTAAAAATGCTCTCATACGAGCTTTCCAATAAGAATAGTTTGTACCATCAAGTAACGGAGGTCTATGGATTGAGTTACCTTCACGAATTAAATCCATATCACCAATCACACAAAATCACACTCCTATAGTTTTGATAAAAACAAAGAGTGACTTACTCTGATACCAATTGAAAATCCTAAGTGATTCGTCATTAGATCAAGATTTAATTACTCCATTTCCCAATCATTCAAAACACACAATCTAAATCATCAAGCACTTACGAAAGTGATTTAGATTGTTGTTTTCAAAAAACAATAAATCGACACAAACAATTTTTACGTGAAAAAATCACAATTGAAGCACCTTCAATTGTGATAAAAAACCACAAGCGAAATGCCACTAATCAATCCACTACTGAAGAAAGGAAGATTACAAAGATAAACAAACAAATTACCAAACGCATCCAATTTGTCTTCAAACCTTCTGTAAATCTTTCACCATAGCCTTCGTCTCGGAATTGATTATTATGAAGTTGAATCCACAACTTCTATTGTCGAATCAACGACCACGCACAGTATCAAACTCCTTTGATGCTCCACGCTTGAATCTCCGGATTCCACCGAATAAGAACACTCTTGAATATGAAGAAACAAACTCCTTGATGTATGTATCTCAAATCATAGGTTTAAAACTCACTAAAAAATATCAAGGAAAACTAACAAACAAGCCCCAAAACAAAACCCTAGAGCTTCCAAAACAAATCTAGAAAACTTAACCCTAAAATAAGACTTAAACACATATATATAGAAAACAAGGGCCGCGCACTCCGTTCGAGCGCATGACAGTCCGCTCGAGCAGATCCATTAAAACATGCGTGTGAATAAACAGGTTTCCGCTCTAGCGCTGGAATCCACGCTCGAGCGCAAAATCACACATCTCAATATTTTTGTAGACACGCCCAACTACTGAGATAGTACACATTCCGCTCGAGCGCCAATGGTCCCGCTCGAGCGGGAAAGCCAAAAAACAAGGAAAAATTACAACTCTATAAAACAGAGTTTGTTCGTGGATTTGGCAACAAAGGGACCTAACAATAATCCCCCCCAAATTTATATTCATAACTCAATTCTCTTATATTTCTAGATTTATTTGGTTTATCAAATATATATAACCATCTAAATGTATAGGTGAGTGCAAACATGTAAATCAAACATGTGAAACTAAGGAATAAGATGTAATTCCCTCCATATAGCTCAAAATAATGTAAAACAACCAAGATACAAGAAACATCCCCCCAATTTACCAATTATCATAAACATGACCTTTATTATAAACCCTAGCTTACATAAATGTACAAAGTTCCTACCCAAATCAATTAGAGAGGATATTCTTGGTGGATTTACCTACCTTGAGCTCAAATCTCTAAAATTCTTCTCAATTCCTTCAACCTTCCCTCTTGTTGAAGCCTCATTTCCTTTCTCTCCCTCTCTAGAACTCTCTCATTCTCAAGAGATATTGTCTTTTGTGATGAAAAGTTACCAAGTTAAGAGTCTAAAAGGTTTACTTAAGGGTTGACTACAAATTAATCATTACGAATCAAATTTTTACAAAAAGTCATATTACGATCTAAAAATCATGCTCATCACAATTATGAGGTCAATTTCGCGTTATCGCACTTCTAAGGCTTCCAATTACTAATCCAACCGTCACAATTGTAACAGATTTTTCATATAACTGATAGATATAAATTCATAGTCATATAATTCACACAATTAAACTTAATTTCACATGAGATTTCATATTTAGCATGTAATTACACATATAATGAAAGGCTAAAAGCAAATAAGAGGGTCGAGTTATTACAGAAAGAGAAAACACACATCAAATCCTTGCCAGTCAATTTCGTTGCAGCATCACAGAGTTTGTAGAATAAATTGAGAGCAGGCAGACACGGTCCATTATATCCTCCAAGCTTTTCAACCTTGAAATCCCCAATTTCCTTCTTTAGTCCATTTTTGAAATCCATGGAAGTTGGCTCGGAAGCATCAATTTAACTATTCATTCTTTTGAGACTCTGACTCCTTTTTCAAGATCTCCATGAAATTCATTGTGAAATAGCATCACCTTCAAACCATTACCTATTTGTCTGAAGACAACCAAGCCAAGTTAGAGCAAATTAATATCGACGAAAATAAATCTACATATTATCGAAATAATCATCGATAAAATATTAAGGAAAAAAACAAAACAACACCCACCTGAAGACTTTCTGATACTCACGCTGAAGACCAGCTACTATAGTATGGACCCAAATCCACTGTTTCTTGCTTGACTTATTAAGCCATTTTCTAAAACTCATGAGAACTCTTTTTGTAACGGATACAATGGTGTCACCATGTTTGATTATGTTCATGAAAACGGCTTAACAAATGTTAGATCATTGTATGACATCTGTCGTTTGAAACGAGCCTTCACTTCCCGATCGTTCTCTTCCTCATTCACCGTCACCGAAAAGACATCTAAACTTGCTTCATCAGAAAAATTAGAGAAAGTTGTGGACCCTCTTCTTTTGCCGATCTTACCAGTAATACTACGGTAATGAATACGAGCCTTGCTAATGACCCAGCTCACAGAATCAGTACGTTTCATCTTCATTTTCTGAATGAATGAGAAAATACAGAACAAAACCAATTGAAAAAAAAAGAAGAAAAAACTGTGATCAAAACCAAAAACACAACAAGAAATAAAAGCAAAAAAAAAAAAAAAAAAAAAAAAAAAACAGAAAAGAAAATGAAAGAGATGAGGGGTCGGACGCTTAAAGTCTCACCACAATCTAGACCTCCTCTCCTCTAGAACTCGCTCATGGATTGTTCTTCAGCCATTGATATTGTCCTAGAGTGATTTTTGGGTAACTTCTTCTCTCTATATATATCTATATCGATATATGATATGGTGCTTTGCCTCAGTACTGTAGCCTTCCAGTTAGGGTGTCCTTGGCAAGAGATTTGTTTCCAATAATGGGATTATTTTGAATGACTAGTGTTATGTTGTTTTTGGCCCGGATATTTGGTGAGTGATTTGAAATGGAAAAAAAGAAAAATGTGTAAAATTAAGTAAAATATAAATATACTAGCATATGCCCATGCCTAAAGGCACGGTGTAAATAATATTAAGATTAAAATGCAGTTATAAAAATATATTTAACAGACTGTACTCTACAATTCCAAACAAATCAAATATAAAAAAAATTAAATATCAAATAATGCACATCAGCTAGTACTCTGCAATTTAAAAGAAATTAAAACTAAAATGCACACCAGTTAGTGCTACTCCTACCAATCAAATTATAACTACATAAGAAAAACAAACATTATATTGTCAAGACCCACGCCTGACAACACAAAAAAGAAAAACAAATACATATCAGTTTAAGGTTTAGAAACACCAATCCAAATAAATTGAAAGCTACATAAATAAAAAATGAAAAAGAAACATAACAAAGAGAAGATTGTGAAGATCATCAAACCTGCAAGAGTTTCGAAATGAAAAGGACAAAAAAAAGAAAAAGAACAAAGAGAAGGTTGTGAAAATCATCAAACCTGCAAGAGCTTCGAAGCAGAATTCAAACAACCCAATTCTTCTTATCAGGTTGCCTGAACATTATATTTAGGTGCGTAAACATATATTTTAGTAACAGATAAATCATATTATCAGTAATTTAAAAATTAAAGAAGTCAATTCTATTATTAGGTACCTAAATAAGCCAGAAACATTATAAAAATTATATTACAGTGGTACCTAAATAAGCCAGAAACATTATATTTAGGTACCTAAACATATAATGTTAGATACCTAAATATATATTATTTGTCATAATATATATTTATTATAAATCTTCAACCTGTGAAGCCAGAATTGAGCTTCACCAATCATCAAACCTGAAGATCATCATACGCTAGATTAATCTTCAACATATTTGGTGATATGTTGCAACCTGTTACATTGAAATTGAGATCTCTATTTCTTGCCACAAATGGAGAGGAGCCAAACCAGAGCAACTAAATAAGCTTATCTGTCAATAGGTTTAAGTTAAGAATTGCAAAACTCACAATACTTTTCTCATATATGATAATAAGAGCAGAAATGGGCTTTTCTCCGAAAAACTATGCAAGCTTACACATGTATTTCAGCACCTACGTCAACAACTCAACTGGACTAAAAAGATTAGCAATCAAATGGAATAAAAAGATTTATTATAACCATTATAGACCTCAATTCCACCAACAAACAACACACCCAAATGTATATAATTCCTCTTACCAAGCCTGAATTCACCTCCAAATTCAGACCCAGCTCACCAAATTACCTCCAATGACAGCAACCCACCAACAAAACTACTTCTATTAAGTCTTAAAAGTCAAAGCCCAACAAAAATTCTATTTTTTCTGGCAATAACAAACACAAACGAGTACTCTGTTACTCTAGATATATGATCAGAGGTTAATGAAAGAAAAACAATAAGGTTTTTTAGTTCTTAATAGTAATCCTATAAAAGAATAAAAATATTATAATATCAGGTATAGTGAGCTAAAAATTTGTGTAAGTAGAATTTTCCTTTCATTTTATTAGGCAGTTCAAAAAATGTTTTAACTTTTTGTGTTCATAGAATTACACTGCCTTCGTGCTTGTTGTTGACTTGAATTGGCAAGGAGTTAGTTTCAGTAAATTGGCAAGGAGTTAGTTACATTGTACTGTAAATCTTCTTCCATCTATGACATTATTTATATTTGTGGTATATGACTGTAGTTGGGAGGCTTTAAATGCATCCTAAAATTTTAAGCGCATTGAGAGCCTGCCCTTTAATAATTGTATGCATACCTAGGATAAATGACAAATATACCAAGTAATTCATGGTTTCATATATTGATTTTTGGGAAATTTAAAAAAGAAAAAAAACTTCAAAATTTTGACCTTGGTAACAAATCAATCCTAACTTGAAATTATTTTAATTCTAACCATTCAGTTCTATAGGCCATTTAAACAGTACAATTTTTTTCCCTTTATTTTGGTGTTGACAGTCATTCGCTACCCTTACCATGATCCATCACTAACCCCATCTCTTCTCCCCATCTACCACTACTCCTCATTTTCCTCACCTCACTACTACTCATCTCATTCCTTTCTTAATTCATAAAAATTTCAGTAAAAAAATATGAAGTGCTTTCTAAACGAACCTTTAAACATGAAGCAGAGATGGTTGGTTTATTTTGTATCTGCACCAACACAATTGAAACAAATAAAATTAAGATATAGGTAAGTAAGTCCTAGCTTTTTCTCACAGTATAGAAACATTTAACTTCTTTTAAGAAAATTCAGCAAAAATTCAGAGCATTCATTTCTAACTTGAAATTATTTTAATTCTAACCATTCATCTCTATGGGCCATTTAAACAGTCTTACAATTTTTTTCCCTTTATTTTGGTGTTGACAGTCATTTGCTACCCTTACCATGATCCATCACTACCCCCATCTCTTCTCCCCATCTACCACTACTCCTTATTTTCCTCACCTCACTACTACTCATCTCATTCCTTTCTCAATTCATAAAAATTCCAGTAAAAATACAATGGGCTATTTCTTTCTCACTATAATTCTAATTTTTAACAATCAAATAAAAACAAAAGATCACAAAACATTACTTTGCATGTTAAAAAAGGAAACTCAATTCACACATTTATCAAAACACTAATCATATTTGAAACACTTCAATCTCATTGATACTGTATTTGGTTCACTGGAATGAGATAAATGATGATTCCCATTGCAATGAATTTTTCATTATTCTTTTAATCAACCAAACATGAGAAGTGTAAGGAATCTTTGCACTTTATTATAGAAGATTAACACATAGTGAAAAAAAAAATGTAATGATAGGAAAAATCCAAAAATCAGCAAATTTGACTATCCAAGCCTATATACAACAATTCCTATTCTAAACAACAATTTCCAACAACACATAAAACATATGTTAAAAAACTTAAATCCCATCCCAAAAATGTCTGGTTTCCTGAGATGAGAAAACAACAAAGAAAAACAACCCATTTCCATTATTCATTCATAATCAACAATGATTCAAGATACAATTTTAGCCTGCTCAATCCATTTCAAAAGCATAACAACAAACTAAGCATCACTGTAACAATGTAATAAATGTATTTTTTTTTTTTAAAAAAAAGGTCGAATGTAACAATCAATCTTCAAAACAAACTAAAATAGATATGAATGAATAAAGAAATGAAATGAAATGATGGGTGTTGAAGGTGGGGGTGGGGAGAGGGCTTTGAGCGAGGGAGTTACATATCAGAGCCGTTGGGGTGGGAAGTGGTTTTTTGGCTAAATGTCATATAAGACTCTGTATTTTCCTACCTCTTCATTTGGTTTTCCCCTTTGGCTTGACACACTTTTAACTTGGAGCACGAAATTGATCAATTTTGCAATATGCATTCATCGGACTGGACCAAACAGTTGAATATAGTTCTTTATCCAGTTCTTGAAAAACCATTTTGACTTAAGGTTATATTAGTTGCTAAAATCAGAGGGCTTAAGTTTTGCTATTTTTTGAATACATACTTGGGTTTTATATAGCCAAATAGAAAACCAACTACAATTAAAAAATAATGTAAGCAAAAAGCCACAACTATATAAGAAGCCAAAAAGCAAGACAATCCATTTCAATTATCACAATCCAATTTACCGGATTAATAAATGATACTGATTACTTGAAAGTAGAAAAATGAAAGAAAAAAATAGGAAAAACACAACCCATCATTGGATTATTAATAGGAAAAACAACCCCAAAATGTCTGATTTCCTGATTAATCCCTAAAATCAATCAATTTCAATTATAACTTGCTTAATACAATTATAAACTGCTTAATACATTCATAATCAAAAGCATGAACAACAAAATGATTCAAAAATTATAACCTGCTTAATACAGATTTATGGATAAATAATTCAAAAGCATGAACAAAAACAATGTAACAATCAACAACAATAACAATATAACAGGCTTAACACAATCCACAACAGGTGGGTATGGAATTAAATTGGAATTATATTTAAATGAAAAAGAAGAAAAAAGTAAAATTATATTTCATTCATTTAATTTTAGGGTGTATCATGTACAGACACTAAAAATTATTGGTTCAAAAGATTGGTATTATCGAAATTGGTTTTCTTCTATAAATTGAAATTAAACAAAACTAAGATGAGCAATATAGAGTAGGGATGAGGTTGCCAATTAAAATTTTATTCAAGTCTAAGCATATGGGGAAAAAAAAACAAACAAACAAACAAACAAAACAAAACAAAAACAAAAACAAAAACAAAAACAAAAAAGGAATCTCAATCAGGAGTTTAATTTTTTAATTTAGAAATTGTTGATCAGTCAAGCACTCAGATACATGACTGATGTCAGAAGTTTAATTTTTTAATTTAGAAATTTTTTAATTTAATTTTTTAAGGCAAGAAAGTGATGTCCTCAACTTTGATTATGTTCACAAATTAAACTTGCAACTCAGTTATTGTTCAATCACTCTTCTTGGACAGTGATGGATAAACAAAAATGATGACAGGTTATCTAACAAAGATATACATAACAAAGAAAAATGCAAGAATGATGATTACATAGGTTATATAATCTATACTCTAACTAATCATCCCTTCAAGAAGATGGCAAACAGCCATATTATGATTGTCTATTTGCTTTAGTTTTCATTGCTCTTCTGGCCAAAGCAGAGGAGAACGAACCTACTTTGACTTGTTCACCAACTAATAGATTGTAGTTTAAATCATGAAAAGAGACATGAAACCATATAAGTTCATCAACAGTTTTCTTTACTTCTTTTACACGTCGGGACATGATTTTTAGGGGAAAAGAGACCCAAAAAAAAGAAAAAGAAAAGAGAGAGAGAGAGAGAGAGAGAGAGAGAGAGAGAGAGAGAGAGAAAGATGAGCCAATTCAAACCATATAAAACGTCTTAACCATGAACAATAACAAATAAAGCCAATCTCCAAAGATATCTTAATAGCACTTCCAAACACAATCAGACTCCAATCAAAATTGAGTGAATTCCTGTAACAAAGCTAATTAATCCAAGAACTTGACACATTTCAATGAAGCATCTTCTAAAACATATCTTCTAAAGCACATCTTATTATTACTATTTTTTTGTAATTATTCATGAAACAAACAATAGAAACCAATATGGTGGATACAAACCCAAATGTATATAAAAAAGAATGTAGTGAAATCAAGCTACAACCAAACTGCAAAATTAAGACAAAAACACAAATCCAAATCCTACAAATCCAAATCCTCCAAACAGCACATTTCACCAAATCAAGCTCACTACCAGAATTGTGCAGCTAAATAAGAAAATACGGGATAGGATTGTGCAACAATACATACCAAAACAAATAAAAGACAAGATACCCTTTATTGGTTTTGTTTCATATGGTAAAATAGCCCCTTTTGTTTTCACCAAATCAAATATTTCCTGCGTTTCTTACCTAACAGGATAGAAATTTTTTCAAACCCTTAGAAACACAAACACAAACACAGCCCTTTAGATGAGAGAAAACAATTGTCTTGATTAATCCATTTCATGAGATGAGAGAAAACAACTCAGAAAATTTCCATAAATGATTAAAAAACATGAAGAGAGTGAGAGTGAGAGTGGGGGGACTGAGACCTTGAGGGGAAGAATACGACGACGACCACCGAATCAACGAAGAGACAATGAAGCAACAAAGAACCACCGAAGCAATGATGATGAATGGGTTTGAATACAACCACTGTGGCAAGGAAAGAGAGAGAAACAGTGTTGATGAAATGGGTTTTAGGAGGTGAAGGGGGAGTGAAATGGGTTTGAAATGTTTTCAACTTTCAAACTATATCCAACGGTGAAATGAACAATCTCAACCTTTAAATCCATAGGATAGATGTTCCATTGGGATTCAAACCCACTTCAATTAAACTAATGTAAAACAATGAAACTCTCAACAACCAATTCCAAAGACTTTTGCTTGAACAATATGATACTGTGAAGGGCCTATTCGTGAATTCTATAATTTTGTTAAGGGCTTATTCGTTGAAATAAAAAAAATGAAATGTGGTTTAGATTAAAATGAGACAAAATATATTAAAATAAAAATTAGTTGATAATTGTAAGAAAAAATTAATAAATCATACTTATAAATTTGATTTTAATATAACCCAATTTGATTTTAATAAACCCAAATTTTTACAAACCAGACTAAAAAAATTTGATTCTTGCTCCCCCTACCCCACCCAAATAATGATAGTTGTAAGAAAAAATTAAAAAACTAGGCTTATAAATTTCCTACACAACCAACCAAAACAATGATCAATCACAAACTGTAAACATCAGACACAATGTTTCAATCACAAATTGGACAATGTTTCACCGAATCAATGTTTAAATGTTTCAATCAGAAAAATTAATGTTGAAATTAATTAATTAATTATAAAATTAGATTAGAGTTTAGTAAAGACTAAAGATTAGAGATTAGAGATTATAAAATTAGATTAGAGTTTAGATTAGATTAAAGATTGGAGTAGATTAGATTAAAGATTAATTAGAGTAAATTAGATTAGATTAAAGATTAATTAATTAATAAACCAGGCTTAATTAATGTTTCAATCAAAAGATTAGATTAGAGATCATTATCAATAAAGACTAAAGATTAGAGTAAAAATTATCCAAAGATTACCCAAAGATAGAAATATAAATTATAGCGACCCCGGTTTTTTTCCCATTTGATTATTGTATCTGGACTTAGGTTCCGTAGATTCGGTCATTGTATAATTGTTGTTGTTGTCCCTCATTTTCTTATTTGGAGTTATAGGATGTGTTGGGTAGGTTTGTTTCAGGTTGGTTGGGTTTAGAAACCAAGTGTTGCTGTCCAGATTTTTGGTTCTTCGCTCAAGCGAGGAGTTGGTCGCTCGAGCGAGGTGTTGTTTTTGGTTCTTCGCTCGAGCTGGGGTTTAGTCGCTCGAGCGAGAGATGGCGTCCAATATGGACCTGTAGCATTGCATTCTTGGCTCGAGCGAGATTTTCTTTGCTCGAGCGAGGATTTCTTGTGTCTGGTCGCTCGAGCGACCAAGTCTTCGCTCGAGCGAGCCTGTCCAGTTTAATTACGCAGCAGCGGGTTTTGATCAGTCTTTTTCAACTTCTTTTTGATTCCAAACCCTAGGTCCGACTTCTCTCTCTCCCTACTCACCTTCTCTCTTAAGTTTGATCTATTTAGAGTGTGTTTCTACCCTAGTTGCTTTATTAAAAAGATAGAGGGAGTCGAGGGCTTTCTTTTAATCTGAACATTTGGCGATTTGGAGCACATTGGTATTTGGGTATTCATCTCTGTCTTCTCCATTTGGGTTGTTTTCTTCGAGGTAGGGATTTCCTACTCCATTTTATAAGCTTTGTTCTAAGTTTTGGTATTTTGATAAGTTGGGGTTACTTTGATAATTTTGGGAAAAAACCCTAGTTGTTTAAATTAATTAATTTGTATAATTAATGTAAGGGAATTGGGGAATTTGGTTAAATTCATGAAATTGGGAAATTTATTACTTAAATGGTGTAGTTGGATAATGTAAATCACTCGCCCATTGAATTGTTGATATATTTATTTCCAGTCTAGAAATAACTGTGTTGGGCTATCGGTGGAGGATAGTCGTGATTGTTGTAGACATTGCATGTGGATTAGGAATAACTGAAACTAATCACATTGGTTAAGTCATTAATTTTGACTATTGCATTGATACAGAAAATACGTGTATTGATTGAGCATTGCATTTGCATACATTGTTTTGTGTGGGAGGTGATAGGGGATGTACTCCACGGTTTAAGGGAAGATAGGGGATGGACCTCTAAACCGGATTTTGTTTGGGAGGAGATAGGGATGGACTCCATTAGCATCACTTTTATGTGTGCTTATTTATATAGAAGTGTTTTTATTGATACAACACTAAAATGTGTATCAATTTGGAAGTATGAAGTGTTTTGATTTGAGCTTGAGTCTCATTTGTTTGTTGATATTGGAAGAATGTGAATATGATATATATAATTCACTGTTGTAAGTTTGGCCAGGTTCTGAGCCATATTGATAAAGTTGGAAAGTAAAACGTGTCTTAGACAATAGTGTCATGAGACTGTAAAATGACGTAATTGATTATCTTGGTTAACCATCTGTTGAATGCTATTGCTTTATTCATTGCTTATATGTGGTTTAGTATATTTCTACTGGGCTGTGGCTCACCCTTTATGGGAACATCATTTTCAGGTCCAGGTGATAAGCTACCTCCCAGGACTTAGCTTGGAAGGATTTGGAATTTGAAGACTATCTTTAGTTGTTTGTTTTTATTTGATAAATAATCAAGCCTAGGGCTTTATTTGTATTTGAGTTAGAACTCATATTTTTGTGTCCTAGTGTTGGCTTGGAAAGATGTAAGCCCATAGGGCATTTAATTTGATGTTACATGTAATGTTTTTATTTAGTAATACTCTGATGAATGAATTAATAAATTGTTTTCTTTAAATAATGCATGTTGATGATATACATATAATGGGTTTATTTTGAGGGCGTTACAACTTGGTATCAGAGCGTACCGGGTTTGAATACTTTGGGTACGTGGGAAGTGATTAGTATCACAATGGGTTCGTCTCGTCTGATAGAGACTTAGTGTAATGTTATATGCTTATGTGTAATGTCTTTGTTTCCTTTATTAGGATGTCAGGACGAGGACGAGGACGCGGTAGGCGTGGTAGGCCGGGTAGGCAGGAGGTGCCTGTGCCAGAGGAGATTCCGGCAGTTCAGGAGGGAATTGGCCAGGCCAATGTGGCCGAGCCAGTAGGCCAGCAGGCTATGGGCGCTCTAGCCCGAGAGATAGCAGGGGCATTCAGGGAGTCAGTAGGCATTCTCAGAGCTGAGAATCAAGCTCAGGTTGTTGTTGCGGATGCAGGACCTTCCTTTCTGAAGAGGGAATTCTTCCGGTCTAATCCGGATGAATTTGTGGGTGATCCCAAAGAGTCGCTTAAGGCAGATGAATGGCTCGAACAGACAACGAAGACGTTTGAGATGCTTGGCATCGAAGACGAGGGGTTGAAAGTGACCTTGGCATCTTTCCAGTTGAAGGGGGATGCGGGTCAGTGGTGGAAGTTCACTAAGGGTCGTATAGGAGGTACATGGGAGGCTTTTGTGAATGCTTTCCAGGAAAAGTTTTTATCTCCAGCAGTTAGGGAGAAGTTGAGAGACCAGTTCTGCCAGCTTAAGCAGTCGAGTTCTTCAGTGGCCGAGTTTGAGGCTGCATTTACTAGCTTGTCCAGGTTTGCACCTGAGTTGGTGGCGTCTGAGAAACGCCGTTGTATCGAGTTCGAGAAGAAGTTGAGGCGTGGCCTCAAGCTGAGAGTTGGGGGAACTATGATTCGGGATTATGGGCGTATGGTTGATGTTGCAGCCCATATGGAGATCATGATGCAGGAGGAGGAGGAAGGGCAGAAGGGCTTCAAGAGGAGTCAGGATGGTCAGAGTGATGGTAAGAGACAGAAGGGTTTTAATCCTCAGCAGTCTCAGAGTAGCTTTTTTAGATCGACTTTTCCTGTGCCGAGTGCTAGTTCGGGAAAAGGCAGTCAGGGAGACATTACCTGTTTCAAGTGTGGCCAGCTGGGCCACAAGTCTCCAGTTTGTCCTCAGAGGGGAGGAGTTCAGAGAGCAGCATCATCTTCGGCTCGATCTCAGAGCCAGAGTCAGGGTAGAGGCCAGCCACTCTCGTGTTATCAGTGTGGTCAGCCAGGGCATATGAAGAGGTATTGCCCGCAGTTGGGTGGCACACCTGGTGCATCTGGTTTGAGGCAGATTCAGGGTCAGCAGCCAGCGCAGTCGGGTCAGGCCTCGAGGGCCAATCAGGGGGCTTCATCGTCCCAGTCGGTACAGCAATCTTATGCTCCTAGGGGTGAGCAGGTTGATCAGAGGTCGTCTGGGCGCGTGTACGCTGTTACCGCGCAGGATCTTGTGCCAGCACCATCAGTTGTGAGAGGTACCTTCTTGTTTTGCAACTCGGTTGCTAATGTTTTGATTGATACGGGTGCATCCCATTCCTTTGTGTCTGCTGCATTTGCATCTGTTTTGGAGTTGGAGTTAGCACAGTTAGCATCTCCTATATGTGTAGTGTCACCTCTTGGGGGTGAATTGATTTTGAAACAAGGTGTTAGGGGTTGTGATATAGAGGTTGATTACCATAGAATCCCATTTTCCTTTGTCGTTATGCCTATGAGGGGCTTCGATGTTATTTTGGGTATGGACTGGTTATCGTCATACCGGGCAGTTATTGATTGCTACCGCCAGAGGGTCACTTGTTGTACTGTGAGCGGAGAGTATTTTCATTTTCTGGGGGACCGGGTTGGTAATGTGTTGCCACCGGGGTATGTTCCGCGAGGACGAAGTGAGCTTAGTGGTCTACTTGCTAACCTTTCGATTAGTGAGGATGATGAGACTCCGATTGTGTTGCCAAGGGTGGTTTGTGAGTATTCGGACGTCTTTCCCGAGGATCTTGTTGGTTTACCACCGCATCGAGAGATTGAATTCTCTATTGACCTAGTGCCCGGCACGGCGCCGATTTCTATGGCACCTTATCGTTTTGCCCCAGCCGAGTTAGTTGAGTTGAAGATTCAGCTCCAGGAGTTACTAGACAAGGGTTTTATACGTCCTAGTGTTTCGCCGTGTGGAGCACCAGCCCTCTTTGTTAAAAAGAAAGGTGGTGCTTTGAGACTTTGTATAGATTACCGGAAATTGAATCGGGCTACGGTTAAGAATAAGTACCCTATGCCTCGTATAGATGATCTGTTCGATCAGTTGAAGGGTTCCCGTTGTTTCTCAAAGATAGACTTGAGATCGGGTTATCATCAATTAAGAGTCAGGGAGGAGGATATTCCAAAAACGGCATTCCGTACGCGGTATGGCCACTATGAGTTTCTGGTGATGCCATTTGGGCTCACCAATGCACCGGCAGTTTTTATGGATTTGATGAACCGGATATTTCGGGAATTTTTAGGTCGTTTTGTAGTCGTATTCGTGGACGACATCCTTATCTATTCACCTTCTGAAGAGAAGCACAAGGAACACTTGAGAGTGGTGCTTGAGTTACTTAGAGCCCATAAGGTTTATGCTAAGTTTGGGAAGTGTGAGTTTTGGCTAGAAGAGGTCAAGTTTTTAGGCCATGTAGTTTCTGGGGAAGGAGTGTCTGTTGATACATCCAAGACTGAGGCAGTGCAAGATTGGGCACAGCCTAAGAGTGTGTTTGAGATCCGCAGTTTTCTGGGGTTAGCGGGGTATTATCGTCGGTTTGTGAAAGATTTCTCCAGATTAGCTTCGCCTTTGACTAGATTGACTCGGAAGGGAGTCAAATTTGTATGGAGTGAGACTTGTGAAAAATCGTTCCAGGAGTTGAAAGTTAGACTGACCACCGCTCCAGTATTGATTATTCCAGAGAGAGGGTTGGGTTATGCAGTCTATTGTGACGCCTCACGAGAGGGTCTGGGTTGTGTATTAATGCAAGAAGGGAAAGTAGTTGCCTATGGCTCACGTCAATTGAAAATTCACGAGCAGAATTACCCTACGCATGATCTAGAGTTAGCAGCTGTGATATTTGCCTTGAAGATTTGGAGGCATTATCTTTATGGTGAGAGATTTGAGGTATTCTCGGATCATAAGAGTCTGAAATATTTGTTTACACAGAAAGACTTGAACTTGAGGCAGAGGAGGTGGATGGAGTTCATAGAGGATTATGACTTTGAGTTGCATTATCATCCGGGAAAGGCCAATGTAGTGGCCGATGCCCTTAGCAGGAAACCTGTTGGTGACATAGCTAATATAGCCATCCGAGAATGGGAGATGTTGGGTGCACTTGGGGAGTTTGATTTACTTTTGGGCGAATCCGTTGAGGCTGCGGCCTTGTTTTCTGTTGTTGCACAGCCTACACTTGTGACTCGAGTGTTAGAGGCTCAGAGAGGTAACTTTGAGGTAGAATCTCTTTGTGAGAAGATTTCCAGTGGGAAGGTGGAGAAGGGTTTGTCGATGTATTCCGACCAGAGTATGAGATACCGAAACCGTTTGTTTGTGCCGGAGTCTTGTCGAGAGGAGGTACTCCGAGAGTTCCATCATTCACGCTTTGCGGTGCATCCGGGAGGCACTAAGATGTATCGGGATTTGGGTCGCCAGTTCTGGTGGCGGGGTATGAAGAGAGATGTGGCAGCTTTCGTGTCTAAGTGCCTTACTTGTCAGCAAGTGAAGGCCGAACATCAGAGGCCAGCGGGTTTGTTGCAACCCTTGCCTATTGCCGAGTGGAAGTGGGAACATGTTACTATGGATTTCGTTGTGGGTCTTCCGAGGACTCAGCGGGGTAGTGATGCTATTTGGGTAGTTGTAGACCGGTTGACTAAGTCGGCGCACTTCATTCCTATGCGCGTGAGAGATTCAGTCGATCATCTTGCCGACTTGTACATTCGGGACATAGTGAGGTTACACGGGGTTCCAGTAACGATCGTCTCAGATAGAGATCCTCGTTTTACTGCCAGGTTGTGGCAGAGTTTGCAGAGTGCTTTAGGCACTAAGTTGACCTTTAGCACGGCTTATCATCCTCAGACTGACGGGCAGTCCGAGCGTACTATTCAGATCCTTGAGGATATGCTTCGGGGTTGTGTTCTAGACTTT
The DNA here is from genome assembly GCF_055761805.1 of Camellia sinensis. Taxonomy (NCBI): domain Eukaryota; kingdom Viridiplantae; phylum Streptophyta; class Magnoliopsida; order Ericales; family Theaceae; genus Camellia; species Camellia sinensis. Next base: position 214,860,797 of record NC_138964.1, on the reverse strand, counting down.
AGCGGGTCGTGGGAGAGGCACTTGCCGTTGGTGGAGTTTGCCTACAACAACAGTTTCCAGTCTAGTATCAGTATGGCACCATTTGAGGCCTTGTATGGCCGACCGTGCAGATCTCCTGTTTGTTGGGCCGAGGTGGGTGATGCACCTCTGTTGGGCCCGGAGTTGGTGAGGGAAACGACGGAGAAAGTTGAGCTGATCCGTCAGAGGCTTGTTACAGCCCAGAGTCGTCAGAAATCTTATGTCGACCGTAGGAGGAGACCTTTGGTGTTTGACATGGGAGATCACGTCTTTCTGAAGATATCACCTAGACGGGGATTGATGAGGTTTGGGAAGAGCGGGAAGTTGTCCCCTCGGTTTATTGGTCCGTTTGAGATCCTTGAGAGGATTGGCGAGGCTGCTTATCGTTTAGCTTTACCGCCGCAGCTGTCCGGAGTACATGACGTGTTTCATGTGAGTATGCTTCGGAAGTATGAGCCGGATCCATCACATGTGTTGGATTGGACCGATTTAGTGGTTGATGAGGATGTCTCGTATGAGGAGAGACCGGTTCGGGTCTTAGATAGGCGGGATCAAGTTTTGCGAGGCAAAACCATCCCTTTGGTGAAAGTTTTGTGGAAACATCACGGAGTGGAGGAAGCCACTTGGGAACGTGAGTTGGAAGTCCGCGAAAAATACCCGGACATGTTTATTGATTTGTAATCTGGTATTTAGATTTTGTAATATTGTTGAACTTAAGAGACTTAAGAGCTTTATATATGTCTTAAGTTGTAAAACATTGAGTATGTTTTGGTAAATGGGTGTATCTTGAAACTAGCTTTATTATAGAAGTTTAGTGTAACATTGCAGATGTTGATTACATTGTTGAATGTGTTGTATATATCTTGAAATTGAATTTGATATGGGAATTGCTAACATTGAAAGGAATAATGCATAATAGTGATGCAGGTTGAGATATATGTTGTTTTATATATATATTGTGAGATGCCTCTTGATAAAAAGATGAAATGACCAATTTTGGGTCAAGTTGTTTACTAATGAATGGTCATAATATAAAAAAAAAAACTTATGCTTAATTTCGGGGACGAAATTCTTTGAAGGGGGGGAGGTTATAGCGACCCCGGTTTTTTTCCCATTTGATTATTGTATCTGGACTTAGGTTCCGTAGATTCGGTCATTGTATAATTGTTGTTGTTGTCCCTCATTTTCTTATTTGGAGTTATAGGATGTGTTGGGCAGGTTTGTTTCAGGTTGGTTGGGTTTAGAAACCAAGTGTTGCTGTCCAGATTTTTGGTTCTTCGCTCGAGCGAGGAGTTGGTCGCTCGAGCGAGGTGTTGTTTTTGGTTCTTCGCTCGAGCTGGGGTTTAGTCGCTCGAGCGAGAGATGGCGTCCAGTATGGACCTGTAGCATTGCATTCTTGGCTCGAGCGAGATTTTCTTTGCTCGAGCGAGGATTTCTTGTGTCTGGTCGCTCGAGCGACCAAGTCTTCGCTCGAGCGAGCCTGTCCAGTTTAATTACGCAACAGCGGGTTTTGATCAGTCTTTTTCAACTTCTTTTTGATTCCAAACCCTAGGTCCGACTTCTCTCTCTCCCTACTCACCTTCTCTATTAAGTTTGATCTATTTAGAGTGTGTTTCTACCCTAGTTGCTTTATTAAAAAGATAGAGGGAGTCGAGGGCTTTCTTTTAATCTGAACATTTGGCGATTTGGAGCACATTGGTATTTGGGTATTCATTTTTGTCTTCTCCATTTGGGTTGTTTTCTTCGAGGTAGGGATTTCCTACTCCATTTTATAAGCTTTGTTCTAAGTTTTGGTATTTTGATAAGTTGGGGTTACTTTGATAATTTTGGGAAAAAACCCTAGTTGTTTAAATTAATTAATTTGTATAATTAATGTAAGGGAATTGGGGAATTTGGTTAAATTCATGAAATTGGGAAATTTATTGCTTAAATGGTGTAGTTGGATAATGTAAATCACTCGCCCATTGAATTGTTGATATATTTATTTCCAGTCTAGAAATAACTGTTTTGGGCTATCGGTGGAGGATAGTCGTGATTGTTGTAAACATTGCATGTGGATTAGGAATAACTGAAACTAATCACATTGGTTAAGTCATTAATTTTGACTATTGCATTGATACAGAAAATACGTGTATTGATTGAGCATTGCATTTGCATACATTGTTTTGTGTGGGAGGAGATAGGGGATGTACTCCACGGTTTAGGGGAAGATAGGGGATGGACCTCTAAACCGGATTTTGTTTGGGAGGAGATAGGGGATGGACTCCATTAGCATCACTTTTATGTGTGCTTATTTATATAGAAGTGTTTTTATTGATACAACACTAAAATGTATATCAATTTGGAAGTATGAAGTGTTTTGATTTGAGCTTGAGTCTCATTTGTTTGTTGATATTGGAAGAATGTGAATATGATATATATAATTCACTGTTGTAAGTTTGGCCAGGTTCTGAGCCATATTGATAAAGTTGGAAAGTAAAACCTGTCTTAGACAATAGTGTCATGAGACTGTAAAATGAAGTAATTGATTATCTTGGTTAACCATCTGTTGAATGCTATTGCTTTATTCATTGCTTATATGTGGTTTAGTATATTTCTACTGGGCTGTGGCTCACCCTTTATGGGAACATCATTTTCAGGTCCAGGTGATAAGCTACCTCCCAGGACTTAGCTTGGAAGGATTTGGAATTTGAAGACTATCTTTAGTTGTTTGTTTTTATTTGATAAATAATCAAGCCTAGGGCTTTATTTGTATTTGAGTTAGAACTCATATTTTTGTGTCCAAGTGTTGGCTTGGAAAGATGTAAGCCCATAGGGCATTTAATTTGATGTTACATGTAATGTTTTTATTTAGTAATACTCTGATGAATGAATTAATAAATTGTTTTCTTTAAATAATGCATGTTGATGATATACATATAATGGGTTTATTTTGAGGGCGTTACATAAATACTAAAGAAAAAGCCCCAGTTTGCTCACCTGAACCGTATGTATACCGGATTATTTCTTTGTTAAACACCATTGTTCCCTTTTGCAGTCCCCTTGTTCCTCTTTTGCAACGGCTCCGTCATTGTTGATGAAGATTGGGAGAGAGAGGGAGGAAGAGAGAAGATGAAGAGAGTAATACAGGGTTTGGGGTTCAATTGCCAGCAAGGGTTGGGCGGAATGGGCTCCGATGGAGGTAGAGAGAGAGAGGGGGTGCCGTTGTCAATATTCAAGGGTGTTTGGGGCTGCCACTGTTGATGAAGATTGGGATGGCGGAGAGATGGAGGGAGGTAGAGAGAAGATGATGAAAGGGAATGGGCTCCGACAAGGAAGGTTGGGCTCTGATGAAGAGGGAGAGGGAGAGAGAGAGAGAGAGAGAGAGAGAGAGAGAGAGAGGGGCTGTGTGTTTTCAAAATTTGAAATCAAAAAAGAGATTAATGGGAGAGACAAATGGGAGTGAGAGAGAGAGAGAGGGTCTGTTGAAAATGAGAGAGACAATTGGGGTGAGATATTTTGAGCCCTTAGACTAATGGTCCAAATTTTGACACAGGTATAAAAGTCACATCCGGATTCAAAAAGCCTCTTGCCTTATTATATAGATAAATACAAAACTATAAGAACATAAAAGAAACAATATTGCACTATAGTTCCTATTTATCAATTTTAATCACTTTTGTAGGCATAACTCATAAGAGTAGTCCCAATAACTGACAGTGTTTCCTACATTGTCTTAAAAGGTACATTTTCACAACCATCAATAAATGCATCTTTAGATGAGAGCCTTCAGCCAATGAAAACTGAAACCCAACATGCACAGCAATATGTTTCTAGAGATTGTTAGTCCCACTAAAAGAATTGACAAATTTTAGTTCCCAATAGAGATTAGACTTTATGTTTCTCTTGATACCATGAGCAGCACCAAACCATGGCATACACCAGAGGAAAAGTGCGCCCCCTACTGTGATGAGATACAGAGAGCAATTATTTGAACCTAGGTCTCTTCAAAACAAATAAGCATAATTAAACCAACAGGAAATAAATAAATAAAAGGTTTAGTTTATAGCAGGAAAGAGTTTAGAGGTTGTTTTGCATAATTCATTGCCATTGCCTGGTGCTTTTATGATTAATTTGCTATACGTGTTCTCTTTAATAAGCGCAAATTATTTGCATGGTTCAAGGCTAGTCCAACAATTATGCTTAATTTATTCATTAAAAATCGATAATAAATCACAATGAATTATTAATACAAAGGGTCTAGTACAGCTTAGGTAGAGGGCAAAGAAGGCCACCTTCCACAGGGGGGTTGAGCAGAAAAGAAAGTACTATTTACACCAACAATAACAATGATGAAATAAATAAATAAACAAACAACTAAATAAAACCCATGAACCTTTCATACATGTCTGAACCACTTTCACATGAACCTCAAGCTACATTGTAACAAACCAATAAAACTATGATATACACACCTATAAGGCTTGATTTTCAGTTCAATTTGGCGTAACAATGTCTGTATCAAGAAATGAACCAACTGAACAGGTTTTGATATGACCATACCCTAAGCTTGCACCAGAGCAAGTGCCTTGAACTAAACCAAACTAAACTAATCCTACCAACTAAAGCCTTTATAAGTCTCAGATTGCAACAGACGAAATTGAACCCCTGGATGGCAAATTTGATCTCAGAGGATTCTGATGAACCCCAGTAGTCACAATACTCCTACTCAATCCAACTCAACTTGTAACACCATTTAGATATTTTATTTTTTACATTAGTTCTAGCCTGTGGATAGTTTGTCTTATAGCACAATCAAAAGTGAATATAAGAGAAAAAAGGATTGACATTGCTTTTGTGCTCGCATTGACTGATTTTTGACATTGGTTTTCTTTGAGGGTTTCCCTCTCTTGACACAGAAATCAGTCAACTATAAATTGATTTTTAACCAAGAGAAACACTTTATTGACTAAAGATCTGGAAGTTATCTTCAACCTTTGTTAGATTATCTTGTTGCCTTTCTTCTGTTGTTTCTCATGGCAGGAGAGGATATCCTCCTGCCTTCTCCTTATCATTACACCAATAAATTCAATCTCAAATCAAACATCAACAAATAAATAAATAAAACTATTAAAAAGTATAAACTAAATTTCCTTAAGTATCTCATAAACAAATAGCACAAATATACTTGATTCCAAACCTAACAAATATATCATTCTACCACAAACAAACTTATATGTGACAGTAATAAAATTAGATTGTATTCATCTAAATGAATTAATAATGCTGCAATGTTCTAAACTATTAATACACAACCAACCAAAACAATGATCAATCACAAACTGTAAACATCAGACACAATGTTTCAATCACAAATTGGACAATGTTTCAATGTTTCACCAAATCAATGTTTAAATGTTTTAATCACAAAAATTAATGTTGAAATTAATTAATTAATTATAAAATTAGATTAGAGTTTAGTAAAGACTAAAGATTAGAGATTAGAGATTATAAAATTAGATTAGAGTTTAGATTAGATTAAAGATTAGAGTAGATTAGATTAAAGATTAATTAGAGTAAATTAGATTAGATTAAAGATTAATTAATTATAAAACCAGGCTTAATTAATGTTTCAATCAAAAGATTAGAGTAGAGATCATTATCAGTAAAGACTAAAGATTAGAGTAAAGATTATCCAAAGATTACCCAAAGATAGAAATATAAATACTAAAGAAAAAGCCCCGGTTTGCTCACTTGAACCGTATGTATACCGGATTATTTCTTTGTTGAACACCATTGTTCCCTTTTGCAGTCCCCTTGTTCCTCTTTTGCAACGGCTCTGTCATTGTTGATGAATATTGGGAGAGAGAGGGAGGAAGAGAGAAGATGAAGAGAGTAATACGGGGTTTGGGGTTCAATCGCCAGCAAGGGTTGGGCGGAATGGGCTCCGATGGAGGTAGAGAGAGAGAGGGGGGTGCCGTCGTCAACATTCAAGGGTGTTTAGGGCTGCCACTATTGATGAAGATTGGGATGGCGAAGAGATAGAGGGAGGAAGAGAGAAGATGATGAGAGGGAATGGGCTCCGATAGGGAAGGTTGGGCTCTGACAGAGATGGAGAGAGAGAGAGAGAGAGAGAGAGAGAGGCTGTGTGTTTTCAAAATTTGAAATAAAAAAAAAATATAAATGGAAGAGACAAATGGGAGTGAGAGAGAGAGAGAGGGTCTATTTAAAATGAGAGACAAATTGGGGTGAGATATTTTGAGCCCTTAGATTAAATCAATCTAATGGTCCAAATTTTGACACAGGTATAAAAGTCACATTCGGATTCAAAAAGCCTCTTGCCTTATTATATAGATTTTCTATTTAGAAACGAAATAACCAAGTGTACCTTTCTATAGTTCCTACAATTACTAACCTTCCTCCATAAAGACTTGTGGCATCATTAATTTAAACAAATTAAATTGATTAACTCCAAGATCCTGATTTCAATTAAAAAAGAAGTGATATTGTTGGGTGCAAGGGGATACATGGAGCCATGTGAAACAGAGGCAAATATAGAATGGCATTAAATAAAATAAATGGACAAAGTTTTAATTCTAATTGCAATGAAAAGAAGGGATAAAGAAGTGGGGTTGGAAACAGCTAAGGAGGGTTGTTGTTTTCTAAATAAAATCAGTGATTGTTACATTACAGCTTTTGAAAGTTGGAGTAGTCATTTTGTTTTCTTTGGTGCTGAAGTTGAAATTAGAGAAAGTTTCAAAGGACCTTGTTTAAAGCCAAGAACAAAGTCAATAAATTCAAGCTCTTTTCATCTCCTTGAGATATCCATATCTAAGACTAAGAGACACTCCTCCTGAATGGATGATTGGGGTTAATGTGTTACACTTAAAAAAGAAGCTAGTATTTCTTTCTTCATAAATATGATTTACTTAAAAAAAAAATCAGAATTTAAATAGAGTTGAATTTGTCTCCGGTCCACTGTAACAATTAAGAACATCAACACTTGTTCTTGAGTACAAAACCTAATAAAAAAAATTTTAACAAACCTTTCAGTCAAACCCAGAAATGACAGTAAGGAAAATTTCATTTTCTCTACTTCTGCCGCCACTTTCTCAGCAACCAAACAGGAAGAAAGAAAAAATAAATAAAACCCAAATAGAAGAGGGGGAAGGGAGAAGTGAGAGAAAAACTTCTGGAACTTTAGTTATGAAGTTACATTCTTTACATTCAGTCTTTACATTCTTTCTTTCTTTTTCCCCCTCTTCAAATGGAAGACATAATAGACTCCTCAAAACTTCTGGAACCTTAGTTATGAATTAAATCATTAAATCATAAAAACGGGGGGCAAAATGTGCTTCTTTTGCAAATCAATCACTAACCATAAACAAAACCTAACATTTACATACAACTTTAAACCAATTTTATGTATACAAAAGAAATTCATAATACCCAATTCTAGAAATTCAAAACCTAGCATTTACATACAACTCCATAATCCATAATACCGAATTCTAGAAATTCTGTACTCAATTCTATTTGGGTTTATGAACAAATCCATAAACAATTTGTTGTTCTAGAATTTTTGTTCTACAACATATTGATTATGGATTTCATTAGGGTTAATCACTAAAACAACATATTGATTATGGATTTCATTAGGGTTAATCACTAAAACAACATATTGGGTTTTCTAGATTTCATTAAGGTTAATCACTACAACTTCCATCCCTATTTTCAAAACCCAAATAGAAGGGGGAGAAATAGAAGAAGATATTCAGGCAGATGGAGCAATATTCTGGAAATAGAAGAGGGGGGAAACCCTAGATTCTTACACCACCTAAAAAAAACAACATGGAGGATAGCTTTCTACCTTGGAGTTGTGTAGGGAGAGAGGAGACAAAGATTCCGGATATCACCACCGGGGCTATATTCCGTCGAAGCTAATCACCATTGGAGAGAGAAAGCTCGGTGGAAAGAGGAAGCTATGTGGTGGGAAGAGGAAGAGGTGTGAGAGATTTGAAATCAAAATGTGAGAGAGAAAGAGAGAGAGAAGATGTCTGTGTAAAAGCTAAATGGAACCATTGAAATGGAAAACTGATGTCGGTGTAAAATCAAGATGTCTGTAAAATCTAAAAGCTAAACGAAAAACTGATCTCAACCCTTCATATTCACCCAAAAAATCTGAACCATTGAAATGTCCAAGTGAAGGAAACATTTTCAACCATGGGATTGAACCAATCTAACGGTTCATACTTTGACAAATAAACAAAGGTCCCATCAAATAAACAAAGGTCCCATCAAATATTCAAAAACCTCTTCCCTTATTATATAGATATATGTTGAAGATTCATATAAGGTCTAAATTTATGAAGTCTATTAGGTATTCAATATATTTAAAAATAATAATTAATTGTTCAAATTCATTTAATTTGTGGACTATAAAATTCATTAAAATCTCCACTACACACAGTAAAATCTAGCTCCTAATTCTGGGATCGTAGACTTTTCCATATAATATGAATAAAAATAAGTGAACAAAAAGGAGAAAAAAAAAAACAAGTAGAGAGAAAAATAAAAATGAGAGAAAATAAAAAAAAATAAAAAGAAAAGAGAGAGAAAGGTGGGATCATGGGATCATGGAAGAATGTGTGAGAAAAGGAAAAAGTAAGAGAGAGAAACGAGAAAATAGAAAATAGAAAATGTACATGTAAGATATTTTTTGAAAAATATATCTCAGCCGTTATTTTATAATTTGAATAGATCTAGGTCGTCTAAATATCCTTGTAGGACAAATGTATGTAGGACAAATTCAAAAATTATCCTGCTTTATTATATAGATTAGTGTATACTTGTGTCTAAAGATATGGTGTAATTAATGATTAGATCAAAATATAATTGAATATAAAATTATTGAGTTAAAATGTAATTCATCAAATTTGTTACTAAAAATTTAAGGCAAAATATAAATACAGGTATGTTGGTTTCAACTTTCAGACGAATTTTGTAAAATTATCTGGGCATAAATACACCACAATAAAATTAAAGTAAAATCTGAAAAAGATAATTTCTTGTAAGAATTTAAACATTTCATTTATATTAGTGTTTGAGACGGTATACTATGTTGTCTATGTCTTGCTGGTTTTGCCACCGATGTGGGCAACAAAATTCTGTTAAAAAAAAAAAAAAAACTCTTGTTTTTAGTTTTTAAACAAATCACTTTTATCACCATTTTTTTTATAACAAAACCCAATTTAAATTTTGAATTCAAATTTGTCCACCAAATAATAAAAACAATTACTCTGTTTGTTTTCCATTTATAAAATTTACTTTTCAAAAAATTATACCTTTTCGTTTTTCATTTTTTTTTTGTTTTCATTGAATTTTTTAAATATTTTACACATTTTTTTTTTAATTTTTAAACACACCTAACATAAAGTAAAATTTAAAAATATAATATTTGTGAGAAAAATCTTTAAAAATTCACTAAATACCAAAAATATAAAAAAAATTACGAAAATTCAATACATTTTTTGTTTTTTTTGTGTATTTATTCATTTTTAAAAATATTTTTCCACTAATATTTTACTATTTAGATAGATCTAAATAAGTTGTATCTAAAAAAATTTTAAAAAAAATGTTTAAAATTATAAAAATATTCACTAAAAACAAAAAATAAAAAAACTCAATTTATAAAAAATTGAATTCAGAAAATTAAAATCAAATACACTAAATATTTTCCACAAACATTTTTTAACATAACCACTTTTTTTTTTAATGATATTAATAATTATATTACTTCTCTTAATAACCAAATTATTTGTTTTTTTTCCATATTTTTTTAATTATTTAAATTTTGATTACAACTTTGAAATTTAGAAAAGTGAGGCGAGATGTGAGAGAGAAAAGAGGGAGGGTGTATGGGTGCAGAGTTATTTATTTATTTATTCATTTATTTTTTTTATGTGTTTGACTTTTAGGCGGGAAGTTGAAGTAGAGTGAGAGAGAGAGTCTCATCTCTACCCATGCCTAAAAGCACTTGCCAACTGGAATATGTAAAAATATATATATATATATATATATGACCAATTAATATACATTAATGTGTATTTAGAAAGAAAAAAATTAAGTATAAATCTAACCTTTGGTATAGTTAACAAAATGGCTGCCCCAAAACTTAAACTCATAATATCAAAATTATTAGGTCAAGATTTTACTATTGAACCAACAGTCAGCCCTTCTTGAAAATATATATCATGTTAAATTTTTATTGGATACAGTGTAAATAATGTTGGGATCAAAATAATAGTCAATTACCCAAATCAATTCTCTTGAGAGAATACTCATTTTCAATACTAAAAAAAAAAAATCAAACTTTGAATACAAAATAGAATACAAAATAAAATTCAAAATCCAATCCCAACACAACATACATTACACCAATGTAGGTAAACCCAAAAACATACGCAAAAACATACCCAAAAAACAGAGTAGGGAAAATGAGACAAATCAAGAGATAAAGTAAACGGCTCAATTCATCTTTAAACAAATTAATTAAATTAAACACCAAGCATTGATAAAGCAACCAATCAATTAAACAATCAATAAACAAAAAATCAAGGTGAGTACAGAAGGATATTATACGATGGAAATGGTGAAATTCCATTTGTGCTCTCTTCCAACCGTCATGGTGTTGAGTTCCAAGGAGAGCTCCACTTCACCTATAATGATCAAGGTGAACTTCGACATGCCTTCTATGTGATCACTAGTAGCATTTGCAGGATATCTTGAGCAATCTTAACTTTTACTTGAGCTTTTCTTTGTTGATAAAGCAATACTGGGTGGCCCGAAAAGAAGGTTGGCTCGAATGGCTCGAAATTTCACCTTGCCGGTCGTCCAAGAGGACGTTTGGCCAGTCGTTTGGTAAGGAGGTTGACAGCCGCGATCGACAAAGGTGACAACCGCGGTAGACAATCTTTCACCTAGTCGTCCGGGCAGACGTCCGGCCAATTATACGAGCGGACGACTACCAAGCATTTTTCTTGTTCATATATGAAATTCCTCTCTTTTTCTATATCACATTCTCACATCTACTTAGATGTACAAAAGAATACTTTCTTAGTCAAGTCAAGTGGAAGCATGATCAATACCCCCATACCTTTCATTAATCTACGGATATGGATTTGCAACTGCACTATGAACAATGTTGTTGAATTGCAAAGATAAAAGAATTCTAAAAGATACGATCGATGTGGGCTCAAAGGTGGCCCACCGAACCATACTGGACGAGTTCTCACATCTTTTCAATTGAGAGAAGCTGAAATAATACAAATTTTAAGACAATCTCAAGAAAGGTCTCTAATGCTGTGTTTGGTTGGGGGATTTGGGGAGGGATTTGGAAAAGGAAATAGAAAAGGTGTGTGAAATTAGGTGAAATGTAGGTATATTTTATTTACATTTCACCTAACTTTTCTCTTTCCCTTTCCAAATCCCTCCTCAAATCCTCCAACCAAACACAGCGTAAATGTTCCAAAAGAGGAGATGCATAGTTGATCACATTTGAAGTGTTGCATGAATAAGAATAGGAGAAAATTTTAATAGACTTGCCACTTGCCTAAATGATTGACTCAGTCAAATTTTTATTTTTCTTGTTATTTGTCATTGCTATTTTTATAAATTTTTAAACTTTTTTTTGGCTCTATATGTCCTCTATTATGATATCTTATTTGTATACAAGGCTGCTCGAAAAATATTGGCCAAGGAATTAATTCAAAATTTTGATTAAAATTTACTATTCAAAAAAGAAAAAAGAAAAAGAAAAAAGCACACTTGTCAATATCAACAAAACAAATAAGCAAAATAGATTAGGAGTGTCCCAAGTTGATTTGATTCAAGTTGTACTAAATTTAAAATCAATAGTCATGATCAGTTTAAAATTTTTGAAATCATCCACTACAACGAACCCAACCCAACTCAATATGGTTCGAGTTGGTTCGACATTCCACTATAAATAAAAAATAATAAATAATTAAAATAAACTAGTCTTTAAAGACCAAGAACTATGGAATTGAGATACATTATTTGTTTTGTGAAATCCAACTCAAGCTTAAATGCAAGCAATACAAATTACATTAAATTAGATTTCTTTTACGTAAAAAATTAAATACAATCAAACCTATTTTGATAAACAAAATAGATGAAAACAAATCAATATACATAGAATTATACAAAATATTGGTTCAGTTCTCAAGTTGATTTGATTTGAGCAACACCTAAACCAAGATGAATCTAATCTTATCGAGTTGATGATTTCAAGATCCAAAACCAAACCAATACACTTAGAAATCAAACAAAACCGATACACTCAAAAATCGAACCAATCAATACAAAGAGGTCAGATTGGTTCAATTTTTTGATTTACTGGGTATGTTGCACCCCTAAGATAGAAAGGTCTAAGTGCTTTATTAAATTTAACAACTAAACGAAGAACGCATCTCAATTCCATACCCTAAGAAGTCATGAATAACCCAAGTAAATATGAATGAAGTCCTTAGCATGCTTCAAATATATATATATATATATATATATAAATATAGCTACCAATCCAACACAACAGTAATTCCAAAACAGAGCCAATACCTATAAATTAAAGTCTCCAAATAACTTCAGGCATATAAATAAAATTATAACTTTCTAAAGTACAGACCACAAAAACAATGAATTCCTACAAAACAATGTCGAAAAACTTAAACTGGGCCATTCTTTAGTTATATGAACAATCCCCAACAACTTCAGGCCTAAAAAAAACAGCATCTTGTCATTAAGAAAATCATCGCATATGCAGGCTCTACAGGACGTCCTCAATATCACTACCAATTACCCTGTGACGTAACAAAAAAAAAAACGGCTGCAAAAGAACATAATATTATAAAAATATGGAAGTATAAACAAAATTAGGCAAACTAGATAAATTCAAATTTAAAAAATGATTCACTGTGCACAAATTGGAAAATAAAAAAATGGAACATATATAACTTACCAAAATTTTGTAAAATTATTCAGGCATAAATACACCCCCAATAAAATTAAAGTAAAAACTGGAAAAGATAATTTATTGTAAGAATTTAAACATTTCTTTTATATTAGTGTTTGAGCCAGTGTACTATGTTGTTTATGTGGGTAACAAAATTCTGTTAAAAAAAAACTCTTCTTTTCAGTTTTTAAACAAATCACTTTTATCACCATTTTTTTTTTTTAACAAAACCCAACAACAAATAAACAGAGAAACAAATAAAGTTCAAGAACAAAGGGCATGGACAGGAAGTAGATGATGAGCACTTACAAGGCAATGAGCTACCAAGGTAGGCAATCCATGAGCCGTATTTTATGATCAAAAACATAAGAATGGCAAGATAAGACAAAGGCAACCATAAGCTCGGTAGAAACTCGAATCTTGGTGCAATGAACACTGGAGGAATCAGTGCCAATCCAAAACAAGCAAAAATCATCACCAACCAAATGAACTAGGGTTGGCTTCATTTCATATGGATCCTCGTTGTATGAATCCAAAAGCCAACAGATTTGAAAATCTGTTATGGGCATATTGATCAAAGTTTTCTGAACAAAATCATAAGCAAACAGTGACTGAAAATTAATCCAGTAGATAGTGGTAAGAACAACAATAGGTGTGCTAAGGAAGCGACCGCATTTTAGAGGACCCAAACATTCCCAAATATTTTTTTCAACGTCATAGAGACACAAGGCTTTTGTAAGTTTAGAACAAACAAGGATTTTGTCAGAATATTCGCCAGTAAGAGGGGCAGCAAAGAAATGCAGAGATGCAAGAGAAGCAGGCGGAATAAGAGAAGGCGAGGGATCAGGCAAAGGATTCCATTCACCGGTTATAGTATCTAAAAACTCCCCCCAAACGCCTGGAATATCAGCAGGGTGGTGACCACCAAACACATAGAGCTTTCCATTGACACCAAGAACCGGAGTATTTGATCTACCACATAGAGTGGAAGGACCTCTCTTCCAACCCTCATCCGGACGATTAGTATCAAGAAACCTAACTTTACGAGACCATCGACCTTTCAAATTCCCTCCACGATGATCCCCTCCAATGCGATATATAGTGGATCCGACAACAGCACAACAAGCAACGTAACTACGAAACTTGTTCGACTTCATAAACGGAGAGAGTATTGGTGGATCCTCTCCTTGGTGGTGTTGCTCATGGCAGAAAGCCATGTATGCTCCTCTGATTTCTGAGGATGGGATTGGAAGAATCAACCTTGCTTTCTCCTCTTCTTCCTCCTTCTTCTTGTCCTTATTGCTTGACAGATTGACCATATACCATTCACTTGGATTATATATCTCTTCACCGGTAGAGACACACAAGCAGAAATTTTTCTCATTAGATAGCTGTCCTGTAGATGATGATCCCTCGCATTTTGCCAGTACTCTTTTCTTTTTCCCCCAATTCGTTAACCGCCCCAGCTCTGCCATCTGAGAAATCAAAAGAAAGTTTATTCATCCAGAAAAACAATTTTTTTTGTTTGTTTTGTTTTGTGAATTGAAAAAAACACAGCAATAATTAAAAACTAATCAAACTAACAAAACACTATGTGGGTTCTCTCAACTAAAAATCAAACCCAACAAAACCCTAACTGAAAATTTGAAAGCTTAACCTCAGAGAGCAAATAAACGATCTCTATGAAACATGAAACATCAAACTCCAACACTACTACTCTAAGTTCCAATATTAGATTCTCTTCGAATTAAAACACATACCTGAGACCGAGATAGTTGGATTGTGCGATTCTGATGGCCCGGTAGTCCTCGGAAGAAAAGGAGGAAAAAATAAAAAAAACCCTCCTTTTTGTTGCCCTCTCCTCCGTTGATGAACCTGTTCAAACACAAAAAGGAAGGGTATATATATGGGCGAGTGTGATACTAGGGTTCGGGAAGGGTTTCCCCGCCAATCGTGTCACCAAAAACGAATTTCCCTGCGAAAAATAATATCTATAATTTGAGTAAATCACACTCTGTCTCTTTAAAATTTCATCAATTTCTTACTTTAGTTTTTTACGTTTAATTTTTTTTTTTTTCATTTTGGCCTTTATGTTTATAATTGTTTCTACTTTCACCTTTCATGTTTGTAATCTCTCATATTTTGACTTTTTAAGTTTGATTTTTTTTATTTTGACCCTTTATACTTGCAATCATTTCCACTTTAACCCTTAATGTTTATAATCCTTCCCACTTTACTTCTAGACTAACTTCCATCTAAAAAATTAATAGAATTTATCACATCACCGACACATCAGCTCCATATGTGATGTAAAGAATTTATTAAAGATGCAAAAAATAAAAATAAATAAAAAAGAATTTTTTTGAATTTTTTTTAGTCTTTAGTGAATTTTTTTTTTCAAATTTATTCATAAATATTATTACATTATAGATGCATCTAGATTAGATGCAGCTAAAAAAATTAAAAAATTAAAAATGAACTAAAAAATGAAAAAAAAAAATAGATAACAAACTTTTCATTTCAAAATTGACAATATAGGAGTTTGAATCAATATATTTTCATTTTTTTCGCCTTTAGCAAACTTTTTTATTTTTTTAGTTAATTTTTTTAGCTGCATCTAATCTAGATGCATCTAGAATGTAATAACAACATTTATGAATAAATTTAAAACAAAAGTTCAATAAAGACTAAAAAAAGTTCTAGTTTTTTTGGTTTCTATTTTTCATTTTTTGCATCTTTAGTGAATTTTTTACATTATGCATGGAGCTGATGTGTTAGAAATGTGGCAGATTTTGTTAGTGTTTTTTTATTTTATTTTTTTTTATGGAAGTTAGTTTAGGAGTAAAATGGAAAGGATTGTAAACATGAAGGGCCAAAGTGGGATGGATTGCAAACATGAAGGACCAAAGTGGAAAAAATCAAACTTAAAGGGTCAAAATAGGAAAGATTGCAAACATGAAGGGCCAAAGTGAGAAAAATTAAACTTAAAGGATTAAAATGAGAAATGGGTGAAACTTTAAGGGGGTAAAGTGTGATTTACCCTTTTAATTTTGAAAGCTCTAGGAGCTTCAAAACTCCAATCCAATTATGTTGATTTTTTTTGTTATTTTTTAAAAAGAAAAGTATATCATTGGCTATTGAATTCACCTATGATTTAGGAATTTAAATTTCAAAATTTTATACCTAACAATATACACATACTTTAAGAAATTGCTTTCCATAATAAAAATATATTATATATTTAACCCAACTAATTAATTTTTTTTAAGTAGGAATTACTAAATCCCTTCGTAAAAAAAAAAAAAAAAAGGCTTATATTTTATTGTTTTTAATTTTGAGAACTCTGGGAGCTTCAAAACTCCAATCCAATTATGTTGATTTTTTGTTATTTTTTATAACCCGTTTGCAACCCACTCTACTCAACTAATCTGACCCAGTTTCTTGATATGCAGCTCTTGAAGAGAGACGACCATTTCTTTTGTATTTTCCCATTCTTTTGATCGTAAAACCCCCTGTCCTTCTTCGCCTGTGGACGTAGGCTTATATCCTAACCACATATATGTTCGTGTTCTTGTATGGTTGTTTCTTTTACTTTCTCGTTTTTGTTTGTTCCGTCATAGCAGTTCCTCACAAAAAGATAGATGAACTTTGAAGTGGAACATCAAATACTCATTCCAAACTAAACAGCCCAAATAGAGAAGGAAGTCAAGGCCAAAGAAACTCATTCACATCTTCAAAATAAACAGTACTTGGAATATGTCAAATCAACCACCAAAACCATCAAAGAGATCATGATCAAGGTGAACTTCTTGGTGCAGCATCATGCGACATGCCTTCTATGTTATCACTAGTAGCATTAGCAGAACATCTTGAGCAATCTTAACTGTTTTTTTTTTTCTTTTTCTTTTCTCTAGAAACCTGTTACTTGAGCTTTTCTTTGTTGATATAGGAAATTTCTCTCTTTTTCTATATCACATTCTCACATCTACTTGGATGTACAAAAGAATACTTTTTTAGTCAAGTCAAGTGGAAGCATGATCAATACCCTCTATCTTTCATTAATCTATTGATATGGACTTGCAACTGCACTATGAACAGTGTTGTTGAATCGCAAAGACAAAGAATTCTAGAAGATATGATCGATGTGGGCTCAAAGGTAGCCCACCGAGCCATACTGGATGAGTCTTGACTTCTCTCTAACTGAGAAAAGCTGAAATAGTGCAAATTTCAGGACAATCTCAAGAAAGGTCTCTGAATGTTCCAAAAGAGGAGATGCATTGTTGATTACATTTGAAGTGTTGCATGAATAAGAATACAAGAAATTTTTTAAAGACTTGCCTGAATGGTTGACTCAATCAAATTTTTATTTTTCTTGTTATTTGTTACTTCTATTTTTATTAATGTTTTTTTTTAAAAAAAAAATGCTCTATGTCCTATATTTTGATATCTTATTTGTACACATGGTTGCTCCAAAAATATTGGTCAAGGAATTAATTCAAAATTTTGATTAAAATTTATTATGCAAATTTTAAAAAAAAAAAAAAAATCACACTTGTCCATATCAACAAATAAACAAAATAGATTAGGAGTGTCCATAAGTTGATTTGATTCGAGTTGTACTAAATTTAAAATCAATAGTCATGATCAATTTTAAAATTTTGAAATCATCCACTAGAACAAACCCAACCCAACTCAATATGGTTCGAGTTGGTTCGACATTCCACTATAAATAAAAAATAAAAACTAATTAAAATAAACAAGTCTTTGAAGACCAAGAACTATGGAATTAAGATACATTATTTGTTTAGTGAAAGCCAACTCAAGCTTAAATGCTAGCAATACAAATTAAATTCAATTAGATTTCTTTTAGGTAAAAAATTAAATACAATCAAACCTATTGTAATAGACAAAATAGATGAAAACAAATCAATATACATACAATTATACAAAATATTGGTTTAGTTCTGAAGTTGGTTTGATTTGAGCAACACCTAAACCAAGATGAATCCAATCTTATCGAGTTGATGATTTCAAGATCCAAAACCAAACCAATACACTTAGAAATCAAACAAAACCGATACACTCAGAAACCAAACCAAACCAACACAAAGAGGTCAGATTGGTTCAATTTTTCGATTTACTATGTACGTTGCACCCCTAAGATAGAAAGGTCTAAGTGCTTTATTTAATTTAACAACTACACGAAGAACATATCTAAATTCCATACCCCGAGAAGTCATGAATAACCCAAGTAAATATGAATGAAGTCCTTAAAAAGAAAGAAAATTCATAGGCAAAAGACAGAATTGCAGGAGGAAAAAAAAAAACAGTTACTGAAATAAGGGTTGTGCAACCTCCTAGCAAAAAATAGAAATAACAAAAAAGAATAAAGGTGCAACTATTGATGGAGAGGAGTGATTGGGTTGGAAAAGTGAAATCCTAGACTGCTTTGGGTTGGGTTGTGAAATTCAATTTCCAAGCCCAACCTATTTATCAAATGGATCAAAATGTTGGCCCAGTCTAGCTTTAAGGGCCAAATTTTTTTTTTCAAATCCTAAAAAATAGGACTAAGTTGGATGGGTTGGATGAACTAATTAACGAACAAATGCCCAAATCCCTTGCTCTTGGGGGATGCCTTCGGAATGGAGGAACATGTACTAGGGTATATGTGCGACTCGTTGGAAGGAGCCAAATGATGAAGACTTTACTCTATGTCTTGACCCATACATAGTACTAATCTCAACGTCTTTCATCCCCTAGTCTACCCCGTTCAGGTCAATCAATTTGATTTGATGGGTTAGTCACAGTCGAGTTACGGGTTAGGACTGTTATCACATTCGGCCTTTTCGTTCTTGGGCCTTTTACATTTTTTTTTGTTACATCATCCCCTCCCCCCTCTCCCAAAAAAAAAAAAAAAAAAAAAAAAAAAAAAAAAAAAAAAAAAAAAACCTTTACATAGATAGCCCATTCCCCAAGCAAAATAAGCCATATTACATGAACGTTAACCCATTTCAAATTCCATAAATAGATAGAAATGAACTAAAAAAATAAAATTTGTTCATAAAAGTAGAGGTTCACTTGAATAGTAATGCTGGTGATTATAAACTCAAAGCACAAAAAAATAGGCCATTGGCCAAGCAAAATTTGTCATACTAACCCATTTCAAATTCCATAGATAGAGATAGGAATGAACTAAAGAAATAAAAATTGTTCTCTGTTAGGTTTAATTATTGGCAATCCCGTTTGACAAGGATTTCTGTCAGAAGTGGGTTTTCTTCCAAAACTAGGATTACTTTTGGATTTCTTTAAGAAGTTGGTTTTCTTCCAAAACTAGGATTACTTTTGTTTTCTATAAGTAGTTGGTTTTCTCCCAAAACTAAATTAATTCCTCCAGATCTTCTTTTTGGTTCTTAAGGTTTATATCTGGGGATATTTTGTTAGTTTTCTTTGATGTTTTATTGAGTATTCAACTCATGGTTTAAAGAGAGTACATCAAAGGTTTTGTTTGTTATACACAAGAGAGAGAGAGAGAGAGAGAGTTGTTCTTCGGTGGATTCTGAAGAATTCGAGCCTGAAGCTTCGGTGGATTCTGGAGTGGCTCATCGTAAAGACAATTCCGAGGTGAAGACGGGGTTGGAAGAGGCACATAGAGGTTGGTTCAATTAAGCGTGAATTCGCTAGGTAATTGAGAGTATACTTGTGTAATTCCTTTAAATCTTCTTAGTGGATTGTTTTGTGGCTGTTGCCTGTGGTTTTTTAATCACAGTTGGAGGTGTCTAATTGTGGTTTTTCCACGTAAAATCGTTGTGTCAATTTGTCTTTGATTGTTTGATTGGGATTGTTATATTCTGCTTAAAATTGGTACATAATCACAAATCAACATCTAGGGTTTCTAGATTTTTCAATTTGGTATTAGAGCAGGTCGTTCTATTTTTTTTTTTTTTTTTTTAAAAAAAATTCTTTTAGAACGAGATCTTGTTTGATTTGTGATAATGGATTCAATTCGTGAGGGAAATTCTATGGTTCGACCACCCCTACTTGACGGATCCAATTATTTGTTTTGGAAAGCTCGGATGAGATCGTTTTTAAAATCTATTGATGAAAAAGTTTGGTAATCTGTCATGTATGGGTGGACTGAACCAACGATTACCATTGATGGAGTAACTTTCCCCAAACCAATTGATAAGTGGGACACAATTGGTTACCAAAATAGTAGCTAGAATAATAAATCTATCAATTCTCTTTTTTGCGCTGTCACACCTGAAGAGTTTAGTCGTATTTGTAATTGTGAAGTCGCAAAAGAGGCTTGGGATATCTTACAAACTATTCATGAGGGCACTCCTTCTGTTAAACGCTCAAAACTTCAAAGGCTCACATCTAGTTTCGAAAACCTTTCAATGAAAGATAGTGAGACCTTTGATGAATTTTATGCGAAGTTGAGTGACATTGTAAATTCCAGCTTCAATTTAGGTGAAAAAATACCAGAATCCAAAGTTGTGGGAAAAATTTTGAGATCCTTACCCGATCGGTTCCAATCAAAAGTTACGGCTATTGAGGAGGCTCAAGATGTTGACAACCTCAAGCTGGATCACTTGGTTGGAAATCTCCAAACTTATGAGGCACATAGGAATTTCAAAAAGAAACAAAAAGATGTTGCTTTTAGTAGTGCTCATAGAGTTGGAGAGGATTGTGAAATAGATTCCAAGATTACGGCTGCTTTTGTTAAACAATTTAAAAAATCTTTTTTGAAAAAGAATCCTAATCTTTTGGAACCTACTCATACTCCTAAATCTAAAGGCAAAGATAAACTCAAAATTAATTCTATAGCGAAGAAGGAGAAAGGAAAAATATAGCGATCCCGGTTGTCCCTTTACTGTTCTGTTGCATTCCGGACTCGGTTCCGTGAAGTTGGTAGTTGTATCTATCTTGTTGTCATCTTTTAATTCCGTTTGTTTGAGTTATAGGATGTGTTGGGCTTGTTTCGAACAGGTGGGTTGAACCTTGGTCTGAAATCTTGTTGCCGGGTTTTTGGTCGTCCCGCTCGAGCGGGTCTTGTTGCACTCGAGCGGATATTGCACACTCCCAGTTTTTCGTGTCCCTGCAAAACTTCTACAGGTGTGATTTTTACGCTCGAGCGGGTAGTTGTAAGTTCTGGAAGGGAGAAATCTACGCTCGAGCAGACTGGTTTTCGCGCTCGAGCGGATGTGCTTTATTCTTGTGTCTTGGCGCTCGAGCGGGTCTTCTTGTGCTCGAGCGTACCTAGTTTTTTGTTCTTGACGCTCGAGCGTTGTGTTCTCCGCTCGAGCGGGAATGTCGTATATCAGTTGGCAGCTGGGCATTTTAAATTCACTTTTTACATTCTCTCTCTCTCTCTTACTTTCTAAAAAGCCATTTGAGAGCTTCTCTCTCTAGAACCTTGCCTTGTCTCTAGGTATTGATCTAGTAAGAGTTGTTTCCTCACCTTTGGCCTTTACAAAAAAGTTGTTGATCGTCGAGGGCTATCTTTTGATCCGAGAAACTCGTGGTTTGGAGCAACTTCGTTTTCACCATCTTTTTCGTTGGGTGTCATCTTTTGAGGTAGGGATTCCTACTCACTCTTATGGGTTTTAACCTAGATTTTGAGCTTATTGTTTAAATGGTTGATTTTGAGACTTAGGGTTTCAAAATGTGTTAAAGAGGGTTTTGTAATTTTGGGCTCATAATATGTATTTTGGGTTTCAAAATGATGATATAGTTGTTGGTTGGTGATATTGGGACCTTTGAGTTGATATTGAGAGTTGGGGGTAAAAGCCCTAATTTGTTGTTTAAAATTAATTGGTATAATTAATTTGGGGAAAATTGTAGCTATATGGAATTGAGTTGGGAATAATGAAATTGACTCATTATATGGTTGAATAGTGGAGTTAGATTTATTAATCGCTCACTTTTGAAAACATTGATATTTTATCTGTTGGAGCTTTTATTATCTGTTTAGAAATAATTGCTTGGGCTACCGGTGGAGGGTAGTTTTGATTGTTGTAGACAACGCATGATGATTAGGCAAACTAAAACTAATCAATTGGATATGTCATAGAGTATGACGGTTGATAGAATACATTAACGTTATGTATTGATTGATTGTGTATATTACCTTTGTGTATATATGTTGTGTGTGGGAGGAGATAGGGGATGTACTCCACGGTTTAGGGAGAGATAGGGGATGGACCTCTAAACCGGATGTTGTTTGGGAGGAGATAGGGGATGGATTCCACTGACACAGCTCATATGCTTGTCAGATAATGTGTTGATACAGCTCATATGCTTATCTTGGAAGTGTTGATACAGCTCATATGCTTATCATTGGAAGTGCTGATATAGCTAATATGCATATCTGTTGAAATGTGGATACAGCTTGTATGCTTATCTGTTGAAATGTTGATAATATGTTTATTTATTGTAAAATGAGAAGTGTTTAATATGAGTCATTGTCTCATATAAGTGGTTGGCCAGGTTCTGAGCCGTTGATGTAAATTGTGAAATTGATACGAAATGGAAACTGAAATGAGACATGAACATAGTGGTCATGAAATGGAAATGGGTTATGAATTGGTTTATGGAAATTGAACATTTATCAATTGCTAATGTCTTAGTTATTGCTCATACTGTGTTTAGCATATCTCTACTGGGCGTTGGCTCACCCTATATGGGACATTATTTTCAGGTACAGGTAGCATGTCACCTCCAAGGACATAGCTTGGATGATGAAGAGAGTTGAAGACTCTTTTTTTGTTTATTTTGTTTGTATTACATGTATATCAAGCCAAGGGCTTATTTTGTATAGAGTAGTACTCTTCTTTTGTGTAACCAAGTGTTGACTTAGAAAGTTGTAAGCCCTTAGGGCATTTGCTTTTGTTGCTAACATGTAATATATAGTGTAAGAAATACTCTGATGAATAGAAATGGTTGGTTTCCTTTATATTAATGCATGTCTAAAGTGTTGGGTTTTATGTATATTTTTGAGGGCGTCACAAAAAATACAAGGGAACTTTGAAAGAGTCCAATGCTATGAATGCCAAGGATTTGGTCACTTTGCTTCAGAATGCCCCACTTGTTTGAAGAAGAAGAAAGCCCTCGCTATCACTTGGGATGATGAATCAGAATCTGATGAAAATGAAAGTGATAATGAAGATCAAGGCGAAGAGGGACACAAACAATTCCTTGCTTTCATGGCGGCTTCTGAAACTGAAGGACGAAC
The DNA here is from genome assembly GCF_055761805.1 of Camellia sinensis. Classification (NCBI taxonomy): domain Eukaryota; kingdom Viridiplantae; phylum Streptophyta; class Magnoliopsida; order Ericales; family Theaceae; genus Camellia; species Camellia sinensis. The sequence continues at coordinate 214,837,536 of NC_138964.1, read as the reverse complement.
AGAGTATCCAAAGAGGCCGGTTGAGAATGCCACTGATGATGAATCCTCGGGAAGTGATGATGAAGAGCTTGAGCAAGCTTATGAAAAGTTGTATAAGGAATCTCTTAATTTATCTAAATTTAATGACAAACTCACTATGAAACTCAAAGCATGTGAAAGTGAGAATGTCAAATTAAATAAAGAGATTTCCGAGGTTAGGAATGATGCCCTTAAGATTTCTAATGATCGACAAGCTCTTTGTGCAAAACTCTTGACTTGTGAGACAGAGAGGAATGAGCTACAACAAATCTATGCAACATATGAAGAAAAGATTGAATCTCTCGAGATGTCTCAAGTTGCTTTGGAAGAACTAATGATTGAGAAAGAGGAAGAGCTCAAGTATGCTATGGCTACCATTGGTCTTTGGAATAAAGGATCAAAGACTTTGGAGGATATCATTAGGTCTCAACAAATGTGTTGTGACAAGAGTGGCATTGACTTTGGTGATAACAAAGAGCAAAAACAGAGTGCATCTACATCTCATGATACAAGAACTCAAGGAAAGGGAGAACAAAAAATTCAACATAAGAATGGACTTCTCAAACTTCCTAGAGTTGGTAAGGTAAAAGAAAAGAAGGTACACCCTGTTTTTATTTGTCATCATTGTGGTATGCATGGTCATATTCGCCCTTATTGTTATAAGTTACATGGGAGAGTGTTTTATAGAGATGGAAGAAATTCCAACATCTCGTGGGGTAGGAGACACTTCATTGATAGGAAGTTGGAAACCAAGTCGAGACAGGTTCCCATTGAGAGCAAAGGGAACCACAATGTCAAGACATCACCCAAAAACCGCAATGCTCGCAACTTTGTTTATACTAAAGCGGTTTGGGTGAGAAAACTTGACTTGTGTTAATTTGTTTATTTGTTTTAGTTTTTGGATTTCTGTGTGTTTTTTTTAATGAGAAAAAAAAAATGTGTGCTTTCTATGGTCCTTACTCATTTTGAGTGGTCCTTGGTGTATATTGGAATTGATATGAATATCCATTACATGTTGATATGTGTGTGCTTTCTATGGTCCTTACTCATTTTGGAGTGTGTGTTTTTTGATTAGTATGTCTCATTCTGTACACACTCTTGGATTAGCAAATATCGGAGCCTTCGGCCTTAGTGATCTATTTTTTCTATGGACTTCTGGCATTGTATCTTTTGCTTTTCTAGAGGAATTAACCTATACTAGCATATCATGGGTGATGTTGAGTCTCTTAACCACCTTCCATCTTTTTGCATCTCCATGGCTTTCCCCTCTGTTCTTTGTAGTCCAGCCATGAGGAAAAGGCTACCTCAGAGTCACCAACCAGGCAATCCTTTTTATATCCATGCTTCTCTGGTTCGGTTTCCATACTCTTGAGCGTGTCAGCTGCCAATGAGTGTGCAAAAGAAAGAAAAGAAAAAAATGTGCAAAAGAAAGAAAAGAAAAAAAAAATATGAAAATAAAAAAAAGGGATTCATTGATTGAGGGGGAGCCTTCGCTATTACTCAACAAATACCCCTTGATTCCTAGTGGTTTGACTTTCCTTAGTTGTGCTTAGATTCTCTTGTCAGAGGTCCAGTTATCAGATCACTACTAGGATTTGAATCTTGTGTTTGTCGAACTCCAAGAGTCACACACACACTTTTATCATGGGATCTATGCTTTTCACATATTGCATCACTTTTTTTTATGAGGAATCTTCTAGAGGCTGTGCAAATTGTGTTTTCAAGTAATTGTGCTTCTTGGATAATCTTGTGTTTCTTGGATAATCTTGTGTGTTTCAAGGTACAAATAAGAAATTCCTTGCTTGCTCCACCATATTATTTTTTGTCTTTTTCTTCTTGTTCACTATTTTCAGTGTGTGTGGTTGTTTTTAGTGAGGGGGAGTTTGGTTTATTGTTACAAAAGTTTGTTCGCATGATCACTTTGATTTGTTTGGTAAGAAAGATTAGCTTTAGTTGTTTTGCATGTTGCTTTGCATTCTTGCATGCTCCTGATATTTACATCATCATATCATTGCTTGTGTGGTTTATGATCATGCTTTAGTTGATTGAGCTTCCTTTGTCAATTCATGACAAAAAGGTGTTGTTCATGTTTTCATGCTACATGTTCTTAATATCTCCAAGTCGCATCTATTCATGTTTTCCATCTCATGTTTCAAGATAATCTTGTCATATGTTTATTGTTTTTTTCATATACTCTTGTGGCACTAGTAGTTGTTTTGGAGATTGTGGCACTAATAACTGTTTTGCAGATCATGACCTTGAGATAGAAGTTGGCTTTCGTTGGCTGTTATGGGTTGGGGTGATTAGGATTTTATTTGTTAGGTGTGTTTTGTCACGGCATTGCCAAAGGGAGAGATTATTAGGTTTAATTCTTGGCAATCCCGTTTGACAAGAATTTCTGTATGAAGTGGGTTTTCTTCCAAAACTAGGATTACTTTTGTTTTCTATAAGTAGTTAGTTTTCTCCCAAAACTAAATTAATTCCTCCAGATCTTCTTTTTGGTTCTTAAGGTTTATATCTGGGGATATTTTGTTAGTTTTCTTTGATGTTTTATTGAGTATTCAACTCATAGTTTAAAGAGAGTACATTAAAGGTTTTGTTTGTTATACACAGGAGAGAGAGAGAGTTGTTCTTCGGTGGATTCTGAAGAATTCGAGCCTGAAGTTTCGGTGGATTCTGGAGTGGCTCATCGTAAAGACAATTCCGAGGTGAAGACAGGGTTGGACGAGGCACATAGAGGTTGGTTCAAATAGGCGTGAATTCACTAGGTAATTGAGAGTATACCTGTGTAATTCCTTTAAATCTTCTTTGTGGATTGTTTTGTGGCTGTTGCCCGTGGTTTTTTAATCACAGTTAAAGGTGTCCAATTGTGGTTTTTCCACATAAAATCGTTGTGTCGATTTGTCTTTAATTGTTTGATTGGGATTGTTATATTCTGCTTAAAATTGGTACATAATCACAAATCAACATCTAGGGTTTCTAGATTTTTCATTCTCAAAAGTAGAGGTACACTTATGCTGTGTTTGGTTGGGAGATTTGAGGAGAGATTTGGAAAGGGAAATGGAAAATGTAGGTGAAATGTCTAATTTCACACACCTTTTCTCTTTCCCTTCCCAAATCCCTTCCCAAATCCTCAAACCAAACACAACATTAGTGGTCTTTTGGGAACACCCGCAAAACGCTGTGTTCAGCTTATTCGAAAAACATAACATGAACGACTAAAAACGCAGAACACCATTGGGCAACTTTAGCGAAAGCTTTTATTTGCACACGCCCATTACACTCTATACACATCTTTTCAATAAATAATTGGTTCGAAAGTAGCATTCCGAAAATAAGCAATTGGTTCGGAAGTAACTTTTCGAAAATAAACAATTGGTTCGGAAGTATACTTCCGAATTTTTATCATTTTTCGACATTCAACTTCCGAATGTGTTTATTTGATGTCCATAATAGTAATTTCACTTGAAAAAAAATTTATAATAAAAATAATTTTTATGAAGTGTGTGCAAAGAGGGGAAGGGGATGTGTAAATAGAAGCTCCCAACTTTAGCAGAACGCAAGCTGTGAAATGATGATACTACCCTTCATGGTTAGAAATTGTATCTTAGGGCAAAAACATCTCATTTGTGCTGCTGCTCTGTGCATCAGTTCTCTTCCTCACCGTTACTGTCGAACTGTCGAACGATCGGAGACGAAAGCATCCACCGCCGAAGCTGCCTCCGGAGTCATCTTCGTCGTCATTGCTGTCGGTAGATCTGCAACATCAGGTAAACACGGAACCCATGTGTCATTTTTTCTGGTTCGAAATTATTTCGTTACTGTATTTGGCGATCTCTTCCACCTCTGCTTTCTTCATCACCTGTATGCCGTTACTGTATTTTGGCTTCCTCTTCACCCCTCACCACCTCTACCATGTTCTATTTCGGAGTTATATGTCGTCCGTGTTCTGTTTATATGACAGAACAACAACGCAAAGGTACCTCTCTATTTGTGGTACTCTGTTTTTCCCCCATAGCTGCAGTTCCGTTACACACGGAAAGAAAAAAAAAAAACAAAAACAAAAACAACAAGGTTTGGGGGAAAAAAAAAAAATTTTGACTGGGGAGTTCTATGAGAGTAGCATATTTAGGGGTTATAACAAACCAAATGAATACACTAAAAATTTCATTTTTATCTTCAGTAAACTAAAGAACAAACCAAATAAATTAAGTTATGAGCAGCCACTAATCTGTCAAAATTTCATCAAAGGATGTAGAAACCAGTACTCCAATGAAACTCGACTATAAATTCAATCGCTTTGCTTAATTATCTGGGTATCCATTACTCTACCAATACAGCCAACTGGTAAAATAAAAGCAATCAACGTGGAGACAAAGAGGAACACAATGGTTATTGCAGTGTGGCGAGAGAGAAAAAGAGAAGAAGAAAAGATGGAGTGGTTCATCCCCAAAGTACAACAACATTATTTTTATTACAATGCCCTTAACGCCAGATTTATTTTGTTATGTATGAAAACCATTTTATCTCATGTTCTTGTGAGCTTTGTGTGTTTTGCTTCTAGCTCAATTAAGCCTTCAACATCTACATACTTTCATAATTTTCTGTAATTCATTTACGATGTGTAGATTTACATAGATGTGTAGTTAGAGTGGAGCAGTCCATATTTGGGTTTTGTAGGAGCTAGATAGACAGGGTTGTAAGTTTCATTTTTGGTTTTGTTGTTTTTTTCTTTTGTTAAAGGTCTCTTGTGCTTAGCTGCTTCACATGTTTGCCCCTACAATCATTGCTAGATTTGTTAGGCAACATATGCTAAAAATTATCACATTCCACCAACACAGCAAAAGGGCAGAAAAACCAAGGTCTTAGCATGTGTGTGTTTCCCAGGTTCTAATCAATTATCTTGATGATCTGTTCACTTACATGAATGTTGATCTCATGCAATAGTGTTGTACTTGCAATGTCACTGTAATTACGGGCTCATAAGGAACATTTGTTATGTATGTTTTTCTTAATCTTTTTAAAATAAAAATCAGGATGAGACACATCAACATAATAGATAGATTAATTGTTTGAGTTTACATTTAAAGTAAAATTGTTTTAAAAATATTGTGTACATTTCAAACTACACAACCTACAATGATATATAGTGGTTTTACCTTTGAAACTAATTCATTGACTTATACGAAGACCATTGTTCAAAGATTCATGATACATAATTTTAATCCCTAATTTCAGTATATTATCTCGTACGTCATATGGTGTGAATTTGCAAGTGTTCACTTTGTCCACACTTTAAAACAAAATAGTGACGTAGCCTCTATTACTGAGTGCGTGTATTTGTGTGTATAGTTCTTCGTTAGACGAGAAGCTTATTCAATCTCAAACACAACGTGGTAGTTGACTCTAATATATGACATGAATTCTTTGCATAAAACTATACGCCAGGGGTGAGCTGTTTGTACCTAAAAAATTTTATATTCACATTTTGGGATAGAACTACTACAGATTTACCCATACTGTTCATTGTACAAAGGTTGTCAACTAATACCCAAGAAACACAACGAATGCAAGTAATAAACCTCAGTGTCACAAATAAATGAAAATAAGCAATCCGTCCTTGCAAAACACCGTGGACCCAACCGTTGATACTATTTTGTAATTGAAAACAGATTGACTGGTCGGCAACAAAAAAAATAAGATTACAGAGATGGAGTCCTCTATGTCAACTGCCACTTCGTCATGGCCACGGAGAATGTATGCATGTGGCTTTGGACATTGCGTTGTCAAGATTTCTAGATTTGCCAAAAACCCAAGGCGTGCGTACTACGTTTGCCCTAGTCCTACGGTGCGTTTATGTGTTGCCCCTCTCTTATGCAAGTAGTCATGTCCTTGTTCATTTGTTGTTATGGCGCATATCATGCAGTCTAACTATGTATTTCACTTTTGTACGACAGCGATGTGTTACGTGGGTTAGTTGGTGTGACAAGTTTCGCAGCAAACATTTTGCTGCTAACCACCCACCCAATGTTGTCGATATGGGGTTATGTGCAGACGTTATTCACATAGATCAGAGCCTACGTATGCTTAGGACTGTCATGGGTGTTTTGTGCGTCGTTGTTTTTGTGTTACTGTTTCGTATGTGATGCATTGTCATGGATGTTGTGACATGAACGTTTTGTTTGTATAACCTATGTTGTTGTTGTCAGTACTATGTTCTTCCTGTATGACATAATATTTTACCCCAGTGTTATATTAACTATCGTTCGCTGTTGGGGTTTTTTACTAGTAAATGTAGAACTTATTTAATTTTCTATGGACTTGGGTTTCGGATGTGGACATGAAAAACATATACTCCAATTTTGTTAAACTGATACATGATTAATTGTACAACCAGGATTGCAATTCTCATAACTCTAGCTACACTATTCCCACTTGTTATGGCAACGAGCCGTGTGTCACCCCATACCCCTTCTAAGAACCGAGGTAAGGCAATTACATCAACCGAACAACAATCAGTCCACAAATGCCAATTTGACAGTGACAATACAAAGTTGTTTCTACAACTTGTCATAGCAGAAATGGACGCAGGTAATCGACAACCGCGTGGATTGTCGATGAGTGGGTATAAGAACGTTGTGAACAAGTTCTCAGACAAAACCGGCCTTCTACATTCGGCCAAACAAATGAAAAACAAGTATGACAACTTGAAGAAAGATTGGGTTGCATGGAAAAAGCTGGAGGATGCCAGGCAAGGCTTAACAGGACTTGGGTACGACTAAGAGACGGGTTTGTTCACAGCTCCTGACCATTGGTGGGCAAAAATGCAAGCAGTACGTCGTGCAATAATTTTTTTCCCCTTAATCTTGTATTATTTTATGATTTGTAATGCAAGATTTTGCTTTGGGGATTAGTTTCTAAAACAAAGCAATTGCTGAATACATTGAAGTTATCGTCCAAGATAATTGTGCCACGTTTACAATTATTAATTTTAATGTTTTATTACTAGTTAGTACATTGTTAAAATTCTTTCTTGTGCACCACACAACTTTGCATGCGTTTACACTTATTTGCATGCTTTCCATTATTGTCTCTGATTAATTATTGGAACTGATTATTTTTGATGTAATTGGTTATACAATACGAATGTGTGTATTCTTTTGTCTCAGATGAACAACCGATGTGCAAATTTCAAGACGAAGCCTCTAGAGCACTTGGAGCTCATGGAACAGAACAGGTGTACTCTGGCGCAACTGCGATGGGTAAACATTCATGGACTCCAACTGAACTGCGCGATGATGATGCTGCCACGACCATAGTAACCGAGGACAGCAGTATGGGACCTCTCAGTGCTGGCACACCACCACATCCGGGCCATGATACTGTCGGAAAAAATGTGGTGGATAGTTCCTTGTTCGATGATGCTCCCTACAGTCTGCCGCTAACGGATCAACCAATGCAAAATGTCGAAAGCGGCCAGCGCCTGGTACCGTCACTAGCAGCATGGACAACCTTGTCGAGGCTGTCAGCAAACAAAGCCGGGAATTGAAAATAACGCAATATGTTGTCACAAGGAAGGGTGAGAACACTGTTGAGGATTGTATTGCAAGGCTAATGAGCATGCCTGGATTGGAGTCAGGCGGTAAGTTGTTCTCATTTGCTTGCGGCATAATGGATTCACCCGATAATCGCGACATCATCATGTCCCCCCCCAGGATTACATTATCAACTGGTTAAAAGAGAAGCGTGCCTGCACGCCGGCCAATGTTGGCAGGGAACGTGAACGGGATGTACATTTGTTCGAGAGTGATGGTGTGGTTGATATGGATTAAGCCTCTGTGCTTTCACTAACTTTTGTTGTGCTGCCATGGTACTGTAGTTTAAATGTTTTGGGACTTGACTATTCTGCACATTTTTTTTTCCTGTGTTGTTTTCGAAATATGTGTTTAGAAGAACCATATGTTTGACAGTAGTGTAGCCGTTAATTGCACTTGTGATGGGTGCATTTAGTTAAGTTTGGAAACATATCGACTATTTATATGCTATTCTAGTTTGTTATTGTTGTCAAATTTACCTTTTTAGTTAAGAAGCAGTTTTGTTTTTTATTTTATTTTATTTTTCATTGTGTTAATTGCTGCAGGGTTGAACTCATTTGTCTTTATGTTGGTCGATGGGAGGAGTAGGTTTTCACCCATAGTATATGACGTGGGTAATGGCTGCAAAGTGTACAAGCCAGTACATGGCTCTGTTGTGTCCCAGGCTGGTCTTCTCAAATGAAGAAGGCAATGGAATCTAGTGTATGCATGGAGTACTACCTTTCAGATTTGTATGTCATAGTGTGTTCAGAATTGCAACATTTATGTGATACTTTCTTGTGAAAAGTTCAGTATTTATTTATGTGGTTGTTCATTTGTGGTGCAATTTTTTCATTTACTTATATTGATGTATTAATTTATTTATTTAGTTATTTACATTTTCTGTAGGTATTTATTAGTTTATGTACTTAGTTTTGGAAGTAGCTACGTTATTTATTTATTTTTATTTTCTGTATTTATTTACTTATTTTGCGTTTCATGTGTTGGTTTATTTATATTTCTGTAATTATTTATTTACTTATATATTTCAGTTTCTAATTAGTTTGTTAAATAAATACAGTTTCTAAAGTTATTTATTTCTGGTTCAGTTTATAATTCTATTTACTTACAGTTTGTGAATAATTTTAATTATGTATTTAGTTAATTTCGGTTGTGTTTACGTATTTATTTATTTTTATTTTCACACTACGTTTACTTATATTTCTGTATTAATTTATTTAATTTTTTTATTTTCGGTTCTATTTATTTATTTATTTACAGTTTATGTACGTATGTATTTATGTATTTACTTAATTTTGGTTGTATCTATTAATTAACTCGACTATTGATTTTTGGTTTCTATTTATTTATTTATTTATATTTCTATACCTATGTAATTGTTTTAATATTTCTTGTGTTGTATTTATGTATGTATTTGTTTGTTACATGTTGGTGCTGCCAAAACAAACTGTTGCGTATACTTGCTAATGCTATCTCAAATGAGAATGGAATCTGTCAGCAACTTTTTATCATGTACATGAATCACATGGTATTGTCAAATTGTAGTTTATCATGCATCACATGGAAATAGTTGCATGTGGTACGGGCACTTGTGAAACAATTGCTATATATGGAGATGATGGTCTGTTCGTCTGGAAACAAAAGTTTGGTGGCCCTTAATTAGTTTAGTCATTGTTGTCTTCCAAATTTCCATTCTGCGGAGAAATTGCTGAATTTCACTTTTGGTTCAGTCCACAGTGACATAACCCCACCAAAGGTGTGGTAAGTGCCTGACATTAACATCTATTTACACAACCATTTAATGTATTTATTGAAACCCAATTTATGCCAAGCAAATGTTGGGAATTGTAAAAAGTGGTTACTGTCGACAAACCTAGAAAATTTGGTTCAAATTTTTTTTTTCCTTATTTTCTCCCCCATTATTAATGGCTCCAATCCAGCTTATTTTATAAAGCGTATGCAAATCTTGTATGAGTTTTTTTGCTATGGTTTGCAGTGTCCATGGATCCGTAAGACGGTACTAGTTCCTGAGTCGTACACAATGGGCACATAAATGCGTGGATACGAGAGACGATCAGAGAAATGGAATTGACGACATCAATGATATGGGTGGAAATTGCACGTGTTGCCAATGAGTACGCGCATGTTGACAGGACTCCATGTCACACATCATCATTGACGGGTCGCTTATGGATAGAGGAGATGCTTCGAGGTCGGAATGAAGCATTTTAGCATAATTTTCAGATGTCAAAGGATGTGTTCTTATTGTTGTGCAAGACATTAGTTGAGGATTTCGGTCTCCCACTACCATAGCGTCCCCATGTTGTGGACGTAGTTGAGAGTGTCGGCATGTTCATATTCGTGTTGCGGGGCTTCTCGAGTTGGGACATTGAAGATCGATTCCAACACTTGGGGGAAACAGTATGGCATCATGTAATGCACGTTCTTAAAGCAATGAAGATGTTCACACGTGCACACTATCAACTGACGAGGTCACAACACAACAGACATTCGTACTTAGAGCCCCGGCAAAAATATTTGCCATTCCAGGTCAGTTTCATCATTTACCAAACATTTCATGAATAGTAACTACATCTTTGTTAACAAGGGATGACATTTTTTGGCGTCATGTGGTCGTCCATGTCGCTTATGAAATTGCTGTGTGTGCATGCCCAGGATTGTATTGGTGTGCTAGACGGCACACACGTGGAGGCACATCTCCCACCATGGGAGGTAGCGCCATATTTTGGCCGTGATGGACGGGCCATGCAAAACATACTCGCGGTGTGTGATTTCGACTTGTGCTTTACTTTTATCTCTTGCGGATAGAAGGGTAGTATGCACGACGATAGAGTTTTTAACGAAGTAACACAGGACCCAGCCAAACAGTTCCCCACCCCAGAGGAAGGTTGGCTGAATTAGGGGTGTTCATATCTTTGTTAGTTGTGTGCATTTCATTGAAGTATGATGTTACTAATGCAAAATTATCTTATGACAACCAGCAAAATATTACCTTGTTGATGCGGGGTACAAGAACCAAAAAGGCTATTTGGTGCCATTTAAGGGATGTCGATACCACCAGGAAGAGTTTCGCGCTACTGGACAGGCAAGAAATGCAAACGAAGTTTTCAACACAGTGCACTCCTCCATACGGAGTGCAATTGAATGTACATTTGGAGTATGGAAAGCACGCTGGGGATTCCCACATAACATGCCTCGATATGATTATAGGAAAGTGCAGGTGCCACCGGTTGGGGCTTCAATGGCACTACATAATTTTATACGCCGCAACTCCGACGACGATGAAGCCTTCAACAAAGTTGCCAATATGGAGACACTTACTTTCAATGACATGCCAAATGTTGACGATGTTGGTGATGACGATGATGGTGAACTAGAGGGCGATGGTGATATACATATGAACGAAGTTAGGAAATCAATTCGGAATGAGTTGGTGCGACATCGCCGTCATCTTGGGCTGTAATCCTGTTCGAGCTTTACCAATTGACGGGAATATTGCAATTTCTTTGCAAAAAATTTGATAAATTTAATTTTAGTGGGAAGAATTTAATTATGTTAATGTGATGTGTAGTGCAACATTGAATAATTTAATATTTTTAATAATTTAATAATTTCAAGTGCGTAACATTAAAAAGTGTTATATTACATTTCAAAACAATAATTCAAACAAAAACATGGGTCAACATGTAATTTTCATAAGTTGGGTAAGGGTATTTTGGTCATTTTAATGTGATGTGACAACATAAACAAATATTAAACAAAAAAGAAAAAAGCCAAAAGCCAGTTTTTTACCAACTTCCCAAATCACTTTCCAAAAAAGTCAAAAAGCTTGGTAAAAAGTCAAAAGCTAGCTTTTTACCAACTTCCCAAAACACCCTTAAAACTGTAATTGTGGTGTTTCTAAACACAAAACACAAAAAAACAGACTTAGGGTTAGGGGCGGAGCCACGTAAGGCTGAGGGGAGGGGGGTCACATGCCCCTCCTAAACTTTCAATATATATACTATTTCCCATATAAATAAAGATTATGAATTATTTATTCTTTATAAAATTTAATAATGACCCTCCTTAAAGTATGTAAAATTTCTTGTATTTTTAAAATTTTAATTTTTTTTGTATTTTATTATTTTTATTATTCTTGTACACTTTTAATTGATAGGTCAAGACAAGAATAGAAATCAATTAATAATTCAATTCTTATTATGGGATTTGTTTAGTTGCTTATTTCTCCTCATTGTGGGGAACTTTTTTTGAGTTGATAGAATCGAACTTATTGATTGTTTGGTTAATAGAATTTAGTTATTGATTGTAGATTTTTAAGTCACGTTAATGTAAATTTTAAGATAATTGTAATAAAAATAAAAATAAAAATGTATAAATGTAATAATATCTTGTTGTTACTTGTTATGGGGGGGGGGAAAAATTCAATGTTGTGATTAATATGTGCCCTTTCTACATTAAATTTCTGGCTCCGCCACTACTTAGGGGGGGAAAGAGACAGAGGATGTTATACACATCTAGAGTTAAAATTCATAGCTGTGCATCCAAAGGCATCATGGTAGTGCATCCCTTCCCGACTGAAGAAATCCAACCAACTCGTTGCCAACAACTTTCCCAGTGTCCGAATCTACCTCACTAAAAATCAAATAGTTTTTGTTATTAAAAAACAAGAAAAATCTTGAATTAAAATCGTAATCAACTAAGAAAATTTTATTAGCTTAAATAAATGATTTTTCATGTGCTTTGATTGTAGTTGCAGTAATGTAAAAAAACTTTGGAACAAAGTCTGGTATCACAAAGAAGAGACATTCCATAGTGTATTTGACTCGGCGAGCACCACACAACTAGAGATTCAAATATCAACAGACAATTAACACAACCAAAAAAATTAGAGCGTAAAAAATAATTTAATTAACCACACTCACCGTCCTATAGTCAGCGAAATGAGCAAGAAAATTCCTATGAAATTTAACAAGGCTGTACGTTTGCATATACACATGGCTTTTAAGGTCGAAACAGTCATATAGATCAACAAATTCGGCATAGTTTAATCAAACTTCACGATTTGTTCATAGAGCTGTATGTCAGTTTCAAAATAATCCCACAACTTGAAAATTAATTTAATCATGTCCACAGTATCAAAAAACGTAGCATTTCCATATATGAAATATGCCCTGCTACTTTATCAATCAAAAATTTAATAAGCTAACATAAAAATAAAAATAAAAATAAAAATAAAAATAAATCACATAAAATAAGAAAAAGAAGAAAAGAGAGAGAGAAAACACACATCAAATCCTTGCCAGTCAATTTCGTTGCACTATCACAGAGTTTGTAGAATAAATCGAGAGCAGGTGGACATGGTCCATTATATCCTCCGAGCTTTTCAACCATTTGAACCATGGTCTTGAAATCCCTAATATCCTTCTTAAGTCCATTTTCGAAGCCCATGCACTACATGAATTATAGGTTTTGACGACGTTTCTTTAACGGCGTTTTATGAAGCGCCACATTTTATACTATTTAATGGCGTTTTTTAATCGTCATTTTTGTTTTATATTAAAACGGCATTGTTTCACTATTTGAAGGTGTTGAAAAACGCCTTCAAATGTCCCCTCTCTGGCGAGTTGGTGAATACACTCGTTCACTTATCAGGAGGATGCTCTAATCTTTTACTCACTCATCAGTCTATCGTTCGCTCTCTTTCTCTTTCTCCCTCTCTCTCTTTCTCTCTCTCTAAACAGATGCCCTAATCTCTTCCAGAAGAATGCCCTAATCTCTTCCAGTAGTGTAATGACCCTGATCCACAATTAGCCACTAATCGGTAATTAAGGATGTTAATTAAGTGATTAAAATAAATTATGGGTTTATTATGTAATTTGCATGATACCTAGCCTTCTATCTGTTACTTGTAGAAATATCTGTCTAAAATTCCGCTTTAATATGAAAATTGAAAGCCTTATCGACATGCGAATTCGGAATTAGTTACGTTAATATGTTACTTGGAATTTTTAGAATCATTTGGCAAGTTTTATAAAAAATTAATTCAGAACGATTCATTAAGTTGTGTTTGGCAAGCCTTATGTTCTAATTATAGAATTAAGCCACTACAACTATAAAATAAGACCTACGCTCATATGAGCTCACATCTTCTTCATTTCCCTTAGTGCAAAAATCTGAGATTTCATCCTAGAGAGAGAGAGACTTCATTTTAGTGAGAGAAAGTGTAGATTCAAGGTAGAAGTTGAAGATTTTCCTTGAGTTCATTATTATTGTGCAAAAGCTAGACTAATTCAAGACTATAGGTATGAATTCAACCCCTAATTTATGAATCTAAGTCACCAACATGAAGGTTACAAGCTTAAATGTGTATATTGAGTTTAGAATGAAGATTTAAGTTACAATTCATACATGCATGCTCATGTAGGTGTTAAATTACCAAGTTCACTATGAGTTACATCAATTGTGTTGAATTTGGAGGTTGTAATGTACTTGCATGTTTGAATTATCATGTGTTGAACCTTTGTTTCATGTTTTGGAAAATAATTTCTCACATGGATGGAGTTTATGAGCTCAAATTTGCTTACTTCATGAGTTTTGGAGAAAAGAGTTGTAGGTTCTACATTCATGAAAGTTTTGGTTCTAATTTTGGTAAATTCATGGGTTTTGACAAAAAGGAATTGGTGAAAATCAAATATTTATGTTTATAAATAAGTTCTCCAAGTTTATGAACAAGTCATGCACGAATTTTCCATTAAATTTGCATTTCGAAGCTCAAGCTCTATTTTTGGAAACCCAGATTTTCATAGTCCGCTCGAGCCAGGAAACCTGTACTCGAGCGGAGAATGCGAGCCCTCAGTATTTTTTTTTGCAGACATGAGCCCTCCGTTCGAGCGACCACTTGGACGCTCAAGCGAACCATGTTATTGATTCGCTCGAGCGTGGGCGTGGGACTTGTAGCTCGAGCGTAGATTATGACCAATCAGTACTTTTCCAAGTTTGCAGGCAGCTCGAGCGAAGGAAGTCACGCTCAAGCGACCCCTCTCATATTTGCATGTCCGCTCAAGCGAGGAAAGCCACGCTCGAACGGGGACCTTATTTTCAGAAAATTTACTAAGTGTTCCAATTTATGTTTTGGCATCCTCATTGCATCTTAGACATTCCTAAGCCTTATTTAAGCCATAGTAATGAGGTTATGGATTAGAAACACACTAAGAAAAGAATGTACTAAGTTATGAGATTACCAATGTGTGTGTAAAACAATGTGTTAAGAAAGAAACCTATTTAATAAGAAAGTTAAGCTGTGTTGGCCATGTGAATGTGTAATAATGAGATATGTTGGTGTTATGTGCTTTTATGTCTGTAGGCCAACGTCTCAAGGATTGATTGACCATTGGCAGGAACCACTGTGAGTAACATTATTGTAAAGATACGTTCATATGAATTATGTTCCAAATGAAATATGATAAGTTATGATTTCTGAAATGATATCTGTTTTCGTGAATGAATGTTTCATGTTTGAAATCTATTATGGCATCCATAGATAGTCCCAAGTCATGGGGGACGGCATGTTAATGCGGGTCCATGACATTCATGTGTTTACGAGATCTCATTAGCCACTTCATTGTGGTGATATGTGTTTAATCGGTATCCAGAACCGATTACTCTAGTCGGAAGACGTTATGTGATATGTTCTATGGGATGTACCATTATTATGTTCAGATACAAGAATGTTTATGCTATGAACTGTTTTACGCTTATGACATGTTCGGATTTCGTTCACTAACCTCTTTACCTTAATGTTATTCACTGGGCTTTAGCTCACTGTGTGTATATATATGTATAGGTGGGCACTCTGGAGATCGAGCCTGAAGGATTTTGTCTGGATCTGTGTTCTGTTGTCAGCTAACCGTTGTGCCTCACGTGGAGGTTCCCGAAGTCTCTCATGTGTTTAAGTTCTGTTGTTTTTGTATATATAAGATTTGATTTGATCTTGTTGGCTGTACTTAAGATACTTTAATGTGTGTGGGTATAATGTATGAATGACTATTGAATACATATATAAAATTTTAAATATTCCGTCTCATATAAATCAGCACAGCTCATTGGACAACTATATTTATGTATTTGCTTCCGCTAGCCCCTCAATTTTGCTAATCAGTTCAGAGGCCTTCGGTAATCTAAGGATTACTGGTCGGTTACGATGCTAAACCTATAGGGGCGGGTTTGGGTCGTGACAAGTAGAAATCAACGGATCAATTTCAATTTTGATTTTGAAGTTCTCTTATTTTGAATCCTTACGCCTTCTCTGATTTCGATTTCAATTTCGATTTTGAAGCTCCACCACCACCACTTTCTGCATCGATGAGGTAGGTGAGTTCTCTCTCTCTCTCTCTCTTAACCCTCTCTAAACACTTATCATTCGTAGAGATTCAGATCGGTCTCAAAGATTTCATCTTAGAGCGATTTCGATTTCGGAGCTCCAAAACACCATTTACAACATTGTCTACTAAGGTGAGCTTCATCGTCTCTCTGTCTCTCTCTGAAACTCTTCATTTCGAAGCCTATTTCAGTGCTGTAATGGAAACATCTCTCTTAATTGATTATTATGATCTTCAATAAAGCCTTATGAAGACTTTGGATGTGGAAGAACTTGTTTTGAAAAGAGAAAACAGTGATTCAAAAACACTTGAGCTACATACCAACAACAATAAAAAAGAACATAAAATCCAATAAAATACTTGAGCTAGATAGAGTCATTTTTCGTGGTTTCAAAAGAACAGATCAATCTGTTTTAGCCAAAAAATAAAAAAATGATAAAAAATACAGCAAAAATTCCTCTCCCTATTTGCCTTTGATCATTAAATCCCTCAGCGGTTAAACACAGGACATAGTACATCAAAGGGAAACTATGTCCCTCTGATGTTTGATACTTGAGTGACTTACCATTTTATGTTTTGTTCTTATTCACAAAAGAGAGAGGAATTATTCATTCTCTCTGTCAAAAAGTAAATAATTTCATGCCATTTTCAATATTTCAGTCAATATTTTCTTTTAAAGAATATCATAAGATGTTGTACAAAAGATGAAAATTGAGAGGACAGACATAGTTGATGGCAATAAAATTGCATAGAGCTAAGCTAATTATGGGGTAGCTAATCGGAATATAGGGATTAATCATAAGATTCTCAAACATTATAGAGTTCATCAAAACCTAATTATCAAGCTTATATTATTATGTTAATTATGTTGATTTCACAGTAGGATGTCATTTACTCCATGTTGAATTGCTTTGCTGAATAATTTGATGTTTATGCTACATAAATAGAAAGTTTCATTTTCAAGATTTCATAGAAATCATCTACATGAAGCTAATATAAACATGATGGAAGATTTAGAGTTATAGTTTATATTTGAATATGTAGTTTGAACGGGAGGCATTTATTCTTATTTAAAGTTCAAACCATAATATAGGGAGTGATGTTAATTATAGTTTTAAACACACTAAAGACAATGTAGTAGTCATTTCATCAAGAGAGGTTTAAGAGACATGATAGTGATGTGTGATAAAGAGAGAAATAAATATTTTTGTCATGAGAATTCACTGGTGAAGGACTTGGATTGGTACAATACAAACTCTGAAAGCTAAGAAATTCAATAATTAAAAAAAAAAAAACACAGTTGGAAACCATTTCTTCCAAAAATATATATCTAATTATGTATAAAATATAATTTGAGAGAGTGTAGGACACAATTAACTTCTTTTGGAGGGTTATTTGACCCAAAATAAATAAATAAATAAATAATCATCTAGCTAGCATGTGAAAGAATTGTCCTGCATGTAACTTTGCCTTGATTTGTAGTATTATATGGTGAAGTTTGGTCTTCAATTAAAACAAGTTTTCTTCATAGTTATCAACGTGGATAAATATGATTGTGATTGTGATTGTGATTCCTCAACTAATATGATTGTGATTGTGAATGTGATTCCTCATTTGGTGGCTTGTCTTTGGTGTTTTCTGAATCATCATCATCATCATCATCATCAGAAGTATTCGAGCTTTGGTACACTTACTAGTTTGTGTAGTGGGTTTGAACTTCCCACATCCATGAGTTCTTGCCAAAATTATTCTATTATTGATTGATTTGGGAGAGCAATGTATTTCTTGAATCTATCATAATCTATCGAAAGCATTGTAGAAACTTTTGATTTCTTCATTAATATGCCTCATACTAGATATGCTTCTATTATGTTTGATAATACTAATTTAGATTGCACCACCGGGATGCAATCATTAATGGTGCATGCATGCATAAATAGCCTTAGACCTTCATTAGAGATTAGTCATCTTTGATGAATCTCTTCTTGGATTGCCCAGTCTGGACAGTTCAAGAGCACAAGTCTGTATTGTAATTAGTAGTTCTACTACCTATAGTCCATCTCGGAAGCATCAATTTAACCATTCCTTCTTTTGAGACTCTGGCTCCTTTCTCAAGATCTCCATGAAATTCATTGTGAAACAACATCACCTTCAAATCATTACCTATTTGTCTGCAGATAACCAAGCCAAGTTGGAGCAAATTAATATTGACGAAAGTAAATCTACATATTATCAAAATAATAATCGATAAAATATTAAGAAAAAAAACAAAACAACACGCACCTGAAGACTTTCTGATACTCAGGCTGAAGACCAGCTACTATAATATCGACCCAAATCCACTGTTTCTTGCTTGACTTATTAAGCCATTTTCTAAAACTCATGGGAACTCTCTCTGTAACGGATACAATGGTGTCACCATGTTTGATTTTGTTCATGAAAAACGGCTTAACAAATGTTGGATCATTGTATAACATCTGCCGTTTGAAACGAACCTGCTAGCTAGTGTGTCCTCGGCAAGAGATTTGTTTCCAATAGTGGGATTATTTCGAATGACTAGTGTTATGTTGTGTTTAGTTAGGATATTTGGTGAGTGATTTAAAAAGGAAAAAAGAAAAATGTGTGAAATTAATTAAAATATAAGTATATTAGTGTATACTTTTGTCTAAAGACACGGTGTAATTAATGATTAGATCAAAATATAATTGAATATAAAATTATTGAGTTAAAATGTAATTCATCAAATTTGTTACTAAAAATTGAAGGCAAAATATAAATACAGGTATGTTGGTTTCGACTTTCAAATGAATTTTGTAAAATTATCCGGGCATAAATACACCCCAATAAAATTAAAGTAAAAACTGAAAAAGGTAATTTGTTGTAAGAATTTAAACATTTCATTTATATTAGTGTTTGAGATGGTATACTATGTTGTTTATGTCTTGTTGGTTTTGTCACCGATGTGGGTAACAAAATTCGGTTAAAAAAACTCTTCTTTTCAGTTTTTAAACAAATCACGCTTTTTTTTTTATAAGCAAAAAAAACTTTATTGATGAAGAAAGAAATACAAGCATAAAACTTACATCAATAACGAGGGAAGTGCAAAAAGCTTCGCCGCTAACCTTAACAATCCCAACTAGGTTGGCACCGCTAAGGAAGCAAAATCATCTACTAGCACTTCATCCCAAGATTGGCGAGAAACCAATCCAAAGAAAGCAAGAGACAGTGTAGACGTCCCCGAACGCCCCCGGGAGGAACGAGGTCCCCCGTTCCGTTCGATATTGGGCTCACTACAGTTCAGGACTCTCAAATTGTCACGGTTCTAAATCTGAACCAAAGAGTCCAAATCCGGCAAATCGTTTTGAGAAAACAGATTTTTTTTGAAAGAAGTGCCAAACATGGACTGCTTTGCCAGATACAGAGTCGCCACCTAAATATTTTATTTTGGGGAAATCTAGGAAACCCTGACTCGTTGCCTAAGGCCACGTGTCCGTCATCACCAAAGTTGCCTCGGCTCAGGAACTTGGGTACGATTGGGGAAGGTCACTTCGTGAGCACCCCCGCTCGCCCGATCAAAGATCGGCCTTTACTAACCATGATATCTATTTTTGAAAACATTATGCGTTCTTATTCCGGTTATTAGCCTAGATTTACTATGTAATGCGCACAGCATACAAGTATAGACTGGATCGTCTGAATTGGAACAAAACATTTCATGTTTGTTTATTTGAAAATGGTTTGATGGTGCTACCCGCAAGTAGGCTAAGACGTGGATTTGCCACCCTCGGGTGGGCTTAGAAAATATGATTTTGCCACTATCTAGTAGGCTTAAAACACACATTTGATGAATTGTTCCAATCCAAATAACCCAACCTTCACCCACAGGCATTCAGGCAGTTATATCACATAAGCATAAAGCCTCATGGTAAGCATGCTATTCATGGCAGTCACTCACACGCATGCAAGGATGCTAAAGCATAAAACTTACCGAGTACTCCAAGCCAAAACAGAAAGTAATTAGAAATCCATGCATGATCCTAATTATACAGAAATGCCTAATGCAACACATGCAAAAGTGCAACTATAGCAGGCTCGGCTATTCTAGACATGGCATATGAAATGCTACAACTAACATGTATTCAATTTGGAATTGAAAATACGATGCAGTTAGTATAATGCGTCGAGCCCGGTGCATGCAAAACAGATGAATGAATGCAAACATGCTATCATACTGTATGCTAATTGAAATATGCCCTAATCTAACCATCATAAGCGGGTAAATAAAAGGGAGAAAGACGTGGGGTTGGAAGACATACATCACACACACGCACACTTATTACAATATTGCCCTCGTGCGGAGGGTCCGAAAGAATAATACAGTCCCGAATAAATATTACAGTCCAAATAATTACAAAATCCTAATTAAATTTACAAATTTAACTAAGAAAGTTGTAAACTAGCATGCAAGCTAGGGACTGCCTCGACTCCACTCCGGATGATGAATGATGCATGCTCGGGTTGCTGTGGCGCGAAAATCCACTGCGATGCCCCAATTAGCCTATGTTTGTGATTGATGCCGGAATGCTGTGCAAGGCTTTTGAAAGGCTACTGATTCTTGATTTGCTGCAACAGAGAGCAGGAAAAGGGCATGGCAATGTATTTTCACAAATGTATGCATACCTCGATCCTCGTGCCACCAATCACGCATATCGATGCATAATGGCCGAGGAGTCAAATTGCACAACTCAATATAGAATGAATGCACATATAAACACAACAAAACCTAAACTCCATCATGGATAATCCGGAGTGTCGGCGACCGGGAATTGAGACACGTTCCGTCACTCGAAGTACGAAACGTCCCTCGTTTCCCGTGCTCGAGCTAACTCCTATCCCAAACAAAATGCAATATGCATGACATGCATGAATGCAACTAATATACAACCTAGCATGCACAATGCTATGAAATGGCATACACGATGCACGAGGTAACATGGCATACACAATGCGCTAACATACAACCTAGCATACACAATGCTATAAAATGAAATGGCATACACAATGCGCAATGGACTTACACTAACATGAGTGGACCTCAGCCACACTCACATCGGTAGCCATTAGATGAAAATGAGACACTCGAGATGCGTGCACGCATGCACGCAAATCGAGGACCGATCCTAAGGCACCAAATGCCACTCTAACAAGACATGGCAAGGCATGGAATATGGCACACTAGCATGCAAATTTCAGTAGCAAAACAAGATGCAAAACAGCCCCAAAACATGGCAATATGGCACCCGATGCATGAAATGAGACCCGAAATGCAAAACTAGGCACACACAATGGCCTACATCTATGCAAAACATGCACTATTTGAACATGAAGTGTGAAGACAGATTCAAGGCAGTCCCAAAACAAGCATGTTTACAGTTTTAATCAAGGCCAAACAATGGACACAAATAGGGCTAAACCGATATGCAAAAATGGCCCTAAATGTGAGATAAAGAAGCAAGTCATGGCTTCTGGCCTCAAACAAGAGAGGGCCCTTCAACAATGTTTAAGAGAGACCCAAAACATGACATTTTACAGTTTATGATCAAACCCAAAACAGTGCACATGCAAGCCTAAAATACCATGCAAAATAAGGCCTAAAAAGAGGTTTAAACACAAAGAGCAAAAAGGAACCTCAAACAGAAAAAGACCCTTGATGAAACATTAAGAGGGGGTCAAAATAAGGCCATTTACAGTTCAGACCAAAGTCCAGAAACACAAACACAAGGGGCTAACAAATCATGCAAAAATGAGGCCAAAAGAGGGATATAAAGGAAAGTGGCAAATGGAAGCCACAAACAGTGATTAGCCCTTCAACAATGTTGAAGCAAGGCTCAAAATAAGCTTCTTTACAGTTCGGACTAGAGCTCAAAATAGTTTACATATAGGCCTAAAATAATATGCAAGAAAATGGCATACAAAGGAGGTAATGAAGCAAGTGCAAAAAGGGAGCCTCAAACAGTGAGAGGCCCTTAAACAAACATGAAATAGAGCTCAAAAAATAGATATTTTCAGTTAGGGTCGGAGCCCCAACATGCAAGCACAAATAGCTAAGATGTGAACCAAGAAAAGGGTCGAAAAGGGTCAAAAAGGGGAGAAGAGGACTTACCCTTGAAGACTAATCTTTGACAGCGTTTTGGACCAAGAAATGCTGCCTCCTAAGCTCTGAGAAGACCCTCCAAGCTACTGGAATGGAGTGGTGGTGTGGTGTTAGGTGGTGGTGTAGAAATGAGTATAGGACTTGAGAGGTTTGAAGCTTGGAAGTGTAGAGGGAGAGAGATACAATATGGGAGCTCAAAGGTAATTTTTCTAACCCTTAAACCAGAGCTGGGATGCTGGTTTTATAGGCAAAAGAGGGGGAGAAAAGGGGGGAAAAAAGGGAGGGAAATGAAATCAAGTTTCCCTCCAAAAAGTTGGCCCCCCCGAATACAAAATCTGGGAGGAAAAGAGATGCATATTTGAAATGTACCTGCAGCAAGGAGCAAGGCTGGCTGGTTATTGAGGTTGAAGGTGGCCGGCCGGCTTTCCCCATGGCCGGCCGACCAAGGGTCAAAAGGGTCAATCATGATTAGTGGCCGGCCACCCCAGAAAGAGGGCCTTCCATGTGTGCATAACACAACCATGTAGTCAAAAATTGGAGAAAGTGAGCCAGGAGAGAGAACAACCCACTTTTAGGAGGGGTTCAAAAGAGTCAAATGCAATTACTGGCCGGCCACCAAACATTGGTGGCCTCCCAGATGTGTACATCACAAATATGGGGTTTAGGGTGCAAGAAAATGGCCCAAGGGTGGTCAACATTGGCTTTGAAGTGAGAAAAATCGGGCGACGGAGGGCGATGAAGGGATAAAGTTGGCTGACAGAACAATTACTGGCCTCCCATCCTTCTATGACCTTCCTAGCAATGAAACAGAGGTCCCTGCCAAAAACGAACCAAAATCGATGCAAAATGAAGGTTTGGGGGCCGAAACGCGCAGCCCAAGGCCCCGAAAACTGACTGTCAGGCACCGGAAGTGGTGTTCGACCACGAAGTTCGTCTCTCGAGCCACAGTGTCCCTCAAAAGGGAGCAAATAAGATGTATGCCAAAAACCGGGGCAAACAGAGGTGGTTAAGCGGTCCCGAACCGAGGCACACGACCAACGGCTTTGAAAAACCAGAAACCGAGCTCTAAACGGGCAAAATGGCCTACGACCACGAAACGTAGCCTACGGCCATTGAGAGATGATCTACGAGACCTCTCCCTCCATTCGGGAAGAGAAAACAGAGAAAACAGAGCCTGGTTCGCAAACCGAGGCAAAGCATGAAAAAATCCGAAAGTCTGGAGGCAAGGCTCGCAGCCGAGACTCTGAAACCTCAGGACGAGCACAATATGCAACATCACCAAGCGCTCAATCGGTGACGTCTGAGTCTTAAGGTCGGTCAAAAATGGGGTGTCTACAGTTGCCCCTCTTTGACATAACTCGAAAGTCATAAGTGACGGGAGTGAATGTCAAAGCCCAGAGACGACCCATTTTTGACAAGGCCGAAGACTTAGACAAACAGGTGAGATAAACAGAGATGTACCCGCAGGCAGGGGCAAAATGCAACCGACAATGCAAGAAGCCGAAGGTAACTCAATGATCATGTAAATGCAGCAAGCTGTAATGAAGCAAGTATTCACAGATAGATGCAACAGTTTTAAGCAAGAATGCAAAGCAACAACTACATTTCATGCAGTTAGGAATGCAGAGAATTATGCAATTCTCACTGCGTCTCACGCGGAGAAGGCTAAAAGTGACTACTGAGAATACCCGGAGTCTTACACACAACATCTCTCTGCGTATCACACATAGGAGAGAAAGAAGGTAAACCTCTCAGCGTATCACACGCAAGAGAGGAAAGGTAAACTTCTCAGCGTATCACACGTAAGAGAAGAAAGGCAAATTCCTCAGCGTATCACACGCAAGAGAAAACCACTCAGCATATCACATGCAAGAGAGGAAAGGCAAATTTCTCAGCGTATCACACGTAAGAGAAGAAAGGCAAATTCCTCAGCGTATCACACGCAAGAGAAAACCTCTCAGCATATCACATGCAAGAGAGAAAAGGGAAATTTCTTAACGTATCACACGCAAGAGAAAACCTCTCAGCATATCACATGCAAGAGAGAAAAGGGAAATTTCTCAGCGTATCATACGCAAGAGAAAACCTCTCAGCATATCACATGCAAGAGAGAAAAGGAAAATTTCTCAGCGTATCACACGCAAGAGAAAACCTCTCAGCATATCACATGCAAGAGAGAAAAGGGAAATTTCTCAGCGTATCACACGCAAGAGAAAACCTCTCAGCATATCACATGCAAAAGAGAAAAGGAAAATTTCTCAGCGTATCACACGCAAGAGAAAACCTCTCAGCATATCACATGCAAGAGAGAAAAGGAAAATTTCTCAGCGTATCACACGCAAGAGAAAACCTCTTAGCATATCACATGCAAGAGAGAAAAGGTATGAATGAACACCGGAACTCGTCCGAATGTTCGAAACTGAAGATGTCCTAACACACCGCATGCGAGAGGAGAAAATACGACAATTGCAAGTAAAAAGGTGCATAACGATGCAGGTGAAGTGTACATAACAATGCAAGTAATGAGCATAACAATGCTAGATAGATGTGTATAACAATGCAAGTAATGAGCATAACAATGCTAGATAAATGTGTATAACAATGCAACGAATGAGCATAACAATGCAACGAATGAGCATAACAATGCTAGATTGATGTGCATAACAATGCAGTGAATGAGCATAACAATGCTAGATAGATGTGCATAACAATGCAACGAATGAGCATAACAATGCTAGATTGATGTGCATAACAATGCAACGAATGAGCATAACAATGCTAGATTGATGTGCATAACAATGCAACGAATGAGCATAACAATGCCAGTGGAACGCGCGTGACAACACCAGTTTGAAAAAAACCGAATAAGGGAATACAAGCCTTAAGTAGACCAATTTCCAAACGCAACCTCCGATTTACCTCTCGGAGGGGTCACGATACATTCCAAAAAGGATACACCTCGTGCATGCCGACTGACGATGAGCTACACATCGAAGACATGAGTTGAAAATTCCGCAGAAACATTTTGAGCTGAAAAGAGTGGGTTCTTCTTACACTTTCTTGATTGTACTTCCAAACCGCAGTTACTACCTTTCCTTCCTGGCCATGTTCACAACTTTCCCTATTCTCCAACGGGGTGGCAGACTAGGTTGATTCAGTATCCAGAATCGAGGCGCATTCACATGCTATCTCAACCTATGGGGCTGCCATACAGATTTCAAGCCGAGGATAGACCCCTGGGTATTTAAACCAGACTTTAGTCTCCGAAATTCCGAACCTTTGCGTTCTAGGCAATAGCCGTCCGAACTCTAGTTTCCACCGTCGCAGTTGGTCTCCTAGGAACTCATTGCAAACATAGCCAAGATGCATCTGGCAGGGGCTGGTTTTCTGAGGGAGCACTTCGATTGCCATTCTGGCATTGAAGTAGGCTTGAGTTTGGGAGTAGAGGCACACTCATACTTCGGAGCATTGACAAGGCCTGAAGAGGTACATCTGGAGTATAAAATCGGAGAGTATAATCACCGAAACTGAAACAAACTCAAATGCTCCAATTTTCCCTCTTTTCTTTTGCTTCGCAGCCTGGAATCTATATAGCTTCAGATAGATCCTGATTTTACTGTTCTCACATGACTTGGGTTGAACCGTGCGGTTTTACGAAAGAACGAATCTTGTTTTGCACAATCATGAAGAATGGCACAGCACTCTGAGCACAAAACGATTTTATTTTTGAAATTAAGAAATGAGTTCTTAACCGGGTATTGAGCCAACGACTGAACACAGCGAAAAAGATTCAACGACGAAAGACAAAAAGATAAACAACCTAAACACAACGAGACACGCTCGGGACGACTCAAAGCAGGAATCGAGACAAACAAAACAAAAGACACGACACACAGACGTATTACAAAGACAACAGACCTCTCAGATCGCGAGGAGCCAGTTTCTCCGGATATTGTTTCCCACCCTTTCTCATTTGTGTCTCTCACATCACTCGGCCCTCAGGCTCTGTTTTTCTGAAAAGCCCTTTCCTCACTTCTTCTCTCAGCGCACACCTCTCTATTCTTCAATCTCTCATTTTGTTATCCCTCCCCTGGGTGGTTGATGGATAAGCAGGAAGTTGTGGGCTCTTGCCCCCGGTATTCTACCAGATTCTTCTTCTTGTTCACAACAGTGAGTTTCTTCCACAGAAGGGTTGTGCTACAATTGGGTGTGTAGCAAATCTGCAGCTGACATCGGTTGACGATGCTCTGTTGGGGAGTTGGACGTGATTAGATCTGTCCAGATAAGGGAGTGGAATATCTTGTCCCATTCCGGTTCATGCTTCGCACTTGGCTTGATACCTCGTTGCTTGGAGGATGAGAGAGCTTTCAGCCCTTTGTTGTTAACTTCAGTTGTGCCCTATTCTGGCAGGTAGAGTGCCCTTCTTGGCAAGTATGTTGACAATGGGAAAGACAGGAAGCCTGACTCAACTGTGCCCCTAGTTCATCATTTTGACCATTTTTTGTTTTAGTTTTCTCCTAAAAAATTTTGACCAAAATGAGAGTTAGATTAACATGCTTGTTCAATTTTCTGATTTAAAGTCATGCAAGTCTGGCTATGAGCACTGAAAATTTTCCTCTTTTAGGTCCAAGAAATGGTCCAGTTTTGAAAATGGAATACTTTTTGAGAAGATTAGTCAACCTGAGTAAAAATTCTCAAGAACTATTTCGCAAACGGCCACTGCTGAACGAGCACGGAACCTACCCTTGAGATGCACAACCTCAGATCCGAAGGAAAATTGCCCCTCTCCTGAAGGACACTGCATGGCAACGGAAAGTTGCCCCTTGTTTGAACGGCACCGCGGCGCATTGAATGGCCACGGAAAGTTGCCCCTTGTTTGGACGGCACCGCAGCGTATTGTAAGCAGTCCTCAGAGTGGCGAACACAACCAAATCCTCAGATACAGAGAAGACAAAGATGACCAGAACTATCGCATGGACACAATCGAATTTGAATTGTTTTACGGCTGGACTTCAGAATGAAGTTGCCTACGTATCCCAAAGATGGGAATCAAGCCTTACGTAGTTCGGGGTTAAGGTACACTCGGGTATTTAACCTTCACTTTTTAGGCTCTAACTTTTGCCAAGGCGCCCGTTACGGGTTTTCGACCTTGCGAGCTTTGTTCTTCTTTTCTTTTCAATTTTTTTTCATTTCTTTTTCTCTTTTCTTTTTTTTTTTTTTTGCATTTTTTTTCTTTCTTTTTTTTCTTTTCTTTTGCATTTTTTTTTTTGCTTCTTTTTTTTTGTATTTTTCTCTTGCTCTAACTTTTGCCTGGGTCGCCCTTCCGGGTTTTCGGCCCAGCGAGCCTCTCAAGGGTAAAAGTATAGCTTTGTCCATGTCAAATGGTTTTGAGATCCTGAAGTCATCTGAATCTAGGAGAGTAGCTGTTGTATTGATTTACTGAAGGATCCATCTTTGGCTCTTCGAGCATATCTGACATTTTTGCCCCTAGTTTGAGGGGGGGCTTCTGATCTAGCTTTACAAGCTTCCTTTGATCTGATCTTCTTGATCTGACTTTGGTGCCTCTTGTTCGAGGGCTGCTTCAAAACTGGCCACACGGGCCTCATGTTGTGGTTGACCGTTGAACGTTCTAAACTCAGGTTCAAGGTTTGAAAGTGAGGGGTCGAATCTCGAGGCTAAGAGCGATCCTAAGCTGCACAATCTCAAGAGCGATTCCACACAAGTCTTCGTAGGACCGCGCAAAACATTTTGTTTTTGAAATTTTTTTAAGAAAGCGACAAATTGCTCGCGCTGAAGATAGTGTGAAACCAGTCTGGATCAAGCTAGGGTCCTTCTCAGTACTCAGGCTAACAAGCATGATTTCATTCATTAAGGGGCTTAGCACGCCTCTCTTTCTCTCAATTGATCAAAATTTTGCAAAACCCGAGGAATTCCGTCCTCTTCGTTTTCACCGCAGTGTTCAAAAGGTTTTGGAAAACTTAGGTCGATGCAATGAATTCAAGGCACAGAAAAGACACAGCTTCTTGTCAAATACTGCCATCTCATTTAGAATTTCTGGCACAACTGGCACACGGCAGAAGCGAACACGAGAGTGTGAAAATCACTGCTGTTTCATTGAGATCTGTTGGCACAACTGGCTTCTCGGCAGAAACAGGCTCAAAGAAAGCAAAAAGACAAACACGAAACAAAACAGTGACGTCCGAGGTAACACCCCTGAGATCACCCGACTCCTATACAACAGGACTGACTTGATACGACAAGACAGACCTCAACTAACTCAGTATGAAAAGACTGACTCAAAACAAAAGGACAGACTCAAAACAAAACAACAAGACTGACTCAATACCCAAGTCAGAATGTAGCATTCGCCAACTGCTCAAAACGGTGCGTGCCATACGCCATATCTGGAGTAAACTGAGCGCTGCCCGCAGGTGGTTTATCCCCCCAATCACATCACATTATCCCCCAAGTTCACTGATCAAGTGCCGATAGACTTTGCAGGACTTGGTGCGACGATGACCCTGTTGTCGATCAGATCTTGTATTTCGTGGCGGAGATGAAAGCACATGTCAGTGTCATGGCCAGCTCGCTGATGGAAGGCACAGTAGTCGGCTGGGTTGTGTGAGAGAGGGAGGTTCTTTGGTAATGGCTGCGGCTCCAGGGGCTTCAGATGCCCTTTCTTGATCAAAACCCCTAGAGCCTTTGACAAAGGCATATAAAGTGGGGTGAAAACCTTCTTGGCTTAGGGTGGATATTTGGCTGCTTGCGAGCTACTCCCGAATGCACCGGTGAATGGGGTGGTTGTTTTTGGTGCGGTGGCTGTGACCATGCCCACTTCAGAAGATCTTGCAACTGCATCATCGCTGGTGGTCGCATTCGAACTGCGAAAAAATGCCTTCCCGGGCTGCTCCCTGTCATTGTCAATCAGGCCCTACTTCATAGCATCCTCGATCTGTACTCCCATCTCATACAAATCTGAAAAGGTAGGGAAGGGGAGCACGATCATTTTCTGCATTAGTTTGGGCTGGAGGTTGCGCACAACCATCCGTATTTGATCCTTATCCGTTGGCCTAGTGGTCATCATTGAGGCTTTGGCCCTCCAGCGGGCCACGAATTCTGAGAAGCTCTCCTTAGGCCCCTGTCTCGTCGTCTCAAGATCACGGGTCGTAATCTCGATTTGGGTATTGTATGAATATTGTGCGACAAAGGCCTCGGCCATCTCCTCCCAGCTTCGTTTCACTGAATCCTCCAATTTGGCGTACCAGATGGCCGCAATACCCGACAGGGTCCTGCCAAAAAGGGAAAGCTTCTGTAATCTTGTCAAGCCCATCGGGCGCAGAACATCTGAAAACAAACTTAGGTGGACCATGGGATCTCCTGACCCGTCAAAACGGTCGATGTGAGGCATCTTGAACCTATCCGGCAGTGTCACAACTGCGTCGGTGTACCCGTCCTCAATGTCCGGGATGGACTTTACCCCCTGGGATTTCTTGAACAACTTTTCAAGCTTGCTCAACTTCAACGCTGTATGGTCTACCTCGAACTCAAAGGGAGAGTCCGATGGGTTGATTGGTGCTTTAGACAGCTGGGGTAAGATTGGGGGCGGAGCTGGCCCTGTCGGAATGTCTGTACCTTCTTGGACATTTGGTGTCTCCCCGGGTATTGGATCTATTGGTGGGAGGGGAGCTTGATGCGAAACAGATGCTCCGTTTTGCTGTTGCAATCTGGTGATTAGCTCTGCCTGTTAGGCCATGACCGCAGCCTGCTGTTTGGCGAATTCAGCTTGGCGGACAGCATCTTGCTGCATGAGTTTCATACTTTCTTGCATCTGGCGCATCATTGCCTCCATCCCTGATGTGTTCTGCTGATCCATCTAACTGACTGGTATCTATCCCTGCAGTAGAAACTGAGACCTCAGCCTGACTGTTCACTGGTGGGGTAGATAAGGGCCACTGATCTGGTAGCTGCTGAACTGGTGATTTGTGCCTAATTGGCCCTTTTACCTTGCCTCTAGCAAAGGAACACTGATTGCCCTTGAACTGAATCTTTGACCTGACAAAGTCTATCAGCACAAGTTCGATGAACCTCGGGGGATATCGGAGCCTTCTGAAGCTATGGTTCCCAGACTACCTAGCAAAAGAGAAAACATGCAGCATCTCAGCCTAACTTCACCAAAACAGAAACGAGCATAGTAGGATGACTGTGCCCTCTACTGAATTCTGCCCCCAAAATTCTGCCTCAAATCTGATACCCTCGGGTAAAACTGATTCTTCAGATTCTAATGCCCGCAGACCTGATACCTAGACTTGCAAACTGATACATGCATTCCTGTAGAGACACACTCTAAAAGCACATAACAAGCAAGTGAGAGCCAAAACATCCCTATGTTGGGGTAGGGTTTCCCTGTCCTATTTTGTCAGGAGCTAGGGTTTCACTATGCACGCAGCGGTTTCAAACAACCTATATCGGGTAAGTAACCTGTCCTAGTTTGGAATGGTCACTACGGATTTCGATATGCACTAGGTCGAATGGTCAAAAGGGTGCCCCGGTAAAACCGGGGTTTGTGTTCCCATGCTGGCAGAGCCCACAACCGATCAGCCTTATGGTCAGGCCTTAACAAGACAAGCCTCCGACAAACCGTTCAGGAATAGCAGATGGTAAACACGGTGTCCTAGGCGCACCAATGCAAATGCAATGCAAAGAAACACACAAGTGTAGTCAAAACAAGACATCATGAGTTCGAATCAAGTTCTCTAAATCTCCAGTAGAGTCGCCAGAAACTGTAGACGTCCCCAAACGCCCCCGGGAGGAACGAGGTCCCCCGTTCCGTTCGATATTGGGCTCACTACAGTTCAGGACTCTCAAATTGTCACGGTTCTAAATCTGAACCAAAGAGTCCAAATCTGGCAAATCGTTTTGAGAAAACAGATTTTTTTTTAAAGAAGTGCCAAACATGGACTGCTTTGCCAGATATAGAGTCGCCACCTAAATATTTTATTTTGGAGAAATCTAGGAAACCCTGACTCGTTGCCTAAGGCCACGTGTCCGTCATCACCAAAGTTGTCTCAGCTCGGGAACTTGGGTACGATTGGGGAAGGTCACTTCGTGAGCACCCCCGCTCGCCCGATCAAAGATCGGCCTCTACTAACCATGATATCTATTTTTGAAAACATTATGCGTTCTTATTCCGGTTATTAGCCTAGATTTACTATGTGATGCGCACAGCATACAAGTATAGACTGGATCGTCTGAATTGGAACAAAACATTTCATGTTTGTTTATTTGAAAATGGTTTGATGGTGCTACCTGCAAGTAGGCTAAGACGTGGATTTGCCACCCTCGGGTGGGCTTAGAAAATATGATTTTGCCACTATCTAGTAGGCTTAAAACACACATTTGATGAATTGTTCCAATCCAAATAACCCAACCTTCACCCACAGGCATTCAGGCAGTTATATCACATAAGCATATAGCCTCATGGTAAGCATGCTATTCATGGCAGTCACTCACACGCATGCAAGGATGCTAAAGCATAAAACTTACCGAGTACTCCAAGCCAAAACAGAAACTAATTAGAAATCCATGCATGATCCTAATTATACAGAAATGCCTAATGCAACACATGCAAAAGTGCAACTATAGCAGGCTCGGCTATTCTAGACATGGCATATGAAATGCTACAGCTAACATGTATTCAATTTGGAATTGAAAATACGATGCAGTTAGTATGATGCGTCGAGCCCGGTGCATGCAAAACAGATGAATGAATGCAAACATGCTATCATACTGTATGCTAATTGAAATATGCCCTAATCTAACCATCACAAGCGGGTAAATAAAAGGGAGAAAGACGTGGGGTTGGAAGACATACATCACACACACGCACACTTATTACAATATTGCCCTCGCGCGGAGAGTCCGAAAGAATAATACAGTCCTGAATAAATATTACAGTCCAAATAATTACAAAATCCTAATTAAATTTACAAATTTAACTAAGAAAGCTGTAAACTAGCATGCAAGCTAGGGACTGCCTCGACTCCACTCCGGATGATGAATGATGCATGCTCGGGTTGCTGTGGCGCGGAAATCCACTGCGATGCCCCAATTAGCCTCTGTTTGTGATTGATGCCGGAATGTTGTGCAAAGCTTTTGAAAGGCTACTGATTCTTGATTTGCTGCAACAGAGAGCAGGAAAAGGGCATGGCAATGTATTTTCACAAATGTATGCATACCTCGATCCTCGTGCCACCAATCACGCATATCGATGCATAATGGCCGAGGAGTCAAATTGCACGAATCAATATAGAATGAATGCACATATAAACACAACAAAACCTAAACTCCATCATGGATAATCCGGAGTGTCGGCGACCAGGAATTGAGACGCGTTCCGTCACTCGAAGTACGAAACGTCCCTCGTTTCCCGTGCTCGGGCTAACTCCTATCCCAAACACAATGCAATATGCATGACATGCATGAATGCAACTAATATACAACCTAGCATGCACAATGCTATGAAATGGCATACACGATGCGCGAGGTAACATGGCATACACAATGCGCTAACATACAACCTAGCATACACAATGCTATAAAATGAAATGGCATACACAATGCGCAATGGACTTACACCAACATGAGTGGACCTCAGCCACACTCACATCGGTAGCCATTAGATGAAAATGAGACACTCGAGATGCATGCACGCATGCACGCAAACCGAGGACCGATCCTAAGGCACCAAATGCCACTCTAACAAGACATGGCAAGGCATGGAATATGGCATACTAGCATGCAAATTTCAGTAGCAAAACAAGATGCAAAACAGCCCCAAAACATGGTAATATGGCACCCGATGCATGAAATGAGACCCGAAATGCAAAAGTATGCACACGCAATGGCCTACAGCTATGCAAAACATGCACTATTTGAACATGAAATGTGAAGAAAGATTTAATGCAGTCCCAAAAAAAGCATGTTTACAGTTTTAAGCAAGGCCAAAAAATGGACACAAATAGGGCTAAACCGATATGCAAAAATGGCCCTAAATGTGAGATAAAGAAGCAAGTCATGGCTTCTGGCCTCAAACAAGAGAGGGCCCTTCAAAAATGTTGAAGAGGGACCGAAAACATGGCATTTTACAGTTTATGATCAAACCCAAAACAGTGCACATGCAAGCCTAAAATACAATGCAAAATAAGGCCTAAAAAGAGGTTTAAACACAAAGAGCAAGAAAGGAACCTCAAAAAGCAAAAGACCCTTGATGAAACATGAAGAGGGGGTCAAAATAAGGCTATTTACAGTTTGGACCAAAGTCCAGAAACACAAACACAAGGGGCTAACAAATCATAAAAAAATGAGGCCAAAAGAGGGATATAAAGGCAAGTGGAAAATGGAAGCCACAAACAGTGATGATCCCTTCAACAATGTTGAAGAAGGACTCAAAATAAGCTTCTTTACAGTTCGGACTAGAGCTCAAAACAGTTTACATATAGGCCTAAAATAATATGCAAGAAAATGGCATACAAAGGAGGTAATGAAGCAAGTGCAAAAAGGGAGCCTGAAACAGTGAGAGGCCCTTAAACAAACATAAAATAGATCTTAAAAAAATGATATTTTCAGTTAGGGTCGGGGCCCCAACATGCAAGCACAAAGAGCTAAGATGTGAACCAAGAAAAGGGTCAAAAATGAGAGAAGAGGACTTACCCTTGAAGGCTAATCTTTGACAGCGTTTTGGACTAAGAAATGCTGCCTCCTAAGCTCTGAGAAGACCCTCCAAGCTGCTGGAATGGAGTGGTGGTGTGGTGTTAGGTGGTGGTGTAGAAATGAGTATAGGACTTGAGAGGTTTGAAGCTTGGAAGTGTAGAGGGAGAGAGATACAATATGGGAGCTCAAAGGTAATTTTTATAACCCTTAAACCAGAGCTGGGAGGCTGGTTTTATAGGCAAAAGAGGGGGAGAAAAGGGGGGGAAATGAAATCAAGTTTCCCTCCAAAAAGTTGGCCCCCCAGATACAAAATCTGGGGGGAAAAGAGATGCATATTTGAAATGTACCTGTAGCAAGGAGCAAGGCCGGCTGGTTATTGAGGTTGAAGGTGGCCGGCCGACTTTCCCCATGGCCGGCCGGCCAAGGGTCAAAAGGGTCAATCATGATTAGTGGCCGGCCACCCCAGAAAGAGGGCCTTCCATGTGTGCACAACACAACCATGTAGTCAAAAATTGGAGAAAGTGAGCCAGGAGAGAGAACAACCCACTTTTAGGAGGGGTTCAAAAGGGTCAAATGCAATTATTGGCCGGCCACCAAATATTGGTGGCCTCCCAGATGTGTACATCACAAATATGGGGTTTAAGGTGCAAGAAAATGGCCCAAGGGTGGTCAACATTGGCTTTGAAGTGAGAAAAATCGGGCGACGGAGGGCGATGAAGGGATAAAGTTGGCTGACAGAACAATTACTGGCCTCCCATCCTTCTATGACCTTCCTAGCAATGAAACAGAGGTCCCTGCCAAAAACGAACCAAAATCGATGCAAAATGAAGGTTCGGGGGCCGAAACGCGCAGCCCGAGGCCCCGAAAACTGACTGTTAGGCACCGGAAGTGGTGTTCGACCACGAAGTTGGTCTCTCGAGTCACAGTGTCCCTCAAAAGGGAGCAAATAAGATGTATACCAAAAATCGGGACAAACGGAGGTGGTTAAGCAGTCCCGAACCGAGGCACACGGCCAACGGCTCCGAAAAACCGGAAATCGGGCTCCAAACGGGCAAAATGGCCTACGACCACGAAACGTAGCCTACGGCCACTGAGAGATGATCTACGAGACCTCTCCCTCCCTTCAAGAAGAAAAAACAGAGAAAACAGAGCCTGGTTCGCAAACCGAGGCAAAGCATGAAAGAATCCGAAAGTCTGGAGGCAAGGCTCGCAGCCGAGACTCTGAAACCTCAGGACGAGCACAATATGCAACATCACCAAGCGCTCAATCGGTGACGTCTGAGTCTTAAGGTCGGTCAAAAATGGGATGTCTACAGACAAAAAAGAGAAAATAAAAAGCTAGGCCTCTGAACAGTAGCAATGCTGCATTCAGCTTTCCAGATTCACACCTCACAAACAGCCATCTAAACATTGTCTAATCAGAAACTTTGCTGCCATGAACTCCATTCAAAACTTCACCTAAATTCACTCCATGCCTCATAGCATCAGCAAAACAGATCACAGTAGCCACCAGCTAGGAGCCTGATCCATTAGACCTGATCCAATCCTCATTGCAGCAGCCACCATTCAGACTTGAGCCTGATCCTTCAACCTCCAAAACTAATATAAACTACACAGCAGCCAGAAAAGTATGGAGTATCCTTAAACCATTCCAACTTTCCCCAATCCAGCAGCAGACCTCCAATACAGCACAACAAAACATTAATCCAACAATTGCAAAAAGGCCAATATGCAGCAGCGGTCTTAAACCTATTCCTTGATCCCATATAGCAACAGCAGAGCACATATATAGCAGAGCAGAGCAGAGTATAACCTATTCCTGAAACAACATCGGATCCTAAACTAAGAAATCAGCAAACACACCCAGATCCCAGACAACAAAACTGATACACAGTAACACCATCTGGACAATAACAAAAACAACACCAACTACAATAGCTTCACCCCACACCATAACAGCAACCACAATTCCACCTCACCATCTAACCTGAAAATCCTAAGTGATTCGTGATTTGATCAAGATTAAAATATTCCAAATCCCAATTATTCAAAACACGAATCTAAATCATCAAGCACTTACGAAAGTGATTTAGACTGTTGTTTTTCTGAATAAACAATAAATCCACACAAATGATTTTTACATGGAAAAACCACAATTGAAGAACCTTCAATTGTAATAAAAAATCACGGGCGAAACGCCACTAATCAATCCACTACTGAAGAAAGAAAGATTACAAAGATAACACACAAATTACCCAACTCAGTCAATTTGTCTTCGAATCTTCTGTAACTCTTTCACCACGCCTTCGTCTCGAAACTGATCAATCCTGAAGTTGAATCCACAACTTCGTTTGTCGAATAAACGACTACGTACATAATCAAACGCCTTTTGAAACTCTACGTTTGAATCTTCGAAATCCACCGAAGATACCTCTCTTGAATATAAAGGAACAATCTCCTTGATGTATGAATCTCAAATCATAAGTTTAGAACTCTCTCAAAAACATCAAGGAAAACTCACAAAAACCTCAGAAGAAAACTTCAAACAAAACCCTAGGACTCTTGAATAAGATCTAGAAAAGTAATCCTAAACTTAACCTAAACAGGTATAAATAGATAACCTATGTCCGCGATCTCCGCTCGAGCGCTCAATAGCCTGCTCGAGCGGCTTCAACAAAATATGCGTGTGACAACACAGTGGTCCGCTCGAGCGCTTGAGAGCCCGCTTGAGCGCGAAATTACACACCCCAGTACTTTTACAGACCTGACAAAATACTGAGAGATCCAAAACTCCGCTCGAGCGCCAATGATCCCGCTCGAGCGGGAAAGACAAAAATACAGGAAAAATTACAACTTTAACAACTCAAGGTTTTGTACCCAGATTTGACAATAAAGGGACCTAACAATCTCCCCCTTTGTCAATTCCCGGACAAAAACCTTTCTAAACATTTTTCCTTGAACAAACGCACTAGACAAGATTAATAACAAAGGAAAAAAAAAACTCTGAAAAACTTGATTGTCAAACAATCCTGCCATGAACAATCCATCCATTCAACTTCATCCAATATTCACCTGTGTAATAACAACCAACACACCAAAACAAACAAAACTGTGGAATAGCATAAGAAGATAGATAAATATAAAATGATATCCACAATAATAGCAAAGCAACTGGAATGTATCATGCTATCCAAATATCCAAAATACCCAAACATCAACAAAATATCAAAAATATCAAAATGACAAAAAGATGTACCACCAATGACCAAAAATGTCCAATGTCCAATGTTTTTGTACAAAAACTCTCCCCCTTTTTGTCCGGGAAGCAACAAGAAAACACAAAGATCATGCATCAAGGGGAGGCCCGGCCTGCTAAAGCTGAAGTAAGGAAATGATATGCTCCAGCTGAGTGGTAGTCTTGAATGCAGTCTGCTCCAACTGACCAAGGCGGCCATCAAAAGCATCAAAGCGTGCATCCAGAAAGTCGAACCGCCGGGTCATAGCCTCCTCGAAATGCTGAAGCTGATCACGAAAAGCTCGAGGTGGAACAGCAGCCGCCTCACCACCTGCAGCAGCAGCATCAAACTCAACCTCCTCAGCTAGTCCAGCGGCTGCACCTGCAGAAGCATCGGTCCAAGAAGACTCCCCCTTAACATGAGCTCGACTTTGAGACACGGTCTTTTTAGTGAAAGGTCGAGAGGAGAAAGCAAACTCATCATCTTCTAACACTTGGACCTCAAGCTCGGACAAAAGACGATTAATCATACAACCATAAGGAAGTCCTAACTGTTTATTCCCAGAAACACCTATCATCTTTTTAATAATCAGGGTGGTGAGATCAAAGGACATGTGACGGGCGATACAGAACAAAATAAGTCCTTGGTCTTGATTAATTTTGGATGAGTGAGTTGTCACAAGGATGTTGGCACAGACAATAAGATTAAGCAATCTAAACTCCAGAAGGAGTTCAAACTGTTTAATCAATGCACCGGTAGGCCAAGGACGAGAAGCACCATATAACACCTCAGTCACATTATTAAAATCACAGGTTGGACGGCCTGGTACTGGAAAAGGATAGAACTCAGGAAAGACTCTCTCAATCTTAAGAAGCTTGCGAATGAGAGCAGGTGTGACAGAAATAGATTGAGATTTAACCCAAGTAGTGAAAGAAGGCTCAATGTCACTAACTTGCACAATGTTGCAGTAAAATTCTCGAACCCAGTCGAGATTTTGACGACCAGAAAAGGATAACACCAAGTCACTACCGAGGGGTTCAAACAATGGACGGATGTGAATGGTCTCAAAAGTGTTAGACTGGTCATTCCGTTCTAGGTGAACAGTGCGACCCTCAAAAGATTTACGGAACAATTTGGCCTGTTTGGCATTCTGAAACCTAACAGGATTAAAGGCAGGACGAGACACTGTAGCCTTTCGGCGCTTAGGGGCAGACATGATGAGGTGAGACACAACTACAACCCAAAAACCCAACAAATCCAAAAACCAAACCAAACAAAGGCCAAAGCAAACCATTAGTAACAGGTGACAATGAGAATAACAAAACTTAAAACCAATATGAAAATATCAGAAGAATTAAATCAACAACCACAATTCATAATAGTGAGGACAGAGTTCAGGACAAGAAGTGATAAAGACAAGCTCAAAGCATGAGATAGCAAAATCAAGTCTAAGTATAGCAATATGAAGAAATGCACATGCACAATGAAGTATATAGAGTGCAGACTGAGGGCATAAGAGCAATGTTAAACATCAAGCATGAGAACAAAGAGATGATAAACAAAGGCTACTGAGGATCAAAATCCTTGTAAAGTAGAACCAATACCCCCCAAATCAACACTATTGGATACCCAAGTGAGCACATTCGAACTCAAACCCAACAAAAATCATGAAGACATGAGACCATACAAAAATGAACAATCATAAACCCTAGGTCTAAGACGCAACAAAACACAAAAAAAAAAAATGAAATCCACCATGAACAAGAACTTCCAACTCAGTGAAAGTGTGTGAGAGAAAGGGAAAAAAAACTAGATGCAAAACACCCAAAAACCCCAAATACAACCCCCATTCTAGCCAAAATTACACAAAAAAAAAAAAAAAAACAGAAAAGAAGAGAGAAAAACACTCACCAAGGTGGGATCGACAAGGAAGAGGAAGAAGAAAGGCGAAATCCAACACACAAAGTCCACTAGCCAAACCCTTGACATTCATAGCACTTGACGCCTTGCCCCTTTACAATCTTCTTTTCAGTTTTTTGAGCAAGTTTTGGTGGAAAAGTTTTGGGTTTTTCATTATTCTTGTCTTTTGAAATAGGGTCTCTGAAATTAGGCTTCTTTTTCTTCAAAATTTTTTTAAACTGTTTAGTAACACAGCCGTCATCTCAAACTCTAAATCAAATTCAGTCTCCAGAGTTTTTGCAGTCTCATGAGCACTAGTGAAAGCCACACTATCTTTTTGTTTTTTCTTTGAAATCTGGTGGGCTTCATAAGTCTGCAAATTTCCAACCAATTGATCAAGCTTGAGGGTATCAACATTCTGAGCCTCCACAATGGCTGTCACCTTTGATTGGAATCTCTCGGGTAAAGACCTCAAGATTTTTCCAACAACTTTAGCTTCAGGGATTTTTTCACCGAGTGTGAAATAGGAATTCACGATATCACTGAGTTTTGCATAGAAATCATCAAATGTCTCATCATCGCGCATAAAAAGGGTTTCAAAAGCGGAGGTGAGACGTTGACGTTTTGACCTTTTGACAGAAATAGTACCTTCGTGAATCGTTTTCAGAATGTCCCAAGCCTCTTTTGCTACCTCACACGTACAGATGCGACGAACCTCTTCAGGTGTGACGGAGCAAAACAGGGAATTGAGAGCCTTACTATTCCAACTCGAGTTTTGGTAATCAGTTGTGTCCCATTTATCAAGGGGTTTAGGAATATCAACACTATCAATGGTGATAGTAGGTTCACTCCACCCATAGATCACACAGTGCCAGACTTTCTCATCGATGGATTTTAAAAAAGCTCTCATACGAGCTTTCCGATAAGAATAGTTTGTACCATCAAGTAAAGGAGGTCTATGGGTCGAGTTACCTTCACGAATAGAATCCATATCACTAATCACATAAAATCACACTCCTATAGTTTTGATAAAAACAAAGAGTGACCTGCTCTAATATCAATTGAAAATCCTAAGTGATTCGTGATTAGATCAAGATTAAAATATTCCAAATCCCAATTATTCAAAACACGCAATTTAAATCATCAAGCACTTACGAAAGTGATTTAGACTGTTGTTTTTCTGAATAAACAATAAATCGACACAAACGATTTTTACGTGGAAAAATCACAATTGAAGAACCTTCAATTGTAATCAAAAACCACGGGCGAAACGCCGCTAATCAATCCACTACTGAAGAAAGAAAGATTACAAAGATAACACACAAATTACCCAACTCAGTCAATTTGTCTTCGAATCTTCTGTAACTCTTTCACCACGCCTTCGTCTCGGAACTGATCAATCCTAAAGTTGAATCCACAATTTCGTTTGTCGAATAAACGACTACGTACAGAATCAAACGCCTTTTGAAACTCTACATTTGAATCTTCAAAATCCACCGAAGATACCTCTCTTGAATATAAAGGAACAATCTCCTTGATGTATGAATCTCAAATCATAAGTTTAGAACTCTCTCAAAAACATCAAGGAAAACTCACAAAAACCTCAGAAGAAAACTTCAAACAAAACCCTAGGACTCTTGAATAAGATCTAGAAAAGTAATCCTAAACTTAACCTAAACAGGTATAAATAGACAACCTGTGTCCGCGATCTTCGCTCGAGCGCTCAACAGCCTGCTCGAGCGGCTTCAACAAAATATGCGTGTGACAACACAATGGTCCGCTCGAGCGCTTGAGAGCCCGCTTGAGCGCGAAATCACACACCCCAGTACTTTTACAGACCTGACAAAATACTGAGAGATCCAAAACTCCGCTTGAGCGCCAATGATCCCGCTCAAGCGGGAAAGACAAAAATACAGGAAAAATTACAACTTTAACAACTCAAAGTTTTGTACCCGAATTTGACAATAAAGGGACCTAACATAACCCAAGCTCCAAACCTCTCAGCTACTCCTTCTACTTCAGTATAAAAAGCCTAGCAAACTACAAACCCCATCAAAATCCCTTCAACTGCTATGACACCAGTAACAGCCCAACACTGGACCCAGCAGCACTTTTAGCCCAAACACTGTCTAACCTGATGTAAGTTAATCACTATATCCTGAACAGAGTATTGCATCCCTACAATATTGCTATATGCCCAGAAAGCTATCCTGGACTTCACAAGATCTACTAGCTCAACAAAATTAGGAGGTCTTCCAAAGAACACCATCTCATTCCTTAGCTTCCACACTGACCACAACATTACAATAGGCACTAGGTTCCATATTTTCCTCTCATTCTTCTTGAGTTTCACCCCAACCCACCATTGTAACAGATCTTCAACTGTACATGGAACCATCGAACACATACCCCACCAATTTATTAATTTGGACCATACCCTCCATACCAGTGGACAATGAAGTAAAACATGACTAATCGATTCAATTGCATTACTACATAAAGGACACAAGATACTAACCTGATCATCCAACACACCAATTCTATGTAAAAACTCAGCAGTTTTTACTCTTCCCCTCCAGGCTAACCACCCAAAGAACTGCATTTTTGGTGGAGCCACAGTTTTCCACAGCCTTTTAGCAATACACAGATTTGGTCCCCTATCAACTTGAAGCCACTTCCATACAGATGCCACTGTGAACTGGCCTGAAGAATTCACACCCCAATGCAAACAATCAACCAAATTTCCATTCTTGACATAGTCATCATTCAACCAATCCCTCAACCTTCTTACCTCTTCTTCTTCCCAAGCTCTTAATTGTCTTCGAAACCTTAAACTCCACTACCCTGACCCTGCTCCTTGCTACCTATATTGCATGACTGAACCCTCCTTATTCACTGATGACTCAAACAATCTTGGGAATTCCTCCCTTAGCACTCTATTGTTGCACCACTTATCAATCCAGAATTTAATTCTTTCCCATTCCCAGTCTTTACTTTTGCATTTTCCAAATAGAATTTTATCAACAGTGGATTATCTTGAGCAATACTCAAAATACCCTGCCAAATTGGAGAAATTCTACCTTCTACCCTTCTCATAGGCCACCACCCTCCGCCCTCATTTCCATAAATACTGCATATCACTGCCTTCCACAATGCATCGTTCTCAACACCATATCTCCACCACCACTTCAACAAGAAGCTAGCATTCATATCTCTGATGCTCCTCACCCCTAAATCACCTTGACTCTTGGACTTAGAAACCTCCTTCCATCCTACTAAATGGACCTTCCTCCTAAACTCACTTCCCCCCCCCCCCCACAAAAACCGAGCCTGCAATTGCTTAATTGATTTCACCACTCCCTTAGGCATCTTAAAAATAGAAATGTAGTGGTGAAATTAATCAGTGTTAGCCTACCCGCGAAAGACAACAGCTTCCTTTTCCACAAAGATAACTTTCTCCTAACTTTATCAATTACTGGCTGCCAAGTCGACTTTCTTCTCGGATTAACCCCCAACGATATGCCCAAGTACATCAAAGGCAACTTTTGAGGTTTATAATTTAGAATTGCTACAAAATCTGACACTTCCCTTTTTGAAACACCTATCGCACACACAGCATTTTTATAGAAATTAATCTTCAGGCCCGACATCACTTCAAAGCACCTAAGCACCCTTCACCATTTTTTTTTTAACAAAACCCAATTTAAATTTTGAATTCAAATTTGTCCACCAAATAAAAAAACAATTACTCTATTTGTTTTCCATTCATTGAATTAACTTTTCAAAAAATTATACCTTTTCGTTTTTTGTTTTTTTTTTTTTTTTTCATTGAATTTTTTAAATATTTTACGCAATTTTTTTAATTTTTAGACACACCTACATAAATAAACTTTAAAAATATAATATTTGTGAGAATTGTTTTTAAAAAGAATCACTAAATAACGAAAATACAAAAATAAAAAACAAAAATTCATTTTTCATTTTTTGTGTATTTATTAATTTTTGAAAATATTTTGCCACAAATATTTTACTATTTAGATACATCTAAGTAAGGTGCATCTAAAAAAGTAAAAAAAAATGCTTAAAATTTTAAAAATATTCACTAAAAATAAATATATGAAAAACAAATAAACTCAGTTTAAAAAAAATAGAATTCAAAAAATTAAAACCAAATAGATTGAATATTTTTCACAAACATTTTTTAGCATAATCACTTTTTTTTTAATGATATTATTTTTCATAATAAACGTAAACATTTATAATGATATTACGTCTCTTAATAGCCAAATTATTTGATTTTTTTTCCATTTTTTATTTATTAAAATTTTGAGTTCAACAAAAGTGAGGTGAGACGTGAGAGAGAAAAGAGGGAACGAGTATGGGTGCAGAGTTTTTTTTTTAGTTTTTTTTTTAAATTTTTTTTGTGTATGACTTTTATGCGAAAAGTTGAAGTAGAGTGAGACAGAAAGTCTCATCTCTATGCCTAAAAGCACTTGCCACATTGACATACTGGAATATGTAAAAATATATGTATGACCTGCATAGTGT
The DNA here is from genome assembly GCF_055761805.1 of Camellia sinensis. NCBI lineage: Eukaryota > Viridiplantae > Streptophyta > Magnoliopsida > Ericales > Theaceae > Camellia > Camellia sinensis. Next base: position 214,793,975 of record NC_138964.1, on the reverse strand, counting down.
AAAAATATATATATTTGAAAAGAAAAAAATTAAGTATAAATCTAAATTGCATAGTGAACAAAATGGTTGCCCCGAAACTTAAACTCATAATCTCAAGATTATTAGGTTAAGATTTTACTATTGAACCAATAGTTACTCCTTCTTGAAAATATGTATCGTGTTAAATTTTTATTAGTTACGGTATAAATAATGTTGGGATCAAAATAATAGACAATTATGTTGATTTTTTATTATTTTTTAAAAAGAAAAATATATCATTGGATATTGAATTCACCTATGACTTAGGAATTTAAATTTCAAAATTTTATGCCTAACAATATACACATACTTTAAGGAATTGCTTTCCATAATAAAAATATATTATATATTTAACCTAACTAATTAATTTTTTTTAGTAGAAATTACTAAATCCCTTACTTAAAAAAAAAAAAAAAAAGCTTATATTTTTCTGTTTTTAATTTTGAGAACTCCAAGAGCAAAAAAAACTCCAATCCAATTATGTTTATTTTTTTGTTATTTTTTAAAAAGAAAAATATACCATTGGCTATTGAATTCACCTATGATTTTGGAATTTAAATTTCAAAATTTTATACCTAACAATATACACATACTTTAAGGAATTGATTTCCATAATAAAAATATATTATATATTTTGTAACACCCTCAAAACACAATATAAATAATCCATTCATAAGATCTATAAACATAATAAAATGGTATACTTCATTCATCAGATTTTATATTACAAAGGGATATTACATGCATTATGCTTTCATAAATATTCATTTTAAAACTACAACATGTAACACTAACTGATTACAATAAAATAAATGCCCTACGGGCTTACATCTTTCCGAGTTATTATTTGATGACAACAAAAGAAAGAGTCCTAGCTCTATACATATAAAGCCCTCGGTTTGAATACACATTTAACACAAAACGAAATAACAAAATGGAGCCTTCAGCCCCTAATCCACCCAAGCTATGTCCTTGGGGGTGGCATGTCACCAGCACCTAAAAATAGTTTTCCAAGTAGGGTGAGCCAAAATCCAATAGAGATATGCTAAAACAACATATGAGATTTAACTAAGATATAGATGTCAAATAGAAATCCAATACTCAAGGCCAAATTACATTCTTTTCATTATCGTTCCATATTGATAGTCATATCATAATTCATTTCCATCCATCCATTTCAAATCAATAACATTCATTATTTAAACACTTCAAACTTCTTGCCATTTATGGAATCTCATCCGAGGGAATCGGCACCCGAATACACATATAAAGTTTCGGGACTTTCACCCTGGACACTCCGGCCAACTTAATTTAAAATAGAGTCCATCCCCTATCTCCTCCCCAAACAATAGAGTACATCCCCTATCTCCTCTCAAGCAGTGATACATATACAATGTCTTTAAAAGTGTTGTCATATACAATGACTATCCAAATCACATATTCAATGGTATAATTAAATAGTCATATTCAGTGACATAATTCAAATGACCAGTTTCGATTCACCTAGTCCTTATACAGTTTCTACAATAACCATAGCTATCCTCCACCGATAGCCCAAAAAAGATATTTTCTAAACAGATATACAATTTATCAAATTTCCATAGATGAGTGATTTAACAAATCCAACTACATCATTTATTTATACACCCTTCCAATTTCATATTTCTCATATCAATTTCATTTTTTATACAAAATAATTATTTGACCCAAATTAGAGCAATTTTCCCCCTTTTCCAAATATCAATTTCAAGTCCAAATTTCATCATTTCAACCCATGTAACCTCCTATTCAAACCTCAAATATGTATCATGGAACCCAATATGGAAACCCTTTTTTTAAATTTTGGACCCAAACCCTAACTTCATCCAAATCTTCCAAATTCCATCATTTCTACAAAATGACAAATACCTATGTTAAAACCCATATTAAAGAGTAGAACATCTCTACCTCAAATGTAGAAGCTCAAAGGAGAAGAAGGAGATCCTCAAAATGCACAAAACCAAGCTTGGTTCGGATGGAATGGAAGCCCACAAGATGCTCCACCTTTTTCTCAAAGGAAGTAAGGTAGTGGTGCTTGGATCAAAGAGTATTTGTAGAGAGAAAGAGAGTTTTAGAGAGAGGAGGTGTCGGATTAGGGTTTTTAGGAGAAAGGGATTCAAAAAGTGATGTAAAATATCTTTGCTGTGAACTGATATACGCGGTCTTCGCTCGAGCGAAGGAGTTGTCGCTTGAGTGACCAGAGACAACAAGTGACCTCGCTTGAGCGTAGAAGCCTCGCTCGAGCGCAGAATACAAAGCTTTAAAAGTTTTATAGATGCACACGCTCGCTGGAGCGCAAGAAGCCTCGCTCGAGCGTAGAATACATACCTTCAAGTATTTCACAGACGCACGCCCTTGCTTGAGTGTAAGAAGCCTCGCTCGAGCGAAGGAACAAATAACACAAGGCTCGCTCGAGTGCAAGAAGCCTCTCTCGAGCGAAGAACTTCATCTTCCCCAGAAATGTTGTGTCTGGAGGGAAACCTGAGAACTCCTAATTCTTGCTCGAGCGCAAGAAACCTTGCTTGAGCGAAGAAGCAAATTACAAAAAGCTCGCTCGAGCGCAAGAAGCCTCCCTCGAGCAAAGAGACCAAAACCTAGGCAACAACAATCTAACAAAACTAACAACCAATCTGTTCCAAACTCGCCCAACAAATTCTAAAACTCCAACACAAAGGGTCAAAGGGGAAAAAACAAGACATGGGTACAATATTCAATCACGGAACCCGAGTCCGGAACACAATGATGGCTGGGGCAAAATCGGGATCACTATATACTTTACCTAACTATTTTTTTTTTTTCTGTAGGAATTACTATATCCCTTCCTAAAAAAAAAGGCTTATATTTTACTTGGTTCATGTAAAATATTAATGTCTACAAGAATAAACATTCTTTACATCTCTCTCTCTCTCTCTCTCTCTCAAATGGTGATTATTAAGATTTTATTTGGTGTTTAAAACTTTCTCTCTTTTTTTTTTTGCCTTTTATTCAAGCTTAATCTCCATGTCCATCCACCCTCTGTTAACAATAGAACAACAATAGATCAGGCCCATATGTGACGATAACCATGGATGTCTCCTTCAAGTTCAAAGGTAAATAGTTGTTGGCCTCTGTGCTATGTGCGAGATTTTTTGCACGCTTGTTATTTCTAAGACATATAATACGACAATTTGTCATAAATTATTAAAATGTTGGAGTTTGTCATTGATTATAAGTCTATCAAATAGATTATAAATAAAATTAAAGAAAAAAAGAATTGTATCATTTATTCATTTTACATATGTAGTTTTTAAAAATCAATAATTATATTTTTCATAATTTTCATTTTCAATTCTATTTAGGTCTCGTTTGGCAAGAGGCTATTTTAGCCAATTAGCCAAAAAGTTACTAAATTAGCCAAAAAGCCAACAACCCATACCAAAAAGTCAAAGATTCTCTTTTCTCTCTACTTTTTGCACATCTTTTCGTAATTAACCAAAAAGTCATCCCAAACATACAAGTTTTTTTTACCTACCTTTTTAGCCAAATAGCCAAAAAGTTACTAAATTAGCCTATTCCCAAACGAGGCCTTAGTAACTATTTAATTTATCAATTAGTGTGTTTCTTAGGCATAGAGGGTACAAATGACATAAAATTAGTGTGTTGTCGAGCAAAAAAAAAAAAAAAATGATCTAAGAAACTTTAGGAATCGCAAAACATTAATATAAAATTTTTAATTTTAATAATTAAGAAATACAAGTGATATAAAATTATTGGCAGATTTAACTGTATTTTTAATTTTAAATTTTAAGAAAAAATATTTATATACAGAAAGTCAAATAAATGAATTTAACCTAATTTGATATTTAAAAATCCTTCAAATGAAATTCTAAATTTAATTTTTATATATTTTTAAATTATAAAAATTTATATTTCAAAAATATTATTCATTTTTTAAATATTTGAAACAAAAAAATAAATATAAATTAAGACTATTGACTTATATAACCATGTCTAATTTTCAAATTCAAAAAAAAAAATGTACATAAAATGTCAAAAAAATAATTTTAGCTATATGTTAATTTTTTTTAGCTATGTCTAAGCTATATTTAATTTTAAATTTAAAAATAAAGTTCAAAGAAAATTTGAATCAAAATAATTTTAAATTTTAAGAAAAAATATTTATATATAGAAAGTCAAATAAATAAATTTAACCATATCTAAGCCACATCTAATTTGATATTTGAAAATCCGCAAAATGAAATTCTAAATTTAATTTTAGTATTATATAATTAAAAATTATAAAAATATATATTTCCAATGTATTATTTATTTTTTGAAATATTTGAAACAAAAAAATAAATATAATTTAAGACTATTGACTTATCTAACCATATCTAACGTTCAAATTCAAAAAAAAAATGTCAAAAAAAAATTTTAGCCATATCTTTTTAGTTAGATGGTAATTATTTTTAGCTCTGTCTAAGCTATTTTTAATTTTAAATTTAAAAATAAAGTTCAAAGAAAATTTGAATAAAATATAATTTAAAATTATTTTTTAGCTGTAAATCATAATTTATCAAATGGTAAAAAATTTCAAGTACACATGTCAGAATCTTATTAAAAAAATAAAAAAGTTTAGAATTTTTAAGTACGAACTTCAAATTAATAATTACAAATATTTTTAAAATTTCACTTGAATAAGTTTTATGGTAAATAGGCAAATCCATAAAATCTACCAAATTATTCAAAAAATAAAAAACCATGGTTTACATCTATTGTGAGTGCGGCTCACATCTCACTAATTTTAAACCCATATTATACACTTACTTTCGCGATAAATTTTTATGATCCATTGTATTTATATAATAGATATTAGCCGATTTAAATCGATTATTATAAAATATTTTTACTAATTGACCAATCAATTTTTTTTGGTCAGGTCTAGGGTTAGAATTAGAACATGACCCAAGATATGGCTTGACCAACTTTAGATAATTTACCTATATCTATATTAAATAAAAGGGTATTTTCAATCACAGATTGCTCTTTGGCTCATCCAATCTAAAAATAAATAAAAAAATCACAGGTTGCTCAAGCCCTTACCAAATTCAAAAATATGTTATTCAATTCTTAAAAAATTTTGCGTTAGGCTCAAGTTGCTCAGGTTGAACTCGCCAAAGTTTTCTACACTAGCAAAGGAAGAGAAAGTTACATAGTTGAGTTAATGACAACTTAAAAATTGATAGATAAAATGCATGCCATTATGGTAAAAGGGTGAGCCCTGTTTGGAAAGAGTTGACTTTTTGTCAAAAAGTCATTGCAAGTTGTCAATTGATCATTCCTACTTTTTTTACATGATTTCATAATAAGTTAAAAAATTATTAAAAAGGTCAATTTTCAAACAAATCCAATTGTGAGTTTCAATCTTTCTCATTTTCGTATTTTACATTCAAAAGTCTAACTATTTATATTATTTATATAAAACTTTTGTTATTAATTTTTTTGATATCACCGCTAGCATATACATACATACACACACACACATATATATATATATATAAACTAGCATCTGACCTGTGCTATGCACGAGATAAAATAGTATTTAAAAAATGATAATTTTTCTCATTTTGTCCCCGTAAAGTAAAGTTAAGAAAAAGGAGTTTAACAAAAAAATAATTTAATAACTTTCCTGATTTTACAAAGTTCATAAAATTCATTACTTTTTTTGGATCCAACTAACAAATTTTGTTCCCTAGTTGGTATTTTGAATTTTTTAAAATTCAAAAATCAAAAGCAATATAGAGATGCTTTAAATTTTTTTTTTTTTTTGAAGATTTTAATAGCCAATAGATTTGATATGATTGTGATTATGTAATATTTTACAAATGACTATCTATTTATTTTTTTAAAACTCAAAATCAACAAATTTACCCACGAAATTGAGCAAGATTTAAAAAATCTTGAGCAATGTATGTTATTTTTTAATTCAAATTAACAAATTTAGCCAACAGATATTTTAAATGTTGTTAATATAATTGGATAAATTTGTAACTAAGGCGGAGCTAAAATAAAAATAAATTTAGCTTTTGAATTTATTGAATTTAATCAGTAGTTTTGATATAGTTGTACCTGGGTAGGATTTTAAAGAAGGTTAGGCAATAACTATTATTTAATTTATTTTAAATCTGAAGATTAACAATGTTATTAGTCCATATGTGTTTTTAAAATTGTCTTAAAAATAAAATTTGTAACCTCACATTGTAGATTCATTTTTTATTTTTTATTCAGTTTTTGTTTTGCAAAAAATTGGTTGCAATCTTTTTTGTAACGCCCTCAAAATAATACATATAAGCCCAACACTAATGACACCCCTAGACATAAGTGAATAAAGCATAATTCCAATTATCAGAGTATTCATTACAAAAGTATTACATGTTGACAACAAAAGTAAATGCCCTAGGGGCTTACAACTTTCCAAGCCAACACTTGGTTACAAAAAGAGAGTACTAACTCAAGCACATTAAGCCCTTGGCTTGAATTTACATGTAACACTAAAAATAACTAAAACAACCAAAAGAGTCTTCAACTCCCAAACCTTCCAAGCTAAGACCTTGGAGGCGGCATATCACCTGCACCAGAAAATGATGTCCCATATCGGGTGAGCCAACGCCCAATAAAGATATGCTAAACATAATATGAGCAATAACTAAAACATTAGCATTTGATAAATGTTTAACTCATATAAACAAACGTACATCCCTTTCATAACCAATCCATAATCATAGATACAATTATATATATGATTTCTATTCCTTTCCATTTCATAATCCAAACCAATTCATAATTATGGTTCTCTGTTCATCCAGACAGTATATAATGAGACTACAACTCATATCAACAATACTTCAATTTCAAATGAGACTACAACTCATATCATTGTCATTTCAATACTTCAATTTATCTACGTTATGCAAACGCAATTAGGATTTCGGAACTTTCACCCTGGACACTCCGGCCACCTTAGTTATCACTGGAGTCCATCCCCTATCTCCTCCCAAACATCCGGTTTATGAGTATATCCCCTATCTTCTCCCAAACCGTGGAGTACATCCCCTATCTCCTCCCAAACAACATACATATACAATGTATTAAATACTCATCATATACAATGATCAAGCAAAGCACATATTTAATGTGTTATTCCATCCGTCATATTCAATGACATATTCAATTGATTAGTTTTAATTTGCCTAATCATCATGCACTGTCTACAACAATCAAGACTATCCACCACCGATAGCTCAAAACAATTATTTCTAAATTGATAATAAATTATCAAACAGATAAATTATCTACAAGTTCAAAAGTGAGTGATTAATCAATCCAACTCCACCATTAGATTTCATAATTAACCAATTTCATTATTTCCAACTCAATTTCATATTTCCATAACTTTCTCGAATTAATTATACAAATTAATTCAACACAATAAATTAGGGCTTTTCTCCCCCTTTTCTCAACATTGACCCAAAGGTCCAAATATCATCAATAAACATCAATAACCTCATTTTATGACCCAAAATACACATGTATGGGTCAAAAGAACAAAACCCCTCTTTATACATTTTGAAACCCTAACACCCAAAATTCCCAAGTTTCAACATTTAATCAAAATGACTACATGTCTATGTCATAGACCATAAATATGAGTAGTTATCCCTACCTCAAATGAAGAGATCCAAAGGTGATGATGAGAAAACTCGAAGGTGCTCCAAACCCAAAGATTTTCGGATCAAAATGGAGGTCTTGCCAAGCTCTACCACTTTAATAAAGGCACAAGGATTGGGTCTCACTAAACCAAGATCAAAATGTAGAGAGAGAAAGAGAGAGTTCTAGAGAGAGGAGCTCTCAAATTAGGGTTTTGAAAAGCTAGAGAAAGAGAATGGCCCAAAAAAGTGATTCAAAATGCTAGAATTCGGACTGATATACAACACAGTCCGCTCGAGCGTGGAACGCCCCGCTCGAGCGTCAGACACAGACTCACGCTCGAGCGTGAAAAGCGCCGTTCGAGCGTCGAATGCACACTTCCAGAAGTTCTGCAGACGAAGGTCCCCGCTCAAGCGTAAAAGTGGACGCTCGAGCGTCCGATGACCTATAGGGAAAAGTACTGAAGGTTGAATAATCCCGCTCGAGCGTCAGAATGCCCGCCCGAGCTATAGCAATCCCGGTTTTTCCTCCATTGTTTATTGTATTCCGGACTTAGGTTCCATGGTGTTGGTTGTTGTTTATATTTTGTTTCTGTCCTTTAACTCTTTGTATTCGAGTTTGGATTGTGTTGGACGTGTTTCGAACAGGTTGGTTGAGCTTTAGTCTCTAGTCTTGTTGCCCAGATTTTTGATGATCCGCTCGAGCGGGTCTTGTTGTGCTCGAGCGGAGTTTGCATCCTTTCAGCATCTTGTGCGTCTGCAAAAATACCGCAGGTGTGTTTTTCACGTTCGAGCGAGGTTCCTTACGCTCGAGCGGGTATCTTTGCGCTCGAGCGGGTATTCGAGGTCCGTAAAAATACTGGTGGTGTGCATTTTACGCTCGAGCAGGCCTCTTGGCGCTCGAGCGGGTAGTGTTTTGTTATTGTGCCTCGGCGCTCGAGCGGGTATTTTTGCGCTCGAGCGGGTGAAGTTTTGTGTCTTACACTCGAGCGTCCCATTCTCTGCTCGAACGGACTATACGTATATCAGATCGCAGTTGGGTCATTTTGAATCACTTTTTCGGTTCTTCCCCTCTCTAAAACATTTCAAAACCCTAGTTTGAGAGCTTCTCTCTCTAGAATACCCTCTCTCTCTCTACAATTTTGCTAAGATCAAGTGATCTCTTCACCACCTTTCCTTCATTAAAAAGCTTGAGCTTCGCGTGGGCTCCATTTTGATCTGACAAGTTGTGGGTTTGGAGCACCTTCGAGTTTCTTCATCATCTCCTTTGGGTTTCTTCTTTTGAGGTAGGGATAACTACTCATATTTATGGTATTTAACATAAACATGTAGTCATTTTGATTTAATGTTGTAGTTGGGAAACTTTGGGTGTTAGGGTTTCAAATCTTGAAATGTGCAAAGAGGGGTTTTTGTTCTTTTGAGCTATACATGTGTATTTGGGTCTCAAAATGAGGTTATTGAAGTTTATTGATGACATTTAGACCTTTGAGTCAATATTTGGAAAAAGGGAAAAATACCATAGTTGGGCTTAATTGGGTCATTAGTGTAATTAATGACATTTATTATGAGATAATGAAATTGGTTAGGAAATAATGAAATTGAGAAGTTATGAGAATGAATGGTGGAGTTGGATTGATTAATCACTCACCTTTGAAAATGTTGATAATTTATCTGTTTGATGTATTTATTATCTGTTTAGAAATAATTGCTTTGGGCTATCGGTGGAGGATAGTCTTGAATGTTGTAGACTCTGTATGTTGATTAGGTGAATTAGAACTAATCAATTGAATATGTCATTGAATATGACGGATGGAATGACACATTGAATATGTGCTTTGCTTGGTCATTGTATATGATAAGTGTTTAATACATTGTATATGTATGTTATTTGGGAGGAGATAAGGGATGTACTCCACGGTTTGGGAGGAGATAGGGGATGTACTCCTAAATCGAATGTTTGGGAGGAGATAGGGGATGGGCTCCAGTGATAACTAAGTTGGCTGGAGTGTCCAGGGTGAAAGTCCCGAAATCCTAATTGCGTTTGCATAACGTAGATAAATGGAAGTATTGAAGTTGTAATCTCATTGAAATTGAAGTATTGTTGATATGAGTTGTAATCTCATTTTATACTGTTTGGATGAATAGAGAATCATGATTAAATTTAGTTTGAATGGAAAGGAATACAAATCATATATATATATATATATATATATGTATGTATGTATCTATGATTATGGATTGGTTATGAAAGGGATGTACGTTGGTGTATATGAGTTAAACATTTATCAAATGCTAATGTTTTAGTTATTGCTCATATTATGTTTAGCATATCTCTACTGGGCGTTGGCTCACCCTATATGTGACATCATTTTCAGGTACAAGTGATATGCCGCCTTTAAGGATGTAGCTTGGGAGGTTGTAGAAGCTGAGGGCTTATTTTTGTGATTATTTTGTGTATTACATGTAATTCAAGCCAAAGGCTTAATATGTTTAGGGTTAGAACTCTCTTTTGTTGGATCCAAGTGTTGACTTGGAAAGTTGTAAGCCCGTAGGGCATTTACTTTTGTTGTCAACATGTAATACTTTTGAACTAAATACTCTGATGAATGGGAATATGTTTTATTCTTTTATGTCTATGGACGTCTTGAAGGATTGGTTTATATGTACTTTTGAGGCCGTTACAACTTGGTATCAGAGTGTACCGGGTTTGAATACTTTGGGTACGTGGAAAGTGGTTAGTACCACAATGGGTTTGTCTCGCTTGTTAGAGACTTAGGTGTAATGTTATGTACTTATGTGATAACATGTTTATGTGACTATATGGGTATGGGATTTAGTTTCTAGGATGTTGATTGGATCCTGGGGTTTCTGGGAGTCCTGTTGGAAAAGCACTTGATCAATGCTTTTTCTAATAGGAACTCTAGCAACGCCACGGGACTGTCATTATCCGGAAATGAAATTTGTAAGTACTTATGTGATTATGTGCTTACGTGGAATGAATTACTGTTGTCCATTGATTTAGGACGCGAGTGAGTTAGCTTCGGCACATTTGTGAATGTGCTAATGTTTTCGTTACCTTTATTAGGATGTCAGGACGAGGACGTGATGGTAGGCGTGGTAGGCCTAGGAGGCAGGAGATGCCTATACCGGATGAGATTCCGGAGCAGCAGAAGGGTGTTGGTCAAGCCAATGTGGCCAAGCTAGTAGGTCAACAGGCCATGGGCACCTTAGCCCGCAAGATGGCAGGAGCTTTGAAAGAATCTATGGACATTCTCAAGGCTGAGAATCAAGTTCAGGACTATGTGACTGAGGCAGGGCCTTCTTTTCTGAAGAGGGAGTTTTCCCGATCTAATCCGGATGAGTTTGTGGGGGATCCAAAAGAGCCACTGAAGGCTGATGAGTGGCTTGAGCAAATGACGAAGACGTTTGAGACGCTTGGCATCGAAGATGGGGCATTGAAGGTGACCTTGGCGTCTTTCCAGTTGAAGGGAGACGCGGGTCAGTGGTGGAAGTTCATGCGAGGTCGTATTGGAGGGACTTGGGAGGCTTTCGTTGGTGCCTTTCAGGAGAAGTTTTTGTCTCCCACTGTCAGGGAAAAGTTGAGGGATCAGTTTTGTCAGCTCAAGCAGCTGCGTACACCAGTGGCCGAGTTTAAGGCTGCATTTACCAGTTTATCTAGGTTTGCACCTGAGCTAGTGGCGTTTGAGGAACGTCGTTGTCTTGAGTTCGAAAAGAAGTTGAGACACGGGCTCAAGGTTAGGGTTACTGGGCCCATGACTCGGGAGTATGAATGCCTAGTGGATGTTGTGGCGCATCTTGAGATTATTATGCATGAGGAAAAGGAGAGGATGAGGGGCTCCAAGAAGGGTCAGGATGGCTAGGGGGGATGGTAGGAGGCAGAGGGGTTCTAACCCTCAGCAGTCCCAGGGTGCTTTTGCGAGATTTACCTTTCCAGTACTGAGTTCAGGCTCTGGGAGAGGCAGTTTGGGAGACATTACTTGTTACAAATGTGGTCAGCTGGGCCACAAGTCTCCAGCTTGCCCGCAGAGGGGAGGAGGGCAAAAAACAACTTCATCTTCGGCTCGTCCTCAGAGCCAAAGTCAAGGCAGAGGTCAGCTGCTCTCTTGTTACCAGTGTGGTCAGGCGGGGCACCTGAAGAGGTTTTGCCCGCAGTTGAGTCGCACATCTGGTGCATCTGGTTCGAGGCAGACTCAGAGCCATCAGCCAGCTCAGTCAGTTCAGGCCTCGAGGGCCAATCAAGGAGCTTTATCGTCTCAGTCTGTGCAACAGACTTATGCTCCGAGAGGTGAGCAGGTAGATCAGAGACCTTCAGGGCGCGTGTATGTTGTTATCGCGCAGGATCTTGTACCAGCTCCATCTGTTGTGAGAGGTACCAATTTGTTTTGTAACTCGGTTGCCAATGTGTTGATTGATACGGGTGCATCCCATTTCTTTATATCTGCTGCATTTGCATCTGTTTTGGGTTTGGAGTTGGTGCAGTTAGCATCTCCTATTTGTGTTGTATCACCTATTGGGGGTGAGTTGATCTTGAAACAAGGGTGTAGAGGCTGCGATATAGAGGTCACCGACCACCGGCTTCCATTTTCTTTTGTAGTTATGGCTATGTTAGGTTTTGATGTGATTTTGGGTATGGACTGGTTATCGTCATACCGGATTGTTATTGATTGCTACTGCCAGAGGGTTACTGTATGTATCTTGAGCGGGGATTCTTTTCATTTCTTGGGGGATCGGGTTGGTAGTGTTTTGCCACCGGTGTATGATCCGCGAGGGCGGAGTGAGCTTAGTGGTCTTCTCACTAGCTTTATGAGTAGTGAGTGTGATGAGATCCAGATTAAGTTACCTAGAGTGGTTTGTGAGTACTCGGACGTTTTTCCCGAGGATCTTGTTAGTTTGCCACCCCATCGAGAGGTGGAGTTTTCTATTGATTTAGTGCCCGGCATGGCGCCGATTTCCATGGCACCATATTGTTTTGCCCCAGCCGAATTGAGTGAGTTGAAGATTCAACTCCAGGAGTTGCTAGATAAGGGCTTTATTCGCCCTAGTACTTCGCCGTGGGGAGCACCAGCCCTCTTTGCTAAAAAGAAAGATGGGGCTTTGAGACTTTGCATTGATTACCGGAAATTGAATCGAGCTACGGTCAAGAACAAGTACCCTATGCCCCGTATAGATGATCTGTTTGACCAGTTGAAAGGGTCCTGTTGTTTCTCTAAGATAGACTTAAGATCGGGTTACCATCAGTTGAGGGTCAGGGAGGAAGATATCCCGAAGACGGCATTCTATACGCGATATGGCCATTATGAATTTTTGGTGATACCTTTTGGGCTCACCAATGCACCGGCAGTGTTTATGGATTTGATGAACCGGATATTCCGGGAGTTCTTAGATCTCTTTGTGGTCGTTTTCGTAGATGACATTCTGATTTATTCACCTTCTGAGGAGGAGCACAGGGAACACTTGAGAGTGGTGCTTGAGTTATTTAGAGCCCATAAGCTGTATGCTAAGTTTAGGAAGTGTGAGTTCTGGCTAAGAGAGGTTAAATTCTTAGGCCATGTAGTCTCCGGGAAAGGGGTGTCTGTTGATACATCCAAGATTGAGGCAGTGCAAGATTGGGCACAACCTAAGAGTGTTTTTGAGATCCACAGTTTTTTGGGATTAGCTGGGTATTATCGTCGGTTTGTGAAAGATTTCTCCAAGTTAGCTTCGCCATTGACTAGATTGACGCGGAAAGGGGTCAAGTTTGTGTGGAGTGAGACTTGTGAAAAGTCATTCCAAGAGTTAAAAGTTAGACTTACCACTGCTCCAGTGTTGATTATTTCGGAGAGAGGTTTGGGTTATGCGGTGTACTGTGATGCTTCACGAGAGGATTTGGATTGTGTGTTGATGCAAGAGGGGAAAATGGTAGCCTATGGCTCGTGACAGTTGAAAATACACAAGAGGAATTACCCTACACATGACCTAGAGTTAGCAGCTGTGATTTTTACCTTGAAGATTTTGAGGCACTACCTGTATGGTGAGGGATTCGAGGTGTTCTCAGATCATAAGAGTCTGAAGTATCTGTTTACACAGAAAGACTTGAATTTGATGCAGAGAAGGTAGATGGAGTTTATTGAGGATTGTGACTTCGAGTTGTATTACCATCCGGGAAAGGCCCATGTTGTGGCCGATGCCCTTAGTAGGAAATCCATTAGTGATGTAACTTGTATAACCATCCGGGAGTGGGAAATATTTGGTGCACTTGGCAAGTTTGATTTGCTTCTGGGTGAATCTGTTGAGGCTGCGACCTTGTTTTCTGTAGTTACGCAGCCTACACTTGTGAATCGAGTGTTAGAGGCACATGAGAGTGACCTTAAGGTAGAATCCCTCCGGGAGAAGATCTCCAGTGGGAAGGTTGAAAAGGGTTTGACTGTGTATCCTGACCTGAGTGTGAGGTACCGAGACCGTCTGTTTGTGCTGGAGTCTTACCGAAAGGAGGTACTCCGAGAGTTTCACCATTCACGCCTTGCGATGCATCCGGGAGGCACTAAGATGTATCGTGATTTGGTTCGCCAGCTTTGGCGGCGGGGTATGAAGAAAGATGTGGCAGTTTTTGTATCTAAGTGCCTTACTTGTCAGCAAGTGAAGGCCGGTGATTGTAGACCGGTTGACTAAGTTGGCGCACTTTATCCCTATGCGTGGTAGATCATCTTGTTGACTTGTATATTCGGGACAAAGTGAGGTTGCACGGGGTCCCAGTGTCGATCGTCTTAGATAGAGATCCACGTTTTACTGCTAGGCTGTGGCAGAGTTTGCAAAGTGCCTTGGGCACTAGATTGAGCTTTAGCACGGCTTATCATCCTCAGACTGACGGGCAGTCCGAGCGTACTATTTAGATCTTTGAGGATATGCTTCGAGGCTGTATCCTTGACTTTAGTGGGTCGTGGGAGAGGCACTTGCCCTTAGTGGAGTTTGCCTACAACAACAGTTTCCAATCGAGTATTGGTATGGCACCGTTTGAGGCCTTGTATGGCCGACCATGTAGGTCTCCAGTATGTTGGGCCGAGGTGGGTGATGCACTTTTGTTCGGCCCGAAAGTGGTTCGGGAGACGACGGAGAAAGTTGAGCTTATCCGTAAGAGACTTGTTACGGCCCAGAGTCATCAAAAGAGTTATGCCGACCGTAGGAGAAGGCCTTTGGTATTTGTGGTGTGTGATCGTGTCTTCCTGAAAATATCACCTAGGCGGGGTTTGATGAGATTTGGGAAGAGTGGAAAGTTGTCCCCTCGGTTTATTGGCCCTTTTGAGATCTTTGAGAGGATTGGCGAGTTTGCCTACCATTTAGCTTTGCTGCCGCAGTTGTCCGGAGTGCATGACGTGTTTCATGTAAGTATGCTTCGGAAGTACGAGCCGGATCCGTCGCATGTATTGGATTGGACCGACTTAGAGGTTGATGAGGATGCCTCGTATGAGGAGAGACCGGTGCGGGTCTTGGATAGACGGGATCAAGTCTTGCGAGGCAAGACGATACCCTTGGTAAAAGTTTTGTGGAAACATCACGGGGTTGAGGAAGCCACTTGAGAACGTGA
This sequence comes from Camellia sinensis, assembly GCF_055761805.1. Lineage (NCBI taxonomy): Eukaryota > Viridiplantae > Streptophyta > Magnoliopsida > Ericales > Theaceae > Camellia > Camellia sinensis. The sequence continues at coordinate 214,778,651 of NC_138964.1, read as the reverse complement.
GTTGGATGTCCGTGAGAAATATCTGGACTTGTTTGTTAATGTTTAACCATGTATTGGGAATTTTGTTGTATTGATAAACTTTAAGAACATGGAATATGTCTTAAGTTGTAAAACATTGTATATGATTCAGTTTATGGAAGTATTATTGAATATGCCTTGGAAATGGAAGTTTAATTCAACATTGTATATGTTGAATGTGTTGTAGAAATGCAAATATATCTTTAACATTGAATATGTTATGGAATTGTGAGGCATGTATTTTGAGACTTGTTGAATTTTGAAGAGATGCATGTTAATAATGCATGTTGTAGCATATATTGTGATTGCCTCTTGGTTAGAGATGGGATGACCGGTAATGGGTCAGGATGTTGAATATTGAATTGTAATACTGTTGAGAATCGAAAAATCACAATTTTAAAACTTCTATCTAATTTCGGGGACGAAATTCTTTAAGGAGGGGAGGTTATAGCGATCTCGGTTTTCCCTCCATTGTTTATTGTATTCCAGACTTAGGTTCTGTGGTGTTGGTTGTTGTTTATATCTTGTTTCCGTCCTTTAACTCTTTGTATTTGAGTTTGGATTGTGTTGGACGTGTTTCGAACAGGTTGGTTGAGCTTTAGTCTCTAGTCTTGTTGCCCAGATTTTTGATGATCCGCTCGAGCGGGTCTTGTTGCGCTCGAGCGGAGTTTGCATCCTTTCAGCATCTTGTGCGTCTGCAAAAATACCGCAGTTGTGTTTTTCACGCTCGAGCGGGGTTCCTTACGCTCGAGCGGGTATCTTTGCGCTCGAGCGGGTATTCGAGGTCCGTAAAAATACTGGTGGTGTGCATTTTACGCTCGAGCAGGCCTCTTGGCACTCGAGCGGGTAGTGTTTTGTTATTGTGCCTCGGCGTTCGAGCGGGTATTTTTGCGCTCGAGCGGGTGAAGTTTTGTGTCTTACACTCGAGCGTCCCATTCTCTGCTCGAACGAACTATACGTATATCAGATCGCAGTTGGGTCATTTTGAATCACTTTTTCGGTTCTTCCCCTCTCTAAAACATTTCAAAACCCTAGTTTGAGAGCTTCTCTCTCTAGAATACCCTCTCTCTCTCTACAATTTTGCTAAGATCAAGTGATCTCTTCACCCCCTTCCTTCATTAAAAAGCTTGAGCTTCGCGTGGGCTCTATTTTGATTGACAAGTTGTGGGTTTGGAGCACCTTCGAGTTTCTTAATCATCTCCTTTGGGTTTCTTCTTTTGAGGTAGGGATAACTACTCATATTTATGGTATTTGACATAAACATGTAGTCATTTTGATTTAATGTTGTAGTTGGGAAACTTTGGGTGTTAGGGTTTTTGTTGGGAAACTTTGAAATGTGTAAAGAGGGGTTTTTGTTCTTTTGAGCTATACATGTGTATTTGGGTCTCAAAATGAGGTTATTGAAGTTTATTGATGACATTTGGACCTTTGAGTCAATATTTGAAAAAAGGGAAAAATACCATAGTTGGGCTTAATTGGGTCATTAGTGTAATTAATGACATTTATTATGAGATAATGAAATTGGTTAGGAAATAATGAAATTGAGAAGTTATGAGAATGAATGGTGGAGTTGGTTGATTAATCACTCACCTTTGAAAATGTTGATAATTTATCTGTTTGATATATTTATTATCTGTTTAGAAATAATTGCTTTAGGCTATCGGTGGAGGATAGTCTTGAATGTTGTAGACCCTGCATGATGATTAGGTGAATTAGAACTAATCAATTGAATATGTCATTGAATATGACGGATGGAATGACACATTGAATATGTGCTTTGCTTGATCATTGTATATGATAAGTGTTTAATACATTGTATATGTATGTTGTTTGGGAGGAGATAGGAGATGTACTCCTAAATCAGATGTCTGGGAGGAGATAGGGGATGGACTCCGGTGATAACTAAGTTGGCCGGAGTGTCCAGGGTGAAAGTCCCGAAATCCTAATTGCGTTTGCATAACGTAGATAAATGGAAGTATTGAAGTGTTAATGATATGAGTTGTAATCTCATTAAAATTGAGGTATTGTTAATATGAGTTGTAGTCTCATTTTATACTGTCTGGATGACCAGAGAATCATGATTATGATTTAGTTTGGAATGGAAAGGAATGGAAATCATATATATATATATATATATATGTATCTATGATTATGGATTGGTTATGAAAGGGATATACGTTGGTTTCTATGAATTAAACATTTATCAAATGCTAATGTTTTAGTTGTTGCTCATATTATGTTTAGCATATCTCTATTGGGCGTTGGCTCACTCTATGTGGGACATCATTTTCAGGTACAGGTGATATGCCGCCTTTAAGGATGTAGCTTGAGTGGTTGTAGAAGCTGATGGCTTATTTTTGTGATTATTTTGTGTATTACATGTAATTCAAACCAAGGGCTTAATATGTTTAGGGTTAGAACTCTCTTTTGTTAGATCCAAGTATTGACTTGGAAAGTTGTAAGTCCGTAGGACATTTACTTTTATTGTCAACGTGTAATACTTTTGAACTAAATACCCTGATGAATGGGAATATGTTTTATAAGACTCAAATACAAGAGTAAAGGATGGAAAAGAGAATAAGACAACAACATATCCACGGAACCGAGTCTGGAATATAATAAACAAAGAAAAGAAAACCGGGATCGCTATATTTTTTGTAGTTTTTTATTTAATTTTTATGGTGTAAATGTTACGAACCATTTTCATTAGTGTAAAAAGTTAAAATTTATATATTTTTGTAAGGTACATACAGTATTTACTTTACAATTTTTTAATGTTAAATTGAACTAAAATTGGACTATACAATTTTTTGTAATATATAGTTGAACGTGCTTGTCTCAAATGTATGGTTCAACTTGTAAGCTAAAATTAAAAATTGTATACCTCAATTTTTTTTAAAAAAATAGCAAAGTGACATTGTGCGCATGGCTAAAAATAAATTTGTGTAGTTCAAAATTTTTATAATAAAGAGTCAACCATATGTCATAGGTTTCATGTTATAAAAAAGAGGCTTACATATTAAAATCGTAAAGTTTTAAAAACGCGTATTTTTCTTTTTCTTAAATTTTTTATTTTACTGCGCATGTAACTGTACATAGAATTAGATAATTTTTGGTTTGCTCAATGATCATTCTATTATATTCACTTACAAAAATGAATAGTGTGATAATTCAGTTTATATTTTTCTTTTCACTTTTCATTACGGTGAAACAAATGTAGAATAAATATAAATTAAATCAAGTCACAATATAAATAATTTATATGTGTATGCATGGTAGGTTTATACAGTATTTACATAATTAGTCAAATTCATAACACAAGTAATCAAATTCATACCACAAACTATTCACCCAATTGACCAAAAAAATAAAAAGAAAAATAAAATTCACTTTTCATTACAGTCAAACAAAATCAAAGCCATATCACAGTATAAATAATTTCTATTGATGCATGGAAGTTTTACAAACTATTTACGCAGTTCGTCAAATCCATAACATATCAATGACAACGAATAAAATTTATCCCACAAACTATTCACGCATTTGATATAAAAAAGAAAAATAAATATAAATACCACATTATAATAAGGGATTTGCGAATCTCTATGGATAATCAAAACCATATACACATGCAAAAAAAATTATAAGAGATTTGTGTATTGTGTCTGAATGATGATATAAATGATTAACCTGTTGAGAGAATGAGATAGTCTATTTGTGGGAGAAGTATACTTGTATTTATGATTGACTTGAGAATGTGTAAAGAGAAACCATAAATTAATTAAAGGGACACAAAATCAGCAAAGCATAAAACTTGTCTAAAGTCCAGACCCCAAAAGTAAAGTTGCCGTGGGTATGGTTGGCTCGCCACATTCCAATTTTAATTCATTTTTCTTTATTTTATTTAGGAAATGAAGAATTTTTGGTAATGAATTTAGAAGATGAGGCCAATAAATTTTTAATTTGTTTTCTTTATTTAAATTGGGAAGTCAAGAAAATCGTATGTGTGTTTTCCTTACAAATAATTGTTCTTTCTTATTTGATTTTAGGGAAGGAAGAATTTAGGTAATTATTTTAGGAGATGGGCCTATAGATTTGTAATTCATTATTTAAAATTAGAAAATGAGCTCAATCATATATGTGCCTGAGTGTGTGATTTATTAATTTAATTTTTAAATTAAAAAATCTAGAAATTTAGAATGAGCATCTAGAGCTCTCACATTTATTCTCACTAAAAATCCCCTTTTGCTTATATAATATATAGATTCTACTATATACATTTCCTACCATATACACTCTAAGTTATGTCATTTTCTTTTTTCACTTATGATCAATTTTCTTTTCTAGTTATGATTCATGAAATGTTTAATTATGTTTCATGGGTTGTTTGATTATGATTCTTTTTTTAAAAATATTTTTTAGTTATGACGCAAAAAATATAAAATTATATAATTTTATTTAATTATAAATTTGCATACAGTACACACCCTTTAAAGGGTATGCACCATAGTCTTTCTCATATATATATATATATATATATATAATTGACTTTTTTCATGTTGATTTTTTAAATTTTTGATTATTGTAAACCGTTCATAAACTTGCCAGAAATAAAAAAGGGTAATTCTATTCTAACTCAATACACTCATTTTTTAATTACACTGTTTCTAAAAATTGAAAATTCTCATTATACTCTTCATAATAACAAAAATATCTTCATCCCTACTACTTTCATTTATCTTTACACCCTTTTAGTTTTTCAAACACTAATTCTCTACCAAATCCACCACCACCGCCACCACCCCCAACCATCCCCATCTCCGGCACCCATTCTAGTGACTCTCTACCGGTGACCACCTTCCCACCACCGCGACCCCCCTTTCACCTCTCCTCCACTTTCTTGTTCCAATCTGGGTTTTCTCTCTTCTTCTTATTTTTTTGGGGTTTTTTGTCCATATGTGTGTGTTCCTCTAGCAAGTGGGAGAAGAGAATAAAGGGGTTAGGTCGCCGCCCAGGTTGTTTGGCTACCACCTTCGCGGTTGTCTCACCGTCGCAACCTCCACCCCCAGGCTTGTACCTCATTTGGGTTGTTTCAGCCATTACATGAACCATGTTTCTAGAACCAACTTCCCATAAATTGTCAAAGGCACAATCGCTTGAGGTGTACAACTTGAATCCCTCACAAATCATAAATTCAACTATGGATCTGACCTCATGAAGTTTATAACCCAAACAACAAAACAAGAGGAAATCCCAGCCAACAAAAAAACACATGGTAGGTCAATCAAAAACATATATTGTAGTCCACATATGTACTCCATCTCACTAAGTTTTACCCATAAGAAACCAATCACTAATGACTTTTCATCTAGGAAGCACAGATACGGATACAAGATATGAGTACGATACGATACGGATACGGTGATATGGCAAAATTTGAAAAACTAGGATACGGGAACGACTGGGATACGTTCGTAAAAAATATTATTTTTATAATTTTTAGTAATGTAGTATGTACACAAATAAAACCAAAAGCGAAAGACAACTTGATAAGAAAGAAAGATTCCTATAAAGTTAGGAGTCTTCAAGTTCAATAGCTTCAACTTGTTTCCCTTCATCAGTGAATATCACAGCTTCCATATCTGGTTCATCAAGAGAAAGACTTGCAATTTCAGGTAAGCCTGCACCCTCCAATGAATCAAAAACATCTCCACCAACATTCCATAACTTGGTTTCTCCTTCAATGTACTGTCGACTTCTCCTTAATAGGAGACAAAGATTGTTGTGCACAAAAACCAAATCTTCAACACATTGTGGTGTCATTTTGTTTCTTTTCATGGAGTGAATAAAGGAGTAGGTGCTCCAATTCCTTTCATAGCACGATGAGGAACATGGCTAGCCAAGCAATTTTAATGCTGTAGATTGAAGCATAGGAGCAGGAGACCCATGTGTAAACCACCAAATAAGTGGATCCAATACTCCATCAATCTTTGAGTAAAAATCTCGAAACATATCCAAACCTCCTGAAAACTTGGCATATTCCACAATTATCACCCGTCTCTCCTCTAAATTTGGAAAGCATTTCTTGAAGCACTTGTTTCTCATACTTGAAATTTCTTCATCCCTATGAGGGGATTTTCATTAAGCCACGTTGAACTATAATACCTAGATTACAACATTAGAAAGTTTCAAAATTAAATTATGTTATTCATATTAAAAGACAAATGTGAACAAAGAAATCTAATTAGTAAGAGTATGAATTAAGTTATTACCTCGGATTCAAAGAATGTGCAAGGCAATGAAGAGAAGTGTTACTTTTGGCCCACCTCTCAACTAGTATATTGTGCACAACGGAATAAAAGATTGATTCCTAATCATCTAGCTTCCCTTCAGGCCTAAAGATGCTTGCCTTCACCTTTTCAATCAAGGTGTCCCACATTTCGTAGACTAAGTGAAGGCATGGTTTGTCAATGTCACAAAACCTAGGCATCTCATGGATAGGCAATGTAAAAGACGTAATCAATCTTATCCCATCACACATCATTCAATACTTTTTCCTTCACAGATGCTGCTTTCCCAACATCGTCTTCTTTGTAAGAAACCCACTAGTCACTAATAACCATTGATTGGAGGCCATGCTTTATAAGTTTAAACCTTTTGAGCATGACAATGGCAGATGCAAAACGTGTGTCCGCAACAGCAAGCAACTTCAAGGGTACGAATTCATTGAAAATAGCTAGCCGCATGGAATGGTTCATGATGAAGTTTTTGATAAACATCACATCATCAACACAAAATGTGATCTAGTGACATTCATCATAAGTAAAAGAAGTACTACTTGTTTCCTTTAGAGCACAAATATTCTAAAGAGCAGGATTCATTGTGTGAACTACACATGGTGTCCAAAAGATATTCGAGAACTTACTTTCAATGAGTAAACCAGCTGCACTACACACGGGAGCATTATCTGTAATGACTTGAATGACATTCTGATGTCCAACTTCTTCAATTGCTTGACTAATTAAGTTAGAAATAAAAAACTTGTCTTTGTGCTCACCTTCACAATTAACAGCTTTCAAGAACACTGCCCCAGCTTCTGATACTCCCATAAAATTAATAAGGGGCCTTCTTTGAGAATCAGTCCATCCATCTGAAACAATACTCAACCCATTTTCCTTTCATGATGCTCTAGTTGGCTCCAAAAACCTCTCTACATTAGCCCTTTCCTTTTGAAGCAATGTAGTCCTTAACAAGTTATAACCAAGTGGTACATTATCAGGAATTGGATTGTTGGCAACGAATTGAAAAGCACTAACATAATATGTGTTCCATGATAAATGAAAAGGTAACCCCGTTGAATAAAACATGCGAGCAATCTAAGAATACAATTTTTCCTGAATAACATGGTTGAATGCCTTTTCTAGAGCAAAAATTCCAACAGCGTTTCTTTTTCTTGGCTTATACCCCTCGATTCTAAATTGTCTGGAATCTAAAGGCCCTGAACTTGTTGAAGTAGATTGGCAAGTGGAAGATAGTAAAGGAACTTTTTTAGGCATAGACATCTTTAACCTCTTCTCGGCTTCTTCAATTTTCCTTTGCATTTCAACAAGGTGTGAAGGAGTCACTTTAGGGCACACTTTAATCCCATGGCCAAAAAGTTTTAACAAATGTACCTTGACCCTAAAGTATGACCCCTTGTACTCATTTTGACAGTAATTGCATATAAACTTGGTATTACCACCTCATTTTTTCCATTTTTGTAATATAACACCAAAGAGGAGCATGATCATCTTCTTTCATTAGCGTACCACTTGTTGAACCTAAACTTCCCGTACCCGAACTCATTTCTTAAAATTTATAAATTTGGTAAAGAAATAAAACAAAACATTAATGTAGTTATCTTTTGGCATGAACATCAAAAAAAAATTCAGCAATTCAATTAAATTTCAGCAATTCCAACAATATAGCATTAACCATAACAACCATAATGCAATTCAAATTGGAGGGGGGGGGGGGGAATTTACCCTTTCAATGATTAAAAAAAAAATACCTTACAAGGTTCCTTGATGTTGTCTTTTGAGGAAATAAAAAATGGGTACTAGTAGCTTAGCTTAGCTGCAAAAAAAAAAAAAAAACAAAACAAAACAAAACAAAAAAAAACAAAAGAAATTCAAAGGGGTTAGTACAATGAGAGAGTGAGATTCAACGAGAAGGAGAGAGAGAGGGAAAGGGAGAGAGAGAGGGACTGAGATCGAGTGACAGAAAAGTGAGAGTGAGAGCGAGCGGGCAAGAGAGAGAGAGAGACAGAGCAAAAGCAAGAGAGAATGAGAGTGAGAGTGAGAGCGAGAGAGGACGAACCTTGATCGATGATGACAACTCAGGGTTGCTGCTGTTCATGAATCGCGATAGAGACTCAAAGTTATTGCTATTGTTCGATAGTTGTTGTTCGATATAGACGACGGCGGCTAGGGTTCGTTTGTTTGATTTTTTTTGTTTTATGTTAGATAGTTTTTGTTATTTTACACTTTAACCCCATTACAAGTTTTTTAAATTATTTTTTCACCCCGCCGTATCCCAAAAGTATTCTAAGCATATCTTTGAAGTATCCTCGTGTATCCCAAACGTATTTGAAATTCAAAAAATTAAAAAAAAAAAAATTGGATACTTCTTTGCCATTTCTGATACATATCTCGGCGTATCGAATGTTTATCTGTATCCGATACGCATACAGGGGCCATTTCGGAGTATCCGTGCTTCCTAACTTTTCATAGTACAAAAGGTATAGTAACAATTTTTTTTTCAGCTCATGAATACATATATGGCACTGGTAATAATTCAACGACTCTTCATGGTGAGGAAAACAGATTTCCACCTTCATTTGTCAATGGTAATGTCGAAAAATGCAATGCAATAAGTTCAAGAAGCTTGACATGACAGTGAGCATAATGACATATTGCAAGGGCATTCATTTCTTCATGATTTTGTTTGTTCATGTTGAGATTGTCTCGTATTCTAACCGGTTTGTGTTTATAACCAGTTTGCCACCCACTCTATCCCGTTTCTTGATATGCAGATCTTGAAGAGAGAACTATTTCTTTTTTATTTTCTCCTTCTTTTGATAGTAAAGCCCCTGTCCTTCTTCGCCTATGGACGTGGGTTTATATTCTAACCACATATATGTTCGTGTTCTTGTATGATTGCTTGTTTTACTTTCTTGTTTTTGTTTGTTCTGTCATAATAGTTCCCCACAAAAAGATAGACGAACTTTGAATTGGAACATCAAATACTCATTCCAAACTGAACAGCCCAAATAGAGAAAGAAATCAAGGACAAAGAAACTCACTCACAGCTTCAAAATAAACAGTACTTAGAATATGTCAAATCAACCCCCAAAACCATCAAAGAGATCATCTTTCTGCCCCATACTAAAACAACCCACATCATCATTCATCTCAACTTCTTCAATTGAGGGCTTAAAGATCAAAATAAGAATCACTTGTATGAAAAGAGAATCCCCTGAATCAGGAGATCTCGGTGAGTAATTTTGTCGAGCACAACGAGTGCATCGATCCAATGCAAAGTTTTATGAAGATAGGATCATGAAATTGGTGAGGATTTCGTGTGGAAGTTCACATTCATGCCAAATGGATACAAGCCTTTCTTAACCGAAAAGCAAATCCATGTTTCGAATGCTTCGTAAGCGTAGTGATTTTTGATAAAAGTGTTATAATTCAACTTATTACTTGACAATTAATTTTGGAATGGTGTGTGTGAGTCAAGATGGTCGAGTTGGTCTAAGGCGCCAGTTTCAGGTATTGGTCCGAAAGGGCATGGGTTCGAATCCTATTCTTAACACAAATTTTTTTTTCGAGCATCGACTTTCTATAAGATATAACATTTAGTTCAAAGATTATATTTTGTTTTGTTTTTTTCGTTTTTGTTTTTGTTTTTGTTTTTCATTTTTCACTACAACTAAAAAAGGTTTTTACGGCACCAAATGCACGCCCTAGATACGATTCTATGACACGCAAAGTAAAGTTGTAGTATGACCAGTCATAGAAAGCCATTCACTTTCAACGGCATGCCGTTAAAAACTTTTAACAGCGCATCTTATACGTCATGTTTAATTTTTCTACGACTACTTTTGCATGACGTTAACGCAAGAGACAAACCACGGCACTCAATGCTAGTCATTAAATATTTAACACAACGGCCTATTTTGCCCGTCGTAGAATATGTTTAATTTTAAAAAAAAAAAAATTATGCAGGTTCTATTTTGCCTGTTTTCTACAATCTAAAAAAACATTACAAACAAATTTCACAAACATATATATATATATACACATATATAAGTATCAATCAAGAACCAAAATATTATTTCAAATATAAAAAAAAACTATTCATAAGTTTCAAACATCCAAAAACTATCTGTACATTCCAACCCATCCAAAACTTTGTTTCTAAACATCAAAAATTTTGTTCAACTTCAAAACCATCCAAAAAGTTATACAGAGGCCTTTGCTTTATCATCAAAAACAAACATACATATCACAAAAAATCATAAACATGGAAGCAAAAGAGAAAGCCAATTGCCACCGAGCAGATCAGAAGCAAGAAAAGCTGCTTCTATTTCATTCCCCTTTGATAATCTTCATACCCACATACCTGCCAAAAAACAAACAAACATATGACTTAGGCCATGTTTGGGAAGACTAAATAAGTGCACTTTTTTACTTTTTATGAAATATGGGTTGGGTTTGGGTTGGATTTGAAGTGATGTGTTAGAGAGGTGATGTGACTTAAATAAGATGATGTGATTTAAATAGGATAGTAACTTTTTGACTTTTTGGATTTTTTAAGAGTTGCCAAACTTGGCCTTAATAAACCCTTTTCATTACCATTCAATCTCACAACAGCGATGCATTCAAGTAACAGTAAAAATACTCACCGCTCGAGCATCAAAACAGATAAATGTATGCTTGCATCAAAAGGAGTAGCAACATGTTTACAGTATAGAAAGTTATATTTCTTTAAAATTTTCTCAACATAATGCGACTGATCAAGAAAAATTCCATCCTTAGTTTTGGTAATTTTAATTCCGAAAATAAAATTGGCTTCACCAAAATCTTTCATATCAAAGTGGCTATTAAGTATATTTTTAGTCTCATTTATGATATGCAAATTAGAGCCAAAGATAAGTAGATCATCCACATATAAGCTAATAATCACATGTGCATTCTCATAAGTTTTATAATATATGCCCTTATCACATTCATTAGTCTTATAGCCATTCTCAAACATGCAGGAATCAAATTTCTCATGCCACTGTTTAGGAGCTTGTTTTAAACCATAAAGGGATTTAGTTAGCTTAGACACCTTGTTTTCTTGGCCAGGTTCTACAAAGCCTTCGGGTTGGTCCATGTAAATCTCTTCATCTAGATCTCCATTTAAAAATGTTGTTTTTACATCCATTTGATGAATTTTTAAATCATAAATTGCAGCCACTGCTATCAACAGTCTAATGGATGTAACTCCAATAACCGAAGAAAAAGTATTAAAGATCTCTGAATGTTCCAAAAGAGGAGATACATAGTTGATCACATTTGAAGTGTTGCATGTATAAGAATACGAGAAAATTTTAAAGGACTTGCCACTTGCCTAAATGGTTGACTCAGTCAAATTTTTATTTTTCTTGTTATTTGTTACAGCTATTTTTATTAATTATTTTTAAATTTTTTTGCTTTATATGTCCTATATTTTGATATCTTATTTGTATACAAGGCTGCTCCAAAAATATTGGTCAAGGAATTAATTCAAAATTTTGATTAAAATTTATTATTAAAAAAAAAAATCACACTTGTCAATATCAACAAATAAGCAAAATAGATTAGGAGTGTCCATAAGTTGATTTGATTCAAGTTGTACTAAATTTAAAATCGATAGTCATTATCAATTTAAAATTTTTGAAATCATCCACTAGAACGAACCCAACCCAACTCAATATAGCTCGAGTTAATTCGACATTCCACTATAAATAAAAAATAAAAAATAATTAAAATAAACAAGTCTTTAAAGACCAAGAACTATGGAATTGAGATACATTATTTGTTTAGTGAAATCCAACTCAAGCTTAAATGCAAGCAATACAAATTAAATTGAATTAGATTTCTTCTAGATAAAAAAATAAATAGAATCAAACCTGTTGTAATAGACAAAACAGATGAAAACAAATCAATATACATAGAATTATACAAAATATTGGTTTAGTTCTCAAGTTGGTTTGATTTGAGAAACACCTAAACCAAGATCAATCTAATCTTATCGAGTTGATGATTTCAAGATCCAAAAGCAAACCAATACACTTAGAAATCAAACAAAACCGATACACTCAGAAACCGAACCAAACCAACCCAAAGAGGTCAGATTGGTTCAATTTTTCGATTTACTAGGTATGTTGCACCCCTAAGACAGAAAGGTCTTAGTGCATTATTTAATTTAACAACTAAACGAAGAACGCATCTCAATTCCATAACCTGAGAAGTCATGAATAACCCAAGTAAATATGAATGAAGTCCTTAACATGCTTCAAATATATATATATATATATATAGCTACCAATCCAACACAACAGTAATTCCAAAACAGAGCCAACACCTATAAATTAAAAGGTCTCCAAATAACTTCAGGCATATAAATAAAATCATAACTTTCTAAAGTACAGACCACAAAAACAATGAAATTCCTACAAAACAATGTCGAAAAACTTGAACTGGGCCATTCTTTAAGTTGTATGAGCAGTCCCCAACAACTTCAGGCCTCAAAAAAACAGCATCTTGTCATTAAGAAAATCATCGAATATGCAGGTTCTACAGGACGTCCTCAATATCACTACCAATTACGTTGTGACGCAACAGAAAAAAAGACAGCTGCAAAAGAACATAATATTATTAAAATATGGAAGTATAAACAAAATTAGCCAAATTAGATAGATTCAAATTTAAAAAATGATTCACTGTGCAGAAATTGGAAAATAAAAATATGGACCATATATTACTTACCAAAATTTTGTAAAATTATTCGGGCATAAATACACCCCAATAAAATTAAAATAAAAACTGGAAAAGGTAAAACTAAAGTAAAAACTGGAAAATTAAACAAGTCTTCAAAGACCAAGAACTATGGAATTGAGATACATTATTTGTTTAGTGAAATCCAACTCAAGAGAGACAGAGGATGTCATACAAATCTGGAGTTGAAATTCATAGCTGTGCATCCAAACGCATCATGGCAGTGCATCCCTTCCCGACCGAAGAAATCCAACCAACTCGTCGCTAACAACTTTCCCGGTGTCCGAATCTACCTCACTAAAAATCAAATAGTTTTTGTTATTAAAAAACAAGAAAAGTCTTGAATTAAAATCGTAATCAACTAAATTTTTTTTATTAGCTTACATAAATGATTTTTCATGTGCTTTGACTGTAGTTGCAGCAATGTAAAAAAACTTTGGAACAAAGTCCGGTATCGCAAAGAAGAGACATTCCATAGCGTATGTGACTCGGCGAGCACCAGACAACTAGAGATTCAAATATCAACAGACAATTAACACAACCAAAATAATTAGAGCATAAAAAATAATTTAATTAACCACACTCACCATCTTATATTCAGCGAAATGAGTAAGAAAATTCCTATGAAATTTGACAAGGCCGTACGTTTGCATATACACATGGCTATTAACGTTGAAACAGTCAGCTAGATCAGCAAATTCGGGATGGTTTAATTCATTCATCCATCCCGTCATTTCAACCGGATATCTGTCAAACTTCACGATTTGTTTACAGAGCTGTACGTTGATTTCAAAATAATCCCACAACTTGAAAATTAATTTAATCATGTCCACAGTATCGAAAAACGCAGCATTTCCATAGATGAAATATACCCTGTCACTTTATCAATCAGAAATTTAATAAACTAACATAAAAATAAAAATAAATCACATAAAATAAGAAAAAGAAGCAAAGAGAGAAAGAGCAAACACACATCAAATCCTTGCCAGTCAATTTCGTTGCACCATCACAGAGTTTGTATAATAAATCGAGAGCAGGTGGACACGGTCCATTATATCCTCCGAGCTTTTCAACCATTTGAACCATGGTCTTGAAATCGCCAATATCCTTCTTCAGTCCATTTTCGAAGTCCATGGAACTTGGGCTCGGAAGCATCAATTTAACCATTCCTTCTTTTGAGACTCTGACTCCTTTCTCAAGTTCTCCATGAAATTCATTGCGAAACAGCATCACCTTCAAACCATTACCTATTTGTCTGAAGACAACCAAGCCAAGTTAGAGCAAATTAATATCGACAAAAATAAATCTACATATTATCGAAATAATAATCGATAAAATATTAAGAAAAAAAACAAAACAACACCCACCTGAAGACTTTCTGATACTCAGGCTTAAGACCAGCTATTATAGTATCGACCCGAATCCACTGTTTCTTGCTTGACTTATTAAGCCATTTTCTAAAACTCATGGGAACTCTCTCCGTAACGGATACAATGGTGTCACCATGTTTGATTCTGTTCATGAAAAACGGCTTAACAAATGTTGGACCATTGTATGACATCTGTCGTTTGAAACGAGCCTTCACTTCCCGGTCGTTCTCTTCCTCATCCACCGTCACCAGAAAGACATCTAAACTTGCTTCATCGGAAAAATTAGAGAAAGTTGTGGACCCTCTTCTTTTGCCGATCTTACCAGTGCTACAACGGTAATGAATACGAGCCTTGCTAACGACCCAGCTCACAAAATCAGTACGTTTCCTCTTCATTCTCTGAATGAATGAGCAAACAAAACCAATTTAAAAAAAAAAAAAAACTGTGATCAAAGACCTCCTCTCCTCTGGAACTCTCGCTCATGGATTGTTCTTTTCCCTCTCTATATATTTATATCGATATATGATATCATGCTCTGCCTCAGTACTGTAGCCTTCCAGCTAGTGTGTCCTCGGCAAGAGATTTGTTTCCAATAGTGAGATTTGTTTCCAATAGTGGGATTATTTTGAACGACTTGTGTTATACCGTGTTTGGTTAGGATATTTGGTGAGTGATTTAGAAAGGAAATTTTTTTTTTTGTCTAAAATTAAGTAAATATAAATACACCTATTGAATTCACATATGATTTAGGAATTTAAATTTCAAAATTTTATACCTAACAATATACACATACTTTAAGGAATTGATTTCTATAATAAAAATATATTATATATTTTACGTAACTATTTTTTTTCCAGTAGGAAAAGGCTTATATTTTACTACATTCATGTAAAATATTAATGTCTATAAGAATAACTATTCTTTACATATCTCTCTCTCTCTCTCTCAAATGGTGATTATTAAGATTTTATTTGGGGTTTAAAACTTTATTTTATTTTTATTTTTTTTTTGTGCCTTTTATTCAAGCTTAATCTCCATGTCTATACGGTTTCTGTTAACAATAGAACAACAATACATCATGCCCATATGTGACGATAACCATGGATGTCTCCTTTAAGTTCTAAGGTAAATAGTTGTTGGTCTCAATGCTATCTGCAAGATTTTTTGCACGTTTGTTATTTCTAAGACATATAATACGACAATTTGTCATATATTATTAAAATGTTAGAGTTTGTTATTGATTGTAAGTGTATCAAATAGATTATAAATAAAATTAAAAAAAAAAAGAATTGTATCACTTATTCATTTTACATATGTAGATTTTAAAAATCAATAATTATATTTTTCATAATTTTCATTTTCAACTCTATTTAGTAACTATATTATTTATCAAGTAGTGTGTTTCTTAGGTGTAGAGTATACAAATTACATAAAATTAGTGTGTCGTCCAGCAAAAAAAAAAAAATTGATCTGCGAAACTTTGGGAAGCTCAAAATGTTAATATAAATTTTTTAATTTTAACAGTTAATAAATACAAGTGATATAAAATTATTGGCAGATTTAACAGTATCTTTAATTTTAAATTTTAAGAAAAAATATTTATATATAGAAAGTCAAATAAATAAATGTAACCATATCAAAGCCACATCTAATTTGATATTAAAAATCCTTCAAATGAATATTATTGATTTTTTTAAATATTTGAAACAAAAAAATAAATATAATTTAAGACTATTGACTTCTCTAACATATCTAACTTTCAAATTCAAAAAACAAATGTACATAAAATGTCAAAAAATAATTTTAGCAATATGGTAATTTTTTTTAGCTATGTCTAAGCTGTATTTAATTTTAAATTTAAAAATAAAGTTGAAAGAAAATTTGACTCAAAATAATTTTAAATTTTAAGAAAAAATATTTATATATAGAAAGTCAAATAAATAAATTTAACCATATCTAAGCCACATCTAATTTGATATTTGAAAATCCGTAAAATGAAATCTAAATTTAATTTTAGTATTATATAATTTAAAATTATAAAAATATATATTTCCAAAGTATTATTCATTTTTTTAAAATATTTGAAACAAAAATATAAATATAATTTAAGACTATTGACTTATCTAACCATATCTAACTTTCAAATTCAAATTCAAAAAAAAAATAAAAATAACATAAAATGTCAAAAAAATAATTTTAGCTATATCTTTTTAGTTAGATGGTAATTTTTTTTAGCTATGTCGTAGCTATATTTAATTTTAAATTTAAAAATAAAGTTCAAAGAAAATTTGAATAAAATATAATTTAAAATTATTTTTTAGCTGTAAATCATAATTTATCAAATGGTAAAAAATTTCAAGTACACATGTTAGAATCTTATTGAAAAAATAAAAAAGTTTAAAATTTTTAAGTACGAACTTCAAATTAACAATGTAACGCCCTCAAAATAAAACTCATAAATCATACATTTATGACATCCATAGATATAAGAGAACAAAGCCTATTTCCATTTATCAGAGTATTCATTACAAAAGTATTACATGTTGACAACAAAAGTAAATGCCCTACAGGCTTACAACTTTCCAAGCCAACACTTGGTTATAAAAATAGAGTACTAACTCAAATACACATTAAGTCCTTGGCTTGAATTTACATGTAATACCAAAAAGAGAACAACAAAAGATCTATCAGCCTCAAGCCTCCCAAGCTACGTCCTTGAAGGTGGCATATCACTTGAACCTGAAAATGATGTCCCATAAATGGTGAGCCAAAGCCCAGTAGAGATATACTAAACCAGATATGAGCAATAATTAAAACATTAGCATTTGATAGATGGTTAACACATATAAACCAATTTACAATACTTTTCAATCCAACGTCAAGTACATCCATCTTTCATTTCAATTTCCTTCACTTATACAATTTCGATTCATATTCATGGCTCAGAACCTGGCCAAACAATTTAATGAGGCTATAACTCATGTTAAAACACTTCCATACTTCACGATTCCCATGAGACTACAACTCATATTAAAACACTTCCATACTTCACAATTAATACGCATATTCGCTGTATTAATGGAGTCCATCCCCTATCTCCTCCCAAACAGGTTTGAGAGTCCATCCCCTATCTCTTCTCAAACCATGGAGTGCATCCCCTATCTCCTCCTAAACAATATACATATACAATGTATTTAAACACTTATCATATACAATGATCAATCAATACACAAATTCGATGTATTATTCCAACCGTCATATTCAATGACATAACCAGATGATTAGTTTCAGTTTTCCCTAATCAACATACAGTGTCTACAACAATCAAGACTATCCTCCACCGATAGCCCAAAGCAGTTATCTCTAAACAGATAATCAATTTATCAAACAGATAAAATAACAACATTTTCATAGGTGAGTGATTAATTTATCCAACTACACCAATCAACTTCATAATTCCTCAATTTCATAATTTCTAACTCAATTTCATATTTCCCAAATTAATTATCCAAATTAATTGTTCAACATAATTAGGGCATTTTCCCCATTTTTCAAATATCAACCCTAAGGTTCAATTTCATCAATTTAACAACAATAATACCTCTTTCCAAGGTCTCACATACCCATGGGATTTATCATTTGAAAAACCCCTCTTTTAATATCAATTTCAAAACCCTAACTTTCCCAAAATTACCAAACACTACCATCTAATCCAAATGACTAAAACTTATGTCAAAACTCATAAGAAGGAGTAGGGTATCTCTACCTCGAAATTAGAAGCCTAAAGGAGTTGATAAAGAAAACTCGAAGTGCTCCAAACCAAGAGATTTTCAGATTAAAGTGAAGCCCACGACACCCTCTATCTTTCTTACAAAGA
The DNA here is from genome assembly GCF_055761805.1 of Camellia sinensis. NCBI lineage: Eukaryota > Viridiplantae > Streptophyta > Magnoliopsida > Ericales > Theaceae > Camellia > Camellia sinensis. Next base: position 214,760,319 of record NC_138964.1, on the reverse strand, counting down.
GATTTTCACCAACTCTAATATGGAGTTCCACATACACTCTCATATTCCCAATGAATCACACTGGATCCCTCTAAGTTAAACCACACTATTCCTACTCACAATTAATCCACCACACATAAGCCTACATGGCAAACACATCCTCACATCATACATGCATCCGATCTGGACTCCTAAAGGCCAAAACACACAACTCACCCTCTTTAAATCAACACATAGATATACCCGTGGCAACCTAACACCTTACATTATACCCACAAGGACCGATAGGGTCAACAACACCTGCTCCACACAACTCTACTATATCACCTGGAGTTCCACTAACAACAACGAACACGCACGCTAAAGTAACTTAGCTCTATCAAACATTATACCATTCAACAATACATTAAGCATATTATTGCCACACCGAGGCAACCTCCTACGATAGTCCTGTGACCAATCCTTTCTCTACAAACACTTTAATTCAATTGAAGACTCATAAACCAATACACACTTCATTCAGGGAATAAAAACAGTTACATAACAAAATGCTAAGATTACAATTTCTGGTAATACTTCCCAACATAAACAGGTTCCGAGGTATAATTACGTTACCACATAGTTGGGTTTCAAGAACACACATACATATATATACATATGCAATATTTGTAATTACACTTCCTTATCTACCACATCGTAGTATTATCATACCAAAACAACAATAGATCACACTACTCCCTCCCAACATTACCGTCCTTACCAGAATCAATGAACTGGTTCTATCCTCTCTCGGGGCAATTGTGCTTAACATGGCCCGACTAATTGCACTTAAAACAAATAGGTAGTGTCTTATACTGTAACTGGACTGACTGTTGGAGTTGTTTTTTATTTGGATCTGATAGAAGGTCGTGCGACTGTTGGGATACCGAAGGACTAGGAACTCCTACCAACTGAGGGCAAAGTCTCTTCACATGCCCTGATTGCCCGCACTGATAACAGGCGGACACTCGACCATTACCCTGAGACTGGCTCTGAGGATGAGCCGATCGCTGCTGTAGTCGGCTTCCTTCCCTTTGAGGGCAAGCTGAAGCCTTGGGACCCTACTGGCCACATCGAAAACAAGTCATCTTATTCCGACTGGTACTTCCTAAACTCGTCCCTATTGCCAAACTCTGAGGCTCGGTCTGCTGCGATTACAAAAACATTCTAGTGCTACCTTCTGACTTCTTAGATATTTTCGAGTCACCTTGTAACTCGTTTTCCCCTTGTCTCTTACCCTTCTGCTTCTTTTCCCCTTCCAACGTGATTTCCACATGTGCGGCTGCTTCCACGAGTCTATCATAATTTCGAATCATACTACCAACCACTTTCATCTTAATTTCCCACTTAAGTCTCTTCTCAAATTCCAAACAACGGCGCTCCTTAGTTGCCACTAACTCCAGTGCAAACCTAGACAAGCTAGTAAACGCTACCTCAAACTCCGCTACTGTCGTGTCATGTTGTTCGAGCTCTTCAAACTGTTTTCTCAAACACTCTCTAGCTGTGGGTGGAAGGTACTTCTCCTGGACGGCATGAGTGAAGGCCTCCCATGTGTGCACTATACGGTCTTTGGTATATCTCCACCATTGACCAGCGTCCCCTTTCAATTGAAAAGTCCCCAAACGTAACCCGAAGTTCATCATCCACTATCTGAAACACCTCAAATGTCTTTACTGTTTGTTCAAGTCACTCATCCGCTAGAAGTGGATTAGCACCACCATAAAACTCCATAGGGTTAGATTTAAAGAACTCCTTAGCCAAGGAAGAGGATCTAGTCCCTCCTACGGCGGCTCGTGTCGCTTCTTCAGCCCTCAAAATATTCATAGATTCCTGAAGTGCACTTGCCAACTCCCTAGCCAACAAACCCATAACACCCTGCACCTCTTATTCAGCCATACTAGCTTGGCCTACCCCCTCTCCTCGAGAAGAGACACCCCGACCACCACGACGAGGTCTACCACGGCTTCCACCATTACGTCCAGACATCATAAATAAGAATAAGAATAAACTTAGCTCACAAATTAACCCAAACAAAACTCCACACCCTACCCAAAATGTCTACACCGGTCTATGCACATAATTATTTTCACAATAGCATACCACATAAACACCTAGTCACATAAAGCACATACGGAATATCCTCCAAAGATGCCAATTTGTCCCACAAGCGTTCAAAGAATTCAAGTTAGAATGGCATTGATCAGGTGCCTCCTAACAAGACTTCTAAGAAATTCATGAGCACAAACTTCATCTTAAGAGTTTAATCCCATACCCACATAGTCAAGTTGGCACACACCAATCAGAGTAAACACTTAAACGTCCCATTCTAACCTAGTAACCCATTGTGACAAACATCACTTCCCACGAGCCCAAGGTATTCAAACCTGGTTAGCTTTGATACCAACTTGTAACGCCCCGATATTTACACCACGATACGCTACCAACCCAATATAAGAACAATAAGCAAAGGGATACAATTCAATAATTGGGATCTATCACGTTCTCATAAATTTCCTGTCAAGCTCAAAGTAATAAAATTACAGTGCACGGTAATATAAAAATATCCATCTTAATTGCCACAAGGGCTTACACCTTTCAAGACTAAGAGTCTTGATTCAAACAAATAAAATTCCTAACTCTACAACAAGTTCAATGGCTGAAGGCCAACACCATCAAAGAAGCTTCGGCGCTCCACATTGAATTCCATTCGCCTTTCGACACTATCATGGCATACCTTCAATACCTGGATTTTTAGAATATCCAGCCCATAAAAAGGGAGTGAGCTTTGACGCTCAGTAGAAAATAAACTTAACAACAAATAAGCATGCTCAAAGTGATTATGTTCATGTAATATCATGCCATGCATACAACTTATCTAAAAAAAAAACAATCAATTTATAACATGTCAATTTCGTATTCCAAGTTTTGACCCAATTCATTAACCATTGAGTTAACCATGAACCATCATTTTATAATTAATTTCCACATCACAAGTCACAAACACTCCCCACATTTACTGGCCACCTTACGGGCCACCAAGCACGAAGGGGCAATTGGACACCCATTTCATTTTTAAAACATCTCTACATTTTCCAGCCACCAAGCACGGAGGGACAATTGGACACCCATCAATCATTGTAACTTTTCCCCCACATTTACCGGCCTACAAGCACGAAAGGGCAATTGGGCACCTCAACACACACAACACATTTCAAAATAACCCATTTTAATTAACTCAACACACTTGGCCCCAAAGCCATGAAGATACGATGCAATGCAATGCAAATGGGTTTGCCAATATCATAGTTTGCCTAAGGTTCGAATCATTATTACAAAAATAATTAACATGAAACATAAACAAGGCAAGCTCAACAATTTCCATAATCATCTCATATAGCAACATCAATACCAAATTCTCCATTGTTCCAACATCATGTGAATATCAACTCAATACGACTCAAATTCCACTTATAAACGTTACTTAAGTAAGTTATCTCATTTTCATTAAACTCCCAAGCTAAAGTTCCAAAATGATTTAATCCACAACTTCTATCCGCACACTAGTTTCATCAAATTACTAGGATTTACCCATTTCATAGTTTTCATATATTCCAATACCATATTAATGTTAATTTTAACATAAAACTATCAATTAGTTCAAAATCCCCATTTTACTCAACATTTCAAACTTAGGGTTTTAAAGAAAAATTGGGGGTTTTCCTCTTTTCTTAGTTACATCCTCAAATCATCAATTACTATTTATCAATATGCTAAAAACATTCAACATCCTTTGAAAATTTGAGTGAAAACCCCATTTGTGAATAAACAACAAGCCATTAATGTTTCTAACCCATAATCAACTCAAAATCCCAAAATGTCAACAAAATCGCTTATCATAAACATTCAAGGCTAAGAGAACTCCCTACCTCAAGATTGAAAGCAAGGACGCTAGATCATGAGCATCACTTCGAAAATTCAAAATCCAATCGGTTGAAAATGTTGATCTTCACTTGTTCTGCATCTTTGATGCAAGATCCGTGGTGGATTGTTGATAAGAATAGATGAAATCAAAGTTTTGAGGGCTAGATTTTCGGACATGGAGGAGGGGAGAAGAGGAGAGAATGAAAAGTAAAGTTTTTGGGCCAAAAAGCCGATTTATAATGTCTGTTAGCAACCTGGTCGCTTGAGCGAAGGAAGCATGGCTCGAGCGTGGAAAAGAAGCTCTCAGGTTCTGAAAAACGCACTCTTCGCTCGAGCTAACAAAGTCTCGCTCGAGCGAGAATGCTTTCAGTACATAATCTCAAAATTGAAACAAGCATAACTCTCTCGTTTGGACTCCGTTTTAGGTGGTTCTTGTGTCCAAATCGAAGCCCCGGAAACAAGCTTTCCAATAGTTTCAGCCTCACATTAAAATTCAAAGTATGGAAAGAGAAAAGGGCAAAAGAGTGAAGGCTGGTCAAAAATAAAAATTCAAACTTGGGGCTTTTAATCTAATCTCGCCTAAATATCTTGGTAAGGCTCCAATTAAGGTTCCAAACATCACCCTAGGGTCCTCAATTACTATATCTAAAGTTCATTAGTCAACCCATCAATACCATGATCCAACAACTAGATAAGTTTTAAGATGACGAGCACCAACTTACACCAATCCAATACGTATTAGAATCCGAGCCACTGCAACTATACAGTTTTTTGTAATGTATAATTGAACGTGCATGTCTCAAATGTATGGTTCAACTTGTAAGCTAAAATTAAAAATTGTATACTTCAATTTTTTTTAAAATAGCAAAGTGACATTGTGCGCATGGCTAAAAATAAATTTGTGTAGTTCAAAATTTTTATAATAAAGAGTCAACCATATATCATAGGTTTCATGTTATAAAAAAGAGGTTTACATATTAAAATTGTAAAGTTATTAAAACACGTATTTTTCTTTTTCTTTAAAATTTTTTTTACTGCGCATGTAACTATACATAGAATTAGATAATTTTTGGTTTGCTCAATGATCATTCTATTATATTCACTTAAAAAAATGAATAATGTGATAATTCAGTTTATATTTTTCTTTTCACTTTTCATTACGGTGAAACAAATGTAGTATAAATATAAATTAAATCAAGTCACAATATGAATAATTTATGTGTATGCATGGTAGGGTTATACAATATTTACATAATTAGTCAAATTCGACCAAAAAAATAAAAAGAAAAATAAAATTCACTTTTCATTACAGTCAAACAAAATCAAAGCCATATCACAACATAAATAATTTCTATTTATGCATGGAAGTTTTACAAACTATTTACGCAGTTTGTCAAATCCATAACATATGAATGACAACGAATAAAATTTATACCACAAACTATTCACGCATTTGATATAAAAAAGAAAGATAAATATAAATACCACATTATAATAAGGGATTTGCGAATCTCTATGGATAATCAAAACCATATACACATGCAAAAAAATTTATAAGAGATTTGTGTATTGTGTCTGAATGATGAGATAAATGATTAACCTGTTGAGGGTATGAGATAGTCTATTTGTGGGAGAAGTATACTTGTATTTATGATTGACTTGAGAATGTGTAAAGAGAAACCATAAATTAATTAAAGGGACACAAAATCAACAAAGCATAAAACTTGTCTAAAGTCCAGACCCCAAAAGTAAAGTTGCCGTGGGTATGGTTGGCTCGCCACATTCCAATTTTAATTCATTTTTCTTTGTTTTATTTAGGAAATGAAGAATTTTTGGTAATGATTTTAGAAGATGAGGCCAATAAATTTTTAATTTATTTTCTTTATTTAAATTGGGAAGTCAAGAAAATCGTATATGTGTTTTCCTTACAAATAATTGTTCTTTCTTATTTGATTTTAGGGAAGGAAGAATTTAGGTAATTATTTTAGGAGATGGGCCTATAAATTTGTAATTCATTATTTAAAATTAGAAAATGAGCTAAATCATATATGTGCCTGAGCGTGTGATTTATTAATTTAATTTTTAAATTAAAAAACCTAGAAATTTAGAATTGAGCTCTCACATCTATTCTCACTAAAAACCCCCTTTTGCTTATATAATATATAGATTCTAATATATACATTTCCTACCATATACACTCTAAGTTATGTCATTTTCTTTTTTCACTTATGATCAATTTTCTTCTCTAGTTATGATTCATGAAATATTTAATTATGTTTCATGGGTTGTTTGATTATGATTCTTTTTTTAAAAATATTTTTTAGTTATAACTCAGAAAATATAAAATTATATAATTTTATTTAATTATAAATTGCATACAGTACACACCCTTTAAAGGGTATGCACCATAGTCTTTCTCATATATATATATATATATATATATAATTGACTTTTTTCATGTTGATTTTTAACTTTTTGATTATTTTAAACCGTTCATAAACTTGCCTGAAATAAGAAAGGGTAATTCTATTCTAACTCAATACACTCATTTTTTAATTACACTGTTCCTAAAAATTCAAAATTCTCATTATACTCTTCATAATAACAAAAATATCTTCATCCCTACTACTTTCATTTATTTTTACACCCTTTTAGTTTTTCAAACACTAATTCTCTACCAAATCCACCACCACCGCCACCACCCCAACCATCCCTATCTCCGGCACCCATTCTAGTGCCTCTCTACCGGCGACCACCTTCCCACCACCGCGACCCCCCTTCCACCTCTCCTTTACTTTCTTGTTTCAAACTGGGTTTTTTCTCTTCTTATTTTTTTGGGGTTTTTTGTCCATATGTGTGTGTTCCTCTAGCAGGTGGGAGAAGAGAATAGATTAAATTGATAATCCAATGTTGTTGTATATGTGTTTGATTGAGTGCGAAGTTGTGAAAGTATGATGTTTTGCTATGGATGCCTTGTACCATGTATCTTGGTAACAAACGTGGTTTTGATGAAATGATGATGAGAGGAATGATAAAAGTTAGTTGAACGTAGATGAGATGACTTGAGAATATTGTTAAAGTTGATTGTTATTGCTATAACTATAGTTTGGGGGTTTGTTTAAATTTCGGGGATGAAATTTTTTATGGTGGGGAGGTTGTAATGGCCGGGTTCCCTTCATTTCTTTTCTTTCTCTTTGGCTTCGTCCCCTCTTACTTCCGTTGGGTTTGAAACGTCCGAAAGTTATTTCAAATTTAGGCCCTTATTCGTGTTTTGTTTGTGAGTGTTGAATCTCGCTTGTTCCGGAGTGTGCTCGAGCAAGTTCAGAGGGTCCGAGAGCCGAGTTGTGAAAAATTCGGGCTGGAAAGCAGGGGGCCGCATGTGCGGGAGGCCAAGCCGCACGTGTGGGAAGGGAGTAGCTGGAGTGTGTTGCATTCTGCTTAAAAAGCAAGTGTGGAGGGCAGGTGCGGGACCAACCGCACATGCAGGGATCAGTACCGCACGTGCGGGAAAGGGCAGCTGCACGTGCGGGGGGCAAGTGCCGCACGTGCGGGACTGGGCAGGTCTGAAAACTCTGTTTTTTATTCATTTTGGGGCCGAAGTTCCCTCACTTTCTAACCCTTCTCTCTCACTCTTAAAGCCATTTTCTCTCCTCCTTCTCTCTAAAAACCCTAACCAAAGCACCTAGAACCTTTGATTCTTGTTTCCTGGGGTTTGATTTCCATCATCATCTTCCTCAAGCTTGAAGATTTAGAGCTAGGGCTTGCTTGGTGTAGGAGAAAGTGAAGAGTTTCCATCTTGGGGCTAGGGTTTCTTCTTGCACTCTTCATCAAAACTTTGAGGTAGGGATATTCTTGAGTTATATATACATGTTTTGCAGGTTAAATGTTGATTTTGTGTTTCTATTGAATTTGTTTTGAGAGTTTTGGTTTTGGTTCAAAGATGATGAGATTTCTCAAATAGGGGTTTAAATGTTGAAATGTTTCTAAGTTGATCCTTGTGACTTCTTATTTATTGTTTAAAAAGGGATGATTTTGATGATGCTTTCATCATGAAGTGAAGAAGTGTTGAGTTTTTGACAAAAACCCTAGAAATTGGGGATTTTACAAAATAATGAAAATGTCCTTGAAATTATTTACTTTCTTGTGTTAAGAGGATGTATGAGAGTAAGTTCCACCAAATGTTATCATAATAACAACATACTTGACACATGGGATATGAGATGGTATTTTAACATTGTTGCTAACACGTGAACTTGTAATGAGGTAAGATGATAATTGTTGAGCACCATAGTAGTGAAATTGAAATCTTGAAGGATGATGTTTGAAAATTTCATATAATCTTATGATGTGGTAAGATGGTAAGTTGTTGAGTGCCATGGATGATATGAAATGCTTAATTGTAATGTAATGGGGAAATGAAATGAAAGATGATATGTTGGCCATGTTAAAAAGTTTGGTCATGATGGGTTGGTGTTGAGAACTTATGATGATGTGTTGAAGACAAATGATTATTTGTGCAATGAGAAATGTAATTGTAAAAGTGGAAAGGTACTTGTTTATTATTGTTGTTAAGATATTTTGGAAATAGAGAAATGTTATGAGATATTAATTATTGCATCTCATTTCCATTTGAGTCTATATCATCAATGTACATGAAGTGGATTATTACAATTGTTGCATTCTCATCATGTTTACTTGAGAAAAATTATATTACCATGAGAACTAATGGAAATGTGTATGGGGTAAATACATTGGTAAGTCCGGATAGGGGGTGTAGATGAATTTGATAAGTTGGCCTGAGTGTCCAGGGTGAAAGACCCGAAAGCCGCGCGGATAGGTGTCGAGCCTTCCGGTTAGCACCGGTAAAAATGACAGTTTGGTAGTGCGTGTTGAGCCTACTTGCAGACACCAGCCTAGGGATTACCAGTGTCGTATTTATCGCCCCCCCCCCCCTCCCAATTGAATTAATATTAGAAGTTTGAAATTGATGAGACTACAAGCTAATATTGAGAACATGGTGATTTTGAGAAAGTGCCTCATTTATCAACTTTGGCATGGCATTGCACTCACGTTTATTTTATGTTGATGATAAAGCATAACTGTATATACTTTGTGAGAATACTCTACTGGGCTTTGTGCTCACCCCTATGGGATTTTGGTGCAGGTAAAGATGTGGTGATCCCGCCACACTGAGGAAGTGGATATTTTGAGAAGAGTACATAGCTCTTTTATTTTGTGTAATTCTTTTGAGCCAAGGGCTAATGTGTATGGGTTGTAGAAACCATTTTTTTGTGTAACCAAGCTTATGCCTTTGAAGATGTAAGCCCTTAAGGGCATTGTATTGTTTTGAGAATGGATGCTTTACATGCTATAGATTCATATGTTATGTATCGATGAATATATACCCGCATGTAAAACCTTTGTAAGGACTCTAATTTAATTACTTAAAGATGGGCAGATTATTGTTATTGTTGAGTGAAAGTTGATCTTTTCTGGGTAGTTCATGTCAAAAATTTCGGGGCGTTACAGGTTAGGTTGTCGCCCAGGTTGTTTGGCTACCACCTTCGCGGTTGTCTCACCGTCGCAACCTCCACCCCCAGACTTGTACCTCATCTGGGTTGTTTCAGCCATTACATGAACCATGTTTCTAGAACCAACTTCCCATAAATTGTCAAAGGCATAATTGCTTGAGGGTACAACTTGAATCCCTCACAAATCATAAATTCAACTATGGATCTGACCTCATGAAGTTTATAACCCAAACAACAAAACAAGAGGAAATCCCAGCCAACAAAAAAACACATGGTAGGTCAATCAAAAACATATATTGTAGTCCACATATGTACTCCATCTCACTAAGTTTTATCCATAAGAAACCAATCACTAATGACTTTTTATCTAGGAAGCACAGATACGGATACAGGATATGAGTACGATACGATACGGATACGGTGATATGGCAAAATTTGAAAAACTAGGATACGAGTACGACTAGGATACGTTCGTAAAAAAATTATTTTTATAATTTTTAGTAATGCAGTATGTATACAAATAAAACCAAAAGCGAAACACAACTTGATAGGAAAGAAAGATTCCTAAAAAGTTAAGAGTCTTCAAGGTCAATAGCTTCAACTTGTTTCCCTTCATCAGTGAATATCACAGCTTCCATATCTGGTTCATCAAGAGAAAGACTTGCAATTTCAGGTAAGCATGCACCCTCCAATGAATCAAAAGCATCTCCACCAACATCCCATAACTTGGTTTCTCCTTCAATGTACTGTCGACTTCTCCTTAATAGGAGATGAAGATTGTTGTGCACAAAAACCAAATCTTCAACACATTGTGGTGTCATTTTGTTTCTTTTTATGGAGTGAATAAAGAAGTAGGTGCTCCAATTCCTTTCACAGCATGATGAGGAACATGGCTAGCCAAGCAATTTTAATGCTGCAGATTGAAGCATAGGAGCAGGAGACCCATATGTAAACCACCAAATAAGTGGATCCAATACTAGTATTGGACCCATGTGTAAACTTTATCATGGAATGGTTCATGATGAAGTTTTTGATAAACATCACATCATCAACACAAAATGTGATCTAGTGACATTCATCATAAGTAAAAGAAGTACCACTTGTTTCCTTTAGAGCACAAATATTCTTAAGAGCAGGATTCAGTGTGTGAACTACACATGGTGTCCAAAAGATATTCTGGTACTTACTTTCAATGAGTAAACCAGCTGTACTACACACGGGAGCATTATCTGTAATGACTTGAATGACATTATGATGTCCAACTTCTTCAATTGCTTGACTAATTAAGTTAGAAATAAAAAACTTGTCATTGTGCTCACCTTCACAATTAATAGCCTTCAAGAACACTGCCCCAGCTTCTGATGCTCCCATAAAATTAATAAGGGGCCTTCTTTGAGAATCAGTCCATCCATTTGAAACAATACTCAACCCATTTTCCTTTCACGATGCTCTAGTTGGCTCCAAAAACCTCTCTACATTAGCCCTTTCCTTTTGAAGCAATGTAGTCCTTAACAAGTTATAACCAGGTGGTACATTATCAGGAATTGGATTGTTGGCAACGAATTGAAAAGCACTAACATAGTATGTGTTCCATGATAAATGAAAAGGTAACCCCATTGAATAAACCATGCAAGCAATCTAAGAATGCAATTTTTCCTAAATAACATGGTTGAATGCCTTTTCTAGAGCAAAAGTTCCAACAGCGTTTCTTTTTCTTGGCTCATACCCCTCCCTCCTAAGTCCACTGGTATCTAAAGGCCCTGAACTTGTTGAAGTAGATTGGCAAGTGGAAGATGGTAAAGGAACTTTTTTAGGCATAGACATCTTTAACCTCTTCTCGGCTTCTTTAATTTTCCTTTGCATTTCAGCAAGGTGAGGAGGAGTCACTTTAGGGCACACTTTAATCCCATGGCCATAAAGTTTTAACAAATGTACCTTGACCCTAAAGTATGACCCCTTGTACACATTTTGACAGTAATTGCATTTAAACTTGGTATTACCACCTCATTTTTTCCATTTTTGTAATATAACACCAGAGAGGAGCATGATCATCTTCTTTCATTAGTGTACCACTTGTTGAACCTAAACTTCCTGAACCCGAACTCATTTCTTAAAATTTATAAATTTGGTAAAGAAATAAAACAAAACATTAATGTAGTTATCTTTTCGCATGAACATAAAAAAAAATTCAACAATTCAATTAAATTTCAGCAATTCCAACAATATAGCATCAACCATAACAACCATAATGCAATTCAAATTGGGGAGGGGGGGAATTTACCCTTTCAATGATCAAAAAAAATACCTTACAAGGCTCCTTGATGTTGTCTTTTGAGGAAATAAAAAATAGGTACTAGTAGCTTAGCTTAGCTTAGCTTAGCTTAGCTGCAAAAAAAACAAAACAAAACAAAAAAAAAAAAAACAAAACAAAACAAAAGAAATTCAAAGGGGTTAGTACAGTGAGAGGGGGAGAGAGTGAGATTTAGCGAGAGGGAGAGAGAGACAGAGAGAGAGAGGGATTGAGATCGAGTGACAGAAAAGTGAGAGTGAGAGTGAGAGCGAGCGGGCAAGAGAGAGAGAGACAGAGACAGAGAGAGCAAAAGCAAGAGAGAATGAGAGTGAGAGTGAGAGCGAGAGAGAATGAACCTTGATCGACGATGACAACTCAGAGTTGCTGCTGTTCATGAATCGCGATAGAGACTTAGAGTTATTGCTATTGTTCGATAGTTGTTGTTCAATATAGAAAACGACGGCTAGGGTTCGTTTGTTTGATTTTTTTTTGTTTTATGTTAGATAGCTTTTGTTATTTTACACTTTGACCCCATTACAAGTTTTTAAAATTATTTTTTTGCCCCGCCGTATCCCAAAAGTATTCTAAGCATATCTTTGAAGTATCCTCGTGTATCCCAAACGTATTTGAAATTCAAAAAATTAAAAAAAAATGGGATACTTCTTTGTCGTTTCTGATATATATCTCGGTGTATCGAATGTTTATCTATATCCGATACGCATACAGGGGCCATTTCGGAGTATCCGTGCTTCCTAGCTTTTCATAATGCAAAAGGTATAGTAACAATTTTTTGTTCAACTCATGAATACATATATGGCACTGGTAATAATTCAACGACTCTTCACGGTGAGGAAAACAGATTTCCACCTTCATTTGTCAATAATTCAACCATTTCTTTTTTATTTTCTCCTTCTTTTGATAGTAAAGCCCTGGCCTTCTTCGCCTATGGACGTGGGTTTATATTCTAACCACATATATGTTCGTGTTCTTGTATGATTGCTTGTTTTACTTTCTCGTTTTTGTTTGTTCTGTCATAACAGTTCCCCACAAAAAGAAAGACGAACTTTGAATTGGAACATCAAATACTCATTCCAAACTGAACAGCCCAAATAGAGAAGGAAATCAAGGACAAAGAAACTCACTCACAGCTTCAAAATAAACAGTACTTAGAATATGTCAAATCAACCCCCAAAACCATCAAAGAGATCATCTTTCTGCCCCATACTAAAACAACCCACTTCACCATTCATGTCAACTTCTTCAATTGAGGGCTTAAAGATCAAAATAAGAATCACTTGTATGAAAAGAGAATCCCCTGAATCAGGAGATCTCGGTGAGTAATTCTGTCGAGCACAACGAGTGCATCGATCCAATGCAAAGTTTTATGAAGATAGGATCATGAAATCGGTGAGGATTTCTCGTGGAAGTTCACATTCATGTCAAATGGATACAAGCCTTTCTTAACCGAAAAGCAAAGACAAATCAAATCCATGTTTCGAATGCTTCGTAAGCGTAGTGATGTTTGATAAAAGTGTTATAATTCAACTTATTACTTGACAATTAATTTTTGAAATGGTGTGTGTGAGTCAGAATGGCCGAGTTGGTCTAAGGCGCCAGTTTCAGGTATTGGTCCGAAAGGGCATGGGTTCGAATCCTATTCTTAACACAAATTTTTTTTTCGAGCATCGACTTTCTATAAGATATAACATTTAGTTCAAGGATTATATTTTGTTTTTGTTTTTTTCGTTTTTGTTTTTGTCTTTGTTTTTTTTTTTTTTCATTTTTCACTACAACTAAAACAGGTTTTTACGACACCAAATGCACGCCCTAGAAACGATTCTATGACACGCAAAGTAAAGTTGTAGTATGACCAGTCATGGAAAGCCATTCACTTTCAACGGCATATCGTTAAAAACTTTTAACAGCGCATCTTATACGTCATGTTTAATTTTTCTACGACTACTTTTGCATGACGTTAATGCAAGAGACAAACCCCAGCACTCAATGCTAGTCATTAAATATTTAACACAACGGCCTATTTTGCCCGTCGTAGAATATGTTTAATTTTTTTTTTAAAAAAAAATTCTGCAGGTTCTATTTCACATGTTCTGTACAATCTAAAAAAACATTACAAACAAATTTCATAAACATATATATATATATATATATATACACACATATATAAGTATCAATCAACCACCAAAATATTATTTCAAACATAAAAAAAAAAAACTATTCATAAATTTCAAACATCCAAAAACTATCTGTACATTCCAACCCATCCAAAACTTTGTTTCTAAACATCAAAAATTTTGCTCAACTTCAAAACCGTCCAAAAAGTTATACAGAAGCCTTTGCTTTATCATCAAAAACAGACATACATATCACAAAAAATCATAGACATGGAAGCAAAAGAGAAAGCCAGTTGCCACCGAGCAGATCAGAAGTAAGAAAAGCTGCTTCTATTTCATTCTCCTTTGATAATCTTCATACCCACATACCTGCCAAAAAACAAACAAACATATGACTTAATAAGCCCTTTTCATTGCCATTCAATCTCACAACAGTGATGCATTCAAGTAACGGTAAAAACACTCACCGCTCAAGCATCAAAACAGTAGGAAGGAAATTCACAAATATTTGTTCCAACTATCCTAAACTACTATCACAGATAATATAGAGAAGGAAATTCATTAAAAATTAAAGAAGTTGACATCATTTAAGAATAAATAAATAATTCAATTTCCAAGCCAATAGCTTTAATTTGATTTACCTTAACACAGAGTATTAAACTAAGATAATTTTCAAGTGTAAACATCAAAAGACAAATTGGACAAAAAATGACTACATACTTCCAAAGAACTTGTAGACATATTTCATAAGTGAAGATGCCATCTCAAGGAGGTTTAGTCACCACAAAGAATGTCCTCACTCAGTGCATTTAGTGCATCCAAATTATACAGGTTTCAACTTAATTCTGTTAGCTCAATAGGCAAATTCAGGTAAATTTAAATTAAAATATCCAAATAAGCATAACTTGCAACAATAAATACTACCAAATCATCATAAAAAAGTTGTTGGCACTGGCACATCTACCACTTTACAGGGATCGTGTTGGAACAAATATTAAACAAATATCAAAATGACGACATAGGAATTTAAACATTTTAATTATTATGCCGAGTTTTTATGTCTTTCTCATCAAGATCAATATACAAGAACTTCAAAATAAGTAATACAAAAATAATCCAATTTTAACATAGGCATCCACGATGCATTGCCAAAGATTTTCTAAAGCAGGAATGTATGTTGCATATTGATATATTCTCACATCCAGACAAACATCATGCATTAAATTTCAAGGAACTATGCACAATAAATAAAGTCCAATTAAAGAAGGAAGAAAATGCCTAATACATAATTTGGACAATAATACGGAAGGTGTAGACAATTTAGAGAGACACACCCATTTTCCCTAAACAGAAGGCCTGAAAACAGCCCTTGCTTCTCCAGGTTTTCCCTCATTCCTTTTGTCCATGTCTCGGGCCTGACAAAACACAACATGATGAATGGAAGAAGCAGAAACACTAAAACACAACAATTAGTGCAAATATCTAAATCCTGTAAACCTCCCTCTCTGTTCCACACTGTGATAGTTTTCGGGCAAGATTTCTCAAGCAATTGCATGGGATTTCAGTCACTAACCAGTTATAAACTATTCTGGAAGAAGCAAATTATAATAATCACCAGCAATTAAATAAAGTAAAATTCATACAGCATGGAGAACAATAAAAACTGGATGCTCATCGCGGCAAAGGCTTCAAGTGGGTTTTGTAAGACTGAGAAATTTTTGTAAGAATTTAATGTTAACCAAAACCTACCTATTTATCAGTCATGTTAAAAGGCTTGATACAGAACACAAGGACCAGTATAATTGGCCAACCAAAGCCTGACCCTCCTGACCTATATACTCCATTGATTTGATATAATTTGCTTTAGAGCTGAAAAATATGAATTTTTTTCTTGTACATATTTGAAATAAATGAATCCATAACAAATTAAAACATCATATTGAGCCACGACACTTCACAATAAAAAATGTAAAGTTTATACAGTATAAATAATTTATGTGTATGCATGGTAGGTTTATACAGTATTTACATAATTAGTCAAATTCATAACACAAGTAATCAAATTCATACCACAAACTATTCACCCAATTGACCAAAAAAATAAAAATAAAATAAAATTCATTTTTCATTACAATCAAACAAAATCAAAGCCATATCACGATATAAATAATTTCTGTTTATGCATGGAAGTTTTACAAACTATTTACGCAGTTTGTCAAATCCATAACATATCAATGACAATGAATAAAATTTATACCACAAATTATCCACGCAGTTGACATAAAAAAATAAATAAATATAATATCACATTATAATAAGGGATTTGTGAATCTCTATGGATAATCAAAACCATATACACATGCAAAAAAATTTATAAGAGATTTGTATATTGTGTCTGAATGATGAGATAAATGATTAACCTATTAAGAGTATGAGGTAGTCTATTTGTAAGAGAAGTATACTTGTATTTATGATTGACTTGAGAATGTGTAAAGAGAAGCCATAAATTAATTAAAGGGACACAAAATCAACAAAGCATAAAACTTGTCTAAAGTCCAGACCCCAAAAGTAAAGTTGTTGTGGGTAGGTTGGCTCACCACATTCCAATTTTAATTCATTTTTCTTTATTTTATTTAGGAAATGAAGAATTTTTGGTAATGATTTAGAAGATGACGCCAATAAATTTTAATTTGTTTTCTTTATTTAAATTGCGAAGTCAAGAAAATCGTATATGTGTTTTCCTTACAAATAATTGTTCTTTCTTATTTGAATTTAGGGAAGGAAGAATTTAGGTAATAATTTTAGGAGATGGGCCTATAAATTTGTAATTCATTATTTAAAATTAGAAAATGAGCTAAATCATATATGTGCTTGAGTGTGTGATTTATTAATTTAATTTTTAAATTAAAAAATCAAGAAATTTAGAATGAGCATCTAGAGCTCTCACATATATTCTCACTAAAGATCCCATTTTGCTTATATAATATATAGATTCTACTATATACATTTCCTACCATATACATTTTAAGTTATGTCATTTTCTTTTTTTACTTATGATCAATTTTCTTCTTTAGTTATGACTTGAAATATTTAATTATGTTTCATGGGTTGTTTGATTAGGATTTTTTTTTTAATATTTTTTAGTTATGACTCAAAAAATATAAAATTATATAATTTTATTTAATTATAAATTGCATACAATACACACCCTTTAAAGGGTATGTACCATAGTCTTTCTCATAGATATATATACATAATTGACTTTTTTCATGTTGATTTTTTAACTTTTTGATTATTTTAAACTGTTCATAAACTTGCCTGAAATAAGAAAGGGTAATGTTATTCTAACTCATTACACTCATTTTTTAATTACACTCTTTCTAAAAATTCAAAATTCTCATTATACTCTTCATAATAACAAAAATATCTCCATCCCTACTATTTTCATTTCTCTTTACACCCTTTTAGTTTTTCAAACACTAATTCTCTACCAAATCCACCACCACCGCCACCACCCCCAACCCCAACCATCCACATCTCTGACACCCGTTCTAGTGCCTCTCTTCCAGTGACCACCTTCCCACCACAACGACCCCCTTTCCACCTATCCTTCTTTTTCTTGTTCCAAATCTGGGTTTTCTCTCTTCTTGTTCTTTTGGGTTTTTTTGTGTATATGTGTGTGTTCCTCTAGCAGGTGGTAGAAGAGAACAGAGGGGTTAGGTCATCGCCCAGGTCGTTTGGCTACCACCTTCGTGGTTGTCTCACCGTCGCAACCTCCAACCCCAGACTTGTACCTCATCTGGGTTGTTTCAGCCATTACATGAACCATGTTTCTAGAACCAACTTCCCATAAATTGTCAAAGGCACAATCGCTTGAGGTGTACAACTTGAATCCCTCACAAATCATAAATTCAACTATGGATTTGACCTCATGAAGTTTATGCCCCTATCAAACAACCGGGAGTCTCCGTTTTTCAATTTAATCTTTCTTTATCATCGATAAAAATCAATTTTATAACCCAAACAACAAAACAAGAGGAAATCCTAGCCAACAAAAAAACACATGGTAGGTCAATCAAAAACATATATTGTAGTCCACATATGTTGTGATGACCGGGTCTCTTTCTCTCTTTCCTTTTCCTTCTCTTTGGTTTCGTCCTCTTTGTTCCCGTTGGGTTTGAAATATTCGGAAGTTATTTCCAATTAAAGCTCTCGCTTTTGTTGTGCTTGTCGGTGTTGAACTTCACTGGATCCGGGAGGTGCAGGGTCAGGTCCGGAGTGCCCGGGAGCGAAACGAAAATTTTCTGGGCTGTTGGGCCAGGGCCGCACGTGTGGGAGGCAAAGCCGCACGTGCGGAAAGAGGGGTGTTTGGCTGGGTAGCACACTGCTTAAATTGCAAGTGCGGGCTGAGGTGCGGGAGGACCCTCGCACGTGCGGGGATGAAGGCTACATGTGCGGGAAGGGGCGCTCCGCACGTGCGGGGTTGGGTGCCACACATGCAGCACTCTGCAATCCGAAAACCCCTATTTTTCTTCTCTTTTAGTCCAAAAGTGTATCTCATTTTTGACACTTCTATCTCATTCAAAACCATATTTTCCCCCTCCTCTCTAGAAAACCTCCTCAAATGCCCAAAACACTTTGATTCTTGCAAATCTTGGATCAAGATCATCACCATCTCCTTCTAATCTTGAAGATCTAGAGCTAGGGCTCCTCTTAGTATTGTGGAAAGTTGAAGGATCTTCCGTCAAAGCTAGGGTTTCACCTTCATTCTTCATCAAGCATTGAGGTAGGGATTTCTTGAGTCATATATATAAGTTTTGCCATATAAATGTTGATTTAAAAAGTATTCTTGAGATTTTGTATTGATTTTGAATTTTAATTCAAATTGTAGAGAGAGTTTAGAAAGAGGGCTTGTATCTCAATCTTTTACTATCTCTTGAGGGTTTACCTCTATTAAAACTATGAAAAGTATTTTGATGGAGTTTCCATGGAAAATTAGAAGCGTCTGTTTTCAAACAAAACCCTAGAATTTGGGGATTTTGGAAAATAAGGGAATATCTATGAAACTTTTTACCATTTTGTGTCAAGAGGATGAATGAGGGTAAACCTCATAGTTTATTTGGTAAAAATGGAGACCTACTTGATATATGAGACACTAAATGTTATTTTAACA
This sequence comes from Camellia sinensis, assembly GCF_055761805.1. Classification (NCBI taxonomy): domain Eukaryota; kingdom Viridiplantae; phylum Streptophyta; class Magnoliopsida; order Ericales; family Theaceae; genus Camellia; species Camellia sinensis. The sequence goes on along the minus strand of NC_138964.1, from coordinate 214,741,254 downwards.
TGTTGATAAATGCTTGAACTTGTGTTGTTGGAAGGTAGTGAATGATTATGCACCATGATATGCGAATGTAGTAAAATTTTAAAGAAATTATTTTGAGAACATCACATTTTTCCTTGAGAGGCTAGCTTGTTGAGATTCAGGCATGATGAGAAGTTTGTTGTTGCTATGAATTAATGGTTTGGTTATTTGTGAAATAATGTTGAGGAGAAGAAATGATAGAAGTGGTAAATTGATATTGTTGTAGAGATATTTGAAACGGAGAAATGTTATGAAATATTATGCATTGCATCATGTTTTCATTTGATTTATTATCATTTTTGCACGTCATGAAATGAATTGGAAAAAGTTTACCTTGAGAAAGATTATGTTGCAATAAGAACTATGGAAATGTGGTATAGGGTAAATACGTGGTAAGTTCGGATAGGGGGTGTAGTTGATCTTGATAAGTTGGCCTGTGTGTCCATGGTGAAAGACTAGAAAACCGAGCGGATAGGTGTCAAGCCTTCTGGTTAATACCAGTAAAAATGACAGTTTGGTAGTACTCGTGGAGTCTACTTACAGACACCATCCTAGGGATTGCCAGTGCCATATTTACCGCCTCTATTGATTAAAATTGAGAGTTTTTGAAATGCGTTGAGATTGCCAACCTTTATTGAAATGGAAATTTTGAGAAGAGCATAAAAATGAAATTTTCTTTAAAAAGCATGGCATAGCATGAGCATTTATATTTTATTGAGATTGGCATAACTGTATATACTTTGTTAGAATTCCCTATTGGGCTTTATGCTCACCCCTATGGGATTTGGTGCAGGTAAAGATGTTGTGATCCCGCCAAGCTAAGGGCGTGGATATGTTTTGGTGGAGAGTAGTTTAGCTCTTATTTTGTTGTGATATTTTTGTAAGGCAAGGGCTAAAGTGTTTGGGTCCGGGAGACCATTTTGTGTAACCGGGCTATTGCCTTGGAAGATGTAAGCCCGTAAGGGCATTTCTTTTATTTTACTTTTATGTTGAGGATTAAATGTTTCACATGCTATAGATTCAAGTGCTTGCTTATCATTGAATGTCTATTTGCATGTGGAACCCTTGTACAAACCTTGGATATTTTTTATATTGGTAATGGAGAATGGTTGTAATTGATGAATGTACGTAGTTAATGTATTATTCATGTGGAATTATTTCGGGGTGTTACAACTTGGTATCAGAACTACTGGGTTTGAATACTTGGGGCTCGTGGGAAGTGGTTGTTACACCACAATGGGTTCGTTTCACATGATTAGGAAATGTTTTGCTTAATTGTGACTATATGAAAGCATGCTTGTGTGACTATGTGGGTATGGGATTAGACTTTTGGGATATTATTTGCGCCTATTAGATTCTTTGAGGTCTTATTAGAAGGGTACTTGATCAATACTCATTCTACTAAGAATTATTGATTTCTCATGGGACAAATCTCATCACTAAAAGATAATTCGTATGTGCTTATGTGACTGCGTGCTTATGTGGAGTGAATTGGATTGCTTGTGTGCTAGAATGTATATAATGGTTATAGTTTGACGTGTGAGGCAAGTTGCGAGCACATTTGAAATTATGTGCTAAATTATCTCCTTTGTTCCTTAATTAGGATGTCGGGAAGAATTCGAACAAGAGGTGGTAAGGGTGGAAGGCAAGGTCGAGGTCGCCGGGGTGTGCATGAGATACTGGTCCACAAGGTTCCGGTACAAGAAGAGGGTCTAGGCCGAGCTGACATGGCCGAACAAGTGGGGCAAGCGGAAGTCCCGGGATAAGCCAGCCAAGCCGCAATTGGGGCTCTCGCCCGAGAGATGGCGGGGGCATTAAGGGAGTCCATGAACTTACTTAGGGCGGAGACCTAAGCAAGGGAGAAGGTTGCCGAGACGAGGGCGAGCTTCCTCACGGAGGAGTTTTTGTGGGCCAAACCGGATGAGTTCCATGGTGGCCCCGATCCGAAGAATGCAGACGAATGGCTAGAACAAACGGTAAAGACTTTTGAGATGCTCCATATAGAAGATAGTGAGTTGAAGGTGACTCTTGCGAGTTACTACCTCAAAGGGGATGCAAGGCAATGGTGGAAGTATGCCAAGGGTCGAATAGCACCATCATAAGAGGCATTTGTGGTGGCCTTCCAAGACAAGTACCTACCTCCCATTGCTAGGGAGAGGTTGAGACAGGAGTTCAAGGACCTTAAGCAACTTAATATGTTGGTGGCCGAGTTCGAAGCGGCCTTTTCTAGTTTGTCCCAGTTTGCACCAGAATTGGTGGCGACAGAAGAGCGTCGTTGCATTGAGTTTGAGCAGAGGTTGAGAACTAAGATTCTATTCAAGGTTGCCGGGAATATGATCCGAGATTATGATCGACTTGTGGAGGCAGCCGCACATGTGGAGATTATTGTGGAGGCCGAGGAGAAGAGACTTTGAAATTCGAGATCTAAAGGCCAAGGGTCACAGGAGGACTTTAGGCCCAACAAGAAGAGTACGAGCACCTTTTCATCCCAGTCTCAGTTGCAGCAGTCTAGATCTACTTACCCCTTGCCTAGTGTGGGCCTGGGGAAGAGTGCACCGGGTGGGTTTTCTTGCTTCAAGTGTGGCCAGCCGAGTCACAAGGCCTTTGTTTGTCCACAGAATGGAGGAGGACAGCAGATGTTTCCATCACTACCACCTAACTGATCTCAGTGTCAGTCTCAGAGTAGGGGTCAGGGGCTTACTTGCTTACAGTGCGGGCAGTAAGGGCATATGAAGAGAGCTTGCCCTCAGTTGGGAGGCGCGTCTGGCGCTTTAGGGTCTAGGCAGACACAGAGCCACCAGCAGGCTCACTCTGTCCAGGCTTCACGAGTTCATCAGGGAGCCGCTTCGTCTCAGTCAGTACAGCAGGCTTATGCTCCGAGGGATGAGCAGGTTGAGTAGAGGCCATAGGGGCGTGTGTATGCAGTTACCGCGCCAGAGCAGTTGCCGAGATCCTTGGTAGTGAGAGGTATTTTCATTGTGTGCAATTCTTTGGCCAATGTGTTGATAGATACGAGGGTGTCTCATTCATTCATATCTGCTACATTCACGTCTGCATTGGGGCTAGAGGTGACACAGTTAACGTCTCTACTCAGAGTTGAGTCACCAGTTGGGGGTATAGTCGACTTAGATCGGGAATGTCGTGGTTGTGAGATAGAGGTTGCCGGGCGTAGACTCCTATTTGTTTTTGTGTTGCTAGACATGTCGAGTTTTGACGTCATCCTAGGCATGGATTGGTTGTCTTCATACCGGGCAGTGATTGATTGTTTTCGGCGGAGGGTCACAGTGTGCTCATCAAGTGGTGATTGTTTTTACTTTCTGGGAGACTGGGTTGATAGGGTCTTGTCGCCAGTATTTGATCCTCGTGATAGGAATGAGCTTAGTGGTCTTCTTGCTACTCTTCTGGATAATGAGAGTGGCGGAAACCGAGTTGAGCTTCCTAGGGTAGTGTGTGAATACCCGAACGTGTTTCCTGAGGACTTTACTAGTTTGCCACCCCACCGGGAGATTGAGTTCACCATCGACTTAGCACCTGGAATGGCACCAATTTCTATGGCGCCGTATACATTTGCACCCGCAGAGTTGCATGAGTTGAAGATTCAACTCCAAGAGCATTTAGAAAAGGGCTTTATTCGCCCTAGTACATCACCTTGGGGAGCGCTGGCTCTCTTTGCTAAGAAGAAGGATGGGTCGTTGCGGTTGTGTATTGACTACCGCAAGTTGAACCGAGTTACTGTTAAGAACAAATACCCTTTACCCAAAATAGATGACTTGTTTGATCAACTTAGAGGGTCTTGTTGCTTTTTGAAGATAGATTTAAGGTCGGGGTACCATCAGTTGAGAGTTCGGGAAGAGGACATCCAAAAAACGGCCTTTCCCACGCGTTATAGCCACTATGAGTTCCTTGTAATGCCATTTGGGTTGACTAACGCACCGGCTTCTTTCATGGATTTGATGAACCGAATCTTTAGGGAGTATTTGGACCATTTCATGGTTGTCTTTGTGGACGACATCCTAATCTATTCGACTTTCGAGGAGGAACATGGGACTCACTTGAGGATAGTGCTTGACTTGCTTAGAGAGCATCAGTTGTATGCCAAATTTGAGAAGTGTGAGTTTTGGCTCACCGAGGTGAAGTTTTTGGGCCACGTAGTATCGCGAGCAACCTAAAAATGTCTTTGAGATTCGAAGTTTCTTGGGATTGGCCGGGGTACTATCGCCGCTTTGTGAGAGACTTTTCTAGATTAGCCGCACCATTGACTAGGTTGACTAGAAAGGGGGTTAACTTTGTGTGGAGCGAGGCATATGAAAGATCTTTTCAAGAGCTTAAAACTAGATTGACCACAGCACCGGCATTGATAATTCCAGAAAGGTGTTTGGGTTACGCTGTCTTTTGTGATACGTCTCGAAATGGGCTTGGTTGTGTTTTGATGCAAGAGGGAAATGTTGCAGCATATGGTTCACGCCAGTTGAATACTCATGAGAAGAATTACCTTACCCACGACTTAGAGTTAGCCGTAGTAGTTATTGCCTTGAAAATTTGGAGGCATTACTTGTACGGCGAGAGTTTGAGGTTTTCTCCGACCATAAAAGCTTGAAATATTTGTTTTCCCAAAAATATTTGAATCTATGCCAACGGAGGTGGATGGAGTTTTTAGAAGACTACGATTTTGAGTTACACTACCATCCGGGGAAGGCCAATATAGTGGCCGATGCCCTTAGCCGAAAAACCGTGAGTAATTTGGCTAGTGTAGCCATTCAGAAGTGGGTTATGTTGGGTGAAGTCAGCAAGTTTGAATTGCAATTGGGTGAATCCGAAGGGGGTGCAACATTATTTACCTTGAGTGCTCAACCCACCTTGATTAGCAGAGTTGTAGAGGCACAATGAGGAGACCGCGAAGTAGAGTTAATTCGTGATAGAATCTCCAATGAGAAGGAAGATAAGGGTTTGAGCATTCGCTCGGATCAGAGTATACGATACCAAGATCGTCTATTTGTGCCTGAATCTTGTAGGGAAGAAGTGCTTCTGGAGTTTCATCACTCACGCCTTGCGGTACATCCGGGAGGCACCAAAATGTTTCAAGACCTTAGCTGTCAGTTCTGGTGGAGGAGCATGAAACGGGATGTCACAGCCTTCGTGTCAAAGTGCCTTACTTGCCAGCAAGTGAAGGCTGAACATCAGAGACTAGCGGGTTTGTTACAACCCTTAGCTATAGTCGAGTGGAAGTGGGAGCACGTTACCATGGACTTCGTAGTTGGGCTTCCTAGAACACAACGGGGCAATGATGCCATTTGGGTAATTGTTGATAGATTGACTAAGTCCACACATTTCATCCCAATACGCACTAGCGACTCAATTGAGCACTTGGCAGAGTTGTATGTTAGAGAGATAGTCCAGCTTCATAGGGTTCTGATAACCATTGTGTCGGATAGGGATCCTCGTTTCACCGCCCGGTTATGGCAGAGCCTTCAAGGGGCATTGGGAACCAAACTGACTTTTAGCACCGCTTATCACCCTCAAACTGATAGGCAGTCGGAGCGCACCATATAGAATTTGGAGGACATGCTTAGAGCTTGTGTCCTAGATTTCAAGGGGTCTTGGGAGAGGCATTTACCATTGATCGAGTTTGCCTACAATAATAGTTATCAAGCTAGTATAGAGATGGCACCATTTGAGGCCTTGTATGGCCGCCCTTGTAGATCACCGGTTTATTGGGCCAAGGTGGGGGATGCATTGTTGTTGGGTCTGAAAATTGTTAGGGAGACTACCGAGAAAGTTGCTCTCATTCGGAAGAGATTAGTCACTGCTCAAAGCCGACAGAAAAGTTACGCCGATAAGAGAAGACGACCTTTATCGTTCAAAGTGGGTGATCATGTGTTTCTTAAGATCTCACCTAGGCGGGGTTTAATGAGGTTCGGTAAGAATGGAAAGTTGTCTCCGAGATTCATTGGGCCTTTCGAGATATTGGAGAGGATTGGGGAAGTGGCATACCGGTTAGCCTTACCGTCACAACTTGCGGAAGTCCATAATTTGTTTCATGTGTCAATGCTTAGGAAGTACGAACCCGACCCCTCTCACGTGTTAGATTGGGTTGATTTGAAGGTAGATGAGGATGTCTCCTACGAAGAGTGACTAGTTCAAATTTTATATACCCGAGAGAAAGTGTTGTGGGGCAAGACCATACCGCTAGTGAAGGTGTTGTGGAGACATCATGGGATTGAGGAAGCGACTTGGGAGAGGGAGGCGGAAGTCCGCTCCAAGTATCCGGATTTATTTGAAAATGCTTAGTGGTATATTTTAGATTGTAATGTTTCCTTGTGTTGGAGGCAAAAGTGTTAAATGGTTGATCGCATATTGTTATATGTATTGTTGAATTGAGTATGAGCTTATGGAAGAATGACTTTTGTTGTAGATATTTCATCTCACATGTCTAATTTGAGCAATTGTTGTTTTGATGGAGTGATGATGAAGAGAAAAAGATAATTGTTGGTTGAACATGAATATTGCAAGTTGTTAATGTTGTTAAAATGATTATAGTTGTTAGAACTCTATTGATTAGTGAGTGTATTCAAATTTCGGGGACGAAATTTCCTATGGTGGGAAGGTTGTGATGACCGGGTCTCTTTCTCTCTTTCATTTTCCTTCTCTTTGGTTTCATCCTCTTTGTTCCCGTTAGGTTTGAAATATTCGAAAGTTATTTCCAATTAAAGCTCTCGTTTTTGTTGTACTTGTCAGTGTTGAACTTCACTGGTTCCAGGAGGTGCGGGCTCAGGTCCAGAGTGCGCGGGAGCAAAGCGAAAAAATTTTGGGCTATTGGGCCAGGGCCGCACGTGCGGGAAGAGGGGTGTTTGGGTGGGTAGCACACTGCTTAAATTGCAAGTGCGGGCTGAGGTACGGGAGGACCCCCGCACGTGCGGGGATGAAGGCCGCACGTCGGGAAAAGGCACTCTGCAGTCCAAAAACCCCTATTTTTCTTCTCTTTTAGTCCAAAAGTGTATCTCATTTTTGACACTTCTATCTCACTCAAAACCATATTTTTCCCCTCCTCTCTAGAAAACCTCCTCAAACACCCAAAACACTTTGATTCTTGCAAATCTTGGATCAAGATCATCACCATCTCCTTCTAATCTTGAAGATCTAGAGCTAGGGCTTCTCTTAGTGTTGTGGAAAGTTGAAGGATCTTCTGTCAAAGCTAGGGTTTCACCTTCATTCTTCATCAAGCATTGAGGTAGGGATTTCTTGTGTCATATATATAAGTTTTGCCATATAAATGTTGATTTAAAAAGTATTCTTGAGATTTTGTGTTGATTTTGAATTTTAATTCAAATTGTAGAGAGAGTTTAGAAAAAGGGTTTGTATCTCAATCTTTTACTATCTCTTGAGGGTTTACCTCTATTAAAACTATGAAAAGTATTTTGATGGAGTTTCCATGGAAAATGAGAAGGGTTTGTTTTCAAAGAAAACCCTAGAATTTGGGGATTTTGGAAAATAAGGGAATATCTATGAAACTTTTTTACCATTTTGTGTCAAGAGGATGAATGAGGGTTAAACCTCATAGTTTATTTGGTAAAAATGGAGACCTACTTGATATATGAGACACTAAATGTTATTTTAACATGTTGATAAATGCTTGAACTTGTGTTGTTGGAAGGTGGTGAATGATTATGCACCATGATATGCGAATATAGTAAAATTTTAAAGAAATTATTTTGAGAACATCACATTTTGTCTTGAGAGGCTAGCTTGTTGAGATTCAGGCATGATGAGAAGTTTGTTGTTGCTATGAATTAATGGTTTGGTTATTTGTGAAATAATGTTGAGGAGAATAAATGATAGAAGTGGTAAATTGATATTGTTGTAGAAATGTTTGAAACGGAGAAATGTTATGAAATATTATGCATTGCATCATGTTTTCATTTGATTTATTATCATTTTTGCACGTCATGAAATGAATTGGAAAAAGTTTACCTTGAGAAAGATTATGTTGTAATAAGAACTATGAAAATGTGGTATAGGGTAAATACGTGGTAAGTCCGGATAGGGGGTGTAGTTGATCTTGATAAGTTGGCCTGTGTGTCCATGGTGAAAGACCAGAAAACCGAGCGGATAGGTGTCGAGCCTTCCGGTTAATACCGGTAAAAATGACAATTTGGTAGTACTCGTAGAGTCTACTTGCAGACACCAGCCTAGGGATTACTAGTATCATATTTACTGCCCCTATTGATTAAAATTGGGAGTTTTTGAAATGCGTTGAGATTGCCAACCTTTATTGAAATGGAAATTTTGAGAAGAGCATAAAAATGAAATTTTCTTTAAAAAGCATGGCATAGCATGAGCATTTATATTTTATTGAGATTGGCATAACTGTATATACTTTGTTAAAATTCCCTACTGGGCTTTATGCTCACCCCTATGGGATTTTGTGCAAGTAAAGATGAGCTGATCCCGCCAAGCTAAAGGCATGGATATGGTTTGGTGGAGAGTAGTTTAGCTCTTATTTTGTTGTGATATTTTTGTAAGCCAAGGGCTAAAGTGTTTGGGTCCGGGAGACCATTTTGTGTAACCGAGCTATTGCCGTGGAAGATGTAAGCCTGTAAGGGCATTTCTTTTGTTTTACTTTTATGTTGAAGATTAAATGTTTCACATGCTATAGATTCAGGTGCTTTCTTATTATTGAATGCATATTTGCATGTGGAACCCTTGTACAAACCTTGGATATTTTTGATATTGGTAATGGAGAATGGTTGTAATTGATGAATGTACATAGTTAATGTATTATTCATGTGGAATTATTTCGGGCGTTGCATATGTACTCCATCTTACTAAGTTTTATCCATAAGAAACCAATCACTAATGACTTTTCATCTAGGAAGCACAGATACAGATACGGGATACGAGTACGATACGATATGGATACGATGATACGACAAAATTTGAAAAACTAGGATATAGGTACGGCCGGGATACATTCGTAAAAAATATTATTTTTATAATTTTTAGTAATGTAGTATGTATGCAAATAAAACCTAGATCAAAAGACAACTTGATAAAAAGGAAAGATTCCTATAAAGCTAAGAGTCTTCAAGGTCAATAGTTTCAACTTGTTCCCCTTCATCAGTGAATATCACAGCTTCTATATCTAGTTCATCAAGAGAAAGACATGCAATTTCAAGTAAGCCTACACCCTCCAATGAATCAAAAGCATCTCCACCAACTTCCCATAACTTGGTTTCTCCTTCAATGTACTGTCGATTTCTCCTTAATAGGAGACGAAGATTATTGTGCACAAAAACCAAATCTTCAGCACGTTGTGGTGTCATTTTGTTTTTTTTTCATGGAGTGAATAAAGGAGTAGGTACTCCAATTCCTTTCACAGCATGATGAGGAACATGGCTGACCAAGCAATTTTAATGCTACAGATTGAAGCATAGGAGCAAAAGACCCATGCGTAAACCACCAAATAAGTGGATCCAATACTCCTCTATCAATCTTTGAGTCAAAATCTCAAAACATATCCAAACCTACTGAAAACTTGGCATATTCCACATTTACAACCCTTCTCTCCTCTAAATTTGGGAAGTATTTCTTTAAGCACTTGTTTCTCATACTTGAAATTTCTTCATCCCTATAAGGAGGGACACGATTGAGATTTTCATTAAGCCACGTTGAACTATAATACCTAGATTACAACATTAGAAAGTTTCAAAATTAAATTATGTTATTCATATTAAAAGATAAATGTGAACAAAGAAATCTAATTAGTAAGAGTATGAATTAAGTTATTACCTCGGATTCAAAGAATGTGCAAGGCAATGAAGAGAAGTGTTACTTTTGGCCCACCTTTCAACTAGTATATTGTGCACAACGGAATAAAAGATTGATTCCTAATCATCTAGCTTCCCTTCATGCCTAAAGATGTTTGTCTTCACTTTTTTTATCATGGTGTCCCATATTTCATAGACTAAGTGAAGGCATGGTTTGTCAATGTCACAAAACCTAAGCATCTCATAGATCGGCAATCTAAAAGACAAAATGTAATCCCACCACACATCATTCAATAATTTTTCCTTCACAAATGCTGTTTTCCCAACATCGTCTTCTTTGTAAGAAACCCCACTGGTCACTAATAACCATTGATTGGAGGCCAAGCTTTATAAGTTTAAACCTTTTGAATATGACAATGGTAGATGCAAAATGTGTGTCCGCAACAGCAATCAACTTTAAGGGTACGAATTCTTTGAAAATAGCTAGGCGCATGGAATGGCTCATGATGAAGTTTTTGGTAAACATCACATCATCAACACAAAATGTGATCCAGTGACATTCTTCATAAGCAAAAGAAGTACCCCCTGTTTCCTTTGGAGCACAAATGTTCTTAAGAGCAAGACTAAGTGTGTAAACTACACATGGTGTCTAAAAGATATTCGGGTACTTACTTTTAATGAGTAATATAGCGATCCCGGTTTCCCCTTTCCTTTAACTGTTGTATCCGGACTTAGGTTCCGTGGAGTTGGTTGTCGTGTATATCTTGTTTACATCCTTTACTCCTTACATTCGAGTCTTGGGTTGTGTTGGGCGAGTTTGATACAGGTTGGTTGGACTTAGAAACCAAGAGTAGTTGCCCAGATTTTGGCCTTCACGCTCAAGCGGGGATTTTGACGCTCGAGCGGGCCCTTCGTTGTCGTCTGTCCGCTCGAGCGGCGTTTTCGACGCTCGAGCGTAGTTTTCCATCTTCCAGTATCTCCTCTGCAGTGTTGTGCGCTCGAGCGGGAGTTTTGACGCTCGAGCGGGATGTTTTGTGTGACGCTCGAGCGGGGAGGGTTGACGCTCGAGCAGAGACCTGGTTCTGTAAAAGTTCTGGGAGTGTGTATCCGACGCTCGAGCGGGATTGTTGATGCTCGAGCGGGAGTCTGTGAGTGACGCTCGAGCGGGGAGACTTTTATATAAATCCGAGATCCGACTTTTGGATCACTTTTTCAACTCCTTTTCTCTCTCTTACTTTTCAAAACCTCCATTTGAGAGCTCCTCTCACTAGAACCTCAACTTCTCTCTAGGTATTGATCTAGTTAGGGTGTTTTCCTCACCTTTGATCTTTACAAAAGTTGGGTTGATCGTCGAGGGCTTTACTTTGATCCGAAAATTTCGAGTTTTGGAGCACGTTGAGTTTCATCATCTTCTTCCCTTGAGCTCCGAATTTGAGGTAGGGATAACCTACTCCTTACTATGGGTTTTGTCTTTAAATTTTAGTAGTTTGAGACGTTGGAGTTGGGTTGGTAATTTTGTGAAAGTTTGGGACTTTTGTGCAAATTTACAAAGTTGGGGTTTTAACTATATAAAAGCCTAGATGCATGTTTGGCATGGAAAAGTAGAATTAATGTTAAAACATTAATGAAAATAGAACCTAAGGGTTGTAATGTTAATTATGGAAAATGCCCTAATTACATTGGTTAATTAATTTGTAAAATTAATTGTGAGAAATGAGAAATTGAATTAGAAATGTTGAGATTGGGAATGTATGGGATTAAAGGGTGTAGTTGGATTTTATATCTCTCACCTAGTTGGAAATGTTGATTTTATATATCCATTTGTTGCACTTATTTTCTGTATAGAAATAACTGCTTTGGGCTATCGGTGGAGGATAGTCTTGATTGTTGTAGACAATGCATGATGATTAGGCAAACTAAAACTAATCACCGGAATGTGTCATTGAGTATGACGGTTGAATGAATACATTAAATGTTATGTATTGGTTGATGATGTGTATAATTATTGTTTATATGCATTGTGTTGCGTTAGAGGAGATAGGGGATGTACTCCACGGTTTAGGGGATGGACCTCTAAACCGGATGTTGTTTGGGAGAAGATAGGGGATGGACTCCATAGATAGAGCTCATATGCTTATCTAGTGATGTGTTAACATAGCTCGTATGCTTGTCTTTGGAAGTGAGATAGTGCTCTTATGCATATCTATGGAAGTGATGATATAGCTTGTATGTTTATCTGTTGGTGTATGATATAGCTAGTATGCTTATCTATTATGAAATGGGAAAGTGTATAATATGAGTCATTGTCTCATATGAGTTGTTTGGCCAGGTTCTGAGCCAGGGTTTTAAATTGAAAATTTAAAGAAATTGGAAAATGGATTGTAACATGGACTTGTACGTCATGAAACTATAAAGCGTGATAAGAGAAAGTATCAGTGTTGGCCATCTATCAAACCGCTAATCTTTTAGTCATTGTTCATATTTGGTTTAGTGTATTTCTACTCGGCTGTGGCTCACCCTATATGGGAATATCATTTTCAGGTGCAGGTAGCATGCCACCTCCAAGAACCTAGCTTGGAAGGCTAGAGGCGGGCAGACTTTGGTTATCTTTTCTCTTTTGATGTATTACATGTATATTCAAGCCAAGGGTTTAATGTGAAACTGAGTTAGTACTCTTTTGTTGTAACCAAGTGTTAACTTGGAAAGCTGTAGGCCTTTAAGGCATTTGCTTTTGTCGTTAACATGTAATACTTTTGTAATGAAACTCTGATGAATAGAAAAATGTGGAACTTTTGTATATCAATGTATATCTCTATTGATGGGTTTAATGTCATTATTTTGAGGGCGTTACAACTTGGTATCAGAGCGTACCGAGTTCGAATACTTTGGGTACGTGGGAAGTGATTAGTATCACGATGGGTTTGTCTCGCTTGGTAGAGACTTAGATGTAGTGTCACATGCTATGTGTTTAAATTGATAACATGCTTACGTGTTTATGTGGGTATGGGATTTAATTTCTAGGATGTTGATTGGATACTTGGGTTTCTGGGAGTCTTGTTGGAAAGGCACTTGATCAATGCCGTTTCTAACCAGAACTCTAGTAACGCCTCGGGACTATCATTATCCGGAAATGAAATTCGTAAGTGCTTATGTGTTTATGTACTTACGTGGAGTGAATTACAGTTGTCCATGCATTAGGGCGTGAGTGTTTAGTTTTGGCACATTTGTGAATGTGCTAACGTTCTGTATTATCTTTATTAGGATGTCAGGACGAGGAAGAGGTGTAGGCGTGGTAGGCCTGCGAGGCAGGAAGTACCTCTACCGGATGAGATTCCGGCAGTGCAGGAGGGAGTTGGCCAGGCCAATGTGGCTGAGCCAGCAGGTCAGCAGGCTATGATTGCTTTGGCACGAGAGATAGCAGGGGCTTTGGGTATTCTCAGAGCTGGGAATCAGGCAGCTGAGGCAGGGCCTTCTTTCTTGAAGAGGGAGTTCTTCCGGTCTAACCCGGACGAGTTTGTTGGGGATCCAAAGGAACCACTGAAGGCTGACGAGTGGTTGGAACAAATGAGTAAGACGTTCGAGATGCTTGGCATCGAGGACGGGGCACTGAAAGTGACCTTGGCATCCTTCCAGCTGAAGGGAGATGCGGGTCAATGGTGGAAGTACGAGAAGGCTCGTGTTGATGGAACATGGGAGGCGTTTGTGAATGCTTTCCAAGAGAGGTTCTTATCTGCAGTGGCTAGGGAAAAGCTGAGGGATCAGTTTAGTCGGCTTAATCAGCAGGGTATGTCTGTGGCAGAGTTTGAGGCCACTTTTACTAGTTTGTCCAGGTTTGCACCTGAGTTGGTGGCGTCCGAAGAACGCCGTTGCTATGAGTTGGAGCAGAAGTTGAGGCGGGGCCTCAAGTTGAGGGTTGGTGGGTCTTACATCCGAGAGTATAGACATTTAGTGGATCTTGCAGCTCATATGGAGCTTATGATGCAGGAGGAGGACGAGGAGAAACATAGAGGCTCCAAGAGGGGCCAAGAGGGTCAGGGTGAAGGCAGGAGACAGAGGGGTTATAACCCTCAGCAGTCTCAGGGTGGAGTTGCTAGATCGACCTTTCCGGTGCCGAGTGCAGGCTCGGGGAGAGGTAATCAGGGAGGTTTGACTTGTTTCACCTGTGGCCAGCTAGGTCACAAGTCTTCGGTTTGCCCACAGAAGGGCGGAGGTCAGAGAGCTGCTTCTTCTTCAGCTAGACCGCAGAGTCAGAGTTTGGGCAGGGGGCAGCCCTTATCTTGTTATCAGTGTGGACAACCTGGGCACCTGAAGAGGTTCTGCCCACAGTTGAGTGCCACTTCAGGAGCGTCTGGTTCTAGACAGACGCAGGGATTTTAGCCAGCTCAGTCTGTGCAGGCCTCGAGGGCCAATCCGGGAGCTTCGTCGTCCCAGTCAGTACAACAGTCGTATGCTCCGAGAGGTGAGCAGGTAGACCAGCAGCCTACAGGGCGCGTGTATGCTGTTACCGCGCAGGATCTAGTACCGGCTCCATCAGTGGTGAGAGGTACCTTTTGTTTTGCAACTCGGTTGCTAATGTGTTGATTGATACGGGTGCATCTCATTCTTTTGTATCTGCTGCATTTGCATCTGTTTTGGAATTGGAGTTAGCACAGTTGGCATCTCCTATATGTGTAGTGTCACCTCTTGGGGGTGAACTGATTTTGAAACAGGGTTGTAGAGGTTGCGATATAGAGGTCGCCGACTATAGACTTGCGTTCCCTTTTGTAGTTATGCCCATGAAGGGTTTTGATGTTATTTTGGGTATGGACTGGCTATCGTCATACCGGGCTGTTATTGATTGCTACCGCCAGAGGGTCACGTTATGTTCCTTAAGCGGGGAGTGGTTCCATTTCTTGGGAGACCAGGTTGGTAGTGTTTTGCCACCGGGGTATGATTCGCGAAGGCGGAGTGAGCTTAGTGGTCTACTTGCTAGCTTCATGAGTGCTTAGTGTGATGAGACCCAGATTGTGTTGCCGAGAGTGGTTTGTGAGTACTCGGACGTATTTCCCGAGGACCTTGTTAGTTTGCCACCTCACCGAGAGATAGAGTTCTCTATTGATTTAGTACCCGGCACAGCGCCGATTTCTATGGCACCTTATCGTTTTGCCCCAGCCGAGTTAAGTGAGTTGAAGATTCACCTCCAGGAGTTGCTAGATAAAGGTTTTGTTCGCCCTAGTGTTTTACCGTGGGGAGCACCGGCCCTCTTTGCAAAAAAAAAAGATGGTGCCTTGAGGTTGTGTATCGACTACCGGAAGTTGAATAGGGCTACGGTCAAGAATAAGTACCCTATGCCCCGTATAGATGATTTGTTTGACCAGTTGAAGGGTTCTCGTTGTTTCTCTAAGATAGACTTGAGATCGGGTTACCACCAGTTGAGGGTCAGGGAGGAGGATATTCCGAAGACGGCATTCCGTATGTGGTATGGCCACTATGAGTTTCTGGTGATGCCATTTGGGCTTACCAATGCACCGGCAGTCTTTATGGACTTGATGAACCGGATCTTCCGGGAATTCTTAGATCGTTTTGTAGTCATTTTCGTGGACGACATCCTGATTTATTCACCTTCAGAGGAGGAGCACGAGACACACTTGAGAGTGGTGCTTGAGTTACTTAGAGCCCATAGGCTGTATGCCAAGTTTGGGAAGTGTGAGTTCTGGCTAGAAGAAGTCAAGTTCTTAGGCCATGTGGTATCCGGGAAAGGGGTCTCTGTTGATGCATCCAAGGTAGAGGCAGTGCAAGATTGGGTACAGCCTAAGAGTGTGTTTGAGATCCGCAGTTTTCTGGGATTAGCTGGGTATTACCGTCGGTTTGTGAAAGATTTCTCCAGGCTAGCTTCGCCGTTGACTAGATTGACGCAGAAAAGGGTCAAGTTTGTGTGGAGTGAGACTTGTGAAAAGTCGTTTCAAGAGTTGAAGATTAGATTGACCACCGCTCCGCTTTTGATTATTCCGGAGAGAGGCTTGGGTTATGCGGTTTATTGTGATGCCTCACGAAAGGGTTTGGGTTGTGTGTTGATGCAAGAGGGGAAAGTGATAGCTTATGGCTCACGTCAATTGAAAATACACGAGAAGAATTATCCTACACACGACTTAGAGTTAGCCGCAGTGATCTTCGCCTTGAAAATCTGGAGGCACTACCTTTATGGTGAGAGGTTCGAGGTGTTCTCGGACCATAAAAGTTTGAAGTATCTGTTTACACAGAGAGACTTAAATTTGAGGCAGAGGAGGTGGATGGAGTTCATTGAGGATTATGACTTTGAGTTGCACTATCACCCGGGGAAGGCCAATGTTGTGGCCGATGCGCTTAGTAGGAAATTCATTAGTGATGTAGCTTGTATAGCCATCCGGGAATGGGAGATGTTGGGTGCATTGGGCGAGTTTGATTTGCTTCTGGGCGAATCTGTTAAGGCTGCGGCCTTGTTTTCTGTAGTTGCGCAGCCTACACTAGTGACACGGGTGTTAGAGGCGCAGAGAGGTGACCTTGAGGTAGAATCCCTCCGAGAGAAGATCTCCAATGGAAAGATTGAGAAGGGTTTGACGGTGTATCCCAACCTGAGTGTGAGATACAGAGACCGTTTATTTGTGCCGGAGTCTTGCCGAGAGGAAGTACTCCGAGAGTTCCATCATTCGCGCCTTGCGGTGCATCCGGGAGGTACTAAGATGTATTGGGATTTAGGTCACCAGTTTTGGTGGCGAGGTATGAAGAGGGATGTGGCAGCTTTCGTGTCAAGGTGCCTTACTTGTCAGCAAGTGAAGGCCGAACATCAGAGGTCAGCGGGTTTGTTGCAACCCTTGCCTATTGCCGAGTGGAAGTGGGAGCACGTCACTATGGACTTCGTTGTAGGTCTTCCGAGGACTCAGCGGGGTAGTGATGCTATCTGGGTGGTTGTTGACCGGTTAACTAAGTCGGCGCACTTTATTCCCATGCGCGTGAGAGATTCGGTAGATCATCTTGCCGACTTGTATATTCGGGACATAGTGAGGTTACACGGGGTCCCAGTAACGATTGTCTCAGATAGAGATCCTCGTTTTACTGCTAGGTTGTGGCAGAGTTTGCAGAGTGCCTTGGGTACTAAGTTGACCTTTAGTACGGCTTATCATCCTCAGACTGACGGGCAGTCTGAGCGTACTATTCAGATCCTTGAGGATATGCTTCAAGGTTGTGTCCTTGACTTTAGTGGGACGTGGGAGAGGCACTTACCATTAGTGGAGTTTGCCTACAACAACAGTTTCCAGTCTAGTATCGGTATGGCACCGTTTGAGGCCTTGATTGGCCGACCGTGTAGGTCTCCAGTTTGTTGGGCCGAGGTGGGTGATGCACCTTTGTTGGGTCCGGAGTTGGTTAGGGAGACGACGGAGAAAGTTGAACTTATCCGTAGGAGCCTTGTTACAGCCCAGAGTCGTCAGAAATCTTATGCTGACCGTAGGAGGAGGCCTTTGGCGTTTGAGATAGGTGATCATGTCTTTTTGAAGATATCACCTAGGCGGGGGTTGATGAGGTTTGGGAAGAGTGGGAAGTTATCCCCTCGATTTATTGGGCCTTTTGAGATCCTTGAGAGGATTGGAGAGGTTGCTTATCGTTTAGCGTTGCCGCTACAGTTGTCCGGAGTTCATGACGTGTTTCATGTGAGTATGCTTCGAAAATATGAGCCGGATCCATCCCATGTGTTAGATTGGACCGACTTGGAGGTAGATGAGGATGCCTCGTATGAGGAGAGACCGGTTCGGGTCTTGGATAGGCGGGATCAAGTCCTGCGTGGCAAGACCATCCCTTTGGTAAAGGTTTTGTGGAAACATCACGGAGTGGAGGAAGCCACATGGGAACGTGAGTTGGAAGTCTGCGAGAAACATCCGGACTTGTTTATTGATGAGTAATCTTGTATTAAGATTTTGTAATATTGCTAGACTTAAGAGCTTTATATATGTCTTAAGTTGTAAAACATTGGTAATGTTTCGGTTTAATGGAAGTATGTTGTAGAACTTACCCTGATATGGGAGTTGATTATGATATTGCATATGTTGGCTATATTGTAGAATTGGAGTTGTATCATGTATATTGATTATGATATAAACTGTGAACCATATGTGTTGAAAGTGGTTGGGAATGGAAGAAAATTACATGTTGATAATGCAGTTGTAATATGTGTTGTGAATTGCATCTTAAAAAGAGATGGAATTGACCGGAAATGGGTCGGAATGTTTAATATTATGTCGTAATGTTGTTGGACATGAAGAAAACCTATTTTTTAAACTGTGTTTAATTTCGAGGACGAAATTCTTTAAAGGGGGGAGGTTATAGCGATCCCGGTTTCCCCTTTCCTTTAACTGTTGTATCCGGACTTAGGTTCCGTGGAGTTGGTTGTCGTGTATATCTTGTTTACATCCTTTACTCCTTACATTCGAGTCTTGGGTTGTGTTGGGCGAGTTTGATACAGGTTGGTTGGACTTAGAAACCAAGAGTAGTTGCCCAGATTTTGGCCTTCACGCTCGAGCGGGGATTTTGACGCTCGAGCGGGCCCTTCGTTGTCGTCTGCCCGCTCGAGCGGCGTTTTCGACGCTCGAGCGTAGTTTTCCATCTTCCAGTATCTCCTCTGCAGTGTTGTGCACTCGAGCGGGAGTTTTGACGCTCGAGCGGGATGTTGTGTGTGACGCTCGTGCGGGGAGGGTTGACGCTCGAGCGGAGACCTGGTTCTGTAAAAGTTCTGGGAGTGTGTATCCGACGCTCGAGCGGGATTGTTGACGCTCGAGCGGGAGTCTGTGAGTGACGCTCGAGCGGGGGTTTGGACGCTCGAGCGGGGAGACTTTTATATAAATCCGAGATCCGACTTTTGGATCACTTTTTCAACTCCTTTTCTCTCTCTTACTTTTCAAAACCTCCATTTGAGAGCTCCTCTCACTAGAACCTCAACTTCTCTCTAGGTATTGATCTAGTTAGGGTGTTTTCCTCACCTTTGGTCTTTACAAAAGTTGGGTTGATCGTCGAGGGCTTTACTTTGATCCGAAAATTTCGAGTTTTGGAGCACGTTGAGTTTCGTCATCTTCTTCCCTTAAGCTCCGAATTTGAGGTAGGGATAACCTACTCCTTACTATGGGTTTTGTCTTTAAATTTTAGTAGTTTGAGATGTTGGAGTTGGGTTGGTAATTTTGTGAAAGTTTAGGACTTTTGTGCAAATTTACAAAGTTGGGGTTTTAACTATATAAAAGCCTAGATGCATGTTTGGCATGGAAAAGTAGAATTAATGTTAAAACATTAATGAAAATAGAACTTAAGGGTTGTAATGTTAATTATGGAAAATGCCCTAATTACATTGGTTAATTAATTTGTAAAATTAATTGTGAGAAATGAGGAATTGAATTGGAAATGTTGAGATTGGGAATGTATGGGATTAAAGGGTGTAGTTGGATTTTATATCGCTCACCTAGTTGGAAATGTTGATTTTATATATCCATTTGTTGCACTTATTTTCTGTATAGAAATAACTGCTTTGGGCTATCGGTGGAGGATAGTCTTGATTGTTGTAGACAATGCATGATGATTAGGCAAACTAAAACTAATCACCGGAATGTGTCATTGAGTATGACGGTTGAATGAATACATTAAATGTTATGTATTGGTTGATGATGTGTATAATTATTGTTTATATGCATTGTGTTGCGTTAGAGGAGATAGGGGATGTACTCCACGGTTTAGGGGATGGACCTCTAAACCGGATGTTGTTTGGGAGAAGATAGGGGATGGACTCCATAAATAGAGCTCATATACTTATCTAGTGATGTGTTGACATAGCTCGTATGCTTGTCTTTGGAAGTGAGATAGTGCTCTTATGCATATCTATGGAAGTGATGATATAGCTTGTATGCTTATCTGTTGGTGTATGATATAGCTAGTATGCTTATCTATTATGAAATGAGAAAGTATATGATATGAGTCATTATCTCATATGAGTTGTTTGGCCAGGTTCTGAGCCAGGGTTTTAAATTGAAAATTTAAAGAAATTGGAAAATGGATTGTAACATGGACTTGTACGTCATGAAACTGTAAAGCGTAATAAGAGAAAGTATCAGTGTTGGCCATCTATCAAACCGCTAATCTTTTAGTCATTGTTCATATTTGGTTTAGTGTATTTCTACTGGGCTGTGGCTCACCCTATATGGGAATATCATTTTCAGGTGCAGGTAGCATGCCACCTCCAAGAACCTAGCTTGGGAGGCTAGAGGCGGGCAGACTTCGGTTATCTTTTCTCTTTTGATGTATTACATGTATATTCAAGCCAAGGGCTTAATGTGAAACTGAGTTAGTACTCTTTTGTTGTAACCAAGTGTTAACTTGGAAAGCTGTAAGCCTTTAGGGCATTTGCTTTTGTCGTTAACATGTAATACTTTTGTATTGAAACTCTGATGAATAGAAAAATGTGGAACTTTTATATATCAATGTATGTCTCTATTGATGGGTTTAATGTCATTATTTTGAGGGCGTTACAAGTAAACTAGTTGCACTACACACGAGAGCATTATCTGTAATGACTTGAATGACATTCTGATGTCCAACTTCTTCAATTGCTTGACTAATTAAGTTAGAAAAAAAAAAAAAAAAAAAAAAAAAAACCTGTCTTTGTGCTCACCTTCATAATCAACAACTTTCAAGAACATTGCCCCAGCTTCTGATGCTCCCATAAAATTAATAAGGGGCCTTCTTTGAGAATCAGTCCATCCATCTGAAACAATACTCAACCTATTTTCCTTTCATGATGCTCTAGTTGGCTCCAACAATCTCTCTACATTAGCCCTTTCCTTTTGAAGCAATGTAGTCCTTAACAAGTTATAACCAGGTGGTGCATAACCAGGAATTGGATTGTTAGCAACAAATTGAAAAGCACTAACATAATATGTATTCCATGATAAATGAAAAGGTAACCCTGCTGAATAAAACATACGAGCAATCTAAGAATGCAATTGTTCCTGAATAACATGGTTGAATGCCTTTTCTAGAGTAGAAGTTCCAATAGCCTTTCTTTTTCTTGGCTCATACCCCTCCATCCTAAATCCTCTAGTATCTAAAGGCCCTGAACCTGTTAAAGTAGATTGGCAAGTGAAAGGTGGTAAAGAAACTTTTTTAGGCATAGCCATCTTTAACCTCTTCTCGGCTTCTTCATTTTTCCTTTGCATTTTAGCAAGGTGTTAAGGAGTCACTTTGAGGCACACTCTAATCCCATGGCCAGAAAGTTTTAACAAATTTCTTGACCTTAAAGTATGACCCCTTGTACTCATTTTGACAATAATTGCATTTAAACTTGGTATTACCACCTCATTTTTTCCATTTTTTGTAACATAACACCAACGAGAAGCATGATCATCTTCTTCCATTGGTGTACCACTTCTTGAACCTAAACTTCCCTTACCTGAACTCATTTCCTAAAATTTATAAATTTGGTAAAGAAATACAACAAAACATTAATGTAGTTATCTGTTGCCATGAACATCAAAAAAAATTCAGCAATTCAATTAAATTTCAGGAATTCCAACAATATAGCATCACCCATATTAACCATAATGCAATTCAAATTAAAGGGGGAGGGAAATTTACCCTTCCAATGATAAAATAAATAAATAAATAAATAAATAAAAAATAACCTCACTAGGCTCCTTGATGTTATCTTTTGAGGAAATAAAAAGTGGGTACTAGTAGCTTAGCTTAGCTTAGCTGCAAAAAAATAAATAAATAAATAAAAATTCAAAGGGGTTTGTACAGTGAGAGGGGGAGAGAGTGAGATCGAGCGAGAGAGAGAGACTGTGATCAAGTGACAGAAAAATGAGAGTGAGAGCGAACGGGCAAGAGAGAGAGAGAGAGAGCAAAATCAAGAGAGAATGAGAGTGAGAGTAAGAGGGACATGGAACGAACCTTGATCGACGACGATGACTCAGAGTTACTGTTGTTCGCGAATCGTAATAGAGACTCAGAGTTGTTGCTACTATTCAATAGTTGTTGTTCGATAGAGACGATGACGGCTAGGGTTCGTTTGTTTGATTTTTTTTGTTTTATGTCAGATAGCATTTGTTATTTTATACTTTGACCCCATTACAAGTTTTTAAAATTATTTTTTCGCCCCGCCGTATCCCAAAAGTATCCTAAACGTATCTTTGAAGTATCCTCGCGTATCCCAAACATATCTGAAATTCAAAAAATTAAAAAAAAAAAAAGGATACTTCTTTGTTATTTCTGATACATATCTCGGCGTATCGGATGCGTATCCGTATTCAATACGTATCCGATACGCATACGGGGGCCATTTCAAAGTATCCGTGTTTCCTAGCTTTTCATAGTACAAAAGGCATAGTAACAATTTTGTGTTCAACTCATGAATACATGTATGGCACTGGTAATAATTCAACGACTCTTCATGGTAAGGAAAGCAGATTTCCACCTTCATTTATCAATGGTAATGTCGAAAAATGCAATGCGATAAGTTCAAGAAGCTTGACATGACAGTGAGCACAATGACACATTGCAAGGGCATTCATTTCTTCACGATTTTGTTTGTTCATGTTGGAATTGTCTCGTATTCTAACCGATTCGTTTTTATAACCAGTTTACCACCCACTCTCTCTAACTAATCCAACCCAATTTCTTGATATATAGATCTTGAAGAGAGACAACCATTTCTTTTTTATTTTCTCCTTCTTTTGATGGTAAAACGCCCTATCCTTCTTCGCCTATGGACGTGGGCTTATATTCTAACCACATATATGTTCATGTTCTTGTATGATTGCTTGTTTTACTTTCTCATTTTTTTTTTGTTCCGTCATAACAGTTCCCCACAAAAAGATAGATGAACTTTGAAGTGGAACATCAAATACTCATTCCAAACAAAACAACCCAAACAGAGAAGGAAATCAAGGATAAAGAAACTCACTCATAGCTTCAAAATAAACAGTACTTGGAATATGTCAAATCAACCCCCAAAACCATCAAAGAGATCATCTTTCTACCCCATACTAAAACCACCCACTTCACCATTCATCTCAACTTCTTCAATTGAGGGCTTAAAGATCAAAATAAGAATCACTTGTATGAAAAGAGAATCCCCTAAATCAGGAGATCTTGGTGAGCACAACGAGTGCATCGATCCAATGCAAAGTTTTATGAAGATAAGATAGTGAAATCAGTGAGGATTTCTCGTGGAAGTTCGCATTCATGTCAAATGAATACAAGCCTTTATTAACCGAAAAGCAAAGACAAATCAAATCCATGTTTCGAATGCTTCGTAAGCCCAGAGATGGTTAATAAAAGTGTTATAATTCAACTTATTGCTTGACAATTAATTTCTGAAATGGTGTGTGTGAGTCAAGATGGCCGAGTTGATCTATGGCACCCGTTTCAAGTACTGGTCCAAAAGGGCATGGGTTCGAATCCTATTCTTGACACAAATTTTTTTTTTTTTTTTTTGAGCATCAACTTTCTATAAGATATAACATTTAGTTCAAGGATTATATATATACATATATATTCATTTTTACTTCGTCAATGTAGAAAAAACAATAGGAAAAATCGATTGCGGCGACAACTAGTAGTGATAATGTGAACAAATAAATTAGATGGACATATAGATAGATAATGGTAGGTGACGTGAACAAATAGTTGGATAATGAACAAATAAACAGATAGATACACTACAAGAATTTACACTTTTGGCGACCAAATTTGGCGACTAAAAGTATTTTAGTCGCCAAAAGTATCACATTTGGCAACTAAAAAATTTATTAGTCGGCGTTGGTTTAGGATTTAGCTACTAAAATTTTTTAGTCAACAAATATTAATTATTGGCGACTAAATTTAGTTTTAGTCGGCAAAAAGTTCACTTTTGGCGACTAAAAATCGTATTAGTTGCCGTAAGTCTATATTTTAGGCTACTAAATTTTTTTTAGTCGTCATATATTATGTTTTGCTGACAAAATAAATTTTAGTCGCCAAATAATAAGCATATTCTTATTAACTCTTTGGCGACCAAAAAAATTAGTCGGCATTTGTTAACTTTAACCGACCAAAATTATATGT
This sequence comes from Camellia sinensis, assembly GCF_055761805.1. Lineage (NCBI taxonomy): Eukaryota > Viridiplantae > Streptophyta > Magnoliopsida > Ericales > Theaceae > Camellia > Camellia sinensis. The sequence goes on along the minus strand of NC_138964.1, from coordinate 214,717,381 downwards.
AGTCGCCAAAAATACTTTGGGCGACTAAAAAGTTAGTCACCGTTAATTTATCTTCGGCTAAAAAATAGAATAGTGGGGATATATATTGCATTTGCCGACAAAACATTGATTTAGTCGCTAAAAATGGTAAAAGTTTAGGGAGGGAAACAATTTTTGGATGCCCGCGCTTCCTCTGTTAGACAAAAACGATATTCAAACTCTCTCACACCCAGACTGTCTCACCACCAAACCTCACACGAAATCACTTCACCGCAGCCCACTGTACGGAGGACGTCGGCACAACCACTGCCACTACCGCCACAGACGCAGATCGCAGGTGCTCTCTCTCACTCTCTTCAGCTCACTCTCTAGCTCTCCATCTGTTTGTGTGTGTGTCTCTCTCACTCGAGCTCTCTCTCTCTCTCTCTCTCCCATTCTCTGTTTTTCCCTTTTCTGATTGTAGATTTAGGGTTTGATTTCGTGTTGATTTAGACTGTTCCACAGTTTCCTCCTTTTCTGAAACCCAGATCTATTGATTTAGGGTTTTACTTGGTTAATTAGCTACACATTTTATGGATTCCTCATAAGCTTTCATGTTGAAACAAAAAAAAAAAAAAATAGCAGAAATACTCGTTTCCTGGATGACTGCATTGTTAGCAATACTTGTGCTGATTGATATACAAAATAGAGCATGTTAATCTTTATACAACAGTGCAGCTGCATCACAAACAACGTTTTCCCAAACAATTTATTTCTTAGATTGTCCACTCATGAGTGTATTGCTTGATTCACTTTTTTGTTTGATTCTTTTGTATTTTTACTTGTGAAATACTCTTTTTTTGGAACCCCTTTTAGATTGTTAATCATTTCTTTTGTTGAATTTCAACTTGGATTGAACTTCAAAGATAATTTCTTGATCTCGGTTATGCGATTGTTGGTGAAAACAAAGTTGTTGTACCCTAAAATTTAAATATTAAAAAAAAAAGAAAAACCCAAGAAACAGAGGGACCCTAATTTGGTCATTCGTTTCAATAGGCCTCTGCATTTTATCTTCTATGTATTAATGTGTGTTAGTAAATTTGTATACATAAATTAATTCTCATATTTGTTTAAAGATTTGATGACTAGGGTTTAGAATTGTACAATTTGAATCACTATATCTTGTCCAAATAAATTCAGGTTATGTTTAGATTGAAGGATTTCAAATGAACGGATTTAATGTTGAATTTTATATATATATATATATATAAACACTCTTGCCCAAATATATGAGTTTATTATTCTTAATTTCATTGTTTTCTCAGACAGAGGAAAGGATAGTCAAGGTGAACTTGTTGGTTACTTTGAACTTGTTATAAAGGTATACGAGCTCTAAAATGTTCAACTAGTTTATTTACTACTTCTAATTTAGTTTTATCTAGTTCTCATTCCTTTTAGATTGCTTTTGTTTCTTTGAATTTTGATATTAATTAGATGTATCCACAAGGAAGGATGTCCTAACTGAGTTAGGTAATCACCTTCACGCATCTCTGATAGCTTTTGGAAAACATAGTATGCTTTTGGAAAACTTAGATGCTGGAACCATCATATTACTTGTTATTGTTTTTTTTAAGTGCTGAAATGGTGTAGAGGCAATGTGTCTTATTATTGGAATTGATAACTAAAGGGACCAATGTCACTTAATGGTGAAATTATGGATTAAGAACCTAAGAAACTCATAAAGTAGTGGCAGGTAGATAATAGTTAAGTAGAACAATTTATTAATAATAAAAAAGAACATGGCATAGTCAAGCTTTGTTATGTAATTTGCCCATAAGTTGGGCAATGACATTTTTTGAATTTGAAGGGCTTTAATTGAGAAATTTACAATATCATGTTGGTTTTGCAAACATATTTTGTAACTAATATGGAGCCAATCAAGTTTTGGGAGTTTGTCTCACTTGTTCTTAAAGGTCTTGTTCTTGTCTTTTCTAGGTAGCAGCACTTGAACAAGTTTTGGGAGTTTGAGACTACTTTTTTTCTTTAAAAAGTTGTATTGACATCTATATATTTTCTATATCATTTGATTTGGCTCCCATTGATTAATGGATATGACCAACATTTACATGCGCTGCTTTGGTACTTTCCCTTGTTCATTTTCATGATCTTACAAATATGTCTTCATCCAATATGCCTTCAAGTTCCCCATTATTAAGTGTAAAATTTTAAACATTTTAAACTTTTCTAGTTGAAACAGTGGCCTGCTAAATATAGATGTTAACCATCACACTATATTTGCAAAAGGAATCACGATACAAAATAAAGCTTTGTTAACATCATCAAGAGGGCTTCTTTAGTACCATTTTCATGGGGATAGGTAGAATTTGGGAAACTGATTAGTTGCAACATTAAATTATTTTTCCATTAGAGCAACTTTACTATTTTCATTCTCATAGAGTTTGTATAATGATATTTTTCTCTCTATCCAAGCAAAGAGGACTTGTGTCAAGTTGGCTATTTATAGAAAGTTCTCAAATACATTAGCAGGAACAGTGATTGCTTCAGTTGCTTGGATAGGATATGAGGTATACTTCTAATGAGTAGACTCTACTTCTAATTTTGATGGGCAATAACATTGGTCTAATTTTGTTTATTAAAATTCATTTTCATTTTCATAAATAGACACAAGCAGAAATCCCAACTACTTGGAGAAGATTACTTGAGTGCTTAATTATTATGTTATGATTAAAAGTGTTCCTCTGTGCCTCATGAATAATAAAATTAGTTTGACATGGGCAGTGGATATATTTGTAGTAACTATTTAAGCATCTTCTTTCCAACTTTTCAGAACTCAATTAATAAGCATTCTTTTGCTCATCTTGTTGTTCATTTGTTACTCCAAGTGGTGGTGCACATTTTTTATTCGAAATTTATGTTCATCTTTGTGTCACTAGACTCCTTCTTAATCTTTTTCAAAACTCAACTATATATGGTTTAACATAAATCTTCATAAATTGTTGTACAAGCTGTGCTAGTAATTCCGACCAGTAGGTTGGGAGAGCCGAACCACCGTGTGTCTCTCACGGACAACTTCCCCTTGACAAATAAGACTTGTGACAACTAACGGAATGTAATTCGAACCCGTAGGTTGGGAGTTAGAGCCAAAAATGCTTTAAACTTAGTCAAAAAAGGGCATTCCGGTGGCGAAAATTTAAAGCAGCTCCTGAACCACCATGTGGCTGTCACGGACAGCTTCCCCTAGGTGGGAGTTAGAGCCAAATACGCCCTAAACATAGTCGAAAAAGGGCGTTTCGGGGGCAAAAATTCAAAACAACCCCAAACGATTGTGCGGCTCACACAAATAGCTTTGCCATGACAAATAGAGCTTGTGAGAACTGACGAAATGTAATTCGGACCCGTAGGTTGGAAGTTAGAGTCGAATACGCCCTAAACTTAGTCAAAAAAGGGCGTTTCGGGGGCAAAAATTCTAAACAGCGCCCGAACCACCATGTGACTCACATGGACAGTTCTCCCATGACAAATAGGACTTGTGACAACTGACAGAATGTAATCTGGACCCGTAGGTTGGGAGTTAGAGCCGAATACGCCCTAAACTTAGTCGAAAAAGGGTGTTTCAGGGGCGTAAATTGAAAACAACCCCCAAACGACCGTGTGGCTCACATGGATAGCTTTGCCATGACAAATAGGACTTGTGAGAACTAACGGAACGGAATTCGAACCCGTAGGTTGGAAGTTAGAGTCGAATACGCCCTAAACTTAGTCAAAAAAGGGCGTTTCGGGGGCAAATATTCTAAACAGCGCTCGAACCACCATGTGACTCACACGGACAGTTCCCCCATGACAAATAATACTTGTGACAATTGACGGAATGTAATCCAGACTGGTAGGTGGGGAGTTAGAGCCGAATACGCCTTAAACTTAGTCGAAAAAAGGCCGTTTCGAGGGCGTAAATTGAAAACAAACCCTGAACGACCGTGTGGCTCACATGGATAGCATCGCCATGACAAATAGGACTTGTAAGAACTGAAGGAACGTAATTCAGACCCGTAGGTTAGGAGTTAGGTCCGAATACGCCCTAAACTTACTCGAAAAAGAGCTTTCCAATGGCGAAAATTCATAACAGCCCTCGAATACGCCTTACACTTAGTCGAAAAATTTGCAACACTTAGTTTAAAAAGCGACAACTTTATGAAAATAACATCTACATATTCTAATAATTGCCTTTATATATTTATAGGACGAAGAAATTACATATTACATTGTTTGTGCAGTTGGTTGGAATAAATATTGCATGATACATATATATATATATATATATATATATACTTTCTTTTATTTCCAAGAAGACATTTATCGATTGTTCTACCTTAAATACATGTTAGAACATGTTCTATATGGCTGACTGAATTGATATTTTGTAACCAATTTTAATGTTTTGTTTTTTGTTTTTCTTTGTAGATGGCTTTGTTGCATAGACTTGTGGATAATCCATATTGATGTATGGAGAAGAATTTTCACTTTTGTGTAGAACTAATATAATACTTTTGTCGTCCTCAACTTTTGTGTAGTTCATTATTACTGATACAGAAAACTTTTAACAATCAATAGATAATGATTGTCGTGGTATATAGATCACCTTCTATCGTGGTACGTATATACCATTTGTTGGCGTACATATAGGACGTTTTGTCATGGTCTATAGAAAACTTTTGTCGTGGTACATATAGCACCTTTTGTCGTCGTACAGATTACGATGGTAATTTGTACCATGCCAAATGGTAATTTCGCTTGGTAGTAAATGTATTTTTTGTATACGGAGGGCTTTGATTTTTGTATGATGTATTTTGTATGGAATTATTATTTTAGTTTGGACAATGGTTGATTTGTATGGACTTTGACATTTAAAGTTATTTATTTTTGGTATATGGATGCAGATTGTGGAATGATTGATAGTATGTATCATTTTGTTTATATGCGTATTACAAATTGCATTGAATATAGACAGGTTGTGGAGAAATTATAATTTTGCGATAAAACATAATATCATGTTTTTGGCAACTGAACAATTTGTAGCTAAAAATAAATTGGGAAAAGACATTTGGTGACTAAAAGTTTTGTAGCAAAAAAAAAAAATAGACATTTGACGACTAAAAGTTTAATAGCAAAAAAAAAAGGACATTTGGCGACTAAAAGTTTAGTAGCCAAAAGAAAATCAAACATTTGGCGACTAAACTATTTCGTAGCTAAAAACAAAAAACTAAAGGATAAAAACACTTTTGCCAACTAAAATTTTAGTAGCCAAAAATGTAGAACTTTAGGCGACCAAATATTTACTAGCCAAAAGAGGAACTCTTTACCGACTAAAAATTTAGTAGCCAAAGATGTGAGACTTTCGGCGACTAAATTTTTAGTAGCCAAAAGAAGAACTCTTTGCCGACTAAAATTTTAGTAGCTAAAAATGTGGGACTTTAGGCGACTAAAAGTTTGGTCGCCCAAAAGGGTCTAATTTAATTTAATGTCCAATTTTTGGCGACTAAAATTTTAGTTGGGAATTGTATACATTTGGCGACTAAAATAATTTTAGTCGCTAATTACTTTTACCAACAATTGTTTTGGCGACTACTTTTGCGACCAAATAATTTAGTCGCTAAAACCATTCGGCGACTAAAAATTAACTTTGCGACTAAAAATTTAGTCGCCAAAAGTAAAAATTCTTGTAGTGATATGAGCAATATGATATTTTCAAATTGTTTTATCTTTTTGGCCTCAAGATAAGCGTAAGGATCCTCTAGAGTAAAACCCTACATTGATCTCCTACAATGATGCATGAATGGCCGACACGTGTCCCACTCAGCTTCCAAGGGCTGAGATGCAACCTCACCAAAACGACGCCGTTTTGATGAGTAATTTGAAAAAAATAAATAAAATTTCAGATCTCTTTCTTTCGTGAGGTTCCTGTGAAGCAGCATTAGAGAGAGAGAGAGAGAGAGAGAGAGAAACAAGGGTAGAGAGGAGAGGAGAGAAGAGGGGGATCCACCTCACCGCGGAGGATCCACATCGCCGCCCCGCCCTGCCCTGGCCCTGATGCGCAGCCGCTGCCGACGTTTCCTATTTGGGTCTTGTGTATCTTGCCGCAATCTTCTTTTTCAGATCCATTATTTGCAAGTAATTTCTTGATCTCATTTTATTCTTTTTCTTAAATGGGAAAGACATATTTTGGTATCATTTTTTTCCCCTCCCTATATTTCTGAAACAGGGGAGTTATAGGTGGAGAAGATACAAGCTCATTTTACATTTGATAGTATTTTTTTCCCCTCCCTATATTTCTGAAACAGGGGAGTTATAGGTGGAGAAGATACAAAGCCAAGACTATGTTGTTGGGGAAGAAGAAGCCCTTTTCTCTCTCTCTCTCTCTCTCTCTCTCTCTCTCTCTCTCTAATGTTGCTTCATAGGAACCTCACGAAAGAAAGAGATCTGAATTTTTATTTTTTTTTTCAAATTACTCACTAAAACGACGTCATTTTAGTGAGGTTGCATCTCTGCCCTTAGAAGCTAAATGGGACACGTGTCGGCCATTCATGCATGCTGTAGGAGATTAATGTAGGATTTCACTCCAGAGAATCTCCTTACGCTCAAGATAATGGATCTTGTGATTATTACCTTAAAAATTTTAAAATTAATCTTATAATCCGAGTGTCCTCGATTAAATAAGTTAAAAATGAACACATTTTAAAATTCATGATCTTTTCAAGTAAAACAAAAACAACTTACTGCTCAAAACGTTAAGTTATTGGCAAGATTCACCTGTGTTTATTTTGAAATTAAAGATTTGTTGTTACCCATTACACTCAATAATAGGATTGTTTAAGGAAGCAGAATTGGTTCTTGGTGGTTTATCAATGAAAGAATTTATACATATCAGTGTCCCCATTGAGTGAATTGCAGCTTATGCCCACATGAATGATAATTAAACTCATTCATGTCCCTCTATACATTTAGTTTAATCATAACCAAAGTTGGATTTAAACCCTTCTTATTAGGGACGTAAGAAAAACCGAAATAACCGACCAAACCGATTGAACCGAACCAAACCGACTATATTTGGTCTGTTTTTTAACAAAAATTGGTCTGTGCGGTTTTTAAATTTGAATTTTTTCAATTTTCGGTTCGGTATCGGTTTAAGCACCTTGTGCACTGATCTAAACCGAAACCGACAGCTTCAACATATATTGTATTTATAATATATATATATATATAATCTAATAATATAATGATATTAATAAGTATAATAAATTATTAATCTTAATTAATTAATCTTATCATTTTTATAACCTAAGTTTGTAAACTCATATTATATATAATCGTAACTCTAACTCATTATTCTTGAAACCTTAGTATTTTTGAAATTTTTTTTTGTTTTTATTTTTGTTAATTTAAGAATTGAAAAGTATGTGTTAAATGGATGAATTAGATATGTTTGAAATGATAGACAAATAACTAATTTAATGTTTTTAGATAGATTAATGATTATATTTAAAAGTGGCTCAAATTTGAAAAATCCTAAACCAATTAAACCGTACCAAACCGAATCGGTACAGTTTGATGGAAGAAGCGGTCTGTATCGGTATTCAAAATAATAAAACCGACATTATCGGTTTGGTATAATTTTTTACCTAAATACCGACCGTACTGAACCGATTACATCTCTACTTCTTATAAAGGGAGACAAATTGCTGCAAACTTCCAACATGATTAAGATTGAAAACACGGTTAGATATCAAGCCGGCCAGTGCCTCCTAGTGTAGAAAACTATCAAACCTAAAATGCTGCAAGCTGAACAGCATAGACACGCTGCCATCATACCTGCCACTGCACCAAAAAAAAACCTCCAGGTGATATCAGCCAGCAACTTTGCCAAATTATCCAGGCAAATTCTCCAAATTAACAGCTAATTTTCACTCATCCAATGCCCTTTGAGCCACCATTCCATTATCCAACAAAATAGGTCAGGGTGGGAAAGAAGATTGAAACATCTATATTATTGATCCTATAAGTGGACTAAGCAACTGAAATGCACAAATTCCAATTCCCTTGCCAACTCGGCATTATGCAGCACAAACAAGCCATTTAAAACTCCGAGCAATGTGAAATATAATTGAACTGCAAGATTAAATATCAAATACATAGTCAATGCACAAAAGATTCCAAAAACCAAGACCTCTAGAGATCGATTTGTCGACAAAGTGAACAAGAAATTCCCCAAGTAATCAGTCTGGGGGAAACTGGAGTCAAAGACATTCTTTCAGATTTCAAGGCACCTAATCATAATCTTTTCCACATTTTTTCATCATCATCATTGTCGAGCCTAAATTTCTTCCAAGCATAATAAAATCTAAAAAAGCTCTTGCTTTATCATTCCCTCATTTCAGCTTTTTGAGGCTTGCTTCTCCTTTGCCTTCTGGATCTTTAGAACCTTTTTCACTATCTTTTGCTCTTCAACCAAGAAAGCTCGGATGATCCTACGACAAACCACAAGGGCTTTACATTAAGAAAACCCAATATTTCACCCAATCACTTTCACATAACATAATATTTGTAAAAATTTGAGAATTGAAGAATCCCATCGTTGATGAGTCCAGTAACTTACCTCTCCCTGACAGCACCTCCAGACAATACGCCACCATAGGCACGGTTCACTGTCCTGCGGTTTCTGGACAATCTAGATCTCTTGTATTCAGCAGGTCTCAAGTGAGGAATCTGCGAACAAATCCAAAATTTAAAACAGAATTGATACCACTTCTTCATAAAATATTTAATGAAGTTGCCAAGTGCAGGTTCAGTAACTTCAAAAATTGCATATCTGAGTTCCAATAGCAATCTAAAATTCAATAAACAAATTGAAAGGTAACACAGTCATAAAGCTACGAAACTCTTCACGGGGAGGACACCAACTGATAATAGAGATCAACTAAAATACACTTCTTTATATTCTTCCCAGAAACAGTAACTTATTCTCCTCGTAATATTCTGGACAATATTATTCGCACTTAATAGGGTTGCCAACCCATGTTTAAAAGAGGTAGAGAGGAGCTAAACAAAAAACTAAGCTCCTCCGAAAAAGCAAAGTTCCAAGAAGTCAAAAGAAGTGAGCATAGAATCACGGGATTTCCTATAAACTCTTTTGTATTAATTTTTTAGACAAGCACACACCAGAGTCACTACCATTCCAGGATGAATTTTAGGGTTGCAAGCAAAGAAATGATGCCTTATACAATGGGGATCTCATACACTTGTGGATCATTGTTTGTATTGAAAACAATATTCTTATAAAAATATACAGTCACTGAACTCAAAACATAATAGAAAAATTGAGGTAAAAACAACACTGCAAATGTTGTTAACACAGTAGTTCAAGACTGAAGGTTAACTAATGCAGTGCCGATACCAGGACCCATATATATTTACACATTCAGACTTATCATGTATTGAAATTAACAAAAAAGGATTATCATCCATTAAATGCCCCATGCTTGGATCATCCAATAACAGATCCCCATAAACTACACAATGATTTTGATAACTGATGAATAACTCAATTAAATTTTATTTATTTTTTAAATCAACAACACAAGAAACGAAACAGAATACTATTGAAATCTTGGCAATCAAGTACTTATAATTATACAAACCCCAGTATATTATTCCAAGGAAAGGGAACACAACAAGACCAATTAACTTCACAGTAGCAAAATCAGAACATGATGCACAGTCACAAAATGACACAGCATAATACAAGAGCAATTATGAAATAAACAAGAGGCCTACATACCCCTTGGATTCTCTTTCCAGTAACAGGACATTTGGGTCCACTGGCTCTCTTCTTGGTGCTCTGATACACCAACCTCCCTCCTAAATTCACACAAAATTTAGCTCAAATGAGAAAATTTAACTATCATTTCCACAATTCCCATAACAAACTCGCACAAATCCCAATTGACAAACGAAATACACTATGATTACACTGTTCATCAAATTAAATGTGTTGTGAATGAAATCTACGGTTTTCCTAGATCAAAAAAAAAAAAAAAAAAACCCAGAAGTGCTGAATCAGTAGATTGCAAAAACAAGGGTTTTTTAGGAATACCAGGGGTTTTGACGACCCTGTTCTGGTGGGATTTGGTGGCGTAACTATGCCGTTTCCGATACGTGAGTCTCTGAACCATCGTTCTCTGCTTTCAGCTCTCCCTCTCTCTCTACAGTGTATAGATAAGACTGAATCTAAAGGATTGCATGACGGACAGAGAGACTGTATAAATAGAGGATTTCAGGTCTTTGGAAACCCTAGATCTAACGGCTGCTGTGAATTTTATCAAGAGATGATATTAATTATCTGTTAAAAAAGGTTACAAGTTGTGTATTGGGCAAGATGCTTGCCCATGTGGTTTGGGTCAATTATTCTGCCATTGGATCCTCTAGAATGCCCAATACGGCCCAAAAACAAGAACTGGACAGCTTGGACGGGCCCAATTGTTGCATAAACATATGATCTTTTAGGGTCTGTTTGGTAATGTTTATGTTTTCAGTTTATATTTATAAAAATTTTATAAACTGATTTTTGTTTATTTTTAAAAAAACATAAACTACAAACACGTTTGGTAATTGACGAAATATTTAAAAAAATTTAAAAATATAAAAAAGAGTGAGAAATGACAAATGGTGGCAAATGGCGACGGAAGACGGTAGTGGAAAGTGGTGATGGTGGGTGGTGGCAGGTGGGTGGTGGTGGCGGGTGGATGGATGACGGTAGCGGGTAGTGGGTGGTAGCGAATAGGTGGTGGTGGTGGCTGGTGGTGGTGGCAGGTGGGTGCCGGATGGCGGGTGGTGGTGGTGGCTGGTGGGTGGCAGCGAGTGAGGGTGGTGGTTGGTGGCTGGTGGTTGGTGGTGGCAGGTGGGTGGCAGATGGCCGGTGGGTGGTGGTGGCGGGTGGGTGGGTAACGGTGGCGGGTGGTGGCTAGTAGCAAGCTGGTGGTGGTGGCGAGTGATGGGTGGTGGTGGCAAGTGGGTGGCGGGTAGTGGTGGTGGCCGGTAGGTGGCGGGTGGTGATGGTGGGTGGGTGGGTGATGGTGGCGGATGGTGGGTAGTAGCGAGTAGGTGGTGGTGGCAGGCGGGTGGCGGATGGCGGGTAGTGGCGGGTGGTGATGGTGGTGGTGGTGGGTGGTAGCGAGTGGGTGGTAGTGGCAGGTGGGTGGCAGGTGGGTGGTGGGTGGTGGTGGTGGCGGGTGGGTGGCAGGTGGCTAGTGGTGGCGAGTGGTGAATAGTGGGGGCAGGTGGGTGGTGAGTGGTGGTGGCGGGTGGGTAGCGAGTGGTGGTGGCGGGCAGTAGATGGTAGTGACAGGTGGTAGGTGGTGACGGGTGGTGGTGGTGGGCAGTAGATGGTAGTGGCGGCTGGATGGCAGGTGGGTGGTGGGTGATAGTGGTGGCGGTGGTAGTAACGGCGGCGAGGGGTAGGTGGTGGTGGCGAGTGGTGGGTGGTGGTAGCAGGTGGGTGGCGAGTGGTGGTGGCAGGTGGTGTTGGGGGGTGGGTGGTGGTGGCGGCGGAAGACGATGGTGGAATATAGTGGCGGATGGTGGCTAGCATTGGATGGTAAAAAAAAAAAACACTCAAAACTCAAAACAAAAACACATTTTTTGAGTTTACATTTTTTGGTCAAATTTATAAACTGAAACCACTGATTTATAAATCAAAAATTTACCAAACAAATTTTTATTTGAGTTTTTTAAATTTTTGTAAATATAAACAAAAAACTGAAAATGTAGTGTTATTAAACGGCATCTTAGTGCTTGTTGAGTTTTTAGAATTTATTTTTAAAAAATTAAAATTAGTTTGGGAAAAAAAATAAAACACTCACTTTTTTTTATATGATTTTTTCTAGTATAAATAATTTTTAAGAATTAATTTTTTTTGTGTCTTTTTTTTTTTCAAACTACATCCTAATTTTTCAAAAAAAAAAAATTGAAAAATGATATAGAAGCCTACTTTTTAAACCTAATTTTAAGATCTAGTGATATAATTGGTTGATAATTAGAAGAAAAAAAAATTAAAGATAAAGTTATATTAGATATTTTAATAAATTGACGTATTATTAAGCTTGAAAGGTGAATTAATTTTGGGACTAGAATAGTACTATTCAAAAAAAAAAAATTTCAAGAAGCAAATTCGGAAAAGTCAACCAAATATAAGTTAAGTTCTAGTTGCTCCACAGGTTGCATCAACACCAATACCAAGTTTCCCTATTTAAGTATACACTTTGAATTTAATCTTCATAACTAAAACATCTATTTGTGAATTGTTTTCTCGGTGAGTTTTTGAGGATTCCCATTCATTATTTTTTCAAAAAAAAATGATTTGGAAGCCTAAGATCCTCTAAAAATAAGTTCTCCAAAAGCCAATTTGTCATTGGACATCGCAAGATGGGCTCGGTTGGTGAGAAGCAAAAAGCTTCGGCTCTGTTTGGTTGTGTTTTAGAAATGTGATTCTACACCTACACTTGAGCATGACGTTTGGAACGAGTTTTGGAAATACATTTCCAAAACTCTGCAGAGAACTCTGAGACAGGCGCACGTTTCAAAAAATTTCTTTTGCAAATTTTGGCGGACGGGACGTCCGACTGGTCGACCGGAATAGTGATTTTTTTTTTTTTTTACTTACAATTTTTTTTTTTGCAATTGATATATAATCGAAAAAAACATTTTCTGAAATTTTTTAAATTTTTTATGTGCTTTAAAATAATTTCGAGTTGCATGAGTCGTAAATTTTTGTATCAAATATCAAATGTCACATCAACAATTTTCTACTCAAATCAAAACTCTTTTGAAAACTATTTTCAAAACTCTTTACCAAACAAATTTTTGACACTCAATCGTAATTTCAAACCCCACAAACTCAAAATACAACTCATACTCTCAAATCATAATTACAAAACACAACCAAACGCAACCTTCATCTTTCATTACACTCCTTAGAAACACAATCATACGCCCGGCTGGTGAGTATAATTTTGTTTTCTTTTTTGGATTAGCGAAAATTAGTAATTAATTGTTAGTTGTTAAATTAATACCAATGGGAATAAGATTTTTCATCCTTACAAAGTACCAAATGCTTGCTTTCTAATTCAACTCCCTCTTAAGAAGAGTTGAATTCATGAACACCCCCTTGAGATTAAGTTTTTAGAAGAGTCATTGTGGTTATTTTTGGGTCTTAAGTAGTGTGCTCACTCTAAGTTTCTTAGGTTCGAAACTTTTTAGATGCAAATAATTTCTTGTGGTCAACCTGGGGCTCTTTTTTATTTTAATTTGACCCCTGGCTAATAGACGGGGATTTGAAAATATTGTATTTATTCTCCACAAGTTGTTAGGCGGTTGGACAATCAATTCACAGTGATAATTCTAGGGTTTTATGGTACAGAGACCTAATAGTCTAATTGAATCCTGGCACAATAAATGGGTTGTTGTTGTGGCTTTTAACTTGCTTATGGAGTCATTAATAAAATTTCAATAATACAATTTATTCATAATTTTAGCCATGAATATTGATATTTATGTATAAACTCTACAATATACTTGTTAGAATAGTAGATAGAGAGAATAACATGTATTGTATTGAATGAATTGTATTGAATGATATGTCTTATATAATAGAAGGCATGTATATATAGGCTGAGAAATAATATTCTACTAGAAATCTAACTATGAGAAAGAGTATTCTATAAGAGCGTCTCCAATCGTTTACCAACTTTTTCACCAAATTTGAGTTAAAAAAGACCCATTTTCTTATTTTGATGCAGGCTGCTCCAATGATGGGTATCAAAACAAGGGTCGACCGGTAAGGGGTATTTTTTTTTTTTTTTACCTCTTTGAACCTTTTGACCTGTTTGAACCAAAATTCTTGCAAGGGAACCGGTGGACCGATTGGTCAACCGGCTGGTCAACCGGTTGCTCTCCCCAACGGTCACACACAGTGAAATGGTGAAAGCTGCTGCCTGTTCTCACTTTGATGAATTTTTTGGTGAATTCTCAATTTGATACCGATTTGGTGCAACCGTTGGAGCACCAAACAGTGATTTTTTCACCAAAATTCAAATTTGATGTCAAGTTTGATGAACCGTTGGAGATGGTCTAAGGGACCAAACTATGGCAATACCTAATATATCTAGGAAATCAATACCTAATATATGTAGGAATATATACCATATATACATTAACAATACTAGTTTAATTTTAGTAACTCTTTTATATTCTGGGTAAGTAACAAGTTTTGTTGTTAGTTTAAGTAATAATAAACCAAAAATGCATACAAATATATATAAAGAATGACTATAGTTTGAATTTTGAGTCTATCACTTTTAAAAAAAAAAAAAAAAAAAAAACTCATCAGGATAGTTCTTAATATAAAAAAAAATTGTCTAACACATTTTCTATATGAAAATTCTATAAAAAAACAAACATTTTCCAGAAAAAGAAAAAGTATAAGAACATTACAAAATTCGATCAGATATAACCCTATCACACGAGTTGACTCTCAATTCATGTGAGAGAATTATGTCTAACTTTATAATTTATGTGCAAATAGAACAACTCTTTTTTCCTTTTTTTTTTTTTTTTTTCCCAAAAGATAGTTATTGGTTTTAAATCTGCTACTAGGGTTAGGGCTTGTCACAAACCATATATGAGCTGGCTCTCTCTCTCTCTCTCTCTCTCTCTCTGTGCCAACTTTTAGGTTAGAAGAAGAGAACCAAAAGAAGAAATGAGGAAGAGCCAAGTTGTCCAGAAGGGAGACGAGACATCTTCAAGAAACTCAACAAGTTCATCATTCACAGTTAGGAGAATGAGATATGGAGAGTGCCAGAAGAATCAGGCTGCCAGCGTCGGAGGGTACGCGGTTGACGGGTTCAGGGAGTTCATGGCAAGTCGGGAGGAGGGCGCAGGCGGTGGAAGTGGCGGTGCGCTCACTTGTGCCGCCTGTGGCTGCCACAGGAACTTCCACAGAAGGGAAGTGGAGACTGAGGCAGTATCTGAGTCTTCTTGATCACCTTCTTCATCAAAATGGGAAGTAGAATTGAATGAAACTGATAAAGAATGTATGCCTATATGTGCTTGTATTATTTTAGTACTTCTCATGGTTGATGAAAATAAGTAAAGCGTTCTCTATTAGGGTTTTAAATACCAGTTATGCGTTGAAATTTTAGTCTTTCTACACCAAAATTGTATAATACCGTATGATATATAATTGTATCATCAATATTTTATTTAAAACCATGCTCTTCATGAAGAGAGACACAACTACAATTTTCTTACTTTTCTTCTGGTTATGAGTAGGTGGTGGTTAATTAAGAGTGCCAACTGAGAAGAGACTAAGATACAGAAAAATATGGATCTCAGATATATGTGAGTGTGTGAGTGTGTAATTAAATTATTATATATTTGATGGAGTTGAATTGTTTATATCTTCTTCTCTGAATTGTTAGAAACTATTTTTTCTTTTTTTTGTTACATTTGGATGAGAACAAGTGACACTACAAGAAAAAGCAGAATTTGCGACTAAAAATAGAATTTTCGTCTCTGAAAGTAGCAGAATTGGCGACTAAAATGGAATTAGTAGCCAAAGGTGAAGACTTTTGGCGACTAAAGCAGTTTAGTAGCCAAATGTATAGTTATTGGCGACTAAAAATCAGTTTAGTCGCCGATTATATGGGTTTTAGCGACTAAAAAAATTTTAATAGCCAAAAGTGAAGGTTTTTGGCGACTAAACCAAAAGTATAGGTTTTGGCTACTAAAAAATAGTTTGGTCGCCAATTATACGTGTTTTACCGACAAAATTAAATTTTGTAGCTAAAAGTGAAGCTTTTTGGCTACTAAAAAATATTTAGTAGCTAAAAGCCTACAATTGGCGACTAAAATTCAGTTTAGTCGCCAAAAGTGGAGGTTTTAAGCGGGAATTAATTCTTTTAGCAACTAAAAAATAATTAGTAGCCAAAAAGTATAGAATTGGCGACTAAAAAACAGATTTAGTCGCCAAAAGTAGTCTCCTATTTTTTTTAGTAAATAATTTATTTTTTACATAAATTATATTGAATAAAAATAATTATTTTTATATATATAGTTTTATATTAATACGGGTTAATATACTATATAAATAATATATGTTGCATATATAATCATGTGGTGTTGTAAAGGCATAATGTGTGTTGTTTAAAGTTTAGAATGTAGGAGGTTGGTGGTTTGAATCTCAATGGAAGAAGAAGAAAAGTTTTCTTTTTTTTTTTTTTTTCACGGAATGAGCTTTGGCGACTAAAATTATTAGTCGCTAAAAGTATTTCTTTTGGTGACTAAAAATTTTGGTCGGCGATTCATTGACTATTGGCGACTAAAAGATTAGTCAGTAAATGTATAATTTCAAAAAGACACATGTTCATCATGAAATACTTTAGACATTTGCCATGTGAATTAAATATTGAGTATATATGGAGGAGCAAACTTTCAGGTATATATTAATTTGAATTGGGTATATGTCTATTCTAGCATATGATCACTAGTCCAAGCACGGAGGTAATACTATATATGCAGGGTAACAAACAATGCCTCCGGTATTGACTTTTAATTCTTTCTATTTTAGCAGAAGTCTCGTATACTGAATCACTAAAACTTACTAAAGCTTTCACATTGGGTTTTAGGATGACTAAATGGTTAGCTAAAACATGATTTTTAATTGATATTTATCAAGTTCAAACTAGACATGTATATCAAATTTGTGTTTGATGACCGTGAATAGAGGTTTGCCTTTGTAATACATTACACGAGCTCTCGTGAAATCATTGTGAGTTGTTAATTTTAGTAAAAATATATATCAAACAAATAAGCATTATCTACATCAAAAGAGATTTCAGACAAGGAAAAGCAACCACTACAATAAAAAGCAGTTTTAGCGACCAAAAATGTAAATTTCGTCGCTGAAAGTAGGACAATTGGCGACTAAAATTGAATTAGTAGCCAAAAGTGAAGACTTTTGGCGACTAAAACAGTTTAGTAGCCAAATGTATACTTATTGGCGACTAAAAATCAGTTCAGTCACTGATTATATGGGTTTTAGCAACTAAAACAATTTTAGTAGCCAAAAGTGAAGGTTTTTGGCAACTAAATGAAATTAGTAGCCAAAAGCATAGGTTTTGGCGACTAAAAAATGGTTTGGTCGCCGATTGTAGGTGTTTTACCGACAAAAAAAATTTTGTAGTCAAAAGTAAAGGTTTTTGGCTACTAAAAAAAATTTAGTAGCTAAAAGTGGACAATTGGCGACTAAAATTGAGTTTAGTCGGCAAAAGTGGCGGCTTTGGCGACTAAAAATCAGTTTAGTCGCCGAAAGTGGTTATTTTTAGGCAGAAATTAATTTTTTAGCGACTAAATTATTGGTAGTAACCAAAACTAAGGTTTTTGGCGACTAAAAAAATTTA
Organism: Camellia sinensis; assembly: GCF_055761805.1. Classification (NCBI taxonomy): domain Eukaryota; kingdom Viridiplantae; phylum Streptophyta; class Magnoliopsida; order Ericales; family Theaceae; genus Camellia; species Camellia sinensis. The sequence continues at coordinate 214,699,898 of NC_138964.1, read as the reverse complement.
GTTGCCAAAAGTGGCTCTTTTTTTTTAAATAAATAATTTATTTTTTACATAAATTATATTGAATAAAAATAATTATATGTTTATATATATAGTTGAATATTAATACGAGTCAATACACTATATAAATAATATATTTTGCACATATATTCATGTGATGTTATTGTGGCATAGTGGAGAGAGTGTGTTGGTAGAGGTTTAGAATGTGGAAGGTTGGTGGTTCAAAACTTGAGAAGAGCAGAGGTTTGGCGACGAAAATTTTAGTCGCTACAGACTTGGTTTTTGGACGACTAAAAGTTTGTTAGTCGCCAATACCTTTCGCGACAGTTTTCCAGCGACCAAGCCAACGACTAAAAAATTTAGTCGGGAAAACTTAAAACCCGACTTTTGGCGACTAAAAAATTACTTTTGGCGACTAAAGTTTTTTCTTGTAGTGAACCAAAAAAAAATGATTTTTAACATTAAATCAATTGCTACACAAACATTGTCTTCTTTTAGTTAAGTTTAAACTTCTATCACTCCAGTGTTTTATTCACTTGATAGAGAAAACTTTGTTGATGAAAAATGGATTTAATATCAAAGTCTTTTTTGTTGTTTGGTTTTAACTGAAATTTTAATGAAAAGGATTTCTTTTATTTTAATTTTGCCCTTAAGTGTTAAAAGTAATTAATGATGACAAAATAGGAACATGCACGTATTATTTATAATTAAAACTGATTTCCACCAAATCAAACCATTTTGGTTGGGATTTTAAACTAGAGAAAATTGGTCTAAGGTCCCTATCCAACTTTTAGTATGAGGAGAGATCCACAATAATATTTTCTGGTGTCTAAGGTCCCTCAATGTTAGTTTAGTTTAAAAAATACCTATTTTACCCTTTTGTATATTATACGTGGTTTTCAATTTTGGAATCTGAAGATTACGTTACTATTTTTATGGAAGATTACTTTGGAATGAACTTGGCGATCGATGGAGATTTCGATGATGCAGATTTCGTGGAAATTTTATAGGAATTTTGTAGTCGTATAGTAGTTGAGTTTCGTTGATCGTGTAGAAGTTGAAGTCGTGTTGAAACTCGAATTTCCAGTAGAGCTGAATCAGGTAAGTTTAATAATCAGTTTAAGTTTTTTATTTTTCATTTAATTTGTATATATGGACTCCGATTTCAAATAAGTTTTTGCAGTTTATTTTGAATTAGGTTTTTATTTTCAGTTTTGATCAAAGTGATAGAAAAGCCAGCTTAGTGAATTATTTTTTGATTTTTGAAGTTGATTTTTCATTCTTTGTTATTGACAATGGAGTTGATTTTTCATTCTGTGTTAAATGTTTATCAATGATAAGTTTTGTTCTTCGTGTTTGGAGACCGGCTCTGTTTTTCTTCACTGTCTTAAGTTTTGTGCTCTGTTTTTTTCATTTATTCTGCACTTTTCATTTTTCTACACTTTGCTTTGTATTCTAGAGAAAATTATATGTTCATATTCCAGAGAAAATTGTATGTTTATATTCCAGAGAAATTTCTCTGCATTCTGATTTGAGTCCAATAATGTACAATCACACAGAGAAAATTATAAGCTTGTAGTCCAGTGAAAATCACAGAGAAGCTTATAATTTGATAACTGATCTTCTGTGTGATTTTTGTCTATGATTGTGTTTAATAGTTAGCATTGAATATCTCTGTGATTTTCTCTAGATTCATTAATTCTTCTGTAATTTTGTTTTTGTTATCTTGAAGGTGAATTTAAGTTTGTAAATTTCTCTGGACTTTTATTTGAGTCCAGAGAACATTATAAGGTAGGTATTATAATCCAGAGAAAATTATAATTATTAGAAATTTTTCTAGACTTTTATGTTGTTCTTGTCAAGTATTTTTATATTGAACAAGTTATTTTTGGTATTTTTTGTTTTAGTTTAGATGGACAGTGCAGTGTTGTTGCTGTGCAAATATGGGAATGATACTATTATCATTAATGTTTAATGCGAATTGAATTGATGATGCTGTGATTTTACTTGCATTGAGTAGGAGACCAGCTGGGAGGCCAAAGAAGAATAAAATTGCTTCTACTGAAGAGTTTAAAAGGGTGATTAAGTGTAGTCGATGTGATAGGATTGATTGCCATAATAAGAGGACATGCAAGGAACCTTTGTTAAATAGTTGAGGATATTACATTTATTGATTGAATAATACATTTGAGAATTACTTTGTGTATTTTGTTTTGTGAAATGTACTTTTTGGACAGTGCATATATAATACCAATCAAATTCATCCAGAGAAATTTTTTAATAGCAGTGAAAATTACTTTTTATGTTGCGTTTTTAGAAATATACTTTGGGAGTGCCTTTATAATACCAATCAAATTGATACAGAGAAATTTTCCTATAGTAGAGAAATTTGCTATGTGCATTGTGTTTGTTGAAATGTGCATTGCGTTTTGTGAGGTCAAATTCATCCAGTGAAATTTGTCAATAGTAGAGAAATTTGTGAGGTCAAATTCATCCAAAGAAATTTACTATGTGCATTGTGGCAAATTTATCCAGAGAAATTTTCCAGTAACAGAGAAAATTACTTTGTGCACTATGTTTTGTAAGGTCAAATTCATCTAGAGAAATTTGTGAGGTGAAATTCATCCAGAGAAATTTACTATGTGCATTGTGGCAAATTCATCTAGAGAAATTTGCCACTAGCAGAGAAAATTACTTTCTGCACTATGTTTTGTGAGGTCAAATTCATCCAGAGAAATTTGCTAATAATGCACTGTGTTTTGTGCGCTCAAATTCATCTAGAGAAATTTGTCAATAGCAGAGAAAACTACAATGTGCATTGTGTTTTTTGAATTTGATGATTGTTTCGTACCAACACAGTGCATTACAAATTACATGATCATATAGGCACCCTTTTGGCACGATACGAGTTAAATTTTTCTGTGAAATTCTAGTAACTTCATACAAGAAAAATTTCTTTAGACAATTTTCTTTGCGTGGATTGTGTTGATAATCACCACTAAATATGCATTATAAAAAAAATTATTTAACCATTGATAGTTATGAAATTTACATTAGTTAAAACAATATATATACATATATGTCAAAAACATCATTTCTTCAATGTACGGGAAAAAAAAATTGAAGGGTCATTCCTTATTACATTGTGTACATTGTCTTCATTTCACTAGTATGCTTTCACTATTATACTTTTAGTTCTTCTTTTGGTGATATTTCAATTGGTTCTGTCCATGACCAGCCAATTTCGGTCACAAATCTCTCTATGATTTTCTGTCCTCGTGAACCTTACGTCTTGTTTTGACAATGTTGAGCTGATAGGTTCATGGTTGCTATATTGTCTCATTATGTAGCAAATGAAGAGGCCACAATCCACACTGCATATAAATTATAGGTATAGTTAGTTTTAAGAAATATTCAAATTAGATTATCTTATTTATAGAGTTTCTGTTTCTTACTTGGTGTTTATGGTGTTTTGCTGCTTTTACGTTTCATCATTTTTAGACAATGAAAACATAAAGATGTCAACATTAAATCCCAGAGAAATTTACAGACAACAAGAGAAAATGAAACATAACAAACACACACAAAGGAGAAAAGTGATGTGGCTGGAGAAAATTCAAGAATGGAACAAACCAAACATATACCAGAGAAAATTACACATGGCAAGCTAGGAGAAATTACATATATGCCAGAGAAAATTAACAAGGCAAGCTAGAGAAAATATGCATTCCATAATATAAAAATCCCAGAGAAATTTACAGACAACCAAAGAAAATAGAACATGACAGACACACACAAAGGAGAAAAATGATGTGGCCATAGAAAATTCAAGTGTGGGACAAAATAAACATATCAGAGAAAATTACACATGGTAAGCCAAAAAATATTACATATATGCCAAAGAAAATTAAACAAGGCAAACTAGAGAAAATGTCATTCCATAATATGAAAATGCCAGAGAAATTTATAGACAACCAGAGAAAATTGAACATAACAGACACACACAAATGAGAAAAGTGATGTGGCCAGAGAAAATTCAAGAATGGAACAAAATAAACATACCAGAGAAAATTACACATGGTAAGCTAGAGAAAATTAAACACGTGTGTATTCCATAATATGAAAATGCCAGAGAAATTTACAAACAACTAGAGAAAATGGAACATGACAGAACCACACAAAAGAGAAAAGTGATGTGGCCATAGAAAATTTAAGAATGGAACAAAATAAACATACCAGAGAAAATTACACATGGCAAGCCAGAGAAAATTACATATATGACAGAGAAAATTAAACATGGCAAGCCAAAAAAAATATGAATTCCATAATATGAAAATGCCAGAGAAATTTACAGAAAACCAGAGAAAAATATGGAATAACCAGAAACAAATGGGGGAATAAACATGCCAGAGAAAATTCAAAGAAAACACATAGATCAAGCAAATACCAGAGAAATTCAAATGACAGAGAAATTTACAGACAAAATCACACAAACATCTTCAAGAATAAGTTCGAAACTTAGAGAAATAACATTTTTCAAATTCATGTAGGTTTTTATTACGAAATTGAAATCCTAATTAATGGAAGGCTAGTCAACTGTGTTTCGGAGAAAAACTAGTTGGATTGGAGAAAACTTACCAGAGTGATGACGAAAACCCTAATTTCGAACTGAAATGGCTTGAGATGAAGATGCAATGAGATGAAGATGAACTGAGATGACGATGAACAATGAAAACGGGTCAGAGAAATTTGTGAGGAACGAATTGAAAAGAGTTTGGCAGAAGATAATGAAACCGTAATGGCGACAGTGAAGATGATAGTGAAACCCTATTTCTCATGTTCTCTTACTTATGAAAATGGTTGGATGTTTGGAATGAATTGAGTCGTCGGAATGCAATCGAGTTGAACATTCTATGTTGATCTGTGAAGGGTATTTTGATCCAAAAAAAATTAAAAACGCGCCTGTCGTTAGTGAGGGACCTGAGACATCATTCCTATTTTTGGTGTCCTTTATGCTGTAAATTACTCTTATTAGGGACCTTAAAAAAAATTCCCCTTTAAACTATTTTGATTTATTATTATTATTTTGACAATACCCTTTTGAAATTCGTTCAGGCCAAACAACACTTCCCTTTTTTTATTTTCCATTTGGATAAATTAAAAATACACTCATGAGGTTTACTTAAATTACAAATTATTCCCTGTGATTTTAGAAAATATATTGTTCTCCTAAGGTTTTTAATTTCATAACAAATAGGTCATTTTATTAATAAATCATTAAATTAATTAATAGTTTTTAATGCTGTTAAAATTTTATTTCAATTAATAATTTAGATAATTTTATTATTGTATAGGTGAACAATTAAAAATTTTATTTTTTTCAATTAATTCTGTTGAATAAAAAATTCTGACACAAAAATATTTATAATTTTTTAAATTATAAAAAATAATTCGTATTTTAAGTAAATTTCAGAGAATGTATTTGTAATTTATCCTTTCCATTTTAATGAAACGATTGGGTTAGATTTGCAATAGGCTGGCAAGGCTCACTATAAACGCTTCTGGCAACTTCGGCCCATGAAAAGAATCAAGACGACCCCTATACCAAGTATGATTAAACATGGGCTTCACTTGTTTTGACTTTGGGGGGGGGGGGGGGGGGGGAGGGGGTTGTTGGCCAATAAATTTTTTTGGGGAAATTATGAAATTTTGAAAAAGTAATTAATTATTAATATTTATAAAATTATTATTAATTTGTAATTACTTTTTGAAAGAACACTAATTTGATATTTTCTATTTTTTTCCCAACAAATGTTAAAATTTTGAAGTCATTCAATTACAAAATCAATTTATGATATCATATAAAAATATTTAATTTAAAATCAATTGATAATGAATGGATTCATCTAGGGATATAAATTTGGCCCGGCCTGGCTCATGTCGAGGCTCGCAGGATATTCGGACCTTGGGCGGGCCGATGGGCCTGGGCTCAGGCTTGGAACGAGCTTGAACAATTTTTTTTGTTTTTTTTTTATTTTTTCTACTAAAATTTTATTATTTTTTACTAAAAAAAATACTGGATCTAGGGCAAGGCGGGTCTTGAGTGGGCTTTAAGTGGGCTCATAGGCTGGGTCCACGGGTCTGGCTTCAAAATAATAACATTGGCCCTAGGGATGGCAATTTGAAATCGGCCCGACGGGGACCCAACCCCCCGACCCCGAATGGAATGGTTTTTCCCCGAAAAAAACTCCCCACGGGCCGGGGATGGTATTAAAAAATAAATCCCCGATTACTTTCGAGCCGAGGACGGTGATACCTTCCCCAGCCCCGGACCCGCCCCGTCCCCGTCCCCCATCCCCGTTTCCCCGATAGGAAATTGCAGATATAACCCTCCTATATATCTATATGTTTCCTAATGAAGATGTAAACAAACACTACACTAACAAATATTCTGAGTCAGAAACCCTCGCCTCCCTCTCTCTCTCTCTCTCAAACCTTCGCCTCCCTCCAATCTCCATCCCTCCTTCCGACCTCACTGCCTCACCCCGACCACCATCACTGTCTCCGTCCGATCTGTCTCACGTCGATCTCTCTCCCTCCCTCCGATCTCACGCCGATCTCTCTGCCTCCCTCCGATCTGCCTCACGACGATCTCTCTGCCTCCCTCCGATCGTCGTCATCCCTCTATTCCGTCTGAGCTCAGATCGTTGTCGTCGTCCCTCCAATCTACCTCTCGCTTCTGTCGCATCATTCAACCATCTGAGCCTCTAATGAAGATGAAGAAAAAGATTTGTTAGATATTTTTATTTTTTTACATTTGATGAATATATGGATAAAATGATCTATTTAGATCATTTTTTACAATTATTTTTTATTTTTATTTTTATTTTTTATATTTTTATAAATATAGGGATAAAATGATCTATTTAGATTTGTTGATGATTGTTTTTGTTGTTGATGAGTCTCTGCTCAGATCTGTTGTTGTTGGATGCTTATGTTGTTGTTGTTTTTTTTTTTTTTTTAATTTTAGCCGGGGAATTATCGGGGTCGGGGAAACCCGATCCCCGTTGGGGGACGGGGGCGGGGGTGGGGATAGGCTCCCCATCATGGATCGGGGCCGAGGACGGAGAAATTTGTACCATCGGGGATCGGGGACGGGGAGTGTGATCCCCGGCCCCGCCCCGCCTCGTTGCCATTCCTACTTGGCCCTGGGCTAGGGTCTCAGGCTGGGCTCAAGCCCAGGCCTAAACGGGTCGGGCCCATCTTAGGCCACGAGCAGATTTCAAGTTGTACATGGGTCGCAGGCCATTTTTACACTCGTACATCTCCATTTTGTATTAATGTGTGTCATATTACAAAAAAAAATAAAACTAAAGTCAAATTTAATTTTGTGTATTAAGATTTGTTAATTTAATGAGTGTGCGAAAAATAGTCCCTGCCATTGAGTATCGCTACTGTAGACGCGTCCGCGAGGGACCCCGCTACTAGTTCGGACTCGATTTGTGTCACGGTTCTTAATCTTGAACCAAAGAGTCCAAATCTGGCAAATCGTTTTGAGAAAACAGATTTTAGGAAAGAAGTGCCAAACATGGACTGCTTTGCCAGATTACAGAGTCGCCACCTAAATATTTTTTATGGGGGAATTTAGGAAACCCTGACTCGGTGCCGAAGGCCACATGTCCGTCATCACCAGAGTTGCCTCGGCTCGAGAGCTAGGGTACGATTGGGGAAGGTCAGCTATGAGCACCCCCTCTCGCCCGGTCCGAAGACCGGCCGCTACTAACCATGATATCCGATTTTGAAAACGTTATGTGTTCTTATTCCGGTTATTAGCCTAAAATTACTATGTTATGCGCACAGCAAACAAGTATAGACTAGATTGCCTAATTTGGAAATAAGCATTGCATATTCGTTTGTTTTGGAAAAACGTTTTGGAATTTGCTACTCACAAGTAGGCTAAAATACGGATTTCAACGAGTTTTTCCAATTTAAACAATCCAACCTTCACCCACAGGCATTCAAACAATTTATCACATAAGCATCTAGCCGCATGGTAAGTATGCTATCATGTTATCATTCACCAACACATACAGGATGCAATTAGATAGGCTCGGCTAACCTAAACATGGCATGTGAAATGCAGCCAATTAATGCACGTATTCAATTTGGAATTGGAATACAAATGCAGTTAGCGTGATGCGCCGAGCCTGATGCATGTGGGACAAATGTATGAATGCACGCATGCATTGCATAAGGTATGCTAATTTTAAATATGCCTTAGTCTACCATCATAAGCAGGTAAATAAAAGGGAAGAAAGACGTGGGGTTGGAAAACATACACCCACTCACGCACACTTATTACAGATTTTCCCTCGCTCGGAGGGTACAAATAAATATTACAGTCCAAATAATAAATACATTAATTATTACAGAATTTCTACTTAATTAATAGAAAGAATGCAAAATAAAGGAGAAAGATGGCCACTGCCTCCGCCTCGAGATGCGCGAATGATGCATGCTCGAACCCGCCTTGCCCGGAAAGTCCGTACCATACCAAGGCTGTCTCTGTTTACACTACCCTATCTCTCTGAAAAATTCCAAAGTGCTGGGACAGGTTTATTGCATACTGCAGAGTACCACCGACTGGGGGAAATTCCCACCGGCAGTGCATAATTTCCATCGGCTGCTTCTGGATTTATCGGCCATTCACTAATGGCCGGTCGGCACTGAATTCTGCCGGTCGGCAGAAACTTCCTGCAGGAGACAGTTTTGACAGCAACAGAGAACAGACAGTATATGGCATGGGATTTCAGGCACATGTGAGCATGGTCATGTTTCCCATCATGTGTTGAACTCAGGGGAACATGGCCCTCGATACTCGAGCCATCAATGGTGCATGATAGCCCAAGAGATCAAGCTTTCCATTTGATAAAAAAAATGCATGCAACACACGAATGAGGACCAAGGCCTTATCATGTCGAAGTCAAAGGCCCCGGTGACCGAGAGTTAAGGCACGTTACATCACTTATAGTATGAACGCCCCTTAACCCTCACACTTGGTTTGACACCCCAAACCAAGTAATGCAATGCATGTTATGCAAACAAGGCTCAAAATGAAACACGATATCAAGATGCAAGGCATGTCAAATGCCACACAAGTACTATGACAAGTATGCAATGCTAGGCATGCGAGATACAAATGCAACGCAAACATGGACAATTTAAGCAAAAGGGTCATCAAGCTACAACACCTAATGAAGCAACCATGCAACAAACATGAAACAAGCATGCAATGGTGGCTTAAAATGGTAAAGGGGCAGACCTTAATCCACCTCAAAACAGTGGCCAAAAGTGTCCAAAAAGGTAGACAAACACTCATGTCAACATGCAAGCCAATGGACCTAAGGCTAAGGCACCAAAAGGGGCATTTTACTTCCACCAATATGACCAATCATGGCATGAATTAGACAAGTAAAAAAGGAATTTTTACATGCAAAAAGGGACTCAAAAACCTCCTAAGATGATAGCTTAGGTGGCTCCAACGAAATGCATCCACCAAAACTCATTTCTAGGCATAAAAGGGCATACCCTCAAAGCATGAAAGAGGTCACAAATGAAAGCATGCAAGCATGATTTATAGGCTGAAATGTGACCCTAAATGATGGCAAATCAAGAGGATGGCCTAAGCTATGCATGTTGGAGGTCAATATGCTCAAGGCTTACAAGCCAAAACACAAAGAGATGACACCAAACAAGGCAAGCATGACTGAAATAGATGGCCAACAGACCTTAAACATGGTAAAATAATGCCAACACCTTCATGGAACTAAGCCAACACATGCAAGAATCATGGCCTAAACACAAGATGCATTTCTAAGCCAAATAGAGGAATGTAAAGCAAGTACATTAAGCATGCAAATGGGTACAAATCCGGCCAAAAACAGAGATCACATATGACCCAAAACACCCAAAAAACTTCTGAAATGGGGCCAAAAATGATCAAGCATGTATGTTACCCTTTCAAGCCAAAATGCAAGGAAACAAGACAATGAAGGGAGAGGGGTGTCCCTCCCCTATGTAAGACTTCAAACCATCTTCCTCACCACTGAAAATCCACTGGTTTTCAGTGGTGAGAAGACCAAAACACTGAAGCAAACAAGGCCTTACCAAAGAGGCAACAAAAAAGGCCAAATAAGGCCTACGAGGGTGAGTTTGAACTCAAACCATAAAAGACCCTTAATGAAAGTTCTTAAGCATGAAAATATAAGCCTTTTTTATGTTATGCACAAAAACTAAATCAGCAAGCAAGATAGGTAAAAGACTAGTGCAAGTTTGGGGAAACTAAAGTAAAATGCTCACCCTTGAAGCACACCTCAAGAACAGCCGAGGTAGCCCTCTTTTTTTGATCAAAAACAGCCCCAAAACTCAAGAATGAACCCTCAAAGTCCCTCAATCTCGGAGCAAGGTGTAATAGTGTGTGGATTGGTGCAAAAGTAAGGTAAAATCACACTTTTAGGCCAAGAAACACACACAAAGGGGGAGAGAAAATATAGAGATAGGGTGTATCTATATGTATAAGCTCTGGTTTTGCCTTCAAAATTTCTAACCTAGAGCAAGGAGAAGGCCTCTCCTCTTATAGAAGTCCCTCTTGCAAAGCTTATACAACAAGCTTGCTTAGAGGGAAATCCCTCCATACACGTGTATGGAGGGAGGCAGAGTTGGTGCCAGCTATCACAGCTGGCACAAAATATCTACATAAAGGAGATGAACAGTGGTCGGCTGCCCAAAAATGTCATTTTGACAAAATTTAGTGCCGACCGGCAACAAATAGTGCCGACTGGCAAAATATATTGCCGACAGCAACAAAACACAGCCGATGGCCTATGGCCATGGCCGGTGGTGTGTGGGAATGCCTCACAAGGCATTCCCTACCCCTCCAAGGCAAAACACAAGTGTTTGGTGTGAAACCAGACACTAAACAGTCGAGTTCGGAGATCCTGAGGCAAGGCGCGTAGCCGAGACCTCCGGGAACTCCAAACGAACACAAACGAGGGTAATCACCAAGTGTTCCAATGGTGACGTCCAAGTCTTGAGGACGGTCAAAAATGGGGTGCCTACAGCTACCACAAAAGCCATATACGCACTATGGTCTCGGATTGAGGGTTGTTATTGTGCTTTATGGCATAGTAGTCCTACTATGAGATTTTGTGGAGGTATTTTTTGACTGTATTTTGATTATCTGAACCGTTGATATTGTAAGGTTTGTCGAGTATATCATTCATATAAAAAAAATCAAGTTAATCGGACATCTGTAACCCCATGATCAAGTTCTAATTGTTTTTAAAAAATTATTAAAATCATATTAACCGTTTATTTTTTGAAAAACAAATGTTCTCTTTTTATGAGGCTACAAATGTCCAATTTACTTGATTTTTTTGCATAAATGATATGTTCAACGAACCTTACAATATGAACGATTCAAATTATTGAAAAAGATTTGAGACACGCCCCTAATGGGCCTCACAGTGGGAATCCCAAGTCCCTACGCCCTCTCTCTCTCTCTCTCTCTCTCTCTCTCTCTCTCTCATATGTTAGGTGAATACACACTACAAGAAAAAGCACAATTGGCGACTAAAAAATCATATTTCATCGCTGAAAGTATAGCATTTGGCGACTAAAAATGCATTAGTAGCCAAAAGTAAAGATTTTTAGCGACTAAAAAAATTTAGTAGCTAAAAGTATAGGTTTTGGCGACTAAAAATCTTTTTGGTCGTCGATATATGACTTTTAGCGACTAAAAAAATTTTAGTAGCCAAATGCAAGGCCTTTTGGTGACTAAAAAAAAATTAGTAGCCAAAAGTGAGGCATTCGGCGACTAAAAATGTGTTTGGTCGCCAAAAGTGAGGCTTTTACCGACTAAAAAAATTTTAGTAGCCAAAAGTAAGGCCCTTTGGCAACTAAAAAAAAATTAGTAGTCAAAAGTGAAGCATTTGGCTACTAAAAACATGTTTAGTAGCCAAAAGTGGTAATTTTAGCACGGGAATTTTTTTTTAACGACTAAAAAATAATTAGTAAAGAATTAGTGACTAAACTTATGTTTAGTCGCCAAGAGTGGTGTCCTTTTTTTTTCTACTAAATAATTTATTTTTACATAAATTATGTTCAATAAAAAATAATTATGTTTATAGATATACTTTGATATTAATATGGGTCTAAGTACTATATAAATAATATATGTTGCATATATAATCATATGATGTTATGGAGGCGTAGTGAAAGGAATGTGTTGTATAAGGTTTATGGTGTGGGAGGTTGATGGTTCGAATCTCTATAAGAGCAAGGTGTAATTTTATTTTTTTTCGGAATGAGCTTTTGGCGACTAAATCTATTTGGTCGCCGATTCCTTGAGTATTGGCGACCAAAACATTAGTCAGTAAATGTATAATTTTAAAAAATATAATTGACTATTCGATCCTTAAGACTGAGAGTAAAATCAGAAAAACAATTAAAATGAACGGGTCCTTTGTGGAGACCAGTTTCCATCATACCCATTAAGCTATCATTATAATCAATAAAACAAGTATCTCGTAAACATAATAAAATAGTAGAATTTTAACCTTGTTGAGTTAATGGTTTGATTCCAACTTGAATTAATCCTAAATGAATAAAATTGTGATCAGTTTTTAAATGGCGTTTAATAGTATTAGCATCAAATAATTGACAAGTTTCTCGAGGTTTAAATAAAGCGTAAACTTGTTCCAAAGTTTTAACATGCAGATTCACATGAAATGCAGATTGTAAAAAAGTAGTTTTGTAAATTTCTTTAACTGATAATTTTGGTATATTCCAACTTAAATCAATTTTATCATTTTGTATTTCAACATCTTCTTCATTAATTACTAATCCTTGATTAGGTATTAAGGGCAACGTAGTTGACCTAGAGCTGACGGATGAGTTACTTCTAAATAATCAACTCATAGTTCTGACTGGATAAATGACTTACAGGAATCTTAATACATCATCTAAATTTATCATGTTTTCATATACTAGGCTTTCACACATACCTATTTCGGATGACCCCTAAAGTCCAATACTGCCTAACCAAAGGACTTACCAAAGACTGGGACGAAGGTTAGGTGGCTAATCATAAAGTGGAAAACACAGATAGAATTAGTGGCAGATTAAGATGACTGAAGGTAGATACTAAGCAGAATAGAGACAGATTAATCAGAATTAACAAGACAGTAAGACAATAAACAATTTCAACACAAGAGAATGAGTAGACACAGAAATAATGATTCAGTTAGTTACGGAATATAACATAACTTGGCTCTGATACCAATGGGAAACGGAAGTAGGAAGGAGGAGAGGAAACAGTAGGAAATAAAGCAATAACACTAAAATAGATAAAGATAAAGAAACAATAGAACATAAAACAGTTTAAATAAACATTAATAAAATAAAACTTACAATTGATTACTGGAATGAAGCAAGCAGTTCTTCAAAATACATAATTGAAAACAATTTTTCGAAAATATAAAATTACAGAGATTCTTGAGAAAAGGAGTGCTCTCAATTTTCTAACTCTGCCTTATTCTTGAATGAATAGGCTCTTTTATAATCAAAAAGAGACTACTGTTAACCTTGTGAGTGAATATTGTGATCCTTGTGAGTGAATGATTATGACTTGAAATGAGCATCAGGAGCACATGGGAGTTGTCTGCTGCTTTCGGTGAGTGATTAAAGTTGATGGCTGCTTTTACTGTGCTGAATTTGTCGATTGAATGAATTATGATGAATGATGAATAGTAATGTTGACTTTTTTCACTATTCATTGCTTGGAGGCATGTGACTGAGGGAATCAATATAGATATAAATATCAGCTGCTTTTCTCAAAAACGAGTATTGATTGAAGCTGATAATTATACCTATATAAAATCCAATGACTGAATTAAGTATATGGGTCCTAAGCATCTTGGAACTCGGGTCCATATGGATTTTGAGTAGTTGAACCTTCAGAAGAGTTTGAACTATTTGAACCATCTTCTGAACTGCTGTTATCCGAGTCTGACTTGGCTTGGGCCATGAGGAGACGAGCCATTTGGAGGAGCTCATCTTTGGATGACTCGGACTTGGGCTTAACCTTTGATTTAGACTTATCCTTTGACTTTGGCTAGTCAGTACTGGGCTTTGCTGATTTGGATTTAATCTTTGATTTGGATGACTTGGGCTTGGAAGAACTGGATGATAGGCTTCCAAGATTGACTGGAGGAAGTTGGCTTCCTTGTGTTAATGGAGCAGTTGGGTTCTGCTGAGCTTTAATCATGGCAGGTGTAGGGGCATGAATGTTGATTGGGAATTCAGTTTGAACAATTTCAACAATTCGTGAAATCTTGAAATTATTCCACCATTTAACCATGTGTTGCTGGTAAATAACATCATCAGAAATACCATATTGCCATTTGAATATCCAAGGGATTTTATATTTGGATATAAAAATAAGTAATGAAAGGAATTTCCTTTGCTGAGGAGTGAATGAGAAAACAGTGGAAAAATAGTTGACTTGATCCATAATGACTGATGGGAAGATTTCTAAAATGGCACCATACTGAGTCCACCATTACAGAAACTAGGTAGGTAACTCAGATTTGAACTTTTGATCAAATTGAAGAAACCAAGAGTGACTGTTTGACTCATTTTGATACAAGATGACTTTGAACCAAGCATCAATGTAATCATAGTAATTGTATTGAATTGAATGACCAGACAGATCTCGTAGTTGATAAGGAGAACCCCAATCAACCAGAGAAACAAAGTTGTGAATATAAAGTGAATGGTATACAATTTTACTTGTGTAAGTGCGATCATAAGTGGGTTTAATCACAATTGACTTATGGTTGAACATGATATCTTTGTAGAAAGTAATTGTTTTTTCTGGATGGAGAGGAATAAAATGCCATCCAAGAGGGAAATAAGATTTAACCAGATCATGAACGGTATGACTCTTTGGGTGACTAGATTCTTTGAAAAAGAGATTAGTAGTGGTGGATTTAATATAATCAGATCAGGCTGATTTAATAGGATTAGGAGGGTATGGAGTAACTGCTTGACTAGATGAAGCAAAAGGATCAGTAGTGTAGACACCCCATTTTTGACTGTCCTCAAGACTTGGACGTCACCATTTGAACACCCGGTGATCATCCATGTTTGTGTTCGTTTGGAGTTCCCGGAGGTCTCGGCTACGCGCTTTGCCTCAGGATCTCCGAACTCGACTGTTTAGTGTCTGGTTTTGCACCAAACACTTGTGTTTTGCCTTGGAGGGGCAGGGAATGGCTTGTGAGGCATCCCCACACATCACCGGCCATGGCCAGAGGCCACCGGCTGGTGTTTTGTTGCCATCGGCAATGTGTATTGCCGGTCAGCACTCTTTATTGCCGGTCGGCAGTCCATTTTGTCAAAATAGCAATTTTGAGCAGCCAACTATTGTTCATCTGCTTTTGCAGATATTTTAATACAGCTGAATGGCATTTTGTTCCTCTCCATACACGTGTATGGAGGGATGGCCTTCTTGTTAGCTTACCTTGTAAGCTTTACAAGATTGGCTTCTCTATAAGAGGAGCTCCCCTCTCCCTTGCTTAGGGTTAGACATTTTAGAGAGAAAAAACATTGTTAGAAGCTCTGGTTCTAGGATTAGAGCTTATATATTCTATCTCTATATATCTCTCTCTCTTGAGTGTTCTAGGTGTATTTGCTTGCAGTATTGCACACAAACACCTACCATTACACCTTCCCTTGGCTATTGAGGTTCTAAGGGATTGTTTTCAGAGTTTTGGAGCTGGTTTAAGCTCAAAGAAGCTGCTGGAGCTTCATTTGTGAAGAGGGTCTTCAAGGGTAACAATCTTACTCTTTTATTCCCCATTTTTGTATTGTATTTTCACCTATCTTGCAACTGTTTTTCGGCTTTTCATATAACATAAAAAATTTCTGTTTTTAGGCCCTCTAAATAGTTTGTTTAGAGTGTTTTATGATTTGAGGTTGTTTGACCCCTCTTAAGCCTTGAGAGGCCCCATTTTGTGCTATTTTGAGTGAGCTCCGGGACTTTGGTGTTTAGGCCTCCTCACCACTGAAATCTTGAGGGATTTCAGTGGTAAGGATGGTGCCTTGAAGTCCCAAGAAGGAGAGGGTCACCCCCTCTCCTTGTTGTCCTTGAAAAGGGCCATTTTTGGCCTCTTGAGGGAGCACCTAGCTAAGCTTCATGTTGACCATGCCTTAACTGATTTTTGTGCTTATTATGTCATAATATGCCTCTGTTTTTAATTGGTTTTGGTACACCATGCATGCTTAGCATACCTACCTTGTAATGCCATGTTTAGGCCTTAACATGCCTTAGGTTGTAAACCATTGTTCAAGCATGTTTTAGGTCGAGCTTTGTGAAGCTTTTGTGCTTATTTTGCCATGCTAAAGGTCTGTCCTTAGTCATTTTGGTCAGCCATGATGTGTTTGGTATAGCCCCTTTGCATTCCGGCTTGTTGGCCTTAAGTGTGCGAGTGTGTAGCATGCATTACTTGCTTTGTTTTAATGGTTTGGCACCATTTAGAGCATCATTTCAGTCCCCTTAGCATGCTTGTATGCTCGCCTTGGATGCCTCTTTGATGCCTTATGAGCTTGTGTGGTATGCTCCTTGAAAGAGCATTTGTGCGTACTTTTGAATTCAAGCCATTTAGATGCCATCTAAGTGGTCTTTTGGGCTTTGTTTTATGCGCTAAAACTCTGTTTTTGGTCATTAAATTCATGCCATGTTTGGTCTTGCTAAGTGTAGTTCAATACTTCATTAGCTTGCCTTGAATGCTTGGGCCATTTGTTGCATGTTTAGCCTATCTTGTTTGCTTGGTTTGACACCATGTTCTTGCACGATTTTCAGAGCTTAATGCATGCCCCATGTCCGTGATTATTCCCTTTTAAGTGTGCTTAAAAGATGCCCTTTGATGACTAAGTGTTTAGGCCTTAATATGTGCATGTGTGTATGTGTGTTTGGTTCCATCTTCTTAAGCTTTGGCCACTGTTTTGGGACCTAACTTAGAGTCGTCAAATTAGTGTAAGTCCATCTCTCGTATGCCATTCAAGTGCTATTACATTATCTCATGTTTGCATGCTTTGGTTGCGTGTGTTGCATGCTTGAAATCATTCGCATTTGGCATGCGTTCCCTCGGTCAACTTACTAGCATGTTGCATGATTAGATCACATCTTGCATGCTTTAAGTAGTTTGCATAGTTGTGGCATGCTTGTATGCTTGTTTGCTTAGTTTGTGTACCTAGTGTGCATCACTTGCTTGTATGCTCATGTTGCATGCTAGCTCACATGATTAGGGTTGCATTGCATTGGCATGCATGCTCTACCTCTTGATCAAGTCATGATGGAGGTAGAAGCCTCTTGGTTTGATTGTGTGCATTGCATTTCATTTGACATCAAAACGTGCACACTTGGCCCCTTGGGCCATCACGCATGGAAATACGCGATTGATGGTCCGAGAACCAAGGAGCATATCCCTTTGAGTCACTAACATGATAAGGGACATGATTGGTGCATATATGGCTTGAATTGCATTGCCATGCAAAGTTCTGTCCTCTACTGCTGTCAAATAGGTTTTGCAAGAACTTCTTGCCGATCGACTGAATAGAGTGCCGACCGGCAATAAATCGGTGGCCGATGGATTCATTGTGTGCCGATGGACACCAGATCACAGCCGATGATGATTCCCTCCAGCCGGTGGCACTCCTCAACATCCAGTAAGCACATCCTGAGACTTTGGCAGCCTTTAGAGGAGTATAGCAGGGAAAACAGAGGCAGCTTGCGCATGGCAGTGTACTTCCGAGCAGGACCGAGCATGCATTGCATTGGGCTCTCTTCCTGAGGCGGTTTATCTGTTTTCCCTAGATTAGTTAATTTGCTTAGCTAATTAGATGGCCTGTAATATTTAATTAGCTTGTAGGTTAATTATCTGTAATATTTATTTGGTCCCTCCGGGCGAGGGCAAATTTGTAATAAGTGTGGGTGAGTGTGTGCATGTCTTCCAACCCCCACTTCTTTCTCCCTTTTACTTACCTGCTTTGATGGTTAGTAATAGGTCATGTTTAAATTAGCATACCTTATGCTATGCATGCGTGCATCCATGCATTTGTCTCGCACGCACCAGGCTCGGTACATCATGCTAACTGCATTTGTACTTCAATTCCAAATTGAATACGTGCATCAATTGACTGCATTTCACATGCCATGCTTAGGTTAGCCGAGCCTACTCTAATTGCATCCTGTATGTGTTGCATTAGTCAATTTGACATGAACTAGGACCATGCATGTTGGCTAGCTAGTTTATTGTTTTGGCACGGAGTACGATGTAAGTATTTATGCTTTAGCATCCTCGCATGTGTGTGAATGCTATCATGACAGCATGCTTACCATGTGGCTAGATGCCTATGTGATAAACTGTTTGGATGCCTGTGGGTGAAGGTTGGATTGTCTGAGTTGGAAAAACCCGTTGAAATCCGTACTTTAGCCTACTTGCGAGTAGCAAATTCCAAAGTGTTTTTCAAGACAAACGGATATGCAATGCTTATTTCCAAATTAGGCAATCTAGTCTATACTAGTGTGCTGTGCGCATAACATAGTAATTCTAGGCTAATAAATGGTTTAAGAACACATAACGATTTCAAAAACGGATATCACGGTTAGTAGAGGCCGATCTTCGGATCGGGCGAAAGGGGGTGCTCATAGCTGACCTTCCCTAATCGTACCCAAGTTCCCGAGCCGAGGCAACTTTGGTGATGACAGACACGTGGCCTTTGGCACCGAGTCAGGGTTTCCTAAATTCTCCCAAAATAAAATATTTAGGTGGCGACTCTATATCTGGCAAAGCAGTCCATGTTTGGCACTTCTTTTTAAAAATCTGTTTCTCAAAACGATTTGCCGGATTTGGACTCTTTGGTTCAGATTAAGGACCGTGACAATTTGAGAGTCCGAACTGTAGCGAACCCACAAAACGAACAGAACGGGACTCATCCTCCCGGGGCGTTCGGGGACGTCTACAAGTAGCCAAAGCAGATGTGTAACTAGGTTTAGGAATGTTACCAAGAATTTGGTAACGGTTAACCAATTCAGCAGGATGGTATTTCGTTACTAACTCCATAGAAGGCGGAACAAAAAGTTGACTAGAAGGGACCAAGGCTTTGGAAGGAGGCTGTGGACGAGACATCTGTGAAATAGAGGAGATAAATTAGCATCCACTGAGGATATCTAATTGATCAGTATGTTCATGTAAACAGTTAATATAATGAGAAAGTTGTTATTTCTAAGCTTTAATATAATGAGAAAATTGTATGTACTGGGCTCTTTTAGTAGATAAATGGGTTGATTTGAGAAAGGCAAGGCGACGAGCAATATGTTTGACTAAGGTTTTATAGTATTTAATCTAGTGTTTATGGTCAGGAATAGAGGGAATGGGCATGATGTAACTCACTATCCACCCTGTAAAAAATCTCGGGTAAGAAAATCAGGAATAGAATATTGACAACCAGATATATATTCAATTTCAAAATCAAAAATACTTAAAATAGATTGCCAACGAGCAAAAATTTGCTTACTAGCAAGATTTTAAACATCTTTTTCTAAAACATATTTAGCAGATTTGCAATCAACACGAAGTAAAAAATTTTGATTTAAAATATCATCTTGAAATTTGCTAATACATAAAATAGTAGATAAAATTTCTTATTTAATAGTACTATAATTTTTTTGTGCTTTATTCCAGACACCAAAATGATAACGAATAATTTGTTCAGATGATTGAGGAGTAATTTTCTGGAGAAGGATGCCACCATAACCAATATCAAAGGCATTAGTTTGAATAATTTTGAATGAATTTTCAGTAGGAATACCAAGACAAGGAAGAGACTTGACATATTGTTTAACCTGTTTAACAATAGCAGTATGAGTAGAAGACCAAGGAGGAGGATTGTCTTTTAACCGATCAAACAGAGATTGAAAAGTTTTCCTAAGGTCTTTGTAAAATTCAGCAATATAATTCAGTGATCCTAAAAAACGTTGTAGTTGAGTTTTATCTAAGATTTCATCAGGAAATTTAGACGCAAATTCAATGGAACGACTAATAGGTAAAATAGTATTCTGGTGAATATCATAACCTAAAAATCTAACTTTGGTTTGAAATAATTTAATCTTAGAAGCAGAAATGACTAGACCATGACTCTTAATGGTATAAAAGAATGCAGTAAGATGTTTCCTGTGTTCACTAATTGATTTTGAAAAAATAAGAATATCATCTATATAAACTATGGAAAAATGACTAAATGGATTGAAAATATCATTCATTATATTTTGAAATTCACTAGGAGCATTTTTTAACCCAAATGGCATGACATTCCATTCATAGTGACCAAAAGGTGTAGTAAAAACAGTTTGATATCTATCTTTAGGATGAATTTGTATTTGCCAAAAATCACTTTTTAAATCAAATTTACTAAAAATAACAGCTTGACCAAGTATTTTAATCAAATCTTTTTTATTAGGAATAGGATATCGAATCTATCCTAAAACTTTATTTAATGGTTTATAATTGATAACTAAGCGAGGGACACCTCGTTCTAATTCAGCATTTTTATTCACATAAAAAGCAGGACATGACCAAGGTGATTTACTTGGACTAATTATTTGATTTTTTAATAGTTCATTGATTTCTTTTTTTACACATTTCAAGTAATTCATGATTCATTTGAATAGGTCTAGATTTAGTAGAAATTTGACTTTCATGAAAATTCTTAATATATGGTAATGTGACTACATGTTTTTTCCTATGCCAAAATGTATAATTTAAAAAATATAATTGACTATTGGCGACCAAAGTTTTGGTCGGTATAGACTTGCTTTTTGGCAACTAAAAGTTTTTTAGTCGCCAATACCTTTCCCGACCGTTTTCCAGCGACCAAACCGGTGACTAAAAAATTTAGTCGGGAAAACTTAAAAATCGACTTTTGGCGACTAAAAATTTAGTCGCCAAATGTGTTTTTTCTTGTAGTGACAATGAAGTAGATTTGACACAAACTCAAAAAATTAGCATGCAACATCCCAATCATCAACTCTTTGTTATTTATAAAATGGAAAATAATCAGCTTGTTTGGTTTTGATTTTGAGAAAACACTTTTCAGAAAATTTTATTTTTTTATTTTTCATATTTTTTTGTTTTCCATGACTTTTTTTAATATTTTAAGTATTTTTTTTTTAATTTCTAGAAACACTTAACATAAATACACTTAAAAAGTATAATATTTGTGAAAAACATCTTCAAAAAATTCACTAAATACCAAAAATATAAATAAAAAATGACAATTCAGTATATTTTTGTGTATTTGTTAATTTTTTAAAATATTTTTTCACAAATATTTTACTGTTTAGATACATCTAAGTAAGGTGCATCTAAAAAAATAAAAAAAATTATTTAAAATTTTAAAAATATTCACTAAATACAAAAAAATACGAAAAATAAAAAACTCAATTTTTGAAAAACTGAATTCAAAAAACTAAAAGGGGATTTGGTGATAGACCCTTCACTGTCTAATTTGTCTTTTAAAAGGACAAGAATTATATAGGTACTTTCAAAACCCCCTAATATTTTAAAACTTGTTTCTTTTATTATATTACCCTCATATCTATTAGCTCTCCTATTAAGCCATCTTCACATTGTATTTTAGAGTAAAATTTTACTCTGAATCAGAGTAAAGTTTACTTTGATTCAAAGTAAAATTTTATATTGTTAAGCAAATCAACATCAGAGTAAAATTTTACTCTGAAAGTACAATTTTACTCTGAATCAGAGTGAAATTTACTATGATTCAAAGTAAAATTTTATATCGTTAAGCAAATAAACATGATTTTAGCTAGAGTAAAATTTTACTTTGAATCATAGTAAACTTTTGTTGGCTACATATTTTGTAAAAGTCAATTACAATTCAACACGTGGCAGAATAAGGGTTATACTGGAAGAATGTTTAAATCTTCGATCATGATCGTACACGTGGCAGTTGATATTGTTTATTGCGTGGTCCGAGTAGCATTGGATCAGCAAAGAGATACAAGGTGACGTGGCTTCAACGGTTACTCACATTCAAATTCAAATATAGGAGGGAAGCCTAACTGCAAGTGATGGCGTAGTGAAACTACTTATAAAGCAGCATGATTAGCGATCACGGAGAAGCAGTTTGACAGTTTGAAGTGCAGTTCGATGGTTATCTTTGAGGAGTATAAATAGCAGGGAAGACCCCAGAAAAAGCCCCCAGACTCAGATCCAGCAAACCAGTCTTACTTTACATATTTTTCTTTCCAGTCTTTACATTTTCCTATTCTTTACATTCATGTACTTTAAATTCCTGCACTGCACTCCATTTATAGGAGTAGTTTTAAGTAGATTGTCGTTGTAAACCTCTACAAGGCTGAGTTTGGATCATTGTAAGTTTTTCATACTAATGAAATACTTCAATTGTTCTTTATTTAACTGTTCTTGTGCTTAAATTCTCCTAAATCAAGCCACCAGTAAAAGTCCTCTTCATTGAGGCTGAAAGAACTACAATCGTCTGATAATTGGTTGGCAATTAAAATTCTGTAAGGACTGATTGATCCATGCTGGCACGCTCGCAATTACAAAAATAACCTTCGAAAGCCAAAAAGCCAACATATATTTTTGGCACGCCCGGTGGGACCATTAAAAATGACTAGACGTAGGAGACAAAGAGAAAATGAACGGTTGGAAGAAGGCGTGGAAGGAGAGGTAGAAATATCTAATCCAGAGGATAATGTGATAACACATCCTGTGGAAACTCCTATTTTATCAGAACCTATGGTCGAACAGACCAGCACTTCAGATCAAGAACCACATGTTCATAGTATTGGACGAAACCAAGGAATTGGACCATCCACTGTTCCATCTACTCAACCAATAAATCCATAGAATGGCTTAGTAGATGCCATGGGACAACAATTAATGAACACAATGGAAAGGTGGGAAACATCTTTTTTTGATCGAATAAATAACCACCAACCAACAAATGCAAGACACATGGAGGAAGTAAATGTCCCTCAGCAAAGATTGGCTAGAGATAAACAGCCTATGCAAGTTAATGGACATTCTAATGGTCAAACTAATAATCAGAATTATGAAAGACCACCACCTCAGTCTTGGTACGAACCCATTTCGAGGCCTATAGCAGGCCAAAATGCCTCAATGTTTAATAGTAAAGCCATGCAAGTTGGTGGATCTGGCCCAGTACAAGAAAATGGCATAAGAATGATTCCAAATCCCACGTTCGAAGCCATACCTGGAACTAGGGGGTACAATAATCCCTTATTCAAATTTATGCCAGGGGGGTTGGAAGGTTTTCCCACAAATGGAAGGGACACAACACCTGTTCCAGCACCTTTCGTAGGTCCCTTCGCAGGACAGGCTCAAATGGGTTACCCACACCCCCAACAGCAACCTGCACCACAGGGACAACCAGTCCCAAATGTACCACCTTATGGACCAAGAGGACCACAAGCACAAGTTTGTCCACCAAATCCTGTGTTTGTTCCCCCAGTAGTGGTTCAGCAGGCACAAAAGATGGTCCCTAGGGACCAAATTGCTGATATTGTTAAGGAGATGTGTGGACCAATGGCTCGGGGGGTCCAAACTCCTGTGTACAGAAAATCATACCCAGAATGGGTCGACAGGGTACATGAATACCCAAGGGGTTTCAGGATACCAGATTTTGCCCTTTTTTATGGGAATGGAAACCAATCAACAGTAGAGCATATTGCTAGGTTTGCTACTAATCATGACTGTATGAAGTTGAGACTATTCCCAAACTCTCTAACTGGGGGAGCATTTGTATGGTACATTAACCTTACACCTGGCTCCATTCAGACTTGGCAACAAATGGAAGAGGCATTTCATGCCCAATTCTTCCAATCGGAGCCAGAAGTTTCCATGGCAGACTTAGCAAGATTGAGTCAAAGGCCTGAAGAGAAGGCTACTCTGTTTATTACCAGATTTAAAAGGGCTCGAAATAAATGTAAAGTTATCCTGCCAGAGCCAGAATTCATAAGATTGGCCCAAAATGGCTTAGAGTTCAGGCTTCGAAAGAAGTTTGACTCGACTGAATTCAGAGACGTGATGGAATTAACCTATAAGGTGTCTAGGTATGAAACATTACTAGAGGATGAACAGGATCGAAATAATGCATCATACAAGACATACTATAGAGATCCTAATTATAAGATCGATGCAGCAGAGATTGTGGGGAAAGAACCTGTAATCTGTGAAGCATTAATTCATAAGGATACAACAATTGACCAACAGTTTAAAAAGAAAGACCTTCATAGGAAGTACTCTTTCGATTTAACTAAGGCAGATGACATTTTTTATCATTTGCTTGCGGCCAACTTCCTTAAGTTACCAAAAGGAGTAAAACTTCCATCTTTAGATGAACTTAAGGGAAAAGTCTATTGTAAATGGCATAACTCTTGGTCTCACTCGACTAAAAACTGCATTGTTTTTCGAGACAAGATCCAAGAACAAATTCGGAAATGAAGTTTGAAATTCCCAGCTAAAACAGAAAAGGCCATGGGGATCGACAGTAATCCATTTCCAGAGGTTGGAGAGAGCGCAGCTAATGTTGTTGTACCAAACTTCCAGAATTTATCTCTGTAGGAATTGGAAGAGGTCAATGTGCAGATGCATATTGCCAATCAGACAACTACCAAGAAGGACATTAGAAATCCACCAGCTATTGGACAAGATTTCTCACACCAGAGGGAAGACTCTGATGAAGAAGCACTGGATGATGATTCCCTAGAGGCAGCCGTAATGCAGAGGATGTCTCCCAGGTGCAGACTGAGTTATAAGTGGTTGAAAGGCCTTCTAGTTGATGGGAAGCAATATTACAGGGATGTGCAGAGGCGTCCCAAACTAACCAATGCTTATAATAAAAGGCCGTATCCGACTAGTGTTAGGCAGCAGCCATTAGTGGTTGAGCCTGCAGTTGATAGAATGCATACTAAAGGCAAGAGGCCCTTATATGAGTCCAGGCCACCTAACTATTACAGAATAGAGAGCTGTCATTCTGAAAGAAGACTGGAGAAGAGTTCAGGTTTTGGGATCAAAGCCAGAGATTGGCCCCCTAGACTAGCCTCACGCAGGACAGAAAGTGGTCACCTACATTGAAGGCCTGAATCATGCTCGAAACTTGAGGTCAGGGCCAAGCAATTGCCTTCACAGCCAGTTTCGAAGATGGCTTCGAAGGAAGAAAATGGCAGCTCAACATCTGGGTCAATAAGTTCGTGGGTACCTGGAGTTCCAGATTGGTTTGTGATGCAGAACAAACCTAGGGAAGTGCCTACCCAAAGGGATGTTAAAAACCAAGGTAAGATGGTTAAGCCTCCTTTGGTAGCCCCCAACAATTGGGTATTGCTTAAACACCCAAAAACGAAGAAACCAGATATGGTCCCCATAATTTTCAGATCACAAAGGAGGAAAATTCAGCGTAGGTACACCCAGTACCAGCAAGACCTGAAAGAAAGTGGAGAGAGTTCTTCATTGATCCAGACCGAAGGAAAGAAGAATCCAAAGTCAGACCATACTCCAAAGCCAACTTTACAAAGCAAGGTGGGTTACAGAAGAGAACAGTTGGCTAAGGTTCATTCTGAACTAAAAGTCAGAGAGAAAGCTAGCTTAGCAGGATTGGAGAAAGCTCTGATGGAGAGTGGCAGCGAGACAGAAGAAGAAATTAGCATTAGCCAAAAGAAAGAAATGGTGGAAGATGAAATGTTCGAAGCCTTCATGGCCGAGCAAACATTTTTGGTTGAAAAACCAGTCGAGGAAAACCATTCGAAGGAACCTGTTAGCAATGAAGTGCCAGAATGCAGCATGCAGAATGCTTCTGAAATAACTGATCAAGGCAGCCAAGAGGGGAAACAGATACAGCCAGCCATCCAGTTTGGCTCGTTTCCTCCAGTATCAGTAAACATGGTGCATATACTACAGTAGACGCGCCCGCGTGAGGCCCTCGTGCTACAGTTCGGACTCGATTTTTTGTCACGGTTCTTAATCTGAACCAAAGAGTCCAAATCCGACAAATCATTTTGAGAAAACAGATTTTTAGAAAAGAAATGCCAAACATGGACTGCTTTGTCAGATATAGAGTCGCCACCTAATTATTTTATTTTGGGGGAATTTAGGAAACCCTGACTCGGTGCCAAAGGCCACGTGTCCGTCATCACCAAAGTTGCCTAGGCTCGAGAACTTGGGTACGATTGGGGAAGGTCATCTATGAGCACCCCCTCTTGCCCGATCCGAAGATCGGCCTCTACTAACCATGATATCCAATTTTGAAAACGTTATGTGTTCTTATCCCGATTATTAGCCTAGAATTACTATGTTATGCGCACAGCACAAAAGTATAGACTAGATTGCCTAATTTGGGAATAAGCATTGCATATCCGTTTGTTTTGGAAAAATATTTTGGAATTTGCTACTCGCAAGTAGGCTAAAACACGAATTTCAATGAGCTATTCCAACTCAGACAATCCAACCTTCACCCACAGGCATTCAAGCAGTTATATCACATAAGCAGCTAGCCTCATGGTAATCATGCTATCATGGCAACACTCACACGCATGCAAGGATGCTAAAGCATAAATACTTACATCGTACTCCGTACCAAAACAAAGAACTCGTTAGCAATCAATGCATGATCCAAGTCCATGTTTAAATGTCTAATGCAACGCATACGGAATGTCACTAGAGTAGGCTCGGCTAGCCTATGAATGACATGTGAAAATGCACAAGTAGCATGTATTCAAGTTAGATTTGAAATACTAATGCAGTTAGCATGATGCGCCGAGCCCGGTGCATGCAATACTGATGAATGATGCACACATGCATAGCATAAGGTATGCTAAATTAAACATGACCTATTACTAACCATCAAAGCAGGTAAGTAAAAAGGAGAAAGAAGTGGGGGTTGGAAGACATGCACACACTCACCCACACTTATTACAAATTCACCCTCGTTCGGAGGGACCAAAAGAATAATACAATTCGAATAATGAATTAACTATCCTAGCTAATTAATTATTACAGACCAACTAAATTAATTAAACAAATTAATTAATTTAAGAAAGTAAGAAAAAGGGCCTCGGGAAGAGGGCTCAATGCACGCGTGCTCGGGTCTTGCTCGGAAGTCCACTGCCATGCGTAGGCTGCCTCTGTTTTCCCTGCTCTGCCCTTCTGAAAACTGCGAAAGTCTCAGAATTGCTTCCCTGGACATTGGGAGACACCACCGGCTGAGAAGAATGGCCACCGGCAGTAAGATGTGATCATCGGCTGTTGATGAAGCTATCGGCCACGGATTTATGGTCGGTCGGAACTGAACACTGCCGGTCGGCCAAGAATGTCTGCAGAACCTACAATTGACAGCAGCAGAGGGCAAGGCACAGCATGGCAATGCATTTCAAGCAATGTATGCACCGACCATATCCCTTATCATGTTTATGACTCAAAGGGACATGGTCCTTGGTTCTCGGACCATCAAGCGCGCATTTCAATGCGTGATAGCCCTAGAGACCAAGTTGTGCATTTTTCATTTCAAATGTAATGCAATGCACATAGTCAAACCATGGGGCTTCTACCTCTATCATGACTCACTTCAAGAGGTGAGGCAATGCATGCACAATGCAATGCAACCTAGGCATGCGAGCTAAGGATGCAACATGGCAATGCAATGTGTACATGCAAGTATGCAAGCAACCATGCGAGGTGAGCATGCAAACAAGCAAAGAGATGGACTTAAACATGATTAGCCAATTCTCAAACAAGCCTAAATCAGTGGCCAAAGTGCTCAAACATGGAGGCCAACACACGCACACACATGCACATGTTAAAGGGCTAATACTTAAGCACAAAAGGGCAACTCTCAAGCACACTTGAAAGAGGCATAACATGGACAATTGGCATGTAAATTAAGCTTTGAAAATCATGCAAGAACATGGTGCCAAACCAACCCAAACAATGCAATCAAGGTATGCAAGCAAAGTCCAAGATTCAAAGCAAGCTAAAGGGGTATTGAACCACACTTAACAAGACCAAACATGGCATGAATTCAATGACCCAAAACAGAATTTTAGCACATAAAACAAAGCCCAAAAGATTACTTAGATGGCATCTAAATGACTTAAATTCAAAAGCATGCACAATGACCAAAACATGGAGCATGCAACACAAGCCTTTGACACATCAAAGGGACCATGAAATGCAAGCATACAAGCATACTAAGTAGATTGAAATGACATGGAAAATGGT
Organism: Camellia sinensis; assembly: GCF_055761805.1. Taxonomy (NCBI): domain Eukaryota; kingdom Viridiplantae; phylum Streptophyta; class Magnoliopsida; order Ericales; family Theaceae; genus Camellia; species Camellia sinensis. Next base: position 214,671,504 of record NC_138964.1, on the reverse strand, counting down.
CCCAACCCACTAAATCAAAGCAAGTAATGCATGCTATACACTCACACCCTTAAGGCCAACAAGCCAAAATGCAAAGGGGCTATACAATGCATGCCAAAGTCGACCCAAACAACTAAGGACAGACCTTGATCATGGCAAAATAAACATGAAAGCTTCACAAAGCCAAGCCTAAAACATGCTAGAACAATGGTTTACAACCTAAGGCATGTTAAGGCAACAAAATGGCATTACAAGGCATGTATGCTAAGCAAGCATGGTATACCAAAACCAACTTAAAACAATGCTATTTCATGGCAAAATAAGCATAAATAACAGCTAAGGCATGGTCAACAAGTGCCTAAGCTAGGTGCTCCCTCAAGAGGCAAAAATTGTCCTTTTCAAGGACAACAAGGAGAGAGGGTAGCCCTCTCCTTCTTGGGACCTCAAGGAACCATCATTACCACTGAAATCTCTCAAGATTTCAGTGGTGAGGAGGCCCAAACACCAAAGTCCCGGAGCTCACACAAAATAGCACAAAACAAGGGCCAAACAAGGCATAAGAGGGGTCAAACAACCCCAAAGCTTAAAACACTCTTAACAAACTATTTAGAGGCCTTAAAAACAGAACTTTTATGTATTATATGCAAAGCCAAAAAACAGTTGCAAGATAGGTAAAAGTAGTGTGCAAAAATGGGGTAAAAAGGGACTACTTTCTTACCCTTGAAGTCCTCCTTCACAAATGATGATCTTGTTGCCTCCTTGAGCTCAAATCCAGTCAAGAACACCAAGAACAACCCTCTGGTCCCTCAACAACCAAGAGAATGTGTAACACTATGTGTTTGTGTGCAATAGTATGGACAAACACACACTAGACACACACAAGAGAGAGATATAGAGATAGGAAATATGTATCAACCCTAACCCTAATCCAGAACTCCCTCTGAAATTTTTGTAACCCTAATGCCATGAGAGGAAGCCTCTTCTTATAGGCAACTCCCTCTTGTAAGGCTTCCAAAACAAGTCATCCAAGAGGGAAATCCCTCCATACACGTGTATGGAGGGGAACAGAGTGGGTGCCAGCTATCACAGCTGGCACAAAATATCTACTAAAAGTAGATAAACAGTGATCGGTCATCCAAAATTGCCATTTTGACAAAATAAATGGCCGATCGGCAACAAAGAATGCCGACCGGCAATATATATTGCCGATGGCATAAAATCACTGGCCGGTGGCCTCGAGCCATGGCCGGTGATGTGTGGGGGTGCCTCACAAGGCATTCCCTGCCCCTTCAAGGCAAAACACAAGTGTTTGGTGCAAAACCAGGCACAAAACAGTCGAGTCGAGAGATCCTAAGGCAAGGCGCACAACCGAGACCTCCGGGAACTCAAGACGAACACAAACAAGGGTAATCACCAAGTGTTCCATTGGTGACGTCCAAGTCTTGAGGACGGTCAAAAATCGGGTGTCTACAGTTGCGCCTCTTTGACAGAACTCGAGAGTCATAACAATGACGGGAGTAAATGTCAAAGCTCAGAGACGACCCATTTTTGACAAGCCCGAAGACTTAGACAATCATGCAAGACAAACAAGATATGCGCCCGAGGGCGGGGGCAAGATGCAAGACAATGCACAGAGCCGGACATAACTTATGATCATGCAAAGAAAGCTATAATGAAGCACACATGTGACAGTTTTAAGCTAGCATACACCAATGCAACTACATTACAAATGCAGAAAGGATGTAAGAGAATTATGCAATTCTCGATACGTCTCACTCAGAGGATACAATACCTGTGTGGCTCGTCTGGTTGCACCAGCTTCAAACGAACCGTACATACAATATTGTGCCTGCAAAGAAAGCAAACTTAACAGGTACAATGTTATTAGCAATATGCATGACAATGCAAAAATGAATGCAAAATGATATGCAATATATACAAAACTATGTATGAACAATGCAAATGAAAATACAATGCAATTGAATCATGATCCAATCATGAGCGGTTCGAAACCACACCTATGTCAAATAGATTGATGGAGGTAACAAGTCCGTCTACCATAGAACGGTCAACAGAACTATGAGTAATGTAGACGGACACAAGAACAAGTATTGGGGGGAATGACAAAGGTGGGGAAACGACCCGCTGGGGAAAGGACTACGATCCTAATGCTGGATGCAACAATTACACTACAATGTAATATATAATGAAAATGTTGTGGAAATGGCAATGGATATGGCACGCGGGCCAAACCAAATCTTGCCTAGGCAAAGCATGTACGCATACAAGCCACGTCTAACATAGAACGGTCCACTGAACTATGCTTTGACACGAGAAGTATGGGCACATACCGGACCAAACTCAACATGGAAAGGCGCAAGCCATAAATGGAAGGTGATGCAATGAATGCATGCAAATTACAATGCAATGTGCACTGGGATGGAAAAGATACGATAGATAAGGCACGCAGGCCAAACCAAATCTTTTCCTAGGAAGAGCATGTATACGTACAAGCCGCATCTAACATAGAACGGTCCACTGAACTATGCTTCGACACGAGAGGTATGGGCACATACCGGACCAAGCTCAATCATGGAAAGGCGCGAGCCATAGATGGAAGTGATGCAGTGAATGCATGCAAGCTACAATGCAATGTGCACTGGGATGGAAAAGATACGATGGATAAGGCACGCAAGCCAAACCAAATCTTTGCCTAGGAAGGGCATGTACACGTACAAGCCGCGTCTAACATAGAACAGTCCACTGAACTATGCTTCGACACAAGAGGTATGGGCACATACCGGACCAAGCTCAATCATGGAAAGGCGCGAGCCATAGATGGAAGTGATGCAGTGAATGCATGCAAGCTACAATGCAATATACACTATATTACAATGATGCATGACAATGCAACTATTTACGATGGTGCATGACAATACAACTATTTACGATGATGGAAGACAATGCAACTATTTACGATGATGCATGACAATGCAATTATATTTTTTTGTTTGTTTTTTGAAATGCAAATGATGCATGAATGATTTCGAAGTGTGCGACAACGCGCGGCTTTTAAGATGCACGTGAACTTGAATATGCGACGACGCGAGTCGCTTGAAATACATGTATAATGCAACTTATCAAAAGTCGTTCGGGCACGACAAACACCGAAGAACTTGCACTTTCAGAGGATTTAGGGTCTCCTAGACCGTCGTATGTACAGGACGGTGTGATGCGCAAAATAGCGCGATTGAATGCATGCAAAATGTAATGAGATGCGCAAAATAGCGCGATTGAATGCATGTAAAATGCAATGAGATGCGCAAGATAGCACGATGCGTTAGACAACGCGAGTGCACAAGACAGTGCGATACGTAAGATAGCGCGATGGAATGCATGCAAAATGCAATGAGATGCGCAAAACAGCGCGATGCGTTAGACAACGCGAGTGCACAAGACAGTGCAATTGATTTGAAATGCACAAGACAGTGCGGTCGATTTGAAATACACAAGACAGTGCGATTGATTTGAAATACACAAGACAGTGCGATTGACATGTGATGCACATGGGGCAACTTTTGAGTTTTGTAAAAGCCAAAAGGATACGGAAAGGATACACCTTGCACGAATTCGAGTGCCACGCACAGAAGACACAATCCGAGGTCAAAACGGAGGCCGATTGAGCATCGGAGATGCACGTTTCTTGCACCGTCTTGAGCAATGAAGGCCCTGAACCACACATATAACCCAAAAAAAGGATGTAGGAGGCTCCAGAACCACTGTAAGAGACCACCGGATACCCACCGGCCATCAAAATGCATCACCGGCCATCCATTGGCCATCATACAATTACATCGGCACAATATTTTGCCGACCGGCAAAGAGTGTGGCCGACCGGCAAAAAGTCCCTGTATCGGGGCAATTTTGGCATTTCGCTACGGGCCTTTTGAAATAGGGCTTCTAGCCCTATTTTCTTTACTTCTCTTTGCTCGAAATCTTCTCCTCTCTCTCTCTAAAATATTTTCCGAGCCTTATTTCCTCGTTTTCCTTAGTTTTTGGCTCCGTTTCGTCGTTCGATTCGCATTCACCCTTGCGTTTCGAACATTTTGAACCAATTGAAATTTCATTTCGGTGTTGTTTTTTCAATTTCCGCCACTCGGGGCTTGTTTCCCTTGAGTTTTTCTCGATATCTGTGCCTTTTCCGGCCCTCTCGGGGTTGACTTTTTGTTGACTCTTCACATTCTCGCCTGATTTTTCGTCTTCCAGCCATTTTCACATTCTCTTCGAGATGGCGGACGATCTTCCACAGGGCGGGACCCCTCCAGAGCACAAGATGGATCCCGAGGCCGACCCCTTGCCACTTCATATCCGGCCGTTCAATCCGGAGACCTACAGGCCTGCGGTTCATGTGATGCTCCCCGATGGACTACGCCAGTTCCGGAGCTTCGAGAGAGGCGTGGCACCCGAGTTTCTCCTGCGCGAGCCTACCTCTCATCTGTCTTTCGGCGCTTCCGAGGTAACATTCTTTCCTCTGCTTTATTATTTTTCGTAATGTAGAACATAACTGCCATTAGTTGATTCTGTTCTCTAACTGCTTAGCCCGTATGCACCGATACACTGTACACTGTAGTTGATTGCAAACAAACTTACAACCGATATCTGTTTGAAACTTACACGTGCACACACACTGCACTGACCCTGAATCACTCAAACACACGGCGCACACTGTATTTCACTGCATACACACTGGTACCCGGTATCTGCTTGAGTCTGAAAACATGCACACATGCTGTATTTGCCCTGAACCACTCAAACACGCTGACACATCACACGTTGTAGTTCACTGTAAGTACACCGGCACTCGATGTCTGTTCGAATTTGAAAACATGCACACATGCTGTATACCTGTATGCTTCTTAAAACTGCGTTTTGAATATTGCCTCGCAATTGTTGTTTTTGATTACAGGGGGATTCCCATACCATCTGCGGGTATGGAAATGTCGTTGCTCGGGATTGGTACATAGAGCTGCCAAACGCGGTTCGTCATATCGTCGACGAGGCCGGTTTCGGCATCTTCTGCAGGGGGCTCTCCCGGCTTACGACTTGCAGGCCCTTGCTTGCCGCTTTAGTGGAGAGGTGGTGGGATACCACCAACTCCTTCCACCTCTCCGTTGCGGGGGACATGACGATGACTCCCTACGATTTCTCGATGCTCACCGGCATCGGGGTGGGGGGTGATCCGATCCCCTTCGACACCGATATGGATGAGTGGGACGCCGCCTAGCTGTACCTGCTCGGCACTCAGCCTCCCCTCGCTCGAGCAGGGTTTGTCAGGTACTCTTGGTTCGAGAGCCATTTCCGGATTCAGCCAGCCTTGGCGGAGGAGGCGCAGATGGCCCCAGAGGAGGTGGATCAGTATGCGCAGGGCTTCATCATGTTCCTCTTCGGGACGACTCTTTTCGCCGAGCGGGCGAACACCGTGCCTCTATGTCTGTTAAGCGCACTGGTGGATGTCAGGCGGATCTGCCGCTGTGACTGGGGCGGCGCCGGCTTGGCCACTTTGTATGGTTACATGAGCTCTTCTTCCCGCCTCAGCAGACAGCTTCTCGACGGCTACTGGCGAGCTTGGGAGGTACATCTTCTTCCCCTTTTACATTTCTGCTTTACGTTTTCTGTATTCTGTACACTGCACATACCACGGTCTGCCTCTCACTGACTATATACTGCACACGCGGCACACATATACTCTGCTTTACTTTGACTGTATACTGCACACACTATATACTCTGTACAATACACTACACAACACACAGCTCTGTCATTTCTGCTTTATTCTGTATTTTGCTTTATCTGATAGTCATACTTATATCTGTTCTGCAGTTGTGGGTGTATGCCTACTTTCCTAGGCTTGCCCCAGTACCTGATGTGGAGACCCCACTCGACGTCCCCTTTTCTCATCGCTTTGATGTGCGATGCGTGCGGAGACCACGGGAGTCTTTTATTTTCTTCCGCCGCTACTTCGACACCATCACCGTCGCGGAGGTATGTTCAACTTTTAGAATTTGCTTAGGCTTCGTTTAGCACTGTATGTTTTCAATAACAGTAGATAACAAACTACATTTCATTTTCAGATCACCTGGCAGCCTTGGGCTCCGTTGCCAGCCATGGTGAGGGATCACTACGAGGGCGCAGAGGAGACTGCCCGTTGCCGGATTCTGTTGGAGGGCCCGGTCTGTCGGGCTTGGTACCTGGGCGAGCGTTTCTTGCGTCAGACCCTGGGTTTACCGAAGCAGATAGTTCCGGGTCCGCCTCTTACACATATGAGGCATACAGAGGGGTTCTCTTTTGAGCACATGAGGGACTACACCGTCAGCTGGGGTGTAGAGTGTCACAGAGGCGAGGGTGACTACGCAGAGTACGTCCGGACCTACATTATGCGACCCTTGAGCGGTGGTCATCGGGCTGAGAGGGAGAGGCCAGCGGCGCCGGCAGCTAGAGCGGGAGCGGGGGCTGAAGTAGGAGCATCGAGGAGAGCTCGAGTCCGTGGCAGGGGCGGAGTTCAGAGAGGGCGGGGAACCGGCTGGCCTGCTTGCCCACTATACTGACATGCCGAGGGCAGGATGGGGCGACGTACCAGATTCCCTTTGCTCCTCCTCCGACCGACCATGAGTTGGTCGGGTTCTATGACTTACCTCCGGTATGTACTACTTCATCTTGCATCTTGCATTGTCATTTTATTTCAGTTTATTTTGATATTCGGCAGAATACTGATGCCTTTGATACTTTTGCAGGCGTCCTCCGAGTACACCCGGCAGTCCCTGGAGTTGAATGCCTCTATGATGAGGATGCTACAGTGGACCTTCGACCTCCTGGCCCTCTATAGTATTCCGGTATGTCCTCCTGACGACGGTCTCAAACCATTCATAAACTGATTCGCGTAATCTGATGCACGACACAACACCTGACACACTAATCTCACAGCATCTGATACACTGCATACACTGCATTTATACACTGCATTCTGCACTTGATAAACTGCTCACGGCATTCACACACTGTACTCATACACTGCATTCTGCACTGATAAACTGCTCACGACATTCACACACTGTACTCATACACTGCATTCTGCACTGATACACTGCTCACAGTATTCTGATGTATTTGTCTTTTGTGCTTTTGAGCCTCCCTTCCAGATTTCTCAGGTGGGTGGCGCTCCGGCTGGGCCCTCTATTCCTGCTCGAGGAGGGCGTGGAGACGCTGTACGTCCTCGTACCAGGGCGGGGCGTGTTCATGTCGGGAGTAGCTCTCGGGCGCCGACCCCTAATGATGACGATGATGATGATGATGAGTCCGAGGCAGAGGTAGAGGCCGGGTCATCTGAGGAGGCTGGAGACGACTCAGACTCAGGCTCAGATAGCGATGCTGATAACGATGCCCCTGGACCTTCGTCCAGGAAGAGGGCGAGGACAGATCCCCAGGCCCGAGACTACTAATGACGATCCAGATTGCTGCTTTTCTTCTTTTTTGTACTTTTTTTTTTTCTTCCTTCTCTTTGATAGTAGTTAGATTACCTTGTACTGCCGTAGGCAGATTTTTGTTTTCAAAGCTATGTACTTGAAAAAGATAATGAAATGAACAAACTTTTTGTTTAAAAAGTGTTACATTTACATATCTCATGTATTGCATCGCATCACATCATGTTACACCTCAATGTGAATGGAATTGACCTGTTGTCTGAAAAAAAATCGAGCATTTGTACTGTAACGATTAGATAACCAAACGGCCTCATAGCAAAACAGCCCAAGCAACACACTGCTCAAACTGAACGCACAGCCCATACTCTGTTGGGGATTAGTCTGCATACAGCCCCTAACACCACACTCGGTTCATTCTGCACACAGCAAATCCTGAACAAACGGCCCAATCTGACAAGACGGAACACAAAGATGGAACCAGTTGAAGTTGAAGCACGCTCAGATTCCCGAATTTTTTTCTTCTTCTTTTGCTTCGCACAGATGTAAAGAATGGCACAGCACTCTGAGCATAAACGATTTTCGAAATAAAAAAAGGATTTTCAACCGGGGCATCGAGCCTACAATCGAACACAACGGGAAGGACTCAAACAAAAGGGTACACGACCTAAACACAACGAGACACGCTCGGAAAAGACCCAAAACAAAAGTTGAGGTGAACAAAACGAAAGACACGACATGCGGACATGTTCAACGAAAGACCTCAAATCTCAATGAGCCAGTTCCTCCGGGTATATTTTCCACCCTTTCTGATTTATGATTCTCACATCACTCGGCCCTCAGGCTCGATTTTTTCCTCTAAAACCCTTTGGCTCGCTTTTTCTCTCAACTTACACCTCTCTATTCTTTATTCTCTCATTTTTATCCCTCCCCAGGATTTTTTAATGGATGAATAGGAAGTTGTGGGTTCACGCCCGACACCGTTAGCTCACAGCTCTTTCTTCCGGTGGCGCTTGGTCGATGCCCCAGGTAAGGGAATAGAGTACCTTGATCCCTTCGGATTCGTGCTTCGCACTTGGTTCGATACCTCGTTGCTCGGAGGTTGAGAGAGCTTTCAGCCCTTTAATGACAGCTTAAGTTGTGCCCTTCTTGGCAAGTATGCTGGCAATGGGGGAAAGACAGGAAGCCTGACTCAACCGTGCCCATAGTTCATCATTTTGACCATTTTTTTGTTTTGGTTTTCTACTAAAACAATTTTGTCCAGAATGAGAGTCGGATTAACACACTTGTTCGATTTTTGATTTGAAAACCATGCAAGTCAGACTATAAGCACTGAAAATTTTCCTTTTTGGGTCCAAGAAAATGGTCTAATTTTGGAAAATGAAATAATTTTCGAGAAAATGGTCAACCTCAGTAAAAATTCTCAAAAACTATTTTTGTAAACGGGGGTTTAGGTTATTACATCAGAGCGAAGCCCGGTTGTTGCTGACACGTCGTTGCTATAGCTGGAGGCAACCTCTGGTTGGCTGAGCTCTATCACAATCCGCCCCAGTAGCAGGGGCTCCTGTGGTATGAAATTCCCGGCATACGGTGCCACTGGCGGCGAAGCCGACATTCCATAGGCCAGATCGGCCACGGATCTCTGAAGGTCGCCTATCATTCCCATCAATTCAAATGTGGTGGGCTCACGAGCCTGATACAACTGGGGGGTCTAGACTGGGTGCGCGACAGGCGACCTAGGCAGATGCGATACATCAACATTGGTTTCATCCCGCAAGGTGATCCCTTGATCTAGCGTAGCTGTCATAACCACAATCTCCTCTGAATTTTGCGTCATGATAAGTCCACTGTACTGAACGGTGACTGAAGGATCAGATATCTGTCTTGCCTCAGCAAGGGGGAACACTAACTATTCTGTATTAACTCTCTGAACCTCTGAACTGAAAGGAAAAACAAACAGCATTTCAGCCCAAACAGATCAAACACGGGTGTAGCCGAACAACTGCACTCTATTACTGATCACTGTTCCCCAGAATCACTGTTCCCAAAACTGAACTTGATACCCGCAGATAACTGATTTCTCAACAACACTGATACTGGTGCCCTCAGGTCTAATACTCAAACTTGCGAACTGATATGTGTGTTCCTCTGCATAGATACGCTCTAAAACACATAGCAAGTAAAGAGAGCCAAAACACCCCTATAGAGGGGTAGGGTTACCCTGTCCTATTTTGTCAGGAGCTAGGGTTTCACTATTCACGCAACAGTTTTCAAACAACCTAACATCGGGTAAGCAACCTGTCCTAATTTGGAATGGTCACTATGGATTTCGATATACACTAGGTCGAATGGTCGAAAAGGGTGCCCCGGTAAAAACCAGGGTTTGTGTTCCCATGCTGTCAGAGCCCATAACTGATTAGCCTTATGGTAATGTCTTGACAAGACGAGCCTCCGGCAAACCGTTCAGGAATGGCAGATGGCAAACACGGTGTCCTAGGCGCACCAATGCACATGCAATGCAAAGAAACACATAAATGAAATCAAAACAGGATATCACGAGTTCGAGTCAGGCTCTCTAAAATCCCCAGTAGAGTCGCCAGAAATAGTAGACGTCCCCACGTGAGGGCCTCGTGCTACAGTTCGGACTCGATTTTTTTCCACGGTTCTTAATCTGAACCAAAGAGTCCAAATCCGACAAATCATTTTGAGAAAACAGATTTTTAGAAAAGAAGTGCCAAACATGGACTGCTTTTCCAGATACAGAGTCGCCACCTAAATATTTTATTTTGGGGGAATTTAGGAAATCCTGACTCGGTGCCAAAGGCCACGTGTCCGTCATCACCAAAGTTGCCTCGGCTCGGAAACTTGGGTATGATATGCAAAGGTCATCTATGAGCACCCCCTCTCGCCCGATCCGAAGATCGGCCTCTACTAACCATGATATTCAATTTTGAAAACGTTATGTGTTCTTATCCCGATTATTAGCCTAGAATTACTATGTTATGCGCACAGCACAAAAGTATAGACTAGATTGCCTAATTTGGGAATAAGCATTACATATCCGTTTGTTTTGAAAAAATGTTTTGGAATTTGCAACTCGCAAGTAGGCTAAAACACGGATTTCAATGAGCTATTCCAACTCAGACAATCCAACCTTCACCCACAAGCATTTAAGCAGTTATATCACATAAGCAGCTAGCCTCATGGTAATCATGTTATCATGGCAACACTCACACGCATGCAAGGATGCTAAAGCATAAATACTTACATCGTACTTCGTGCCAAAACAAAGAACTCATTAGCAATCAATGCATGATCCAAGTCCATGTTTAAATGTCTAATGCAACGCATACGGAATGTCACTAGAGTAGGCTCGGCTAGTCTATGAATAACATGTGAAAATGCACAAGTAGCATGTATTCAAGTTAGATTTGAAATACTAATGCAGTTAGCATGATGCGCCGAGCCCGGTGCATGCAATACTGATGAATGATGCACGCATGCATAGCATAAGGTATGCTAAATTAAACATGACCTATTACTAACCATCAAAGCAGGTAAGTAAAAGGGAGAAAGAAGTGGGAGTTGGAAGACATGCACACACTCACCCACACTTATTACAAATTCGCCGTCGCTCGGAGGGACCAAAAGAATAATATAATTCGAATAATGAATTAACTATCCTAGCTAATTAATTATTAGAGACCAACTAAATTAATTAAACAAATTAATTAATTTAAGAAAGCAAGAAAAAGGGCCTCGGGAAGAGGGCTCAATGCACGCGTGCTCGGGTCTTGCTCGGAAGTCCACTGCCATGCGTAGGCTGCCTCTGTTTTCCCTGCTTTGCCCCTCTGAAAACTGCTAAAGTCTCAGAATTGCTTCCCTGGACAATGGGAGACACCACCGGCTGAGGAGAATGGCCACCGGCAGTAAGATGTGATCATCGGCTATTGATGATGCTATCGGCCACGGATTTATGGTCGGTCGGCACTGAACACTGCCGGTCGGCCAAGAATGTCTGCAGAACCTGCAATTGACAGCAGCAGAGGGCAAGGCACAGCATGGCAATGCATTTCAAGCAATGTATGCACCGACCATATCCCTTATCATGTTTATGACTCAAAGGGACATGGTCCTTGGTTCTCGGACCATCAAGCGCGCATTTCAATGCGTGATAGCCCAAGAGACCAAGTTATGCATTTTTCATTTCAAATGTAATGCAATGCACATATTCAAACCAAGGGGCTTCTACCTCTATCATGACTCACTTCAAGGGGTGAGGCAATGCATGCACAATGCAATGCAACCTAGGCATGCGAGCTAAGGATGCAACATGGCAATGCAATGTGTACATGCAAGTATGCAAGCAACCATGCGAGGTGAGCATGCAAACAAGCAAAGAGATAGACTTAAACATGATTAGGCAATTCTCAAACAAGCCTAAATCAGTGGCCAAAGTGCTCAAACATGGAGGCCAACACACGCACACACATGCACATGTTAAAGGGCTAATACTTAAGCACAAAAGGGCAACTCTCAAGCACACTTGAAAGAGGCATAACATGGACAATTAGCATGGAAATTAAGCTTTGAAAATCATGCAAGAACATGGTGCCAAACCAACCCAAACAATGCAATCAAGGTATGCAAGCAAAGTCCAAGATTCAAAGCAAGCTAAAGGGGTATTGAACCACACTTAACAAGACCAAACATGGCATGAATTCAATGACCCAAAACAGAGTTTGAGCGCATAAAACAAAGCACAAAAGATTACTTAGATGGCATCTAAATGACTTGAATTCAAAAGCATGCACAATGACCAAAACATGGAGCATGCAGCACAAGCCTTTAACACATCAAAGGGACCATGAAATGCAAGCATACAAGCATACTAAGTAGACTGAAATGACATGGAAAATGGTCCCAACCCACTGAATCAAAGCATGTAATGCATGCTATACACTCACACCCTTAAGGCCAACAAGCCAAAATGTAAAGGGGCTATACAATGCATGCCAAAGTCGACCCAAATAACTAAGGACAGACCTTGATCATGGCAAAATAAACATGAAAGCTTCACAAAGCCAAGCCTAAAACAGGCTAGAACAATGGTTTACAACCTAAGGCATGTTAAGGCAACAAAATGGCATTACAAGGCATGTATGCTAAGCAAGCATGGTGTACCAAAACCAACTTTAAAAAATGCTATTTCATGGCAAAATAAGCATAAATAACAGCTAAGGCATGGTCAACAAGAGCCTAAGCTAGGTGCTCCCTCAAGAGGCAAAAATTGTCCTTTTCAAGGACAACAAGGAGAGGGGGTGGCCCTCTCCTTCTTGGGACCTCAAGGCACCATCCTTACCACTGAAATCCCTCAACATTTCAGTGGTGAGGAGGCCCAAACACCAAACTCCCAGAGCTCACACAAAATAGCACAAAACAAGGGCCAAACAAGGCTTAAGAGGGGTCAAACAACCCCAAAGCTTAAAACACTCTTAACAAACTATTTAGAGGCCTTAAAAACAGAACTTTTATGTATTATATGCAAAGCCAAAAAATAGTTGCAAGATAGGTAAAAGTAGTGTGTAAAAATGGGGTAAAAAGGGACTAGTTTCTTACCCTTGAAGTCCTCTTTCACAAATGATGATCTTGTTGCCTCCTTGAGCTCAAATCCAGTCAAGAACACCAAGAACAACCCTCTAGTCCCTCAACAACCAAGAGAAGGTGTAACACTACGTGTTTGTGTGCAATAGTATGGACAAACACACACTAGACACACACAAGAGAGAGATATAGAGATAGGAAGTATGTATCAACCCTAACCCTAATCCAGATCTCCCTCTGAAATTTTTGTAACCCTAATGCCAAGAGAGGAAGCCTCTTCATATAGGCAACTCCCTCTTGTAAGGCTTCCAAAACAAGTCATCCAAGAGGGAAATCCCTCCATACACGTGTATGGAGGGGAATAGAGTGGGTGCCAGCTATCACAGTTGGCACAAAATATCTACTAAAAGTAGATGAACAGTGATCGGCCATCCAAAATTGCCATTTTGACAAAATAAATGGCCGATCGGTAACAAAGAATGCCGATGGCATAAAATCACTGGCCGGTGGCCTCGAGCCATGGCCGGTGATGTGTGGGGGTGCCTCACAAGGCATTCCCTGCCCCTTCAAGGCAAAACACAAGTGTTTGGTGCAAAACCAGGCACAAAACAGTCGAGTCAAGAGATCCTAAGGCAAGGCGCGCAACCGAGACCTCCGGGAACTCAAGACGAACACAAACAAGGGTAATCACCAAGTGTTCCAATGGTGACGTCCAAGTCTTGAGGACGGTCAAAAGTGGGGTGTCTACAACTACCTCATGAGTTCCAAGCTGGAGATGAGAACCAAGATGGTCAAGAAATTGACCTAATTCCAGTCTCTAGTGAAGACTCACAAGTGAGTATAGTACAGGATAATTCCGGAATGGCTACCCCAATGGAAACTGAATATGAGAGCGAAGAAGAAGTGAGCAGTAACCTCTCATATCCTTTTGAGTATCCCTCGAATTCTATGACACAACAAGTCAAGCCTTTGTATATCAAGGCTTTCTTCGATGGGATACAATTGAACCGAGTCCTGATAGATAATGAGGCAGTAGTGAACTTACTACCGAAATCTTCTTTGAAGAAACTAGGGAAAAAGAATCTCAGGTTGATCCCAACCAACACAACCATTGCTGGTTTCGCTGGAGACAAACAGATGGCTCAGGGAATTCTACCCATCAACCTTAGTGTGGGAACCAGGGACTGCATAACAGCATTCTTCGTAATCGACAGTAATGCTAAATATAATGCTTTACTTGGGGGAGATTGGATTCACACTAACAAATGTGTGCCTTCCTCTTTGCATCAGAAAATAATGATGGCTTTAGGCAATAGAGAGACAGGGGAAATTGTTGTAGATCCTCAACCCTTCATAGCCTGTGTAGACTTCGCAGAGGCCAAATTGTATATTGAGGGAGTGACACCACTCAGTATACTGAGGAAACCTGATGGCTCAGCCGAAGTGACGGCTAATGAGGAAGTGACACACCAGAAGCACTTAGTCCAGGAGAGTGCTGATGAAGAGGTTATCATTAAGGATGACAATGATGCCTGGTTATAGGCAAATAAATGAAGTCCAAGAAGCCAAATCTTTGGCTCTAATTAAATTCTCAACATTGGATATAAAATCAATAGTCCAGAAAGGACAAGAGCAAGAGAAAAAAGCCATGATAATTGGTTGCAAACAGGAGCAGCAGCAGGTCGAAGTTTTGGCCCTTAATAAATACTGTGCATTGGGCATTGAAACAAAAGTCCAAGAAATACAGGAAGAAGAAGCCTTAGGGATAGATTTTGTCTATAAGGAGAAGGGTAAAGATGTTGAAATAAGGAACCTGAGAACAGAACAAAGCAAGGAGGTTGCTTCGAAGCTAGAAGAAATCAAAGAAGGAACTTCAATAAGTTCTTAGACACAAGACCCCTTAGAAGAAGTAAACTTAGGGGAAGCTTCTATACAACAGCCCACCTATATAAGTGCTTGTTTGAAAGTTCTGGACAGGGACCAGTTGTTGATTGTCCTGAAGAAATATAAAGATTACTTTGCATGGTCTTATAATGAACTACCAAGATTGGATAGGTCATTAGTGGAACATAGGCTCCCTATGAAGCCCAATTTCAAGCCATACAAGCAAAAACCAAGAAGAATGAGTCCAGAAGTGATTCAAAAAGTTAAAGAGGAGATTCTTAGACTACTCAAGGCAGGCTTTATTAGGACATCCAGGTATGTTGAATGGCTATCTAATATTGTGTCTGTAGTTAAGAAGAATGGCAAAATGAGGGTATGCATTGATTTCATAAACTTAAATCTAGCAACTCCAAAGGATGAGTACCCTATGCCTATAGTAGATTTGCTGGTAGACAGTTCAGCAGGGCATCAAATTTTATCAATGATGGATGGGCACTCTGGTTATAACCAAATCTGCATTGCAAAAGAAGATGTCCACAAAACAGCATTTAGATGTCCTGGGAATATTGGCACCTTCGAATGGGTTAAAATGCCATTTGGCCTGAAAAATGCAGGGGCTACATATCAGAGGGCTATGAACACCATTTTTCATGATCTCATTGCAGGGTATTTAGAGTGTTATATTGATGACATTGTAGTGAAATCCCAATCCATGAAGGAGCATATGTTTCATTTAGAAGCAGCTTTTGAAAGAATGAGGAAGTTCAAGTTGAAACTCAATCCTCTTAAGTGTGCTTTTGGTGTATCATCTGGAAATTTCTTGGGTTATGTAGTGCACAAGAAAGGAATACATATTGATCAGAATAAAGCCAAAGCCATCATCGAAGCCAGGCCTCCATCAAGTAAGAAAGAATTGCAAAGGTTCCTTGGACAGGTTAACTTTCTTCGAAGGTTCATTTCTAACACTGCAAGGAAAACTAAAGTATTTTCTTCCTTGTTAAGGCTAAAAGATGAAGAGGAATTTGTGTGGACAGCAGAGCATCAAACTGCTTTTAAAGGTATCAGAGCCTACTTGACCAACCCTCCAGTGCTGATGCCACCAAAGGGTGATAAGCCCTTGAAGTTGTACATAGTTGCAGCAGATGATTCATTGGGAGCCTTTTTGGCGCAAGACAATGAAGATGGCAAGGAGCAAGCTGTTTATTACCTTAGTAGGTTTCTAAATTCTTGTGAATGTAAATATCCAGCTGTTAAAAAGCTGTGTCTTGCTTTGTATTTTGCTACAATGAAATCAAGATATTATCTTTTACCTACAACTGTCTTAGTAATCGCAACCACAGATTTGGTTAAGTACATGTTATCTAGACCTATGTTGAGGGGAAGAATTGGCAAGTGGATCCTAGCCTTATCAGAGTTTCATTTAGAATATGTTCCCCAAAAGGCAATAAAAGGCCAAGTTTTAGCCAATTTTTTGGCAGACCATCCATCTCAAACAGAAAGCCAAGAGATAATGGAACTTGGAACAGCTAGTGTTGAGCCATGGCAAATGTGGTTCGGTGGATCAAAAGCCAATGGTTTAACTGGAATTGGTATTGTGATTAGGTCACCACAAGGGGTAGAAGCCACACATGGTTTCAGAGTGGATGAGGCTACCTGTTCCAATAACCAAGCTGAGTATGAAGCCTTAATAGTGGGACTAGAAATTCTTATATTATTACAAGTTCATGCAGTTGACATATTTGGAGACTCTCAATTGGTGGTTAATCAAGTGAAAGGGATTTTCAAGTGTCAAAGCATAAGCATTTTTCCATACTATGTTGTTGCATTACATCTGCTTTCTCAATTTCAAATAGCAAATGTAACTCATGTCCTAAGATTTTTGAATAATAGAGCTAATGATGTTGCTCAGAAAGTTTCGAATTTCAAGAGAAGGGATAATGCCCAAAGGGACATAAACCAAACAACATATCAGAAATTAATACCACATTTGAATAAAAGGAATGTGGTCTTGGAAGTCAATGATAATGACTTACAAGAACAAGATTGGAGGCATCCAATAATGCATTACTTGGCTGGTCCATCTTTGAAGGCCAGCGGGAAAATTAAATTACAATCTATGCAATATATGATATATGGTAATGCCCTCTACAAAAGAGGGGGAGATGGCTTATTGCTGGAATGTTTAGGCTCAAAAGAAACATTAACAGCTATGGCCGAGGTTCATAAAGGCATCTATGGTGCTCATCAGCCTGGTGTAAAGATGAGATGGTTGCTTCGAAGGCATTCCTACTATTAGCCAACTATCCTTAAAGACTGCATAGAATATGCAAAGGGTTACCAGGCATGTCAAAAGCATGGCACTATAAGGCATGTGCCCATAACTGACCTACATGCAGTAGTGAAGCCTTGGCCATTCAGAGGATGAGCCATGGATATGATAGGAAAAATACACCCACCTTCTTCGAAGCATCATTGTTTCATTCTAGTGGCCACCGATTATTTCACTAAGTGGGTCAAAGCTAAGCCATACAAAGTTGTAGACCAGACAGAGGTCATTGGGTTCATTAAGGATTTGATCCATAGATTTGGCATCCCACAAACTATAACTGTTGATAATGGAACTATTTTCGATAGGAAAATGGTAAAGTCTTTTGTGGCCGAGTTTGGAATTAGCCTTGTTAATTCCATCTCATATTATGCACAAGCCAATAGTCAAGCTGAATCATCCAATAAGTCCTTGAAGAAAAGAATACAAAAGGTTGTGGAAGACAATCCTAGGGCATAACTTATTGTTAAATGTATTGTGGACTTACAGAACTTCCCCAAGGACAAGCACAAGAGTCACTCCTTATACCTTAGTATATGGGCATGATGCAGTGTTACCTGTGGAGATCAATGTTAATTCCTTGAGGGTAAGATGCCAAGACCAGTTGGATCCTGAGCAGTACCATCAGAGTATGTGCTTGGAATTAGAAAGCATAGATGAAGCTAGAATTCTAGTATTAAATAGCATTCTCTTTCAGAAGAAGAAAGCAGCCAAAAATTATAATAAGAAAGTCAAACACATTGGCTTAGATGAAGGTGATTTGGTATGGAAGACAATATTCCCAATAGGAATTAAAAGCCATAAGTTTGGCAAATGGTCACCTAACTGGGAAGGACCATATCAAATTCATAGAGTTCTGCCTTTTGGAGCATACCATTTGAGAAATTTGAATGGTTATGTGCATCCCAAAAAGATTAATGGCAGACATTTGAAGCCTTATTTTCCAACTATTTGGGAAATACAAGGAATAAAATAAACACTAATTATAAGAACACAAGATTACTCAGATGATAGACAAGAATTTGTTTTTTCATAAAGAGTCAAGTACATTTTGCCACAAATTGGCCCAAAAATTATTACAATGTCTTAATTGTTGTTTTACAATAAATTTTCTATTTCTAAATGATGAAAATAGTTGAATAGCTGCAGCCATTTCTTCCTTTCGATCGGCCAATCCTTGGTTAGAGATTTGCAGTTTGGTGTCAGTTCGGACTAAAGCCTGGTTCACTGCAAATAGCTCTTCTTCAAGTTAAGCTTTCCTCTCCAGCAGCTGAACTCGAAATTGAGAGGCAAAGAAGTGTTGTTCCTTGAGCTCTGACACTTCAGTATGCACTTGGGAAACAAAACTCTGGTCCCTGGTCAATTTCTTCTCTGCAGCCTTGGCAGCATGGCAGAGGCTGATGTAGTAATCATTGGTAGTTGCTACCTGGGATAAATGACTTGAGACATTCATGCCAGACTGCTCAGCAACGTCGTAGCACTGAATGAACCCATTTCTGATTATAGGTCTTTGTAGAGCCTCGAAGGGGATTCTCGAAAAAGAGATTAACAGTTCCAGGCAAGTGTCTAAGTCTATCAGTGGGGCAGAAGGCTTGCTGCTGGAAGAAGAGAAGCTTTCAAGGATTTCCAGCAAGGAGTTAGCCAAGACTAATGGCTCAGCTTCATCATTGACTGTTGGAGAGGTAGAGGGTATGTCAAAGAGACTGGCTAGTCTTGTTTCGAAGATATCCACCTCATCCGTAGACATGAGGGGCGCAGAGAGAGCTGTGGTGGAAGGCACAGAGGACTGCATAGGGATAGGAGAGATGGGTGGAACATCTTTAGCAGTCTCCATAGTCCTAGCCACCAATGAGTCAAGGGAAGAAGGACTGGAGCTAGGTAAAAATGGTAAACCATGGGTTGGAGAGCTACCAGCACCCTCAATAGGGGAATCAACTGCCATCAGAGATGGAATAGCAATCGAAATTTCTATGGAAGGAAAAGGAGGAGCAAGGCTCGAAAGGGAATTAATTGTTGGTAGCTCAAAAGACAAGAAAGGGAGGTATGGCTTTAAGCCAAGAAAAGGAGATGTAGGAATGTTTGGTCTCAGGGAAGGTACATAAAGTGTAGGCCTTGGAAGTGGGAGTAATATCTGAGTAGCCTTCACATGCTGCATTTCATCAACTTCAACTAAAACTGAGGGAGTCCTCATTGGAAGGATAGGCTCAGTAGTTGTTGCTGCAAGAGGAAGAAATGTAAAGTAATGTCAAGCTTCAATAATAAAATTTGACAAGGAAAAACAGTAGAAGCATGAAAGAAATTAGTTGTTTCAGAAATGTTGGCAGTGATAGGAGAGCTACGAAGGGAGTAATGTTCGGCAGTTTGTTACCTTCTTGCAGTTTTCCTTTGTAATGCATCGGCAGCAGCAGCTTCATCTCTCAGAAATTGTTGTTGCCGTCTCTTCTCAGCTCTCTCGAAGACAATTATGGCTTTAGAATGTTCTTGTTCTACTACCTTGGCATCTGCTTCATGGATGGTATCTTCAACCAAGTTAGTAGCAGAAGCAGTCACTTTTCTCATCTGCTTCATGGATGGTATCTTCAACCAAGTTAGTAGTAGAAGCAGTCACTTTCTTTCTCTTTTTCATTGCTTTGGCAATTGTCTCAGAATCGGAGTCTTTGACCATATCAGAGGGGGAGACAGTCACCTTTCTTTTCTTTTTTCTCTGTATTGGTGTAGTCTGCTCTTTCTCAATTTCCTTCTCAACTTCTTCAATCTGAGATCTGGATTCCAAAGAAATGAGCTCCTCTTCTATCTCTCTGGCAGTTGTCTCATCTTGAACCAAGTCAGAGGAAAGGATGATCACTTTTTTCCTTCTTTTCAAGGGCGACTCTTGCTCTTGATCTGCTTCTTTTCCTTCTTCTGCTTGAATATCAGGTGTTTCCTTTTCAGGCTCAAAGAGTCTCTTTTTCTTTTGTTGTTGGCCACCTCCACAAAAGAAGAACTAAGAATAAGATTACAAGCATTATAGAGAAAGCCAAAGGAAAAGAAACGACGGTATATACCTTTCTTCGAGGTAGCCCGAGTGACTCTTAGGGGAGTTGAAGCAGCAGGAGCAGATTGGGTTGTAGCAGGCACTGCAACTGAAACAGTGAAAGAAGTGACAATTCCAGCTCCTTTGGGCTTGGGCACATCTAACACCATTAGTAGGTTTTGAGGTGAAATGGCCAAGTAGACTTCCATGTTGGTCACCCACCAGTTTTGGTATCTCTTCAATAGGGTACCTTGAGGAATGAAAAGGGTATACGCGAAATTGACCAAGTCATCTATAAATTTGAAAGTTGCCTCTTCTAGCCTGGACTTCCGAACTTTCAGATCCCTCCTAGTAAGACTGAGATTGGTGTTGCTGCAGAGAGGTATTGGGACCCCTTGTGTGAAGCCAAATTGTCTAGCAAATTGAGCAGGACAGTAGGGCTCAGCGATGCATTTGTAGGCCTTGGGATTCAAGGTCCCGATAAATAACTCTCTAGGGATCAGAATTGAGGCCCATATATCTTTGTGAATAGGTGAAGCACAGAACCTGTCACTTAGGAAATTCCTCAACCAAGATGGACCAATGGTGGGTTTGAAGGAACAGAAACGGTAAGTAGGAAAGGAAGCTAGAAGTTGGTGGAAGAAAGAGAAGTAAAAAAGCAAAGGTAGAGGGATAAAGTGAAGCATTGGCCAGCCTCATGCCATGAGTAAGAGGGTTTGGCTCAGAAAATTTAAGGCATTTGGATTGTAACTCAGTGAAATAGGCAAAAAGCCAAAACTGAAGGATCTAGAATGGCCCCCCTTGATTAGCATCTAAGGGTTTCTCACAGAAAATGAAGCAAACTCTATATACGTGACCTAGAACATGTGGAGCTAAGGCCACCTTTTTCTATAAAACAAGGGCTTTGGCAAGAGGGGCAAATTCAGGCATGATTCTCTGAGAGGAGGTACAGAAGAGGAATTTGCAAAGCCAATACAATAAGAAAAAAAAGAATTCCCTATCAATCACAAGCCCTCTCTTTTATTCTCAGCCTTAGCGAAATCACTATAGGATGAGTTAAGAGAGGGGAGGGAAAAGGGGACTGCTGAGTCAAGGTAATCTGGTCCAATGGGGGTACCAATGGGGGATAATCCTAGTAGATGGCAAATGTCAAGAACAGTAAGGGCCATTATCCTACATCTAAATTAAAAGAAATTAAAGATAGGATTCCAAAAACACAAGGCAACAGGAATTAGGAAAGAGTCTTCTGAGATAGTTACCCTGGATAGTCGGAGAGCATCGAGAAGGCAGAGCTCTTGAAGGTCCAGAGTTCTAGCAGGGACAACCCGGTCATACCATTCTTGCCATTCCGGTCTCACCGTGGACCAGCATCGGTGGGGGCGGTTTATCCTCCAGTTCCTCCAGTCAAGACCACCTTCGTAAAGGAGACATTGGTTTTCCAGACGAGGATATAAGGCTGGGAGCTCAGTAAGGATTTCCTTGAATATGGGCCCAAGCACGTAGTCTTGCTACACATGGCGACGAGGGACGAAGATGCGTCCATCGATAGCGCTTTTCTCCCCAGCTTTGTACTTCTCACATTCTGCATCAATGATCCTCTTCAAGGCTACAGATGGGCTCGCACGCTCTACGACTGGCACTGAAGAAGAAGCCATTGATAGTACACTTTTCCAGAAGGTGAAGCTGAGAAAGGAAGTAGAGAGAAGTGGAAGATCGGCAGAGGTAAAGGGGTTTGTGCGTTGAGCGAGCAAATGATTTCAGAACACGAAATAAAAGGGTTTCAAAAGCCTTTGTGTTTGGAAGATATATAACGCTTGGTTCGTTAAGCACTAAAAGTACGAATACGAAGAGTTTCCTTCAAATATTGATAGTATTTGGAGGGAAAAACATATTCTGGATGCTGATGCCAGCTTCGAAGTAAAGTATTTGGCTTCGAAACCAGATTTTGCCGCCAAAAGCCAAATAACAACGGCTTCGAAACCAAGAAGCCGGCTTCGAAGCACATTTCCATACTTTAAAAAGTAAGAATTCTCAAGTATTTGTGTTGCTTCAAAGGGTTTAAAGACCAGTTTTAGTTTTCTTAACGAAAGTGATGTCTTTCGAGGCAAAACTTGAGACTCCTTAAGAATGGAAATTGATGTTCGAAACATTAAAACCAATGGTCGGTTTATATAAAAAAAAAAAAAAAAGTTATCTGTTGAACTAAAACACCATGAACTGTTGTTCGAAGCAAAAGATGGTCAATTTAAAACTAAATGATCACATTAACCATGATCAGATGTTGGTTATGGTTGAAACAAGCTTTAAGTATAAGATTGCTAGATTCGAAGCACTGGTTCTAATTGAAAATCAGCCAAAGCTGTCAACTTTATTCCATAAATTGGAAAAGTTCATAATTGGTTCTTTTTAGTGTTTCATTTAAAACAATTGAGTCCAGGTTCGAAGGATGAGATTGTTCGGTTCGAAGCCCTGAGTTTGCTTTTAAAAGACAAGTAGAGACAATGCCAAATAAAGGAGAAGAATTTTGTTTATATTAAAACAAAAGCAATTACATCGAATGACCCTATCTGGGTATAAACTTAAGCTCATAAAAATAAGGAATGGAATAAATAACAAGATCATGAAATTTAGTCCAACAATTATCAATGAATTTTTGTTCTTTCTTTATTCTATCCTCTATTTCTTCTAACATTGGCTGCATGAGTTGATGTACTCTCACTTCATAGAAGAGCTCTTCAGTCTTTATTTCCAATGCTGCCTCTCTCAATCCTTGTTCCAATTCGTCTATGTCCAAGTCATCCCAATACGCAGAATCTTTATTCTTGAAATCATCGAATTCTTCGATGAAGTTCTCTGCTTCGTACTGGGCATGAACTCGAAAAGACGAAAGTTGGTCTAAAGATTGTGTAGTGGCCATAGAATTTCGATGCCAGTGGAGAAGCAAAGGAAGTTGGTCCAGGAACATGTGAAGTTCTGCTTGGGCAAGGGGATTAAGGACATGGCCCCGAGTCAGAATATCACAAGCCCATCGAAGGTTCTTGAGAGGGACTTCGTCATCAAGAACATTGAAGGGCAAGTGAGAGAAAACTGCGAGCAGAAATTGAGCTTGTTTCCGCTCAGCTGGAGTAGGGGAAGGTGGAGGTTTGTAAGGTGGAATGACCTTATCCATGGAAGGGGCAAGCCTCAGTCTCTCTGTCCAGCAAGGAGTTGGCGGAGGAGAAGGTGTGGATACTTTTATTTCAGGAGATGGAGAAGAAGGTGTGGATGCTTCTATTATGGGAGATGGCACGGGAGCAAAAGGAACAAAGGCATTAATGTAATCAAGCCAGTCAGAATAGCAAATCTTCGCCTTCTGAGCTAAGAATGATAGATTGTACCCTTATGCCTCTTCTGGGCGTCAGGCGGTGTGCACTAACCTTGTAGGCATGGAAGATGTGTACCATGCTACAAGCAGATTCTCCTCCAAACTACGTCGGTGGTCAATGGGCACGTAGGGGTAGACCCTGAACTTCGAGCGTAGGAAGGAAACTCTAAAGGATCAGTGAACTCAACAAAATGATGGTTAATTCGTTTCCTCAAATCACAGGTCTCAGGTGTTGACCAGCTTGTCCAGTCAGAAACCCCAGAAGAGGAAGAAGTTGCAGCTTTATCCCATGCAGAGGTTTGTGAAGAAGAGTTTGTCAAGTCCATATTTGCAACTTTCCGAATCAAAGGTTTGAGAGCAGTTTGTTCGAAGTGCAAGGGTGAGTCAGAGGAAGAACTTCTTGTATCTATATCTGCAACTTTCTGAATCGAAGGATTAAGGACAATGTGTTCGTAATCCAAAGGTTGGTAATTTGCAAAGGCTTCCATGACTTGAATATAGAAAGGTGGATAAAGGTGGCTAATGAATGCGTAGAGGTTCTTTCGAGGGGAAGCAGCATTGTTTAATGACTCTTCATGTGCCCAATCAATAGAGAAGAAAGTTGATTCGGCCATAGAAGAAGTATCAGTCTGTACGAGTGCTAAGGTATTGGGGTGTTCAAACAATAATGCAAATGATCATCAATTAGTGACGATTGTGTTTCCAGAATATAGACCCCATGCACGTTCTAAAAAACGCGGGAGAAAGGCTTTGATCCACTAATATCACCAAATATTGGGTACATTAGTGCGGGGGGTAATGTTGGCTACATATTTTGTAAAAGCCAATTACAATTCAACACGTGGCAGAATAAGGGTTATACTGGAAGAATGTTTAAATCTTCGATCATGATCGTACACGTGGCAGTTGATATTGTTTATTGCGTGGTCCGAGTAGCATTGGATCAGCAAAGAGATACAAGGTGACATGGCTTCAACGGTTACTCACATTTAAATTCAAATATAGGAGGGAAGCCTAACTGCAAGTGATGGCGTAGTGGAACTACTTATAAAGCAGCATGATCAGCGATTACGGAGGAGCAGTTCGATGGTTTGAAGTGCAGTTCGATGGCCATCTTTCAGGAGTATAAATAGCAGGGAAGACCCCAAAAAAGCCCCCAGACTCAGATCCAGCAAACCAGTCTTACTTTACATATTTTTCTTTCCAGTCTTTATATTTTCCTGTTCTTTACATTCCTGTACTTTAAATTCCTGCACTGCACTGCACTCTATTCATAGGAGTAGTTTCAAGTAGATTGTCGATGTAAACCTCTACGAGGCTGAGTTTGGATCATTGTAAGTTTTTCATACTAATGAAATACTTCAATTGCTCTTTATTTAACTGTTCTTATGCTTAAATTCTCCTAAATCAAGCCACCAGTAAAAGTCCTCTTCATTGAGGCTGAAAGAACTACAACACAATCGTCTGATAATTGGTTGGCAATTAAAATTCTGTAAGGACTGATTGATCCTTGCTGGCACACTCGCAATTACAAAAATAACTTTCGAAAGCCAAAAAGCCAACAACTTTATTCTGATTTAGAGTAAAATTTTACTCTGAAAGTACACTTTTACTATGATCTAAGGAGAGTATCCACTTTGAATCACACTAAGTGTCATGTATTAATAACCTTGTGCGTTTGGTTGTTGAGAAAATCACAAAAACATAACAAGAAAACCGAATATAGTTTAATTGCTGAGAAAATCAACATGTTTTTTAACCAAAGTAAAATTTCAAAGTAAAGTTTACTATGATTCAAAGCAAAATTTTATATTTTTAAATAAATCAACATTTTTTAACCAGAGTAAAATTTTACTCTAATTCAGAGTAAACTTTACTTTGATTAGTAAAATTTCTGTGTGAAATTCTTATTAGAGAGATTCTTATCAGAGAGAGAAATTGAATAGATCATCCATTTTAATAGATCGATCATCTATTGAACAAATTGAGTATGAACAGATCAATTCAAAAACTAGTAAAAACACAAATCTATATTATAAGGATATATAACCACAAAACACATAGATCAAAAACTAAACAAAAACATCCAAATATCAACATAATCATAATCTGATTGAGGTGGCCATTTCAGAGAACACATCCAAATATCTCTCTATCTTTTGATTTCAAAGAATACATATGTTCAACAACACTCATACACACAAATATATATATATATATATATACATATATATTCAAAACTCAGATTTGTGTTTAAAAAAAATATCGCGTAATATACATACATACACACACTCATTTCCCGATATATATACATATACGCATATATGTATGAGTCATATATACATACATACATACATGCACACACACATATATATATATATAAATATATACATACACATATACATAGGAAGAGCAAATCAGCGGAGACATGGTGGAGCTTGGCGTGTTCGCCGAAGGGAGCGGTGGAAGAGGATCGGACGCCAGCGGCATTGGCGAGGTCAACACAGGAGTTTCAGAGACAGTAGCTGAGCTTCCAAATCTGAAGCTTTGTTCCTCGACAATTTTGGTAACTTCGCGCTCTCTGTTCTTGTTAATTGATTCTTGAATTTCAGTTAACATTTGATCATATTACTCATTTTTACCTTTAAGAATTATGATTCCATGTGCATATGTGTGTATGTGTATATACACACTCATAAATGATTGATTGTGTTGGTTAGAATTGATATTGGTCGGTAGGCTCTGTTCTTGTACCAAAACCTTAATTAATGTGGTTGATATGTTCAATTCCATTTGTATATATATATATATATACACATTTATGTTCAATTATTTAGGTTTGCATAGAATCAATAATAAACACACAAAAATTAAGATAGTCACTCTAATCAAATAAATTTTTTTTTCCAAATAATTAAGCTCTGATTAGTTGAAAAGCGTGATCACCCGGTGCCTGTAATTCTAGTAACCACTAGATTCCGCAAGAAGAACCGCCCATCTCGTCCCCACGGAATCATCATAGCCGTCGTTGCTATCATCGCCGGAGAAGAATCTGGAAGTTTCCGACGGTAATCTAATCATGTCACGGCTATCAACTGCGATCGAGGCAACGAGAAGGAGGAGGAGCACGTCGGCGGAGAACCGAGTCAGAAGGGAAAGAGGAAGGAGAGAGACAGAGAAGGTGGGGAGAGAATGGGTGGAGAAGATGGGAAAATTTAGTTGAAGGTATAATAGTCTAATAAAATATTTAAATAATAAATTTTGTCCTTTATGCAAGACTTTATAATTATGAAGGGGTTTAGAAAATATAATTTTTTTCTTAATCTTTTTAACAATGAAAGAAAGGTAAAGAGAGTTTATAACCAAATTTTCCAAAACTAAAATCAAACACACTAAATATTATCAGGCATCTTATCATGTCAACGTCGTTACGATGCAAAAAAGGTCAAAAATTGAAAACCAAACCCTAGAAGAAGGGCTTGAACCTATGATGTTTGAAAATTTGAAACCAAACGCTAGAGGAAGGGCTTGAACCTTCGACCTTGTGGTTAACAGCCACACGCTCTAGCCAACTGAGCTACTCCAGCTGGTTGGCCTAAAGTGAGAAAACTTTATTATTTATATCATATGAAGAAAAGCAAACCAACTACGGCCCACCCAAGTCAGGTCTGAGGTCTACAACATGATCAGTGAGTCACATGTGAAAAATAGGTGCAATTAACCATCCAATTCCCAAATTTGGGTCAGACAAGTTAGTTCATTCACACCATTATGGAACATGATGGGGTCCTATCCCATTCCATTGGCTAAATATGATTGAGATGATGGTGCGACGTTTCAACTTTCCTCTCTTTCATTATTCATGATTGATGCTTCAAATTCTCTAAGACTTCATCATTCTCAAGTTTATTATTTTTTTATAAAAAAATAAAATAAAATAAAATAAAAAAATGGATATTTGTGAAAAAAGTTTCTCGGATTGACACATGAGAATTTTAATTATTCATTCCTAGAGGTATTCAAATTTTGAAATTAGCACCTGAAAATAGGTTTTTAAGCAGTCACCCAAAACATGTGTAGATATATATATTCTGCATTTAATATTTGAAAATTAGAATTCAATGTTGGGGTGTTGTTGAATATTTTTCAAATGAAAGTAATGAGCAAATATTTTATTATGATGAGGTCTAGTCGCAAACTCTGGTCAATAGGAGGACTTCCAGTTAGAGCTTATTTGTCTATGGTTCACCGGCCGAATTAAGTCTCTCAAAAACACAAGAAGCCTAGTCACGCAACGTGCTAGAATGGATTCACTCGGCAAAACTTGATCACTCACGTGGAACATAAAAAATTCAATCATAATTGATTCTCTCGCTTAAAATCCGAAATCTCCACCAACAATCAACTATGCTGGTCAAGCATAACAAAAATCAATGGATCCACATCTTTACAAGCCGCACCAAAGACGGGGTAAGCAATTCGTTAAGTTAATCATCTCATACTAATTCTTAGAATGATCTACTCATTTTAGTATCATTAGAAGGTATTTAATTTGTTTCTGTGAGAGTCCAAAATAAGTGTGTCCCACATCGATCTGAGAAACATCCACAATCTACTTAGACTCCGTTTAGGAAGAAAAAAGTCAGGCTTTTTTGGTTAAAATAGCTACAAAAAACAAAATAGGCTATTTTAGCCACAAAAAACAAAACATCAAATCCAACCCATAATCATTGCAATCCTCTCTCACAAAAAAAGTCAAAAAAATCAAAAAGCCAAAAAGTCCTTCCCAAACCACGCTAAAATAGCCCAGGCTAAAATAGCCAAAAAGCCAAAAAGCCAACCCACTTCTCAAACGGAGGCTTAATAAGTTAACTAACTCCTCCTAACTAGCATGAGGCCTTTTCTAAAGAAGAGAAAAATCATGAAGCTCCGATCAAAGCGGACAACATTGTGCTAGTCGGGTTTGGTTGGCTGGTTTATTTGGCATCGTATGTGGAAACTCCCTTCGATGTGAGTCTCTTGACGTTCGGAGCCAATCAACTAAGGACTTATGTGGAAGCCCGAAAACAATCAACACAAACTACTTAATAAGCTGATTAACTCATCCTAACTAACATGAAACTTCTCTAAAGAAGAGCAAAACCTCTTTGTTTTGTAAAATTGCAAGTCATCTATATGGATTCAGGCCGTATACTTTCAATCCTAATGAGAAAGCATAAAAACTAGTTAGTTATTTTAAAATCAACATTTTCAACTTCAATGTCTCCTCATGATCTACACCTCTTATAGTCATCATTCCTGAAAAGCTTGCCATTTTTGGATAGAGAATGTTCCTTTATAGTGTAACATAAGAATTTTACAATTTGCTTTGAAAAGGATAATCACTATCGTAAATATTTATATTGATTTTGCCTTGAAAGACAAACTTGTCAATGTTACAATCTCTAATTTTTAACTACAATCTCCCGTTATTATATATGTATAAAAAAATATTTTAAAGATACATTTGATTTTAACTATTTTAGAATCATTTCAATTTTAAAAGGGGACATGTAATTGCATAGTTCATGAAAATTTAATGATATATATAAGAATAATGTTTGAAAGCTCGAAATTCTTCCTCCTAATCCCCCTAATGCCCAAAACGACGTCGTTTTGGGCATTTTCTTTTCTTTTTTTTTTTTTTCCTTTTTCCTTCGTCTTCTTCGTGCAACTCTGAGACCGGGAGAGGGAGAGAAAGAGAGAGGGAGAGGGAGAGGCAGGTCTCGTCGCCGGGATGTCGCAGCTCGTCATCCCCGTCGTTGTCCAGCCCAGCCCGATCGCCGCCCAGCGCAGCCCCGCCTCTACCCAGCCCCGCCTCCGCCTCCTCCTCCCCTGTGATTATGGCCCCCTCCAGTTCCTCTCCTCCTCCTCCTTCTCCTTCCTCCTTCCTTCTCTTCTCCTTCTTCCTTCTAATTTTCTGCTTCTGAAACAAAAAAAAAAAAAATTAGGTGGATTTGGGGAGCTCATTTTCGAGCTCCCTAGCACGACCGTATATATAATTCAATAGTCGTGTTACATTTTTATAAAACAAATCTCTCACAAAAATATTTTTTCATAGATTCTGAACGGTAAAAATTTATTTACTTACTTTGTAATATTAAACTCTTATCGATAAGAATTTATTAAGGAATGTTTTTGTAAGAAATGTTTGTTAGAGTAAATTATTTTAAGAAATGTTTTTGTAAGAAATGTTTCCTATAATTCAATATGATGATGATATTAATGTCAACTCTAAGAAAGGACTCCATGATCGGGACATCCGGGTCTGGGTTGGGTTGCTAACAATTATTATTATTATTAGGAGAGTTTTATTATACACATCTTATATTATATATATTTGTAGTTACATAATATTTTTCTTTAGTTATGATTTTTTTTAATTATAATATTATTTTAAGATATTTAGTTATGATTTTTTTGTGTTTGATTATAATTTATTTTTTTAATTATAATTCAAAAAATATGAAGTTATACTATTTTGTTCTATAATTATAAGGTACATATGATATACACTCTTTAAAAGGTATATAACATAGTCTTTCCCTTATTATTATGTACAAAACAATTGGGACCATCTTCACTGGAAAAAAGAAAACTAAATTAAAAAAAAAAAAAAAAAAAAAAAAAAAGTTGAAAGTTTTGAATGCAAACCATAAAAATAAATAATTTTTCAAAATAAAAAATTAATAAAACTAACAAAACGTCATGAAAAAATGGCTTAAAAGCCTCTTCCGAAACACGGCTTCGTGCTACTGCTCCTTCTGCCTTATTATCAATTTGAATGGATGTATCGTATGATTTATACATAAAATAAATTTAGATTATATGTTGATATTTTTAAATAATTTTATAGATAAATTTTTTGAATTTGTAATATTATTGCTAATTTTTTCCAAATCCTTTTATTTCTTTTACAAATTCTCATATTTTTTTAATTCAATTATATAAAGCATACATCACAGTCATGTAAATGTTACTTTCTATTTTTAAAAAATTCCTCATGCATCTAATAATTGTTACATTTAATAATTGCTAAACCATTTTTCTTATCAAATTTCCTAAAACTATTAAAGCCGTATTTGGTTCATTCATTTGTGTAAGAACGTGAAAAGAAAAAGACAAAAAAAAAATGTAAAAAATATGTGAAATGTAGTTTTATTTGATTCACAATTTATTTACTTTTTACTTTCCTTTCTATCTCTATCTAAATTTATTAACCAATAACAGAAATATAAACAGAATCGAAGTCAAAAGATTTTTGGACCAAAAAAAGTGCACATGGATTGATGATCAGTGCCTTAAACACATCCCAGTCCGAGTCTATTTACCCAATACATTTGGTCTTAAGATACACCATTACTTAGTTCACACTTTTAATAATTTAAAAAAATATACAGTTTGTTTGATTCTAATTTTCAGAAAATAATTTTTCAGAAAATTTTACCCTTTTATTTTCTGTATTTTAATATTTTCAATGAATTTTTTTAATGTTTTAAACAAATTTTTTTAAAAATTTTTAGACACACCTAATATAAATATACTTAAAAAATATAATATTTATGAAAAAAATATTTAAAAAATACACTAAATACCAAAAAATACAAAAAAAAATGAAAATTCAATACAATTTTCGTATTTTTGTATATTTTTTAATTTTTAAAAATATTTTTCACAAATATTATACTTTTTAAGTGTATTTATGTTAGGTGTGTCTAAAAATTTTATAAAAAAAATTGCTCAAACATTAAAAAAAATTCATTGAAAACATTAAAATTAAAATACGAAAAATAAAAAAATAAAATTTTCTGAAAATCAAAACCAAACAAGCTATATGTTTTTTCAAATTATTAAAGGTGTGAACTGAGTAGTGATGTGCCTTGTGACCAGATGTGAGGTGTAAATAGAGGCACCCCAGTCCGAGACCTACCACTACTTCAACGAAAGAGCAGCCTCTACGAGTATCCAAACAAGGTATATCCGAGCAGGATTCTTTAGGGGTGAGCATGATCCAGATTGGACTGGATTGGAGTAAAATCAAGACCAATCTGTTATCTATGGTTCCTGAAAAATTGGAACCAATCCAATCCGTTTAAATCATGGAACTAATTCGAACCAATCCATTTAAACACGGATTGAATCGATTTAGGACCACGGATTCACATAATTAAATAACAAAAAAATATATATAACACTTTAATTTCATAAAAACATAAACATAGCGCTATATTAGTTCTACAATAGCAACATGTCTTTCTATAATAGCGATATACTGTTCTAGAATTTAAACAACCATTAAAAAACTGGTTTCACCATAAATATTTAGACCATTACAAATTAAAACTAAAAACTAATAAACAAAAGTAATAAAAAAATATATTATGCAGGTTTAGGTTTAAATTTAGGTTTTATATGGAATAAGATAAGATATTATGGAGGAGGATGTATAATAAAAATATAAACTATTTGTATACGGTCCGAATCAGTTCTAATCCGGAACCGTGGGGTTCAATCCGGAACCAATCCGTGGATTACGGATTTTTAATTCTTCAATCCGAAACTGAACCACGGATTCAAAAAACCAATCCAAACTTATCGGATTGGACTGAACTGGATCGAATTATGAATTTCACAGATTCCTTACTCAACCCTAGGATTCTTTAGGTGTCCTTTGATCTTTTGCATATATATACATTGGCCCATCTTATATTGCATATTAATTATCATAATAATATCAATTCATTGATACATCTCATGTGTCCAATATATGTCCTCTTCAACAACTGGGCATTTTATCCCAAGATTACTTATCATAATAATATCAATTCATTGATACATCTCATGTATCCTATATATATCCTCTTCAACAACTGGGCATTTTATCCCAAAATTAATTATCCTATCCTATCCTATCCTATCCTATCCCGTAAGACAAAAATTATGCCATATATATGGGATAAATAATTCAGGGGATAAGTTATCTCAGGTCACTAATTAAGAATCGAATTTAGGATAATTTTATTCTAAAATAAAATAGTCATATGTTGTCTGGGAACCAAACATAGCTATTTGGGTAATTTCCTGATTTCTTTTTCTGTTACATTTTAACAAAATATAAAAAAAATAAAAAAATCCATGCAATCATCTTTAGTGGCCTATCCAAATTTTTATTTCTGTAATATCTTTCTCTTCTTGTAAACACCTTCTACAAAGGGAGTGAAATGGAAGAAAATAGGAAGAGGATCCAACATGCAAGTCAATTCTAAGTCCATAAAGGCCGTAGTCCACTATAAACAACCCAAGCTCATCATTTGGAGCCCAGTACATAACCCAGCTGGTGGAGTGTAGAACAGCTGGAATCCAACATGGCACAAAGAGTCAATGACATTCAGACATATGGCAGGCAAAGGACAAGTCACATCAGCAGACAAAGATCTGCAAAGTTATTACCACTGCACATCACTATTAATGCAGCCCATCACAGCATTTATTACGACAACACCTCTCCGTCGGAACGGCACCACCTTACCCTGAACAAAGTAAGCTACAGCATAGACTTTCGGCGATGAGGGCAGGTCGGAAGGGACAATGAAATGATTACCAAAGGATATAAGCAAATGTTGAAAACAAGAAGAAGGTTAAGCTTTCTATCTCCAATATCTCTCTCTACATTCTACTTCCTCTATTAACTTGCTCGTCGGAGGGTTCACTGGGGGACTACCCCATTCCCCGTTGAACTTGTTTGCAGGTTATCTGGTGGGCTTGATCATTCGGACGTGAGCTTGAGGAGTTGGGATCAATTCGACCCATCCCTTGGAACAAACCGTATTATCAGTTGGCGCCGTCTGTGAGAAGTGGTTCTTATCCGGACGCCAGTTGTGCTCATTGTCGCCGAAGACCCTGTCCTAACAACCTTTTCCTCCTACCCATCCAAGTGTATGGTCACGATTAGATTCATGGCTTCTCACCATAATGCTGCCGACCATCAAACCGACCCTCCCAATCCAAACAACCCACTACAGTATTTCATTGAGCTTACCAACAGCATTAACCGCATGGCCGAGCAAAATCAGGCCCTGATAAATGCTTTACTCCAAAGAAATCTCCCTATGCCTCCTCCACCACCTCCAGATGTTCCACCCAACCAAGAACGAGCCCTGAGCCAGACCTTCCCGCAACCCTATCCACCAAACTTGGAAGGTCTGCAACCTCCTCCCCCACATATAAATCCACCACCTCCACCCCCACACCCATCGATCGTGGCACCAGCCCCTGAGGGGGAAGCCAGCAACGTCCAACCCTCGTTTCCCTCCGGTGGTGGTAACATTCCCCTCTGGGACGTTGAACTCCGAGCCATGAAGCTCCAACTCCAAGGGATTATGCAGAACATCCAGCATAAACCCTCCACCACGGCCAACTCACCATTTATTGCCTCCATCCGGGACAAACCTCTGCCCGCCAAGTTCAAAATGCCCACCATCGACTCTTTTGACGGAACGACGGACCCGGTCGACCATCTGGAGACCTACCGCACCCTCATGATTCTCCATGCCTTCCCTAACGAGATCATGTGTCGAGCTTTCCCCGTGACACTGAAGGGGCCAGCTCGGTTGTGGTTCAGCCAGTTACCGGCAGGCTCTGTCTCCACTTTCCAGCACTTTGGCGACTCCTTCCTTAGCCATTTTATTAGAGCCTAGTGCCAACGCCGCCCAGCAACCCAACTCCTCAACATCTGTCAGACCGAGAGGGAGTCGCTGCGCAATTTCGTTACTCGCTTCAACACCGAAGCCCTGCAAGTAGCGGAAAACGATGACAAGGTCATCCTCATGGCTTTCATGGCCGGGCTACAGTCATCTGATTTCTTTTTCTCCTTCTCTAAAAATTCCCCGACCTCCATGGCAGCCCTGCTCTCCAAAGCCCAGAAGTACATGAGTGCCGAAGATTCACTAGCCGTTCGGTAGGATCCAATAACTAAAAACCTGCCCCTCAGAGAAAAGAGAAAAGACTCAGAACCCAGAAACACCCAGTATAACAGCCAAACACCCCACTATACCGATCGACCTCCTCACGCTGACCGGTTGGCACCAGCCCGACCGCTCGGTCGGTTCGAGCGGTACACGCCCCTTAATTCTCCCGTGGAACAAGTCCTCCACCAGATCCAACGGGACTATCCTCTCAAATGGCCCCTATCTTCACGGACCCCTTGCAATCGGAAAGACCAGTCCAAATATTGTCGTTTCTACCAGGACTATGGCCATAACACTGATGACTGCATCGACCTCAAGGATCAGGTCGAGACCCTAATACGTCAAGGGCGTCTCAGCCGGTTCACGGACACCCGCCCTCAGCAGAGGCAAAGAACTGCGCCCCTCATAAACAATTGTCGGCGTACCACACCCCGACAGCCAGCCCAACCTAACCAAGGCCATGATCACCCTCCTCAACAGCCTCGACCCCCAGGTAATCCCCCTCTACCAGTTGGAGAAATCCGAGTTATTTCAGGTGGCCTTGCTTGTGGGGGACCATCTCGCTAGGCTCAGAAAGCAGAGCTCAGAAAGGTAAGGCAGGGCTCGGACAAAGCAGTAGCCACGGTAGACCGACCCTCCAAACAGCCCAAGCAGTGGACAGAGCCCATCACCTTCACGAACGCCGACTGTACAGGTATCCGTTATCCTCATGATGACCCTCTCGTCATCTCTGCCCTCCTCTCTAACTATAAGGTTAGACGCGTTCTCATCGACAACGGCTGCTCTTCAGACATCATATTCCTCAACTGTTTCCGCCAGGTCAAGATTGGGGAGGAAAGTCTGTCTCCCCTCCAAACCCCTTTGGTCGGTTTCACTGGCGACCGGGTGACCTCCATCGGCTCCATCGATCTCCCCATTACCATCAGCGAGTACCCATGGTAGACCATAAAGTTGCTTACCTTCCTCGTGGTCGACTGTCCCTCTGCCTATAACATCATCCTTGGTCGCACTGTCCTCAACGCTTTCTAAGCTATCACTTCAACCTATCACCTCTCCATAAAGTTTTCCACCGACCTGGGCGTCAGGACAGTTAGGGGAGAGTAGACCGTAGCCAGGGAATGTTATGTCGCCTCACTCAAGGAAGTCAAGCTGAAGGAGGCCATGATCATTGAAAGACTCGACGTCCGAGATGAGGACGAATTGGTTAGAGGAGAACTGGTGGAGGAGCTCATTGAGGTTCCCATCGATCCCACCAACCCAATGAAAACTGCCAAGATCGGTAGCTAACTATCCCCCCAAGCTAAGGCCGACCTTACCGCCCTTTTGATCGAACACAATGATGTATTTGCTTGGACCCATTCAGATATGTCGGGCATTGACCCCTCTTTCATAACTCACCGCCTCAGCATCAAACCCCATTTCCGACCTTACTACCAGAAGCAGCGCATCTTTCATCCAGAGCGCAACACTCTTATAGCCGTAGAGGTTGACAAGCTCCTTGAGGCCCACTTCATCAAAAATGTGGATTACCCTAAATGGTTGTCAAACGTGGTCCTAGTCCGCAAGAACAATGGCAAATGGCGACTCTGTGTCGATTACTCAGACCTAAACCGGGCTTGCCCCAAAGACCGCTACCCACTTCCCCTCATAGATCTACTGGTCGACGCCACGGCCGGTCATCAAATGCTCAACTTCATGGATGCTTTCTCTGGGTACAACCAAATCTTGATGCGCCCATCCGATCGAGAACATACATCCTTCATCATCGACCGAGGTACCTACCACTACCGCGTGATGCCATTCGGACTGGAGAATGCTGGGGCCACCTACCAACGGTTGGTCAATGCCGTTTTCCATCATCAGATAGGTCGGAATATGGAAGTGTATGTCGACGACATGCTAGTCAAGAGCAAACTCTCTATTGATCATCTGACCGACCTGCGAGAAACCTTCGCCACCCTCCGCAAATACCAAATGAAGCTCAACCCAGAGAAGTGCTCCTTCGGCGTAGGATCTGGGAAGTTTCTGGGTTATATGGTCAGTCAGCGAGGCATTGAAGCTAACCCTGAAAAGATTAAGGCCTTAATTGAGATGCAATCACCCAGAACGGTTAAGGAGGTTCAAAGGCTCACTGGCCGAGTTGCGGCCCTCAACCGCTTCATTTCCCAAGCAACAAATAAGTGCCTACCATTCTTCAAAGTTCTTCGGCAAACTTTTGAATGGACAACTGAATCTGAAGAGGCTTTTCATCAGTTGAAGCAGTGCATGGCCAATCCTCTCCTCCTTTCACAAGCAATTACGGGCGAGCCCTTCTTCCTCTATTTAGCCGTCTCAAGCACCGCAGTCAGTGCAGCTCTTATCAGGGAAAACGACTCTGTCCAACGGCCGGTCTACTACATCAGTCGGGCTCTCAAGGGAGCAGAGCAGAATTACCCGCTATTAGAAAAATTGTCCTTGGCCTTGGTCATCGCCTCCAGACAGCTTCGTCCTTACTTCCAGGCCTATTCCATAGTGGTTCTCACCGACCAACCCTTGAAGAAGGTCATGCAACAACCAGAACTTTCCGGCAGACTCATGCAGTGGTCAGTGGAACTCAGTCAGTTTGACATCTCCTACCGGCCTCGAACAGCAATTAAAGGACAGGCTGTCGCGGATTTCATCCTGGAATTCACTAATCCTACCCCAACCACTGCCCCTTCACCCCAACCAACCCCTACCGAGCCAGAAGACCCGCATTCTTAGACTCTCAACGTCGACGGATCATCCCGCAGGGAAGGTAGTAGGGCTGGCCTCATTCTCACCGCCCCTGAGGGTGGCTATTTCAAATGTGCTCTCTGTTTCCTGTTTAATGCCAGTAACAATGAGGCCGAATATGAGGCATTGATAGCAGGACTCCGCCTCGCCAAGGACATTGGAGTCAGCCACATCCGGGTGTTCAGCGACTCCCAGCTCATTGTCGGCCAGATTACGGGGGAATTCGATGCCAATGAGGACACAATGCGGGCCTATAGAGATATGGCACTCCCCCTCGTTTGCCTCTTCAATACCTTCTACATCAAGCACATACCTCGGACAAAAAACTCCAATGCAGATGAGATGGCTCAGTTGGCCTCTGCAGACCAGTCCGACCTTAGCCACAGTGTCCGCCTCGAATACCTAGCCCACCCCGCCATCTCACCCGAACCACAAGAAGTGCAGTTCCTCCAAAACGAACCCATCCCTTGGGCGTCCGAAATCTTCGTATTTTTGACAACGGGGGAACTCCCAGATGACCAACAGCAGGCCGCCAAAGTCAGGGCCCGGTCGTCCAATTACATCCTGGTCAGTGGCGTCTTGTACAAACGTGGTTTTTCACGACCATACCTGCGATGCCTTAATTCGGCTCAAGCAACCTATGTAATACGGGAAATCCATGAGGGAATTTGTAGTAATCATTCGGGCGGCCGGTCTCTAGCCCACAAAATACTCCGTACTGGTTACTTCTGGCCAACTCTCATTCAAGATGCGACCGATTTCGTGCTCAAATGTGATAAGTGTCAACGTTTTGTCAACATCCCCCATGCTCCTCCTACAGAGTTGATCACACTTTGCAGCCCTTATCCGTTCACCAAATGGGGGATCGACTTGGTCGGTCCACTTCTCACCGGCCGAGGCCAGACCAAGTTCGTGATTGTCTCCATTGATTACTTCACCAAGTGGGTAGAGGCAGAACCCCTTGCCACCATCACCGAGCGGAACACAACAAGTTCATCTGGCAGTCGATCGTTTGCAGGTTTGGCATCCCTCAGGCCATTGTCTCCGACAACGTCAAACAATTCGAAAACACCAAGTACAGGAAGTTCTGTGCAGACCTCCAAATTCAACCGTGTTTTTCTTCTCCCGGTCATCCCCAAGCCAATGGCCAAGTTGAGGTGGCCAACCGTTCTCTTCTGAAGATCATCAAGACTAAACTAGAAGCTGCTAAGGGACTTTGGGCTGAGGAACTACCGAATATACTCTGGGCTTACCGAACTACAGCTCGGACTCCCACTGGGGAAACCCCTTTCCGCCTCGCATACGGCGCTGAGGCGGTTATTCCAATGGAAGTCGATCTGCCTACTCCCAGGTTTTTATATCCGGATCCAGCACTCACCAAAGAACTCCGTCGGGCAGACCTGGACCTAATTGAAGAGCTCAGAGAAACCACTACTATCAGATTGGCCTCATACCAACAGAAAATGAGAACGCACTACAACCGCAAAGTCTGACCAAGGGAGTTCGCTGTAGGGGATCTTGTCTTGCGAGAAGCAACTCTTGCCACCAAAAATCTGACTGAGGGTAAATTAGCAGCCAAATGGGAGGGACCTTACATTGTGAAAGCCTGACCACGTCCAGGCACTTACCGACTTCAGGACATGGAAGGTCATGACCTCCCGCACCCATGGAACGTCGAACACCTGAAATGTTACTTTCAATAAGCTCCTACTTTTGTATTGCTCAGTTATTGTATTTTCTTTTTGAAAAATTTACACATTCTTGATATCCTCTCACGCAATGTAACTTTTTGATTAACTGGGTTACACTTTCCTTGCCAACAATTATATATCTCAGTCATCTATATGGTGTCTCAATGACATTTTGATTACAGCACTCATGAAAAGCCTCAGCCAGACTGAGCATCAAAAAGCCTCAGCCAGACTGAGCACAAAAAGCCTCGTCCAGACCGAGCATCAAAAAGCCTCAGCCAGACTGAGCACTAAAAGCCTCGTCCAGACCGAGCATCAAAAAGCCTCAGCCAGACTGAGCACTAATGCCTCAGCCAGACTGAGCATGAAGCACCCGGCCAGACCAAGTCTCAGCCAACCTAAGCATAACAAGTCTCAGCCAGATCGAACGCCACAATTTCAGGTTCAGACTGAGTTATGTACAACGTCAGTGAATCATAGCTTAGCCCCAACTAAGCACGCGTGTAGGACTCGGTCAAGGCCATCTATGCAAACTTCATGCTTGTGGAATTAGTAGACACACTTAGTCACAATTCCAGGTCCAAGTCTTTACACTGCTCTTTGCTCAGTCAAATTCCAAAGACGTTCTTACACGTTTTCTTTACAAGTCAGGTTATTTTCTTCTCAATCAAACTCTTACAAGTCAGCTTGTTTCCTTACAAGCCAAGCCTTACTTCAATAAACCACTAATTTCCTTCAGCAGTGTGGCAAACACAAACTTATCATTTTTATTACATTTTAAGTTTCACTCTGCATTGAGGAGTTCTTAACTTTACTCTGCATTGAGTTTTTATTACAAGATCAATTTCACTCTGCATTGAGGAGTTCCTAACTTTACTCTGCATTGAGTTTTTATTATAAGTTCAATTTTATTCTACATTGAGGAGTTCCTAACTTTACTCTGTATTGAGTTTTTATTACAACTTCAATTTCACTCTACACTGAGGAGTTCTTAAATTTAGTTCTTATTACAAGTTTATCTCCACTTTGCACTTCACAATGAGTTATACACACGCCTCGCCCACACCTCATTCATTTCAGTTGCACAAGCACAGACAATCAAATGAAAACATAATTGAAATTTTATTTATTCAGAAATTTGTACATGAGTTCATTACAGCCATTCAAAACAAAACAAAAACAAACACACACACAAAAAAAAAAAAAAAAAAAAAAACTCTTAAGTACAAACTTTTTTCACTTCACTCATTCCTCCTTACTAGAGACGAGGTCTTCTTCTTCAATACCCTCATCCAGGGGGGTCTGGGCCACATCATCTTCACCGATTGTTACACTACTGAGGTTTAAGTCTGGGAACAGTTCTTCAGCTCTACGTTTGAACATTTTCCAGCCACTGTCCCAGAACTCAGCCATTTCGTGTTTATAGAAGTCTGACTACTGGAAGCTCTCAATCACTTCTGCTTCAGTTCTGTCCCCAACGGTCGTCCTCGATGGGCCCGCCCCCCCAGACTCCTCCCTCGCCAAGCTGCTGGCGACCGCGGAATCCACTGCCATCTGAAATTCAGCAGATCCCTTGAATTGATCCACTACTGCCACATACAAATCGGGGTAAGCCGCCCTTTCAGAGGCTGCCTTCGCCCTCTCTTCGTCCAGCTCCTTCTGCAGGGTCGCTGTTTCAGAGGCTGCCTTCGCCCTCTCTTCGCCCAGCTCCTTCTGCAGGGTCGCTGTTTCAGAGGCTGCCTTAGCCCTCTCTTCCTCCCACTCCTTCTTCAGGGACGCCCTTTCAGCAGTTACCTTGGCCTTCTCTGCCTCCAACTCTTTCTTCAAGATCTCTCTCTCAGCAGTCGCCTTGGCTCTCTCTGCCTCCAACTCTTTCTGAAGGCTCTCATTCTCTTCCACTGCCTTTGCACGCTCGCCTTCCAGCTCCTTCTGCAGACCGCCAATCTTCACGTCTGCCTCATCCTTCTGCCTGACCAACTCTTCATTACTGCTCATCGCCTCTTCATGTCGTTCGACTACGACCGCGCAGGCTTTTTAGGCTTTATCCAACCTCTTCTGCTCGCCAGCCAGTTGGAACTCGAGCGACACAACCTGGCGGCGTGTGTTCTCCAGCTCCACCTTGACCGCTTGCAGATCAGTATGGGCACTCTCCCAACCTGCACTCTTCTTCTTCAACTTTGCAAGCTGAGCCTTGGCCTCATCTGCCTTGAGTTTTGCAGCCCCCGCCTTTCTCAGCAGAGCCCCTACTAAGGTGGTTACCTCCATTTGAGCGGAGCATAACCCCCTGAGTAGTTCAACCTCATTGAATCTGGTTGCTGAACGCAAGGCTGCCTCTTCCACAATCCTCACAAGGCGGTCTGCCCCTGCCCTGGCTGGGCCTTCTTCTCCCTCCAGCCACCCAGCCACTGCACGAGCGTGGTAGATCGCAGTAGTCAGACTGACTCCCCCTCCTTGGGGTGGAGGACCCCCCTGGGGCTGTTCTCCCCTCCTTGGCTCAGGGCTAGTTACCCCACCTTCTACTTGCGCTTCAAGGGTGACCCTCGCGGCCCCTACGCCGATCGCCGCCACCACTGGAACGACTTCCATGACCTCTGAGGCAATGTCCACCACTTCTTGGGCAATTACCATTCCTGGGGTCTCCTCCACTTCCCCACCCTCTACCTCCTTGGCCACACTGGCCTCTTCTGCCCTCACTTCCCTCCTTCTCACTCTCCTCTTCTTCTTCACTCCTCCTCACTCTCCTCTTCTTCTTCACTACGCCCAACACCTCCATCTCTTTCTTTTCTAGGAAGGCTCTTCTTCACTCCTCCTCACTCTCCTCTTCTTCTTCACTACGCCCAACACCTCCATCTCCTTCAAAGACCTTTCCTT